>NC_140594.1:352585196-353920196 GCF_964204655.1 Triturus cristatus
TCGGGCCACGCCCCCCGCCGCCGCTCGCTGTTTCCCGCTTCCCTGCCTTTCTGTCGCTTCGCCTGACTGTACTGTATTTTGTTAGTTCTTGCTCTCCTTGCTAGGATTGTTGCCCCCCCCTGTACTGTTGTCCCCTGCGCCCACCCGCCCTGATCCCCGCTTCCCGCTTCCCGCCGCCGGGAGTGTGGACACGCCCCCTTCCTCCCCGCTCCCACCTCCCAGCTGCTCCTCCCTCCCTGCACTTCGCCATAAATGGCGACCGTGCGCACGCGCAGCGTTGACGCGCAGCGGGCGCGCCGATTGTGCGCCGAAGGTGCGCCAAAGGTAAGCCCGTCTGCGCCCGTCCGTGCCTGGCCCGCGCCCAGCGCCCGAACCCCTGGCCCCCGAGGACCCCAGCCCACCCGCCAGACGTACGACGCCGCCACCCTCAACGCACTCAACACCGGCCGAACCCCGGGATGCCACCAAGCCATCCCGAGACGCACCCACGGACCCTTCAGCTGCCTCGCCTGCAAGTTCACCTGCATCTGGACCTGCCCCGCACCAGCACCCGCCAAGCCGAACACCAGCAGCAACCACCTCAAGTGCATCCTGCTCAACACCCGATCCGTCCACAGACACGCCATCGAACTCTGGAACCTCCTCGACACCACATCCCCAGACGTTGCCTTCCTCACGGAAACCTGGATGAACGACTCCTCAGCGCCCGACATCGCCATCGCCATCCCAGAGGGATACAAGATCACCCGGAGAGACCGCGACAACCAGACTGGAGGAGGCATCGCCATCGTCCACAAGAACACCATCCGCATCACGACCAACACCGACGACACCCTGACTACCGCCGAACACCTACACTTCCAGATCCACACCGACCCCAAGACCACCCTCAGAGGCACCCTGATCTACCGACCCCCGGGACCACGCACAACATTCAGCGAAGACATCGCTGACTTCATCAGCCCGCACGCCCTCCCCTCCGCTGACTACATCCTCCTCGGGGACATCAACTTCCACCTGGAGAACAACAACGAAGCAACACCACCACCCTGCTCGAGAACCTCGCCAACCTCGGACTCAAGCAGCTGGTGTCCACCCCCACCCACCTCGCCGGACACACACTCGACGCCGTCTTCTCATCCAGCAAAGACATCGCCTTCAGCCACGCCACTGGACTCCACTGGACGGACCACAGCTGCGTCCACTTCACCTTCAGAAGAACCACGATCCACCACCACCAGCAACAGGAGGCTCGAAGAAGCTGGAACAAGATCACAGCCGACCACTTCGCCGCTTCCCTGAGACAGCACCCCCCAGCCAGCTCAGCGAACCCCAGCCAGGCCGCCGACAACCTCACGAAGTGGATCAGCACCTGCGCGGATGAACTCGCCCCACTGAGGACCCCGCCCAACAGACCCGGCAGCAAGAAGGCCCCATGGTTCACCGACGAACTCAAGAGCTCCAAGAAGAACTGCCGAGCCCTCGAGAAAGCCTGGAGAAAGGAGCCAACACCGGACAACATGACCACCCTCAAGCTCGCCACCCGGAAGCACCATCAACTTATCCACGCCACCAGGAAAACTGCATTCAAGGACCGGCTGGACAACAACGCACACAACTGCAAGGAACTCTTCAACATCGTGAAAGAGCTCTCCAACCCCAACGCCGGAAACAACTACATCACCCCATCGCAAGACCTCTGCAACTCCCTCGCCTCCTACTTCCACAACAAGATCGCTGACATACACAACAGCTTCATCCCACAAACAACGCCCCCCACGACCGCACCAACGCCCCCCACCACCACCCTCAGCGCCTGGACCCCGATCAACACAGAAGACACCATCCACACGATGAACTCTATCCACTCCGGATCTCCGACCGACCCCTGCCCTCACCACGTATTCAACAAGGCCGACGCTGTCATCGCACCCCACCTGCGAGACATCATCAACACCTCCTTCGACACCGCCACCTTCCCTGAGAGCTGGAAGCACACCGAACTCAGCGCTTTACTAAAGAAACCAACAGCGGACCCCACCGAACTCAAGAACTACCGCCCCATCTCGCTCCTCCCGTTTCCAGCCAAAGTCATCGAGAAGACCGTCAACAAGCAGCTGGCCGCCTTCCTCGAGACGAATGGATCCCTCGACCCTTCACAGTCTGGCTTCCGAGCCAACCACAGCACCGAGACCGCCCTCATCGCTGCCACCGATGACATCCGAGCCCTGCTGGACAACGGAGAAACAGCGGCCCTCATCCTCCTAGACCTCTCCGCGGCATTCGACACTGTCTGCCACCGCACCCTAGTGCAGCGCCTCAGCAACGTCGGAATCCAGGAGAAGGCACTGGAATGGATCATCTCCTTCCTCGACGGAAGGACACAGAGAGTCCGCCTACCACCGTACAAGTCAGAGGCCACCGAAGTCATCTGCGGCGTCCCCCAAGGATCCTCACTCAGCCCCACCCTCTTCAACGTCTACATGAGCCCCCTTGCGGCCATCGCACGCCAACACAACCTCAACATCATCTCCTACGCCGACGACACCCAGCTGATCCTCTCCCTGACCAACGACCCCGCCGCCGCCAGAGCCAACCTCCACAAAGGGATGAAAGACGTAGCCGAGTGGATGATGACCAGCCGCCTGAAACTGAACTCAGACAAGACGGAAGTCCTCATCCTGGGCTCCTCGCCCTCCGCCTGGGACGACTCCTGGTGGCCCCCCGCCCTGGGCACCGCACCCAAACCGACAGACCACGCACGAAACCTGGGCTTCATCCTGGACTCCTCCCTCTCGATGACCAGACAAGTCAACGCCGTCTCCTCGTCCTGCTTCAACATCCTGCGCATGCTACGGAAGATCTTCCGGTGGATCCCCACCGAGACCAGGAAGACGGTCACCCAGGCCCTTGTCACCAGCCGACTGGACTACGGCAACGCCCTCTACGCCGGAACCACAGCCAAGCTCCAGAAGAGACTCCAGCGGATACAGAACGCCTCAGCCAGACTCATCCTCGACATCCCCCGAAGCAGCCACATCTCCGGACATCTGAGAGACCTGCACTGGCTCCCCGTCAACAAGAGAATCACCTTCCGTCTCCTCACCCACGCACACAAAGCCCTACACGACCAAGGCCCGAGCTACCTCAACAACCGCCTCAACTTCTACGCTCCCAAACGCCATCTCCGATCAGCCAGCCACGCCCTCGCCGCCGTCCCCCGCATCCGAAGAGCGACAACAGGAGGAAGGTCCTTCTCATACCTGGCCGCCAAGTCCTTGAACTCCCTCCCGACCGACCTGCGCCTGACCCAAGACCACCTCTCCTTCAGGAAGAAGCTCAAGACCTGGCTGTTCGAGCAGTAGCGGCACCCCCCCCAACCCCCCCCCCCTCCTAGCGCCTTGAGACCCTCCGGGTGAGTAGTGCGCTTTATAAATGGCTTGATTGATTGATTGATTGTTGAGAGTTAAATTACCTCACAATCTCTTTAGGATAAAATCTTTTATAACGTGTATGTGCTGCGCGTCAAGTATTCACTTTATCTTATTAAAGTATACCCACAAATGTCACAATATGTAATTAATTCTCCTCACTAATTGTTGCGGGTTTGCTGAGTAACGTTATTTCAGCAGACCATCATTAATTACATGTTCTTTCCTCCTAGCACCGCCCATGACTGACTTTTTGCCGTCTGTGGCTATCGTCAGGCATTGAATGCATGCTTGAAGGGGTATAGGCAATTAGAGGAATCTTGGACTCTGTGCATGCGAGTACCGAGGATTCCTGAAGCGACAGAGGCTGACTGACGTCGCACTCACCTCAGGACTCTACCATGATGAAAATAGCCATTCCAGACATAGTACAGCTTCAAGACCGGAACAAAACTCCTCTGTTTGCCCGAGCGATTCAGAGTTCCGGAGAATTTCAGCCTTTTTTCAAGAAGGTAAATGTGCCACTTTTATCAAGGGCCCCCCTCCCGGCGGAGCTCAGCACTTAGGCTGCCATCTTCTTCCGTGGCCAGACCATGCCCTGTAATTGAATCTGCAAGGCCAAAAATGGCATTTGTAACTGAATAGTCGTACTTCTTTCTGCCCCTTTTAAATACTTTTGTCAGTCCTTCCATACGTTCAAAACGCATATTGACGCATGATCATAAGTCTGTGTGCAGCGGCATCGAAGGCAAATCCTTATAGCAAGGTTGTAAAGACCTCTTGCTGATTGCATGACTTGTGGGAAAGTAAGAAAATCGAATGTGCGACTACATAAGTCTCAATACAGTCCTTCAAGGGAATTGTTCTGGGTGCACTACCGTAGTGTTAAATGCCTGAAGTGAGTGTGTGTGCCTCACGGACCTGAAGAGATAAGAGGCCTGTAGAGTGGTAGGAGCTACAAGTGACTGGAGAGCAGAGAGTTTTTTGAAAGACAAAAGCATGTGCAATGTACAGTTTGCTGCAACAGAACCACCCACCACATAGAATACTCAGCTAACATATGTTCATGCTCCTGGACTGGGAAGGGATATTCATTGGACAGACAAAATGTAGGCAAACAATCCAACCACATATGGACAATGCAATGGAGTAGTGTCTTCCTACTTCCCAAAGTCTTGGTGTCATTGGTGTGCCATCGCTGGATTCCTTTACTGAAGTATGGAGACCTCCCTAGTATGACAATGCAGGTGGCCGGTAAAGGGAATCTCTTCCACATGTATAGTTGAATGGGAAAGTGGAATTATCAATGGATGACAGTGTGAATGTTTAAGTGGATGGATTGTTGGAAGGGTTCATAGAGGCAAATTTGGGTAAGTGCATGTGTAGACAGGATGATTGATTTAATAGATTTGAGATTGAAGGCATGTGTGGGAGGTTGATTAGCTGCATGGGGGCAAATAAATTCAGAGAGTTACAATTTGGACATGCACATACCCTTTCCATGCAGGTATCGCCTCAAACAGATATGCATATATCCATAAAGGCAGGCACCCACTCAAATAAGCAAACAATGTAAAAGATAGGCATAGGTACAAATAGGCACCCTCAGACAGGCACACACTTTGAACAGCAAACACAAGACTAAAGTGAACACAGGCCAAAACAAGAATAAACAGGCAGGATGTATTTTAACACACAAATAGAACATGTCTCTCCTCCTCTTCCCCTTACCTGTGGTTGGGCTCATACCTTATCCATGCTGAAGGGCATGGATGGATAAGGTGTGGCTTCCGGAAAAGAAGGTTGTGCTCAGCGGGGGTACTACTCTCACTAAGGGTTGGCTGCTCAATGCTGAGTTTGGCAGAGAACCTGGAAAGAGATCTGGCTTGTGGCCAACCCTGTTGAGCATGGCCAAAGGCCATGACCCATGGGGGGTTTCCAGTACCTCTTTGGTCAGGCCCTATGGCCAGGTCAGACCCAGTAGCCAACACTCACTGCACACATCCACTCACATGGAACTTGGGCTCAGTGCCTGGCTTTGTTAAATCAATAAAAGGCATGTTGGTCTGCTGACCCCAGCAGATCACCATCTGTTTGATGGCAGAAAATGATAGTAGATTGTAATTTGCAACCTATCTCATGAATATTGATGAGGTAGGAAGTATTGTGACCCATTATGATCAAGTGTTTTGAGAACCAGCCTAATAGTACATAGGTTGGTTTGCAAAATATCATTATATTTGTACTTCTGGACTCATACTTTGCCAGTGAGGAACCGACATATATGACAAAAAACATAAAGGGTCTTATTACAATTTTGGGGGCCCTCTTGTTGGCCTGCTAATGCCGCGCTGTGCCGACAGAAGGACCACCAAGCCAATCAAGCTCCCACCTGCCGTATTGCAACTGTAGTTTATGGCAAGCGAGCGGGTGGTGCTGTGGCGGTCTCACAGCATTGGCTGTATAAGGCTCATAGATGAGCCTTAACTGCAGACACTGCTGTGACAGCACCTACTGTTTCTAAGGTAAATAGTTAATAAGCAAGATGAATTGCTGTGGAAGAGCATAGGGAAACACAAAAAAGTGGAGGGAGACTGTTTAAAAAGAAATGAAGATATAAGAGTTGTTTTCCACATATATTTAAGTAAATCAAATATTCAATACAAAACACATGAAACCATATACAAATTGCTCTGAATTACATTAAATGTCATGCAACATGTGAAAACGTGCAAAAGTGCGTGTGAAAAGATGAGAGGCAAAAGTGACACATAGAGGGTATGCACAGCTGGAAGGAAGGCGCAGACAGGGTTATATATACAGTGAGATAGAATGTGATGCCTGTACAGTTAATACAATTTATGTACGAATTCCTCTAGGGCAATCATAATTAGGCCTGGGCAAAAATTTCGTTCCGTTCGCGGAAATTGCGATAATTTGACATTTTTGCGTTCCGCGGAGAGCGCGAAAATGTCAAAAATTCCGGTTTCCGCAGCTTGGCGATAATTTGTTTCTTGCTCGCGCTGTAAAATGATACATTCTCGCGCGCCCGCGATCGCCTTACCTGAATCCCTGCGTTCGCCGACAAGTTTTCTTGATCCGGTCGCGTTCTCCATGAGATGTTGTATTGTTTTTAGCCATTTGCGCTGTCTCGCGACAGTTCGCGCCCGCAGTGACGTCATGCGTCGCGCGATCACGTCTTTCTTCTCGCGATCATGCACCGCGAGAACAACTCAAAACAAGATGGCCGCGCCCGCAAGCAACCACATGGGTAAGTTGGCGACCCGCAACCATGCAGAAAATCTCGCGAACATGCCGGAAAAAAACTTCCGCATCTTCGCGATATTTCTGCTTGTTTGCGATAATTTTAAACATTCTCGCGATAATTTGCGAAGGTTAATTCCGCAAATTCCGCCCACCCCTAATCATAATCAAGGCACCCTAAATTACGCTGTGAGGGTCGACGGCATTTTGGCTTTGTGCAATGTTAGGCCATCATCAGGACCAGGTTACATAATTAATTACAGTGCTTTATAAGGAATTAAAGAAACACATTCAATGGTGGACCTTAGAGGGAGGAACAATTAGAGGGTAAAGAATAGGAAAAAGGGTGTTTGTATGCCCAGATGACAAGGTGATGGGGCACGAGGGCAACCATATAGGCCACAGAGGGGCAGAATCGGAATAGGTTGGGTCAATCTGCTCATATGAGGACAGGTAATTGTGCACTTTTCATGATTTGAAAAACAAGGGTGTGACTGAAAACTGGTTGTTATGGAACCGGCCCCAATTATTGTGTGTTTGCAGTTGGTATAGGGTGTCATAAAATTCATCACGTAGGTATGGATAGGTCCTTTCGTTGTCGTAGTTTTTTATATCATTTGGGGTTTTGGTGATCTTTTTATTCTGCTCGAAACTATTGAAAGTTGCAATTGTCACATTGATTTTGTCGAGGAGCCTCTTAACTTCTATAAGGGTACTCTCTTCCAGAATCAACTTCTCTAGTTCGGCTATCTCTTGCAGTTCTTACCGGCTGTGTTCGATAGCCGTGTCAATTCCAAGGACAATCCAATATCTGGAGCAGGTGGTGGCGAGGTGGCTGAAGCCTAATCTAAATTTGGGGTCCATGCCATTACTTGGCCCACGAAACCCAACAATCACTCTTCAATTACATCAGCCTGAGGTCTTACCCCCATTAAGGGACACTATAAATGCCAGATATGTGTTGCCTGGTCCTCCACACTTAACACAAAGGAGTTTAAGTACAATGATTTGATGTACCAGCTGAAAAGCTTTATGAACTGTAGATCCAGCTATGCCATATACGCCATTTGATGCCCCTGCAACCATTATTAAATTGGACAGACCACTCAGATGGGTAAGGGCAGAATAATTCAACATCGGAGTCGCATCTGGTGTGGTACCCTAAATGCCCTGTTGGTACAACACTTCCAAGAACAAAACCACAATGAATTGGACTTCATATGGCAGGTCATAGACAAACCCACCTTACCACAAAGAGGTGGTAACCTGGAACAGTTACTGAACCGATGTGAATGTAGGTGGATAGCCCGTTGTCAGACCGTTGAAGATGGCCTCAACACCCTGGGTGAATGGAACAACACAGTTACATGTTAGGATGTTCCCCTTGAATCCTTATCCACATTTATAATTCGCCGCCACCGCAACCCTGTTTCTGAACCTTCTTAGTGAGCGCCCTGAATCACTTCCCTGCTCACTTGATAACTCATGTACAGTACTTACAGCCCCCGCTCTATGTGAATTCTCTCCAATACATCATAGCTCAGATAGATTATGACTTGTTATCTCTTTTATCAGCTTCTCTATGCTAAAGTCTATTGTACCTAAATATTTAGCTGGTGTCTATTGCACTTTCGTGTACAAATATTGCTAAGTTATTTATTCTATCAGCTTCTTTGTTATAAAGTAATTTGTACCAAAAATATGTAGCTTATCTCTTCTTGCACTTCCATTTACAAGTAATGCTATGTTTCACATTTCATTTGCGCTGTATATTTTAATTTTGATAGAATCGCTGATATTATTCAACTAGATCAATACAACCTTGTTTTAATAACTTTATCGCTCTGATTTTGCGCTCTTTAATCCTATTCTTGGCAACCCACTCTTCCCTGTGGGTCTGTCTTCTGTTTCTATTCACCAAAAGTCGCTGCATCACTGTACGCAAGTACGCAACTATAGACTGAAAGTAGACTTCCCATGCACTCAGCTTTGGCACGTATAATGGTGCTGAGATGAAGGTTCTATCTGCTTTGGGCCACCTTAATTGTGGTTTGACCCAGCGGTTTTCTAATTCTTGATGCACAGTATATTTCCGGCATCTTATACTAGGACATAGCTGCTTGCAATTAATTTATACCATACACAAAGTGATTGATCTGTCCTGTCTCCATTTATTTGATTATACTTGATCATCTGCATTTGCCACAGATACAATGGCCCCTTATGTATCATGAACTTGCATTTGCCCTGAAAAAGTCCATTGTATTGGATGAAAAGTGTTGGCTGGTCTACCCTATATCTTGCATGATATGCTCATTGAATAAAAAAGAGGACTTGACGAACAAACTTTGGATACAGACCTTGTAATTTGTTATACCATTGATGTGGTGGATTCACTGATTGCTCTTTTATGTTACATATATGTGGAAAGCAACTCTTCTGTCTTCTTTTGTTTTTTAAACAGTCTCGCTCTACTTTTTTGTGTTTCCCATGCTCATCCACAGCAATTCATCTTGCTCTTTAACTATTTGCCTTACAAACAATACCCCTTGAGGCATTTTTATGTTATACTTAAGTACCCTGGTCTCCACTGGGTTTACGGGTAACCTCCTGTAGCTTGCGTTCGCGTGACAGCACCTGCATGCCATGCAGGAACTGGGGTGCAATTCTAGGGGGGCACAAAATGTGCCCCCTGCATGCACTCCCAGGCCCAAATATTTAACATTTTTGGGAACCTTTCTTTTTTTGGGTGATTTAACAAAACATGACTGAAAAACAGGGTGTCTGATCTTGGTAAGAGAAAAAACACTTTGTGCAAGTTGCCTGATGAGCTAACACCTAAATCTCCCGAGCAGTGGTACTCTGCTTGCCAAGAGATATGACGATGGCACAGTTGAGACAATGTAGTCTAATTCTGGCAAAACAAGGATCAAAGTGCTGCTTTGGGGCTTCCAGGACACCTGGGGATATGTTCCTCCAGGAGGCACCATGTACTGGGGACAGTGCCAGATGTAAATTCTACCTATTCCTATTGTCTTTTTTGTTCTGCATCAATAATTTTGAAGCATTAAATTGGTGGGTATGTCATGCACTGAATTGCTTAAGCATCCCAGTAGTACCAAATGGAAAATGTTGTTCCCTGCTGAACTCCTTGCTACAGATTTTGCAAGTGAATTTTTTCTGTTCGCAGACACTTTCTTCTTTGACAGATGGTACTGTAAAGAACTGCCAACCTATCGATTCAGGAGAGCCTTTCCTTTCCTCCTCCTCCTCATACTCAGGATCTTGACAATGCAGCAATTTACTTGGGTCTAATCCCCAAATAAGAGAGAATAGTACCACAAAAAGGGACAGAATGCACAAACTGTGAACCCAGTGACATCTAAATCCCTAATGTAAGCAATAGGTTTGGAACCTTAAAACTGTGTAAATACAGTGACAGCAACCAATCCAATGTGGTTATAGTGTGAGTCATTGGTACTGCAGTACTTTTTTGGTACCATAGCACTGCAACACAGACATTTTAATGGAAACTACAAAATCTCATTTTTATTTGAGCCTGTCAGGAAATCATCTTGTCTGAAACATATATAAATTACTCCTTCATTGTAATCTTAACTTCAGTTACAATTTCCAGCTTTTTAGGTACCCCAGAACCAGAAAAAGAAGTAAGGATCATACGAGATTCTGCAAACTTTTATCATTGTCACTATATGTACCAATTGGGTATCGAAGAAAAAAAAATTAAACCAGCCATTTTATTGGCCATACAGAGTATACTCCTGAAAAAATAAGCCCACATGCTTAAAAAATAAGCACAAAAGAATTTCCTTATCACCATTTGCCCACTGCAATTTTACAGATTGCAAACGCCAGAGCAGCAGCCACCTATCACTCTATCCACAGACTGTAGCCTGCTGGAATATCACAGGGTGCTGATGTTATAGTGCTGCCATCCACATTAATGGTTTGGCTTGCAAAAATGAGGTTTGATTCTGTTAAAGCCTATGGAGGAGGGATCATACCACAAGGTTTACAGAACAATAGACACCCCACTGGTCATAAATGTAAATAACTCTTTGAAACTAATACACAAAGGGGCCTATTACGATGTCGAGCAGACTTACGTACGCCCAACACCGTCTTGGAAATGGGACTGACCAACCTTAGGTCAGCGTTTCCGACCGTCTCATCATGATTTGACCGACCACTTTTCTGTCTCATACTCTCATCCCTCTGTGGGAGCTTATGTTAGGCCGTAAACAAGCATCCATAGAGGAATGGGAGCCTGTGTTCATCCCTGCACTGCAGAGGCAAAGGGGGCCTTCTAGGGGCCCCCATACTTGCTCTCTGACAGGCTTTCCATGTCAGAAAGCCCAACATGGAAAGCCTGCTGGAGACCGAGTATCGTAATCCCAAGGGCAGAAAGACCGCCCTTTGGGATTACGGGCTGGTCTCCAACTGGTCGACGGACTCCTTAAGTCTCTCAGAAGCCAGCCAGAATGACCGGCTGGTTTCATTTCCAACTGCCACCATTGCAATGCAGCGGTCGGAAATTAAACCGAGATACGGCCCGGAATTGCTCCGACTGATGGTCGGATCCTTTCCGGGCCGAATTGTAATCGGCCCCATAGTGTTAAGTCAATGTGTATGGATACTCAAAAAAAAATTTGCTTTACTGATGTAACATTTGTATCTCAGTGCAAAACAAAACATCAAAACACATCAACCCAGACATAAAAGAATATACTTCAATCAAACTGGACACAAGAAAAAATTAAAAACATGGAAAATAGCAAAATCATACCATTACAATTGTCAAACATACATAGTGCAAATTATAAACTACAGTGTTTTTATTTCATACATGTACACATGCACATATAGTCATGCTTTGCTGTATGTTTTTGTGGGCCGTTTGCTGCCTACTTAGGAGGTGATTAGGATGGCGGGCGGACTCAAGTCCGCCCGCCACCCTAGCGTTAACGGGACCGGCCGCCTGCCATGCGGCAGTCCCGCCACCCCATATATGATGTGACCGCCACCTCGGCAGTCGCATCAGGCATTTTAACATTGAGGCAGGTGCTGCTGGCTGCAGCAAC
Source organism: Triturus cristatus (assembly GCF_964204655.1). NCBI lineage: Eukaryota > Metazoa > Chordata > Amphibia > Caudata > Salamandridae > Triturus > Triturus cristatus. Next base: position 352,596,994 of record NC_140594.1, read on the forward strand.
CGCCGCAATGGTAAAATGCCATGTAGTGCATTGCCATGCACAACATAGCAGGCACCGCACAGTACCTACCACCTTGTTCATGGCAATGTAGGGGGGTACCATAGGTACACTCCAAGTGCAGCACCCTCACCCCCTCAGCCCCTGGGGGCCCGCAACAGGCACCCAAAGCAAATCCCCACCAGCCTTTCCATGGCGGCATCACTGCCATGGAAAGGCCTTTAAACCCCAACATCATAATATGGATGGCGGTGCCTGCTAGGCACCGCCACCATATATGTGCCCCAGCTCCAGCCCTCCGGCAATCGAAACGATTGCTGAATGGCGGAAAAGCGGCAGACTTTCCGTCTGCTGCGTTACCCACCGACATTGTAATCTGGCGGTGGGTAAATCAGGTTACATACCTTTACTAGAAGGAGCTGAGGTGGATGATCTTTTTTGGAAAGTTTCATGACGATTCTTCGTATTGATAGATAGATAGATAGATAGATAGATAGATAGATAGATAGATAGATAGATAGATAGATAGATAGATAGATAGATAGATAGACAGACAGACAGACAGACAGACAGACAGACAGACAGACAGACAGACAGACAGACAGACAGACAGACAGACAGACAGACAGACAGATAGATAGATAGATAGATAGATAGACAGACAGACAGACAGACAGACTGACAGACAGACAGACAGACAGACAGACAGACAGACAGACAGACAGACAGATAGATAGATAGATAGATAGATAGATAGATAGATAGATATATTAAACACAACTTTTAAATACATTTACAAAGCTTTAATTTAAAATAAAACTGCTACGTAGGGTGTTTTTATTTCATTTTGTTCACAAGTTAATATCTATAAAATAATTTTATATATTTTAATTAATTATTTAGTAAACATTTATTTTTCAGACGTAATGTGCACTAACGTTTTTTTATTAATAATTTTCTTAATTCGTTAAATGTATTTAACATTTATATGTACCAGTAATATAAATAAACTCTTGTAACCTTTTTCTCTTTTCATTATCTTTTTCAGTGACATTGCATCATGCAAGGAGTTCTTTCGCTACCGTAAGCTAATCATTTAGAATGTGCATGCATATGGCAAAATTAAAAAAGAGGGGTTTCTAGATACACTGTATGAACATAGTACTTAAATTGTGGAAGTCATCCCTCGGGGTCTTCTTAATCTTTAAGGATATATCCACCAGATCAATTTTGATAGTCAGTGGGTCCAAGTATGTGTGGTAAGTTTGAAAGAGAAAAAAGCAAACAAGAAAGCTCTGATCTTGGTAAATGTATATAGGACGTCAATAGTAGTTGATTGTTAGATCTGGGGGTCTCTAGTTGGCAGGGTAGGTTCCACTGTCCAAGTAGGGACCCTTGCTTCTAGTCAGGGAAAGGGGGATACACTGTTAAGATAACCCCTGCTCACCCTCTAGGTAGCTTGGCCTGAGCAGTCTAGGCTATCAAAGGCAATGTGTAAAGTATTTGTACCAACACTCACAGTAACACAGTGAAAACACCACAGATTTACTCCACACCAGTTTTAGAAAAATAATGTATCTTTACTAAAAACTTCACAAGACCAAATACTACAGACAAACCAACATATAATTCAAAAGGTTACTTTAAAGATAGTTCAAGAGTTTGCAGAAAGTACTCCAGGATGTAAAAGTCAGTGTCCTGCACAATGCGACTCTCAATGCACAAAATGCGACACTTTCGTGCCCAACAGTACCTGTAGTTGCGATAAGGTTCCCAAAAGCTATAACAAGGAAGCTTGCAAAAGGCGATGCGATACTCCTGAGATCCTGGGGAGGCTTTGCAGCAGCCCTGCTTCACGCAGCAGAGGTGGATGCGCCGGCTCCGATCTGTAAGGGGAGGATTCGATGACTTTGGCCTTCGTTGCGTAGGTTTCTTAGGGGGAAGCTTCACGCACAGGTTCGATGCGACACTCTTCGATGTGGTGCGATGCGTGGCGCAGCGTTGCCTTCCGGCGCCGCAACTCTCGATGCGCGGAACGGGACTCTGCGTCGACGCACCCGATGACTGGAGACTTTCACGCACCGGCAGTGGTGCGGCTCGCAAGCTGGTTCTGCGATGACCCTCGCAGCGTCAGGAATCTTCTCGCACCGGAACGATGCTCGACGCACTCGGTGATGCGGGGACCCTGCGTGTTGCGATGGTGCCGCGATGAAATTTTCCTCGCACTCTCGTCTTGCGACACGCAATCGGATGATGCGTTGGGTACCAGTCACTCTTGTTCACGCTTCTGCTTCCCAGCTCCCAAACACAGCAAAACGACCTCCTGAGGCCCCAAGACTGGGCAAGCACTCCAAGGCAGGTCAGAACTCTCTCAGCAGAGTTCCAGGGGAGCTGGTGGTGAAGTCCTTTTGTTCCTGGGACTTCTTAACAGGGAGCCAGCTCTTCTCAGGCCCTTGGAGATCAGAATCAAAAGAAGGGGACACAGCAAAGTCCTTCCCCTCTCCTTGGCAGCAAAGCAAAACAGCAAGCAGGCAGTCTTCTCCTCTTCAGTCCTTTTCAGCTTTCTCCTTGGCAGAGGTTTCTTCTTAGTTCCAAAGTGATCTAAAGTTTAGGTGTCTGGGGTCCTCTTCTTATACCCCTCCAAGTCTTTGTCTCTCTTTGTTCCAGTGGGGGGATTCCCCTGCTCAAACCGGTTCCTGGGTGAGCTCTGCTCTGGAGCACCTGGTTCCTTTCAGAGTGAGGGGCAGGGTCGTTAGACGCTCAGCAGGAGGTGGAGCCTTCTTTGTGCCAGCAGAGGCAGAGTCCTCAGCCTGGCCAGCAGGGGGTGGAGCCAGCTTTGTGTTTGGCAGGGACAGCCCTATTCAAACCCAGGGACTACTCCTCCCACCCATCTAAAGCAGATCTCCCTATTCACCCTGCTGCTGACTCATCCAGGCTCCTGGAGCCACCTGGCCCATCACATGACACCCTTCAGACAACCAGCACACAGGCACACAGGAAGGTTAAACAGGAGAATAGCTACTTTCTAAAAAGTGCTATTCTCACACAGTGAATTTAAAAACCATCTTGCTAAAAAGATGTATAATTAAATTCTGAACACAGAGATACCAAACTTGGATTTTCTATCTTGCCCTTATGGGAAGATAGGCGTGTAAACAGCCTTCCCCATTCTATCCTATGGGCAAGATAGCCTCTCAGCAGTGAAAAACGAAAATGGCTGTAATTCACTACCAGGGCATGTTACACACCTCAGTACATGCCCTACCTTTCAGATACACTGCACCCAGCCCAGGGGGGTACCTAGGGCCACCATAGGGATGCCTTACATGTACAGAAAGGGAAGGATAAGGCCTGGTCAGTGGGTGCACTGGCCAGGTCGACATGGCAGTCCTGGACTGCACATAGGCACTGCAAGCAGGCCTAAGACATCATTTTAGCGCTACTCCTGTGGGTGGCACAATCAGTGCTGCAGCCCACTAGTAGCATTTGAATCACCAGCCCTGGAACACGCAGTGCACTTTACTAGGGGCTAACAGGTGAAACAAATATACCAATCATGGATAACCAATCAATACAACAATTTACCAAGGGAGCACTTGCACTTTGACACTGATCAGCAGTGGCAAAGTGCCCAAAGCATCTAAACCAGCAAAATCGAAATCCAGCATAGCATCAAAAATACAGGAGGTAGAGGCAAAAAGTCAGGGGTAGCCACGCCAAAGATGCCAGGTCTAACACGTGTCCCCTCCAGCTGAAAGTGGGGAGAACTACCCACCCTCTTGGGAGTTCTCATCGCTAAGGCGGAAAAACCTGGACAGACCATCAGCGTTGGCGTGTTCTGTACCGGGGCGGTGTTCCACCGTAAAGTCCATCCCCTGTAGGGAAATGGACCACCTCAACAGCTTAGGATTCTCACCCCTCATCTGCATCAACCATCTGAGGGGCCTGTGGTCCGTCTGAACCCGGAAGTGAGTCCCAAACAAGTAGGGCCTCAGCTTCTTCAGCGCCCAGACCACAGCAAAAGCTTCCCTTTCAATCGCACTCCACCTCTGTTCCCTGGGAAGTAGCCTCCTACTAATGAAAGCTACAGGTTGGTCCAAGTCCTCATCATTTAGTTGTGAGAGCACCGCTCCCACTCCATGCTCAGAAGCGTCTGTCTGCACTATGAACTCCTTGGAGAAGTCAGGCGCCTTGAGTACAGGTGCTGTACACATGGCCTCCTTCAGGGCATCAAAAGCTTCTTGGCAGGCACTGGTCCAAATCACTTTCTTCGGTAACTTCTTGGAAGTTAGTTCTGTCAAGGGAGCAACAATGGTGCCATACCCCTTGACAAAACGGCGATAGTACCCGGTGAGTCCTAAGAAGGCTCTCACCGCTGTCTGGGTTTTGGGGGGTTCCCAAGCCCGGATGGTATCTATCTTGGCTTGTAGGGGCGCCACCTGGCCGCTTCCTACCTGGTGTCCCAAATACACCACCGAACCCTGCCCTATCTGGCACTTACTGGCCTTGATAGTGAGGCCTGCACTATGCAGAGCCTTCAACACTGCGCAGAGGTGTTGCAAGTGTTCTTCCCAAGTGGAACTGAACACAGCAATGTCATCCAGATATGCGGCGCTGAATTGCTCCAGCCCGGACAGTACCTGGTTGACCAGTCTCTGGAATGTGGCAGGGGCGTTCTTCAACCCAAAGGGCATGACACGGAACTGGAAGTGCCCCTCTGGAGTTGAAAACGCAGACCTCTCCTTGGCCCCATCAGTTAAGGCAATCTGCCAGTACCCAGAAGTTAAATCAAACGTACTGAGGTAGTTGGCAGCTCCCAACCGATCCACGAGCTCATCAGCTCTGGGGATGGGGTGTGCGTCAGTCTTCGTGACAGCATTGAGCCCACGGTAGTCCACACAAAACCTAAGTTCTGGAGTGGCACCTGGCGCAGCAGCTTTCGGTACAAGTACCACTGGGCTAGCCCAGGGGCTGCTGGAGGGCTCAATCACCCCTAGCTCCAACATCTTAGAAACCTCCTTCTTGATGCTGGCCCTGACCTTGTCAGCCACCCGGTAAAACTTCTGTTTCACAGGCATGCTATCTCCCGTGTCCACGTCATGGACACACCAGTTGGTGATACCGGGGGTCAGGGAGAACAGAGATGCAAACTGACCCAGCACATGGCGACAGTCCCTCTGCTGTTCTGGGGTCAGGGTGGGCAAGAGGACCACTCCATCCACTGACCCATCTTGCTCCTTAGCTGCCAGGAGGTCAGGAAGAGGATCGCTATCCTCCTCCATCCCTGCATCTGTAGCCAGTAGCATTGTTATTTCAGACCTCTCAAAATGGGGTTTGAGGCGGTTCACGTGTAGGACCCTCATGGGGTTCCTGGGAGATCACAAGTTGACCAGGTAGGTCACCTCACTCTTGCGCTCCACCACCTCATATGGCCCAGTCCACTTGTCCTGGAGCGCGCAAGGCTCCACTGGCGCCATCACCCACACCATCTGCCCAGGTTGAAATTCCATCAGAGTGGTATGCTGGTCATACCACCTCTTCATCTCATCCTGGCTGGCTTCCAGGTTCGCCTGAGCGAGGGCCCGGAAGCGCTGTGTCTGGTTGCGGATGGCCAGCACATAGCTGAACACATCCTGAGGGGTTTTCCCCGGGGATTTCTCCCAACCCTCCTTCACCAGACTGAGAGGTCCTCTAACAGGGTGCCCGTACAAAAGCTCAAAGGGACTGAACCCTAGAGACTTTTGTGGTACCTCCCTGTAGGCAAATAATAGGCATGGCAAAAAGACGTCCCACTTCCGTCTCATGGGCTCTGTCAGTCCCATGATCATGCCTTTCAGGGTCCGGTTGAACCTTTCAACCAACCCATTTCCTTGAGGGTGGTAAGGAGTGGTGAACTTATAAGTTACCCCACACTCCTCCCACAGAGACTTCATATACCTGGAGATGAAGTTGGTACCCCGGTCAGATACCACCTCTTTGGGGAAACCCACACGGGAAAAGATCCCCATCAACGCACGGCCCACCACCGGGGCTGTGGTTGTCCTGAGAGGGATAGCCTCCGGGTACCGGGTGGCATGATCCACCAGGACCAGGATGAACCTGTTGCCTAAGGCGGTCCTGGGGTCCAGTGGCCCCACAATATCTATCCCCACCCGCTCGAAAGGGGTGCTCACTACAGGAAAAGGCTGGAGAGGGCCTTTGCATTTTCCTCCAGCCTTGCCACTTGCCTGGCAAGTCTGGCATGATTTACAAAAGGAAGCGACGTCCGTCTTCATCCCGGGCCAGTAAAAGTGGGTGGCAAGCCTTTGTCGGGTCTTGTCCTGCCCGAGATGTCCTGCAAGCGGCACGTCGTGAGCCAGACCCAGTAGGAAGTCTCTGAATCCTGCGGGTACCACCAGGGTACGTGATCCACTGGGCTCTGCAAACCTAGGCTCACTGTACAACAAGTGATTCTCCCAGTAGAGAAAAAAGTTCTTCGGATCAGCACCTGCTGCCTGGTCTGCTGCCTGGTGCTGCAGACCTTCAAGAGTAGGGCATGTCTTCTGCGCACGGCAGAACTCCTCTCTGGAGGGACCACCCTCTTGCTGCCAATGGGTCAGCTCAGGTATGTCTCCCAGCTCAGCGACCTGTTCCCCTGTAGGCTCCAGGGCATCCCCCGTAGGTTCTGCTCCTTCCTGGACCGTGGGAACAGTGGGGGTGGACGCACCACGCCCCTTGCCCTTCCTCTTTCTGGCAGGGACCTGGGCCACTGTTTCAGGCTCCAGGTCTGCTTCACAACCCTGTCTGGCTGCCATGGACCGGGTGGTCACACAGACCCACTCAGGCAAACCCAACATCTCCAAATGAGCCTGGCGTTCCACCTCCTTCCACGGGGAACTCTCCAGGTCATTACCTAGCAGACAGTCTACTGGCATGGATGGACTCACAACAACTTTGAGAGGACCTGAGACCCCCCCCCACTCAAAGGGAACATGTGCTACCTTGCAAAGGCGCACAGAGTTGTCAGCTGACACTACTGGGTGAAGTACGTCTGGAATGATCAGCTCCTCAGGGACCCACTGACACCTGACCGTAGTCACACTGGCTCCAGTGTCCCTGAGAGCCTCCACCCTCCTCCCATTGATGGTCACCCACTGCCTGTACTTCTTAGTGTTATCAGGGACAGGGGTTTCCTGGACCATCTCTGTGTCTCCTAAAGAGACAAGGGACATAACTGCTAAACGCTCCAAATCACTAGAAACTAAATCCCCCCCAAAAGCTACACTAGCTATACCCGGTGTTGGAGCACCAGTGGGTGCCTGGGATTTCTTGGGACACACAGGAGACTTGTGAACCAATTCCTGACAGTGATAACACTTAATGGGACCCTTGTTATCCGACCTGCCCTTAGGGGGCCAGGTTGGTTTGGGTTTTGACTTGGGGGGCTGGGACTGGTTACCCTGGGAACTATTTTGGGGCCCTTGTGAGAACTCCTTTTGGTTACCCTTGTCCCCCCCACTCTTCTGCTGGGGACCCTGCCCACCTTTGGCAATGGTACCCACAATTCCTCTGTGGACCCTGGTACTGGTCCAGCGGTCCGCCTCCTTAGCAAGCTCAATGGGGTCCGTCAACTTGCTATCTAAAAGATGCTGGCGCAGCTCTGGAACACATAGACTACTCAAGTGCTCCCAACTAATTAAATGTAACAACCCCTTATAATCAGTTACCTTGCTGCCCTTCATCCAACCTTCCAGTGCCCGCGAGTACAGATTCACACACTCCATCCAAGTCTCAGACTCTTTCTTCTTGGAATTTCTAAACTGCAGTCTATACTGCTCTGGAGTAAGTCCATACCTGAGACATAGGGCCTCCTTCATATTGGGATAGGTCATGGCACCTGCTAATTCTAAGGGCTCTAGAGCACTCCTCCCAGAAGCCTCAAAATGTTTCCACAGGCCCGCCCCCCAATGCTGTTCAGGCACACCATTCATTCTTAATGCTATCTCATACGATGTAAACCAGGCATAGATATCTTCACTCCTATTGTAATTCTGTACTAAATCTTTGGGGATATATACTTTACCCCCCTGCACTGGCTGTGCGCTGCCACCATTTGAACCGGACTCCACCTGCTTGGCCTTGATGTCCAGTTCTCTCATGCTCACTTCATGAGCCAGAAGCAATTTCTTCTCCTCCAAGGCACGGGCATTCTTGCTCTCCTCCGCCGCCTTGTCTACTTCTGATTGCTTCATCTTCATTTTCATAATTTCCAATTCATGGTTTCTCACCCTTTGATTCTCCTCCAACTCCTCTGGAGTGAGCCCCCTACTGGAATGGGAGCTGCCAGCCCTTGAGACTGGTCTGCCCACAGGCAGATCTTGGGGAACAAAACCATCCTCTTCATTTGCATCACTTTCCTCTTGGGCCTCCCACCAGGCCTTCAGGACTCTTTGTAGCACATCCTTTCTAGCTCCGCTTTTAAAAGAGCAACCACGGTCTTTGCAGAATTGCTTGAGATCTTCAACTTTGTATGAATATAAATCCGCAATGGAAAACTCCAATTCTGCCCTCTCACTTGTTGCCACCTGAGACATGATGCTCTTGAAGAGTTACTCAAAAATTACTCGATGCGCGGAACGGGACTCTGCGTCGACGCACCTGATGACTGGAGACTTTCACGCACCGGCAGTGGTGCGGCTCGCAAGCTGGTTCTGCGACGACCCTCGCAGCGTCAGGAATCTTCTCGCACCGGGACGATGCTCGACGCACTCGGTGATGCGGGGACCCTGCGTGTTGCGATGGTGCCGCGATGAAATTTTCCTCGCACTCTCGTCTTGCGACACGCAATCGGATGATGCGTTGGGTACCAGTCACTCTTGTTCACGCTTCTGCTTCCCAGCTCCCAAACACAGCAAAACGACCTCCTGAGGCCCCAAGACTGGGCAAGCACTCCAAGGCAGGTCAGAACTCTCTCAGCAGAGTTCCAGGGGAGCTGGTGGTGAAGTCCTTTTGTTCCTGGGACTTCTTAACAGGGAGCCAGCTCTTCTCAGGCCCTTGGAGATCAGAATCAAAAGAAGGGGACACAGCAAAGTCCTTCCCCTCTCCTTGGCAGCAAAGCAAAACAGCAAGCAGGCAGTCTTCTCCTCTTCAGTCCTTTTCAGCTTTCTCCTTGGCAGAGGTTTCTTCTTAGTTCCAAAGTGATCTAAAGTTTAGGTGTCTGGGGTCCTCTTCTTATACCCCTCCAAGTCTTTGTCTCTCTTTGTTCCAGTGGGGGGATTCCCCTGCTCAAACCGGTTCCTGGGTGTGCTCTGCTCTGGAGCACCTGGTTCCTTTCAGAGTGAGGGGCAGGGTCGTTAGACGCTCAGCAGGAGGTGGAGCCTTCTTTGTGCCAGCAGAGGCAGAGTCCTCAGCCTGGCCAGCAGGGGGTGGAGCCAGCTTTGTGTTTGGCAGGGACAGCCCTATTCAAACCCAGGGACTACTCCTCCCACCCATCTAAAGCAGATCTCCCTATTCACCCTGCTGCTGACTCATCCAGGCTCCTGGAGCCACCTGGCCCATCACATGACACCCTTCAGCCAACCAGCACACAGGCACACAGGAAGGTTAAACAGGAGAATAGCTACTTTCTAAAAAGTGCTATTCTCACACAGTGAATTTAAAAACCATCTTGCTAAAAAGATGTATAATTAAATTCTGAACACAGAGATACCAAACTTGGATTTTCCATCTTGCCCTTATGGGAAGATAGGCGTGTAAACAGCCTTCCCCATTCTATCCTATGGGCAAGATAGCCTCTCAGCAGTGAAAAACGAAAATGGCTGTAATTCACTACCAGGGCATGTTACACACCTCAGTACATGCCCTACCTTTCAGATACACTGCACCCAGCCCAGGGGGGTACCTAGGGCCACCATAGGGATGCCTTACATGTACAGAAAGGGAAGGATAAGGCCTGGTCAGTGGGTGCACTGGCCAGGTCGACATGGCAGTCCTGGACTGCACATAGGCACTGCAAGCAGGCCTAAGACATCATTTTAGCGCTACTCCTGTGGGTGGCACAATCAGTGCTGCAGCCCACTAGTAGCATTTGAATCACCAGCCCTGGCACACGCAGTGCACTTTACTAGGGGCTAACAGGTGAAACAAATATACCAATCATGGATAACCAATCAATACAACAATTTACCAAGGGAGCACTTGCACTTTGACACTGATCAGCAGTGGCAAAGTGCCCAAAGCATCTAAACCATCAAAATCGAAATCCAGCATAGCATCAAAAATACAGGAGGTAGAGGCAAAAAGTCAGGGGTAGCCACGCCAAAGATGCCAGGTCTAACATTGATCTATAGAAAATGTCAGATATTATTATTGAAGAAATAAGACTCATTATTTGGATGTGATTTAATAATTATTGGAGACTTTAACATCAAGTTGTCTTCCACTGAAATTAGTAAAATGATAAGCTATATTTTAGAGTTACATACTTTACCCTTAACCATTTCTTCCTCTTGCACTTGTGTCATGGAAGCTGTAATCATGTTTGATTGCATGGCAAAACATGGATTGGTTCGCTGAAAGGGCTGTAATTCTCCAGACTTTTGCACTGGCAAAACTTTCTGATTTTTCCAGCAAGGGTGTCCCATTGATTTTATCTCTGTCCCAATAGAACAGTATGGCTTTGTTCCAAAAGTTTAAGCTACTCTACAATGAAGAAGGTGATCATAGTTGCATCCAAACTTTGCTTCTTTTGCTGGTGGAACCTACGGCTGGCAGAGTTCATCCTATGTTAGTAGAAGATCCAAACAAGAAGGCTTAACACCAGACTGGATCTTCCGCATATTCTATTCTCATCAGACTATCTAGCTTCCCAATACTTTCATGTTGATTTCAAGCCAAGAAGGCAAAATTGGTATGGTCTGACATCAGTTATCGACATTGATCCCTTCCTCATGAACATCAATAAAATAGCAACACTCTTCGTTCATCAACATTTAATTGGTTTGATTTATTTAGCCAAAAAAAGAAAATAAAGTATGGAAAATGCAAACAACTATATGACATTCTTTATTAGCCAATTGATATAATTATTATACTATAAAGGAAAAAGACCAAATCAAATTTAAGAAATTAATAAACTGCACTTATTATTCAAATCTCACCTTACTTTCATGTATGATAGCTGAGACAAATTGGGTAGCAGATTAAATATCCTATGTGAGCTCCCCAACACGTGATACCCACCCCCCCACTATATGGAACTAATGCAGAAATCATCATATCTTTCTCAGATAAAATAATGAGGTACACTATGATATCACTGAAGTTAAGTAGATCAGCTAATCCCAACAATGTACTTGCTTTGATAATTAAAACAATTATTGATTGATGTGCAGAACTTTTAACACCTATATTTCAATGCATAACACAATCTAGACAAATCTCTATATTTTTTTAAAGGGGTAATTGAGAAACTCTACCTCAAAATAGTAGATGGAAGCCTGACAAATAATTATAGACTTTTTTGATTGGCCGATGTTATTTGCAAAGTATCCTCAAATATTGGCCTAACCCACTTAAACAAGTGGGTTAACATCAATAACCTGTTGCCAATTGAACAGGGTGGCTTTTGTGAAGAACACTCCACTGAAAATCACTGTTTCACCCTATGGCGATCAATCAGAAATCAAAAACAATGCTGTTACTTCATTGATTCCTTAACGGCATTTTACTCAGTGATAGAGGTCACCTGTGGGAGAAGCTGATCACCGAGGAGATTCGAAAAGAATTACTATCCTCCACTCTCCACTAATCTGGCACAAGCAAAACAAGATCTCATAGGCCATTTTTCAAGAAAGTTCTAAATATAAAATGGTTTGAGACAAGACTGTGTGCTTTCCCTGATCCCTTTGTGGGTTACATCTGGTTAATTTACTACGAACTATAAAGGAAACAAATTCTTTCCCCTAAAAATAGGAAATAATGTCTGTTATGTGCTGATGACTTAGGGCCTGTTATGAGTTTTGCAGTGTGGGAGCAGATCGGCACACTACCGCTCCGCTCCCACACTGCCAAACTTCACCGCTGCCCGGTCGTCGGATTACAAGCTGTAATCCGGGCCGGCGGTCCTGCGGCCCCTGGCCCATGGCGCTGCCTTTCAAAGGCTCATATGGGAGCCTTGGAAAGGCAGCACCGTGAGACCGCCACAGTGCGTTCCAGCATGGCATGGACTGTAAAGTCCATGCTGTGCAGGACCCGGGGGTGCAGAAAGACAGGGAGGCACACCATGTGCTCCCCTGCATGCACCCTGTGCACTGAGGCACCATGGGGCCCTGTAGGGCCCCCCTTACTTTCCTCATTACCACCCTTTTCATGGCGGGCTCTCTTTCATGAAAAGGATGGCATTGAGTAAACTCATAATATGCTTGGCGGTGCAACAGCTGCACTGTCAGCAGGTTGATCGCTCAGATCGCTACAAGTCTGCAGTAGCAACGGTCCCATGGCGTTCCGACTGTCAAAGTCATAATAGAGCAGTCGAACCTCCGGTAAACCAACTAAACTGCCGGTTCGGCAGTTACCGCACAGCCACCCTGGGTTTGGCGGTCCATCAGACCGTCAAACTCGTAATCAGGCCCTTATTCATGGAAGATTACACTGTGGTGGGATTTCATACAACTACTGACACCTCAGCAAAATTTTGAAAATCACATTTCTTAAGTGTGAATGTAGATAAAGGCAAAACAATGATTTTTGGCAAAAAGCGAACATATTTGACATGGTTTTTTTAGACAAGAACCTGGTACAGGAAAAAGGGGACAGATGTACAAAAACATGCTCATAAATTTCAACCAGTACTTTTGGGACCAATACAAAAATGTATGAACTGATCTATGTACTAGTTCGTTGGTTTATAACATTCTAAATCATCATGGGTTGTAATCCAGCCTACCTCATGAATAATAATGAGGTAGTTTGCAAGTTGAAGCTCACTACGATTAGAGGACATCACGGCAATGATGGCCTGCTGGGGTCAGCAGACCGCATTATCTTTAATTACTTTTTAATACATAGGGGAGAGGATGTAGCCTTACCGCTAGAGCGGTTGACTTCAAAGCTGGGGAACTAGGTTCGAGTCTTGGCAGCGACTCTCAAAATCATCCTGTGATGCTGGGCAAATCACTTAATCTCCACGTGCCGAACAAAAATGAATGTGTCCTTCTGTAACAAAAGTGGTGCTATGTAATGCACTCTGATACCCAAAGTCTCAGGTCTAGTTCACGCTATATAAATAAAGTTGACTTTTTTTTTAAGGCAGCCCGTTTTCGTTATTGGCAATGAGGCAGCATTTAAAAACAAAAGTTAACTTTTTTTCAAAAGTTTAAAATTTGAACCACTGCCTACTACCCAACAAACCGTTTTTCTAATTCACAAAGGAGAAGGTGCACCAGAGGGACCCCTTTCCTTTTGGAAATGTATTATCACCCCACCTCTGGAGTCTGTAATATCTCAGTGTTTGGTAATCGGAATTTTGTCACAAAACATTGATTTATCACATACCAATTCACAATTTTGAAGGGACAACACACTCCCTTCAAAATTGCAAATTGGTATCCTTTCGCAAAGCCATTTTAGGAGTCCTTAAAGTTTACTGATTACCAAGATGGCTTTAATACACTGAAAAAAGCACTTTAACGGTTGACAACAATTAATTAGAGTATTTACTGCTTCTAAAATGCGTACTATATCGAGGTCTAAATTGTTATCAGTATCTTGGTTTGCTTATTATATATTTAAATTGGGGGGAATACTTAAAGTCTTAGAATATAGGAGCATTACTCTCAACAGGCACTTTAGTAAAATATGTCATGTCAGGGTGCTGTTCTGTAGTTACCTTCTTAAAAGTGTATGCATACAAAACACATGTATGGCACTGTATGGGTGAGAAATACAGTATCCAGTGTCTAGAGGGGCATGGGAGCAGCTAGAGATCCCTTCCTAAAAGGTATACTAAATCTGTTTATTTTTCTTTAAAAACTGTAGAAACTGAAAATGAAACTTCACACTTAGTTTGACGGACTAAAAATGTGGATCCAAGCTGTTAAAGTTCTGCCTGGGGTGCATTCCAATCTTTGCTCTCCCCCCAATTTTCCTCAAAGGAATTGGCAAGAGAAGAATTTTCCTTTGTATATTTATTATTAAATGTTACATTCCCCATATATTAAAAGAGTGCCCCTTATTTTTAAAAAGCCATAGGAAGTTTTAAAATAATTTGAAAAAGTATTTACATTTTAGAAGATAATACACCAAGCGAGTATATGTTTTTGGATGTTGTAAGTGGGAAAAATATTTGTTTATCTGCTGTTTACACATTACTCTGTGTAATTGTGTTATGAATTTTATTGTGTCTTGATTTTTTGTGGACATGTCTTAATAAAATATGTTTTACCACAACCTATGATAGTGTGTTGTACAACCTGTAAGTGGTCATGTGGTCTAAACACCTGCCATTTTATAGCACTTGTCCCCATTTTTCAACCACACACCATGTGCCTCCCACATTTACTACTAAAAGGCATGTACAGTGAGGAGACCTCTGCACCTACAGATAGGAGTGGCAGAGGTCTCCACATCCATGTTAGTTAGTAGCATTTCCAAGTAGGTGAGTAGTACTACAGTAGAACGACTTCACTTACTACTTAAAAACATTTTGTGGACATAGCCCTTTGTTTATTTCTTTGCAGAGATAACATTGTCTAGGATTAATAGAAGTCATAATGTTACATGTTTTTAAATTAACCACAAATTCTTTTTTTCTTTGACCAAGGATAACTTAATGCTTGTAAATTCATTTCATATTATTCCCATTAGGGGTCTGATGTACATATCTTTTGGGGTATTGTGGACTCCTGTTCCTATTATTTTTTGTTACCTTTGGTATTTAACACGCCTTGTCATCCTGATAAAGACCTGCAGACTACAGCCTATTGGCAATATGTCAACAGGGTTCCTTAGGACTAAGTACAAGACAATATCTGGTATTGCCTGCTTGTATACAGGGCACTCAGTCATTGATGGGTGCTCAACAGGATTACCACTTCTGTATTGTTGCTATTCTTTGGTTTTTCTCTAAAATATATAGACATTTCGATGAGCAACAAACCTGTGTATTCTTTAGTGTGTAGAGTAGACACTTTGAGGGATGTGTACAAGGAAGTGGCGGAGCGCGGCGTTAGCCTCCTTGGCTTAACGACACTCTCCGCCATTTCTGAAACGAAGGCTGCACCATATTTACAAGAATGTGGTGCAGCCTTGTGTTTCCCCCTGTGATGGCGCTACTTTTATCAACTTAGCGCCAACACAGGGTTCCTTGCAGTGCAAGGGTGTCTGCATACAGGGGAGGATTGTTTATGTGTAGCAAGGTGTCCCTTCCTACACATAAACAATGCTAAAATGCCATTCTGTCACTTTCATGTGTGCTGCTTCATGCAAAGTGACAAAATGGCATTTTTTTAAAAGATTGTTTATGTACAGGAAGGGACACCTTCCTGTACATAAATAAACCATGACATTTTGCTTTTTCCATGTGTGCTGCACAAGGCAGCACACAAGGAAAAAGCAAAAAAGAGGAGAAATAATGCATTTCTCCTCATTTCGCCATCTTAAGACCAGGATTTACATGATCTTCATTTTGGCGCTGCCTCCTATGTACACCACCCTTGTACATAGGGGGCAGCGTCAAAATGAATGGGTGTTGCGGTGGAACGCCCACCGCAACACTCACTGCCCACCCCTTTCATGCTAGGCATAGCGTTAAAGGGGGCCTCATGTACAAAGCAGTTTTAAGCCACGTAAAATGGCTTAACGCTGCCTTGTAAATAAGGTGTGTCCCCTATCTCCACCACAACGTCGGAAAAAGTAACGCTGTGGTGGCGATAGGGGCTTGTACATATGCCCCTTTATTTTTTCACCCTTGTGACTAATGGTAAATCAACAAATATTTGTTTGTAATGTCATTGAATTCTAAGTTGGATTTTACACAAAAAAACTCAGTTTGAATGCATGCCCACTTGACTTCTAAAGCATTGATTGTTCTAAAACTATTCTAAGCATTGATTGCTTGGGCAAGGAATAAAATATTATGAATTAATATAGCCTTGAAGCCCATTGTTTCTTTTATTGAGTATAACATAGATTTCGTTCCAGAAGCAGAGGTTATCCCAAATCTTGTGTATGCCTTAAGGTGCACAAAAAAACACCAAGTACATGCACTATCCTCAGATGCTATTCCTAATAAAAATATAGTGCATACACTTCTCCTGCCAGTCACACAAAAATATTTTTAAAAAATGATAAAATGGCTACCATCCAAGCTTGCTTGATGGCAAGTGTCACATGACAGTGTCATATGTCTGCCCTCTTTGTATGCAGAGCGGCACCTGTGAAAATGTGTGCCTCATCTTGAGTCTGGCTTAAATCTGTTGTCATGCTAAGAGCAATGCTAGCCTGGCATAACACAGTAGCAGGAAGTACTTTGGCAGCCAGTTGTTTATTCAGTAAGAATATTCGCAAATGTCCAACAGATAAAATAAATGAAATATACACTGATCATATAAAATCATTTGAGGAACTAATGGAAGAACCCCCACCACGCCCTAATGCTGTACACTTGGGGCTTGGCAGGAGGTGCAGAATATACTCCTCTAGAGGAAAAGCTGCTGCTGGAACCAACAGGCTGTAGGGAAATTTCGAGGACCTACAGCTCTCTGATTACAAATGCTCATAATCCTAACACGGCCATTAGGGCCTACGGACGTGTTAGGATGTAGGCGAGGTGGACGGCGATGATTGGCAGGAAGCCTAAACTGCGGCACAGATGTTGCCCATCCCATCTAGCCTGGTACTTATGCAATTACGCTATTTAAACTGTGGCACAGATGTTGCCCATCCCATCTAGCCTGGTACTTATGCAATTACGCTATTTAAACTGTGGCACAGATGTTGCCCATCCCATCTAGCCTGGTACTTATGCAATTACGATATTTAAACTGCGGCACAGATGTTGCCCATCCCATCTAGCCTGGTACTTATGCAATTACGATATTTCCATAGGACCTACTGCAGTCCTCGCAGACTGTGCGGATAGGCCGCGCCAGCAGTCCTGTCTGTACAAGATGTGGGGAGGCTGAGAGTACTTTTGACTGGACCAAATGGGACTGCCACCACATCCATGACTATTTGCAAGATACGCACAGTGCACTAGCAAAGGTGGTGGGTAACCCCCAGACCTGGACCCCAAGGTGGCGGTGTTGGAAGCGCTGGAGGGGTGGGTCAACTCACCACACCAGAATAATTTGGCAGGCAGGGGTTTCTTGGTGGCCAAGAGAGATATTGCTGGGAATTGGCGATCGGGCTCCCCTCCACCTCTAACAGATTGGTACCTAGGCATGGATTACTGTGCCGCTCCAGAGCAGATAGTTTACCAACGGAGGGGTGTGCAACTAAACACGCTAAAATATGGAGCCCATGGACAAGCCAACAGAGCGGCAGCTGAAGGCGCCTTGACTCTAGAGTGTGGAACCAAGTGCAAGGAGACTTCCTGGCTTGTGAGCACAGCAGCTGATACTGCAGTGTTGGTCTCTTTCTGTGGCTGTTGTATTGTTCTTTTGTTCGACTTCATTGGGAAAAAAATATAGTAAAAGTATTTATTTAAAAAAAAAAATGAAATATCAGATGGGATCATTGTGTATACGGTCACCCTGTGACCTTAACATGTTATTCACCATTCTGAGATGCAAAATTCGGAATGGGAAGATAATACTCCACTTAGTAAACACCACACCGGAAGATATTGTAATTTAATTGGCTTGATATTACCTTCCAAAATGCAAGGGCATTCAGAATGGGGCCCTAATTTTAGAACAATGACATTGCTCAGCAGCTCATATTTCAAAGTCTGTGGGGCCTAAACTATCACGAGCAAACGTTGGCAAACTCTCGTCATTCAGAAAAATCCAATATTTTATATGACAAAGAGAGAGATACAAATATGAAAGACAATAACGATCTGCATTTTCGCGACAGAGATTTAGGGAGAGAAAGATAGTTTGAATGATACCTTTAGAATGACCCCTGAGTCATAATGCATTGTGCATGACAGTCCAACATTAGCGTACCAGAGATCTTGTTCATCTTCTCAAACCTTATGCTTAGAAATAATCGAGTTTATTTAGTGTGGTGTATACTTGCCCGCGCTTCCTCTTACGCTGCCACCCTTTCTGTGAGCGCGCTGCGAACATGTAACAGTTTATTGCAAAACTGCAAGGTTTGTAAATGCAAGCGAACAAGCTAAAAATAGATCACTGGTTAAGAGCTTATTAATCAAGGGTAGCAGAGAAAGATAGCAGTCCTGCTGGAGTGTCAGACTCGAAACAAATTAAAGGTGAGGTTTGAGGAGTATGTTTATTCAGATGTTAGGTGTAGCGAGTGAGCCATTTTCAAATATACTATGGTGGTAAACCAGATGCTTTAACTTGTATGGGGTTAAGAAGTGGTACGATGTGTATGAAGGACCGGACTAACTAACATTCTGTTGTTTCTGAGGTTATATTTCTGAAATTTGTTTTGTATAATGTTATGCAAACTGGCTGGAGTTTAGAACAATGTGAATCAGTATTTAATCAGTTTGTAATATGCCAGATATGTGTTTATTTTCCCAATTTTCTGTATGCTCGCTCCTTCAGACACAACAAAATAGGGCCTTACATTGGGTCACAATAGAATCCCTTAATTTGTGTCTCTTTTCCCCACCACATTCGGGGTTCCTCTGCATTATTTAAAGTTAGAGTGGCCACTGAGTTACTGTTGGCGCAACCTCTATTTGCTATGGCAGCGGTAACATCTGTCCCACCTGCTCATCAGCCGCAAGACCATGGAGACTGTGTAGCAGTCATACCTCCTTGTAGGCAGGACTACCATCACTCGCTTTCCCTGCCCAGTGGACACTGATAGGGAAAATATTAAATAGCTCCCAAGCACAGGGAAAAAGCTGCCTGTGCACCAAAGCTATTTCTTTTATGTTCGGAGTAAACATACTCGCTTTGGTAGGGTGTTTTCTCTAAACAAAAGAGGTTTGCAAAGCGGGTGCTTTAATCACAGTGCCACTTAGCAAACGTCACGGCTTTGAGGGGAGCCTCCATGCCAGTGACTGCTTTCACAGTGGAGAGATTCCTGCCAGGTGGGGAAGGAAGCCTAAATATGGAGGATGGTCCACCATCTGGTAGCCGGAGATCATGATCTCCACCCACTGGAGCGACAGTCGGCTACCAGTCAAGGCATATATAATGCCTTCAGACATTGTCATAGAAGCACAACCAGCTGATACACTGCCAGTAGATTGCTGTCCAAATGATGAAAAAACCCTCCAACTCCTGAGCCATCTCTCTTCTCTCTCAATATGATCACAAATGACAAAACACCTTCAACCCTGTCAAGCAAAAGGCCTGTATCACTTGTGGAGTCCCCCAGGGTTCCATGCGGTCTTCTGTCATCGTTAAGCCCTACTTGGAGCCAGTGGGGCCATATGTATCAAGCGTTTTTCCCATTTGCAAATGGGCAGATTGTTTGCGAATGGGAAAAAGCCTTTTGGGATGTATCATCCCAAAAGGCCATCTCAAAATAGAGAATTGCAAAATTTGCGATTCTCTATTTTGCGAATGCAATTAAGGAATTGCAAATTGCGATTCCTTAAATGCAAATCTGGAAGCACCAGAAATTTGCTAGTTGGCCTTAAGGAATTGAAAATCACCACCAACGTCAAGTTGGTGGTAATTTGCGATTTTCTTTAAAAAAGAACTTTTTTGATTTTTTAAAAGTGCTATATGTTGCACATACATGCCCTTAGGGCATGTATTTGCGCAAAATGTGCACACATGCATATTTCAGGGGTGCAACAGAATGTCCTTTTGGCTCCCTTGTAACCTTGAAATTGCATTCTCAATTTGCGATTCTCTAATTAGTAATCGCAAATTGAGAATGTCTTCCTATTCCTTCCTATGGGCCTCCTAGTCCATAGGAATGAATGGGAAGGTATTCCTTCTTTGCTAATCCCAATTTGCGATTCGCAAATAAGGAATATGTAGGATTCGCTAAACTTTTAGCAAATCCTACATACATTGCATTTTGCGATTCTCTAATTGCGATTCGCTAAAAATCGCAATTTGAGAATCACAAAACTCGTTTTTGATACATATGGCCCCAAGTGCTCTACTCACACTCTCACAGATAACTGTATAAAGATTCACCAATATGCCAACGATATATATCTCTACTTGAAAGTCTTCTCTGCTTTAGACATCCAATACCTACAAACATTATCTCATCATCATCCAAACCAGAATGTACGATGCCAACCTGAGGCAGAACCCAGCCAGGACAGAATTACTGTTATGTGCAAGACACAACAAACAAAAACAGTACAATCCTGATGCAGTGACATGAACCTTGATGGCTTCAAATTCCAATTTTCACCCAATGCCATGTGACTTGGATTCACCTGGAGATGAACCTCACCCTCAAAGAAACCATTGCCAAGAAAAGAATGTCATCATAGTACAGGTTTCACTGCTAACGAAAGAGAAACAGTTCCTCTGAGTAAGCAAGTTTAGAACTGCTCTACAGGCTGCCATACGTTCACAATTGAATGGTGGAAGCACTTTGCTTCATGGCCTTCCAGGCTTTCCATTGTCCATCCCCCAATTACAATGAATCGCTATTGATTTAGTCCAGAGCAGGGGACAACAATGTAAACACATCACAAAGAATTCAATTCAAAAAGTGAACTCGCTAGCCTCTTTACAGGTACAATACTTAATAAAATGCAATTATTATTTCAAAATAAGTACCTCGAAAACAGTGATGGAAATAGAGCCAAAGTATATTTTTCATTATACACTTTAAGTTACTAAAACAAGGATCTAAAAATGTAACTTGATATTGTACCAACTCCTAGCATTTAAAGAAGATATTATCCAAGTCCTGTATAATAGGGGAGGGCAGAATTCACTGAGCTGGATTCCGGGAAATTACAATAAAATTCTGACAGATTCCGCAAAATTCTGAGACGGGGTGGAGTGAGCATTTGGCTCTATTTTCTTAGCGCAAAATGCACCCTTGCGTCCAGAAAATAGTGGGGTCAAATGTTTCCTGAGGCCCTAATGTATATCATTGCTACATAAATGGCAAGAGCCCTGTTCGTTAGAAAAACCTCTCCAAGTACCTAAGGCTGCTGCAACAGGCATCCTATCAACATAAATAAAGTTCTTCTATTATTATGCTCAATTGCAATTAAAGCATATGGTTGCAGGTTCCCGATGATCGCAGAATTTACAATTACATTAGAGCTTTTCAATTCAATAAAGTACAATTTATCAAGTCTGAAACAATTTTACCTAAAAGCTTCTTTTAAGAACCATCTTAACGATGGTGCTCTGGAAAATAGTAAGTTACACCACCACTGAACCATCATTGCACAAAACAAATGATGAGCTGAAATGTCAGAACCGGTATGATGGGTGCATTGTAAAAAATTAACAAAACATTTTCCCCTCTGTGTTTTTTTAACTAAAGGCAGACTTTATGCAGAACATACCCAGTCCCATAGAACAACAAGCATTGAAAATGCAATAGGTCTCGCCTTTGATTAAGTTAAAGCCATTTGCTTTGCTAATGGTATTGTGTAGCTAAGCAAATGGCTTTAACTTAATGAAAGGCGAGACCTATTGCATTTTTAATGCTTCTTTTAGCTTTGTTGTCCTGACATCCATTGCTATTAGAGAGGATGCCTGAGGGCCTGTGAAAAGGGCACTCTGTGCACCACTGAATACCCACTCCTTCACAAGCCCTAACCCACTACAATCGTTCCCTGTTCTGCACTCCCACCCATGACTCCCACCACGCTCCTTACAGCAAACTGCTGACCTCCTTTCTTTGGAGACCTCTCACCTGGTCCCCACTCATTTCGCTTGCTTTTCTCACTTCCCCCCAAGCCATAATGCACCTCCCACTCCTAACAGTTTCAATCGTTACCAAGTCTTTTTGCCCCATTACGCAGACTCCTCATTCATGAGACCTCTGCCACTGTGGTGGCTCCTATGCAATATTCACCTGCTGCAGGGTTCCTCCGACTGCCACTCAGCACCAAACTGTTATCGGTTCTCTGAATCTGCTTCAGTTCCTTGCCTGTGGTCCAGCCTGTGCCCCCAGCACAGGGAAAATTATACCCTTCCTCCACAAAGTAAAAGGCTCAGCCGCAGCCCTACACTCAGCTCTGTCCAGTTAAGAGCTGACATCCATCAGGTGAGATGATGGCGCTCCCCGCAGATACCTTGTGGAGGGAGGTGGCATGCAGATACTAGCTTCTGTGTCGGGAAGTCACACACATCAAGTGACAGCAGGAAAGCTCTGCCAGAAGCAATAGGACTCTCAACATCACACTCGCATTACTTACGGTTAGTTCTGGCCTCCACCCCCTATGCCGGAAAAATGACATCACATTATACTTTAGCTAGGATCTGCCTCTGCACTAAATGCGCTGCACACACCCTGACCATCATGACAAAAGGAACGAGAGCCTCTACAAAATGACCACACACAAAATTGCCTATGAGTCAGAGGAAAACCTCTAATATGCATTGAGCTGAACACAGCACCATCCCAAATACCCAGGGGTATGTGTGCTCGAGGGGGAGGTGGTGTGTGAGGGTGGTGGGAGAGGGGGTAGTGGGCAGGTTGGTACAGTTCTTCCGTTCTCCTGGTTTCCTCAATGACGTCATTCTGCTCTAACCAGTGGGCAGGCATGTGGTCAGTCGCTCTTTTTTTCCAGAGAATTATCACTTCCCAGGGGTATGTGTGCTTGAGGGGGAGGTGGTGCACGAGGGTGGAGGGAGAGGGGGTAGTGGGCAGGTTGGTACAGTTCTTCCGTTCTCCTGGTTTCCTCAATGACGTCATTCTGCTCTAACCAGTGGGGAGGCATGTGGTCAGTCGCTCTTATTTTTCAGAGAATTATCACTACTAGACAAATTAAAATGAACCACCTTTAACGGAAAAACAACTTCCTAAAGCATGGATAGAAAATAACCTACTTTTTTTTACTGTTTGCTAGGTTGACAAGAATAACCAAGTGCCAGGTTTTTCAGCACCCTCATTTGGAAAACTTCTAAATGTAGACCAGGGAAAGACGAGAATACAGTTACTAAACAACATTTTTATTTTTTTATAAATGTTCAGTACCTACAGAAAAATCCACTAAAGTACAGCTTGAGAGGACTGCGCGCTCCTCCTTGTTTACATTTGCCAAAACCACAACCCTGTAGAAACTTTCAAGGTGTTTAAATAGTATTGGGTCATTGGGTGAAATGTTTCACAGAATGGGGGCCGGTTTCTTTCAAGAAAGTCACTTTTTGTGAATACAGCATGAACAGCGTAACACTGCAAATGCGTTCATGTTTTTCCTATATCAAAAAAAGCAAGCTGCATCTCCATAACTACCAGAGTAGCTCTTCCGCTGCGTCATGGTAACAGACAAGCAACATCGGACACAAGCTGTAGCAATGACATTTGAGAACAAGCATTGGCATAGCCAATAGGTCTCGCCTTTGGGACCTTATAAGTATTTAGCCACGCAACAGTTGCATAACTAAATACTTATAAGGTCCCAAAAGCGAGACCTATTGGCTATGCCAAGCGGCCTTGTGGCCGCAAAAGTGATCGCGATTGCGAACAAACATCAAAGCGGCCGTGCGGCCACGTAGTGAAAGTAATCGCGGTAAAGCACGGCGCGCGCGCCCGCGCACATGCACTGTAGCTCTAGGCTGACCTGGTAGCACTTTTTGGAGCCCTCTCAATAAGTCTCGCCAGACCAGGGCATGCGCTGGGTCAGACGAGACTTAAAAATAACCGCCAATTCAGCACTCTGTGCCTTAAACAGCATGCACTGGGAAGGCTGACTTTCCTCCGAACAAGGTGCTAGAGCTAAAAGTACTTTAGAGTTGCAATGCCTGGAAGCAGCTGGCACTGTCCTTTAAAATAGTACAATTATGTTTTATTAAAATCACGAATACTGCACCGATGTGGTGTAAAAATGAATGAACGGCGGCGCGGTCTCCACAAGTCACATTCTCGCATACAAGAAAAGCCATATAAATACTACACAGCATTTCATTTTACTAGCATGCTCACCTTGGAAGAAAAGTTACTTACACAGCTTGGACATGGGCACGGTGGGTGCCCCAGTTCATACCACGCACCCCCTTTCAACTTTGAATAAAGTACCTGAAAGGATATCCAGGCTAAGTCACCTCCTCCCATGCCTGAAATCCTCTGGGGGTGGGGGTGTCGTGGACAGAGATAAAATTATTGTTAATGAATATTTATTTGTTATTGTAGTTTTATCTAGCGCGAAATTGACCCAAAGGTATCTGAGCGCTTTACACCAGCACCAGTTACATTACTCAAGGATACATTCATATTTGTTAGGGGGAGGGTAAGCGATTTGCTCAGAATCACAGGAGATGGTCAGGCGCCGAAACTCCAACCTGGTCTCCCCGCTCCAGAGTCGGCAGGTCAGGCCCTTACGCCACAATTACATCGCAGACAGAAGGGGGAAATGAAACACCTCTCACTCAGTACTTTCCCCTTTCGGCCTCTAACCCTCCCACATCGACAACTCACTTGCAGCAAATCACGCGGCGCGCTCACTTCACAGCACTTCGGGATGAAAATAACTCGCCTGTCTGTGTCTGGCATCCATGGTTTTAGATTACACTACAAAGCGTCACAGACCAATAAAGGAATATGGATGTGGTCTTGGATGACAGGGTTGGCAGACTGCCCCTTTAGCACCCACCTTATGCCGAGGAGGGCAGGACATAGGCCAGGTTTGCATGATCACCACTGTGAAACTATTTATACTAGCATGAATTACATACAAATATATTCTAGGAGGATATCTGGGAAACGTTTAATGGACGCAGCTCTCCTGCACTAACCTATCCCCCTGAACTCAGACATTAAAACCCCACTCCAGTAAGGTTCAATCATCCGTCTGAAGAAACGCTGCACTCAGGACCCAGGCAGAGGTGGAGACAATGGGTCACAGCTCCGTGCGATTCTATACAATGCATCCACTCTGTAATGTTGGGCACTAGGCCCTCATGCTGTGTGGAATGACTGACACAGACACAGAGATAGGGGTAGTGGGAATGGCCACGAGCACGTGCGCTCGGCCCTTTTATTAACAGCGTCACCTGACACAGTGACGTCTGTGGTGGGTGGGTGTATAGTGTAACACTAACAGTTAGAACACTAGAACGTGTCCATGCACGGACACTACACACTCCTCAAGGAGCCCTCTGGAACTTCTCTCCTGGCTGCGGCACTCGCCGGCTGTCTCTCTGTGATTTTACACACATCAACCTGATTGAGAGTGCCTCAATTAATAATGAGGGAACACGCCCAGGGGCCTTAGCGGGGCGTGATGCCCGTTGCCTGGGAGATGCCAGCCACACTACAGAAACGCAACTTAATTAAAAAACAAAACGCAAAGACTTTAAAACTTTAAAATTGCTCTCTAATTAAAAAAAAGCTACACGTCTTACGTCTTGCAAAAACAGGGATCCGAATATGAAGAAAAAAGTGCCCAGCGCGGCTCGCGGTGACGTAGAAGCCCACAGCCGATGAAGCTCGCGGCAGTGATCGCTTGTCTTTATGGGGCCATATGTTTAAACACATGGCCCCATAAAGATAAGAAAACGTTTGCGACAAAAGGAAAGGAGGCGACCCCGTACAAATGGGCTGTCTGAAAAAGCCGAAGGCAAACATCACAAACAGCTCTTTCCCAATGGCTGGCCACAATTTAGCATTAACGGTGACGCCAGCCAATGGGAAAGAGGGTCGGGACTTAACCCCTTCGCTGCCAGGCCTTTTCCCCTCCTGTGCCATGCCCTTTTTTGGCTATTTGGGGTAGTGCGCGCTGAGGCCCCGGTAACTTTTTGACCACATAAGGTATTCACGCCAAATTTGCTTCCTTTCTTCCAACATCATGGGAATTCTTAAGGTACTCAGGGTTTGTGGATTTCCCTGGAGGGGTCACAGAAATGAGCCAAAATACAGCAAAATTTTGGTTTTTTTGGGGGAAAATTGGAAAAACGGGCTGCAAATGAAAGCATCTGGGTTTTTCCCTGCAAATGTTATCAAAAAAGGGTTTGTGGGGCTGAAATCACCATTTTCCCAGCTTTTAGGGGATACCAGACTTTTGTGAGAAACCCAGCATTTTTTACACAGTTTTGGCATTTTTCTGGGACATAGCCTATTTTTGCTATTTTTTGTGCTTTCGACCTCCTTCCAGTTAATGGTAGAAATGGGTACAAAAGCAATAATGGATCCTGGAAAGCTATACATTTTAGAGAAGTACACAAAATTCTGAATTCAGCAAGGGGTCATTTGTGTAGATCCATCAAGGTTTCTTTATAGAAACTAACAGTTAAATATAGGATAAATTGAAAATTTGTTGAAAAAAAGCACCTTTTGTGTCAAAATTTTCACCTGTAACTTCTTCTAATTTTGACAGCTCTTTGAAAGCAATATACTGTTACATCCGCTGGACATTACTGGTTGTGGGGATATATAGGACTTGTAGGTTCACCAAGAACCCGACAAACCCGGAGCCAAAAACTGAGCAGCAACTTGCAATGGTTTTTTATTATGTACCGGGTATAGAGTAATTATTCTGTAAAAATGTGTAGATGGAAAAATCGGTATGAAAGACACCTATGTATTTCTGAAATGGGAACAAAATATAGATTTTAGAAACAGTAGATATTTGCACATTTCCGAAATTGGGAATACTCATACTAGCATGAGAATTATCAGTCATTTTTTAGAATGACTTCTTTTTTACACAATGTCTTTCATTTGGAAGGTAGAAATGCATCGAAAGTCAATAGGTAATAACAGTTCCTTTACCAATCTGAATTACCCCAAGTCTCCCGATAAAAATGGTACCTCACTTGTAGGGGTAGGCATAGTGCCCATGACAGGAAATGGCTCAAAACCCAACGTGAACACACCACATTTTCACAATGCGAAATTACCCTTTTTTAGCAAAGTGCCTAGCTGTAGTTTTTTAACCCTAGCTCTGCCGGCACCTTGGGAAACCTAGCAAACCTATACATTTTTGAAAACTAGACACCCAGGGGAATCGAGGATGGGGTGACTTGACTGCCTCCCACCAGGTTCTGTTACCCAGAATCCCTTGCAAACCTAAAAAATTGCCAAAAAAAACACTTTTTCCCCACATTTCTCTGGTGGAAAGTTCTGGAATCTGCATGGATCCACAAATTTCCACCCACCCCGCGTTCCCCAAAGTCTTATGAGAAAAATAGTACCTCACTTGTGTGGGTCAGCCTAGTGCCCGCGAGAGGAAACGGCGCAAAACGCAACGTGGACACACCTCAATTTCGCTGTGAAAAATGACCCTTTTTTGGCAAAGTGCCTAGCTGTAGTTTTTGAACCATAGCTCTGCCGGCACCTAGGGAAACCTAGCAAACCTATAAATTTTTTAAAACTAGACACCCAGGGGAATCCAGGATGGGGTGACTTGACTGCCTCTCACCAGGTTCTGTTACCCTGAATCCCTTGCAAACCTAAAAAATTGCCAAAAAAAAGCATTTTCCCCACATTTCTCTGGTGGAAAGTTCTGGAATCTGCATGGATCCACAAATTTCCACCCACTCCGCATTCCCCAAAGTCTTCCGAGAAAAATAGTACCTCACTTGTGTGGGTCAGCCTAGTGCCCGCGACAGGAAACGGCGCAAAACGTAACGTGGACACACCTCAATTTTGTAGCAAAAAATGACCCTTTTTAGGCGAAGTGCCTAGCTGTAGTTTTTGAACCATAGCTCTGCCGGCACCTAGGGAAATCTAGCAAACCTATACATTTTTGAAAACTAGACACCCAGGGGAATCCAGGATGGGGTGACTTGACTGCCTCCCACCAGGTTCTGTTACCCAGAATCCCTTGCAAACCTAAAAAATTGCCCAAAAAACACATTTTCCCCACATTTCTCTGGTGGAAAGTTCTGGAATCTGCGTGGATCCACAAATTTCCACCCACCCCGCATTCCCCAAAGTCTTCCGAGAAAAATGGTACCTCACTTGTGTGGGTCAGTCTAGTGCCCGTGACAGGAAACGGCGCAAAACGTAACGTGGACACACCTCAATTTCACAGCGAAAAATGACCCTTTTTTGGCAAAGTGCCTAGATGTAGTTTTTGAACCATAGCTCTGCCGTCACCTAGGGAAACCTAGCAAACCTATACATTTTTGAAAACTAGACACCCAGGGGAATCCAGGATGGGGTGACTTGACTGCCTCCCACCAGGTTCTGTTACCCAGAATCCCTTGGAAACCTAAAAAATTGCCAAAAAAACACATTTTCTCCACATTTCTCTGGTGGACAGTTCTGGAATCTGCGTGGATCCCCAAATTTCCACCCACCCCGCGTTCCCCAAAGTCTTCCGAGAAAAATGGTACCTCACTTGTGTGGGTCGACCTAGTGCCCGCGACAGGAAACGGCGCAAAACGCAACGTGGAAACACCTCAATTTCCCTGTGAAAAATGACCCTTTTTTGGCAAAGTGCCTAGCTATAGTTTTTGAACCATAGCTCTGCCGGCACCTAGGGAAACCTAGCAAACCTATACATTTTTGAAAACTAGACACCCAGGGAAATCCAGGATGGGGTGACTTGACTGCCTCCCACCAGGTTCTGCTACATAGAATCCCTTGCAAACCTAAAAAATTGCCCAAAAAACCACATTTTCCCCACATTTCTGTGGTGGAAAGTTCTGGAATCTGTGTGGATCCAAAAATTTCCACCCACCCCGTGTTCCCCAAACTCTTCCGATAAAAATGGTACCTCACTTGTGTGGGTCGGCCTAGTGCCCGCAACAGGAAATGGCACAAAACGCATCGTGGACACACCTCAATTTCGCAGTGAAAAATGAACCTTTTTTGGCAAAGTGCCTAGCAGTAGTTTTTGAACCCTAGCTCTTCCGGCATCTAGGGAAACCTACCAAACCCACACATTTCTGAAAACTAGACACCCGGGGGATTCCAGGGAGGTATGGCTAGCATGGATCCCCCAACGTTTCCTTACCCAGAATGCCCTGCAAACCTCAAATTTAGCTGAAAAAATCACCTTTTTCACACATTTTTGTGTGGGAAAGTTGTGGCATCACTGGGCTGACACAAATTTCTTACCACCCAGTGTTCCCCCGGGTCTCCCGATAAAAACGGTGCCTCACTCGTGTGGGAGGTCCAAGTACCCGCGACAGGCAAGGGCCCAAAACGTATTGAGGCGATATGAAAATTCCCTACCTCAAAACGACCTGGTTTTGCAAGGGGGGTCACCTGGGTTTTTGGCCCGGTGCTCGGCCGCCACCTAGGGGAACCTACCAAACCCACACATTTCTGAAAACTAGACACCCGGAGGATTCCAGGGAGGTATGGCTTGCGTGGATCCCCCAGCGTTTCCCTACCCAGAATGCCCTGCAAACCTCAAATTTAGCTGAAAAAATCACATTTTTCAAACATTTTTGTGTGGGAAAGTTGTGGCATCACTGGGCTGACACAAATTTCCTACCACCCAGCGTTCCCCCGTATCTCCTGGTAAAAATGGTGCCTCACTCGTGTGGGAGGCCCAAGTACCCGCGACACGCAAGGGCCCAAAACATATTGAGGCGACATGAAAATTGCCTACCTCAAAACGACCTGGTTTTGCAAGGGGGTCACCTGGGTTTTTGGCCCGGTGCTCGGCAGCCACCTAGGGGAACCTACCAAACCCACACATTTCTGAAAACTAGACACCCGGGGGATTCCAGGGAGGTATGGTTTGCGTGGATCCCCCAACGTTTCCTTACCCAGAATGCCCTGCAAACCTCAAATTTAGCTGAAAAAATCACCTTTTTCACACATTTTTTTGTGGGAAAGTTGTGGCATCACAGGGCTGACACAAATTTCCTACCACCCAGTGTTCCCCCGGGTCTCCCGATAAAAACGGTGCCTCACTCGTGTGGGAGGCCTAAGTACCCGCGACAGGCAAGGGCCCAAAACGTTTTGAGGCGACATGAAAATTCCTACCTCAAAACGACCTGGTTTTGCTAGGGGGGTCACCTGGGTTTTTGGCCCGGTGCTCGGCGGCCACTTAGGGGAACCTACCAAACCCACACATTTCTGAAAACTAGACACCCGGGGGATTCCAGGGAGGTATGGCTTGCGTGGATCTCCCAACGTTTCCTTACCAAGAATGCCCTGCAAACCTCAAATTTAGCTGAAAAAATCACCTTTTTCACACATTTTTGTGTGGGAAAGTTGTGGCATCACCGGGCTACCTCAAAACGACCTGGTTTTGCAAGGGGAGTCACCTGGGTTTTGAGGTAGGCATTTTTCATGTCGCCTCAGTCCACGCCAGCCGAGACCTAAAAAGGTTAGCTTTTTTGCCATAGATATCTTTATAAGATGCTTAAATTGCCTTTTCCCAAAAGCTTTATGAAGTTAATGTATTGCTCCAAATGGCTTAAAGCTTTCAAGCTTCTATGTGTTTTATAGCATTTTGAATCTATAGTTTGGTAGAAAATCCTACTAAAACATAGAAAAAGTTTCTCATGATTCCAGGTATCCATCCACACTTTCCAGCAATACCTGCTATTTTTGGTACATATATCAAACACTACAATTTAACTCTTTTGCACATTAATTTTGTTAAAGTGTTTCACAGTATAGTCATATAAAACACTTTTTTATGTAAGCCAATTGAAGTTAAATCAAATAAAAGAAGGAAATCTGCATATAAAAGGAAATTACACATAAAAATTCTAATTTTGGAGGAAAATTGTTAATCAAACTGAATTGGTCAGGTAAACGTCTTTAAAAAGCAAAGAAAAATAAGAATATAATTTTGATTGAATCCATTTCCAGTTGTAATGATATCAGAAAGCCCTCTATCACCAACCATTAATACTTTACACTAAGTGGAGGAATGTAAAATAACTCTAAGGGGGATATTCACAAGGATTTATCGCCGAGTTAACGGCACATTATCGCAGCCAAAGTTGTGATAAACTTATTGCCGGTGTTAACAGCCCACAGCACCAGTTTACCCGCGATAGCAGCCACAAAAAACTTTGCCACAGATGACCCCCACAACTGTCACTAATGAGATGCAGAGTAGGCGTTCCCGTGCCAAAAGCGGTGACAACGCCACTCTACAACATTCACAACGACCAGCCAGAACTGCGCTAAGAACACAAAACAGGCGATAAGGCACGTTAGCAGCAGGAAAATAACACCTGCTCTGACCTGGTGCAAAGCCGGACCACAGCTTGCACCACAAAAGGCAGCACAGCCCAGACCCACACCTGAAGAACAACAGATGCACCCGGGAAACTGAACATGCAGCCCGGAGGGCCGAAAGGGCAACAACACCCACCGCCACCACCCCCAGGACCTCCCCCTCCCCGGCACCCCCCTGACCAAAGCCATGCCACATCAGCTACACTTAAACATGTACAAAATAATCCGCTTGATGTCGCACAATCACTACTGGTGACATGCATGTGTCGTCACAAAAATGAGCATCACACATTCACTTTCGAAGCAACAAATGAAACTTTATTAACATGAACACTGAAATGAAATGAGGACACATGGCGGCTCCCCTCAGGACAATCCGTAGGTCACAGCCTGCAAGACAAAAATCATGATGAGAAGGTGAGTCCTGCACACATCAAAGGACAGAGAGAGAGCAAAAGAAAGAGAGAGGAAGAGAGGGAGAAAGAGATAAGAAGAGAGGGGGAGAGAGAGAGAGAAGAAGAGAGGGGGAGAGAGAGAGAGAAGAAGAGAGGGAGAGAGAGAGAAGAAGAGAGAGGGAGAGAGAGAGAGAGAAGAAGAGAGGGGGGGAGAGAGAGAGAGGGAGAGAACAAGAGAGGAGGAGAGCGAGAGAAGAAGAGAGTGGGAGAGAGAGAGAGAGTGCCGCCCCTGCGTACCCAGGCCACACTGCTCACCTGCTGCCACCGGTGTGTCTCCAACCACTTGCCGGTATGTATAGCAGTACACCAGGTCACACATCTGAGACAGAGTCGTCATCTGAAACAGAGTCCAGATACATGATTGTTATGTTATGTTATGTTATTTGTATAGCAGAATCCCTGCAACATGGCGCCCCATGTTGGGCGCCATGTTGCAGGGATTCTGCTTTTGCACAGAACTATGCGCAGGAGACCAGGACCTCAGAGAATTGTGGTGTACCAGAAAATTCCCCTCAGAACCCAGAACCCCTTATCCGACTAGCTTAGTATCCCATTCGTTAGCCTAGATCTAGCTAGGCGGTCCCAATGTATAGACAAACCAGAACAAGCGACTTAGATGTTTCTCAGGAGTGGTGGGAATCCGAAATACCTGTTCGTATCTATTTGTTAGTCCACAACATAATAATACAGACACGGTAAAGTTTAAAGAGTTTATTTTATAAACCTCGCGTCCTAAGATGCAGTACTTTGGCTAACACTAGCAGACTAACAAATAGATATGAATAGGTATTTCGGATTCCCACCACTCCTGAGAAACATCTAAGTCGCTTGTTCTGGTTTGTCTATACATTGGGACCGCCTAGCTAGATCTAGGCTAACGAATGGGATACTAAGCTAGTCGGATAAGGGGTTCTGGGTTCTGAGGGGAATTTTCTGGTACACCACAATTCTCTGAGGTCCTGGTCTCCTGCACATAGTTCTGTGCAAAAGCAGAATCCCTGCAACAACAAGCTGCACGCCCGCTCAGCCAAATGGGTGCCACTAACTCTGGGATCCCGGAAGCGGCACCACGTGGCGGTAGGCCCGTGCTGCCCGCTGGCTCTGGCCTACACTGCAGTCCAGCAGGGCACACAAAACCTGAGCTGTCCGGACCGCCAGGACGGGGCATCCTCGCAGGCTGCACACCCGCTCAGCAGTTTAAGGTGCCACTAACTCAGTGCACCCAAAGTCACCATCCCGTGGCGAGGTGCCTGTGCCAGCCGCAATGCTCCAGGTGCCACTAACCCTGTGGAACCCCAGTCAGCGCCACGTGGTGGTAGGCCCTTGACGGCCGCAAGGTCTCGGGTGCCACAAACTCTGTGTGCAACAACTCATGGGCCCTTTATTATTGAGAACCGTGGAGCGTTCGTCATCCTGTCACCACCGGCAGAGGGAAATGTGACGTCGTGGGCACCTTATGTTGGCGGAGTCACATAGCTTGTGACGCCTGTGCCGGATGGGTGTGGTGTGTGTGCAAACCTGCCCTTAGGGAGTGGCTGTGACATGCTGACAACTAGACCAATGACCTGTACACCACCAGCGAGTACGCCTGCGACGGGTAGCAATGAGGGCCCGCCCTCGGAGCGTAAGCAGAGTGGTCTGGCCAGCCATACGGCGGACCAGCGCAGGGCTTGCAAAAATGACTCGGGGCTCTGGGCATAGTTCAGTCCATGTCCGGACAAGGAAGTGACTGATGCGTGTGTCCCTGTTGTAGTGTCCACCGCACCCGGGACACAATATGCAATGGAGCACCGTCTGACTGGCATCCCACAGGATGAGCATCATTGACGCAAGGGAAATCACTGTTCCTACATTCATCCACACATTCATACATGTATGAGGAAAGACATGACACAGCAGTGCGTCACTGGATGTTTATTGCACATCCAGTGCAGTTCTGCAGCTGGAGCGGTACAGAGCAATGCCGAGCACACTACACAACAAGGGCCTGTGGAGGGCCAGCCAGAGTCCATCCGGGGATGACAAGTACTGCGGAAGAGAAAGGATACAGTCCACAGTCTGGTCGCCGTGTCATAGGTCATCATACAGGATACGGTAGTCCATGTCGCTGTCCAAGGTGAGTGCATCGGAGTGTATCGGGGGACAGTGGAAGGTCATGAGGCCATATGTGGCACCAAGCAGAAACAGGCCAGGTGGCGGGAATGAATGCTAGTGCCGCCTGATCACAAACCCATCCATGTCCTAGTCTCCGGATGTGTGCTGTGCCTCACCTGTGGGTGTTGCAGTACCGGCTGAGGCACTGTGTGCCGCTGATACATCAGGTGCCGGAGTGGATAAGTCTGCCGCACTGTGAGGCAATGGCACACCAGGGGGTGGAGATGTGGATGGTGTGGGGGCAACAGCATTCATCTGTGCCACGCCTTGTGGCAGCAATGCCATGATAATGATATGCAGGGCATGGTAGATCCCAGCTACATTTTGCTGACGTGCAGCAGTGGCTGCCATCCTTTCCGCCTCCATCCGCACCATGTCCTCCATGAGCCTCCGCATGTGTGCCAGCTCACGACTGGTATTGCTGGTGCCCCTCTGAGCGGACATGTGTTCTTCTCTCCACCTCAGGACTCCAGCGATGTCATTCAGGGCTCGTTGGAGACCATGGAGCAGGCCTAGACACTCATAGATGGCATCCAGTTTGGTGGCCATGAGGTCGAACCCCACCTGCACTTGCTCAGCGTGTTCCTGGGGGTCTTGGGAGACTGCTGGGGCCATGGGTGCCTCCTGCTGGGTGGTTTGGGTGGTGGGTTGGGTCTTCTGGATGCAGCTGATCAGCCCTGATCCTGGAGGTGAGTCGCAGATTATGGCAATGATGTCTAGGAGGGCTTGTGTGTCGATGCTGGGGTTGTCCTCCTCGTCATCACTGAAAAGGGGCTGTGACTGCTCTGCAGGGGGTGTTGACGGTGGCCCTGAAATGTGAAGAGGAGATGGTGTATTGCAATGTGTCTACACGTATGTAGCCACACGGTACATGTTGACATTCAGACAGTCTATATATCTGGGCGATGACCCAGAGTCATTGAGGGTGTGCACTGTGCTCTGCTTGATTGTGCATGTGTGCCATCGTGGCCATCTCCACCCGTCCCCCCACTACCTGGTGGTCACTCAACCTGTTGCGGTTGTGTTGTGTCCTGTCAAGCAGTGTCCGGTCCCCCGACTCCGGCCATAGTATCCACACTGATGACTGTCGACACCAGCTCCTCCACGTCATCCAGCACGAGCTGTGGCGCTGGGCCCCCACCTCCAGTTTGCATTGCTGCCTTCTGGTTGGCTGCGAGTTTCTCCTTGGTCTTTCTCTTGATATCATTCCATCGCCTCTTGACCTCGTCCAATATCCTCTTGTGCTCTCTGACGGCATTCACCTTGTCCACGATGTCCCGCCATATTCCAGTTTTGGTGCCCAATGACATGTTGGAGGTGACGAACAGTTGTTGATGGTGTTCCATCACCTCCGTGACTATGATCCTGTTCACCTGCGGTCTGAACTTCGTCTTCCTCTTCTTCTTGTCCTTGCTCTTCCCTGTCCCAGAGGTCCTGGGCTGGTCGTCCGGGGTCCTGGTGGGGTTGCGCTCGTCCTCTGCGCCTACTCCGGCTGCCTCCATGGTGCTTGGGTGTTGGTCAGTTTGTGTTTGGGTGTTTTATCTACTTTTTTGGTGATTTTTCCCACCTGCCATGTGTATGTTGCAGGCCTGGCGCTGCTTATCGCTGATTTCCTCCTTGCGCTTTGGTCCATCGCAGGTTTTTTTGTGTTGTGGTTTGTGTTTCTATATCCATCATGGTGGTTGTAACGCGGACATTGTCCGTGGTTTCCACAGACTATCGCATGGTACCGCCTTGTTGTGAATTCCACGTTGGCACAGGATTATTTTCCCGCGATGAGCTGCGATGTTGAGAGCTGCGGTAAGCTACTCTTGCGGTAGTTATCACACGTGCTTGTGAATATACCCCTAAGTTTCAAAACAGTATGTGGAGTTCCCAACTGTGTTAATTCTTCCCAAAAGAGAGGGCGATCCACATTGTCAAATGCTGTTGAAAAATCAATAACAGCAGGGTCCATAGGCTGATGTTTTCATTTCACAGATTTGTTGAAGACTGATTAAAGGACAGCTATGATGTCAGTTGTGGAGCGATTAGTCTTTAATCCTGGTTGTTCGCAAGGTTAAACATTCTCCCCCTCAGCTGAACCTAAAAGATTCTCATGAATACTCTTTGAGAATATCTCGCCCACCGCATCCAAAAGTCCAATTGGGCAATCTGTCCATAGTTTTAGAGGATTTTTTCTTGGACCATTTTTATATAGGAGAACAATATACTCCCATTTCATAATGAGGGTATGTTACATGATTGTTTCTCATACTTAAACAGAGGTGCAAAACTTTTACCCCAATCGTTTGGGTTTAATCTAAATAAAGAGCTAGGGATCTGATCATATCCCAACTCTTCATAGCACCTTGAGGCGCAGATACAATTTTCAATCTGTTTCACCGTGAGAGACAAGATTTCTACTTTGGCTATTTCAGAAGATGAGGCTAAACCAATAATTGCTCTATATTTTGAGTAAGATTTAAAGAGATTGTCAAGGTGCAATAGTAATTTTTCCTGAGGTATAGCAGTACCTAAAAATGTAAAACTTAAATAACATTGTTTTGTAACGATTTGCCGAAATGTCCTTGAATATATTTTACCTGCAGCTAGGTAAATAAATCTTGCAATAAAAGATCTGCTTATAATTGCGTTTGTCTGAGTCTAGCTGTATTTTGCAAATTCCTTAGCTGTTTAATTTCAAGAGCCCCTAGTGAAGAGGAAGATGTGGATTGTTTACATGACCTGTAATGCAGATCTCTGTATACTCCATTTTATCAAGCACTTTTGTCATTTATATAAAATATTTTTATGAGTTAATTTTCCATGACTGGATGCTACAGAAATTACTTTTTAAACCAATACTCCAACATGTTAATGATGGTCTTATCGGCGGCTTGCCAAACCTTATCATAGAAAGGAGGCTTCAGGTTACACACCATATGGTCTATTATAGATAAACTGCTGGGGCCATATCTAGTTGATTTTGCAGGGGAATCCTCTTCAAAATGTCCACCACAATTCCTATAGTTTAGACAGACATATTTCTGTTTGCCATGATTGAGCTAGGTAATCAGAGGGAATGTCCAACATTCTTCGAGGTCCACATCTGTAAAAACATTAATTTACTAAATTTAAGACTTTAAGACTCTTGCAATAAAATTACCCAAAAGTATTATACAAACTGGATGATCCTGAAGTTCAAAAGGTAAGATGAATTTGAGATATTGTCTGAATTTTGAGTCATTTCTACTACCAGGAGGACAATACACATACACATGCAGACATGACATTAATTTGGCCAACAGAGGATAGGCAAAAGTTAGCGTCAGAGTTCTTATATTTGCATTTTGTGCAGAGACTTTTTTGATTATTCCAAATGTACTTTGTTCATAGAAGAAGTGAGAATCCTCTGGAATGACGAAGGTCCACTCAATGACAGGGTGTAACTTTTTATTTCAGGATAAGGAACTCCAGCAAAGCACAGCAACAGAAACAGTCTTTGCACGCCTCAACAGCCTCTCCCAACTGCCTTCCATCTGGTCACCACATTCTCAGAGAATGGTTGAGAATGTGATGATATGATAATAAATGGGATGCAAGAACACAACATATCTTCTTCTGTAACAATACTAATATCTCCCCATAATGATGGATAAATACATAAGACATCAAAATCTTATAAAAATCAACATGCGGAGCAACAAATTTATTTAACAAAGTAAAGCATAAATGAGTTTCTTATCATTACATAATGTACATAGCTTGCACATCATATGTCACATCTAATGTCATCCGTTAACATATTCTTTCCATTGTGAGGAGTACATACCAAATGTCCGCCTCTAGTAGAGTGAAGTATATTTCTCCCACTTACGGTAGCACCAGAACTGGAAGTACCAGCGCCAGTTGCTTCTGGCATCACACAACCATTGTAGTTTTCAACTCCACCACCATCAACCACTGCCTGTGCCTTTCATTGCATGTCATCTCATTTCCAAGAGAGGTATCTAGCAAGTTCACTAAAATGCTATACCTTTCCATCACTCCTTTTAGGAGAATTACTAAACAACTCCACTATGTCAAAAGGACCCATACATTTATGGTATCCTTTACCCTTTTTCTTTGGATCCATTACTTTAACATAATCACCAACCTGCAACATCACCTCTGTCATCCCATGTTTTTGATCATACTACTTATTATAGTTTGACCTAGAGTTCTTTATGTTCTTCTTAAAAACCTCCATAGAGACCACACTCTGCCTGTCTTGCTTTATCCATACTTGATTGTCTTTAATAAATGGATTTCTCCATTCAAACCTTTGGAGGGTGAGAATCCTCTTATCATAGGAGTTGTGTGATAGGCCTATCCAAGGTATTTCATTTTCAATTTCCAAATTTTAGAACCCCCAATAGCCATTTGCATATTGCCTATTAAAACAACTCCTATGGTAACACCCTCTGACGTTTTGAAGGGATGAAATCTGCTTACTAGAGAAAATTGTGATTCTCCTAATTACATGCGAAGAGAATCTGGATTTCATTAAAGACACAGAGCCATGCATAGTTCTTTTAATGTTAACTCCATGCAGCCAATTAGAAGCAATATATCATAAAACAAATAGTTTTAGAATATAAAAGTCCTGATGTATATGTCTCTTTTAAATGTGGCTCCCTGCAGATAAGTACACCTTATTGCTCCTTATTCTTTGATGTGCATTGTTTTTTACACCATTGTTCCTTCACTTGTACCGCTTCGACAATAACTTCTGTTTAAGTGTATTTATCCGGTTTCCAATTCATGGACACCACCCCATTCCCTTTCTAATTTAAATGTGGGCGTTATTAATATTAATATGAATTTTTATGGTCAATTGTGTCCCCTATCTTAGACCCCAACGGCTCCATGTACATGCTACAAGTACATGTATGTTCCCTCCAGTTCTAGCTATGAAGACGCAAATACATGTGCGTCCAACACCAACAGGTCCTCTTTCAGATCCGCCATGAATGGGTCAGATATTCCATTCCTAAATATGATTGGCCACCGACTTTATATGGTTTACTTTTCTAGTTCTACAGTTCAGGCGAGTAGGCCCTGGATTCTGTCATCAAGCCTTTTCCTGCTTCTGCCTCTGAAATACTCCAGCCCGGACCTGCATCCGTATCCATGAACTTTGTCCTACTCCCTGCGCGGCTAACGGTGCCTGACGCGGCCTGTTGCCTGCCAAAAAAAACTGTATTCAGCCTTCAAGTTATCTGCTCCGCTCCTCACCCAATGCATTCCTGTCTAGTAGTTTAGGTAAACATCCTTCCAGCTAACGAGCAAAGAGCTTGGCCTCGCTGTCTTTTTGCAAGTAATTCATAGCCCCTGTTACCATGGAAGATTCCTGCCCCTCGCATCTCATGTAGACACATAGACGCTTGTACATGCACTAACAGTCAGTATAGAATAGATTCCGTCCGAGAAACCTTTCCTTTTGGATAACACAGTTCCTTAAACAAAGATATTAGATACGATTTGGGATTAGGTTGATCTGACCCCCCAGACTTTTGTCTCCACATGTAGAGCTAAATGTCAATTCCCCTTCACTCTCTAGTTGCACGTCAATCACACGTCATGCGGCTGCGCGCGCATCTCTGCCAAATATTTCTGCTGACACTGCAGGATTCTCTTATGGATCCACCCACTTGTGACATCATTTTAAATGACGTTTCTAGTATACGCCTGTATTTACGCCTACTTTTCATTACGTGTGTGTATTCGTATCTGTATTATCAGCTGTTACGCCTCCTGCATCTGTCTTAATGCAATGCTTTTCTTATATATATTGTTACTTGTCAATAATGTATTGCCTATCCCTTCCTGAACCTTCGTGGTGATGGAATAAGATTGCCTAGTTCGAACTATGATTCCTTTGTAAGGAATAAAAGCCCTTTTCAGAACCTCTAATACCACGGATTCTGCCTCTTATTTTGACTGAGTTATTCTTACTAGACTTTACCGCATAAAAATAGTACAGGTAATTAAAATATTTACCACATAAATTGGCGCCCGAATAGGGACACTTTCTCATCTCACGCGCCGGAGGTGCGTTGCAGGCCCGGTCCCCTGCCACAGCTGAACGGACAAAAACGCGTACCCGCAGGATTTCCTGTATCTCCCTCCGGCCAAGCGGGGGTGACTGAGGCTGCGATTAACACCCAGACGAGGCGGTGAGAAGTGCGAAGTATCCCGACCAGAGCCTAGCTGAGAGAGCAAGATCCGAGGTATACAGAGGCCCACCAGGTTCCGAAGTTCCGAGTCGAGTCGAGTCCAGTCCGGTCCAGTTCAGTTCTGTTCCGAGGCCTTCCGTTCCGTGCTACCCGGTGAGTACCATTGCTGGGGAGGCAGTTAGACGTGCACATTGGTTTGTGCCGGTCCTGACGGGTTTGGGTACACAAATCCGGTCTGCACTGTTTTAGCAGTGTATCTGTACTGTTTAGCAGTATATCCAGTATGTTCATGTATATATAATCTAGTATTATCTAATATTAGTATTATGTCAGTAGTTAGTTTTCTCTTAATTATAATTGTTCGTTAAATGTTAAATGTTAAATGTTTTACTGTGTTCAAAAATTGTGGTATGAATGAATGTTCATTATTGTGTTTTTTTCGTATTAATTGTGTTCAAGTCCAGTTCCAGTAAGAATCAAGTAGCAAGGTTTAAAAATGCCTTTCTTTTCAAAATTAAGACAGATCAAAACTAGAAAAGGAGTACTCGAAGAAGCTGTTCCCATTCCACCTAGGGATACTCCAGGGTATTTTATGTATCATAAACATGGCTTAGATGCCGTGTTATATCTTGACTTATGGGTGGACTACACCAAGGATCTAGCAGAAAGTCAGAGATGGCCCGCAGCTGGGACATGGGATGCAGATTGCATCATGAGAGTAGAAGAAGAATTATGGAAAAAGAAAGCCAGACAGTCACAGAAAGATGCCATTGAACTATGGCGTAAAGAATCGCATCGGCGCACAGAGAAAGCGCTCAGACTGGAAGAGAAAAGTAGGGAGAACTTAAATAAAGCCCGAGAAAATATGCTAATTGAGGAAGGTACCCGAGTAAAAACAGAACAAGTAGACAGGCAACGAAACACTCTTATGAATGGTATGTATCTTCTCTTGGCCGAAGGTTTACCAAAGGCCACCCCGGAAATACCGAAAGACTTACCGGCCCCATTACTCCCGATTAAAGCACATCCCAAGACCGCAAAGGATATTTTCCTTTCCTCCTATTTAGACGATGTAGCTCCCGAATATGTTAATGTTCCACCACACCCACCACCTGTCGATGGTGCTCAACGCCGAGATCATCCGGCCCCAACTCCGCAACCACAAACTCCTCCGCACAATCCAACTGTTCCTGCATCCACAGTTTCTACCTTACATCCCACAAATCCGTTTATGCCTAGCACCTCAGAAGGTGCGACAGGAGGTGCGGCAGCAATTTTCGCCACGCCACCATTACGAAGCAAATCGTCTCTTAGAGATTTAGCAAACCAACGTACACCACAAATAGCAACGTCCGATATGTTCAAGGAACATCTTATAGATTGTAGATATGATCCAGTGCCCGGTAAAAATGACAGAATGCTGCTATCATCACTACGTATACGACGAGCTTCATCGTATTTAACGACATTACCAGGAATGATTAAACATTTAGACAATATATATCGCTTTGTCCAAACAGGGCAAGGCCCTGAAAGTATTGACGAAGCCATGGAATACCAGAAAGTGGATGTACAGAGACTATTGTTACGCTTCTTCATAAACTGCTTGATCAGAGACAGAGATAGGTCCGAGGTAGATCAGGATGAAATGCAAGTCCTTACCAGATGGGGTCAGAATATATCAGAGGGAAAACACGATAAACAGACATGTATAGTAGCTATGTGCCGAAAGATCCGCAAGGAAATAGAACGAACACATAAAGCCAGATCGGAGGCAGACAAAACTGAATCAGAGGGAGAGGAGGAGGAAGAATCAGAAATGCCCACAGGACAATTAGAAACGATTGCTTATGTAGGTAGGGGAAGACCTTGCAACAATACCAGATACTTTAATGACCCGATACGTCCAGAATGTAACAGACATTTTCAAGCCCCTATGCTAAATGCGAAGTCCCCTGAACACTTATTCCAGGCGGCTGATAAATTACTCCGAGACCGAAGGGGGTATCATATGCTCGACTCTATGGATGAACAAGAATTGGCCAGGTCAGCAGTACAATGGGCTGACAGTTCTGAAAAATACAGTGATGATGCGTTAGCACACACGTTTTTGAATCTTACCCCAGAAGAACAGCGTTTAGCTGGTATATACATGATACAGCACCTCGTTATATTGTATAGAAGCCAACGTTCCGATCCTGGTCCCCTACCTGATATATTGATAGAATTACTCACGAATAAATGGAGAGGTTCGGGTACTGATTTAATTAAAGAAATTCTAGAACATCGACACCAGTACACTGTCTTCGTATGCCCAGAACATGTTTCAGTTCCCCCCAAGTTGGAAAGAAAAACGTATCACATAGACAGACAGAATCCCTTACGCGAAGTGCACCCAATCAGAGGCGAAGACAATACTTTTAAACGCGTGTTTGTGTACACGCCCATAACTAAAATTGAATTATTAGAAATGAAGAAAGTAGTACCTAGCCATGACAAAGACCCAGCAGGTTTCCACCGTAAGATAAAAGACATGTTACTCATGGGAGAGTATACTTATCCAGACATTATGAAAATATTAAAAGTTTTATTGCCTGCCGGTATTTACGAGAAACTCAAAGAAAAGGAATGGGAGGTGGGAGACCAAAAGATAGAGTGGACAGCATTAGAAAACGAAGAAAAAGCCCGAGCTGCAGGTTCAGGGCTTGGGGAAAGGATTACAGCATTACCAGGATTATTAGTACAGGTACTACCACGTTTATTAACTACGAAAAAGGAAGACTGGGGTGCAATTTCAGCCTGTAAACAAAAACAAGATGAAGACACTAGTGATTTCTATTCCCGATTTGAAAAATGTTTTGGTATTAATAGTGGCATAAAAGCAAGTAGTGAGTCGTATCCACATCTGTTTGTGACA
This sequence comes from Triturus cristatus, assembly GCF_964204655.1. Classification (NCBI taxonomy): domain Eukaryota; kingdom Metazoa; phylum Chordata; class Amphibia; order Caudata; family Salamandridae; genus Triturus; species Triturus cristatus. The sequence continues at coordinate 352,640,097 of NC_140594.1, forward strand.
AAATTAGTTGAGAATTCCCTGCCCCAAGTTAAAGGTAGAGTATTAAAATTCGAGAGTACCTGGCAAGGTAACACACCGTCACAGATGTTACAAATGTTACAATATCATCACAATAGAATTAGAGAAGAACAAGAAAATGAACAAAGACGTATGAAAGACACGAAAATGAAAATGCTTGTTGCGCAGTCAGTTCCAGCTGATGGTCATAAAAGGGGTACAACACAGTCCAATGATTCAGTAGATCCTGTTAGAGGAACATGCAACTATTGTAAACAGCCAGGTCATTATATACACGATTGCGCAGTTCTAAAACATAATATCTCTACGGGTAGAACCAAGGAGAGACCACGTCCGCCTAGACAGGATCAGATCCAACAACAAGTACCTCAGAATACACAGCCTATGCCAGTTCCACAACAGAACGCACCACAACCACAACAACAACCACAACAACAGCCACAGCCTATTGCTGCAACACAAAACACGACACAACAGATGTACCAGTATGCACAAAATGACTATCCAGAGTATCAGCGCTACACATGAAATAGCCTGGAGAGGGAAGTTGGCCCACCCCTTATTGAGGTCCCCGTAGATCAAGAAGGTCCTTACGTACAGAGTCAAGTATTAGGGAAAGACAGAAAGTTTCTACTCGATACCGGGCCAAGCAGAACCACTATCCGTCACAGCGAAGTCCCAGGGGTACCCCTCTCAGGCTCACAAAATATTTCCCTTGGTTTTTCAGGAAAGCCCACTATTAATGAAGTATCGCAACCACTTGCATTATCGGTCGGTCCATTAACACGGACTACAGATCTATTGCTCACAAAATCATGCCCAGAAAACTTGTTAGGTATAAAAACATTGAAAGCTCTAGGAGCTGTAATATGTTGTTCTCCGGAAGGAGTACGACTATTTTTGCGTGACTTTAAAGGTCACTATGTGTCTAGAGACATGGATCATCGGTTACAGAATCTACCTGCACATTTATGGGCACAAGGCCCCACGGATGTAGGTTGTATGCACATTACACCATATCGAGTTACACTCAAAACAGGAGTAGTATTACCACGAATACGACAATACAAGTTACCGCCAGATGCTGTTGTGGCTTTACTGCAAATAATTGACGAGCTCATTGCACAAGGAGTGGTTGCAGAAACGGACTCCAATATATGTAATTCCCCGATAATTCCGATTCTTAAACGAACTGATCCAAAGGCACCACCAGTATATTGATTGGTTATTGATCTGCGAGAATTAAATAAATGCATTGTACCACAATACCCTGTGGTCCCCGATATCTCTTCATTGCTAACAGCCATAGATTCAGAAGCAACGTTCTTTACTGTAATTGATCTCAAGAACGCTTTCTTTAGTGTCCCAATTGATCCGGAAAGCCAATATTTGTTCGGATTCAGTTTAAATGGACGAAGTTTTAAATTCACACGCGCACCTCAAGGATTCACAGAAAGCCCCAGCATCTATAGCCAAGCACTGAAAAGAGAACTTGACAGTATCCACATGCCAGCTAACACTGCCTTGCTTCAATACGTCGATGATCTGCTGATCACCGCCCGAAGCGAACCTGAATGTGAAAAAGCATCACTGACGGTTTTACATTTCCTAGCCGACAAGGGGCACAAGGTGTCCCCTTCAAAGCTGCAATTCTGTGTCCAGCAAGTTGTGTACCTTGGGCACTTGCTGTCCAAGGGGGGAAGACAGCTTACACCCGACCGTATCCAGTTAATTGTTAACATGCCGACACCCAAGACACAAAAGGAGGTACGGGCATTCATAGGCCTCACTTCGTACTGTAGGCAGTGGATCCCTCAATATGCATTTCTAGCAAAACCACTCATTCAGTTGACAACACAGGAGGCAGCGACATCAACTATCCTCCCTTGGACTCAGGAACATACGCAAGCTTTTGAAAACGTAAAGAAAGCTTTATGTCTAGCACCTGTTTTAGCAACACCATGTTACAACAAACGTTTTACACTTTTTGTTACAGAACGAGAAGGTACTGCTTTGTCAGTACTCACGCAGGAACAAGCAGGATCACATAAGCCATGTGCTTATTTTTCCAGTACATTAGATCCCGTAGCTCAGGCTCTTCCTGCGTGCCTGAAATCAGTCGCAGCAACAGCTTTAGCAATCCGACAAAGCGATGCCATAGTGTTAGGACATCAATTGACAGTACAAGTACCACATGCAGTAGAGGTTCTCTTGAACCGGACCCAAACACAACACTTGACCATAGCAAGACTGACGGGTTATGAATTAACATTGTTCCAGCCACACATAGAAATCAGACGTTGTAGTACATTAAATCCTGCCACACTTTTGCCAGTAAGTGGAACAGACCCATTGGCACATGATTGTATTGAAGTCATCACTATTACGACGAAACACAGACAAGACTTGACAGATATTCCATTATCAGATCCAGACCTGACATTGTATGTAGATGGTTCATGCATGAGAACAAGTACAGGAGAGTTAGTGGCCGCTTATGCAGTCACAACAGACACTGAAGTTATTGAAACAAATTGTATCGATACCTTGTCAGCTCAAGCAGCAGAGCTCATCGCTCTGACACAAGCCTGTATTCAAGCCAACAATAAGAAAGTCAATATATACACAGATTCACGGTATGCATTTGGAGTCGTCCATGACTTCGGCGTACTTTGGCGAGAGAGAGGTTATTTAAACTTCTCACGGTGCCCACATCCAGCACGGTCCCCTTATTCAAGCTCTGTTAGATGCAATACATCTGCCGACTGCAATATCGATTATGAAGTGTAAAGCCCATACAAAAGTGACTGACATTGTTTCTCAGGGTAACGACCTAGCTGACAGAACAGCTAAACAGACTGCTCAGAATCAGACTCATACAACTGACACGACAAAAACAATAGTTCCGACAACAACACGCTGCATGACAGTTAAGGATCCTGCCCTTGATGTAATTGACATACAGACACATGCTACACCAGAAGAAATAAAGAAATGGACTGAATTAGGAGGGATCCAAACGGATCAAGGATGGATGACAGAGGGAAAATCTATATGGTTTCTCCCCGACTCAATGGTTCAAGTCATCATTAACACAATACATAGTCCAGCGCACCTAGGAGAGAAAGCTATGCTAGACAGTATTCAACACATTTGGTTCAATAAACACTTGCGAGCAGCAGCTAAACAGAAAGTACGTACCTGTATGATTTGCTGTCAGTTCAATCCAGGAAAAGGCGTACCTGTAGAACAGGGTGGATTTCAAACCCCCGATCACCCTTTTGAAGTCCTCCAGATGGATTATATCCAGATGGAACGATGTCGAGGATTCAAATATGTCCTCGTAGTTGTATGTGCTCTTTCCCGATGGACAGAGGCGTATCCCGTCTCAGATTACACTGCCCCGACTACTGCCAAACAGTTAGTTCGAGAATTCTTCCCACGGTATGGTTTGCCCCGTGTCGTGTACTCAGATAATGGCCAACCGTTCTCATCCGAGCTAATGAAACATGTTTCACTTTTGTTAGGCTATCAATGGAAATTCCACTGTGTCCGACATCCCGAGGCAGCAGGTCTCGTGGAGCGGCATAATCAAACTTTGAAAATTAGACTGTCCAAAGTATGTAGAGAAAAAGGTGTCGACTGGATAGTAGCCTTACCAGTTGCGCTCTTTTACATGAGAATGGTAGCACACTCTCGAACAGGGCTATCCCCGTATGAGGTGATCTTCGGTAGACCACCAAATATGTGGGGGACGCCTATACCCCGTAAAATAACTGATGTTGATTGTAATATGCTGACAGATTACCTGGCTTCCTTGATGTCTGCACTACAATCTTGTCGTTCACAGGTAGCTGCAGCTTTTCCCGATAACACTGAGGTGAAGCCCCATGACGTGGTTCCGGGAGATCTGGTATTGATCAGGAACTTCGACAGAAGGAACCCGCTGGAGCCTCGCTGGCAGTCACCTAAACTCGTCTTATTGACCACAAGGACAGCTGTGAAGATTGAGGGACGTAAAGGGTGGTTGCACTCGAGCCATATAAAAAAATTTCATGGACTATCATCCGACTTGAATCATCAGCCCTGCATTCCCTCACAGACTGACTCAAAACTCCCCCTGGTTGAAGAAACTGAAAAAGAAAACTATAAACTGAAACTAAGGTCTAGCAAGTCAGACAATTTGATTGTTTAAGTCCTCTTCAAGGTGAATCGGTTGAATTTGTCTCTGACATGTATCCTCTAGACCGAAACAGAGAGAGAAATAGACAGAAACAGCTAAAAAAATATGCGTACTGTAAATCACTTCGTAGTCATTGCATAGTGACATTGTTAATTATGTTTTTTCTAAGTCTTCTGATTATCATCACTAGCATGTTATTACACATGTATTACCCTATTTCCAAGCGTGCTTTCAATGTTACTGCCGAACATTCTTTTAGCGAACTACCCCCGCATGAGTTGTCCTATAGATTTGCGCTGCGCAACAACACATTCATTAGTATGTTACATCATTCCCATCAGACCAGCAATGCTACAAATTGTTGGATATGTGGCCGACTTCCTCCCTATCAGAAATACAAGGGAGTTTTGCCTCTCTTTCCGTATCCATTCACCCACAATGGCTCCTGCGGAGCATGGTTTAGTTTGATTAATTCCCTAGATTCAAATTCAGTAGTTTATCAAGACAACTGGGTTTGGGGAAACCTGAACCTAGTTTTACTTAAAGTCTGCTACCCTAACAAGGAGGGACTTCCCAAAAGAACAGGAACTGATCTAGAAAATGAAGTATATGGATTAGGTAACTTTACACTTAATCTCATGATCCTGAATGTTGAATCCGAAGCTACACCAATCTTGCCCGCTATGTCAGTATTCCCAGTTAGAGGCGAATTATGTGTAAGAAAGAATGGTTCAATTCACATGGGCCATAGTAAATGTACCACTGTAATAGAATTCAGTGATAAAGGCAAATCTACGTTTAGAGCTTCTCGTCACTCCTACTTCATCTGTGGTCACACCGCATACATACGCCTACCCCTAGATTGGGATGGTACCTGTTACATTGCATTCCTTCTGCCACCTGTTTTCCTAGCCCCGCCTGATTACCATAGGAATACCCATTTAGTACACAATAGACAGCAGAGAGATCTCCCGATTGTCGACTACACCGAAACAGCATGGGAGCAATACACAGACTTCAATAAAGGTTTCTTTCCCTACATAGGTACAGTCACTAATAGTAAGTTGATACGTAGATTAACTAGAACCCTTGAAGCAGTGGTGAATGAAACTACTTCCGCCTTAGGCAACTTAACAGAGGAGCAGTCTGCGATGCGGATTGTTGTTCTTCAAAATCGTCTTGTCCTTGACGTCATCCTGGCCGATAGGGGCGGAGCTTGTAGGGTCATCGGATCAAGTTGCTGTGTTTTCATACCAGAAAACGCGCCGTCAGTATATAAAGCCATAACTCGACTTCATAAGATCGTAAGCCAGATACACCAGAATCCAGGCACCTGGACTTGGTCCGGTTGGTTCTGGAGCGTGTTGTCAGCCTGGGGATGGAGGATCCTATCCTTCCTAGGTATTGGCTTTCTCATTCTATTCAGTTGCTGCTTGTGTCTACAATGTGGACCAGCGATTTGTGGTCTGTGTGCCACATCATGTATCCCGCCTTCGAATTTTCACTCAAGATCCCGGAAGAAGAAAGAAGAACAAATGATGCTATATGAACAGATTGATGGATTGATGAAGATGGATATTTCATAAGGGTCCGTAGGGGACAAGGAGGGAATGAGGAAATATGAATTTTTATGGTCAATTGTGTCCCCTATCTTAGACCCCAACGGCTCCATGTACATGCTACAAGTACATGTATGTTCCCTCCAGTTCTAGCTATGAAGACGCAAATACATGTGCGTCCAACATCAACATGTCCTCTTTCAGATCCGCCATGAATGGGTCAGATATTCCATTCCTAAATATGATTGGCCACCGACTTTATATGGTTTACTTTTCTAGTTCTACAGTTCAGGCGAGTAGGCCCTGGATTCTGTCATCAAGCCTTTTCCTGCTTCTGCCTCTGAAATACTCCAGCCCGGACCTGCATCCGTATCCATGAACTTTGTCCTACTCCCTGCGCGGCTAACGGTGCCTGACGCGGCCTGTTGCCTGCCAAAAAAAACTGTATTCAGCCTTCAAGTTATCTGCTCCGCTCCTCACCCAATGCATTCCTGTCTAGTAGTTTAGGTAAACATCCTTCCAGCTAACGAGCAAAGAGCTTGGCCTCGCTGTCTTTTTGCAAGTAATTCATAGCCCCTGTTACCATGGAAGATTCCTGCCCCTCGCATCTCATGTAGACACATAGACGCTTGTACATGCACTAACAGTCAGTATAGAATAGATTCCGTCCGAGAAACCTTTCCTTTTGGATAACACAGTTCCTTAAACAAAGATATTAGATACGATTTGGGATTAGGTTGATCTGACCCCCCAGACTTTTGTCTCCACATGTAGAGCTAAATGTCAATTCCCCTTCACTCTCTAGTTGCACGTCAATCACACGTCATGCGGCTGCGCGCGCATCTCTGCCAAATATTTCTGCTGACACTGCAGGATTCTCTTATGGATCCACCCACTTGTGACATCATTTTAAATGACGTTTCTAGTATACGCCTGTATTTACGCCTACTTTTCATTACGTGTGTGTATTCGTATCTGTATTATCAGCTGTTACGCCTCCTGCATCTGTCTTAATGCAATGCTTTTCTTATATATATTGTTACTTGTCAATAATGTATTGCCTATCCCTTCCTGAACCTTCGTGGTGATGGAATAAGATTGCCTAGTTCGAACTATGATTCCTTTGTAAGGAATAAAAGCCCTTTTCAGGACCTCTAATACCACGGATTCTGCCTCTTATTTTGACTGAGTTATTCTTACTAGACTTTACCGCATAAAAATAGTACAGGTAATTAAAATATTTACCACATAAATTGGCGCCCGAATAGGGACACTTTCTCATCTCACGCGCCGGAGGTGCGTTGCAGGCCCGGTCCCCTGCCACAGCTGAACGGACAAAAACGCGTACCCGCAGGATTTCCTGTATCTCCCTCCGGCCAAGCGGGGGTGACTGAGGCTGCGATTAACACCCAGACGAGGCGGTGAGAAGTGCGAAGTATCCCGACCAGAGCCTAGCTGAGAGAGCAAGATCCGAGGTATACAGAGGCCCACCAGGTTCCGAAGTTCCGAGTCGAGTCGAGTCCAGTCCGGTCCAGTTCAGTTCAGTTCCGAGGCCTTCCGTTCCGTGCTACCCGGTGAGTACCATTGCTGGGGAGGCAGTTAGACGTGCACATTGGTTTGTGCCGGTCCTGACGGGTTTGGGTACACAAATCCGGTCTGCACTGTTTTAGCAGTGTATCTGTACTGTTTAGCAGTATATCCAGTATGTTCATGTATATATAATCTAGTATTATCTAGTATTAGTATTATGTCAGTAGTTAGTTTTCTCTTAATTATAATTGTTCGTTAAATGTTAAATGTTAAATGTTTTACTGTGTTCAAAAATTGTGGTATGAATGAATGTTCATTATTGTGTTTTTTTCGTATTAATTGTGTTCAAGTCCAGTTCCAGTAAGAATCAAGTAGCAAGGTTTAAAAATGCCATTCTTTTCAAAATTAAGACAGATCAAAACTAGAAAAGGAGTACTCGAAGAAGCTGTTCCCATTCCACCTAGGGATACTCCAGGGTATTTTATGTATCATAAACATGGCTTAGATGCCGTGTTATATCTTGACTTATGGGTGGACTACACCAAGGATCTAGCAGAAAGTCAGAGATGGCCCGCAGCTGGGACATGGGATGCAGATTGCATCATGAGAGTAGAAGAAGAATTATGGAAAAAGAAAGCCAGACAGTCACAGAAAGATGCCATTGAACTATGGCGTAAAGAATTGCATCGGCGCACAGAGAAAGCGCTCAGACTGGAAGAGAAAAGTAGGGAGAACTTAAATAAAGCCCGAGAAAATATGCTAATTGAGGAAGGTACCCGAGTAAAAACAGAACAAGTAGACAGGCAACGAAACACTCTTATGAATGGTATGTATCTTCTCTTGGCCGAAGGTTTACCAAAGGCCACCCCGGAAATACCGAAAGACTTACCGGCCCCATTACTCCCGATTAAAGCACATCCCAAGACCGCAAAGGATATTTTCCTTTCCTCCTATTTAGACGATGTAGCTCCCGAATATGTTAATGTTCCACCACACCCACCACCTGTCGATGGTGCTCAACGCCGAGATCATCCGGCCCCAACTCCGCAACCACAAACTCCTCCGCACAATCCAACTGTTCCTGCATCCACAGTTTCTACCTTACATCCCACAAATCCGTTTATGCCTAGCACCTCAGAAGGTGCGACAGGAGGTGCGGCAGCAATTTTCGCCACGCCACCATTACGAAGCAAATCGTCTCTTAGAGATTTAGCAAACCAACGTACACCACAAATAGCAACGTCCGATATGTTCAAGGAACATCTTATAGATTGTAGATATGATCCAGTGCCCGGTAAAAATGACAGAATGCTGCTATCATCACTACGTATACGACGAGCTTCATCGTATTTAACGACATTACCAGGAATGATTAAACATTTAGACAATATATATCGCTTTGTCCAAACAGGGCAAGGCCCTGAAAGTATTGACGAAGCCATGGAATACCAGAAAGTGGATGTACAGAGACTATTGTTACGCTTCTTCATAAACTGCTTGATCAGAGACAGAGATAGGTCCGAGGTAGATCAGGATGAAATGCAAGTCCTTACCAGATGGGGTCAGAATATATCAGAGGGAAAACACGATAAACAGACATGTATAGTAGCTATGTGCCGAAAGATCCGCAAGGAAATAGAACGAACACATAAAGCCAGATCGGAGGCAGACAAAACTGAATCAGAGGGAGAGGAGGAGGAAGAATCAGAAATGCCCACAGGACAATTAGAAACGATTGCTTATGTAGGTAGGGGAAGACCTTGCAACAATACCAGATACTTTAATGACCCGATACGTCCAGAATGTAACAGACATTTTCAAGCCCCTATGCTAAATGCGAAGTCCCCTGAACACTTATTCCAGGCGGCTGATAAATTACTCCGAGACCGAAGGGGGTATCATATGCTCGACTCTATGGATGAACAAGAATTGGCCAGGTCAGCAGTACAATGGGCTGACAGTTCTGAAAAATACAGTGATGATGCGTTAGCACACACGTTTTTGAATCTTACCCCAGAAGAACAGCGTTTAGCTGGTATATACATGATACAGCACCTCGTTATATTGTATAGAAGCCAACGTTCCGATCCTGGTCCCCTACCTGATATATTGATAGAATTACTCACGAATAAATGGAGAGGTTCGGGTACTGATTTAATTAAAGAAATTCTAGAACATCGACACCAGTACACTGTCTTCGTATGCCCAGAACATGTTTCAGTTCCCCCCAAGTTGGAAAGAAAAACGTATCACATAGACAGACAGAATCCCTTACGCGAAGTGCACCCAATCAGAGGCGAAGACAATACTTTTAAACGCGTGTTTGTGTACACGCCCATAACTAAAATTGAATTATTAGAAATGAAGAAAGTAGTACCTAGCCATGACAAAGACCCAGCAGGTTTCCACCGTGAGATAAAAGACATGTTACTCATGGGAGAGTATACTTATCCAGACATTATGAAAATATTAAAAGTTTTATTGCCTGCCGGTATTTACGAGAAACTCAAAGAAAAGGAATGGGAGGTGGGAGACCAAAAGATAGAGTGGACAGCATTAGAAAACGAAGAAAAAGCCCGAGCTGCAGGTTCAGGGCTTGGGGAAAGGATTACAGCATTACCAGGATTATTAGTACAGGTACTACCTCGTTTATTAACTACGAAAAAGGAAGACTGGGGTGCAATTTCAGCCTGTAAACAAAAACAAGATGAAGACACTAGTGATTTCTATTCCCGATTTGAAAAATGTTTTGGTATTAATAGTGGCATAAAAGCAAGTAGTGAGTCGTATCCACATCTGTTTGTGACAAAATTAGTTGAGAATTCCCTGCCCCAAGTTAAAGGTAGAGTATTAAAATTCGAGAGTACCTGGCAAGGTAACACACCGTCACAGATGTTACAAATGTTACAATATCATCACAATAGAATTAGAGAAGAACAAGAAAATGAACAAAGACGTATGAAAGACACGAAAATGAAAATGCTTGTTGCGCAGTCAGTTCCAGCTGATGGTCATAAAAGGGGTACAACACAGTCCAATGATTCAGTAGATCCTGTTAGAGGAACATGCAACTATTGTAAACAGCCAGGTCATTATATACACGATTGCGCAGTTCTAAAACATAATATCTCTACGGGTAGAACCAAGGAGAGACCACGTCCGCCTAGACAGGATCAGATCCAACAACAAGTACCTCAGAATACACAGCCTATGCCAGTTCCACAACAGAACGCACCACAACCACAACAACAACCACAACAACAGCCACAGCCTATTGCTGCAACACAAAACACGACACAACAGATGTACCAGTATGCACAAAATGACTATCCAGAGTATCAGCGCTACACATGAAATAGCCTGGAGAGGGAAGTTGGCCCACCCCTTATTGAGGTCCCCGTAGATCAAGAAGGTCCTTACGTACAGAGTCAAGTATTAGGGAAAGACAGAAAGTTTCTACTCGATACAGGGCCAAGCAGAACCACTATCCGTCACAGCGAAGTCCCAGGGGTACCCCTCTCAGGCTCACAAAATATTTCCCTTGGTTTTTCAGGAAAGCCCACTATTAATGAAGTATCGCAACCACTTGCATTATCGGTCGGTCCATTAACACGGACTACAGATCTATTGCTCACAAAATCATGCCCAGAAAACTTGTTAGGTATAAAAACATTGAAAGCTCTAGGAGCTGTAATATGTTGTTCTCCGGAAGGAGTACGACTATTTTTGCGTGACTTTAAAGGTCACTATGTGTCTAGAGACATGGATCATCGGTTACAGAATCTACCTGCACATTTATGGGCACAAGGCCCCACGGATGTAGGTTGTATGCACATTACACCATATCGAGTTACACTCAAAACAGGAGTAGTATTACCACGAATACGACAATACAAGTTACCGCCAGATGCTGTTGTGGCTTTACTGCAAATAATTGACGAGCTCATTGCACAAGGAGTGGTTGCAGAAACGGACTCCAATATATGTAATTCCCCGATAATTCCGATTCTTAAACGAACTGATCCAAAGGCACCACCAGTATATCGATTGGTTATTGATCTGCGAGAATTAAATAAATGCATTGTACCACAATACCCTGTGGTCCCCGATATCTCTTCATTGCTAACAGCCATAGATTCAGAAGCAACGTTCTTTACTGTAATTGATCTCAAGAACGCTTTCTTTAGTGTCCCAATTGATCCGGAAAGCCAATATTTGTTCGGATTCAGTTTAAATGGACGAAGTTTTAAATTCACACGCGCACCTCAAGGATTCACAGAAAGCCCCAGCATCTATAGCCAAGCACTGAAAAGAGAACTTGACAGTATCCACATGCCAGCTAACACTGCCTTGCTTCAATACGTCGATGATCTGCTGATCACCGCCCGAAGCGAACCTGAATGTGAAAAAGCATCACTGACGGTTTTACATTTCCTAGCCGACAAGGGGCACAAGGTGTCCCCTTCAAAGCTGCAATTCTGTGTCCAGCAAGTTGTGTACCTTGGGCACTTGCTGTCCAAGGGGGGAAGACAGCTTACACCCGACCGTATCCAGTTAATTGTTAACATGCCGACACCCAAGACACAAAAGGAGGTACGGGCATTCATAGGCCTCACTTCGTACTGTAGGCAGTGGATCCCTCAATATGCATTTCTAGCAAAACCACTCATTCAGTTGACAACACAGGAGGCAGCGACATCAACTATCCTCCCTTGGACTCAGGAACATACGCAAGCTTTTGAAAACTTAAAGAAAGCTTTATGTCAAGCACCTGTTTTAGCAACACCATGTTACAACAAACGTTTTACACTTTTTGTTACAGAACGAGAAGGTACTGCTTTGTCAGTACTCACGCAGGAACAAGCAGGATCACATAAGCCATGTGCTTATTTTTCCAGTACATTAGATCCCGTAGCTCAGGCTCTTCCTGCGTGCCTGAAATCAGTCGCAGCAACAGCTTTAGCAATCCGACAAAGCGATGCCATAGTGTTAGGACATCAATTGACAGTACAAGTACCACATGCAGTAGAGGTTCTCTTGAACCGGACCCAAACACAACACTTGACCATAGCAAGACTGACGGGTTATGAATTAACATTGTTCCAGCCACACATAGAAATCAGACGTTGTAGTACATTAAATCCTGCCACACTTTTGCCAGTAAGTGGAACAGACCCATTGGCACATGATTGTATTGAAGTCATCACTATTACGACGAAACCCAGACAAGACTTGACAGATATTCCATTATCAGATCCAGACCTGACATTGTATGTAGATGGTTCATGCATGAGAACAAGTACAGGAGAGTTAGTGGCCGCTTATGCAGTCACAACAGACACTAAAGTTATTGAAACAAATTGTATCGATACCTTGTCAGCTCAAGCAGCAGAGCTCATCGCTCTGACACAAGCCTGTATTCAAGCCAACAATAAGAAAGTCAATATATACACAGATTCACGTTATGCATTTGGAGTCGTCCATGACTTCGGCGTACTTTGGCGAGAGAGAGGTTATTTAAACTTCTCACGGTGCCCACATCCAGCACGGTCCCCTTATTCAAGCTCTGTTAGATGCAATACATCTGCCGACTGCAATATCGATTATGAAGTGTAAAGCCCATACAAAAGTGACTGACATTGTTTCTCAGGGTAACGACCTAGCTGACAGAACAGCTAAACAGACTGCTCAGAATCAGACTCATACAACTGACACGACAAAAACAATAGTTCCGACAACAACACGCTGCATGACAGTTAAGGATCCTGCCCTTGATGTAATTGACATACAGACACATGCTACACCAGAAGAAATAAAGAAATGGACTGAATTAGGAGGGATCCAAACGGATCAAGGATGGATGACAGAGGGAAAATCTATATGGTTTCTCCCCGACTCAATGGTTCAAGTCATCATTAACACAATACATAGTCCAGCGCACCTAGGAGAGAAAGCTATGCTAGACAGTATTCAACACATTTGGTTCAATAAACACTTGCGAGCAGCAGCTAAACAGAAAGTACGTACCTGTATGATTTGCTGTCAGTTCAATCCAGGAAAAGGCGTACCTGTAGAACAGGGTGGATTTCAAACCCCCGATCACCCTTTTGAAGTCCTCCAGATGGATTATATCCAGATGGAACGATGTCGAGGATTCAAATATGTCCTCGTAGTTGTATGTGCTCTTTCCCGATGGACAGAGGCGTATCCCGTCTCAGATTACACTGCCCCGACTACTGCCAAACAGTTAGTTCGAGAATTCTTCCCACGGTATGGTTTGCCCCGTGTCGTGTACTCAGATAATGGCCAACCGTTCTCATCCGAGCTAATGAAACATGTTTCACTTTTGTTAGGCTATCAATGGAAATTCCACTGTGTCCGACATCCCGAGGCAGCAGGTCTCGTGGAGCGGCATAATCAAACTTTGAAAATTAGACTGTCCAAAGTATGTAGAGAAAAAGGTGTCGACTGGATAGTAGCCTTACCAGTTGCGCTCTTTTACATGAGAATGGTAGCACACTCTCGAACAGGGCTATCCCCGTATGAGGTGATCTTCGGTAGACCACCAAATATGTGGGGGACGCCTATACCCCGTAAAATAACTGATGTTGATTGTAATATGCTGACAGATTACCTGGCTTCCTTGATGTCTGCACTACAATCTTGTCGTTCACAGGTAGCTGCAGCTTTTCCCGATAACACTGAGGTGAAGCCCCATGACGTGGTTCCGGGAGATCTGGTATTGATCAGGAACTTCGACAGAAGGAACCCGCTGGAGCCTCGCTGGCAGTCACCTAAACTCGTCTTATTGACCACAAGGACAGCTGTGAAGATTGAGGGACGTAAAGGGTGGTTGCACTCGAGCCATATAAAAAAATTTCATGGACTATCATCCGACTTGAATCATCAGCCCTGCATTCCCTCACAGACTGACTCAAAACTCCCCCTGGTTGAAGAAACTGAAAAAGAAAACTATAAACTGAAACTAAGGTCTAGCAAGTCAGACAATTTGATTGTTTAAGTCCTCTTCAAGGTGAATCGGTTGAATTTGTCTCTGACATGTATCCTCTAGACCGAAACAGAGAGAGAAATAGACAGAAACAGCTAAAAAAATATGCGTACTGTAAATCACTTCGTAGTCATTGCATAGTGACATTGTTAATTATGTTTTTTCTAAGTCTTCTGATTATCATCACTAGCATGTTATTACACATGTATTACCCTATTTCCAAGCGTGCTTTCAATGTTACTGCCGAACATTCTTTTAGCGAACTACCCCCGCATGAGTTGTCCTATAGATTTGCGCTGCGCAACAACACATTCATTAGTATGTTACATCATTCCCATCAGACCAGCAATGCTACAAATTGTTGGATATGTGGCCGACTTCCTCCCTATCAGAAATACAAGGGAGTTTTGCCTCTCTTTCCGTATCCATTCACCCACAATGGCTCCTGCGGAGCATGGTTTAGTTTGATTAATTCCCTAGATTCAAATTCAGTAGTTTATCAAGACAACTGGGTTTGGGGAAACCTGAACCTAGTTTTACTTAAAGTCTGCTACCCTAACAAGGAGGGACTTCCCAAAAGAACAGGAACTGATCTAGAAAATGAAGTATATGGATTAGGTAACTTTACACTTAATCTCATGATCCTGAATGTTGAATCCGAAGCTACACCAATCTTGCCCGCTATGTCAGTATTCCCAGTTAGAGGCGAATTATGTGTAAGAAAGAATGGTTCAATTCACATGGGCCATAGTAAATGTACCACTGTAATAGAATTCAGTGATAAAGGCAAATCTACGTTTAGAGCTTCTCGTCACTCCTACTTCATCTGTGGTCACACCGCATACATACGCCTACCCCTAGATTGGGATGGTACCTGTTACATTGCATTCCTTCTGCCACCTGTTTTCCTAGCCCCGCCTAATTACCATAGGAATACCCATTTAGTACACAATAGACAGCAGAGAGATCTCCCGATTGTCGACTACACCGAAACAGCATGGGAGCAATACACAGACTTCAATAAAGGTTTCTTTCCCTACATAGGTACAGTCACTAATAGTAAGTTGATACGTAGATTAACTAGAACCCTTGAAGCAGTGGTGAATGAAACTACTTCCGCCTTAGGCAACTTAACAGAGGAGCAGTCTGCGATGCGGATTGTTGTTCTTCAAAATCGTCTTGTCCTTGACGTCATCCTGGCCGATAGGGGCGGAGCTTGTAGGGTCATCGGATCAAGTTGCTGTGTTTTCATACCAGAAAACGCGCCGTCAGTATATAAAGCCATAACTCGACTTCATAAGATCGTAAGCCAGATACACCAGAATCCAGGCACCTGGACTTGGTCCGGTTGGTTCTGGAGCGTGTTGTCAGCCTGGGGATGGAGGATCCTATCCTTCCTAGGTATTGGCTTTCTCATTCTATTCAGTTGCTGCTTGTGTCTACAATGTGGACCAGCGATTTGTGGTCTGTGTGCCACATCATGTATCCCGCCTTCGAATTTTCACTCAAGATCCCGGAAGAAGAAAGAAGAACAAATGATGCTATATGAACAGATTGATGGATTGATGAAGATGGATATTTCATAAGGGTCCGTAGGGGACAAGGAGGGAATGAGGAAATATGAATTTTTATGGTCAATTGTGTCCCCTATCTTAGACCCCAACGGCTCCATGTACATGCTACAAGTACATGTATGTTCCCTCCAGTTCTAGCTATGAAGACGCAAATACATGTGCGTCCAACATCAACATGTCCTCTTTCAGATCCGCCATGAATGGGTCAGATATTCCATTCCTAAATATGATTGGCCACCGACTTTATATGGTTTACTTTTCTAGTTCTACAGTTCAGGCGAGTAGGCCCTGGATTCTGTCATCAAGCCTTTTCCTGCTTCTGCCTCTGAAATACTCCAGCCCGGACCTGCATCCGTATCCATGAACTTTGTCCTACTCCCTGCGCGGCTAACGGTGCCTGACGCGGCCTGTTGCCTGCCAAAAAAAACTGTATTCAGCCTTCAAGTTATCTGCTCCGCTCCTCACCCAATGCATTCCTGTCTAGTAGTTTAGGTAAACATCCTTCCAGCTAACGAGCAAAGAGCTTGGCCTCGCTGTCTTTTTGCAAGTAATTCATAGCCCCTGTTACCATGGAAGATTCCTGCCCCTCGCATCTCATGTAGACACATAGACGCTTGTACATGCACTAACAGTCAGTATAGAATAGATTCCGTCCGAGAAACCTTTCCTTTTGGATAACACAGTTCCTTAAACAAAGATATTAGATACGATTTGGGATTAGGTTGATCTGACCCCCCAGACTTTTGTCTCCACATGTAGAGCTAAATGTCAATTCCCCTTCACTCTCTAGTTGCACGTCAATCACACGTCATGCGGCTGCGCGCGCATCTCTGCCAAATATTTCTGCTGACACTGCAGGATTCTCTTATGGATCCACCCACTTGTGACATCATTTTAAATGACGTTTCTAGTATACGCCTGTATTTACGCCTACTTTTCATTACGTGTGTGTATTCGTATCTGTATTATCAGCTGTTACGCCTCCTGCATCTGTCTTAATGCAATGCTTTTCTTATATATATTGTTACTTGTCAATAATGTATTGCCTATCCCTTCCTGAACCTTCGTGGTGATGGAATAAGATTGCCTAGTTCGAACTATGATTCCTTTGTAAGGAATAAAAGCCCTTTTCAGAACCTCTAATACCACGGATTCTGCCTCTTATTTTGACTGAGTTATTCTTACTAGACTTTACCGCATAAAAATAGTACAGGTAATTAAAATATTTACCACAATTCTGATCCCTCAAACCTTAAAGGGACCTGAATCCCCCCAAATCGTGCCAGCACGTTCTGCCGTGCCTACCTGAAACGCAACACTTCAGGACTGTTAGCGGGGCATTCCCCTTGCTACTGCTTGAAGCGAGGTGAGTGAGCGCACACTTGGGGAACTCCTGTGCAGCTCCCGTCACTGAGACTCTACCTTCGCTGACTACTGCTACCTACACGGTGGGAGGCAGACCTGGCGATGACCACCCCCATGACCAAGGGCTCATACGCAATTTCTTCCCAAAGCCCCCATCAAGGGGGCGTCGGGAAGAAGAGCTGAAGAAAGATCCTTGGCAACGACCTTATGGTACAGGCAGTCTACAATTTGCGCTCACCTCAGTGATGACTGTAGTGTCACACCACACTCAGTGTTGACTGTATTGTTACACCAAACTTTGGTGTAACAATACAGTCAACACAGAGGGGAGCCTAAATTGTGAACTGCATATACCATGATGCAAAGCAGCAAACTTTTCTGAGATGAGATGTAGTGTCTGGCAACACCCTTTTCCCTGCTCAAAACTGATTTTCATGCACATCCTCTGCAATTTATCTCACGTTCCTAATGTTCCTGTTGTGTAGTTCGTATAAATATACATGGGATCTGAGCGTTTCGACGACATAAACTAAGCGGTTGGTGTCCAGACTGATTCCAGACACCCCCAAAGGATATGTTAGTCTGTAGGCCAGGTAGCTCACAGTGCCACTATGAGCCCCTCTTACCAAGGAGCGAATATTTTCTGGCAACTATCGAACATGACAACTCTTATCTCTCAGGGATCGTGGAAACAGTACAGTACTTTTTGCTCAGTCATTGGTGCTCACTTTGTCTCAGAGAGATACAGAGATTAAACAATGGGGATGTTTTCAATAAGGATTTATTGAACCAGCGTCATTCTAGTGTAAAATACGTGTGCTGCAACAACCATAAGACAGAAACAAATATATACAGTTATTAGCATCAACAGAGTAAATAAAAGGTAGAATTCTACCATAGTGCTAAAACAATGAATAAATGCCGGCAAATGAATACATGACAGTAATAATGCATACTCCTACGATGCAAACCCTAACTAGATGTACCTAAGTGTACCTAGCATGTATATTGGTTTATAGTCAAGAATCCCCATAGGACAGAGCCAACCCCATTACCTGATGTGGGAGAGCAAAGGACTTCATTGTGGTCTCGAGATGGACACCCCACAAGGGATGTCAGATCACTGCATGCAGGAGTGTCTGGGTGCAGGAACCTCAGCGTATTGCATCAGTGTGTCAGCATGGAAGTCTATCCTCGCTGGTTTGCCCAGCGAAGACATAGTGCCTATATACCTGAAAAGTACCCCCAGGGGTTCTACCTAGAAGTGTACTATGGGCATGTCGGGCAAGTATGATGATAGAGGTGACCCTTATACAGAGTTAATATGCAGAAGATGGCAATCCTGCTGTGATACTGAGAATCCTCATGCATGATATATGAGGCTAGTTTTCGGAGAAAACCACACAATATTCATGTAGCACCTAACTAGGTAAAAGGTCAGCGTCAGACTCGTTATTTAGAACAATGGTAGGACAGATGTAGGTAAAAGGTTCTGTAACTACCTAGGCCTATATTTAGGTACATTGGCACTCATAACATTCCTTTTTGTAAAAATTGCATTCCGGGCCATTGATTACACTTCATCAGGCCCGAGCCAGAGATTCCGCCCCAGGTGCGGAGAGTACGGTCCAAGCCGGAGAGTGCGGCTTAGCCATAAATTCCAGCCCGACTGCGGACGTAAAGATACGACTTGTAAATGACCTCTTTGAATACCAAAAGTCGTAAAGCTAGATTTTTGTCTCAGATTGCCTTAGTGAATTGGGCCCTACATGCCGGATTTCCCAGCACTCAGGGGCCCAACAAACTTGGAAGGCAGGCATTGGCAATGATATGTTCCAGCATGCAGAAAACTGGAAGGACATGGTATATTTAGGAAATAAAATGCTAAAGTTTTGACAAACGTCATGTTCAAGATTATTCTTGGGACAATCATGTGAAGTGGGCCTGGCACACAGCAACATAAACCTTAGGGCATATAGATATTAAAAATATATGGTTTTGGTATGTTTCCATACTGTCCATGTGTAAAACTACAATACTGTAAGATACTATGAACTATAGACAGGTCATCTAAACTGCCATTTCGTTTGCAGTTGCCTTCAAAATTTCCAAAATTGACTGCACCCATTTTATCACCTCTGAGCATCCTGTTCTCATAGAAATAAATATAGATATATGGTATCCCCACTCTTAGGGGAGCCAGGTGAACACAGTGGGGGATCCGCATTGCAGGGATATACTTCTGTGTGATGGAGCTTGGGGAAATTGTGATGTTATTAAAAGAATTACTAAATATCTGACAATTATCTTGTTCAGAGTGTTCTAGTGGCAAGCCAGTAAGGTAAATGGTGATCTGACTTGCTCCAGAAGAGTTCTTAGCTTTCTATAAAGTCTGATTTTGAAATCTGCCCATCAAATAAACAGAGCCTTACAAGCAGTGATTCAGCCTCAATCTCGTGATTTGCAGTAATTTTACATGGCTGATTTTGCAGGCTACATTTACTATGAAAACCCACACATATTCTATTGACAGACTCCAGATATGCAAGGCAATATTTTCTTTGCTAGGTTTCTCAGATTTATTTTTGCCCGTTTGAGAAACGCAACAAACTATTGACTAATTTTGGAGAAAATATTAAAAATATCTCCACATATTTCATATTATCTTTAGGCTGTAATGCGATATTGATACAGTATTTGTATAGGTGTAAAGAACCTTGAAATAACTTAATTCTGAGTACTTGAAAAACAACTTCAGCACAGATCTGTGTAACCGACACGGCAGTGAAAGGGGTAAACAACAAAACATACTCAAACCAATAAATAATACTACCTTTGTATTCATCTCTTCAGAGTGTTCATAGTTTGAATGGTAATATGATATGTAATCTCATTTTAAAGATTATTTACAACATTTGTAATTGCATCGTTCAAATCAAGCATCCAGTGTAAATCCAAACAATGTCCTTGCAGTAAAATTACGCAAAACACAAGAAAGGCTGAATATAAAAGATATTTTTGTATCAAATATGAAAATACATAAGTTTTATTTATTTATTTTAAATGTAGACCAAAATAAAAAATGCTGGAGCCCTATTAGCTTTATTTGGAAATAAATAGTTTATTGCTGGAAATATGTTAAATTGAATTAAAATAATTTTATTGAAGTTTAATTTAAGAAATAAGGTTCCAATTAAAGAATACAGAATATCTTTTTGTTATGTTATGTTATGCTATGTAGGGATGAGGTTTAAAATGTCCCTCCGCCGACAGAGTTTGCTGAGCTTTGCCCACTCAGCGCTCCACTTGGAGTTCCGAAAAACTCAGTGAAGTGACGTGGAGTGAAGTTTTTTTCTCTCGATCGGCTCATGAGAAATAATTGCACATTAGATGACCTCACAATGAGATTTCTCAATGCGGTCAGTGGCGGCAGGTCGCGACTGCTCATGCTGACAAATCTGCAACTCACGTTGAGGTCAGCTGCCGCTCGAGTAGAATGTCTACTTGAGCGGCAGAAAGCAGCAGCGCCCTCTGGCTCGACATGTAGTGCTGAAAATTTTCCTCAGCATCTTCAGATTTGCAGAGCATGAGGTGGGTATAGCATTGACTTGGGAGGTCATGTCGAGTTTGCTGTCAATGATGATCGTGAGGTTCTTGGTGTTGGGGGTGGGTACCATTCCTACCTACCTTTGACCACCAGGTGGAGTCCAGCGGTGAAGTGCTATTCCTGAAGATCAAGATTCTGGTCTTGTCCTGTTCAGCTGCAGATAGTTGGATTTAAAACATGTAGACACTGAACTTTATCTAGGTACTGTGTGTCTTTTAATGAAGGAGAGAATGAGCTGTGTGTTATTGGCATAAGAGAGGATGGTGATGTTGTGAAATTAAATGAAATACAGTATTTAATAAAGCGCACAGCTACTCAAGCTAGAGTGTCCTGGCGCATAGACAGCAGGGAGAAAATAAGTGGAAGAAGCCAATTATTGATTAAAAATCCATGTTTTTACATTCCTTCTAAAGGAAAGTATGTCTGTGTCAAGCCTCAGAGTCTACGGAAGGCTATTCCAAAGTTTAGCACCCAGAAAGTCGAAAGATCTACCGCCGGTACGAGCAAGGTATGTTTTGGGCACAATGGCCAGATTGGCGTTAGAAGAATGCAAGGGTCTGGATGTAGAGTAATGGTTAGCTTGTTTAATTAAGTACCCGGCTCCAGCCTTGTGGAAGGCTCTAAAAAAGATGGCCATAGCCTTAAAGTCAATCCGCTCTTTAATGCGGAGCCAGGGTAAGGATTTGAGAATTGGGGTCATACTAGCTCTAGGACTTGATCGTACGATGGTCGCCGTGTTTTGAACCACTTCCAAATGTTGGGTCAAGGATTTAGAGAGACCAAGGTACAGACAGTTTACATAGTCAAGCTTTCATGTCACAAGAGCCTGCACCACAATCCTTCTACTCTCCATGGGTAGAAGTGGCAAAACAATATTTAGCATTCGGAGTATACCGAAGCATGCACCAGAAAGATTTCAGATCGAAGAAGGCATCGACAATGTTTTGTCTATGATTATTCCCTAGATTTTACATTCTCTTTTTCAGGGGATTTTGATGGCTAGAGGGATCATGTATGCATTGAAGAGGGCTCAGAGAGGATTGGTGCAGAACTCCGCTGATTGTTGTGGGCATCTGAAGTGTATGGTGCCAGGCTAACTGAATGGATCCTTTCAGTCAGGAAGGAGTGGATCCATCGGAGTGCATTTTATTGGTTTCCAATGTCATGTAAGCATCTGGAAGAGGATGGAATTGGAAATCATGTCAGTCGTTGTCCAGAGACAATGGTGGTAAAGAGGGCAGTTTCTGTGCTGTGGCTGGATCTGAATCCAGAGTGGGTCGTGTCAAGGAGTTGGTGGTCATTGATGTATTCAGTGAGGTGTCTCTTGATGTTTTTCTCTAACACCTTTGCCAGAAATGTTAGCAGGGAGATTGTTCTGTAAATAGCAAGCGTTGAAGGGTCTGCTGAGTGTTTCTTCAGCAATGGAGGACAGTGTGTGTTTTCCAAGCATCTGGGAAGGTTGTGGAAGAGGCAGAAGTATTCAGAATGGGTGTGAACATAGTGCAGGCCTCTGGAGTAGCCGTGGTGGGGTCAGAGGTCTGATTGGGCTCCTGAGTGGGCTCCTGAGTGGATGGACTGCATGGTTAGGACGTGCATGACGATGATGAGCCATTTGCTTAGCATTAGTTCTTTGGATTTAATCAGAAGGCATTTGGCAAGAGCTGTTGAGTTCAGTTGTGCATGGAAGTTGCTGTAAATGGCGATGATTTTGTTGTTGAAGAATTGAGAGAGACTGTTGCAGAGGTACTGTGAGAGGGTGATCGAGTTGGAGGCGGCCGCTAGTGAGGTGAAATCCTTCACAATGTTGAAGTTTTCTTTGCTTTGTTTGGTGCTGGCATTGATGCAGTCCACTTGAGCATCATGTTTGGTGGTCTATATCATTTGGTGGTAGCGTCTCATGGTGGATTTGAAAGTGTTTTTGTCTGCACTGTCCTGGTTCATTATTCATTTCCCATCCAGTTGTTTGCAGTGGCTTTTTGGTCGGAGTTCCTGCATGTAGCAACTGGCCTGGGGGCTACATCTTGTTGTGTTGCTGTGTTTGAGGGGGCCAGGGAGTCTGCATGGGAGGTGGTTCAATTGTTGAATTTCTTGATAGCTTTGGGGAGGCTGTTTCTGTGTTTAGATTGGTGGGTGTTGAGAGTGGTGTTTCAATTCTTGTTGCTGATGCTGCTCCAGTTTCGGCATGCAGGTCTGGCGGTGGTGCATGCACATTGGACTGGGATAGGGATGCTGAGCTTTTTGAGGGCTTGGTCTGTCTAGGAGACATGTGTGGGCCCTTCAACAAACATCAATGACCTTGATCACTGCTTTTGTGTTGGTGTCGGAGTGGTCGTCCTGGTGGATGTTTATGTCTTCAAGTAGGATGTCATTGCTAGCACTGAGTGCGAGTAGTGTGAAAAAGTCTGTGATGCTGTCGGTGAAGTTGGTGCGTGGTCAGGTGGTAGGTGAATGAGAATGGCACTTAGGGGGAAGTTGACTGTGATGTGGAGCATGAATGACATGTGTTCCAAGTGCAATAATAATGATTAAAAGTGATGTACAGAATAATTTATAATTAATTTAGTTTTGTTATAAAAATAAAAATGATTGTTCCATTAAGTTTTCAATTCAAAATAGGATATTATCATATGTTATATTTAATTCATAACTATGTAATATTTCTATCTATTTTCACCATTAAATTATATTAATTAATATTTTTAATTAGTTTAATTATATTTACTTGTTTTACCATTATTTCCTACCGGGTTTAATTTTCATTCCCAACCTCCATTATTTTCTACGGGAGGGTGTTGAAGAGCCAGGGGTCGGCCATGTGTAGTGCTGTCTCTTACTGCTGTTTTTTGTTAGTTGTAGTTCAGTTTTTGCAAATAAGCAAAAAGTAGTAAACTAACTCAAGAATGTAAATTACTCAACAGTGTAAGGTACCTTTGTTTATCATTCCTGATTCACAAAGGTAACCTATACGTTTGAGTAATTTCTAGGCCTGGGCTAAATTTCAGTTCCGCTCGCGGAAATTGCGATAATTTGACATTTTCGCGTTCCGCGGAGAGTGCGAAAATGTCAAAATTTCCGCATTCCGCAGCTTAGCGATAATTTGTTTCTTGCTCGCGCTGTAAAATAATACATTCTCGCCTGCGCGCGATCGCCTTACCTGAATCCCCGCGTTCGCCGACAAGTTTTCCCGATCCGGTTGCGTTCTCCACGAGATGTTGGATTGTTGGTAGCCAGTTGCGCTGTCTCGCGACAGTTCGCGCCCGCAGTAATGTCATTGGTTGCGCAATCACGTCTTTCTTCTCGCGATCATGCACCACGAGAAGAGTGAAAACAAGATTGCCGCGCCCGCGAGCAACCGTATGGGTAAGTTGGCGAGCCGCGACCACGCAGAAAATTCCGCGAACGGGCAGGAAAAAAACTTGTGCATCTTCGCGATATTTCCGCGTGTTTGCGGAGATTTTTAACATTTTTGCGATAATTTGCGAAAGTCACTTTCACAAATTCCGCTCACCCCTAGTAATTTCCACATATACAGAAATGTATTGTTACACTAAGGGGCCTATTGTGATGTTGGTCGGAGTTTCCTTTGATCAACACCGTGGCAGAAACGGGACTGACCGACCTCCGGTCGGGGGTCCTGACCGCCCAACCAGTCATATTCTCCCATTTATCTATGGGAGGTTGTGTTACGGCCGTAAACCAGCTGTCGCAGAAGGTGCAATAGAGAAATGAGTCTAGGTGCCCCCTCAGCCCCCAACCAGAGGCCTCAAGGGAAAGGGGGCCCTGCTAGGGGCCTCCAAACATGCTTTCTGACAGGGTTTCCATGTCAGAAAGGCCAGCATGGAAATCCATCCAGAAACCATGCATAGTAATCCGGACGGTGGAAACAGCCGTCCGTATGAATCACGGCCCGGTCCCGGTTGGCCGGCGTGCTCCTTGAGCCCGTCGGAAGCCAGCTGGAATAGCCGGTCGGTTTAAATTCTGACCGACTGTATCATAAGCAGCCGGTCGGATTTGAAACCGACGATGCCGGTCGTAAAGTCGGAGGCTTTATGACCGACATCATAATCAGCCTCTACGTATTTTTATGAAAAATAGTGTATTAAAATATTTCATAATAAAATATTAATTTAGTATATTTTTAACATAAAAGGATATGTATTTATATTTTCAATTATTTTAAGTAATTTAATTTAATGTATTATTTCCAATGGGGTTTTATTTTAATTCCCTACCGCCATTATTTTCTATGAGAGAGTGTTGCAGTACCTGTCGTGGCCATGTGTGGTGCTGTAATCACTACTTTTTAGGTCGAGCCTAGCATTGCAGCGCATGTGCTGCTCGCTTTGCGAGTCATGCAGAATTCAGTATAGCGTGGAAGCTACATGGAAGCTCCGCCCACTCTCCCCCCATCTTTTTTATTGACTTAGGTTCTAAATGCTGCCTTCAGATTGGTTTTAAGCTTGTTAGTCCCTCCTTATGACGAGCATGTCGTCATTTCGATCCTTCCATGGCTAGTGGCCCCTTTACTTTCAACACTATTTTCTCCCCTTGTCTCCCCTCCCCTCCCGCAGTCCATCACTTCTCGGCCTCCCGCCCCCCCCCCCACTCCGGTTCATGCCTTTTTGCCCACCCGCAGTCCCATTTCCAATGCAGTAGGTCTTGTGTAAATGCGAGTCCAATTGCATTGCAAATGCTTGTTTTTAAAGTAGTTTGTGCTGAGGAGGAGTAGAGATCTGGCACAGGATGCTAGAGGGTCTGTGCAGAATTATGCGTAGTCATTTAAATTTTACGGTACAGTGTCTGTGCCGACGCATGCGCAGTCATTTAAATTTTACATGCAGCGTCCTCCGCCTCTCCCCGATGAGATAGTATCTCTTCTATTCCCTCTCGTTCCTGATGATACAATGGGCACGGTGATGATGCTTTGACGTCCCCCAGGCCTTCATAACGCATGAACACATGTGCACTTCTAGTTTCATTACACCGGGACCGCAGAGACGACATGAGATGCAACTCGATTATGTACATAAGATGTGGTCGCTGATCACATGGCATATCTTTCCCTTTACCTTTTAAAAAGATCGAGTGGCCTGGTATATGAGCTAGTTTTAACCCAACTTGATCCCCGACCGATTTTAAGACCATACATTTCTTTGTTAAAGAGTCTACTATCCGTGTTTAATTTTACCGGAACACGGACTTTAAAGTGTACCTTAGCTAAATATTCACTCTCAACCGAAGGAGTGTGTCATTACTACCTATTACCATAATGCGATTAACGCTTAGAACACATGCTGGCCATTATCGTTTAATTTAAGCCTGTTTACACATCTCTCTATTCAGCAAGACTTACACCTGCCTTGACCGCCATCATTTTGAGCACCTCTCCTGCACTTTTGACCCCTTTACCATTCACACTACGGGTGTTTGTTAGATATTTTTTTTTATTTTCGTGCTCATTTTTAGACCACTAAATGCAGCCCTTTTCCAGATTTTTGATTTCTTTTCCATTTTCCCTTATCCGTAACATATAAAAAGAATCATATAAAAAGGGGACCCTTACCGGCTGGCAGGGCTGCGAGCACGTTAGCAGGGACTCCATCACCCAGGAGTCCCTGCGAGCCCAATCTGCTTCACCTGGGCTGCTCTCCCTGCTGGCCCCGCCCCTTCGCCCACGGAGTAAAAGCGAACTTCAGGACTTTGTTTGTGGGACCCTTACCGGCTGTTTGTTTGGACCTGTCAATGGACTGCTGTTGCTGCCTTCTTCGCCCTTTGCCCTCTGACCTTAGAAACCACCAGCAACTGGCCGGACCCGCTTCGCGGGTCCCGCAGCGCATATACCAACAGCGAGAGCTGCTGCTGGGAGAGGGGCTGTCTCCTGTCTAAAGACTTGGGGCGTGTTGTTGCTGGCAGGGCTGCGAGCACGTTAGCAAGGACTCCATCACCCAGGAGTCCCTGCGAGCCCAATCTGCTTCACCTGGGGTGCTCTCCCTGCTGGCCCCGCCCCCCCACCCATCACTCCTTTTTTGTTATTTTAGAAGGACGCACGGCCGCAGCGCGGTAGCGCGTGGGAGCGTCCCGGGAGAAGCCCGGGACAAGGGCGGGCCCTCTGTGGCCCTCCGAGGCCTGTAGGGTCTGGTCTGGGCCATAGCTCTTGGTTTTGCTTACCCCACTGTATTTTTGTTTAGCTGTCTTGGGTATATTTGTTGTGAGTAACTCTGCCTACCCTTATATTATTTGCTGGTATTCTGACGTTGTAACTGTGGTTGTATATGGTTTTAGCTAGTCAGTAACCCCCGGTCATAGTGATGTGCACACGTGAAACTCGAAGCAAGGCTGCGGCTGGTGCTTCGAAGCTGACAGGCACATTAGATAACTTTATTGTGCGTACAAACACTCTAATTGATGAGGGGATTGCCCTCATGGAAAGAGGAGTGTCACAGGATCTCGCAAAAGCGAGAAGATCATCTCTAGTTCTCATAGCCTCTGCGCGCACACCAAGTAAAGCCCAATACACTCACCAACCAAACTCCATTCAGTCCATACCTGCAACCCATTCCATCAGTACCAGTCAATCTGTACCCCTGGACTGTACTTTTTTGATGCCCCCACCAGTAGCCCTTCTTACCTCTCCCATGGCTTCCTCGTTAGCTATCGACGACCATGATAAAACACTTGCACAAAGGGGTTTAAGGGAGGGTGCCATTCCCAAATGCTCCCAAATATCTAGTAAGGACAGTGCTGATTTAGTAGTTATAGTTGATGGGGCAGGAGGCCCCAATGACTCTGTTAGCACTTTTTGTGGGCCAGAGGTGGGGAGGGCTAATGTGGATACCATAGATAATATTGGAGGAAGCGCTGAGGCGCATCATGCTTCACACCGATACCATTGGGTATTCCCGACGATATAGCCTCAATTTATAGTTTAGCAAGTCTCCTTGAAGAGAGTAGTCTGGATGAATCTTCTGAGGGGGCCGAAGACAGGAACGGTATATTTATGAGCTCCATATCTGAGCTCATTAAATCCTTACTGTCCCCCTGGAGACTAGACTACAGGGTATTGAACATCAACTACAGGCTCTAAATCTGGAGTTAAAATCCAGACCCAAAGTTTCTGCCCAAAAGGCAATTGGTGGACCAGCACTGGCTGGCATCAAACTGCCTCTGTCTATTAAACAACCAGCAGGGAAGAATCCTTCCCCTCCAAAGTGTCCACTAAAAATACCTACACCTAAGGGTAATACAAATAGTACTACTAAGTTGCCTTCCAAGGCACCCAGTAAATCACAGAAAGTAAACGGTCCCATTATTCCTGCTCCCAAACCCCTTTTATCCCTTCCGGCGAATCCTAAGATACGCCGGAATATTAATTTACCTCCTGACGCCCACTCCTTTGTAATAGTTCTAACAGGTGTCCCCGAGCTTGCCCCCTCATCAACAGAATCCTTTTGGGCTCTCAAAAACAAAGATTGCCACTGGTTGGCTAGTAACTACCCACTTCCACCTAACATTCGCAGTAATTTGCTTATGGTGGAGAGGGCACCATGGGTGTGTGAGAATAAAAAAAATCTCCAGGGTGACTGCGTTGTTGTAACATTTGAGGACCCAAGTACGGTGGAATATATCCGTGCTGGGCCCCCATGTAATAACAACTCTTCAATCTTAGTTAAACCCCTCTTCTATTTCTATATGCTTGCAGATCACCGCAGTAATAGGTGGAGCTGGTCAAGAGCTCAAAATTACACAAGAAGGGGGATGAGAGAGGAGCCTTTTATGGATTATAATTCTAACCAGTGGGATGCGGGTGAAGATGGAGGGTGGAGCACAGTACACAGGAGAGTAGGTAGGCCCCCTTTTGGTTCTACTCAGTTTCAAGGGGAATGGCATGGTCATCAGCATAACCCCCCTCCATTACCCTGTTTCAATCGCTTCAGTGGCCTGGAAGCAGTTGATTGACATTCGATCCAGCACTCTGGCCAAGAGGTTATGAGGGAGGAGGTAGGGTTACCACGGGCTGTAACTCCAATTGGAACGGGGGTTCAAGTGTTTGTGGATAATGGTTGCCCTAGCAGGGGCGAATTGGATTGTAGTCCAACAGCCACACCCGTTGCACCAACTGTAGTACTCTCTTCGATTAACATCCTTTCTTGGAACATAGCAGGGCTCAAGAAAAATCTTGAAAATCCGGAATGGAATGACTTCATTGACTCCTTCCATATTTGTATGTTTCAGGAAACTTGGAGTTTGTCCCCGCAATATAAAAATGGGTACTCTACATACTTTGTCTCAGCAGTTTCCATAGGAAAAGGCCGCCCCTCAGGTGGTCTGCTCATCTGGGTAAAGGTGAATTTAAATTGTACTATTATTACACACAAGGTCCAATCCAATGATATCTTGCACATTTCCCTGAAAAGCCCACACGGGGTATTGTTCATTTGTTTTGTGTTTATGCAAGAGGGGTACAGGGTGGTTTAACCTCGCAAACGATTGAGCTGCTTGATGTAAAATTGTCTGAGCTTCCACCTAGGTCCAAAATCCTGTTGGGGGGTGATTTTAACTGTACATTTGAACCCCTGGATGACGAGGATGTATTGGGTTTGAACTAAGAGGACTGGAGACAGATTATACCCCCTTTAGTACTGGCCCCTATTAAGAAGTGGTCTGCCATAGCTATACAGTTGAATGCACTGGCTTTGGAACATAATCTACGGGCATTAAATGGCCGGACCACTTCTGATCGTAACGGGGCAACCATCTGTGGGGTTGCTAAATACCTCGCGGGTGCCTGGTTAATCCGCTCTAGGCTGCTGGGTAATATATAACTTCTTATGAATGAAGAAAGCATTGTTTTAAATTCTGTTTTTATTTTTTGTCCCTTCTTTCGCTATTTGCTGTTCTGGATGTAATTGTAGTACTATGGATGGATTGTTTTTATGTACTTTGCATGTTTGTACTTTTATGATAAATATCTATCGAATAAAGCATTAAAGAAAGAAAGAAAAAAAAGAATCACTGGTGAGTGCACCACCTCGCCGAATACGGTAATTGCACATTCTATACTTTGAGATTGTGTTGTCCTATTAACATGTAAGTGTATCGGATTGATCATGTCTTCACTTGCACCTAGATAAGACTGTGTGTATTAACTTGTTATCTTGCTTACTCTTCACAGCGTCATTTCCTTGTGAAAGTCCTAACATTTTTACTGTGCGCATTTTAAGAATTACCCGCTTGCTCTCTCCATCGCTCTAACATGAGAGGGAATAGTTAACCGCAAAATGAATGTGGGGAAGAATGCATTTGCTTTGTGTGTCCCAACACGCTGTTAGCTAGAGCACTGCTTTTGGTTTTGTCCGCATTGATAACCTAGTTGCAAGCTCGTAACTTCCCGATATATTGTGGTGAATACGTTTTTGAATTAGAGGATGGACTGTAATGTGTAATTTGAAGAAATGCTAATTATATCCATAACCACCAAATTACTGGAGAAGTATTGCTCTGTGAATAACTACATTAATCTTTGCTACTCTCTTTCTCTTCCCTACCTCTCCTTTTTACTTGCACACATATCCAGCCTCACCATATCAGGCATGTTTACACCACTCACCCTCCTTTCAACACGTTGTGAGCTGCTTTTCTCTTTCTTTTCTTTTCTCTTCTGTTCTTTCCTTCTTTTCTCTTCTTTTCCTTTCTGCTCCCCTTCCTGTGTTTCTCTCACACACATCCCACTTCATTGCACTTGGTTTTGTCTCAACCCCTAACCTCCCCCCCCCCTGTATGCTGCACTGCTCTGAATGCATTTCCATGGCACGTATGAACCTTGCAATAATCATGCACATATCATTTGGGATTCTTCACTGTATTGTGAACGTATGTGGTTTTCCCTGTAATGTGCAGCCTTGAGAAAGCCCTCATCCAAATACGCCCCACGGTTGAGATGACACTATGTTTTTGTTTACGCGTGTCCCAAGTTGCCGGTTAGTGGCCCCTGCCTCAAGCTCTGCTTGTGCTGCTGCAAACCCACAGCACATAACTGCCGCCTCCCCCTTCACCCCATTTCGGGCACCAGCTCACGAGAGGCATATCGTTCTATGCAACGTAAACATTTATTTCTGAAAAGAAAGGGGCGCACAGCTTTTCTCACGCCGTCTGTCCCTGGAAGCTGCATATCACTTTGCACAAAAACATGTCAGCCTCGTTAATACTTATTAAGTCCCAAAGGCGAGGCGGATTGCACTGTAAATGCTTGTTTTTTAGTAACTTACTAAATTTGTGAATAAGCAAAATGGTGTAAGCGTACTTTAAAGTGTAAGTTACCTTTGTGAATCAGGCGCTCCATGTGAGATGTAGCCCTTAGTTTAAATTTCTTCTTCCATCCCTTCTCATAACGTACTGCCTCCACCTCCATCTCTACCTATGATGAGGTAGAACATGAGAGAGACAGTTTATCTACCACCTCGACCAGCCCATTCCCTTCGCCTCTAATGATAAGACCTAAAAATTGAAAATTTGTTGATAAAATGCAAAATGGACAAACCAAAGAAGAACAGGAAAGAAAGACAGAAAAGAAAGACTTCTGTTTTCTCCTCAGCCTATATCTCAGGAAGAAGAAGCCGTGGACAAGGAGTCCAGATGAGGACTGACAAAGAACTAGGAAGGAGAGTTGTTCAGCTGGAACCAAAGACATGTTATGTTTCATGAGCCAGAGAATACATCGGGAACAGTGAGCAAAGCACCAAGACAAGATGGCAGTAGACATGCAGAAGGGAGGAGGTCCAGTACTCAGCCAAAGGGCCTTCCAACAGCTCAGTGGACCGCGGGGATGCCGGGCCCCATCCACACCTCTGGAGGAGTGTTGCTTACAGAGGTGGGTTAGTGGATATGAGAATGGAGGGGAAGTAAAGGTTATACTGTGGACACTAAACTAGTATCAATCCGCACCTGCAAACCCACAGGCCATGCTGACCTGACGGTGAGAAAAAGGATGCCCATTTTTGGGCAATGCTGTATAAGGGCTTCACTTTACCAATTCTGAGAATTTGCCCCACAAGATTTGTTCCCTTTCTTTCTTGTTTTCTTCTTTTATGGGTGGCAGTTAACACTAGATACACTGCTGATTACTCTTAAATTTATGTTTTTTTCCCTTTGCACTTAAAAGAAAAACTCACTGGAAAGCAGGATTTATGAGGCTGTCTTTTGGAAGTGCACCAATCACAAAGTGATACTGATGCGAAACGGAAAATAGAAAATAGAGCTAGGTAAAATCTATAGACTGAGAGAAGATTTAAAAATGTAGCGGTACTAAATCTGGATACTCACCAGTGCACAACCAATGTTAATTGTCTGTCCTAGGGGACTCTGGATCAGGAACTGCCATACCTGTTCTAGAAATAAGAATATCATAAGAACATCCTGAACACAAGGAAGAGACTGAAAATATATGACGGTAGAGGAAAAATGTGAGATGTATTTTCATTTGGAAACCCTTGCAATTAAATAAAGTCAAAAGAAGACGACAGTGGTGTGCTTCTGTTCATTTTTATTTCCAAACCCCAACTTGGATCAACTGAGTGCTTTGATGACACTGCCCTTTGATCTAATTTCTATAAATAGGTAGCTTATATGTTGTTGGGACGGGAATGTCCACTGTATTTTAAATAGGTGTATTCACCTGCCATGTGAAACTGGTATTCTGAATTTTTGTCTCAGGCATCACACTAATCCAGCATATGCACAGAGGCCTAGGCCTAGGCATGTTCCACTATGGTGCCAGGGTGCCTGCATCACGGGGAGGATTGTTTCTGTACATGAAGGGACACCTTCCTACACAAAAACAATCACAAGAGGTGATTTCCTCTTCCTATGTGTTTATGCAGAATTCAGCACATATAGAGCATCAGCATTCACTATTGTGTGCGTAGGACAACTGAGATGGCATTGCAATGACAATAATGTGTGGATGTCCCATGTCCACTGTTAGACCTGGCATCCTTGGTGTGGGTTTCCCCTGTATTTTTGCCTTTGCCTCCTGTGTTTTTACTGTGTGTTGGACTTTGCTTTTCCTGATCTAGATGCTTTGGGCACTTTGCCACTGCTGTTCAGTTCCCAAGTGCAAGTGCTCCCTTTGTAAATTACTGTCATGGATTAGTGTTTGCATAATTTGCTTATTTGGTTTACATGTTAAGTCTCTAGTACCATGCACGGTGTGTGCCCAGGGCCTGTAAACCGAATGCTGCTAGTGGGCTTGCAGCACTGATTGTGCCACCCACACAAGCAGCCTTGAAAAAGGACCTCAGGCCTGCCATTGCAGTTTCTGTAGTACTTCCATGTCGACCTGGCAAGTGCACCCACTTGCCAGGCCCTAACCTTCCCTTTTCTTACATGTGAGTCATCCCTAAGGTAGGCCTAAGGTACCTCTGTGGGCAGGGTGCAGTGTAGGTGAAAGGTAGGACATGTCCTGATGTGTGTGGCATGTCCTGATTGTGAAATGCTGCCAATTTAATTTTTTACTATTGAAAGGCTATCTGTCCCATAGGCTAGAATTGAAGTTTATTTATAACATCTTATAAATTGGGACCAGATAGGAAGATGGAGTTTAGTATGCCTAAACTCAGAATCTAAAGATGCATCTTTTAGTACGGATTATTTTTACATTCTGTGTTTGGAAATATCACTTTTATAAACTAGGTATTTTCTTGCTTAGGCATCCTATGTGCCTCTGCTGGTTTGTGGATTGACTGGCTTTTGAATGACAGGGGCTGTGGATATGCATTCACTGTAGACAGCCACTGGGGGGATTGAGGTGTGTCTGGCCTTTCCTGGATGAGTCAGGGCTGGGCTGAATAGCCCTGGGCTGCATTTAGAGTGGGGGGGGGGGATTTCCTTTTACCTAAATGGGCCTGGTCTGCCTTACACAATGCTGTCTCCACCTCCTGCCGGGAAGCTGCACAAGAGAGGACCAAACTGGTTTTGACTGAGCACAGAGCCTCTCTGCCACAACAGAACAAAGGAATTTTGACTATAAAAAGTGGGGCCCAGACCCCAGACTTTTAGAGTACTTCAAGGATCAAGAGGACCCTACCAAGAAGAAGAGCTGAAGAGCTGTGAGGAAGAGTACTGCTTCTTTGCTGTGTGGGGTTGGCCTGCAGTTGCTGCTTCTGTCTATGGTGGAGGAAAAGGACTGACCCTTTTTGCCCTGCTGTGGTATCTTGCTTGTGAAGAATCTCCAAGTGCTTGTGTGTGCTTGCCTCCTGTTGTTGGAAGTCTCAGGGACATCAAAGTCTTCCTGGTGTACCTTGTAGAATTTTCCTGGTGCTTTACCTTATAGAAATTTCCTGGTGCCTTTCGTTTTTGAGATTTCCTGGTGCTTTACTTATGGAAATATCCCGATGCCTTACCTATTTTAAAATTCCTGGTGCTTCACTTTATTGAGCACTGCACTGTCCCTGGTGCTTGGGTCAGCTGGAGGGGCGAGCGCGGTTCTGGAAGTGCTCTCCCCTTCTTTGCTCTTCAATGCAGCGTGCGCACCCACTGTGAGAGTGCAGCACCGCAGCATCCACCAACATGAGTGTCGCATGGCAATTAATGGTGAGAACTGCCACTATCCTCATCCTATCGCACTTACTGTGCGTTGACAACCCCCCAAAAAACCTGACAGACACATGAATAAAGTGCGTCAGCGATTTCTAACAAGTATGTCCAAAGCATGCAAGTAACATACAATGAATCACAGCATCAAAGGCGAATGTATTTGTGCAAGACGTACCACAAATAGGATAGTAGCACAATGAACTGGCATCACCTCCCTCTGGAATTTCACTACGACATTTCAAATGCAGATCACATAATGTGTGTAATCTAGGTATTTATTACAATTACACATGTCAAAATATCTCTACATTTGCAAGCACAGTTGAACACAAATACGACCATACATCAAATATGAAATGGTCATGTCACATACGGCTGTATCTCTCCAGGAATGTACACAATACTCATGGACTCACAGCAAAATTTTACATGTGTGTCATGTCATCCTAAGCCTCTTCTACTCACATCGCCGCAGACTCATAGTGGGACATAAGCCAAAAATAGCTAAAGCATGCTGGACACTAATTCAAATCCTATCACACGTAAAGGGACAGGTATACCATGTGTCTAAAACAATCAGGGCAACATTTTTAAGTGAAAAGTGACTTAAGCAACCTAACACAACATAATGTTAAAATCAGCATTAGGCACATGCACATGCTCCACTTCGCATGGGAGATGGGATGCAAAATGTGTTGCAGTGGCTCTTGCGCTGCAACATATTTTGCGTAATGATGCTAAAGCAGATGTAGTCATCTTTGACTGTACCCAAATATGTAATGGCTCAGATAAGTGGTTTTGAGAATGGTGATACAATACAAAATACATAGCATTCACCTTTCAGTATGCTAACAAAATGGTGAATGCATGTTGCTGCACACATTGACACATCATTTTAAGATTAAACTTTGTTAGGGGCAAGCCCTGAGGAAAGGCCTGAGTCAGGTGTTGTGTACCATTCATTCAGATATTGCTTTATCTTGTCTTAACCAACAGAGATGAGGCATGTGTACCAAAGATATATGGGGCTACAGTGTGTATGTCCTAGTGGTGGTGTCTAAACATCAGGGCAGTCCATGCTACGGCACATGTGTGCCATCTACAAAGGGTGAATGGTCTGCCTTTTAAAGTTTGTGCTTGCATTGAGGGACCCCTTCCAGCACACAGTGGCGGCTCCTTGAGGGAGTGCTGCTGGGACGTGGGGTGGGGTGGGGGAGGGGCAGGATGGGGGTAGTAAACTCCGAAATGCGGGCCAACAGAGTTGTGTATAGAAATAAATAAATGAAACAAATTACATTGCGCGTGCCAAATCGGCGATGCAGCGCACAATGTAATTTGTTTTATCTATTTATTTATATACACAACTCCATTGGGCCGCATTCCGGAGTTCACTACCCCCCCACCCTGCCCGTCTCCCGCCCTGCCTCACCACCCCACAGCACTCCCCCGAGGAGCCGCCACTGCCAGCACAATATTATGATGAAAGTAGATTTTCCCAATCCATGTGTGATGCATAATGCAGCACACATGGAAATCTACGCAGATCAGAAGGAAACATCACATGTCAAATTTTCTTTCAATTGCTGAATTGACAGAGTCTTCAAAGTCCACACAGTCCCAGAGGTATCATTCTGGACAAGCCTCAAAAGTTCTGAAAGATGTGCTGAACTGTTCTAATCCACACCTGTGTCACAACCAGTTACTGTATTTGAGTGGTGTGGCACGGATACCATGGACCATGTGGTGTTAAGTCACGTTAAGTGCATTTGCACAAACCAGTGTAAATGTGCACGTCATTACCTCCACCTAAGCAAATACTCCAATGAGAATCTGTAGTCAACATTCGCATTGTATGCATTATTATAAATCTTCAATACAAGTTGCGAATGCTTATTGTACAAGTTGGTGTGTGTCGCAAGTCCATTACAGTGGTACACACCTTACAGCAATATGTTA
The DNA here is from genome assembly GCF_964204655.1 of Triturus cristatus. Taxonomy (NCBI): domain Eukaryota; kingdom Metazoa; phylum Chordata; class Amphibia; order Caudata; family Salamandridae; genus Triturus; species Triturus cristatus. The sequence continues at coordinate 352,676,488 of NC_140594.1, forward strand.
TGTAACAGCCTCATATATAGCCACACTTACAACCTACGGTAATCAGTATTACTACCACTGAAGCATGGATTAATTATCAAACATTATAATATATGGATATGCATTAATGTGAGGATGGAATGCATGTTGACTCAGAATTTCTAGTATCAAAACATATCAGATTAAATAAAGTCAGCTACACAACACAGATCACATGCTATAGCCATAAGATGTTGTTAGGCATGCAATATCCTAAAATATGGTACATTTACTGATCACCTAGCACTTAGCGCCAATTTAATTTACGCTTTTCACGTAAGCGTTAATATTTCCAGTTCCGCTATGGAAAACACTCGCAAAGTACCTTTATTGACAATGGAAGATTTCCGCTAACCCTTTTGCTGCAAATAAAATTCATGTTGACTCCCAAATCGGGATGCAAACATCCATCCTGTTTCATTGAGGAGTGCTGTACACTTTCACTTTCACTTTGAATCATACTGTTAGTGTCTATTGGGCTTTGAGGAGGTGTTTGGAGGTGTCTGGTAACTTTGTGGTGTGAGAGAGTAGTTTGGTGTCTAGTCTGCTGTCCCCACTGCCTCTGTCAAGTCCTGTGTCGTTTTCTTTCTGTGTATTTTGCGTTTTAGCAATTATCTTGTCTGGTGTTTGTCTACATGGTATGTTTTTTATATATATTAAGTTGCTGTTTATTTAATATTTTTCTTAATAGTGGAGTTAGTTGTGTTTTGGGAGATGTTGGTTGAGGGGAGGGATGTCAGGTTGTCAGACGAGGCATTTGGGGCTTTCCTCTGGCTGGTAAGATTTTTCTTGCCAAGAATTGTGGGACGTATACCTCAGGGGTATGATATCAAGGTACGGATGTTGAGGTGGGAGCACATCCACCATGACATGCTGCGGATCTTTGGAGTGGACAGGACTGTTCACCAGTGGAAACACAGATGGCAGGATTGCGTTGGCCGTGAGGGAGACCTGTTGGATTACCTGGGGATTATTGTTGGCAGGCAAGGTGGTAATTACAAGAAAAGTGTTGTCTGCTCTCCCACTGTGTGTTCCATGGTAAAAACTGTATTCATCGACACAATGTGTTTGACGCAACAGAATGATGCCACAGACTTTGTTAAAAATGAACCTGCCTAGCATCGACGAAGGCACTTTTGCACCATTGTGCATTGAAGGGAACGATTGTTCATGTGCAGGAATCTGTTCCTTCCTGTACATAAGCAATCGGAAATGGCGGTGTAAAACTTCTATGTGTGCTGCTTCATGCAGCATACATAGAACTTGCGAAAAGCAAATTTTTTATGATGTTTGTTTATTTACAGAAAGGGACCCCTTCCTGCACATAAGCAATCAATGGTGATTTGCTGTTTCTATGTGTGCTGCACAACTCAGCACACATGAAAAGAGCCAAAACGTGATGGAATTACTCTTCTATCCTCGTTGTGCAAGGTTAAAATCAGGTTTTCACTGGTCTTAATTTTGGCATTGGCCCATATTTACGCCAGCCATGTAAAAATGTGCCTGCTTCGAAAACAATGGGTTGCCCACCACGACACCCATTGCTCAAAGGGTGACTTATTAACAAGGTGGCGTTAAGCCACGTGTAGTGGCTTAACACAGCCTTGTGAATAAGGCGAAGCCTCTATCACCACCACACCATCAGGAAAAGTGGCGCTGTGGTTGTGATCGGGCCTTGTGAATATGTCCCTCAGTTTGTAGTCACAATATAATCATGTATTGCTCCAAGATCGTCTCCTACTCCACAAGCCTGCATTGGACATGTGTTGTGTGTCAGACAGTCAATTCACACCCCGTCATGTAGGCAACATCAACTGAGACATGTATGTAATAGTTTCAAATTTGTATGTAGATTACTTCAATAGTGAACATGACACATGTGACACCTCATGACTGATAAATACTCTTTTTTCTTATGTCACAGCTGGATGACCATTATTCACTCAAGCTGACATTGTTGCCTTCAGGGATCCACACACCACTGGTGAGTGCCTTAGTCCATGTATGTTGCTTTCCAAATAAAGATTGATTGTGTTGACTGGCCCGGTATGTTGTTGAACACAGTCTGGTTGTGCATGGCATGGATCTCACTTCTACTATGATGAGACCGCATCATGAGAAGATTTTGGGCCATAATTATGATAAAGTGATGGAGCGCAGCATTAGCTTTTTTGGCTTAACGCCAAGCCCCACCACTTCTGAAACGCAGGGCTGCACAATATTACAACAATATGGTGCAGCCCTGTGTTTGCCCCTGCACTGGTATTAAGTTTAGCTGCCTAGCGCCAGCGCATGCACTCTTGCACCATAGTGGAAGGGTTTTTGTGCTGTAGGGGAAGATTGTTTATGTGCAGGAAGGTGTCCCTTCCTGCACATCAACAATCAATGGCTTTTTGCTTTTTCTATGTGTGCTGCACAACGCAGCACACATGTAAACAGCAAAAGCGAGGAGAAATTAAATATTTCTCCTCGTTGCACATGGGTTTAACGCAGCCTTGTGAATAAGGCAAAGCCCTATTTCCACCACAATGTCCAAAAAAGTGACTTTATGGTGGCGATAGGGGATTGTAAACATACACCTTTGTGTTTCAAATAGCTGAGTTGTGACATACGAGTAGTCAGATGCTTCAAGTAGATGTATACAGCATGAATCCTGGATGTGTAGCTGTGTAGACACATACAACTATGTAGTGGTTGGAGGACTTGTGATTTGGGTGTCTGTTGTACAAGACTAACTCTTTGGTGCTTAGTGGTCTGCCACTATTACAACTGCTGTATCCCATGTCTTTGGGCAAATGTCATGCCCTGGGTCACCAAAGGGCCTGTAACTCAGTCTCCTTGGGTACATTCCCCTGGTAGACTCTGTCTGAGTTTGTGTCAACATCATCATTCAACTTAGCTAACCTTCCACTGTTGTTCCTGGACTCTGCCATTGCTATGTCCAATACCATACATCACCATGTCGCTATCGATGTCAGGTTGTGATAAGAGTTTTGATTCACATGTAACTTGCCAGATCATGTTCGAAGTAGCAAACAGTTAATAGAGTGTAACGTTCCTGTTGTTGTACATGTGTGTGAAAGATAGACAGGCTATCCCCTACATCTTAAAGGACTGCAGGTTATTGTTGGACCTGAATGTTAGCGTGGCATCAGTCGAAAGAGACATAGCAGAGGTGTTAACCCACCTTCAGGACATTAAGGCTGTCCTGGGGCTCCCTTTCTGAGCCACATCTGCTTAGACAGTGTCCCTTGTACAGTGCCCATAATCCTTTGTATTTACTTATACCTTGTTTATATATCTATAGTATTGTGTAGTGTTAAGTGTAGGTTTAAAGTAGGTTTAGTTTAGTGTTAGGTGTAGGTAAGGATTTACATTAGTTTAGAGTTGTACATAGTGTTTTGGGTTAAGTTTCCTTTTCCTTTGGGGGGGGTTAATATTTTTTTACTTGTTTAATTAAAAAGTATTTAAAAAAATACAAAACATATATATTTGTTTAGGAAATATGTTTAGTTAGTGTATGTTTAGGTAAAGTTGTCTTTGCCCCGTCTTAACATGTGCCTTAAGGTGGTTAGAGGGGTTGATGTTTCAAATATGTTGTTATGTGTATAGGTTAAGCTAAGGTATGTGTTTAGTATAATTAACATAAGTTAGAATAGTGGAGGTTAGGATAGTTTGTTAGATGTAGGTTTAGCTTTGGTACTAGTTTTTTAACTATAAAGGTATATTATTTCTTAATTTGTGGTTTCAATGATGTTTAATGTGAATCAGTGAACCTTTGAGTAAGTATTTTGATACATCAGATTCATTCCCAAAAATATTTTGGGGATCAGAAATGTGACTAACGTCATCTTCTAGGGACAGGCTACTGTCATACTGCTGTTTGATTGGGATCAACAGACATGCATGATATGTAGGCTAGCAATAGTAAGTTCTGCCACTGCATAGGGATAGTGTGCAGAATAAGTTGCCATCTTCAAAATTGCTCTGAGGTGAAAACCACAGTAGGTAATGGAGGCATTGAGCTCCCACAGTGTTGTTTCCCTGATATAGGGATGTTGGGTGGTAATTAGTTGCCTGCGTCCTGAACTATGTGAATCATTACATTTGCCTCTCCAAACAAAGATAAGTTTATCAATGTTTGACATTCTATAACATTGTATTTTGGGTTGGACTGGTTTGTGTATATACTTTTATGAGACATTGACAGTTCATTAATGTAGTGTACCAGTATTTAATTAATTCAATGTATGTGAGTCATTTGTGCATATTTACAACTACAATGGTGTAGGTCAGCGTTAGGGCAAGAAGGATAATGCTGAATTCACTCACTATGGAAGCAGAGAGCTGTGTCGTAGGTCAGATATTACAGCTCTGCACTGCTTTTCTTCATGGACATGTGTAATATATTGATGCCTAGCAGAAATGCAGACACACTTGCACCATAATGCAAGGGTGCCTGTGCAGGGAAACTGTAGGATCTGGTGCTGTAAGGTACCCCTTCCTTCACATACACTGACAGGGTTTTTTGCTGTCTGGATGTGTCCAGCAAAAAGCTGCACAACTATGTATATAAACACAAGTTCCATTCACACAGCATTTCTCCTCGTTCAACAACATTTGTACATCATCCTTGGGAATATGGTGAAGGATCTATTTTTAAAATGTGTTTTGGCTGAACACCCATCACAACACCCATTGTCCACCACATTGACAGTAAGTAAAGGGCCAAAGTGTGCCTCGTTGGCAAGGCATGGTTAAGCCACTTCAAGTGGCTTTACGCTGACTTGATTTGTGATCCAAGGCCCTATCAACACCTGAACATTGGGAAAATTGACATTCCAGTCACAATGGTGCCTTTGAAATTTGACCCATTGTGTCATTCACACATGTTCTGTCATCTCACCTCCTATTAGGGACACAGACTCAACAGACCACAGTATTTGGAATGTCCTCTGTATTTGTTGTACTGGCTACACTGCTTAGACATTGTGGATACCGCTCCAGTTTGATGCGCACAGACAACACATATCAGACAAATGAAAGTGCATTTATTAACATGTGCAAAGGAGAAATTTTCACACTGGACCAGTTTATTGGACAACAACCCCCAAATTGTTTACATAGCCAGGGGATGGCCAGACAGAGTCCTTGTGGGGGGAAATATCATGAGAAATGTCGAGGAATCAGGAATCTTCAATCAAGAGGATGATTGCCGTGTCATTTAGGATCAATGTGCACATTGACAGTCTGTAAAATCTCCAAGGTGAATGTAGCATGGTCAATATGAGGACAGTGACTGGTGAAGTTCCGAGGCATGATGGTAAGTACAGGGCTAAGCAGAAACTTCCCATTTGACATAAGTAAATGCTACTGCTGGCTTCTCCTCATGAGAGATGTTTCATTCACATCTTCTTCCTCTGATGTGTGTGGTGTCTCCTGCGAGGGTTACGTAGGATCAGCAGCAGACCAGGGAGACACAGACACATCAGGGGCAGAAGATATGGATGCTGTAGGTGCAGCAGCATTCATCTGTGCCAACAGATGAGCCATCATTGCAGCAACTACACCGTGGTAGGCAGCCATTCAGCCAAGTGGGAATCCTGCTCCCACTCCATGTTCTCCAAGATCTTCCTCATTGCCCCCAACTCTTTGGCCACATTGCTGGTGCCACTTTGGCAGGACAGTTGTTGTTGCCTCTGCGTCATGACACCAGCGATGTCAGCCAGGGACTGCTGGAGGCCACGGAGCAGACTGCATGTGCCTCTGATGACAGCTGAGTGGTCCCTATTGGAACTGATGAACTCGCGGATCCCCTTGAGTTTGGCTGTCAGGGTTTCACTTTCCAACCCCACCCACACCTGGTCTGCCATCTCACGCTGGACTCTTACCGCAGTGCACTGAAATTGTATCAGCAGGTACTCAGAATACAGGTTTGTGGCTGTGGTGATAGGTGGAGACTGCTGGATGTTTGGTGGGGCATGTGGAGATGCAACAACGCTGCTGGATCTCACAGGATCCGGAGATGAGCTGCCTATGGAGTCGAGCAGCTCTTCAAGGGTGTCATGGTCGATGGTTGTAAGTTCCTCCTCCACATTGTCATCATCGTTGAAGAGTGGGACAGGCTGCTGAGCAGGAGGTGAGGGTTCATCCTCTGCAAGGTAAGGGGCCGATACTGTTGTTTGTTTCTGTTACATGTTACCATGTATTTTTTCATTTAACAATCAGAGTGCATGATACTTTCCATTTGCCTGTGTTACATGGTACACCTGTGACACACAGCTTTGTGTATCAATGCACAAAGCCCATGAAAGTTACATTTAGGTAGTTCATTGATTTGAACAGTTGCTCTGAATGCCAACAATGAGGGTCATATTTATAAGCCTCTACTGCCACTGCTAGGTCATCTAGTCAGACCTTCCTGTGGTGCTGGTTGCTTCACACTATTTACCATGCAGCATTAGGCTACTTCACGTGAATTAACATCGCATTGGGAATGAAGCACCCTTCCATACTTCAGTTTGTGTATAAGTGTTGTTCACTGACTTTTGAGGAGGACATTCCGCTGAACCCCCCCATTGATGTTGCCACTGACACCTATTTACAGGTGTGGCATAAGGAGGAGGCCACTCATGCACTTTAGCCCAGGGATACAGTGACTTTCAGATTGGAAAGACAAGGAGATTTGTTCTGAATAACCTAATCTTAAATGTATCTATGTGTTTTAATTAACATTTTAACGGGTCAATCACATGAAGGGATGTTTGTGTGTAGGGAGGAACACCTTCCTATTCATTGACAATCATTCCCTCTACCTAGACACCCTTGCACTTTGGTACAAGGGTGCCTTTGTTGATGCAAGGTAGCTTTGATACCCACAGGTACAATTGTAAACGCAAGGCTGCAGCTTAAAGAGTAAAATCTACACAACCCAGATTTTTCATTATGGTGAAGCATGATGTTAGTAAATTGAACTTAAACACAAACTTTGCCTTTATGTGGTTAAGCTACTACAGAGTGGCTACATCCTAACCTATGTTTCAAATGGTAATCACTGACATCCTTTGTATTGCATGTAGGTGTTAAGCAGGATGTGAGTCACCGGCGGTATGTCTTCTGAACATGTGTATGTGTCCATAGATCCCTCTGTGTGTTTAAGACTGAGATCAGGACAAACAACTGACTGCCACATTGTTATGTGACCATGTTGACAAGTGTTTTATAATGTGACTACTACTCTTGTGTATTTCATAGTTTGCCACAACAGAAAGATGTTGCAATCTGTTAGAAGGTGACATGTATCATGCAGCACATAAGGGGATGCCTTTCTTTGGTTGATGGTGTGATGTCACTACATATACCACTTAGACCAGATTTTGAATCGGCATGGTGCCACCACAACTTAAAGTGCTCAAGCCAGCATGTGTCTATAGACACGGTACTGGGCCAGAGAAAAGATGTGTGTGCCTTCCCCTTGTTTTTCCCACAGCAGTGACAATGATGACTTGATGCAAGCAGGAGGACATAGGACTTTGAGGCAGGCTTCAAGGATTGATGCATTCTTGCACGTCAGACCTTTGTTGAACAGCACAGGGGTGAGCACATGGATGATACATACTGTAGTGTACATGTTCCTTCGATGCATTTGTTGCTGGAAGAATGTTTACAGACATTAGTAGCTCTGAATTTTATCCCAGCCACTTTTGACTTTACCTAAGACCCATGTTCCACACTTGTCTATATGTGTCATTGACCAACAAACCCTGGACCATGAATACAATGACATACTGAGAACGGAACATCACATTAAGCAACTTTCATGTGGATAAAAAATAACGTACATATTGCAACATTGTGAATGAGGCCCGTTCTCACCCTTCACTTACCATGATAGGAACATGGAATGTGTGGATCAATGAGCATTGCATACACAACAGGCATGTAGGTATTTAAATGAACCCATTCCTACAATTCTGGGGCAGTAAACAATACTTAAAAATGCGGAACACGTGTGCAAAAATTTAAAGCACCTTGCACCTCCAGTATGTAATTTATAAAATCATTCTGGAATGTGATCACCAGCAACGCAAAGTGCTTGCAAGAGATGTGCTGCTTTTCATCTGAACAAGGGTGAGTCAAATTCAAAAAAGTTCTATCTGACATTTTAAGATGTGGTTATGTGTGCTGCATTAACCTGTACACATCAAACCAACAGGTAAGCAATTTTTATTGCTTCTGGTATATTTCAAAGCCCTTATCACCACAGGACCATCCCGCTTTTGATCTTTACTGTGTGAAAACGTGCTTTGCAATATTTACTAAGCAGTGTTGACTAACTTGATGTGGCTTGGCAACACCTTGTAAATGAGGCCCACTTTCACACTGTACTTGGGGGCATATGTGCAAGGCTGTGTTAGCCTTCTTGGCTTAACTTCACTCTCAGCAACTTCTGAAACTCAGGTCTGAACTGTATTTACAACAGTACGGTACAGCATGGCATTTCACCCTTTGCTGGCGCAAAATGTATCTGCCTAGCGCAAACGCAGACGCTCATGCACCATTGTGCAAGAGGGCCTGCGTTGGCGCAAGGCAGCTATATTTATCACCAGTGCAGGGTGAAACACAGGGCTGGGCCATTTTGTTGTACATACAGCACAGCACTGCTTTTCTAGAGTGGCGGAGTGCTGAGTTAAGCCAAGGAGAATAACACCACACTCTGTCACTCTTATTGTAAATGTTCCCTAGAGTTAGAAGACACATCACTGGTCAGTTGACAGGGTTTGTATGCATGTGTGCTTGATTGCAAGGCCCTTACCCCACCGTTCTGTGACTTTCAATGTATTTGGAAATGATACTAACAGCTCAAGGGACATGTGACTGTATCCCTGAGTACATATGAAGCTAGCATTTGATCTGCACACAGTGTGGGTGGGCAATGAGACATAGGTAGATGGACTTAAACAACATTACTCACACCCCTCATGTCCCTGGTTGTTACTTACCCTGTCGCTGATGTAGTTTGTCATATTCAGCAGTATCCTGTCCCTCGACTCCAACCACCAACCCCTCACAGATAACTGCAGACACCTATTCCTCCAAGGCATCATCTCCTGCTGTGGTGGTGGACTCCCACCTACGGTCTGTAGTGCTGCCTGTCGATTGCTGGCCAGTTTCTGCTTGGTCTTGCACTTGGCATCATGCCAGTGCTTTTTACTATCAGTCACTGCCCTCTTGACTTCTGCTACGGAGTTCACCTTGCTGATAATTGACTGCCAAATAGCATATTTGTTCCCCAATCACACCTTGGAGCTGACAAATAACTGGTGTTGATTCCCTGTCACCTTCGCAATCAGAATCTCATTTTCAACCTGACTGAATCTGGTTTTCCTTTTCCTCTGGGACTCCGGCTGGTCATTCTGGCTGTTAGGGGGGTTAGGGAGGTTGTTGTCTGATGGTGAACTGGTTTCAGGCCGCTCCATTTGGCATTCAGGTGGTTTTTTTTAGGTGTTTGAGGCATTTGTGTGTATTTTTTTCCAGCTGCCTAATGTGAGTTTTTTTGCTGCTAATTGGCTGGCCATGACTTTTTTCACCTTAGTGTCAAGATTTTTATTGCCATGACACTCGGGTTAGCAGCAACATTTTCTGCCACTATCTGATCCTAACGCCATGTAGCAACCTATTTTAAATACGTCACAAACATTGCAATGGATTTCAGTGATGGACAGCGGTAAAACTATTGCTGCTAAAGCAACGTCACAACTGCTTAGCGGAAATTCTTGTAAATACACCCCTGAGTGTGGTGATAGCCTGAATACTTTGAGCAGTGGGATTTATTTTGGAAGGCCTCTGGTTTAGCAGTCCAAAAGTAGGTGGGTGGATACAGCTTCCTTTCAGGGTGGAAATTGTTTGGACTGTCTTCATTTTCCTGGGGTTGGAGATAAGACAATAAATTGAGGAAGCTTGGAGAAAGAAATCCTTAGAAATCTGGTGATGCTCTTGTTAGCAATGGGCAGCTAATTAATACTTTCTGAGCATTGGCATTGGGTTGGTGATTGTGGTGAGGAGTGGGACTGCAATTTCTGTTGTTCAACATAGGGAATTTTACAGAAAGGACCTGCCCTTTTGGCTGTCTCTGATTACTGTTTCAGGAAGGCTGTTGACAGCCAGATGCAGAGATCTCGCTTTCCATTGTGCCCTTATTTTGTATACTGGGGCTTAGAGCCAGCATCATTGCTATCTAATGTGAGTTGTATCACTTTGCACAAAGGCGGTGTCTAAAGGACAGCCAAAAAAAAACCATTTGGAAGAGAACTAACCCAAACAAGTTTTGGAACCTTGGACAGTGAATCATATCCCCTGTATGGAAAATGCACGGAAAAGTGAGACCCAAACCACTCCATTTAGTTTCAGTTTCAAGTTCTTCATGCCCAAAGAAGGGAGGGCTCAACAGTATACTTGAAGTATTGCTGTGTGACCAGGGCTCGTTTCTTTATGACAGCCAGCCTTCCTGATATGAGAGGACATTGCCTGAAGTCTACTGTTTTTGCTAGAGTAGCAAAGGTTCTCCTTAGAACCTAGAAGCCTGCGTGCCTGATAAGAGAGAAGAAGTGTGCCTGGCCCTGCAGGAAAAGGGATTGCCAAGGAGCAGAAGCCAAGTATGTTCCCAGGAAAAGGAATAACCAGAGAAAACAGATAACAAAATTGGAGCAAAACCTTGAGCAGCTAGGTGTGGAAGAGACCCACAGTCTCCCTGAACAGTTCTTATTGGGCACTGCACCAAGATGTAGGTTTGCTGAATTGTGTTATCAGCATCCTGCTGTGTGCCTGACATGGTGTTGATCCTGATGCTGATGTTGGAAATCTCCAATGGCCACCAATGCAGATTCACTGATCGGCTCAAAGGCCACAACTGCTGCAAAAAACCCATCCACTAATGAGCATTCTGGGGGCTGCTGTTGCCTATCCAGGCACCCCATCTACACTCTAGGGTGGCTGCTACCGAAGGAGTTTTCTCCCATGGTGTGGGGGTCATTTTTATATTTTTAATGTCCTTCTCTGCCAGGAAATTCCTGGCAGTGAAGGACAGTAAAAAAAAAGCCATTCAAACTCTCACTCTAAATAGGGCGATGGTTGGATGGCTTACCTCCAAAGGCTCGTACATCCTGGCACCATAGGAGAAAGGTTTATGACAACGGAGTAAATTTTACTTCATTGGCAGAAACCTGGCAGTCTGCCTGACTCAAAATTGTGTGGGTAGACTGAGAGTTTGGCCGACAGGATACTCCGTTGCAATAGAGTACCTTGTGTGCCAAATTCTAAATTGTGGCGTTATATGTCACATGCCTATAAAAAAAGAAGGAAAATCTATCTAAACTCGGGTAATGCAATTTGGTGTTAATGTAAAGAACTCTAATGCTCTTGGGCCGGGTTTGCACGATATAAAGAACTGCAAATCAATTAAGTAGATGGGTAAGCTACCTAGCCAATGAGAATTAATTTATGGCTGCTTCAAAATGTGCATAAATTAAGCTCACAGTTCTAAATATATGAGCATTGCAGGAAAAACACCGGGAGCAAACATAGGAAAGCACAAGAAATTAACACAAGCGAAACGTTGACAAAGAAAGCACACATTGTCAAATGTCTGCGCTCCTCAGGTAGAGGAGAACAATGCTTCAAATAAGGTGGCAATGTGGCGCCTTTATATTTTACATTACACCACTACCATTCAATAAGTATGCAAGGTGTGAGTCGAGAGTGACGTGTTGTTTTGTGAGCAGAAAAAAGCTATAAATATCCTAGAGGCTTCTGTTTAATTCAGGAGTCACTGGGGTGCAGCTCGTTATGAATATATCTATTCACTGGAAATGGTGGGCACTGGTAGCCTCACAATGGACGTTCAGAGAATCTGAGTCACAGTTATTTCTGTTGCATTGTGTTTTTTCTTCTCCTGTGAATTTCTGCCCTTTCTTGCCTATGGGAGAAAATGTACTATTTTTTTCACGTAAAGTTGCAGCACTATTTTATGCAAAAGGAAGGGAGCAGGACAGTGCCACATCTACTAAGGTATGACACTGCTGCTGCTGTCCCTGCACCGGAGCACTTTCTTGCTTCTTGTTACACACATACTTTTGCACCTGTTGGAAAATCATCCTGTGCCCTGGGCACCCCCCCAACTTTTTGCTGACTGATACTGGTGGTAACAAACTCTGACTGACCTTGGGCTCTGCCTAACAAGGGCCAGGGCCAGTGCTATGCTGAAAGAGACACATTTAGAATACAGTGAAAACACCTACATACACTAGGGTACACTATGGGTTGGGGTAACCCTGTGATTGGCATGACCTACCCTATAAGGTCCTAGTACATAATAGGGCAGGGGGATTGAAACTAAATCTCAGTCCCTAGTGTATAATAGGACATGGCAGTTTAGAGGCCAGCAGCCCTGTCTGCACTTGCATGTGTGCACTGCTGAAGCCTGAGGTCAGTTTAAAAGTGGGTCTGTGTTGCAGGACTGCTTTTAAAAAGTAAATCGTGCCCAAACTCGACTTTGGTGTTTGGGGCACTGAAAAACGGATACCCCACAATGTTTGGGTATATAAGGTACCCCCAGGAAATCCCCTAGGTGTCCATGGGGTGGTGGGGGTGTCAGGTATTTATAAGGAGGACCTTAATAAAATGAGTTTATCTGACCTGGGTTAAGTGAAATTGCACATTTCACTCCCCACATTGTGATAATCTGCTGCACAAAATTGACTTTGGTGCTAGGTGCACTGTGGAGGGATGATCTATAATATTTCTACATATTCATAGCCCTCAAAGTCTCCCCTATGTGTTCCAGTGGCGAGGGGTCCTGAAGATATAGGTAGAGTAAAATATGTTTTATAGGCCCTGGTGCTGAAAAAATGGCCCAAGTCATTTTTCCCATTGCAAATCCCCTGCCACATAGGTTAATATGGCAAGAAGTTATTAACTATACTAACCCTTGATAGGAGAAGGCTAAAAATACCATTCAAAGAATTCCCAGAATGGTATTAATAAACTCAACAATATGATATTGATGAATTTATCCTAAAATGCACAGACAAGAAGTTATAAGACTTTCTTGTCTGGAAACCCTGATTCAGCCTTCTAGTGGTCTGTCCTTATTGGTCAGAGTTAAGTGAATTAGCCAGGCTTCTGTGAAGAGGTGATAAAGAGCCCCTGGGATAAACCAGCTCTGCTGGTAGGGCAGTGTTCTGTTACACAGGAATGCGATGGACTTCAAGGGAAGGGGAAGACACCATTGTCATTTACAACTCTACTCTTTTGAACCCAGCCACATGCTAGGCTTAAGGAAGGAATGAGCAGATGCAAGGGGGAAACTATGGAGATCCTAGGGATATGTTTAGCTAGCTCTTCTCTCCCTGCTGGAAAATCAGCCATTGTGAATTTGGAATAATTGGTGCACACTGGGACAAAATAGTGCCACACTCTGCAGGAAGTAGTCATACCTTCGGGTGGTACCCTACACCCCATTGGACAGGAGTGACCTCCTGCTTGACCCAGAGAACTTGGAATCAGTATCTAAGAGGGGCAGAGCCTCCCAGATCTGCTGCTTGAATCTTAAGAAATCAAGACGGGCCATGCTGGGAAGTATGATGTGCATTTCCTAAGGCCTGCACTCTGAAGAGTGCACATTCTGCACAATCTAGAACTACAGCCCTGTGGACTACCTTGCCGTAAAAGGACTAAAGAGTGGACTCCTGCAAGCAAAGGTTGACAGAGCTCACCTGGAACATCACCACCAAGAATCCTCTACCTGGAGCACGACCAAGTGGATTTGTAAGGGTTTTGTCCAAGTGGATTGTGGGAACTGAAGTCCTCAACTTTCAAGGACCATCTTGGAGTTTACAGACCCTTGGAGTGAGTTTGAGACACTTTGGGACCCTTTGGAGAACTTCAGGAAGAAGTTCCAGAAGTTTGGAGAATTTTGGCGCAACTATGGAAAAAAGCTCCATAAGGGGACCGACTCAACCTGGCCAGAAAAGATGCCTGTCTTCAACCACGAGCCGGCCTGCCGTCCAGGTTTGTCCCACTGAAAAGCTCCGTAGGTCCTACTTCCAGAGTTTGACCTGAAATAGGCGAAATCAGAGGCCGGTTAACCCTAAAAAAATCCAGCCTGGTGAAGAGCATCGAGGGACCTCCCAAAGTTTCTAAGTCTGACCCGAGAAAAGGTGATCGGGAGCAACCGTGAGAATCAAGCCGCCTGCCTTCAACCGTGAGCTGCCTGGATTCTTGATTTGTCCAGATGAAACGCTCCAGGGGACAGACTTCCATAAGTTTGCCTGAGAGCTCATCACAAGGCAATCCCTCACTGAATCCAGACTGGCTGAGAGCTTCGAGAGACCCCGGGAAGAAAAGCTCCAGAAAAGTTTATAAGTCAGAAGGTAAAAACTTTGACCAAGACCTACCACGAGGGGTAGCCACCCAGGGCTCCATCGCGGTTGTCCTGAAACTTTGACTTTGACCCAGTCTATCGTGACCAGATGCCTCGATAAGGCGCTATTGGTTTCTATGTTCTAGATAATGCTAAATCTTTAAAAAATCATATCTCTGTTTCCCTACATTGGCTTTTTGTCACTTTGGTGTATTTTAAAGATAAAAATAATTTCTATTTTTATAAATTGGTGTTGGATTTTTATTGTGTTTTGTGTCTTAATTATATACTGAATTGCTGCTTTTAAATGCTTTACACACCTGTCTTTGAAGTTAAGCCTGCCTACTTGCAGCCAGGTTACCAAGGGTTGAGCATAGGAATAATTTTCTAAAACCTATTCTGAGCCCTATACCATGTTAGTGGCCTTATTGCCAGTGGCAGATATACATTTGCCCCTACTAACAATCCACTTTTCAACAGCACCATAGTGCAAAGGTGTGTGTATGATGTCTAGAATGTTTTCTTTTGGAAGAGTACCCTTCTAGCACAAAATAATATGCTAAGACATAGCTTAAATCTTTTCCCACTTTGTGTATGTGCTCTACAGTGCAGTACACATGCAAACTTTTAAAAGATTATAGAAAAGAAAACGTATCTCTAAATTTGCACTTGCCTCGAGGAGGCATACATTTTTGGCACAAACCCCTGCCTACAAATGTTAATTGGGCTTTCTGACAAATACATGAGTAGTTGCACAGGAAGGCAAATATACCACCCATGGGATGCCCACCTAAATGCAAAGTGGCACTGAAGCTTGGCACTGCAAAGTGAATCTCAAATCAACATTGTGTGCCAGTCTGCATCACTTTTGGTGACTTTGCACCAGTGCAATATGTTGCTAAAATAGGCCCTTGGTGCTTTTAAACTACTTTAGCATTCAAATCCAGTAAAACATGTCGGGTTATTTTTACTAAAACTTTTAACAGGGTTGGCATCCCAACCGGCACAAAGTGTAAAATTAGGATTTACTTTGATGTACTGAAAAGTAGTCCGTGAGCAAAGCAAAACAGCACTATACTTTTGCGCTACTTTACATCAAGGAGACGTAACATAGGTGGTTACTTGGGTGGTCTAATGCAACCATCCATGGGTTTTGATGCAACAAAGGAAGACAGGGATTTGCTTAAAAAAATGATATCTCCTCCAGAACATTGTAGAGAAGTGGGAAAAGTATTGAACTTTGTCTAAGCATAGAATTTTCTACTGGAAGGGTTCCCTTGCCACTTTTTAATGCTAACTCACAAGTGAAAGCATTTGATTTCTTCTGGTCTTTTCTAGCATGATGAGATAGCAGGTCATCACAATTGATTAAATGTAATTACTCTAACTACACACTCATCGATTAGTTATGAATAATTTTTCATGCAAGAAGAATTGGTATTCATCCCAGAAATGTTATGATAATTATGAGTTTGAAGGCCATGCAAACAGCACTTCGTGGTTGCCTGTATATTCCAGTTGGTTAGACCTACATCCAGGCTCCATGAGAGCACAGTTTATCCAAGCGAAGCCAACCCACATACGCTGCTTTGTCTTGGCATATCCAAGATCTCGTGTAGGGATGCCAGATGGCATAGGGACTTCCTGGTGTGGCAGCTGCCAGCCATAACAAGGACGAATCCTATGGAACAAGCAGAGTAGCACATGCTGTGGCGAGGAACGCAAAATAACTGGTTGATAGTTAATGTAAATAAAAGTAAATTGGGGAAAGGGGATGTCCGTCAATCTGCCATTCACCTGGCATGAATATTCAAATAGACTATGTCCCTCTTGATTGTAGGAGCTAGTTTGGCCCATTCCCTTTAAGCAGCACGTGCCATGTTATTACTATAAACAAGTCCAGAACACTGTGGGATTCATAAGCATATCTATGAGCCCTCACATACGTCTCCTTTATCCCTCGTGCCAGTGCACAACAGGAAAACAAACGAAAAGATACTCCCCTTGAAAATATTCCTATATTTCCCCAAATGACATTTATGGATCTAAGGGGAAGCAAATGCAAAACAACTCCCTGAAGTGCCACATGTCTCAACAAAATTAGCCAATACTAGACGACATGGCGCAATGAGAACAGCGCTCCCTTTGGGTTCTTATCCACCCTTCCCGAAAACAACAAAATCCCTGGCTTCACTGGCGCCGCATTAGCCAAGGATCATCTCACTGTCATGGTAACCATCCCTCTGGGGTGACATCTTACAATGCCATCTGGCAAATCCTTCCTCCCTATGCCTCAAGGGAGGCGGGGTCCGCAACTGAGACGCCCTTTTTTCAAAACATCCAATAAGTGGCAGGTCTAAGACTATACAAGCCGGATGTTTTTTTTTTATTTATTTGAGTTTTGTGACCCTTGCTCAGTTATTGCTTTAGATGAAGAATGTTACCAATTTATGAAACATATTGATCATCTGAGCATGACCCTTTGCTAAACAACAGTCCAACTAAATGTTGCAGAGAAATTAGGAGACGAAAGGACTTATTTAAAGGTGAGCAGTAACTAGACGTCTGCTGAAAACCAGCAGATGCCCATCTACCCACCTCTCAGTTCCCTGCTTCGCGCAGACGCAGGGGGATCGCTGCACCTCTGACAAAGAAACCTCAACTGGCTCTGCAAGAGGAAAAACCTTCACTGTGGGCTCCACGGGCACGGAAGGCCTGCAGTATCTAAACCGGGGCTTCCAATCCAATCTCCCACATGTCTGTTTTTGACCGGCTCCATTATGCACAGCTTGCCGATCCAGGGCAAAGGCAAATCATTCACTGTCCTTCATGCACTGGGAGAAGATGTGCAGCATGTCAGGGACATTTATTGGGATTTTTTTCAAAAATAAACTTCAAGTTTAACCGGTTTGTTGTCTTAAAAAATTAATAAACATTCCAGCCAGTTCATCTTGACGTCATTGTGGAACGGACAACACTGAGCTATTTTGCAGAAAATGCACCGACTACTTCATCAGAAGCACTTTCCTTTGGGGCGCAAGCCCAAACAGTCAGGACTATAGGAGTATTATTTAATGTACACTTGTATGCCTACAGTAGTACTCTTTCATGTATGTATGTATGTATGTATGTATGTATGTATGTGTGTATGTATGTATGTATGTATAAATGTATTTCTTTGGGAAAATCCCTTACTGCACAGGTGTGGAACTCGAAATATTGCTGGCTGATCGCCAGTTGGCCAACAACTGTACAGTTGACCCACCCTGCTCCAAATGAGCCCTTACTTAGTTTTATAACTTGTACTCTCCATCAATAATATCAGGGCAGTGCTCATTTAACCAATTTACATTCAATTATGTAAAGCGCCAGATGTGTAAATTTTGGATGTGTGCTATCCTGTTTCCAATGCTTCTTCCGCATAAAACCATTCTTTAAATTCCACAGCATCATCATAAGTCCACGCTGTTTGAAGGTTTCAGGAAGCCTGACGCTATCCTTGGCAACAGTAACCATAGTACACTTGAGATCTGTGGTTCTAAACTGAAACTGATGATTGTCCCTGGAATTCATGTTTCCCTTCCAGTATTTCCATTGGCTGAATGTATAGAAAAAAGACTTCTTGGAAAGCGTCCTTACTTGTGTGACTTTGAGTCCCCACAGGGCTGAAGCCTGTCTAAACTTGAAGATAGGTCATGTACCAAAAGGAAGGTTATATCAAAATCATGAATCCTCCTAAACATGCACCAAGTAGGTTCTTTGGCAAGGCAATTCTGAACATTTGCCCCCACTGAGAAGCCCCCAAGTTGCTACTAGAGGTGGTATGAAATAGGAAAAATGAGGTCCCGCTGCTGAAGAGTCAGTTTTCACCTGCGTTGCAGGTGGAACTCCTTTCACTTCTGGGGACTGGAATGTATTTTTTATTAGCAGAATTTGACTCAGACCAAGTCAAGAAAAGGAAGATACTAGGAGGCAGGAAAAGGTAGGAAAACAGAACTAGCAGGATGTGGTAAGGAGACAGGAAGTGTAGATTGCCTGAAGAAAAAGGCCTGTGGGAGAATCAAGACGAGGCAGCCTTGAAATTGGCATCGAGTCAAGCTCATAATAGAAATGTTAGGCTCTGTACTTATGTTTTTCTGGTAAATATATAGCTGCATACTACCTGTGCTGAAGCTGCTTGAGTACCCCTTAGAGAATAGGTTGGGTCAAAGGAGTTTGTTTACTTCATTTTCATTAAAATAAACTTTGTATCACACAAACCTATTCAGAAGACACCCAAGCACTTCTCAACCTGATTCATCAAAAATCTGCATTAACATAATACATTACTGTTCCCATTCCACGGCCTAACTGTACACACCTCTAACAGAGCACTGTCAACACACAGAGGGCATCTAAAAACGTGTTATAAAAGCATTGTATGGGACAAAAAAGCAAAGCCAACATTAAAGTATATAACCCACTATGGTAGATTCCAGGGAAGTACACAGTAAATGTAGGTACTGTGCACCAGTCTAACTAGCAGGAGTAGAACATACCAACACAAGACCCAGGCTTAATTTTTGTTACGCCATTTCAATGTGGCGTAATATCTGGAATTTTCTGACTTTCCGTGGCGCAGGAGTCTGCTCCATATTTACGAGGCAGCACTAAGCCATTTTTTTGGCTAAATGCTGCCTCATAAATATTGTCCCCTTTAACGCAGTTTTCTGTGTTAAAAGAGCATGCATTGGGTGTTGCTGGGAGCATGCCCAGCATCATCCATGGTATTTTGACACTGCCCCAGATTTACGAGAAATCGTAAATCTGAGGCAGCACCAAAACCTTACGCTAAGGGAGGCACAACGAGGACAAATATCTTTAGTTCTCCTCTTTTTTCCTCTTTCTATGTGTGCTGCATTCTGCAGCACACATAGAAAAAGGAAAAAGCCTCTTGTGATTGAAAACCTTCCTGCACAAAAACAATCATTCCCTCGATGCAGGCTGCAAGATGCCCATTCAGGGAATATCCAAATGCAGGAGGGCGGGAATAATGTAATCGGCTCACGAGAACAAAATAATCTATCGATTCAAACCGGAGCACCATTTCTTTTACACATTACAATTAAATCAAGAAAAAGGTAATTTTGCATTAACTTTTTTACCCAAGATTACCACTTATTTCGTTTTTTTGAGCAATTTTTACATTCTTTATTTATTATTTTTGGTTTACAGAGGAGGTGCAATAGAGAGTGAGTCTACTATACATACAGTATCAACTTCCACTTCCTGTTCTAAAGACTCCTCACTGTGCTTTGTCCAGCCCTTAGAAATTTGGATTTAGATTTTGGAGGAAAATCATCACTTTTCCTTTGTCTGCAATCTCTGCTGCAGTATTTACACTTGTGTTGTTCTTTGCAAAATGTTTGTGTTGGCAGTCACCAGTATTTTTGATCCTTTTTTATTTTATTTGTATGTTGCTGAAGGAATTTGGAGCGAGAGGGTATGGGAAGGCCCATGTGAGATTAAGGAAAAAAGGAAATGTTGTGATGATGGAGGCCCGTGGCTAATAATATTTCCTATTCTCCTTCTGTTTTTATGAATATTTTCCAGATTTGTCTTCATACCTGTGGTGTGTTTTATTTTTTTAGGCCTAGTTTGGTGTAGGCCTTTTTTGTATTTTTGATATATTTTTCACATTTTCACTGCTGCTGTGCAAAAGATATTTGTATTATTTTAGAAGCCTGTGGGTAGTCTTGTGTTTATGCCAAATTTAGGTCATTATTTTGACTACATGGGCTTGCTGGTGGCTAGGGTCGTGGGTGTCATGGTGCTCATGCCGATGTAGCTAGACATTTGATTAATTGGTTGCTTCAACTTTTTGTTTGTTTTTTACAATTTTATTTTGAATTTTTAGAACAAAGAACAAGACACACAGGGGCAGATTTACGGTTCCTGACGCATCCCTGCAAATCAGCAGGGATGCGCCAGGAAATATGCGTGACGCAAGTTTACCCATGCGCCACCACAGATGCGACGCATTTACAATGCGGCGCATCATGGTGCAAGGATAAACAGATGAGTGTTGCATCTGCCGGCATAAGGTTGGCGCAGTGCTGGAGTTGTGTCGACGCAACTCCAGCACTGTTCCAACCTGGCCTCTCCTCAACATGGTGCGTCACGCCTTACGCCTGCTTCAAGCAGGCACAAGGTTTTGACGCAGCGGCATCGAAAAAGTCACTGAGTGAAATCGTGTAGATTTCACTCAGGCACTTTCCCGAGATGTTCCTGTGACGGAACACCCGTCCGCGACCGACCGGGACCAGGGGCCATGACTGCTGGCAAAATTTGTCCCATACAGTACTCCCCCAACAAACTACATCTCCTACGTGGACACTCTAATAATCTTTGCCATGCGTCATGGGACCCCACTACAAAACACTTCAACTGTTCACACTGTAAGTTTCAAAGCCACCCTACCACACCCTCCCCCTTGTTCCGCATGGATCTACTCAACTGCAGATCCCTCCCAAAACATGCCACAGAAATATCCCTGCTGATCTCGGACACAGACCCCGACGCCATTTTCCTCACGGAAACTTGGCTCCAATCTGACTCCGACCCCGAGGTCATTCAATCACTCCCTGCAGAATACCAAATTGTCCGAGCAGATCGCTCTTCTGGAAAAGGCGGCGGCATAGCCATTATTTATAAAAACTGCTACACCTGCCGCTCCTTTCCAACTAATCTATCCAACTGCGAACACCTCACTTTCTCGCTGGACTTTTCCCCTACCTGTACCTTCTCAGGGACTCTCATCTACCGTCCACCCGGCACTCCGACTAATTTTATAAATCAACTTGCCCCAGAGATAGCCAGTGGTATCTGCTCATCACCTAATTACACTCTATTAGGCGATCTAAATGTGCACTTAGACGACTCCCTGGATTCGGCAGCCGCCGAACTACGAAATAATCTACTAGCACTAGATCTCCCCCAACTAGTTCTGCAACCCACCCACGAAAAAGGTCACCTCTTGGATCCTATCTTCAGTAACTGTACCCATTTTACAGTTAATTCACCCATCACCTTCCCATGGACGGACCACTTCATGATCCCATTCTCCTGGGCACCAACAGAATCTCGCCCCACACCACTCCCTGCCCCAAGCAGAAACCGCAAATGGTCACAACTCAATACCAACCTGTGGACCTCCGCACTGGAAGTTTCTGCCCCGGAAAACAACCCCGATCCGATCATCAGTAACGACAATTTTAATAAATGGATTACCACCTCTTTAGACTCCACTATCCCATTTAAGGACATCAAATCCAAACATAGACCTAAAAATGCCCCTTGGTACTCCCAGGACCTGCGCACTCTTAAGAGAGAATGCCAAAGACTGGAACGGAAATGGCGCCTTGACTATTCTCATACCAACAAAACTGAATTTCGGGCGTCTTTAAAACTCTATAAAATCAACATAAAAAAGGCCCAAGCCAGTTTCTTCGAAAATAAGATTAACGAAGCAGCATCCAAACCTAAGGAAATTTACCAGATCACAAAAAATCTGCTAAAACTCCCAGACAAGCTCCCAGATCCTCTGACCGCACAAACTCGCTGCAATGAACAGGCCAACTATTTTTACTATAAAATAGCCACGATCTACTCCTCCTTCCCCCCATCCCCTCACCCCCTATCGGTTCAACAGTATACCAGACCCACCCCTCCTACTTCTCTGGAAACCTTCCCTCCTCTGCAATCTACCAATCTAGAATCCATAATACTACAAGTCAAGTCTGGATCCCCTAGTGAACCAGCCCCAGCTCGTTTCCTAAAAACTATTACCCCCACCATCCTCCCCACTATTCTGAACCTAATCAACAACTCTCTCTCAGTAGGGCTTGTTCCCCCAAAGTGGGAACAAGCTATAGTGAAGGGTCTCCTGAAGAAATCCAATCTAGACCCGATGAATCCGGGGAACTACCGCCCGATCTCTTTGCTACCGTGGATGACTAAAATCGCGGAAAAATACGTAAACCAATGCCTGACAGAATTCTTGGAAACTAACAACTCTCTGGACACCTCTCAGTCTGGATTCCGCCCCATGCACGGAACGGAAACTGCTTTATTAGCAGTAACAGAAGGAGCTAGAAAAATCGTGGATCAGGGCGGCACTGCGGCCATCATTTTACTGGACCTCAGTGCCGCCTTCGACACTGTAAATCATGACATCTTATGCCACAGAATGTCAGAGCTAGGGATAACCTCCACTGCTGCGACCTGGCTACACTCCTTTCTTTCTAGCCGCTACTTCCGTGTCTGTGAGGGCAATACCACCTCGCCCAGCAAACCACTTAGTTGTGGGGTTCCTCAGGGCTCGTCCTTGAGCCCCACACTATTTAACATTTACATGCTTCCCCTTGCAGAAATAATACGCCCTTTTGGCGTTCAAGTCGTGTCTTACGCCGACGACACGCGATTGGTGGTTACCCTGACTCATCCCTCCTCTTACTCCAGCGATCTCAGAGGCTGCATGGAAGCAGTATGCACCTGGATGAGCCAGTCCTACCTGAAGCTGAACGGCGACAAAACAGAGCTAATGGTGCTGGGTAACTCCCCTCAAAAATCCATCGACTCTCTGTGGCCGCCAGCACTAGGCCCCGCACCCGCAGCCGTGAATTCCATCAAGAGCCTGGGCATCTGGCTGGACAACGCATTAACCTTCGGCCACCAAGCAACCAAACTAGCAGCCACCTGTTTAGGTATTATGAGATACAAAAGGGGGTGGTGATGGACGGAGCATCAGAACCAATCAAACACTCACACCCAGTCAACAGATCTGGGTTTGATCCATCACCGTTCTTTAGCCCACTCTGCCACCCCAGTTCAGACATGGCCATATACAAATCAGTCTGACCCTGTGCCTCATGGGAACAGTCCAGCCCGAACTGCCAAGCCATGCCTTCCCTGGACCGGAAACAAGCTTCCTAGGACCGGTTTCTAGCATTTCAGCCGTCTTCAGCCAGGCTTGCTTGAATCCAGTGGCAAAGTGAGCAAGGGACTCACGTCTGAGCATACCCTGCCAACTTATGGCGAACAAAGCGGTACAAAAGGGGGTGGTGATAGACGGAGCATCAGAACCAATCAAACACTCACACCCAGTCAACAGATCTGGGTTTGATTCATCACCGTTCTTTAGCGCACTCTGCCACTGCAGTTTAGACATGGCCATATACAAATCAGTCTGACCCTGTGCCTCATGGGAACAGTCCAGCCCGAACTGCCAAGCCATGCCTTCCCTGGACCGGAAACAAGCTTCCTAGGACCGGTTTCTGGCATTTCAGCCGTCTTCAGCCAGGCTTGCTTGAATCCAGTAGCAAAGTGAGCAAGGGACTCACGTCTGAGCATACCCTGCCAACTTATGGCGAACAAAGCGGTACAAAAGGGGGTGGTGATGGACGGAGCATCAGAACCAATCAAACACTCACACCCAGTCAACAGATCTGGGTTTGATTCATCACCGTTCTTTAGCCCACTCTGCCACCCCAGTTCAGACATGGCCATATACAAATCAGTCTGACCCTGTGCCTCATGGGAACAGTCCAGCCCGAACTGCCAAGCCATGCCTTCCCTGGACCGGAAACAAGCTTCCTAGGACCGGTTTCTGGCATTTCAGCCGTCTTCAGCCAGGCTTGCTTGAATCCAGCAGCAAAGTGAGCAAGGGACTCACGTCTGAGCATACCCTGCCAACTTATGGCGAACAAAGCGGTACAAAAGGGGGTGGTGATGGACGGAGCATCAGAACCAATCAAACACTCACACCCAGTCAACAGATCTGGGTTTGATTCATCACCGTTCTTTAGCCCACTCTGCCGCCCCAGTTCAGACATGGCCATATACAAATCAGTCTGATCCTGTGCCTCATGGGAACAGTCCAGCCCGAACTGCCAAGCCATGCCTTCCCTGGACCGGAAACAAGCTTCCTAGGACCGGATTCTGGCATTTCAGCCGTCTTCAGCCAGGCTTGCTTGAATCCAGTAGCAAAGTGAGCAAGGGACTCACGTCTGAGCATACCCTGCCAACTTATGGTGAACAAAGCGATACAAAGCGGTACAATTGTCACCCCGAGTGGGAAGGGTATGCTCAGACGTGAGTCCCGTGCTCTCCATGCCACTGGAATCAAGCTATCCTGGCTGACGAGGGCTGAAAGCCCGAAACCGGTCCTAGGATGCTTGTTTCCCGGCCTATGGAGGACCTGGCTTGGCAGTTCGGGCTGGACTGTTTCCATGGGGCACAGGGTCAAGACTGATTTGCATATGGCTGGGTTCAAACTGGAATGGCATGGTGAGCAAAAAAACGATGGATTTAGGCCCAGATCTCTGTACTGGGTTGAATGTATGACATTGTTCTGCATTCTGTCCATCAATTGTTGTTTTTGCAATTGTCACCCCGAGTGGGAAGGGTATGCTCAGACGTGAGTCCCGTGCTCTCCATGCCACTGGAATCAAGCTATGCTGGCTGATGAGGGCTGAAAGCCAGAAACCGGTCCTAGGATGCTTGTTTCCAGTCCAGGGAGGACCTGGCTTGGCAGTTCGGGCTGGACTGTTCCCATGGGGCACAGGGTCAAGACTGAATTGCATATGGCTGGGTTCAAACTGGAATGGCATGGTGAGCAAAAAAACGATGGATTTAGGCCCAGATCTCTGTACTGGGTTGAATGTATGACATTGTTCTGCATTCTGTCCATCAATTGTTGTTTTTGCAATTGTCACCCCTAGTGGGAAGGGTATGCTCAGACGTGAGTCCCGTGCTCTCCATGCCACTGGAATTAAGCTATCCTGGCTGACGAGGGCTGAAAGCCCGAAACCGGTCCTAGGATGCTTGTTTCCAGTCCAGGGAGGACCTGGCTTGGCAGTTCGGGCTGGACTGTTCCCATGGGGCACAGGGTCAAGACTGATTTACATATGGCTGGGTTCAAACTGGAATGGCATGGTGAGCAAAAAAACGATGGATTTAGGCCCAGATCTCTGTACTGGGTTAAATGTATGACATTGTTCTGCATTCTGTCCATCAATTGTTGTTTTTGCAATTGTCACCCCGAGTGGGAAGGGTATGCTCAGACGTGAGTCCCGTGCTCTCCATGCCACTGGAATCAAGCTATCCTGGCTGTCGAGGGCTGAAAGCCCGAAACCGGTCCTAGGATGCTTGTTTCCAGTCCAGGGAGGACCTGGCTTGGCAGTTCGGGCTGGACTGTTCCCATGGGGCACAGGGTCAAGACTGATTTGCATATGGCTGGGTTCAAACTGGAATGGCATGGTGAGCAAAAAAATGATGGATTTAGGCCCAGATCTCTGTACTGGGTTGAATGTATGACATTGTTCTGCATTCTGTCCATCAATTGTTGTTTTTGCAATTGTCACCCCGAGTGGGAAGGGTATGCTCAGACGTGAGTCCCGTGCTCTCCATGCCACTGGAATCAAGCTATCCTGGCTGATGAGGGCTGAAAGCCCGAAACCGGTCCTAGGATGCTTGTTTCCAGTCCAGGGAGGACCTGGCTTGGCAGTTCGGGCTGGACTGTTCCCATGGGGCACAGGGTCAAGACTGATTTGCATATGGCTGGGTTCAAACTGGAATGGCATGGTGAGGAAAAAAACGATGGATTTAGGCCCAGATCTCTGTACTGGGTTGAATGTATGACATTGTTCTGCATTCTGTCCATCAATTGTTTTTTTTGCAATTGTCACCCCGAGTGGGAAGGGTATGCTCAGACGTGAGTCCCGTGCTCTCCATGCCACTGGAATCAAGCTATCCTGGCTGACGAGGGCAGAAAGCCCGAAACCGGTCCTAGGATGCTTGTTTCCAGTCCAGGGAGGACCTGGCTTAGCAGTTCGGGCTGGACTGTTCCCATGGAGCACAGGGTCAAGACTGATTTGCATATGGCTGGGTTCAAACTGGAATGGCATGGTGAGCAAAAAAACGATGGTTTTAGGCCCAGATCTCTGTACTGGGTTGAATGTATGACATTGTTCTGCATTCTGTCCATCAATTGTTGTTTTTGCAATTGTCACCCCGAGTGGGAAGGGTATGCTCAGACGTGAGTCCCGTGCTCTCCATGCCACTCGAATCAAGCTATCCTGGCTGACGAGGGCTGAAAGCCCAAAACCGGTCCTAGGATGCTTGTTTCCAGTCCAGGGAGGACCTGGCTTGGCAGTTCGGGCTGGACTGTTCCCATGGGGCACAGGGTCAAGACTGATTTACATATGGCTGGGTTCAAACTGGAATGGCATGGTGAGCAAAAAAACGATGGATTTAGGCC
Organism: Triturus cristatus; assembly: GCF_964204655.1. Lineage (NCBI taxonomy): Eukaryota > Metazoa > Chordata > Amphibia > Caudata > Salamandridae > Triturus > Triturus cristatus. The sequence continues at coordinate 352,703,223 of NC_140594.1, forward strand.
CAGATCTCTGTACTGGGTTGAATGTATGACATTGTTCTGCATTCTGTCCATCAATTGTTGTTTTTGCAATTGTCACCCCGAGTGGGAAGGGTATGCTCAGACGTGAGTCCCGTGCTCTCCATGCCACTGGAATCAAGCTATCCTGGCTGACGAGGGCTGAAAGCCCGAAACCGGTCCTAGGATGCTTGTTTCCAGTCCAGGGAGGACCTGGCTTGGCAGTTCGGGCTGGACTGTTCCCATGGGGCACAGGGTCAAGACTGATTTGCATATGGCTGGGTTCAAACTGGAATGGCATGGTGAGCAAAAAAACAATGGATTTAGGCCCAGATCTCTGTACTGGGTTGAATGTATGACATTGTTCTGCATTCTGTCCATCAATTGTTGTTTTTGCAATTGTCACCCCGAGTGGGAAGGGTATGCTCAGACGTGAGTCCCGTGCTCTCCATGCCACTGGAATCAAGCTATCCTGGCTGACGAGGGCAGAAAGCCCGAAACCGGTCCTAGGATGCTTGTTTCCAGTCCAGGGAGGACCTGGCTTGGCAGTTTGGGCTGGACTGTTCATGTGGCGCACAGGGTCAAGACTGATTTGCATATGGCTGGGTTCAAACTGGAATGGCATGGTGACGGTGAGCAAAAAAACGATGGATTTAGGCCCAGATCTCTGTACTGGGTTGAATGTATGACATTGTTCTGCATTCTGTCCATCAATCGTTGTTTTTGCAATTGTCACCCCCGAGTGGGAAGGGTATGCTCAGACGTGAGTCCCGTGCTCTCCATGCCACTGGAATTAAGCTATCCTGGCTGACAAGGGCTGAAAGCCCGAAACCGGTCCTAGGATGCTTGTTTCCAGTCCAGGGAGGACCTGGCTTGGCAGTTCGGGCTGGACTGTTCCCATGGGGCACAGGGTCAAGACTGATTTGCATATGGCTGGGTTCAAACTGGAATGGCATGGTGAGCAAAAAAACAATGGATTTAGGCCCAGATCTCTGTACTGGGTTGAATGTATGACATTGTTCTGCATTCTGTCCATCAATTGTTGTTTTTGCAATTGTCACCCCGAGTGGGAAGGGTATGCTCAGACGTGAGTCCCGTGCTCTCCATGCCACTGGAATCAAGCTATCCAGGCTGACGAGGGCTGAAAGCCCGAAACCGGTCCTAGGATGCTTGTTTCCAGTCCAGGGAGGACCTGGCTTGGCAGTTCGGGCTGGACTGTTCCCATGGGGCACAGGGTCAAGACTGATTTGCATATGGCTGGGTTCAAACTGGAATGGCATGGTGAGCAAAAAAACGATGGATTTAGGCCCACATCTCTGTACTGGGTTGAATGTATGACATTGTTCTGCATTCTGTCCATCAATTGTTGTTTTTGCAATTGTCACCCCGAGTGGGAAGGGTATGCTCAGACGTGAGTCCCGTGCTCTCCATGCCACTGGAATCAAGCTATCCTGGCTGACGAGGGCAGAAAGCCCAAAACCGGTCCTAGGATGCTTGTTTCCAGTCCAGGGAGGACCTGGCTTGGCAGTTCGGGCTGGACTGTTCCCATGGGGCACAGGGTCAAGACTGATTTGCATATGACTGGATTCAAACTGGAATGGCATGGTGAGCAAAAAAACGATGGATTTAGGCCCAGATCTCTGTACTGGGTTGAATGTATGACATTTTCTGCATTCTGTCCATCAATTGTTGTTTTTGCAATTGTCACCCCGAGTGGGAAGGGTATGCTCAGACGTGAGTCCCGTGCTCTCCATGCCACTGGAATCAAGCTATCCTGGCTGACGAGGGCTGAAAGCCCAAAACCGGTCCTAGGATGCTTGTTTCCAGTCCAGGGAGGACCTGGCTTGGCAGTTCGGGCTGGACTGTTCCCATGCGGCACAGGGTCAAGACTGATTTACATATGGCTGGGTTCAAACTGGAATGGCATGGTGAGCAAAAAAACGATGGATTTAGGCCCAGATCTCTGTACTGGGTTGAATGTATGACATTATTCTGCATTCTGTCCATCAATTGTTGTTTTTGCAATTGTCACCCCGAGTGGGAAGGGTATGCTCAGACGTGAGTCCCGTGCTCTCCATGCCACTGGAATCAAGCTATCCTGGCTGACGAGGGCTGAAAGCCCGAAACCGGTCCTAGGATGCTTGTTTCCAGTCCAGGGAGGACCTGGCTTGGCAGTTCGGGCTGGACTGTTCCCATGGGGCACAGGGTCAAGACTGATTTGCATATGGCTGGGTTCAAACTGGAATGGCATGGTGAGCAAAAAAACGATGGTTTTAGGCCCAGATCTCTGTACTGGGTTGAATGTATGACATTGTTCTGCATTCTGTCCATCAATTGTTGTTTTTGCAATTGTCACCCCGAGTGGGAAGGGTATGCTCAGACGTGAGTCCCGTGCTCTCCATGCCACTGGAATCAAGCTATCCTGGCTGAAGAGGGCTGAAAGCCCGAAACCAGTCCTAGGATGCTTGTTTCCAGTCCAGGGAGGACCTGGCTTGGCAGTTCGGGCTGGACTGTTCCCATGGGGCACAGGGTCAAGACTGATTTGCATATGGTTGGTTCAAACTGGAATGGCATGGTGAGCAAAAAATCGATGGATTTAGGCCCAGATCTCTGTACTGGGTTGAATGTATGACATTGTTCTGCATTCTGTCCATCAATTTTTGTTTTTGCAATTGTCACCCCGAGTGGGAAGGGTATGCTCAGACGTGAGTCCCGTGCTCTCCATGCCACTGGAATCAAGCTATCCTGGCTGACGAGGGCTGAAAGCCCGAAACCGGTCCTAGGATGCTTGTTTCCAGTCCAGGGAGGACCTGGCTTGGCAGTTCGGGCTGGACTGTTCCTATGGGGCACAGGGTCAAGACTGATTTGCATATGGCTGGGTTCAAACTGGAATGGCATGGTGAGCAAAAAAACGATGGATTTAGGCCCAGATCTCTGTACTGGGTTGAATGTATGACATTGTTCTGCATTCTGTCCATCAATTGTTGTTTTTGCAATTGTCACCCCGAGTGGGAAGGGTATGCTCAGACGTGAGTCCCGTGCTCTCCATGCCACTGGAATCAAGCTATCCTGGCTGACGAGGGCTGAAAGCCCGAAACCGGTCCTAGGATGCTTGTTTCCAGTCCAGGGAGGACCTGGCTTGGCAGTTCGGGCTGGACTGTTCCCATGGGGCACAGGGTCAAGACTGATTTGCATATGGCTGGGTTCAAACTGGAATGGCATGGTGAGCAAAAAAACGATGGATTTAGGCCCAGATCTCTGTACTGGGTTGAATGTATGACATTGTTCTGCATTCTGTCCATCAATTGTTGTTTTTGCAATTGTCACCCCGAGTGGGAAGGGTATGCTCAGACGTGAGTCCCGTGCTCTCCATGCCACTGGAATCAAGCTATCCTGGCTGACGAGGGCAGAAAGCCCAAAACCCGTCTTAGGATGCTTGTTTCCAGTCCAGGGAGGATCTGGCTTGGCAGTTCGGGCTGGACTGTTTCCATGGGGCACAGAGTCAAGACTGAATTGCATATGGCTGGGTTCAAACTGGAATGGCATGGTGAGCAAAAAAACAATGGTTTTAGGCACAGATCTCTGTACTGGGTTGAATGTATGACATTGTTCTGCATTCTGTCCATCAATTGTTGTTTTTGCAATTGTCACCCCGAGTGGGAAGGGTATGCTCAGACGTGAGTCCCGTGCTCTCCATGCCACTGGAATCAAGCTATCCTGGCTGACGAGGGCTGAAAGCCCGAAACCGGTCCTAGGATACTTGTTTCCAGTCCAGGGAGGACCTGGCCTGGCAGTTCGGGCTGGACTGTTCCCATGGGGCACAGGGTCAAGACTGATTTGCATATGGCTGGGTTCAAACTGGAATGGCATGGTGAGCAAAAAAACGATGGATTTAGGCCCAGATCTCTGTACTGGGTTGAATGTATGACATTATTCTGCATTCTGTCTATCAATTGTTGTTTTTGCAATTGTCACCCCGAGTGGGAAGGGTATGCTCAGACGTGAGTCCCGTGCTCTCCATGCCACTGGAATCAAGCTATCCTGGCTGACGAGGGCTGAAAGCCCGAAATCGGTCCTAGGATGCTTGTTTCCAGTCCAGGGAGGACCTGGCTTGGCAGTTCGGGCTGGACTGTTCCCATGGGGCACAGGGTCAAGACTGATTTGCATATGGCTGGGTTCAAACTGGAATGGCATGGTGAGCAAAAAAACGATGGTTTTAGGCCCAGATCTCTGTACTGGGTTGAATGTATGACATTGTTCTGCATTCTGTCCATCAATTGTTGTTTTTGCAATTGTCACCCCGAGTGGGAAGGGTATGCTCAGACGTGAGTCCCGTGCTCTCCATGCCACTGGAATCAAGCTATCCTGGCTGACGAGGGCTGAAAGCCCGAAACCGGTCCTAGGATACTTGTTTCCAGTCCAGGGAGGACCTGGCCTGGCAGTTCGGGCTGGACTGTTCCCATGGGGCACAGGGTCAAGACTGATTTGCATATGGCTGGGTTCAAACTGGAATGGCATGGTGAGCAAAAAAACGATGGATTTAGGCCCAGATCTCTGTACTGGGTTGAATGTATGACATTATTCTGCATTCTGTCTATCAATTGTTGTTTTTGCAATTGTCACCCCGAGTGGGAAGGGTATGCTCAGACGTGAGTCCCGTGCTCTCCATGCCACTGGAATCAAGCTATCCTGGCTGACGAGGGCTGAAAGCCCGAAACCGGTCCTAGGATGCTTGTTTCCAGTCCAGGGAGGACCTGACTTGGCAGTTCGGGCTGGACTGTTCCCATGGGGCACAGGGTCAAGACTGATTTGCATATGGCTGGGTTCAAACTGGAATGGCATGGTGAGCAAAAAAACAATGGATTTAGGCCCAGATCTCTGTACTGGGTTGAATGTATGACATTGTTCTGCATTCTGTCCATCAATTGTTGTTTTTGCAATTGTTACCCCGAGTGGGAAGGGTATGCTCAGACGTGAGTCCCGTGCTCTCCATGCCACTGGAATCAAGCTATCCTGGCTGACGAGGGCTGAAAGCCCGAAACCGGTCCTAGGATGCTTGTTTCCAGTCCAGGGAGGACCTGGCTTGGCAGTTCGGGCTGGACTGTTCCCATGGGGCACAGGGTCAAGACTGATTTGCATATGGCTGTGTTCAAACTGGAATGGCATGGTGAGCAAAAAAACAATGGATTTAGGCCCAGATCTCTGTACTGGGTTGAATGTATGACATTGTTCTGCATTCTGTCCATCAATTGTTGTTTTTGCAATTGTCACCCCGAGTGGGAAGGGTATGCTCAGACGTGAGTCCCGTGCTCTCCATGCCACTGGAATCAAGCTATCCTGGCTGACGAGGGCAGAAAGCCCGAAACCGGTCCTAGGATGCTTGTTTCCAGTCCAGGGAGGACCTGGCTTGGCAGTTCGGGCTGGACTGTTCCCATGGGGCACAGGGTCAAGACTGATTTGCATATGGCTGGGTTCAAACTGGAATGGCATGGTGAGCAAAAAAACGATGGATTTAGGCCCAGATCTCTGTACTGGGTTGAATGTATGACATTATTCTGCATTCTGTCCATCAATTGTTGTTTTTGCAATTGTCACCCCGAGTGGGAAGGGTATGCTCAGACGTGAGTCCCGTGCTCTCCATGCCACTGGAATCAAGCTATCCTGGCTGACGAGGGCTGAAAGCCCGAAACCGGTCCTAGGATGCTTGTTTCCAGTCCAGGGAGGACCTGGCTTGGCAGTTCGGGCTGGACTGTTCCCATGGGGCACAGGGTCAAGACTGATTTGCATATGGCTGGGTTCAAACTGTAATGGCATGGTGAGCAAAAAAACGATAGATTTAGGCCCAGATCTCTGTACTGGGTTGAATGTATGACAGTGTTCTGCATTCTGTCCATCAATTGTTGTTTTTGCAATTGTCACCCCGAGTGGGAAGGGTATGCTCAGACGTGAGTCCTGTGCTCTCCATGCCACTGGAATCAAGCTATCCTGGCTGACGAGGGCTGAAAGCCCGAAACCGGTCCTAGGATGCTTGTTTCCAGTCCAGGGAGGACCTGGCTTGGCAGTTCGGGCTGGACTGTTCCCATGGCGCACAGGGTCAAGACTGATTTGCATATGGCTGGGTTCAAACTGGAATGGCATGGTGAGCAAAAAAACGATGGATTTAGGCCCAGATCTCTGTACTGGGTTGCATGTATGACATTATTCTGCATTCTGTCCATCAATTGTTGTTTTTGCAATTGTCACCCCGAGTGGGAAGGGTATGCTCAGACGTGATTCCCGTGCTCTCCATGCCACTGGAATCAAGCTATCCTGGCTGACGAGGGCTGAAAGCCCGAAACCGGTCCTAGGATGCTTGTTTCCAGTCCAGGGAGGACCTGGCTTGGCAGTTCGGGCTGGACTGTTCCCATGGGGCACAGGGTCAAGACTGATTTGCATATGGCTGGGTTCAAACTGGAATGGCATGGTGAGCAAAAAAACGATGGATTTAGGCCCAGATCTCTGTACTGGGTTGAATGTATGACATTATTCTGCTTCCGTCCATCAATTGTTGTTTTTGCAATTGTCACCCCGAGTGGGAAGGGTATGCTCAGACGTGAGTCCCGTGCTCTCCATGCCACTGGAATCAAGCCATCCTGGCTGACGAGGGCTGAAAGCCCGAAACCGGTCCTAGGATGCTTGTTTCCAGTCCAGGGAGGACCTGGCTTGGCAGTTCGGGCTGGACTGTTCCCATGGGGCACAGGGTCAAGACTGATTTGCATATGGCTGGGTTCAAACTGGAATGGCATGGTGAGCAAAAAAACGATGGATTTAGGCCCAGATCTCTGTACTGGGTTGAATGTATGACATTGTTCTGCATTCTGTCCATCAATTGTTGTTTTTGCAATTGTCACCCCGAGTGGGAAGGGTATGCTCAGACGTGAGTCCCGTGCTCTCCATGCCACTGGAATCAAGCTATCCTGGCTGACGAGGGCTGAAAGCCCGAAACCGGTCCTAGGATGCTTGTTTCCAGTCCAGGGAGGACCTGACTTGGCAGTTCGGGCTGGACTGTTCCCATGGGGCACAGGGTCAAGACTGATTTGCATATGGCTGGGTTCAAACTGGAATGGCATGGTGAGCAAAAAAACGATGGATTTAGGCCCAGATCTCTGTACTGGGTTGAATGTATGACATTGTTCTGCATTCTGTCCATCAATTGTTGTTTTTGCAATTGTCACCCCGAGTGGGAAGGGTATGCTCAGACGTGAGTCCCGTGCTCTCCATGCCACTGGAATCAAGCTATCCTGGCTGACGAGGGCAGAAAGCCCGAAACCGGTCCTAGGATGCTTGTTTTCAGTCCAGGGAGGACCTGGCTTGGCAGTTCGGGCTGGACTGTTCCCATGGGGCACAGGGTCAAGACTGATTTGCATATGGCTGGATTCAAACTGGAATGGCATGGTGAGCAAAAAAACGATGGATTTAGGCCCAGATCTCTGTACTGGGTTGAATGTATGACATTTTCTGCATTCTGTCCATCAATTGTTGTTTTTGCAATTGTCACCCCGAGTGGGAAGGGTATGCTCAGACGTGAGTCCCGTGCTCTCCATGCCACTGGAATCAAGCTATCCTGGCTGACGAGGGCTGAAAGCCCGAAACCGGTCCTAGGATGCTTGTTTCCAGTCCAGGGAGGACCTGGCTTGGCAGTTCGGGCTGGACTGTTCCCATGGGGCACAGGGTCAAGACTGATTTGCATATGGCTGGGTTCAAACTGGAATGGCATGGTGAGCAAAAAAACAAAGGATTTAGGCCCAGATCTCTGTACTGGGTTGAATGTATGACATTGTTCTGCATTCTGTCCATCAATTGTTGTTTTTGCAATTGTCACCCCGAGTGGGAAGGGTATGCTTAGACGTGAGTCCCGTGCTCTCCATGCCACTGGAATCAAGCTATCCAGGCTGACGAGGGCTGAAAGCCCGAAACTGGTCCTAGGATGCTTGTTTCCAGTCCAGGGAGGACCTGGCTTGGCAGTTCGGGCTGGACTGTTCCCATGGGGCACAGGGTCAAGACTGATTTGCATATGGCTGGGTTCAAACTGGAATGGCATGGTGAGCAAAAAAACGATGGATTTAGGCCCACATCTCTGTACTGGGTTGAATGTATGACATTGTTCTGCATTCTGTCCATCAATTGTTGTTTTTGCAATTGTCACCCCGAGTGGGAAGGGTATGCTCAGACGTGAGTCCCGTGCTCTCCATGCCACTGGAATCAAGCTATCCTGGCTGACGAGGGCAGAAAGCCCAAAACCGGTCCTAGGATGCTTGTTTCCAGTCCAGGGAGGACCTGGCTTGGCAGTTCGGGCTGGACTGTTCCCATGGGGCACAGGGTCAAGACTGATTTGCATATGACTGGATTCAAACTGGAATGGCATGGTGAGCAAAAAAACGATGGATTTAGGCCCAGATCTCTGTACTGGGTTGAATGTATGACATTTTCTGCATTCTGTCCATCAATTGTTGTTTTTGCAATTGTCACCCCGAGTGGGAAGGGTATGCTCAGACGTGAGTCCCGTGCTCTCCATGCCACTGGAATCAAGCTATCCTGGCTGACGAGGGCTGAAAGCCCAAAACCGGTCCTAGGATGCTTGTTTCCAGTCCAGGGAGGACCTGGCTTGGCAGTTCGGGCTGGACTGTTCCCATGCGGCACAGGGTCAAGACTGATTTACATATGGCTAGGTTCAAACTGGAATGGCATGGTGAGCAAAAAAACGATGGATTTAGGCCCAGATCTCTGTACTGGGTTGAATGTATGACATTATTCTGCATTCTGTCCATCAATTGTTGTTTTTGCAATTGTCACCCCGAGTGGGAAGGGTATGCTCAGACGTGAGTCCCGTGCTCTCCATGCCACTGGAATCAAGCTATCCTGGCTGACGAGGGCTAAAAGCCCGAAACCGGTCCTAGGATGCTTGTTTCCAGTCCAGGGAGGACCTGGCTTGGCAGTTCGGGCTGGACTGTTCCCATGGGGCACAGGGTCAAGACTGATTTGCATATGGCTGGGTTCAAACTGGAATGGCATGGTGAGCAAAAAAACGATGGTTTTAGGCCCAGATCTCTGTACTGGGTTGAATGTATGACATTGTTCTGCATTCTGTCCATCAATTGTTGTTTTTGCAATTGTCACCCCGAGTGGGAAGGGTATGCTCAGACGTGAGTCCCGTGCTCTCCATGCCACTGGAATCAAGCTATCCTGGCTGAAGAGGGCTGAAAGCCCGAAACCAGTCCTAGGATGCTTGTTTCCAGTCCAGGGAGGACCTGGCTTGGCAGTTCGGGCTGGACTGTTCCCATGGGGCACAGGGTCAAGACTGATTTGCATATGGTTGGTTCAAACTGGAATGGCATGGTGAGCAAAAAATCGATGGATTTAGGCCCAGATCTCTGTACTGGGTTGAATGTATGACATTGTTCTGCATTCTGTCCATCAATTTTTGTTTTTGCAATTGTCACCCCGAGTGGGAAGGGTATGCTCAGACGTGAGTCCCGTGCTCTCCATGCCACTGGAATCAAGCTATCCTGGCTGACGAGGGCTGAAAGCCCGAAACCGGTCCTAGGATGCTTGTTTCCAGTCCAGGGAGGACCTGGCTTGGCAGTTCGGGCTGGACTGTTCCTATGGGGCACAGGGTCAAGACTGATTTGCATATGGCTGGGTTCAAACTGGAATGGCATGGTGAGCAAAAAAACGATGGATTTAGGCCCAGATCTCTGTACTGGGTTGAATGTATGACATTGTTCTGCATTCTGTCCATCAATTGTTGTTTTTGCAATTGTCACCCCGAGTGGGAAGGGTATGCTCAGACGTGAGTCCCGTGCTCTCCATGCCACTGGAATCAAGCTATCCTGGCTGACGAGGGCTGAAAGCCCGAAACCGGTCCTAGGATGCTTGTTTCCAGTCCAGGGAGGACCTGGCTTGGCAGTTCGGGCTGGACTGTTCCCATGGGGCACAGGGTCAAGACTGATTTGCATATGGCTGGGTTCAAACTGGAATGGCATGGTGAGCAAAAAAACGATGGATTTAGGCCCAGATCTCTGTACTGGGTTGAATGTATGACATTGTTCTGCATTCTGTCCATCAATTGTTGTTTTTGCAAATGTCACCCCGAGTGGGAAGGGTATGCTCAGACGTGAGTCCCGTGCTCTCCATGCCACTGGAATCAAGCTATCCTGGCTGACGAGGGCTGAAAGCCCGAAACCGGTCCTAGGATGCTTGTTTCCAGTCCAGGGAGGACCTGACTTGGCAGTTCGGGCTGGACTGTTCCCATGGGGCACAGGGTCAAGACTGATTTGCATATGGCTGGGTTCAAACTGGAATGGCATGGTGAGCAAAAAAACGATGGATTTAGGCCCAGATCTCTGTACTGGGTTGAATGTATGACATTGTTCTGCATTCTGTCCATCAATTGTTGTTTTTGCAATTGTTACCCCGAGTGGGAAGGGTATGCTCAGACGTGAGTCCCGTGCTCTCCATGCCACTGGAATCAAGCTATCCTGGCTGACGAGGGCTGAAAGCCCGAAACCGGTCCTAGGATGCTTGTTTCCAGTCCAGGGAGGACCTGGCTTGGCAGTTCGGGCTGGACTGTTCCCATGGGGCACAGGGTCAAGACTGATTTGCATATGGCTGGGTTCAAACTGGAATGGCATGGTGAGCAAAAAAATGATGGATTTAGGCCCAGATCTCTGTACTGGGTTGAATGTATGACATTGTTCTGCATTCTGTCCATCAATTGTTGTTTTTGCAATTGTCACCCCGAGTGGGAAGGGTATGCTCAGACGTGAGTCCCGTGCTCTCCATGCCACTGGAATCAAGCTATCCTGGCTGACGAGGGAAGAAAGCCCGAAACCGGTCCTAGGATGCTTGTTTCCAGTCCAGGGAGGACCTGGCTTGGCAGTTCGGGCTGGACTGTTCCCATGGGGCACAGGGTCAAGACTGATTTGCATATGGCTGGGTTCAAACTGGAATGGCATGGTGAGCAAAAAAACGATGGATTTAGGCCCAGATCTCTGTACTGGGTTGAATGTATGACATTATTCTGCATTCTGTCCATCAATTGTTGTTTTTGCAATTGTCACCCCGAGTGGGAAGGGTATGCTCAGACGTGAGTCCCGTGCTCTCCATGCCACTGGAATCAAGCTATCCTGGCTGACGAGGGCTGAAAGCCCGAAACCAGTCCTAGGATGCTTGTTTCCAGTCCAGGGAGGACCTGGCTTGGCAGTTCGGGCTGGACTGTTCCCATGGGGCACAGGGTCAAGACTGATTTGCATATGGCTGGGTTCAAACTGTAATGGCATGGTGAGCAAAAAAACGATAGATTTAGGCCCAGATCTCTGTACTGGGTTGAATGTATGACAGTGTTCTGCATTCTGTCCATCAATTGTTGTTTTTGCAATTGTCACCCCGAGTGGGAAGGGTATGCTCAGACGTGAGTCCCGTGCTCTCCATGCCACTGGAATCAAGCTATCCTGGCTGACGAGGGCAGAAAGCCCGAAACCGGTCCTAGGATGCTTGTTTTCAGTCCAGGGAGGACCTGGCTTGGCAGTTCGGGCTGGACTGTTCCCATGGGGCACAGGGTCAAGACTGATTTGCATATGGCTGGATTCAAACTGGAATGGCATGGTGAGCAAAAAAACGATGGATTTAGGCCCAGATCTCTGTACTGGGTTGAATGTATGACATTTTCTGCATTCTGTCCATCAATTGTTGTTTTTGCAATTGTCACCCCGAGTGGGAAGGGTATGCTCAGACGTGAGTCCCGTGCTCTCCATGCCACTGGAATCAAGCTATCCTGGCTGACGAGGGCTGAAAGCCCGAAACCGGTCCTAGGATGCTTGTTTCCAGTCCAGGGAGGACCTGGCTTGGCAGTTCGGGCTGGACTGTTCCCATGGGGCACAGGGTCAAGACTGATTTGCATATGGCTGGGTTCAAACTGGAATGGCATGGTGAGCAAAAAAACAATGGATTTAGGCCCAGATCTCTGTACTGGGTTGAATGTATGACATTGTTCTGCATTCTGTCCATCAATTGTTGTTTTTGCAATTGTCACCCCGAGTGGGAAGGGTATGCTCAGACGTGAGTCCCGTGCTCTCCATGCCACTGGAATCAAGCTATCCAGGCTGACGAGGGCTGAAAGCCCGAAACTGGTCCTAGGATGCTTGTTTCCAGTCCAGGGAGGACCTGGCTTGGCAGTTCGGGCTGGACTGTTCCCATGGGGCACAGGGTCAAGACTGATTTGCATATGGCTGGGTTCAAACTGGAATGGCATGGTGAGCAAAAAAACGATGGATTTAGGCCCACATCTCTGTACTGGGTTGAATGTATGACATTGTTCTGCATTCTGTCCATCAATTGTTGTTTTTGCAATTGTCACCCCGAGTGGGAAGGGTATGCTCAGACGTGAGTCCCGTGCTCTCCATGCCACTGGAATCAAGCTATCCTGGCTGACGAGGGCAGAAAGCCCAAAACCGGTCCTAGGATGCTTGTTTCCAGTCCAGGGAGGACCTGGCTTGGCAGTTCGGGCTGGACTGTTCCCATGGGGCACAGGGTCAAGACTGATTTGCATATGACTGGATTCAAACTGGAATGGCATGGTGAGCAAAAAAACGATGGATTTAGGCCCAGATCTCTGTACTGGGTTGAATGTATGACATTTTCTGCATTCTGTCCATCAATTGTTGTTTTTGCAATTGTCACCCCGAGTGGGAAGGGTATGCTCAGACGTGAGTCCCGTGCTCTCCATGCCACTGGAATCAAGCTATCCTGGCTGACGAGGGCTGAAAGCCCGAAACCGGTCCTAGGATGCTTTTTTCCAGTCCAGGGAGGACCTGGCTTGGCAGTTCGGGCTGGACTGTTCCCATGGGGCACAGGGTCAAGACTGATTTGCATATGGCTGGGTTCAAACTGTAATGGCATGGTGAGCAAAAAAACGATAGATTTAGGCCCAGATCTCTGTACTGGGTTGAATGTATGACAGTGTTCTGCATTCTGTCCATCAATTGTTGTTTTTGCAATTGTCACCCCGAGTGGGAAGGGTATGCTCAGACGTGAGTCCTGTGCTCTCCATGCCACTGGAATCAAGCTATCCTGGCTGACGAGGGCTGAAAGCCCGAAACCGGTCCTAGGATGCTTGTTTCCAATCCAGGGAGGACCTGGCTTGGCAGTTCGGGCTGGACTGTTCCCATGGCGCACAGGGTCAAGACTGATTTGCATATGGCTGGGTTCAAACTGGAATGGCATGGTGAGCAAAAAAACGATGGATTTAGGCCCAGATCTCTGTACTGGGTTGCATGTATGACATTATTCTGCATTCTGTCCATCAATTGTTGTTTTTGCAATTGTCACCCCGAGTGGGAAGGGTATGCTCAGACGTGATTCCCGTGCTCTCCATGCCACTGGAATCAAGCTATCCTGGCTGACGAGGGCTGAAAGCCCGAAACCGGTCCTAGGATGCTTGTTTCCAGTCCAGGGAGGACCTGGCTTGGCAGTTCGGGCTGGACTGTTCCCATGGGGCACAGGGTCAAGACTGATTTGCATATGGCTGGGTTCAAACTGGAATGGCATGGTGAGCAAAAAAACGATGGATTTAGGCCCAGATCTCTGTACTGGGTTGAATGTATGACATTATTCTGCATTCTGTCCATCAATTGTTGTTTTTGCAATTGTCACCCCGAGTGGGAAGGGTATGCTCAGACGTGAGTCCCGTGCTCTCCATGCCACTGGAATCAAGCCATCCTGGCTGACGAGGGCTGAAAGCCCGAAACCGGTCCTAGGATGCTTGTTTCCAGTCCAGGGAGGACCTGGCTTGGCAGTTCGGGCTGGACTGTTCCCATGGGGCACAGGGTCAAGACTGATTTGCATATGGCTGGGTTCAAACTGGAATGGCATGGTGAGCAAAAAAACGATGGATTTAGGCCCAGATCTCTGTACTGGGTTGAATGTATGACATTGTTCTGCATTCTGTCCATCAATTGTTGTTTTTGCAATTGTCACCCCGAGTGGGAAGGGTATGCTCAGACGTGAGTCCCGTGCTCTCCATGCCACTGGAATCAAGCTATCCTGGCTGACGAGGGCTGAAAGCCCGAAACCGGTCCTAGGATACTTGTTTCCAGTCCAGGGAGGACCTGGCCTGGCAGTTCGGGCTGGACTGTTCCCATGGGGCACAGGGTCAAGACTGATTTGCATATGGCTGGGTTCAAACTGGAATGGCATGGTGAGCAAAAAAACGATGGATTTAGGCCCAGATCTCTGTACTGGGTTGAATGTATGACATTATTCTGCATTCTGTCTATCAATTGTTGTTTTTGCAATTGTCACCCCGAGTGGGAAGGGTATGCTCAGACGTGAGTCCCGTGCTCTCCATGCCACTGGAATCAAGCTATCCTGGCTGACGAGGGCTGAAAGCCCGAAACCGGTCCTAGGATGCTTGTTTCCAGTCCATGGAGGACCTGACTTGGCAGTTCGGGCTGGACTGTTCCCATGGGGCACAGGGTCAAGACTGATTTGCATATGGCTGGGTTCAAACTGGAATGGCATGGTGAGCAAAAAAACGATGGATTTAGGCCCAGATCTCTGTACTGGGTTGAATGTATGACATTGTTCTGCATTCTGTCCATCAATTGTTGTTTTTGCAATTGTTACCCCGAGTGGGAAGGGTATGCTCAGACGTGAGTCCCGTGCTCTCCATGCCACTGGAATCAAGCTATCCTGGCTGACGAGGGCTGAAAGCCCGAAATCGGTCCTAGGATGCTTGTTTCCAGTCCAGGGAGGACCTGGCTTGGCAGTTCGGGCTGGACTGTTCCCATGGGGCACAGGGTCAAGACTGATTTGCATATGGCTGGGTTCAAACTGGAATGGCATGGTGAGCAAAAAAACGATGGTTTTAGGCCCAGATCTCTGTACTGGGTTGAATGTATGACATTGTTCTGCATTCTGTCCATCAATTGTTGTTTTTGCAATTGTCACCCCGAGTGGGAAGGGTATGCTCAGACGTGAGTCCCGTGCTCTCCATGCCACTGGAATCAAGCTATCCTGGCTGACGAGGGCTGAAAGCCCGAAACCGGTCCTAGGATACTTGTTTCCAGTCCAGGGAGGACCTGGCCTGGCAGTTCGG
This sequence comes from Triturus cristatus, assembly GCF_964204655.1. NCBI lineage: Eukaryota > Metazoa > Chordata > Amphibia > Caudata > Salamandridae > Triturus > Triturus cristatus. Next base: position 352,718,350 of record NC_140594.1, read on the forward strand.
GCTGGACTGTTCCCATGGGGCACAGGGTCAAGACTGATTTGCATATGGCTGGGTTCAAACTGGAATGGCATGGTGAGCAAAAAAACGATGGATTTAGGCCCAGATCTCTGTACTGGGTTGAATGTATGACATTATTCTGCATTCTGTCTATCAATTGTTGTTTTTGCAATTGTCACCCCGAGTGGGAAGGGTATGCTCAGACGTGAGTCCCGTGCTCTCCATGCCACTGGAATCAAGCTATCCTGGCTGACGAGGGCTGAAAGCCCGAAACCGGTCCTAGGATGCTTGTTTCCAGTCCAGGGAGGACCTGACTTGGCAGTTCGGGCTGGACTGTTCCCATGGGGCACAGGGTCAAGACTGATTTGCATATGGCTGGGTTCAAACTGGAATGGCATGGTGAGCAAAAAAACAATGGATTTAGGCCCAGATCTCTGTACTGGGTTGAATGTATGACATTGTTCTGCATTCTGTCCATCAATTGTTGTTTTTGCAATTGTTACCCCGAGTGGGAAGGGTATGCTCAGACGTGAGTCCCGTGCTCTCCATGCCACTGGAATCAAGCTATCCTGGCTGACGAGGGCTGAAAGCCCGAAACCGGTCCTAGGATGCTTGTTTCCAGTCCAGGGAGGACCTGGCTTGGCAGTTCGGGCTGGACTGTTCCCATGGGGCACAGGGTCAAGACTGATTTGCATATGGCTGTGTTCAAACTGGAATGGCATGGTGAGCAAAAAAACAATGGATTTAGGCCCAGATCTCTGTACTGGGTTGAATGTATGACATTGTTCTGCATTCTGTCCATCAATTGTTGTTTTTGCAATTGTCACCCCGAGTGGGAAGGGTATGCTCAGACGTGAGTCCCGTGCTCTCCATGCCACTGGAATCAAGCTATCCTGGCTGACGAGGGCAGAAAGCCCGAAACCGGTCCTAGGATGCTTGTTTCCAGTCCAGGGAGGACCTGGCTTGGCAGTTCGGGCTGGACTGTTCCCATGGGGCACAGGGTCAAGACTGATTTGCATATGGCTGGGTTCAAACTGGAATGGCATGGTGAGCAAAAAAACGATGGATTTAGGCCCAGATCTCTGTACTGGGTTGAATGTATGACATTATTCTGCATTCTGTCCATCAATTGTTGTTTTTGCAATTGTCACCCCGAGTGGGAAGGGTATGCTCAGACGTGAGTCCCGTGCTCTCCATGCCACTGGAATCAAGCTATCCTGGCTGACGAGGGCTGAAAGCCCGAAACCGGTCCTAGGATGCTTGTTTCCAGTCCAGGGAGGACCTGGCTTGGCAGTTCGGGCTGGACTGTTCCCATGGGGCACAGGGTCAAGACTGATTTGCATATGGCTGGGTTCAAACTGTAATGGCATGGTGAGCAAAAAAACGATAGATTTAGGCCCAGATCTCTGTACTGGGTTGAATGTATGACAGTGTTCTGCATTCTGTCCATCAATTGTTGTTTTTGCAATTGTCACCCCGAGTGGGAAGGGTATGCTCAGACGTGAGTCCTGTGCTCTCCATGCCACTGGAATCAAGCTATCCTGGCTGACGAGGGCTGAAAGCCCGAAACCGGTCCTAGGATGCTTGTTTCCAGTCCAGGGAGGACCTGGCTTGGCAGTTCGGGCTGGACTGTTCCCATGGCGCACAGGGTCAAGACTGATTTGCATATGGCTGGGTTCAAACTGGAATGGCATGGTGAGCAAAAAAACGATGGATTTAGGCCCAGATCTCTGTACTGGGTTGCATGTATGACATTATTCTGCATTCTGTCCATCAATTGTTGTTTTTGCAATTGTCACCCCGAGTGGGAAGGGTATGCTCAGACGTGATTCCCGTGCTCTCCATGCCACTGGAATCAAGCTATCCTGGCTGACGAGGGCTGAAAGCCCGAAACCGGTCCTAGGATGCTTGTTTCCAGTCCAGGGAGGACCTGGCTTGGCAGTTCGGGCTGGACTGTTCCCATGGGGCACAGGGTCAAGACTGATTTGCATATGGCTGGGTTCAAACTGGAATGGCATGGTGAGCAAAAAAACGATGGATTTAGGCCCAGATCTCTGTACTGGGTTGAATGTATGACATTATTCTGCTTCCGTCCATCAATTGTTGTTTTTGCAATTGTCACCCCGAGTGGGAAGGGTATGCTCAGACGTGAGTCCCGTGCTCTCCATGCCACTGGAATCAAGCCATCCTGGCTGACGAGGGCTGAAAGCCCGAAACCGGTCCTAGGATGCTTGTTTCCAGTCCAGGGAGGACCTGGCTTGGCAGTTCGGGCTGGACTGTTCCCATGGGGCACAGGGTCAAGACTGATTTGCATATGGCTGGGTTCAAACTGGAATGGCATGGTGAGCAAAAAAACGATGGATTTAGGCCCAGATCTCTGTACTGGGTTGAATGTATGACATTGTTCTGCATTCTGTCCATCAATTGTTGTTTTTGCAATTGTCACCCCGAGTGGGAAGGGTATGCTCAGACGTGAGTCCCGTGCTCTCCATGCCACTGGAATCAAGCTATCCTGGCTGACGAGGGCTGAAAGCCCGAAACCGGTCCTAGGATGCTTGTTTCCAGTCCAGGGAGGACCTGACTTGGCAGTTCGGGCTGGACTGTTCCCATGGGGCACAGGGTCAAGACTGATTTGCATATGGCTGGGTTCAAACTGGAATGGCATGGTGAGCAAAAAAACGATGGATTTAGGCCCAGATCTCTGTACTGGGTTGAATGTATGACATTGTTCTGCATTCTGTCCATCAATTGTTGTTTTTGCAATTGTCACCCCGAGTGGGAAGGGTATGCTCAGACGTGAGTCCCGTGCTCTCCATGCCACTGGAATCAAGCTATCCTGGCTGACGAGGGCAGAAAGCCCGAAACCGGTCCTAGGATGCTTGTTTTCAGTCCAGGGAGGACCTGGCTTGGCAGTTCGGGCTGGACTGTTCCCATGGGGCACAGGGTCAAGACTGATTTGCATATGGCTGGATTCAAACTGGAATGGCATGGTGAGCAAAAAAACGATGGATTTAGGCCCAGATCTCTGTACTGGGTTGAATGTATGACATTTTCTGCATTCTGTCCATCAATTGTTGTTTTTGCAATTGTCACCCCGAGTGGGAAGGGTATGCTCAGACGTGAGTCCCGTGCTCTCCATGCCACTGGAATCAAGCTATCCTGGCTGACGAGGGCTGAAAGCCCGAAACCGGTCCTAGGATGCTTGTTTCCAGTCCAGGGAGGACCTGGCTTGGCAGTTCGGGCTGGACTGTTCCCATGGGGCACAGGGTCAAGACTGATTTGCATATGGCTGGGTTCAAACTGGAATGGCATGGTGAGCAAAAAAACAAAGGATTTAGGCCCAGATCTCTGTACTGGGTTGAATGTATGACATTGTTCTGCATTCTGTCCATCAATTGTTGTTTTTGCAATTGTCACCCCGAGTGGGAAGGGTATGCTTAGACGTGAGTCCCGTGCTCTCCATGCCACTGGAATCAAGCTATCCAGGCTGACGAGGGCTGAAAGCCCGAAACTGGTCCTAGGATGCTTGTTTCCAGTCCAGGGAGGACCTGGCTTGGCAGTTCGGGCTGGACTGTTCCCATGGGGCACAGGGTCAAGACTGATTTGCATATGGCTGGGTTCAAACTGGAATGGCATGGTGAGCAAAAAAACGATGGATTTAGGCCCACATCTCTGTACTGGGTTGAATGTATGACATTGTTCTGCATTCTGTCCATCAATTGTTGTTTTTGCAATTGTCACCCCGAGTGGGAAGGGTATGCTCAGACGTGAGTCCCGTGCTCTCCATGCCACTGGAATCAAGCTATCCTGGCTGACGAGGGCAGAAAGCCCAAAACCGGTCCTAGGATGCTTGTTTCCAGTCCAGGGAGGACCTGGCTTGGCAGTTCGGGCTGGACTGTTCCCATGGGGCACAGGGTCAAGACTGATTTGCATATGACTGGATTCAAACTGGAATGGCATGGTGAGCAAAAAAACGATGGATTTAGGCCCAGATCTCTGTACTGGGTTGAATGTATGACATTTTCTGCATTCTGTCCATCAATTGTTGTTTTTGCAATTGTCACCCCGAGTGGGAAGGGTATGCTCAGACGTGAGTCCCGTGCTCTCCATGCCACTGGAATCAAGCTATCCTGGCTGACGAGGGCTGAAAGCCCAAAACCGGTCCTAGGATGCTTGTTTCCAGTCCAGGGAGGACCTGGCTTGGCAGTTCGGGCTGGACTGTTCCCATGCGGCACAGGGTCAAGACTGATTTACATATGGCTGGGTTCAAACTGGAATGGCATGGTGAGCAAAAAAACGATGGATTTAGGCCCAGATCTCTGTACTGGGTTGAATGTATGACATTATTCTGCATTCTGTCCATCAATTGTTGTTTTTGCAATTGTCACCCCGAGTGGGAAGGGTATGCTCAGACGTGAGTCCCGTGCTCTCCATGCCACTGGAATCAAGCTATCCTGGCTGACGAGGGCTAAAAGCCCGAAACCGGTCCTAGGATGCTTGTTTCCAGTCCAGGGAGGACCTGGCTTGGCAGTTCGGGCTGGACTGTTCCCATGGGGCACAGGGTCAAGACTGATTTGCATATGGCTGGGTTCAAACTGGAATGGCATGGTGAGCAAAAAAACGATGGTTTTAGGCCCAGATCTCTGTACTGGGTTGAATGTATGACATTGTTCTGCATTCTGTCCATCAATTGTTGTTTTTGCAATTGTCACCCCGAGTGGGAAGGGTATGCTCAGACGTGAGTCCCGTGCTCTCCATGCCACTGGAATCAAGCTATCCTGGCTGAAGAGGGCTGAAAGCCCGAAACCAGTCCTAGGATGCTTGTTTCCAGTCCAGGGAGGACCTGGCTTGGCAGTTCGGGCTGGACTGTTCCCATGGGGCACAGGGTCAAGACTGATTTGCATATGGTTGGTTCAAACTGGAATGGCATGGTGAGCAAAAAATCGATGGATTTAGGCCCAGATCTCTGTACTGGGTTGAATGTATGACATTGTTCTGCATTCTGTCCATCAATTTTTGTTTTTGCAATTGTCACCCCGAGTGGGAAGGGTATGCTCAGACGTGAGTCCCGTGCTCTCCATGCCACTGGAATCAAGCTATCCTGGCTGACGAGGGCTGAAAGCCCGAAACCGGTCCTAGGATGCTTGTTTCCAGTCCAGGGAGGACCTGGCTTGGCAGTTCGGGCTGGACTGTTCCTATGGGGCACAGGGTCAAGACTGATTTGCATATGGCTGGGTTCAAACTGGAATGGCATGGTGAGCAAAAAAACGATGGATTTAGGCCCAGATCTCTGTACTGGGTTGAATGTATGACATTGTTCTGCATTCTGTCCATCAATTGTTGTTTTTGCAATTGTCACCCCGAGTGGGAAGGGTATGCTCAGACGTGAGTCCCGTGCTCTCCATGCCACTGGAATCAAGCTATCCTGGCTGACGAGGGCTGAAAGCCCGAAACCGGTCCTAGGATGCTTGTTTCCAGTCCAGGGAGGACCTGGCTTGGCAGTTCGGGCTGGACTGTTCCCATGGGGCACAGGGTCAAGACTGATTTGCATATGGCTGGGTTCAAACTGGAATGGCATGGTGAGCAAAAAAACGATGGATTTAGGCCCAGATCTCTGTACTGGGTTGAATGTATGACATTGTTCTGCATTCTGTCCATCAATTGTTGTTTTTGCAAATGTCACCCCGAGTGGGAAGGGTATGCTCAGACGTGAGTCCCGTGCTCTCCATGCCACTGGAATCAAGCTATCCTGGCTGACGAGGGCTGAAAGCCCGAAACCGGTCCTAGGATGCTTGTTTCCAGTCCAGGGAGGACCTGACTTGGCAGTTCGGGCTGGACTGTTCCCATGGGGCACAGGGTCAAGACTGATTTGCATATGGCTGGGTTCAAACTGGAATGGCATGGTGAGCAAAAAAACGATGGATTTAGGCCCAGATCTCTGTACTGGGTTGAATGTATGACATTGTTCTGCATTCTGTCCATCAATTGTTGTTTTTGCAATTGTTACCCCGAGTGGGAAGGGTATGCTCAGACGTGAGTCCCGTGCTCTCCATGCCACTGGAATCAAGCTATCCTGGCTGACGAGGGCTGAAAGCCCGAAACCGGTCCTAGGATGCTTGTTTCCAGTCCAGGGAGGACCTGGCTTGGCAGTTCGGGCTGGACTGTTCCCATGGGGCACAGGGTCAAGACTGATTTGCATATGGCTGGGTTCAAACTGGAATGGCATGGTGAGCAAAAAAATGATGGATTTAGGCCCAGATCTCTGTACTGGGTTGAATGTATGACATTGTTCTGCATTCTGTCCATCAATTGTTGTTTTTGCAATTGTCACCCCGAGTGGGAAGGGTATGCTCAGACGTGAGTCCCGTGCTCTCCATGCCACTGGAATCAAGCTATCCTGGCTGACGAGGGAAGAAAGCCCGAAACCGGTCCTAGGATGCTTGTTTCCAGTCCAGGGAGGACCTGGCTTGGCAGTTCGGGCTGGACTGTTCCCATGGGGCACAGGGTCAAGACTGATTTGCATATGGCTGGGTTCAAACTGGAATGGCATGGTGAGCAAAAAAACGATGGATTTAGGCCCAGATCTCTGTACTGGGTTGAATGTATGACATTATTCTGCATTCTGTCCATCAATTGTTGTTTTTGCAATTGTCACCCCGAGTGGGAAGGGTATGCTCAGACGTGAGTCCCGTGCTCTCCATGCCACTGGAATCAAGCTATCCTGGCTGACGAGGGCTGAAAGCCCGAAACCAGTCCTAGGATGCTTGTTTCCAGTCCAGGGAGGACCTGGCTTGGCAGTTCGGGCTGGACTGTTCCCATGGGGCACAGGGTCAAGACTGATTTGCATATGGCTGGGTTCAAACTGTAATGGCATGGTGAGCAAAAAAACGATAGATTTAGGCCCAGATCTCTGTACTGGGTTGAATGTATGACAGTGTTCTGCATTCTGTCCATCAATTGTTGTTTTTGCAATTGTCACCCCGAGTGGGAAGGGTATGCTCAGACGTGAGTCCCGTGCTCTCCATGCCACTGGAATCAAGCTATCCTGGCTGACGAGGGCAGAAAGCCCGAAACCGGTCCTAGGATGCTTGTTTTCAGTCCAGGGAGGACCTGGCTTGGCAGTTCGGGCTGGACTGTTCCCATGGGGCACAGGGTCAAGACTGATTTGCATATGGCTGGATTCAAACTGGAATGGCATGGTGAGCAAAAAAACGATGGATTTAGGCCCAGATCTCTGTACTGGGTTGAATGTATGACATTTTCTGCATTCTGTCCATCAATTGTTGTTTTTGCAATTGTCACCCCGAGTGGGAAGGGTATGCTCAGACGTGAGTCCCGTGCTCTCCATGCCACTGGAATCAAGCTATCCTGGCTGACGAGGGCTGAAAGCCCGAAACCGGTCCTAGGATGCTTGTTTCCAGTCCAGGGAGGACCTGGCTTGGCAGTTCGGGCTGGACTGTTCCCATGGGGCACAGGGTCAAGACTGATTTGCATATGGCTGGGTTCAAACTGGAATGGCATGGTGAGCAAAAAAACAATGGATTTAGGCCCAGATCTCTGTACTGGGTTGAATGTATGACATTGTTCTGCATTCTGTCCATCAATTGTTGTTTTTGCAATTGTCACCCCGAGTGGGAAGGGTATGCTCAGACGTGAGTCCCGTGCTCTCCATGCCACTGGAATCAAGCTATCCAGGCTGACGAGGGCTGAAAGCCCGAAACTGGTCCTAGGATGCTTGTTTCCAGTCCAGGGAGGACCTGGCTTGGCAGTTCGGGCTGGACTGTTCCCATGGGGCACAGGGTCAAGACTGATTTGCATATGGCTGGGTTCAAACTGGAATGGCATGGTGAGCAAAAAAACGATGGATTTAGGCCCACATCTCTGTACTGGGTTGAATGTATGACATTGTTCTGCATTCTGTCCATCAATTGTTGTTTTTGCAATTGTCACCCCGAGTGGGAAGGGTATGCTCAGACGTGAGTCCCGTGCTCTCCATGCCACTGGAATCAAGCTATCCTGGCTGACGAGGGCAGAAAGCCCAAAACCGGTCCTAGGATGCTTGTTTCCAGTCCAGGGAGGACCTGGCTTGGCAGTTCGGGCTGGACTGTTCCCATGGGGCACAGGGTCAAGACTGATTTGCATATGACTGGATTCAAACTGGAATGGCATGGTGAGCAAAAAAACGATGGATTTAGGCCCAGATCTCTGTACTGGGTTGAATGTATGACATTTTCTGCATTCTGTCCATCAATTGTTGTTTTTGCAATTGTCACCCCGAGTGGGAAGGGTATGCTCAGACGTGAGTCCCGTGCTCTCCATGCCACTGGAATCAAGCTATCCTGGCTGACGAGGGCTGAAAGCCCGAAACCGGTCCTAGGATGCTTTTTTCCAGTCCAGGGAGGACCTGGCTTGGCAGTTCGGGCTGGACTGTTCCCATGGGGCACAGGGTCAAGACTGATTTGCATATGGCTGGGTTCAAACTGTAATGGCATGGTGAGCAAAAAAACGATAGATTTAGGCCCAGATCTCTGTACTGGGTTGAATGTATGACAGTGTTCTGCATTCTGTCCATCAATTGTTGTTTTTGCAATTGTCACCCCGAGTGGGAAGGGTATGCTCAGACGTGAGTCCTGTGCTCTCCATGCCACTGGAATCAAGCTATCCTGGCTGACGAGGGCTGAAAGCCCGAAACCGGTCCTAGGATGCTTGTTTCCAATCCAGGGAGGACCTGGCTTGGCAGTTCGGGCTGGACTGTTCCCATGGCGCACAGGGTCAAGACTGATTTGCATATGGCTGGGTTCAAACTGGAATGGCATGGTGAGCAAAAAAACGATGGATTTAGGCCCAGATCTCTGTACTGGGTTGCATGTATGACATTATTCTGCATTCTGTCCATCAATTGTTGTTTTTGCAATTGTCACCCCGAGTGGGAAGGGTATGCTCAGACGTGATTCCCGTGCTCTCCATGCCACTGGAATCAAGCTATCCTGGCTGACGAGGGCTGAAAGCCCGAAACCGGTCCTAGGATGCTTGTTTCCAGTCCAGGGAGGACCTGGCTTGGCAGTTCGGGCTGGACTGTTCCCATGGGGCACAGGGTCAAGACTGATTTGCATATGGCTGGGTTCAAACTGGAATGGCATGGTGAGCAAAAAAACGATGGATTTAGGCCCAGATCTCTGTACTGGGTTGAATGTATGACATTATTCTGCATTCTGTCCATCAATTGTTGTTTTTGCAATTGTCACCCCGAGTGGGAAGGGTATGCTCAGACGTGAGTCCCGTGCTCTCCATGCCACTGGAATCAAGCCATCCTGGCTGACGAGGGCTGAAAGCCCGAAACCGGTCCTAGGATGCTTGTTTCCAGTCCAGGGAGGACCTGGCTTGGCAGTTCGGGCTGGACTGTTCCCATGGGGCACAGGGTCAAGACTGATTTGCATATGGCTGGGTTCAAACTGGAATGGCATGGTGAGCAAAAAAACGATGGATTTAGGCCCAGATCTCTGTACTGGGTTGAATGTATGACATTGTTCTGCATTCTGTCCATCAATTGTTGTTTTTGCAATTGTCACCCCGAGTGGGAAGGGTATGCTCAGACGTGAGTCCCGTGCTCTCCATGCCACTGGAATCAAGCTATCCTGGCTGACGAGGGCTGAAAGCCCGAAACCGGTCCTAGGATGCTTGTTTCCAGTCCAGGGAGGACCTGACTTGGCAGTTCGGGCTGGACTGTTCCCATGGGGCACAGGGTCAAGACTGATTTGCATATGGCTGGGTTCAAACTGGAATGGCATGGTGAGCAAAAAAACGATGGATTTAGGCCCAGATCTCTGTACTGGGTTGAATGTATGACATTGTTCTGCATTCTGTCCATCAATTGTTGTTTTTGCAATTGTCACCCCGAGTGGGAAGGGTATGCTCAGACGTGAGTCCCGTGCTCTCCATGCCACTGGAATCAAGCTATCCTGGCTGACGAGGGCAGAAAGCCCGAAACCGGTCCTAGGATGCTTGTTTTCAGTCCAGGGAGGACCTGGCTTGGCAGTTCGGGCTGGACTGTTCCCATGGGGCACAGGGTCAAGACTGATTTGCATATGGCTGGATTCAAACTGGAATGGCATGGTGAGCAAAAAAACGATGGATTTAGGCCCAGATCTCTGTACTGGGTTGAATGTATGACATTTTCTGCATTCTGTCCATCAATTGTTGTTTTTGCAATTGTCACCCCGAGTGGGAAGGGTATGCTCAGACGTGAGTCCCGTGCTCTCCATGCCACTGGAATCAAGCTATCCTGGCTGACGAGGGCTGAAAGCCCGAAACCGGTCCTAGGATGCTTGTTTCCAGTCCAGGGAGGACCTGGCTTGGCAGTTCGGGCTGGACTGTTCCCATGGGGCACAGGGTCAAGACTGATTTGCATATGGCTGGGTTCAAACTGGAATGGCATGGTGAGCAAAAAAACAACGGATTTAGGCCCAGATCTCTGTACTGGGTTGAATGTATGACATTGTTCTGCATTCTGTCCATCAATTGTTGTTTTTGCAATTGTCACCCCGAGTGGGAAGGGTATGCTCAGACGTGAGTCCCGTGCTCTCCATGCCACTGGAATCAAGCTATCCAGGCTGACGAGGGCTGAAAGCCCGAAACTGGTCCTAGGATGCTTGTTTCCAGTCCAGGGAGGACCTGGCTTGGCAGTTCGGGCTGGACTGTTCCCATGGGGCACAGGGTCAAGACTGATTTGCATATGGCTGGGTTCAAACTGGAATGGCATGGTGAGCAAAAAAACGATGGATTTAGGCCCACATCTCTGTACTGGGTTGAATGTATGACATTGTTCTGCATTCTGTCCATCAATTGTTGTTTTTGCAATTGTCACCCCGAGTGGGAAGGGTATGCTCAGACGTGAGTCCCGTGCTCTCCATGCCACTGGAATCAAGCTATCCTGGCTGACGAGGGCAGAAAGCCCAAAACCGGTCCTAGGATGCTTGTTTCCAGTCCAGGGAGGACCTGGCTTGGCAGTTCGGGCTGGACTGTTCCCATGGGGCACAGGGTCAAGACTGATTTGCATATGACTGGATTCAAACTGGAATGGCATGGTGAGCAAAAAAACGATGGATTTAGGCCCAGATCTCTGTACTGGGTTGAATGTATGACATTTTCTGCATTCTGTCCATCAATTGTTGTTTTTGCAATTGTCACCCCGAGTGGGAAGGGTATGCTCAGACGTGAGTCCCGTGCTCTCCATGCCACTGGAATCAAGCTATCCTGGCTGACGAGGGCTGAAAGCCCAAAACCGGTCCTAGGATGCTTGTTTCCAGTCCAGGGAGGACCTGGCTTGGCAGTTCGGGCTGGACTGTTCCCATGCGGCACAGGGTCAAGACTGATTTACATATGGCTGGGTTCAAACTGGAATGGCATGGTGAGCAAAAAAACGATGGATTTAGGCCCAGATCTCTGTACTGGGTTGAATGTATGACATTATTCTGCATTCTGTCCATCAATTGTTGTTTTTGCAATTGTCACCCCGAGTGGGAAGGGTATGCTCAGACGTGAGTCCCGTGCTCTCCATGCCACTGGAATCAAGCTATCCTGGCTGACGAGGGCTAAAAGCCCGAAACCGGTCCTAGGATGCTTGTTTCCAGTCCAGGGAGGACCTGGCTTGGCAGTTCGGGCTGGACTGTTCCCATGGGGCACAGGGTCAAGACTGATTTGCATATGGCTGGGTTCAAACTGGAATGGCATGGTGAGCAAAAAAACGATGGTTTTAGGCCCAGATCTCTGTACTGGGTTGAATGTATGACATTGTTCTGCATTCTGTCCATCAATTGTTGTTTTTGCAATTGTCACCCCGAGTGGGAAGGGTATGCTCAGACGTGAGTCCCGTGCTCTCCATGCCACTGGAATCAAGCTATCCTGGCTGAAGAGGGCTGAAAGCCCGAAACCAGTCCTAGGATGCTTGTTTCCAGTCCAGGGAGGACCTGGCTTGGCAGTTCGGGCTGGACTGTTCCCATGGGGCACAGGGTCAAGACTGATTTGCATATGGTTGGTTCAAACTGGAATGGCATGGTGAGCAAAAAATCGATGGATTTAGGCCCAGATCTCTGTACTGGGTTGAATGTATGACATTGTTCTGCATTCTGTCCATCAATTTTTGTTTTTGCAATTGTCACCCCGAGTGGGAAGGGTATGCTCAGACGTGAGTCCCGTGCTCTCCATGCCACTGGAATCAAGCTATCCTGGCTGACGAGGGCTGAAAGCCCGAAACCGGTCCTAGGATGCTTGTTTCCAGTCCAGGGAGGACCTGGCTTGGCAGTTCGGGCTGGACTGTTCCTATGGGGCACAGGGTCAAGACTGATTTGCATATGGCTGGGTTCAAACTGGAATGGCATGGTGAGCAAAAAAACGATGGATTTAGGCCCAGATCTCTGTACTGGGTTGAATGTATGACATTGTTCTGCATTCTGTCCATCAATTGTTGTTTTTGCAATTGTCACCCCGAGTGGGAAGGGTATGCTCAGACGTGAGTCCCGTGCTCTCCATGCCACTGGAATCAAGCTATCCTGGCTGACGAGGGCTGAAAGCCCGAAACCGGTCCTAGGATGCTTGTTTCCAGTCCAGGGAGGACCTGGCTTGGCAGTTCGGGCTGGACTGTTCCCATGGGGCACAGGGTCAAGACTGATTTGCATATGGCTGGGTTCAAACTGGAATGGCATGGTGAGCAAAAAAACGATGGATTTAGGCCCAGATCTCTGTACTGGGTTGAATGTATGACATTGTTCTGCATTCTGTCCATCAATTGTTGTTTTTGCAATTGTCACCCCGAGTGGGAAGGGTATGCTCAGACGTGAGTCCCGTGCTCTCCATGCCACTGGAATCAAGCTATCCTGGCTGACGAGGGCTGAAAGCCCGAAACCGGTCCTAGGATGCTTGTTTCCAGTCCAGGGAGGACCTGACTTGGCAGTTCGGGCTGGACTGTTCCCATGGGGCACAGGGTCAAGACTGATTTGCATATGGCTGGGTTCAAACTGGAATGGCATGGTGAGCAAAAAAACGATGGATTTAGGCCCAGATCTCTGTACTGGGTTGAATGTATGACATTGTTCTGCATTCTGTCCATCAATTGTTGTTTTTGCAATTGTTACCCCGAGTGGGAAGGGTATGCTCAGACGTGAGTCCCGTGCTCTCCATGCCACTGGAATCAAGCTATCCTGGCTGACGAGGGCTGAAAGCCCGAAACCGGTCCTAGGATGCTTGTTTCCAGTCCAGGGAGGACCTGGCTTGGCAGTTCGGGCTGGACTGTTCCCATGGGGCACAGGGTCAAGACTGATTTGCATATGGCTGGGTTCAAACTGGAATGGCATGGTGAGCAAAAAAATGATGGATTTAGGCCCAGATCTCTGTACTGGGTTGAATGTATGACATTGTTCTGCATTCTGTCCATCAATTGTTGTTTTTGCAATTGTCACCCCGAGTGGGAAGGGTATGCTCAGACGTGAGTCCCGTGCTCTCCATGCCACTGGAATCAAGCTATCCTGGCTGACGAGGGAAGAAAGCCCGAAACCGGTCCTAGGATGCTTGTTTCCAGTCCAGGGAGGACCTGGCTTGGCAGTTCGGGCTGGACTGTTCCCATGGGGCACAGGGTCAAGACTGATTTGCATATGGCTGGGTTCAAACTGGAATGGCATGGTGAGCAAAAAAACGATGGATTTAGGCCGAGATCTCTGTACTGGGTTGAATGTATGACATTATTCTGCATTCTGTCCATCAATTGTTGTTTTTGCAATTGTCACCCCGAGTGGGAAGGGTATGCTCAGACGTGAGTCCTGTGCTCTCCATGCCACTGGAATCAAGCTATCCTGGCTGACGAGGGCTGAAAGCCCGAAACCGGTCCTAGGATGCTTGTTTCCAGTCCAGGGAGGACCTGGCTTGGCAGTTCGGGCTGGACTGTTCCCATGGCGCACAGGGTCAAGACTGATTTGCATATGGCTGGGTTCAAACTGGAATGGCATGGTGACGGTGAGCAAAAAAACGATGGATTTAGGCCCAGATCTCTGTACTGGGTTGAATGTATGACATTGTTCTGCATTCTGTCCATCAATCGTTGTTTTTGCAATTGTCACCCCCGAGTGGGAAGGGTATGCTCAGACGTGAGTCCCGTGCTCTCCATGCCACTGGAATTAAGCTATCCTGGCTGACGAGGGCTGAAAGCCCGAAACCGGTCCTAGGATGCTTGTTTCCAGTCCACGGAGGACCTGGCTTGGCAGTTCGGGCTGGACTGTTCCCATGGGGCACAGGGTCAAGACTGATTTGCATATGGCTGGGTTCAAACTGGAATGGCATGGTGAGCAAAAAAACGATGGATTTAGGCCCAGATCTCTGTACTGGGTTGAATGTATGACATTGTTCTGCATTCTGTCCATCAATTGATGTTTTTGCAATTGTCACCCCGAGTGGGAAGGGTATGCTCAGACGTGAGTCCCGTGCTCTCCATGCCACTGGAATCAAGCTATCCTGGCTGATGAGGGCTGAAAGCCCGAAACCGGTCCTAGGATGCTTGTTTCCAGTCCAGGGAGGACCTGCCTTGGCAGTTCGGGCTGGACTGTTCCCATGGGGCACAGGGTCAAGACTGATTTGCATATGGCTGGGTTCAAACTGGAATGGCATGGTGAGCAAAAAAACGATGGATTTAGGCCCAGATCTCTGTACTGGGTTGAATGTATGACAGTGTTCTGCATTCTGTCCATCAATTGTTGTTTTTGCAATTGTCACCCCGAGTGGGAAGGGTATGCTCAGACGTGAGTCCCGTGCTCTCCATGCCACTGGAATCAAGCTATCCTGGCTGACGAGGGCTGAAAGCCCGAAACCGGTCCTAGGATGCTTGTTTCCAGTCCAGGGAGGACCTGGCTTGGCAGTTCGGGCTGGACTGTTCCCATGGGGCACAGGGTCAAGACTGATTTGCATATGGCTGGGTTCAAACTGGAATGGCATGGTGAGCAAAAAAACGATGGATTTAGGCCCAGATCTCTGTACTGGGTTGAATGTATGACATTGTTCTGCATTCTGTCCATCAATTGTTGTTTTTGCAATTGTCACCCCGAGTGGGAAGGGTATGCTCAGACGTGAGTCCCGTGCTCTCCATGCCACTGGAATTAAGCTATCCTGGCTGACGAGGGCTGAAAGCCCGAAATCGGTCCTAGGATGCTTGTTTCCAGTCCAGGGAGGACCTGGCTTGGCAGTTCGGGCTGGACTGTTCCCATGGGGCACAGGGTCAAGACTGATTTGCATATGGCTGGGTTCAAACTGGAATGGCATGGTGAGCAAAAAAACGATGGATTTAGGCCCAGATCTCTGTACGGGGTTGAATGTATGACATTGTTCTGCATTCTGTCCATCAATTGTTGTTTTTGCAATTGTCACCCCGAGTGGGAAGGGTATGCTCAGACGTGAGTCCCGTGCTCTCCATGCCACTGGAATCAAGCTATCCTGGCTGATGAGGGCTGAAAGCCCGAAACCGGTCCTAGGATGCTTGTTTCCAGTCCAGGGAGGACCTGGCTTGGCAGTTCGGGCTGGACTGTTCCCATGGGGCACAGGGTCAAGACTGATTTGCATATGGCTGGGTTCAAACTGGAATGGCATTGTGGTAAATAAAATCTTCTTTACCGGACTGAATTTCATACGGAATCCTAAAATAAAGTAAAATAGCTCAAAATAACAAGAGGCAGAATCCGTGGTATAAGAGGTTTTCTAAATGGGCTTTATTCCACTCAAAATGGCCGACTCGAGTCGCGGCCTTCAGGTTCCGTCACCACGAGGGTTCAGGAAGTGAAGTACAATACTTTATTGACAGACATGCATTTTTATAATAAGTACATTACAATGAAACGAATGTAGAAGGCGTAACATTTGATAAGAAAAGTGACATAACAGGTACGTAATCGAAACTAGGCGTAACAGGGAATAAAAGAAACATGATTGGTTAGGATTATCAGACATAGGTGGATCTATAAGATAATACTTGGCATAGATGCGCGCGCAGCAGCATGACGTGTGAGTGACGTGCAACTAGGGGGTGAAGGGGACTTGACATTTAGCTCTATATGTGGAGACGAGAAGTCTGGGGGGTCAAGTCAACCTAATCCCAAATCATATCTAACATCCTATGTTTAGAGAACTATGTTATCCACAAGGAAGGACTCTCGGACAGAATCTATTCTATACTAACTGTGTGTGCGTGTACAAGCGTCTAAGTGTCTATATGAGATGCGAGGGGCAGAAAACTTTCCATGGCAGCAGGGCTATGAATCACTTGCAGGAGGACGGAAAGGCTGAGTCCTTTGCTTGGTAGCTGGAAGAATGTTTACTTAAACTACTAGACAGGAATGCATCGGCTGAAGAGCAAAATAGATAATTCGAAGGTGAAATACAGCTTCTTGGCAGGAAGGCGAAAACTGGCCGAGGCAGGCACCGTTAGCTGCACAGGGAGTAGGACAAAGTTCATGGATACAGATGCGAGCTCAAGCTGAAGCTGTCAGAGACAGAGAGCAGGGAAAGGCTTTGAGGACAGAATCGGGCCTACTTGCCTGAACTGTAAAAATGTAGTAACTTAGCCATATAAAGTCGGTGGCCTTTCATACTTAGGAATCGAATATCCAGCCCATCGATGGCGGATCTGACAGAGAACATGTCGACGGTAGACACACATATGTTTGCGTCTTAGAAACTGGAACTGGAGGGAACATACATGTACTTGTAACATGCATATAGAACCGTTGGGGTCCAAGATAGGGGACATAACTGATCAGGAAAATCCACATTTCCACATTCCCTCCTTGTCCCCTACTTGCCCTTCAAGAGATATCAATCTCCATCATTCCATCGATTTGCTCATGGAGCATCATTTCTTCTTCCTTCTTCTTCCGGCATTTTGAACGAGAACTGTGATATGGAATGCATGATGTGGCACACAGACCACAAATCGCTGGTCCACATTGCAGGCATAAACAACAACTGAAGAGCATAAGAAGGCCAATACCTAGGAAGGATAGAACTCTCCATCCCCAGGCTGATATCACACTCCAAAACCACCCGGACCACGTCCAAGTGCCTGGATTTTCGTGTATCTGGCTTACAATCTTATGAAGGCGTGTTATAGCTTTATATACAGATGGCGAATTTTCTGGTATGAATATGCAGCAGCTGGATCCGATGACCCTGCAAGCTCCGCCCCTATCGGCCAGGATGACGTCAAGGACAAGACGATTCTGGAGAACAACAATTCTCATCACTGATTGTTCTTCTGTCAGATTGCCTAGGGCGGCTATAGTCTCGTTTACTACAGCTTCAAGAGTCTTGGTGAGTCTGCGTATCAGCTTACTATTTGATATTGTACCTATATAGGGAAAGATACCTTTATTGAAATCTACATACTTGTCCCATGCCGTCTCAGTATAATCGACAACTGGGAGATCTCTACGCTCTCTTTTGTGTACTAAATGAACATTTCGATAATAATCAGGGGGAGCTAGGAAAACAGGTGGCAAAAGGAATGCTATGTAACAGGTACCATCCCAATCTAGAGGCAGACGCATATATGCAGTCTGACCACATATAAAGTAAGAATGGCGAGAAGCTCTAAATGAAGATTTACCTTGATCACTATATTCTACTGTAGTAACGCATTGGCTATGGCCCATGTGTATGGAACCAACTTTTCTTACACATAATTCACCCTTAACTGGAAATACTGACATAGTGGGCAGAATTAGTTCAACTTCGGATTTGACATTCAAAATCATAAGATTAGGCGTAAAATTACCTAATTTATACACTTCATTTTCTAAATCAGTTCCTGTTCTACTGGGGTGACCCTCCTTATTGGGGTGACAGACTTTGAATAAAACTAGATTCAGATTTCCCCATATCCAATGTTGTTGATAAACTGCTGTGTTTGGGTCTATGGAATTTAATAAACTAAACCATGCTCCACAGGAGCCATTGTGTGTGAACGGATGTGGAAAGAAAGGCAGAACTCCTTTGTTATTCTGATAGGGAGGGAGTCGGCCACACACCCAACAATTGGTGGCATTACTAGTCTGATGGGAATGATGTAACATACTAATGAATGTGTTATTGCGCAGCGCAAGTCTATAGGACAACTCATGTGGGGGTAGGTCACTAAAAGAATGTTCATCAGTTATATTGAAAGCACGTTTAGAAACAGGATAATACACATGCAACAATATACTTGCAGTAACTATTAAAAAACTCAAGGAAAACAAAATTAATAAAGTCACAATACAGTGGCTACGCAGTAATTTACAATAAGCATGTCGTTTCATTATGATTCTGGACTCTACATCATTCAGACCTAAGGGATACATGTCGGGACAGATTCAACCGCTTCACCTTGGAGAGGACTTAAACAATCAAATCGTCCGACAGTTTGGATCTGGACCTGAGTTTCTGCTTATAGAGTTCGGTGCTACTGGCCTCAGCCAAGGGTAGCTTTGAGTCAATGGGGGAAGACACACGGGGAGTACTGTTTGTGTCAGGAGGAAGTCCATGAAATTTCTTGATATGGCTGGAATGCACCCAGCCTTTTCTCCCTTCGATCTTCACAGCTGTTCTGGTCGTCAGCAGGACCAACTTAGGAAGCCTCCACCTTGGCTCCAGTTGGGTTTTCCGATCGAAATTCCTGACGAGAACATAATCGCCGGGAATTACATCATGAGGTTTCACCTCGGTGTTGTCGGGAAAAGCTGCGACTACCTGTGAACGACAAGATTGTAGTGCAGACATCAAGGAAGCCAGGTAATCTGTCAGCATATTACAGTCAACATCAGTTATTTTACGGGGTATAGGCGTCCCCCACATATTCGGTGGTCTACCAAAGATCACCTCATAAGGGGATAGCCCTGTTCGAGAGTGTGCTACCATCCTCATGTAAAATAGCGCAACTGGTAAAGCTACTATCCAGTCCACACCTTTTTCCTGACATATTTTAGACAGTCTGATTTTTAAAAGTTGATTATGTCGTTTCACGAGACCTGCTGCCTCGGGGTGTCGGACACAGTGGAATTTCCACCCACTGATATCCCAACAAAAGTGAGACATGTTTCATTAATTCGGATGAGAAAGGCTGACCGTTATCTGAATATACAACACGTGGTAAACCGTACCGTGGGAAGAATTCTCGAACTAGCTGCTTGGCAGTAGTCGGGGCAGTGTAATCTGATACGGGATACGCCTCTGTCCAACGGGAGAGAGCGCAGACAACTACGAGAACATATTTGAATCCTCGACAACGTTCCATCTGAATATAATCCTTCTGGAGGACTTCAAAAGGATGGTCAGGAGGCTGAAATCCACCCTGCTCTACGGGAACACTCTTTCCTGGATTAAACTGACAACATATCATACAGGTACGAACTTTTTGTTTAGCTGCTGCTCGTAAATGTTTGTTGAACCAAATGTGCTGAATGCTGTCTAGCATAGCCTTCTCTCCTAAATGTGCTGGACTGTGAACTGTAGCTATAATGGCTTGAACCATGGAATCAGGGAGAAACCATACAGATTTCTCCTTCGTCATCCATCCTTGATCTGTCTGGATCCCTCCTAGTTCAGTCCACTTCTTTATTTCTTCTGCTGTGGCATGTGTCTGTATGTCAATTACGTCAAGTGCGGGATCCTTAATTGTCATACACTGTGTTGGTGTCTGAACTATTGGCTTTGTCATGTCTAATGTGCGATTCTGAGCAGTCTGTTTAGCTGTTCTGTCAGCTAAATCATTGCCTTGAGAAATGGTATCAGTAACCTTCGTGTGTGCTTTACATTTCATAATCGATATAGCAGTGGGTAGATGTATTGCGTCTAACAAAGCATGAATGAGGGGTCCGTGCTGAATGTGGGCACCATGGGAGGTTAAATAACCTCTCTCTCGCCACAGCACGCCGAAGTCGTGTACAACTCCGAATGCATAACGTGAGTCAGTGTATACATTAACTTTCTTATTTGTGGCTTGAATACAGGCTTGTGTTAGAGCAATAAGTTCTGCTGCTTGGGCTGACAAAGTATCTATACAATTTGTCTCAATAACTTTAGTGTCTGTTGTGACTGCATACGCGGCCACTAAATCTCCTGTACTTGTTCTCATGCACGATCCGTCTACATACAACGTCAGGTCTGGATCTAACAATGGAACGTCTGTCAAGTCTTGTCTAGGTTTCGTCTTTATTTCAATGATTTCAACACAATCATGAGCTAGTGGGTCTGTTCCAATTACAGGTAATAGTGTAGCAGGATTCAATGTATTACACCGTCGGATCTCTATGTGTGGTTGAAACAATGTCAGTTCATAACCGGTAAGTCTTGCTATGGTCAAGTGTTGTGTTTGTGTTCGGTTCACAAGAACCTCTACTGCATGTGGTACTTGTACTGTCAATGGATGTCCTAACACTATGGCATCGCTTTGTCTGATTGCTAAAGCTGTCGCTGCCACTGATTTCAGGCATGCAGGCAAAGCCTGAGCTACGGGATCTAATGTACTGGAAAAATAAGCACATGGCTTGCGTGATCCTGCTTGATCCTGAGTGAGTACTGACAAGGCAGTACCTTCGCGTTCTGTAACAAAGAGTGTAAAATGTTTGCTATAACATGGTGTTGCTAAAACCGGTGCTTGACATAAAGCTTTCTTTAAGCTTTCAAAAGCTTGTGTATGTTCCTGAGTCCAAGGGAGAACAGTCGATGTGGCTGCCTCCTGTGTGGTTAACTGAATGAGTGGTTTTGCTAGAAATGCGTACTGAGGGATCCACTGCCTACAATATGAAGTGAGGCCTATGAAAGCCCGCACCTCCTTTTGTGTCTGGGGTATTGACATGTTAGCAATTAACTGGATGCGATCTGGTGTAAGCTGCCTTCCCTCCTTGGACAGCGAGTGACCAAGATAAATAACTCGCTGGACACAGAATTGCAGCTTAGAAGGAGACACCTTGTGCCCCTTGTCGGCTAGAAAATGTAAAACTGTCAGAGAAGCTTTTTCACATTCTGGCTCGCTTCTCGCTGTGATCAGCAGATCATCGACATATTGAAGCAGTGCAGTATTGACTGGCATGTGGATACTGTCAAGTTCTCATTTCAGTGCTTGGCTGTAGATGCTGGGGCTTTCTGTGAATCCTTGGGGAGCGCGTGAGAATTTAAAACTGCGCCCATTTAAACTGAATCCGAACAAGTATTGGCTTTCCGGATCTATTGGGACGCTGAAAAAGGCATTCTTGAGATCGATTACAGTAAAGAATGTTGCTTCGGAATCAATTGCTGTCAACAATGATGATATATCAGGGACCACAGGGAATTGTGGTACAATGCACTTGTTTAGTTCACGCAAATCAATAACCAATCGGTACACTGGTGGGGCAGTAGGATCAGTTCGTTTAAGAATCGGAATTATCGGTGAATTACATACATTGGAGTCTGTTTCTACAACTACTCCCTGGGCAATCAGCTCATCAATGATTTTCAGCAAAGCCACTACAGCATCATGCGGTAACTTGTATTGTCGCATTCGTGGTAGTACCACTCCTGCTTTCAGTGTGACTCGATAGGGTGTAATGTTCATGCAGCCAACATCCGTAGGGCCTTGTGCCCATAGATGTACTGGTAAAGTCTGTAGTCGGGGATCCATGTCTCTAGACACATAGTGACCTTTAAAATCACGTAAAAACAACCTTACTCCTTCCGGAGAACAACATATTATGGCTCCTAGTGCTTTCAGAGTTTTAATTCCTAACAGATTTTCTGGGCATGATTTAGTAAGCAATAAATCTGTAGTTCGTGTCAAAGGTCCTATCGTAAGTGGTAGAGGCTGTGATACTTCATTAACAATAGGTTTTCCTGAAAAACCAAGGGAAACATTTTGAGAGCCTGAGAGGGGTGCCCCTGGAACTTCACTACGTTTTATGGTTGTTCGACTTGCCCCTGTATCGAGTAAGAATTTTCTATCTTGACCTAATAATTCACTATGTACATAAGGTCCTTCTTGATCTACAGGGATCTCGATAAGCGGTAAGTCAACTTCCCTCTCTAGGCTGGTTCATGCGTAACGCTGATACTCAGGGTATTCATACTGTGCAGTCTGATACATTTGTCGTGTTGTGGTTTGTGTGGTAGTAGCAGGCAACGGTGGTGCAGCTGGCACAAACTGTATGGGTTGCTGTGAGGCTGGCATGGACTGTTGTTGAACTGGCATGGACTGTCCATGCTGCATAGCTCCTTGTTCATTCTGATCTTGTCTAACTAATCGTGGTCTCTCCTTTGCAATACCTGTAGCTATATTACGTTTCAGGACTGGACAATCGTGTACATAATGGCCCAGTTGTTTACAGTAATTGCAGGTTCCCTTTACAGGAACTGCAGAATCACCAGAATGTGTCACACCCTTTTTGTGACCATCTGCTGGTACTGTCTGAGAAACTAGCATTTTCATTTTTGTATCCTTCATGCGTCTATGCTCGTGTTCTTGTTCATCCCTAATTCTATTGTGATGATACTGTAACATTTGTAGCATTTGCGACGGAGTGTTACTTTGCCAGGTACTCTCGAATTTCAATATTCTATTCTTTACTGGAGGCAATGCATTTTCCACTAATTTTGTCACAAATAAATGTGGATATGAGTCACTACTTGCTTTTATACCACTATTTATACCAAAACATTTTTCAAATCGAGCATAATAATCGCTTGTGTCTTCATCTTGCTTTTGTTTGCAGGCTGTGATTGCACCCCAATCTTCCTTTTTTGTAGTTAATAAACGTGGCAGTACCTGTACTAGTAAACCTGGTAACAGTTTAACTTTATCCCCGAGCCCTGAACCTGCAGTTCGGCCCCTTTCTTCCTCTGCTAATGCTGTCCAGTCTATCTTTTGGTCACCCACTTCCCACTCTTTTTCTTTCAGTTTTTCATAAATGCCAGCAGGCAAAAGCACCTTTAATATCGTCATAATATCAGGAAAGGTGTACTCTCCCATCAGTAACATGTCTTTAATTTCTCGGTGGAAACCCGCTGGGTCTTTGTCATGACTAGGTACCACTTTTTTCATTTCTAATAATTCCATTTTTGATATGGGTGTGTAAACAAATACACGGTGAAACTCATTGTCTTCGCCTTTTATTGGGTGCACTTCTCGTAGGGGATTTTGTCTATCCATATAGTACGGCGCTCTTTCTCTGCGGGGCAGCGAGAGAGAATCCGGACTTACAAAAAGGACATACTGCTTACGTGACACTAATATCTCTTTAATTAGCTTGTTACTAGAACCTCTCCATCTGTTCGTGAGTAGTTCCGTTAATATATCAGGTAAGGGACCAGGGTCAGCATGTTGGCTCTTATATAATATGAGGAGTTGCTGAATCATATAGATTCCAGCTAAACGTTGTTCATCTGTACTGAGATTAAAAAACGTGTGTGCTACGGTCTCATCACCGTATTTTTCAGGACTGTCAATCCAGTGAACGGCTGATCTGGCTAATTCTTGCTCATCCATGGAATCGAGGAGGTGGTAACCCCTTCGTTCTCGTAGTATTTTATCTGCGGCTTGAAAACGAATGTTCAGGAGACTTCAGATTTATTATAGGCGTCGGATACGTTCTGCTATTATTTGGGCATACTGAGTGTATGGGATCAGAAAAACATCTAGCATTATCACAGGATCCTCCTCTGCCTACATAGGCTATGGTCTCTGACTGTCTTGCGGAATTCCCTGATTCGGACACTTCATCTTGCTCAAACTCGTCTGTTCCCAATCTTTCTTCATGAATACGCTCTATTTCTTTACGGATTTTTCGGCACATGGCTATTATACAATTTTGCTTATCGTGTCTCCCTTCTGATATATTCTGACTCCATTTTGTAAGAATAAGCATTGCATTCGGGTCTACCCCCGGACGGTCTTGATTTCTGATCACACAGTTTATGAGGAAACGTAACAGTTCCCCCTGTATCTCTACTTTCTGGAATTCCATAGCTCTGTTAATACATCCTGGATCTCGTCCTGTTTGAACAAAATGATATATGTTATCTAGATGCGTAATCATCCCTGGTAACCTCGCTAAATACTCTGCGGCTCGCCTGATACGTAATGATGCCAGGACCATTTCATCCTCTTTACCAACCACCGGGTCATATCTACAATTTACAAGGAGTTCTTTAAGCGTACGTTCACTTACGAATTTAGGTGTACGAGAATGCGCTGACTCTTGAAAAACAAGTTTATTTATTCTAGGTGGTGTAAAGGTACTGCTAGCACCTCCCGTGGCCCCATCTGGGGCGTCGGGTGTGAATGGGTTCGTTGAACGTGACACAGCAACTATGGGCGTCGACACCCCTGTAGAATCGACTGCGGAGACAGATGCGGAAACAGATGTGCTTGCCGATGCTTGCGTCGGGACTTGCTGTTGCATGGGTACAGATACCTGATCCTGACGTTGAACCCCTCCGCCAGACGGTCTATGTGGTGTGGCGTTAGCATACTCGGGAGCTGCATCATCTAGATATGAGGAAAGAAAAACATCTTCTGCGGTTCTGGGATGCCCTTTTTGATGTACCTTAATTGGAAATAATGGGGGTGGCAAGTCTTTTGGCATCTCTGTAACAGCCTTAGGTAGTCCTTCGGCTAGAAGGGGATACATACCATTCATAAGAGCATTTCTTTGTCTATTTACTTGTTCTGATTTCACTCGGATACCTTCCTCAATTAATAGATTTTCTTGAACTTTATTTGAACTTTCTTTACTCCTCTCTTCTTGTCTACGTGCTTTTTCTGTACGTCTATGAGATTCTTTACGCCATAACTCAACAGCGTCTTTCTGTGACTGTCTGACCTTTCTTTTCCATAACTCTTCCTCTACTTTCATGATGCACTCTGCATCCCAGGTTCCCGCTGCGGGCCACCTTTGACTTTCCGGCAATCCCTTGGTATAATCTACCCATAGATCAAGAAACAATATGGCATCTAAGCCATGCTTATGGTACATAAAATGCCCTGGAGTGTCCCTAGGAGGAATAGGAACTGCTTCTTCAAGCACCCCTTTTCTGGTAGTAATCTGTCTTAACTTCGAGAAGAGCGGCATATTGACAACTGATCTGATACTTACTCTTGAACTTACTTAATACGAAAAACACAATAATGAACAGTGAACAATGAACAATCATTCATACCACAATATGCAAGACATTTATGAAAACATTAAACATTAAACATTTAACAATGACCGACAATGATGACAGTCTGCCTAACTAATCACCACGCTGAATTCTTGACAATAACTGCATACTTCGGAATACTTGATATACTGCTAAACAGTACATATACACTGCTAAACAGTGCAGACCGGATTGTTGCAGGGATTCTGCTGATACACAGAACTATGCGAAGAACCCCAGGACCTCAGTGAATTGTGGTGTACCAGAAACTCACCTCAGAACCCAGAACCCAGTATCCGGCTAGCATAAGTGTCCCATTAGTTATCCGAGATTTAGCTCGGCGGTCCCAATGTGTAGACAACCCAGAACAAGCGACTCAGTACATACTCAGGAATGGTGGGAATCGGAAATACCTGTTCGTATATTATTCTCACATCAGTCCACAACAATAATCAACAGAGACACGTTGTAAATAAAAGGGGGTTTATTTTTATAGACCACGTGTCCTAAGATGCAGTACTTTGGCTAATACAAGCAGACAAATGATTAATATCAAAACCAGCAACATAGTTACAATACCATAGAATATAAAAGGGGTGATCATATTATAATGTCAGTGGATACTACCACCTTCCCTTTACTAAGAAGCTAATATTATTATTATGCTAATAGAAGGTCTCTTAGGCTTGAATAGGGGACCCCATACCTCAAAGATCAGCTTAGTGAAATCACATCACAGGAGCATCAGGAGACTTCTCGCAGGAAGGCTCGTCTTCGGTCTGAATAATAAACATGATGTCTGTGATACTAAAAGCACTAATTTTCAGGCATTTGCAGCTGCGCGTGTGTTATGGCTAAATAGTGGGCCGATCAACCTAGAGTGAAAAACATGCATTGTGTAATAACCCAGACTGTTTGTCACACCATGTACAGACCAAGGTCGCTGCGCAGAGCTTGGGATGGTAACAACAGATTGCTCTTGTGTGAAGCAAGTCTCGAGTCAGCAGTTTGTTTTAAGAAATAACATGTAAACGCAGTGCCGTGTGCAAAAGCAAAAAGATGGCTTTCTAACATCTAACGTGGTTATGCTAACTTAACAATGCCTGTACGTATTCAGAGAGAACTCACGACACGCCCCCTTGATCGAAGCACTATTTAGTAGGCAAGAAAAGAGAGAACGCAGAGTTCAGTTTCGTCAGAGCAGAACAAGGCGTAACCAATTCAAACGTTCAGAATGAGTTAAAATCTGAAACGAAAAAAATTGAAAAGCAACAGGGGAAACTGTGGTGTCCGGAAAAAAAATATAATCAATTAAAAAAAAAAAAAAAAAACTCAAAACAACCATCATGGAGAAAGCAAAAAAGTAAATGCCGCGGCAGGGTGCTGTCCAGGAGCGACAGGTGCCAAGGACGATAGTTCAATCAATCCATGAATGTATAGGCAGCATATGTGGCAACCGCTTCCAACAAAAAATCATTTGCAGGGCCAGCGAAAGTCTCAGCCATCCAATCCATCAACGAGAAGGAACACACGTGTTCTTCAATCAGCGGAGCTTCCAGCACGATCAGAGGGCACCCGGAATGTACTTCCAAATAGCTCATAGCCAAGAAGTTGCAGGCAGCTGTAGAGATGTCCCAATTACCCAGGATCCCATGTGCTGCTCCACACGCCATTATCCGGACACCAGAACAGGTCAACTCGTGAGACACTAAGGGCCTCATTAGTCGATCGAAATCCGGCACCGGAGACACCAGGCTGGTCAAGCACAAATCCAAAGGCCATTCAAAGGGGCAATCCAGGCAGTGTAGCACAGGCTGTACGCAGGTGAAGTAGCAATACCGGAAGGACAATCCATACGCCAGGCTTAAAGTCGCCAACGGCAGAGTTCCATAAAAGTCAAGCATCCTATCCCGAAGAAGCTGCAGGCGGGACAGGTGCCCGAGTGGCACAGATGGAGCAGCCATTTCGTAGAATGAAAAGGAAAAGCAGCACACCTGCCGCTAGCGCCAGAAGTAGCGGAACACCTCCAAAGATGCTCGAGAACAGAGAATGAAAAAAGCCCGGAACCACACCAAAAATAGTTTGGAAAGAGGTCACGAGACCCGAGCCCACAAGTTTAAAAAAATGAGCCAGGCCGGTCGTGGACGAGGCATTGAAAATAGTTTGGATCAAAGAGCCGAAATGTAGGGGGAGGTCAGTATTCAGAAGCGCCTGTACCTCTGTGCGCGTATTAGCAACGTGAAGGTCGAATGTTTCACGAGAGGAAGTCAAAGACACCTCTTTTTGGGACAATAAGGCTCTTATTCTGCTCAACTGGTTGAACTCTGCTTTCAAGGTTGGAATCGAAGGCCAGATAGAAACATCCAGCCGCCCATGCGGGGGTGGAAAGAGAACATTATTGCAGCAGACAACTTTCTGCGAGACAGTTACTATGTATGGGATTCCCACTAACATCCCACAGCAAGCTTCAGTATTCAAAATTAAATAACTACCGTTAGCAAGCAGCTTGAAAGAAGGGGTAATCATAGGCACTGGGATACCTCGCAGAACGCAGGCCAAATTCGGGGCTTGTACATTGCACGCGCCGTGTAATTGAATGTGCCTACAAACCAAGGAATGGTCTGGTGACGTGGTGCATTCCTCGCCTTTCAAATAAACCTCAGTTCCGTCCCTAGTACATCTATACGTAAAGGGGAGGGACCAAACCTCGTGTATGAAAGCGGTGCCTAGCGGTTCATATCTACCTAAAGCATAATGTTTCATACAAGACGTAAACTTAAAAAGCGCAAAAGGGAGAGTTATCAATCCGTGTGCTAGCCACGTAGCCGAATTGATCTCCGCTACTGAGAAGGGCAATGGCTCTAATTTTTCAATATGTAACAATGAATATGTAGCATCCTTCATGGACATAAAGCGCTGCTTGTCAGTAAGGTTAAAGGGAAGGAATAACGATGTAGTGTTCAAATAGTCCCAAGGGACCCTCCCTGCCTTTAACGTCTGCAATGTCCACGCAAACTGCATAACAGAACGCAACTGGTTTTGACCATGATATAACACAGACATATCATCATGCACAATATCAACAACTGACGAAACAATATTATCTAATGTATAAATCCTAGAAGAGAGAGTGCTAATGCTATTATCTATAACGGCTAAAACCTTCTCCATGTTTGCTTGGTCAATAGCTCTCAATCTGGAAGCCGCCTCAATCTGTGACAACTTCCAGACTTCGTTGTAAATAGCATACGCCCACCTTTTGGTTCTGCCGCTCACAGGACCCTTAACAAAATCATTCAAATCTATACTGTCATGTAATTGTGATAAGTGATCCTTGACAGACGCCAAAGTGGAATGTCGCAGCCAAGATTGACATAACTTGCCCACAGAGTATGTAGTGACAGTATGTGACGACTCAAACCGAGGGTCTACACGTTCTTGAGTATATCCCGGTTTCAGTCCCAGAAAACGTCGTTGACAGATATCTGAACTGCTTTGCCAAATTAACCAACCCTCACTATCAACTTTCGAAATATTGAAAGATGTATTTGAAACTAAGGATTGCAAAGCAGCGCGGGACAGATCTGTGTGGTTATCCCAATTGGGATAAGCGCCCAGATCTGGCACAGAAGGTGACTTTAATTGTTTAGAAGTAGCCAATCCGAAACAGGTGGTTTGGAAGATGGATGAATTTAAAAATAAAATATGATTTGGTATAAGACAGGCACGATGTAAAGCCTCTGTACCCTGTACCTGCCACGGCTTGGAACCCCAAACCGACTTTAGATCAATAGTAGCCTTCCATACATCATAACCTTTGATTGACAACTCGTCCATGAAGGACTTAGAATAAAGTAGCTTCGTGTGTGTCAGTCTAACTTTTGCGGCAGACTCAGGCAGCACCTTAAAATAAAACGCTGCCGGGTTGGAAACACTGAAATCGGTAAAATATGAATACTTGTTAACCAGTGTTTGTGAACTTCCGAATTCGGGAGTAGGACAGTGTTCCCATTGGGTAAAATTTACAAAATTTCTAAACGTATTTGCTTTATGCAGGAAATGATTGCCATAATGTAGAAAACAATACTGTTCCGCATAATTAGCCGCATTTTCGTATAAATCTTCAGCATCAAAAGCGGCATAATATTTCAAATCAGAAAACAGTGATTCAATGGCATGTACATCCCAATCATCAGAACGTATGTTCTGCCTAACCACATCACCCATAGAAACACGAAATACATTAGGTACATTAATGACCTCTGTAGGCCCATGAATTTGGAATTTAACAGCATCCCATGCGATTCCATCCAAGATGGGCCAGGCAGTAATATTCACAAAAGTCTGGTCCCTCTTCATGATGTGGGACGAGGAGTGGGGGGCCAAAGTTCCATTGATAAGTCTAATTGTCGATCTCTCACTCAGATAGTGGCCATCCACAAGACGGAAAAAAACTATTACAAATCCAATGGACATAAACAAAAAAACACTGAAAAGCAACAGCCAAATGTATGTCCAAGGGGCAATCAAAAAATGTCTCTTAAACCAGCTGAAAAAAACTGCAATGTTCGATGGGGGGCTTGAGGGCAATGAGTTAGTGTCAAAGGAGAAACGGGACTGTCCAAGCGCCGTAG
Organism: Triturus cristatus; assembly: GCF_964204655.1. Classification (NCBI taxonomy): domain Eukaryota; kingdom Metazoa; phylum Chordata; class Amphibia; order Caudata; family Salamandridae; genus Triturus; species Triturus cristatus. The sequence continues at coordinate 352,748,163 of NC_140594.1, forward strand.
ATTGGAAAACAGGTGAGGGACCACGTGTAGGATAAGCATACTCAGTCTCTTCGGGCAAACCACCAGCCGATGGTATCAACAAGGGATCAGTAACCGATTGCATCTCGATGGCAACATCAGGCAAGGTGTTAGAAGCAAGAGTCAACATTGAATTTCTTTGCAGCGTCTGGCATGAAACTGCTGGAGTCACACTAAGAAGTTTGACATTGTCAATAGAGATGTACCTGTTTTCTTTGCGACCAGGAAGTGGAGGTAAAACGACTGTTCTTGTACCCTGCACTCCAAGCACTGGAACTGGTGCACGATAAGAGGGGCCGAACTCCTTCTTGTTCTCCACCTTCTCACGGACCAGATCACCCACTCGGGGCAGCCAGCCGACTACCGGAATCTGAACTTCAGCTTCAGATGTGGAGGGCATGTGTTCCTTCGATAGAGTGTCTCTGGATTCTAGCAGAGTCTGTAAAACAGCACAGTGATCATCTACGTCAAAGGGTGCGGTCGACGCCGCCATGTCTAGACCATCAAGGTCTGGTACAAACATTCTTATTCCGAAGAGCATCATGTACGGGGTCCGCCCACCCAGAGACCTTCTAGGGAGATTATTAAGTGCACGTTGGACGTTATACAAATGGGCTAGCCAGTTTCGGCCTGTGCCTAAAACACGGGCTGTCAATGATTGCTTTAAGTCACGGTTCATTCGCTCCACCACACTATTACCCTCAGGTCGGTAGGGGGACGAAAATTTGACTAGGACCCCCAAATTTCTCATAGCCTCCTTGTAAGCCTTAGAGGCAAACGCAGGGCCCTGATCAGAATGGAAGGTACCACACGCAAAAGTTCCCACAAAGACACGCAAATCTCTGATGACAGTCCGCGAGTCAGCACTCCTTTGTGGCCATACCCACAGAAAACGTGTGCACGAATCCACTGCAACCAAGATGTACTTGTACGCAGTATCAGAAGAAAAAGGACCGCAGTGATCCAAATAAACACAACCAAATGGTTTATTGGATATGTACAATTGTGTTTGTGATGGGCGCGCAACAGTAGAAGGTTTAATCTGTTGGCAAATGTCACAATCGAGAACATAAGCGCGCGCTTGTTTATATAAACCGAACCACCAGTAACGTTGTTGTAGCAGAGATATAGTGGCTGACACTCCGGCGTGGGCTGACGCCAACCCCTCATGAGCAGCCAGAATCAGTGCGGGTCTGCAGTCCGCGTTGGGAATAATTCTGTCACCAACGTCGTTAATCCTCACTAATGGGACATTATCAGGACTTAAATGGTAAATGTAACGAGAAGGAAAACCCTTCGGGTAATCGCCTCCCTTTTCTGTAGCAGCAATAGCTGCCAAGATGTCATCATCAATCTTACTCTTTGATCTGGTTACCGCTGCCACTAAGTATGTAGCCACTGCTGTTTTTGCTGCCTCGTCAGCCAAGCCGTTGCCGACAGCATGGACACCAAGTCTTTGGTGACCAAGAGTGTGAATTACATTCACGAGTGGGAGACGTTCTTTAAAGTCTGCCACTCGAACCCAAAGCGTTTTATGCTTAATTGTGCCACCTTTCGTGTCTCGATAATCATTCTGAGACCAGAAGTGTAAATTGTCATTATAGGATTGGACACAGTAAAAAGAATCACTCACTATTAGAGTAGTGACTCGGGGATCAGCAAACTCCAGTGCAAGCACTAGAGCCCGAAGCTCCGCCAATTGCGCGGTACAATCGCCCAATGACTGCGTATGCACTGCATCAGATTGGAATTCACCATTTACGAAAGTACCTACGACAATTGCGCAAGCCGCTGAGTAGGCGTGCTTTGATCCAATTGCGGGCTGCGCAGACCCGTCAGTGTATATGACACAATGGTATTCTTCGAGCGGGCGCAAAGACAGAGGAGCTGGATGAACGAATTCATACTGCAAGAACTCTTGAGTCTGTAATGAGGCATCAAAGATGTAGGTGACGTCTGGCGACGTCAGTGTTGTGGCCCATTGTAACCACCGAGGATGCAAAGCTTTAGAATTTGGTACACTTGCCTTTGTCACCGCTTCTAAGGCGGGATAGGGTGTTACAACCAGAATCTGTTTCCCATGTGACAGTGCGCGTTCTTTAAGGATCGCCATCTGTACAGCAGTCAGAACTTTTTCGACCGCGGAAAAACGTAATTCAGCAGAGGTGTACAAGTGGGATTTGTACGCAATGGGGACTGTATCGCCCTCATTAAACGTCAAATACGTGAAACCCACGGCGCCTGGCACTATTCTTATTACCAGGTTGGTGCGGTTATCACGTGTCAGCAAATATTGTGAAGCAAGAAGGTCAGCCTGTAAAGACTGTAAAATTTTAGAATGTTCCAGCTGCCAGCTAGACTTCGAAAATGTGGGTTGTACCAAGGCGTAAAGCGGCTTGATACGCTGGGCATAATCAGGAATGTACGTACGGCCGAAATTCAGAAAGCCCAGTAGAGATTGTAATTTCTTTAGTGTCGTTGGCGCACTCAAGCATGCGCACTTCTCCAGAAAGTGGGGAGCTAACCCCTTTCCTTCATTATTGAGCTCGTAGCCCAAAAACAACACTGTATATTCCGCGATGTGAGACTTCGCAAAATTGAATTTGTAGCCATAGTCAGCAAAACTCACTACAATATTGTCGACTCGAGACAGATGCGGCAACAGCTCGTCATCCGTGAGGTAGATATCGTCAACATAGGAGTATGCCTCGGGGTCTATTCTTTCTAAGAGGGAAACCACGCGAGCGGAAAAGACGCCAGGGCTATTTTTGTAGCCCATGGCTAATCTCGTAAACTGTTTTTGTTTACCGCCCGAAGTAAACGCTGTCCACTGGCTACTCAGTGTGGACAGGTTATGGCTAAAAAAGCCATTGGAAATGTCAAGTGTCGTTTTAAATCGTTTACGCACGAGACTGTCGACTAGAGCCGAGCTATGTGTATTTTGTACCGCGCAGGTCCGGCAATGGGAGTTTAGGTGCCGGTAATCCAAAACTAAACGGTACGAGCCGTCAGGCTTCGTCACAGTGAACAAAGGGTTATTCATAGGGGACACACATGTTTCAATTACACCCTGATATTCCAATTGTTCAAGGATCGCCGCGACGTGGGGTCTAGCTTCACGACGCATGGGATATTGGGGCTGAGGCTGGGGCATAGACCGCAATGGAATCTCATGGCAGGGGGACAACCGGTCCCAACCCACCTGAGTACGATATACCGCTGGCGCAAGCGCCAGCGCCCACTCACCAGCGTACATTTCAGCTTGGTCCTTAGGCACCGTGTGCGCAAAGGACGGGAGGATTTTCTCCTCCCCTCTAGGAGCGTCCAAAATGAAGGCCGGGGGCCAATCTGCCTCCGCTAGGAGGATATCATAGGTGGTGGTCAGATTATCCCAAAAAATCCCTTTTATAGTACGTTGTATGTCACCCTCTATTAATAAGACTATTTCATAAAGTCTATCAGGGGGAGCCACTCTGGTGTCAGCTGTTTCAACAGTAACCAATACATCAGTTGCTGTCGCCGCCAGAAATGGACGCAGAGCTTGACGGACTATGGTAATTTCCGCTGCGCTGTCTAGTAGCGTCAGCGCCCATGTCCGGTTCCGAAGCTGTGTCCGCACTATCTGAGGCATATGTTGCCGTCAGAGCCGCCACTTTCTTCTTCTGAAACGGGGGTCTTTGTCGTGCAAACTCGTCCTGCTTGCCTTTACCCTCAGTCTGTCGGGGTTGGTCACGCTGTTGTGGAGCACCCCGACCTTTGCCACCGCCTCCGCCACCAGACTGTGTAGCCGATGTTTCCTGTGAAGAACGAGGAGAACGCGGTTCAGAAACCTGAAATCTATCAGGAGACTTAATAGTAGCACGATCTCGCAGATCATAAGTGCGTTCACTACTTGACTGTACGGGAGAGGCAGGCCGAGAGCCCTGTTTCTGCTGCTGCTTGCCCTGTTGTTTAAACGGCCACTTTTGTTTTGGAAAAAAGGGTCGTTCATCCTTACCAGAAGTTCCTGCCTTACCCTGCTGCTTAGAATCGGGATTCTTGATCACAGGCTTAACTCCTAAAGAGCTACGACCCAAATCACGATATGCTTCTGCGATTATTTTAGCAAATTCCTGCGGCTTGTCCTCTTCAGCAACCTTCTTCAGTTCATTACGAACCTGAAAGTGCAACGCATCACCCTTAAGGTTTCCCATTATCATGGTAGCCACCAGGCCAAAATCTCCGAGGAGCCGCATCCCCAATTCTATCGCAGACTCCGCTCCATGGTCCTCTTGAACCTGTTTAATGATGGAGGGCAGCTGTAACATAGACGGAGTGCCGAAGCACTGCGCGTACGTCGCAGCAAAAATCTTACCCCAGGATACACAGTCATCTATATGGGGAACTAAGTCTTTAGGCAAACTAATGGTGAGGATCCTGTGTTTCTCCACAGGAGTTGTATGCGGATAAACCGCCTCTATTTGGTCAAATTTTTCAGCAAGCCAAAAAGGATAATCATCCCTTGTGAGGGGGCGCTTGCCCACAACAGAATTGACCATAACAGGACTAATGACCACCGCGTGACGATCACTAGGTTGTCCCGCACTAACAGGCGCCCCCGCCTGTACAGTGCGCGACACATACTGCACTAACGCCCTATATACTGTTATAAGGGCAGTGTGTAGTACACGCAATTCATCCACCGTCACCGTGAGGTAACGGGGATGAGGCGTAAATCCGGCTAGTACCGGCCAAGTGGCCCCCGCAATTGATAAAGGGCCCATTCTCGGCGGTATAACCACATGGGGGAGGGCGCCATTAAACCAAATCTGATGTTGCCAAGCAGATATTGGTATCTCCTGTGTCCTATAAGGCGCATAGGCAGCAGGCACGGCAGTGGCAGTGTAAGAATGAAATGTATTATCATTACCACTGACTGCCGGAATCGTCACCCAAGAGTAGAACAACTCAAAGGGGTGAGCCGCATCGGCTCCCACCACAAAGATGACGTCCATGCCCGCGTCCGGCACCCCATACTGCGTCAAGTGACGTTTCAGGGCCGCACGGCTATGCGCCGCAATATTAATTGCCATAAGGACAAGCTACACTTCAAGTATTCAGTAGCACAAGGGTTCAATAACCTTTTTAATAATCAAGCTTGAAGGAACCTATATCAATAGAACTAGGTAGGTTTGAAATCCGTCAGACTTGTTATCCGGAAACAAGAATGAGGGTGCTGTGGACTAAATGTAAGCACTACTAAGGCGTTTCAACTCATAGACCAAACGTTAGGTGCGCCATGTTGCAGGGATTCTGCTGATACACAGAACTATGCGAAGAACCCCAGGACCTCAGTGAATTGTGGTGTACCAGAAACTCACCTCAGAACCCAGAACCCAGTATCCGGCTAGCATAAGTGTCCCATTAGTTATCCGAGATTTAGCTCGGCGGTCCCAATGTGTAGACAACCCAGAACAAGCGACTCAGTACATACTCAGGAATGGTGGGAATCGGAAATACCTGTTCGTATATTATTCTCACATCAGTCCACAACAATAATCAACAGAGACACGTTGTAAATAAAAGGGGGTTTATTTTTATAGACCACGTGTCCTAAGATGCAGTACTTTGGCTAATACAAGCAGACAAATGATTAATATCAAAACCAGCAACATAGTTACAATACCATAGAATATAAAAGGGGTGATCATATTATAATGTCAGTGGATACTACCACCTTCCCTTTACTAAGAAGCTAATATTATTATTATGCTAATAGAAGGTCTCTTAGGCTTGAATAGGGGACCCCATACCTCAAAGATCAGCTTAGTGAAATCACATCACAGGAGCATCAGGAGACTTCTCGCAGGAAGGCTCGTCTTCGGTCTGAATAATAAACATGATGTCTGTGATACTAAAAGCACTAATTTTCAGGCATTTGCAGCTGCGCGTGTGTTATGGCTAAATAGTGGGCCGATCAACCTAGAGTGAAAAACATGCATTGTGTAATAACCCAGACTGTTTGTCACACCATGTACAGACCAAGGTCGCTGCGCAGAGCTTGGGATGGTAACAACAGATTGCTCTTGTGTGAAGCAAGTCTCGAGTCAGCAGTTTGTTTTAAGAAATAACATGTAAACGCAGTGCCGTGTGCAAAAGCAAAAAGATGGCTTTCTAACATCTAACGTGGTTATGCTAACTTAACAATGCCTGTACGTATTCAGAGAGAACTCACGACAGGATTTGTGTACCCAAATCCGTCTTGACCGGCACAAACCTATGTGCGCGTCAACACGCCTCCCCGGCGATGGTACTCACCGAGTAGCTCCTTGAAACGGAAGGCCTCAGAGAATGGACAGGACTCGATGACTGCGGACAGCGGACCCTCTGGACATCGGGATTTCGAAAAACCTGGTGGGCCTCTGTATACCTCGGATCTTGCTCTCTCAGCTAGGCTCTGGTCGGGATACTTCGCACTTCTCACCGCCTCGTCTGGGTTGATCGCAGCCTCAGTCGCCCCCGCTTGACCGGAGGGAGCTTACAGGAAATCCTGCTGGTACGCGTTTATGGTCCGTCCAGCTGTGGCAGGAGACCGGGCCTGCAACGCACCGCCGGCGCGTGAGATGAGAAAGTGTCCCTGTTCGGGCGCCATTATGTGGTAAATAAAATCTTCTTTACCGGACTGAATTTCATACGGAATCTTAAAATAAAGTAAAATAGCTCAAAATAACAAGAGGCAGAATCCGTGGTATAAGAGGTTTTCTAAATGGGCTTTATTCCACTCAAAATGGCCGACTCGAGTCGCGGCCTTCAGGTTCCGTCACCACGAGGGTTCAGGAAGTGAAGTACAATACTTTATTGACAGACATGCATTTTTATAATAAGTACATTACAATGAAACGAATGTAGAAGGCGTAACATTTGATAAGAAAAGTGACATAACAGGTACGTAATCGAAACTAGGCGTAACAGGGAATAAAAGAAACATGATTGGTTAGGATTATCAGACATAGGTGGATCTATAAGATAATACTTGGCATAGATGCGCGCGCAGCAGCATGACGTGTGAGTGACGTGCAACTAGGGGGTGAAGGGGACTTGACATTTAGCTCTATATGTGGAGACGAGAAGTCTGGGGGGTCAAGTCAACCTAATCCCAAATCATATCTAACATCCTATGTTTAGAGAACTATGTTATCCACAAGGAAGGACTCTCGGACAGAATCTATTCTATACTAACTGTGTGTGCGTGTACAAGCGTCTAAGTGTCTATATGAGATGCGAGGGGCAGAAAACTTTCCATGGCAGCAGGGCTATGAATCACTTGCAGGAGGACGGAAAGGCTGAGTCCTTTGCTTGGTAGCTGGAAGAATGTTTACTTAAACTACTAGACAGGAATGCATCGGCTGAAGAGCAAAATAGATAATTCGAAGGTGAAATACAGCTTCTTGGCAGGAAGGCGAAAACTGGCCGAGGCAGGCACCGTTAGCTGCACAGGGAGTAGGACAAAGTTCATGGATACAGATGCGAGCTCAAGCTGAAGCTGTCAGAGACAGAGAGCAGGGAAAGGCTTTGAGGACAGAATCGGGCCTACTTGCCTGAACTGTAAAAATGTAGTAACTTAGCCATATAAAGTCGGTGGCCTTTCATACTTAGGAATCGAATATCCAGCCCATCGATGGCGGATCTGACAGAGAACATGTCGACGGTAGACACACATATGTTTGCGTCTTAGAAACTGGAACTGGAGGGAACATACATGTACTTGTAACATGCATATAGAACCGTTGGGGTCCAAGATAGGGGACATAACTGATCAGGAAAATCCACATTTCCACAGCATGGTGAGCAAAAAAACGATGGATTTAGGCCCAGATCTCTGTACTGGGTTGAATGTATGACATTGTTCTGCATTCTGTCCATCAATTGTTGTTTTTGCAATTGTCACTCCGAGTGGGAAGGGTATGCTCAGACGTGAGTCCCGTGCTCTCCATGCCACTGGAATCAAGCTATCCTGGCTGACGAGGGCTGAAAGCCCGAAACCGGTCCTAGGATGCTTGTTTCCAGTCCAGGGAGGACCTGGCTTGGCAGTTTGGGCTGGACTGTTCATATGGCGCACAGGGTCAAGACTGATTTGCATATGGCTGGGTTCAAACTGGAATGGCATGGTGACGGTGAGCAAAAAAACGATGGATTTAGGCCCAGATCTCTGTACTGGGTTGAATGTATGACATTGTTCTGCATTCTGTCCATCAATCGTTGTTTTCGCAATTGTCACCCCCGAGTGGGAAGGGTATGCTCAGACGTGAGTCCCGTGCTCTCCATGCCACTGGAATTAAGCTATCCTGGCTGACGAGGGCTGAAAGCCCGAAACCGGTCCTAGGATGCTTGTTTACAGTCCAGGGAGGACCTGGCTTGGCAGTTCGGGCTGGACTGTTCCCATGGGGCACAGGGTCACGACTGATTTGCAAATGGCTGGGTTCAAACTGGAATGGCATGGTGAGCAAAAAAACGATGGATTTAGGCCCAGATCTCTGTACTGGGTTGAATGTATGACATTGTTCTGCATTCTGTCCATCAATTGTTGTTTTTGCAATTGTCACCCCGAGTGGGAAGGGTATGCTCAGACGTGAGTCCCGTGCTCTCCATGCCACTGGAATCAAGCTATCCTGGCTGATGAGGGCTTAAAGCCCGAAACCAGTCCTAGGATGCTTGTTTCCAGTCCAGGGAGGACCTGGCTTGGCAGTTCGGGCTGGACTGTTCCCATGGGGCACAGGGTCAAGACTGATTTGCATATGGCTGGGTTCAAACTGGAATGGCATAGTGAGCAAAAAAACCATGGATTTAGGCCCAGATCTCTGTACTGGGTTGAATGTATGACAGTGTTCTGCATTCTGTCCATCAATTGTTGTTTTTGCAATTGTCACCCCGAGTGGGAAGGGTATGCTCAGACGTGAGTCCCGTGCTCTCCATGCCACTGGAATCAAGCTATCCTGGCTGACGAGGGCTGAAAGCCCGAAACCGGTCCTAGGATGCTTGTTTCCAGTCCAGGGAGGACCTGGCTTGGCAGTTCGGGCTGGACTGTTCCCATGGGGCACAGGGTCAAGACTGATTTGCATATGGCTGGGTTCAAACTGGAATGGCATGGTGAGCAAAAAAACGATGGATTTAGGCCCAGATCTCTGTACTGGGTTGAATGTATGACATTGTTCTGCATTCTGTCCATCAATTGTTGTTTTTGCAATTGTCACCCCGAGTGGGAAGGGTATGCTCAGACGTGAGTCCCGTGCTCTCCATGCCACTGGAATCAAGCTATCCTGGCTGACGAGGGCTGAAAGCCCGAAACCAGTCCTAGGATGCTTGTTTCCAGTCCAGGGAGGACCTGGCTTGGCAGTTCGGGCTGGACTGTTCCCATGGGGCACAGGGTCAAGACTGATTTGCATATGGCTGGGTTCAAACTGTAATGGCATGGTGAGCAAAAAAACGATAGATTTAGGCCCAGATCTCTGTACTGGGTTGAATGTATGACAGTGTTCTGCATTCTGTCCATCAATTGTTGTTTTTGCAATTGTCACCCCGAGTGGGAAGGGTATGCTCAGACGTGAGTCCTGTGCTCTCCATGCCACTGGAATCAAGCTATCCTGGCTGACGAGGGCTGAAAGCCCGAAACCGGTCCTAGGATGCTTGTTTCCAGTCCAGGGAGGACCTGGCTTGGCAGTTCGGGCTGGACTGTTCCCATGGCGCACAGGGTCAAGACTGATTTGCATATGGCTGGGTTCAAACTGGAATGGCATGGTGACGGTGAGCAAAAAAACGATGGATTTAGGCCCAGATCTCTGTACTGGGTTGAATGTATGACATTGTTCTGCATTCTGTCCATCAATCGTTGTTTTTGCAATTGTCACCCCCGAGTGGGAAGGGTATGCTCAGACGTGAGTCCCGTGCTCTCCATGCCATTGGAATTAAGCTATCCTGGCTGACGAGGGCTGAAAGCCCGAAACCGGTCCTAGGATGCTTGTTTCCAGTCCACGGAGGACCTGGCTTGGCAGTTCGGGCTGGACTGTTCCCATGGGGCACAGGGTCAAGACTGATTTGCATATGGCTGGGTTCAAACTGGAATGGCATGGTGAGCAAAAAAACGATGGATTTAGGCCCAGATCTCTGTACTGGGTTGAATGTATGACATTGTTCTGCATTCTGTCCATCAATTGATGTTTTTGCAATTGTCACCCCGAGTGGGAAGGGTATGCTCAGACGTGAGTCCCGTGCTCTCCATGCCACTGGAATCAAGCTATCCTGGCTGATGAGGGCTGAAAGCCCGAAACCGGTCCTAGGATGCTTGTTTCCAGTCCAGGGAGGACCTGGCTTGGCAGTTCGGGCTGGACTGTTCCCATGGGGCACAGGGTCAAGACTGATTTGCATATGGCTGGGTTCAAACTGGAATGGCATGGTGAGCAAAAAAACGATGGATTTAGGCCCAGATCTCTGTACTGGGTTGAATGTATGACATTGTTCTGCATTCTGTCCATCAATTGTTGATTTGCAATTGTCACCCCGAGTGGGAAGGGTATGCTCAGACGTGAGTCCCGTGCTCTCCATGCCACTGGAATTAAGCTATCCTGGCTGACGAGGGCTGAAAGCCCGAAATCGGTCCTAGGATGCTTGTTTCCAGTCCAGGGAGGACCTGGCTTGGCAGTTCGGGCTGGACTGTTCCCATGGGGCACAGGGTCAAGACTGATTTGCATATGGCTGGGTTCAAACTGGAATGGCATGGTGAGCAAAAAAACGATGGATTTAGGCCCAGATCTCTGTACGGGGTTGAATGTATGACATTGTTCTGCATTCTGTCCATCAATTGTTGTTTTTGCAATTGTCACCCCGAGTGGGAAGGGTATGCTCAGACGTGAGTCCCGTGCTCTCCATGCCACTGGAATCAAGCTATCCTGGCTGATGAGGGCTGAAAGCCCGAAACCGGTCCTAGGATGCTTGTTTCCAGTCCAGGGAGGACCTGGCTTGGCAGTTCGGGCTGGACTGTTCCCATGGGGCACAGGGTCAAGACTGATTTGCATATGGCTGGGTTCAAACTGGAATGGCATGGTGAGCAAAAAAACGATGGATTTAGGCCCAGATCTCTGTACTGGGTTGAATGTATGACATTGTTCTGCATTCTGTCCATCAATTGTTGTTTTTGCAATTGTCACTCCGAGTGGGAAGGGTATGCTCAGACGTGAGTCCCGTGCTCTCCATGCCACTGGAATCAAGCTATCCTGGCTGACGAGGGCTGAAAGCCCGAAACCGGTCCTAGGATGCTTGTTTCCAGTCCAGGGAGGACCTGGCTTGGCAGTTTGGGCTGGACTGTTCATATGGCGCACAGGGTCAAGACTGATTTGCATATGGCTGGGTTCAAACTGGAATGGCATGGTGACGGTGAGCAAAAAAACGATGGATTTAGGCCCAGATCTCTGTACTGGGTTGAATGTATGACATTGTTCTGCATTCTGTCCATCAATCGTTGTTTTCGCAATTGTCACCCCCGAGTGGGAAGGGTATGCTCAGACGTGAGTCCCGTGCTCTCCATGCCACTGGAATTAAGCTATCCTGGCTGACGAGGGCTGAAAGCCCGAAACCGGTCCTAGGATGCTTGTTTACAGTCCAGGGAGGACCTGGCTTGGCAGTTCGGGCTGGACTGTTCCCATGGGGCACAGGGTCACGACTGATTTGCAAATGGCTGGGTTCAAACTGGAATGGCATGGTGAGCAAAAAAACGATGGATTTAGGCCCAGATCTCTGTACTGGGTTGAATGTATGACATTGTTCTGCATTCTGTCCATCAATTGTTGTTTTTGCAATTCTCACCCCGAGTGGGAAGGGTATGCTCAGACGTGAGTCCCGTGCTCTCCATGCCACTGGAATCAAGCTATCCTGGCTGATGAGGGCTGAAAGCCCGAAACCAGTCCTAGGATGCTTGTTTCCAGTCCAGGGAGGACCTGGCTTGGCAGTTCGGGCTGGACTGTTCCCATGGGGCACAGGGTCAAGACTGATTTGCATATGGCTGGGTTCAAACTGGAATGGCATAGTGAGCAAAAAAACCATGGATTTAGGCCCAGATCTCTGTACTGGGTTGAATGTATGACAGTGTTCTGCATTCTGTCCATCAATTGTTGTTTTTGCAATTGTCACCCCGAGTGGGAAGGGTATGCTCAGACGTGAGTCCCGTGCTCTCCATGCCACTGGAATCAAGCTATCCTGGCTGACGAGGGCTGAAAGCCCGAAACCGGTCCTAGGATGCTTGTTTCCAGTCCAGGGAGGACCTGGCTTGGCAGTTCGGGCTGGACTGTTCCCATGGGGCACAGGGTCAAGACTGATTTGCATATGGCTGGGTTCAAACTGGAATGGCATGGTGAGCAAAAAAACGATGGATTTAGGCCCAGATCTCTGTACTGGGTTGAATGTATGACATTGTTCTGCATTCTGTCCATCAATTGTTGTTTTTGCAATTGTCACCCCGAGTGGGAAGGGTATGCTCAGACGTGAGTCCCGTGCTCTCCATGCCACTGGAATCAAGCTATCCTGGCTGATGAGGGCTGAAAGCCTGAAACCGGTCCTAGGATGCTTGTTTCCAGTCCAGGGAGGACCTGGCTTGGCAGTTCGGGCTGGACTGTTCCCATGGGGCACAGGGTCAAGACTGATTTGCATATGGCTGGGTTCAAACTGGAATGGCATGGTGAGCAAAAAAACGATGGATTTAGGCCCAGATCTCTGTACTGGGTTGAATGTATGACATTGTTCTGCATTCTGTCCATCAATTGTTGTTTTTGCAATTGTCACCCCGAGTGGGAAGGGTATGCTCAGACGTGAGTCCCGTGCTCTCCATGCCACTGGAATCAAGCTATCCTGGCTGATGAGGGCTGAAAGCCCGAAACCGGTCCTAGGATGCTTGTTTCCAGTCCAGGGAGGACCTGGCTTGGCAGTTCGGGCTGGACTGTTCCCATGGGGCACAGGGTCAAGACTGATTTGCATATGGCTGGGTTCAAACTGTAATGGCATGGTGAGCAAAAAAACGATGGATTTAGGCCCAGATCTCTGTACTGGGTTGAATGTATGACAGTGTTCTGCATTCTGTCCATCAATTGTTGTTTTTGCAATTGTCACCCCGAGTGGGAAGGGTATGCTCAGTTGTGAGTCCCGTGCTCTCCATGCCACTGGAATCAAGCTATCCTGGCTGACGAGGGCTGAAAGCCCGAAACCGGTCCTAGGATGCTTGTTTCCAGTCCAGGGAGGACCTGGCTTGGCAGTTCGGGCTGGACTGTTCCCATGGGGCACAGGGTCAAGACGGATTTGCATATGGCTGGGTTCAAACTGGAATGGCATGGTGAGCAAAAAAACGATGGATTTAGGCCCAGATCTCTGTACTGGGTTGAATGTATGACATTGTTCTGCATTCTGTCCATCAATTGTTGTTTTTGCAATTGTCACCCCGAGTGGGAAGGGTATGCTCAGACGTGAGTCCCGTGCTCTCCATGCCACTGGAATCAAGCTATCCTGGCTGACGACGGCAGAAAGCCCGAAACCGGTCCTAGGATGCTTGTTTCCAGTCCAGGGAGGACCTGGCTTGGCAGTTTGGGCTGGACTGTTCATATGGCGCACAGGGTCAAGACTGATTTGCATATGGCTGGGTTCAAACTGGAATGGCATGGTGACGGTGAGCAAAAAAACGATGGATTTAGGCCCAGATCTCTGTACTGGGTTGAATGTATGACATTGTTCTGCATTCTGTCCATCAATCGTTGTTTTTGCAATTGTCACCCCCGAGTGGGAAGGGTATGCTCAGACGTGAGTCCCGTGCTCTCCATGCCACTGGAATTAAGCTATCCTGGCTGACGAGGGCTGAAAGCCCGAAACCGGTCCTAGGATGCTTGTTTCCAGTCCAGGGAGGACCTGGCTTGGCAGTTCGGGCTGGACTGTTCCCATGGGGCACAGGGTCACGACTGATTTGCATATGGCTGGGTTCAAACTGGAATGGCATGGTGAGCAAAAAAACGATGGATTTAGGCCCAGATCTCTGTACTGGGTTGAATGTATGACATTGTTCTGCATTCTGTCCATCAATTGTTGTTTTTGCAATTCTCACCCCGAGTGGGAAGGGTATGCTCAGACGTGAGTCCCGTGCTCTCCATGCCACTGGAATCAAGCTATCCTGGCTGATGAGGGCTGAAAGCCCGAAACCAGTCCTAGGATGCTTGTTTCCAATCCAGGGAGGACCTGGCTTGGCAGTTCGGGCTGGACTGTTCCCATGGGGCACAGGGTCAAGACTGATTTGCATATGGCTGGGTTCAAACTGGAATGGCATGGTGAGCAAAAAAAACATGGATTTAGGCCCAGATCTCTGTACTGGGTTGAATGTATGACAGTGTTCTGCATTCTGTCCATCAATTGTTGTTTTTGCAATTGTCACCCCGAGTGGGAAGGGTATGCTCAGACGTGAGTCCCGTGCTCTCCATGCCACTGGAATCAAGCTATCCTGGCTGACGAGGGCTGAAAGCCCGAAACCGGTCCTAGGATGCTTGTTTCCAGTCCAGGGAGGACCTGGCTTGGCAGTTCGGGCTGGACTGTTCCCATGGGGCACAGGGTCAAGACTGATTTGCATATGGCTGGGTTCAAACTGGAATGGCATGGTGAGCAAAAAAACGATGGATTTAGGCCCAGATCTCTGTACTGGGTTGAATGTATGACATTGTTCTGCATTCTGTCCATCAATTGTTGTTTTTGCAATTGTCACCCCGAGTGGGAAGGGTATGCTCAGACATGAGTCCCGTGCTCTCCATGCCACTGGAATCAAGCTATCCTGGCTGATGAGGGCTGAAAGCCTGAAACCGGTCCTAGGATGCTTGTTTCCAGTCCAGGGAGGGCCTGGCTTGGCAGTTCGGGCTGGACTGTTCCCATGGGGCACAGGGTCAAGACTGATTTGCATATGGCTGGGTTCAAACTGGAATGGCATGGTGAGCAAAAAAACGATGGATTTAGGCCCAGATCTCTGTACTGGGTTGAATGTATGACATTGTTCTGCATTCTGTCCATCAATTGTTGTTTTTGCAATTGTCACCCCGAGTGGGAAGGGTATGCTCAGACGTGAGTCCCGTGCTCTCCATGCCACTGGAATCAAGCTATCCTGGCTGATGAGGGCTGAAAGCCCGAAACCGGTCCTAGGATGCTTGTTTCCAGTCCAGGGAGGACCTGGCTTGGCAGTTCGGGCTGGACTGTTCCCCTGGGGCACAGGGTCAAGACTGATTTGCATATGGCTGGGTTCAAACTGGAATGGCATGGTGAGCAAAAAAACGATGGATTTAGGCCCAGATCTCTGTACTGGGTTGAATGTATGACAGTGTTCTGCATTCTGTCCATCAATTGTTGTTTTTGCAATTGTCACCCCGAGTGGGAAGGGTATGCTCAGACGTGAGTCCCGTGCTCTCCATGCCACTGGAATTAAGCTATCCTGGCTGACGAGGGCTGAAAGCCCGAAATCGGTCCTAGGATGCTTGTTTCCAGTCCAGGGAGGACCTGGCTTGGCAGTTCGGGCTGGACTGTTCCCATGGGGCACAGGGTCAAGACTGATTTGCATATGGCTGGGTTCAAACTGGAATGGCATGGTGAGCAAAAAAACGATGGTTTTAGGCCCAGATCTCTGTACTGGGTTGAATGTATGACATTGTTCTGCATTCTGTCCATCAATTGTTGTTTTTGCAATTGTCACCCCGAGTGGGAAGGGTACGCTCAGACGTGAGTCCCGTGCTCTCCATGCCACTGGAATCAAGCTATCCTGGCTGACGAGGGCTGAAAGCGCAAAACCGGTCCTAGGATGCTTGTTTCCAGTCCAGGGAGGACCTGGCTTGGCAGTTCGGACTGGACTGTTCCCATGGGGCACAGGGTCAAGACTGATTTACATATGGCTGGGTTCAAACTGGAATGGCATGGTGAGCAAAAAAACGATGGATTTAGGCCCAGATCTCTGTACTGGGTTGAATGTATGACATTGTTCTGCATTCTGTCCATCAATTGTTGTTTTTGCAATTGTCACCCCGAGTGGGAAGGGTATGCTCAGACGTGAGTCCCGTGCTCTCCATGCCACTGGAATCAAGCTATCCTGGCTGACGAGGGCTGAAAGCCCGAAACCGGTCCTAGGATGCTTGGTTCCAGTCCAGGGAGGACCTGGCTTGGCAGTTCGGGCTGGACTGTTCCCATGGGGCACAGGGTCAAGACTGATTTGCATATGGCTGGGTTCAAACTGGAATGGCATGGTGAGCAAAAAAACGATGGATTTAGGCCCAGATCTCTGTACTGGGTTGAATGTATGACATTATTCTGCATTCTGTCCATCAATTGTTGTTTTTGCAATTGTCACCCGAGTGGGAAGGGTATGCTCAGACGTGAGTCCCGTGCGCTCCATGCCACTGGAATCAAGCTATCCTGGCTGACGAGGGCTGAAAGCCCGAAACCGGTCCTACGATGCTTGTTTCCAGTCCAGGGAGGACCTGGCTTGGCAGTTCGGGCTGGACTGTGCCCATGGGGCACAGGGTCAAGACTGATTTGCATATGGCTGGGTTCAAACTATAATGGCATGGTGAGCAAAACAACGATGGATTTAGGCCCAGATCTCTGTACTGGGTTGAATGTATGACATTATTCTGCATTCTGTCCATCAATTGTTGTTTTTGCAATTGTCACCCCGAGTGGGAAGGGTATGCTCAGACGTGAGTCCCGTGCTCTCCATGCCACTGGAATCAAGCTATCCTGGCTGACGAGGGCTGAAAGCCCGAAACCGGTCCTAGGATGCTTGTTTCCAGTCCAGGGAGGACCTGACTTGGCAGTTCGGGCTGGACTGTTCCCATGGGGCACAGGGTCAAGACTGATTTGCATATGGCTGGGTTCAAACTGGAATGGCATGGTGAGCAAAAAAACGATGGATTTAGGCCCAGATCTCTGTACTGGGTTGAATGTATGACATTGTTCTGCATTCTGTCCATCAATTGTTGTTTTTGCAATTGTTACCCCGAGTGGGAAGGGTATGCTCAGACGTGAGTCCCGTGCTCTCCAAGCCACTGGAATCAAGCTATCCTGGCTGACGAGGGCTGAAAGCCCGAAACCGGTCCTAGGATGCTTGTTTCCAGTCCAGGGAGGACCTGGCTTGGCAGTTCGGGCTGGACTGTTCCCATGGGGCACAGGGTCAAGACTGATTTGCATATGGCTGCGTTCAAACTGGAATAGCATGGTGAGCAAAAAAACGATGGATTTAGGCCCAGATCTCTGTACTGGGTTGAATGTATGACATTGTTCTGCATTCTGTCCATCAATTGTTGTTTTTGCAATTGTCACCCCGAGTGGGAAGGGTATGCTCAGACGTGAGTCCCGTGCTCTCCATGCCACTGGAATCAAGCTATCCTGGCTGACGAGGGCAGAAAGCCCGAAACCGGTCCTAGGATGCTTGTTTCCAGTCCAGGGAGGACCTGGCTTGGCAGTTCGGGCTGGACTGTTCCTATGGGGCACAGGGTCAAGACTGATTTGCATATGGCTGGGTTCAAACTGGAATGGCATGGTGAGCAAAAAAACGATGGATTTAGGCCCAGATCTCTGTACTGGGTTGAATGTATGACATTGTTCTGCATTCTGTCCATCAATTGTTGTTTTTGCAATTGTCACCCCGAGTGGGAAGGGTATGCTCAGACGTGAGTCCCGTGCTCTCCATGCCACTGGAATCAAGCTATCCTGGCTGACGAGGGCTGAAAGCCCGAAACCGGTCCTAGGATGCTTGTTTCCAGTCCAGGGAGGACCTGGCTTGGCAGTTCGGGCTGGACTGTTCCCATGGGGCACAGGGTCAAGACTGATTTGCATATGGCTGGGTTCAAACTGGAATGGCATGGTGAGCAAAAAAACGATGGATTTAGGCCCAGATCTCTGTACTGGGTTGAATGTATGACATTATTCTGCATTCTGTCCATCAATTGTTGTTTTTGCAATTGTCACCCCGAGTGGGAAGGGTATGCTCAGACGTGAGTCCCGTGCTCTCCATGCCACTGGAATCAAGCTATCCTGTCTGACGAGGGCTGAAAGCCCGAAACCGGTCCTAGGATGCTTGTTTCCAGTCCAGGGAGGACCTGGCTTGGCAGTTCGGGCTGGACTGTTCCAAAGGGGCACAGGGTCAAGACTGATTTGCATATGGCTGGGTTCAAACTGGAATGGCATGGTGAGCAAAAAAACGATGGATTTAGGCCCAGATCTCTGTACTGGGTTGAATGTATGACATTGTTCTGCATTCTGTCCATCAATTGTTGTTTTTGCAATTGTCACCCCGAGTGGGAAGGGTATGCTCAGACGTGAGTCCCGTGCTCTCCATGCCACTGGAATCAAGCTATCCTGGCTGACGAGGGCTGAAAGCCCGAAACCAGTCCTAGGATGCTTGTTTCCAGTCCAGGGAGGACCTGGCTTGGCAGTTCGGGCTGGACTGTTCCCATGGGGCACAGGGTCACGACTGATTTGCATATGGCTGGGTTCAAACTGGAATGGCATGGTGAGCAAAAAAACGATGGATTTAGGCCCAGATCTCTGTACTGGGTTGATTGTATGACAGTGTTCTGCATTCTGTCCATCAATTGTTGTTTTTGCAATTGTCACCCCGAGTGGGAAGGGTATGCTCAGACGTGAGTCCTGTGCTCTCAATGCCACTGGAATCAAGCTATCCTGGCTGACGAGGGCTGAAAGCCCGAAACCGGTCCTAGGATGCTTGTTTCCAGTCCAGGGAGGACCTGGCTTGGCAGTTCGGGCTGGACTGTTCCCATGGCGCACAGGGTCAAGACTGATTTGCATATGGCTGGGTTCAAACTGGAATGGCATGGTGACGGTGAGCAAAAAAACGATGGATTTAGGCCCAGATCTCTGTACTGGGTTGAATGTATGACATTGTTCTGCATTCTGTCCATCAATCGTTGTTTTTGCAATTGTCACCCCGGAGTGGGAAGGGTATGCTCAGACGTGAGTCCCGTGTTCTCCATGCCACTGGAATTAAGCTATCCTGGCTGACGAGGGCTGAAAGCCCGAAGCCGGTCCTAGGATGCTTGTTTCCAGTCCAGGGAGGACCTGGCTTGGCAGTTCGGGCTGGACTGTTCCCATGGGGCACAGGGTCAAGACTGATTTGCATATGGCTGGGTTCAAACTGGAATGGCATGGTGAGCAAAAAAACGATGGATTTAGGCCCAGATCTCTGTACTGGGTTGAATGTATGACAGTGTTCTGCATTCTGTCCATCAATTGTTGTTTTTGCAATTGTCACCCCGAGTGGGAAGGGTATGCTCAGACGTGAGTCCTGTGCTCTCCATGCCACTGGAATCAAGCTATCCTGGCTGACGAGGGCTGAAAGCCCGAAACCGGTCCTAGGATGCTTGTTTCCAGTCCAGGAGGACCTGGCTTGGCAGTTCGGGCTGGACTGTTCCCATGGGGCACAGGGTCAAGACTGATTTGCATATGGCTGGGTTCAAACTGGAATGGCATGGTGAGCAAAAAAACGATGGATTTAGGCCCAGATCTCTGTACTGGGTTGAATGTATGACATTGTTCTGCATTCTGTCCATCAATTGTTGTTTTTGCAATTGTCACCCCGAGTGGGAAGGGTATGCTCAGACGTGAGTCCCGTGCTCTCCATGCCACTGGAATTAAGCTATCCTGGCTGACGAGGGCTGAAAGCCCGAAATCGGTCCTAGGATGCTTGTTTCCAGTCCAGGGAGGACCTGGCTTGGCAGTTCGGGCTGGACTGTTTCCATGGGGCACAGGGTCAAGACTGATTTGCATATGGCTGGGTTCAAACTGGAATGGCATGGTGAGCAAAAAAACGATGGATTTAGGCCCAGATGTCTGTACGGGGTTTTATGTATGACATTGTTCTGCATTCTGTCCATCAATTGTTGTTTTTGCAATTGTCACCCCGAGTGGGAAGGGTATGCTCAGACGTGAGTCCCGTGCTCTCCATGCCACTGGAATCAAGCTATCCTGGCTGATGAGGGCTGAAAGCCCAAAACCGGTCCTAGGATGCTTGTTTCCAGTCCAGGGAGGACCTGGCTTGGCAGTTCGGGCTGGACTGTTCCCATGGGGCACAGGGTCAAGACTGATTTGCATATGGCTGGGTTCAAACTGGAATGGCATGGTGAGCAAAAAAACGATGGATTTAGGCCCAGATCTCTGTACTGGGTTGAATGTATGACATTATTCTGCATTCTGTCCATCAATTGTTGTTTTTGCAATTGTCACCCCGAGTGGGAAGGGTATGCTCAGACGTGAGTCCCGTGCTCTCCATGCCACTGGAATCAAGCTATCCTGGCTGACGAGGGCAGAAAGCCCGAAACCGGTCCTAGGATGCTTGTTTCCAGTCCAGGGAGGACCTGGCTTGGCAGTTCGGGCTGGACTGTTCCCATGGCGCACAGGGTCAAGACTGATTTGCATATGGCTGAGTTCAAACTGGAATGGCATGGTGACGGTGAGCAAAAAAACGATGGATTTAGGCCCAGATCTCTGTACTGGGTTGAATGTATGACATTGTTCTGCATTCTGTCCATCAATCGTTGTTTTTGCAATTGTCACCCCCGAGTGGGAAGGGTATGCTCAGACGTGAGTCCCGTGCTCTCCATGCCACTGGAATTAAGCTATCCTGGCTGACGAGGGCTGAAAGCCCGAAACCGGTCCTAGGATGCTTGTTTCCAGTCCAGGGAGGACCTGGCTTGGCAGTTCGGGCTGGACTGTTCCCATGGGGCACAGGGTCAAGACTGATTTGCATATGGCTGGGTTCAAACTGGAATGGCATGGTGAGCAAAAAAACGATGGATTTAGGCCCAGATCTCTGTACTGGGTTGAATGTATGACATTGTTCTGCATTCTGTCCATCAATTGTTGTTTTTGCAATTGTCACCCCGAGTGGGAAGGGTATGCTCAGACGTGAGTCCCGTGCTCTCCATGCCACTGGAATCAAGCTATCCTGGCTGATGAGGGCTGAAAGCCCGAAATCGGTCCTAGGATGCTTGTTTCCAGTCCAGGGAGGACCTGGCTTGGCAGTTCGGGCTGGACTGTTCCCATGGGGCACAGGGTCAAGACTGATTTGCATATGGCTGGGTTCAAACTGGAATGGCATGGTGAGCAAAAAAACGATGGATTTAGGCCCAGATCTCTGTACTGGGTTGAATGTATGACAGTGTTCTGCATTCTGTCCATCAATTGTTGTTTTTGCAATTGTCACCCCGAGTGGGAAGGGTATGCTCAGACGTGAGTCCCGTGCTCTCCATGCCACTGGAATCAAGCTATCCTGACTGACGAGGGCTGAAAGCCCGAAACCGGTCCTAGGATGCTTGTTTCCAGTCCAGGGAGGACCTGGCTTGGCAGTTCGGGCTGGACTGTTCCCATGGGGCACAGGGTCAAGACTGATTTGCATATGGCTGGGTTCAAACTGTACTGGCATAGTGAGCAAAAAAACGATGGATTTAGGCCCAGATCTCTGTACTGGGTTGAATGTATGACATTGTTCTGCATTCTGTCCATCAATTGTTGTTTTTGCAATTGTCACCCCGAGTGGGAAGGGTATGCTCAGACGTGAGTCCCGTGCTCTCCATGCCACTGGAATTAAGCTATCCTGGCTGACGAGGGCTGAAAGCCCGAAATCGGTCCTAGGATGCTTGTTTCCAGTCCAGGGAGGACCTGGCTTGGCAGTTCGGGCTGGACTGTTCCCATGGGGCACAGGGTCAAGACTGATTTGCATATGGCTGGGTTCAAACTGGAATGGCATGGTGAGCAAAAAAACGATGGATTTAGGCCCAGATCTCTGTACTGGGTTGAATGTATGACATTGTTCTGCATTCTGTCCATCAATTGTTGTTTTTGCAATTGTCACCCCGAGTGGGAAGGGTATGCTCAGACGTGAGTCCCGTGCTCTCCATGCCACTGGAATCAAGCTATCCTGGCTGACGAGGGCTGAAAGCCCGAAACCGGTCCTAGGATGCTTGTTTCCAGTCCAGGGAGGACCTGGCTTGGCAGTTCGGGCTGGACTGTTCCCATGGGGCACAGGGTCAAGACTGATTTGCATATGGCTGGGTTCAAACTGGAATGGCATGGTGAGCAAAAAAACGATGGATTTAGGCCCAGATCTCTGTACTGGGTTGAATGTATGACATTATTCTGCATTCTGTCCATCAATTGTTGTTTTTGCAATTGTCACCCCGAGTGGGAAGGGTATGCTCAGACGTGAGTCCTGTGCTCTCCATGCCACTGGAATCAAGCTATCCTGGCTGACGAGGGCTGAAAGCCCGAAACCGGTCCTAGGATGCTTGTTTCCAGTCCAGGGAGGACCTGGCTTGGCAGTTCGGGCTGGACTGTTCCCATGGCGCACAGGGTCAAGACTGATTTGCATATGGCTGGGTTCAAACTGGAATGGCATGGTGACGGTGAGCAAAAAAACGATGGATTTAGGCCCAGATCTCTGTACTGGGTTGAATGTATGACATTGTTCTGCATTCTGTCCATCAATCGTTGTTTTTGCAATTGTCACCCCGGAGTGGGAAGGGTATGCTCAGACGTGAGTCCCGTGTTCTCCATGCCACTGGAATTAAGCTATCCTGGCTGACGAGGGCTGAAAGCCCGAAACCGGTCCTAGGATGCTTGTTTCCAGTCCAGGGAGGACCTGGCTTGGCAGTTCGGGCTGGACTGTTCCCATGGGGCACAGGGTCAAGACTGATTTGCATATGGCTGGGTTCAAACTGGAATGGCATGGTGAGCAAAAAAACGATGGATTTAGGCCCAGATCTCTGTACTGGGTTGAATGTATGACAGTGTTCTGCATTCTGTCCATCAATTGTTGTTTTTGCAATTGTCACCCCGAGTGGGAAGGGTATGCTCAGACGTGAGTCCCGTGCTCTCCATGCCACTGGAATCAAGCTATCCTGGCTGACGAGGGCTGAAAGCCCGAAACCGGTCCTAGGATGCTTGTTTCCAGTCCAGGAGGACCTGGCTTGGCAGTTCGGGCTGGACTGTTCCCATGGGGCACAGGGTCAAGACTGATTTGCATATGGCTGGGTTCAAACTGGAATGGCATGGTGAGCAAAAAAACGATGGATTTAGGCCCAGATCTCTGTACCGGGTTGAATGTATGACATTGTTCTGCATTCTGTCCATCAATTGTTGTTTTTGCAATTGTCACCCCGAGTGGGAAGGGTATGCTCAGACGTGAGTCCCGTGCTCTCCATGCCACTGGAATTAAGCTATCCTGGCTGACGAGGGCTGAAAGCCCGAAATCGGTCCTAGGATGCTTGTTTCCAGTCCAGGGAGGACCTGGCTTGGCAGTTCGGGCTGGACTGTTTCCATGGGGCACAGGGTCAAGACTGATTTGCATATGGCTGGGTTCAAACTGGAATGGCATGGTGAGCAAAAAAACGATGGATTTAGGCCCAGATGTCTGTACGGGGTTTTATGTATGACATTGTTCTGCATTCTGTCCATCAATTGTTGTTTTTGCAATTGTCACCCCGAGTGGGAAGGGTATGCTCAGACGTGAGTCCCGTGCTCTCCATGCCACTGGAATCCAGCTATCCTGGCTGATGAGGGCTGAAAGCCCAAAACCGGTCCTAGGATGCTTGTTTCCAGTCCAGGGAGGACCTGGCTTGGCAGTTCGGGCTGGACTGTTCCCATGGGGCACAGGGTCAAGACTGATTTGCATATGGCTGGGTTCAAACTGGAATGGCATGGTGAGCAAAAAAACGATGGATTTAGGCCCAGATCTCTGTACTGGGTTGAATGTATGACATTGTTCTGCATTCTGTCCATCAATTGTTGTTTTTGCAATTGTCACCCCGAGTGGGAAGGGTATGCTCAGACGTGAGTCCCGTGCTCTCCATGCCACTGGAATCAAGCTATCCTGGCTGACGAGGGCAGAAAGCCCGAAACCGGTCCTAGGATGCTTGTTTCCAGTCCAGGGAGGACCTGGCTTGGCAGTTCGGGCTGGACTGTTCCCATGGCGCACAGGGTCAAGACTGATTTGCATATGGCTGAGTTCAAACTGGAATGGCATGGTGACGGTGAGCAAAAAAACGATGGATTTAGGCCCAGATCTCTGTACTGGGTTGAATGTATGACATTGTTCTGCATTCTGTCCATCAATCGTTGTTTTTGCAATTGTCACCCCCGAGTGGGAAGGGTATGCTCAGACGTGAGTCCCGTGCTCTCCATGCCACTGGAATTAAGCTATCCTGGCTGACGAGGGCTGAAAGCCCGAAACCGGTCCTAGGATGCTTGTTTCCAGTCCAGGGAGGACCTGGCTTGGCAGTTCGGGCTGGACTGTTCCCATGGGGCACAGGGTCAAGACTGATTTGCATATGGCTGGGTTCAAACTGGAATGGCATGGTGAGCAAAAAAACGATGGATTTAGGCCCAGATCTCTGTACTGGGTTGAATGTATGACATTGTTCTGCATTCTGTCCATCAATTGTTGTTTTTGCAATTGTCACCCCGAGTGGGAAGGGTATGCTCAGACGTGAGTCCCGTGCTCTCCATGCCACTGGAATCAAGCTATCCTGGCTGATGAGGGCTGAAAGCCCGAAATCGGTCCTAGGATGCTTGTTTCCAGTCCAGGGAGGACCTGGCTTGGCAGTTCGGGCTGGACTGTTCCCATGGGGCACAGGGTCAAGACTGATTTGCATATGGCTGAGTTCAAACTGGAATGGCATGGTGAGCAAAAAAACGATGGATTTAGGCCCAGATCTCTGTACTGGGTTGAATGTATGACAGTGTTCTGCATTCTGTCCATCAATTGTTGTTTTTGCAATTGTCACCCCGAGTGGGAAGGGTATGCTCAGACGTGAGTCCCGTGCTCTCCATGCCACTGGAATCAAGCTATCCTGGCTGACGAGGGCTGAAAGCCCGAAACCGGTCCTAGGATGCTTGTTTCCAGTCCAGGGAGGACCTGGCTTGGCAGTTCGGGCTGGACTGTTCCCATGGGGCACAGGGTCAAGACTGATTTGCATATGGCTGGGTTCAAACTGGAATGGCACGGTGAGCAAAAAAACGATGGATTTAGGCCCAGATCTCTGTACTGGGTTGAATGTATGACAGTGTTCTGCATTCTGTCCATCAATTGTTGTTTTTGCAATTGTCACCCCGAGTGGGAAGGGTATGCTCAGACGTGAGTCCCGTGCTCTCCATGCCACTGGAATCAAGCTATCCTGGCTGACGAGGGCTGAAAGCCCGAAACCGGTCCTAGGATGCTTGTTTCCAGTCCAGGGAGGACCTGGCTTGGCAGTTCGGGCTGGACTGTTCCCATGGGGCACAGGGTCAAGACTGATTTGCATATGGCTGGGTTCAAACTGGAATGGCATGGTGAGCAAAAAAACGATGGATTTAGGCCCAGATCTCTGTACTGGGTTGAATGTATGACATTGTTCTGCATTCTGTCCATCAATTGTTGTTTTTGCAATTGTCACCCCGAGTGGGAAGGGTATGCTCAGACGTGAGTCCCGTGCTCTCCATGCCACTGGAATTAAGCTATCCTGGCTGACGAGGGCTGAAAGCCCGAAATCGGTCCTAGGATGCTTGTTTCCAGTCCAGGGAGGACCTGGCTTGGCAGTTCGGGCTGGACTGTTCCCATGGGGCACAGGGTCAAGACTGATTTGCATATGGCTGGGTTCAAACTGGAATGGCATGGTGAGCAAAAAAACGATGGATTTAGGACCAGATCTCTGTACTGGGTTGAATGTATGACATTGTTCTGCATTCTGTCCATCAATTGTTGTTTTTGCAATTGTCACCCCGAGTGGGAAGGGTATGCTCAGACGTGAGTCCCGTGCTCTCCATGCCACTGGAATTAAGCTATCCTGGCTGACGAGGGCTGAAAGCCCGAAATCGGTCCTAGGATGCTTGTTTCCAGTCCAGGGAGGACCTGACCTGGCTTGGCAGTTCGGGCTGGACTGTTCCCATGGGGCACAGGGTCAAGACTGATTTGCATATGGCTGGGTTCAAACTGGAATGGCATGGTGAGCAAAAAAACGATGGATTTAGGCCCAGATCTCTGTACTGGGTTGAATGTATGACATTGTTCTGCATTCTGTCCATCAATTGTTGTTTTTGCAATTGTCACCCCGAGTGGGAAGGGTATGCTCAGACGTGAGTCCCGTGCTCTCCATGCCACTGGAATCAAGCTATCCTGGCTGATGAGGGCTGAAAGCCCGAAACCGGTCCTAGGATGCTTGTTTCCAGTCCAGGGAGGACCTGGCTTGGCAGTTCGGGCTGGACTGTTCCCATGGGGCACAGGGTCAAGACTGATTTGCATATGGCTGGGTTCAAACTGGAATGGCATGGTGAGCAAAAAAACGATGGATTTAGGCCCAGATCTCTGTACTGGGTTGAATGTATGACATTGTTCTGCATTCTGTCCATCAATTGTTGTTTTTGCAATTGTCACCCCGAGTGGGAAGGGTATGCTCAGACGTGAGTCCCGTGCTCTCCATGCCACTGGAATCAAGCTATCCTGGCTGACGAGGGCAGAAAGCCCGAAACCGGTCCTAGGATGCTTGTTTCCAGTCCAGGGAGGACCTGGCTTGGCAGTTCAGGCTGTACTGTTCCCATGGGGCACAGGGTCAAGACTGATTTGCATATGGCTGGGTTCAAACTGGAATGGCATGGTGAGCAAAAAAACAATGGATTTAGGCCCAGATCTCTGTACTGCGTTGAATGTATGACATTGTTCTGCATTCTGTCCATCAATTGTTGTTTTTGCAATTGTCACCCCGAGTGGGAAGGGTATGCTCAGACGTGAGTCCCGTGCTCTCCTTGCCACTGGAATCAAGCTATCCTGGCTGACGAGGGCTGAAAGCCCGAAACCGGTCCTAGGATGCTTGTTTCCAGTCCAGGGAGGACCTGGCTTGGCAGTTCGGGCTGGACTGTTCCCATGGGGCACAGGGTCAAGACTGATTTGCATATGGCTGGGTTCAAACTGGAATGGCATGGTGAGCAAAAAAACGATGGATTTAGGCCCAGATCTCTGTACTGGGTTGAATGTATGACATTGTTCTGCATTCTGTGTATCAATTGTTGTTTTTGCAATTGTCACCCCGAGTGGGAAGGGTATGCTCAGATGTGAGTCCCGTGCTCTCCATGCCACTGGAATCAAGCTATCCTGGCTGACGAGGGCTGAAAGCCCGAAACCGGTCCTAGGATGCTTGTTTCCAGTCCAGGGAGGACCTGGCTTGGCAGTTCGGGCTGGACTGTTCCCATGGGGCACAGGGTCAAGACTGATTTGCATATGGCTGTGTTCAAACTGGAATGGCATGGTCAGCAAAAAAACGATGGATTTAGGCCCAGATCTCTGTACTGGGTTGAATGTATGACATTGTTCTGCATTCTGTCCATCAATTGTTGTTTTTGAAATAGGTATTATGAGACTCATACGAAAGATCCTACCGCTCCTCCCTTTCAAGGCCAGACAGATCTTGGTCCAGGGTCTAATCCTCTCCCGGCTAGACTTCGGAAATGCCCTTTACCTAGGAGCCCCCGAATCCACCCTAAAAAACTGCAGGTTATCTAAAACTGTGCGGCTCGCACTCTCCCACGCTTCCCCAGACGGCAATCAGTGAAATCTGAATTAAGAGCCCTTCACTGGCTGCCAGTAAAGGATAGAGTCAACTTTAAAAGCATGTGCATCGCCCACCATGCTTACTGGAGGAAAGGAGCAACCCTGAATCACACCTTAATCACCCCCTACCACCCCAACAGGCAGCTGAGGTCGACCCTCGCCTTCCAAGTCATCCTTCCTAGATTCAAAAAAGCAAGAAGTGGAGGAAGAATGTTCTCAACAAATGTGGCCAGGCTCTGGAACTCCCTCCCACTCTCTATCTGATCTGAACCTAACATCCTGATTTTCCGTAGAAAATTAAAAACCTTTTTCTTCAGGAGATAACCTCGACCCGCGCCACCCACTTGTATTCTGTTAAAGCGCTAGGACGCCTGCGGGTATCTATCGCGCTATATAAAAATGTATTCCATTCCATTCCAACGCCCCCCCCCCGCGGAATGCCCACATGAAACCTGATGCATGTTTCATGTGGCGCAGGGCTTCACAACATGACGCATCTCACTAGATGCGTCACGTAAATAGGGCGCAACGTGGCGCATGGTTTACGCCGCCGCTGCGTCACAGAAGTGATGCAACGGCGGCACAAATGTGGCACACGGGGCTCGTAAATCTGCCCCACAGTACATATTTAATGAGGCAGTCTGAATTACATGAGAGGAAAAGCACGGCCCGACCCACCCACCCAAGGCAATCAGCACTTATGAATTACATTCTCATGCAGGGCTTAGATAGAAAAACATTGGACGCTTATGATAAAAACCCAATAGGACACTGTCAGACAGTTGAAAGGTCAGTTCACGATGATATCCGTCAGTGTCAGAAGGGAACATAATCTGTATATCAGACGCCCTTAGAGTCTTGGGCATGTTTACTAAGGTTGCTGTGTCCTAGTGTTGTTTATGTTTTAGGGCATTTATAAAAGTTATTTTAATCTGTTCTCTCTGTTTATTTTGTTATGCTGCTATTTTTTATTTTTTTTGATCTTGGTTGGATTTTCTTTCACATTATTGTCGCAACTTTATTGGTGGTGTACTGTAGCCATATTTTCTTTGATCTTTCATGCCTCCTTTTTTGCTGGCCATATGGCGACCAGCAGTATTTTGTAGTATGTGTGTGTCTGTCTCACAGGCATCCATTCTGTTTTTCTTCTCCATGACTTCTTCCTTGCTGGTCGTATAATGAGTGACAACTCTTTTGTGTTTGTGTGTATGTGTTTTTGGTCATAATATTGTCTTTGTCCTCCATGCATTCGTCTTTGCTGCACATGCTATGCAGTGAGCAGCTACCATTTTGTTGGGCCAGTGTGACTTTCTGATTATCATTTTAATCCACATTCAAAAAAAATATTTTCTAGGAGGATTGATCTGTGTTATTAAACCTTTTATTATGAACTGTGGGTGTGTTCCGAGTAAATGTCACCCCCTTTCAGAAAATTACGTCCAACTTAGTCTGCTTGGCTCTTTTTCCTATTTGAAGGTTCAATGTGTTTCACAGGGTGCATGGAAGTTATTGATGGTTGCTAGAAAGCATCAATTTGACAGTCATTACCGCATTATTTAGGTTCACATCCAAACTTGGGATAAAACCCATAAATGGGTGAAACATATCAAGTTAAGTTTGCGTCTTGATTGTTTACGGGATGGGAGTTTGGGATTAACCAATTTGCAGGTTTCTGAAAATACTTGCTTAGGCATTACCCCCAGGCTAACCCGCTCACGTTTGCCACAGGAAGTTATGCGTCAGCCATTTGGAAGGCCTAATTCTGCTCCGCCCCTTCCTTCAGTGACATAGGAACTGCACGAAGCTAGAGGCCCTTTTTAACAGGCATATTTTGAATATTACCATTCCATGGATTCCTCCCCAGTGATACCATGGCTGAGATTTATTAATATGGATTGTGAGTGGGAGGGTGAGCCAAAGGTTAACGATAACCCAGAGACCTTAAATGAGATTAGCAAAGTGGATTTTAAAATATTATTCTTAAATAGGTTGATGTTGGATAGATTCATTTAGGGGCAACATAAGTTGAGTGTTACCTTCCGACTCCATCCTATTAAGGATGGTTTCCAAGGATACTCTGCAACCTTACTTGGAGAGGCTAAGGAACTCGCAGCATACATTTTTTTTAATGGGATTTGGACCTTAGTGTCATTTCTTAGACAAAACGCCTAGTGTAGAGATTTAATAAGCTGCCCATGTGATGGGTTTTCAAGGCAATGCACAATGTGCTCTCTGTTTTTTTTGCAAGTTTTGTTCTGAGCTTAGAAGATGATTAATTAAACTGCAGCTATTGATATATATGTATATATATAACCTGAAGCACTGGAAGGCGCTTTGATCTCCCTACAACGATTACACACTATAGACATTTGTGTCGCGTCACTGTGTCTTCCTTTATTGTCCAAGCCATCCATATTCATAAGCGACTGGGAGATTTTGGATACGTCTTGGATTTTAAATGATCTATTTATTGTATTAGATGCAGTCTACAACCACCTGATGTTGTTTGCATGTTTTATTTTATTTTTTGATCGAGGTCATATGAAATCATGGAACCTTGTGATGAAATCTTCGAGTTTTTGCATGTGCTTTTAGGTTTTTTTTTGTATGGAAACCGAATAAAATGTATAAACTAAAACTGAACTAATAGCTACCCCACCGCGTCTGTCACCAAGTCTAGCACATCTTGGAAGCAAGTTTCTTCGGGCAATAGCTTTAGTGAGTGCAGAAAATGTGTGCAGAATATGTCATTCTTGAAACCAGATTACTGAAATTTTAAAAAACAGAAAATGTCAAGTTTAAATTGTGTTAATAAGTCAGCACTTTCTTCTTCACGCTTTGGTAGTGATGGAGTGTTTACTAATCTCAACTTAATGTGAGATGTAGGTAGATCATTAATGATGTGGGGGTTGCCATTAGTAAAATTTAGTGGAGAGTCTGAAGCAAGAGTCTGAAGGTTATATATAGAAGCGGTATTCGGTAGCTACTGACGCAATTATTTTAAGTGGAGTAACTTGAAATGAGTTTTTTAAACTCCATACAAGTATACAAGAGGGGTTTGTAGTTTGTTTGGTGCAAACCTTCATGGATTAGTTGGATACAGCCATAATGTGACAAATTGAGATCTTTGAGGGGATGATGACAGAGGGGACAGGAGAGGGATCTGTAGGCAGGAGGATGGACGATGGACAGGACAATGATGGGGAAGGAAACATAGGCTTGTGGAATGGAGAGAGCTGGATAAAGGGTTTGTGGGGAGAAAAGCAAAGAGAGCGGGGTGACAACCAGGGGAGTAGGAAGGAAAGAGATAGTAATAGAATGAAGGAAAAATAGGGTGCAAAAGAGCGAGAGGAAGGTCTCCCACATGTATTCACCCTCAGTGCCCCTTTATTTAGCCCTAATTGCCAATCTAAGTGCATAAACCAGCTGTCCCATAACCAGGCTTTTCAAACCAGACTTTGTACTTTGCCTCCCTAGTGCTTATCCCACGGCCAGGCCTCGCTTACCCTTAAATACCTTTCTCCAAATACCACCTTCATGATTCCCTCTTCCACATTATTAGACCCCCAATTTCAAAAAGCATTTACCCATGCCTACATCAGGATCAGTGACTCATAATTTGAATCTATGAATAGGCATTTGCTCCCCCTCTCACTTCTGTCTATTCGGTGCCATCCACACTGTAACACATATCATGTAATGTCACTTTCTGTGATGTCACTTCCTGTGACGTCACGTTCTGTGACATTATTCCGCTGATTCTGGACCCTGTGATATCACTTGAAATGAAGGCCGAGCCTTAAGTCTAACTGCCCCCTCCTCTCTAGAAAAGATTGAAGTCACCCTTCCAGGTCAGAAGGGCAACACTTACAAGCCCAGAGGCATAACATCTGCAGGAGAGCAATAATCATGCGGCAAATCCAGCAGATCTCTCCACACTAGAAACATCTGTTGACTGTATGGAAAGTGTAGTTCGCAGTCCTTGGAGACCAGGTCACTACAAGAGAGTGATTAAGACCCGCAAAAAAAGACAAAAAGTTATAGATGCTTTAGAAAATAAGAATTAAGGGGCATATTATCAAGCACGGTGCTAAAGCGGCGATAATGTGCTTCATAATATGCCACAGAGAATTCCCATAGAAGCCCATGTTGACACCGGAACATGGGCTTCTATGGGAATTCTCCAGGGCATATTTTAACGCAGTTTCTTGATAATATGCCCCTATATTTGCACAATACAGCACAAATTATTCATGGGGAGATTAACTAGATTTGAAAAGAAATACCATGATACAAATGATTTTCATCTGCAGCAGACCATCAGTGTGTCCTCCTACTAGCCTCAGGGGGCTCTCTGATTATTTATCAACTGCAATGTTAATGCACTTGGTCCAGGCTCACTGCAAAACGGTCAGAATTGGCCTCTATCTGCGTGAGGCATGTCACTGAGTAAATGGATGCACACACATTGCTAAACACAGGTGTGCAATAAATTGCCTTCGGGAAGATAGGCGTTATATATTTCAATTTGGCTAATATTCTGTTAGATCACATTTAATGAAATTTCGCAAGCACACAAAGATGGATTTATTGGCGAAATAAACCGCAGGAGCTTCAGGATGATGACAGAGTGAAATAACAGCATCTTAAACATGAAGATTAAGTATAACATTGTAGGCGGTTCAGGCCAGCAGTGGCTGTCTCATAAGTGTAATTCTGAATGACATAAGTGCAAGCAATGAATAATATTCCAGCGTCAAAGTTTATTCGCAAATTACAAATTTACAGAGGGCCTAAATGATCTAGACAGAACATTAAAATGTAAAAGACTGCTTAAATGCATGTAGTGAAGAAAGCCTTTGCACCGTGGACAGCAGTGCATTCCTCCCTTCCCTGCTTTTCGAGCTCACACTGTGTACTTACCCCAAGTCCTCTTAAAATCGCAGAGCCTATGAGAGGTGCTCCACAATATTTCGTAGTGGTCCCCCATCAAAGTACAGAGCTCTTGGACTGGCAGATGATGCTCACACCGTTTGTTTGGTCCAATGGAAATGGTGACCCTGGCCGCCTTGGGAAAATCTGTTCTGTCCCTTATAGGTTGCGCTTTTCTTTTCACCTTTGTTTGAAACTGGGGGGGATATTCTCAAGAACGAGTGATAATTATCGCAAAATTAGCTTAATGCAACTCTTCACATCGCAGTCCATCGCGGGAAAACAATACCCTGTTAACATTGTATTCTCAACACGGCGGTACCATGCGATAGCCTCACGATAACGCGTCAAATGACCGCGTTAAAATTAACGTAACACCAAAAAATGCCAAACACAAACGCGAAAATAGTAGCAATGAGGCCAATCGTGATACAAAAATCAGCGATAACCAGCCACAGGCCTGCAATTCCCACACGTCATGTGGGAAAATGCACCAGAAAAGCAGAGAAAAAAAGGAGAAAAAAAGAAATGGCTCAGCACCATGGATGCAGCCGGAGCGAGTGCAGAGGCCAACGCAAACCCCACAAGACCCACAGACCACCAGCAAGGAACCCCGGGGTCGGGGATGGCCAAGGAGAAGCGGAAGAGGACGATGGGGTGCAGTCCGCAGGAAAACCAGATATTCGTCACGGAGGAGATAGAACACAAACAACAACTGTTTGTTACCTTCACTGTGTAATTGGCAACACAAACGGAAGCATGCCAGTCCATCGTGAACAATGTGAATGCAGTCGGAGTGTGGAGGAGGTTAATGGACGAGGTCAAGAGATGCTGGCATGATGTGAAAAGCCAAACCAAGCAGAAACCCGCTGCCAACAGGAAGGCAGCCACGGCGATTGGAGGTGGGAGTCCTGCGCCACAGGAGGAGCTGGAGGAAATGGTGGCCACGGTCATCAGTGTGGAGACGGTGGAAGGAGTCGGAAGTCCGGACACAGCTCTATATGACCTGACACTACATCAACAGGGTGAGTAACGAACAGGGACTGTGGGTACTAGGAGAGATGGGCACAATGGCACACATGCATAATCATGTGGAGCACACTGCACACCCACAATGACCCTGGATCATGTCCCTGATCCCTGTGGAACATTGCAGCACACATACAAACACCAAGTAGGCCCTCGACCAACATGTGCCCAAAGGGGTCCCATCCCACACATCACCAATCTCACAACCAACACATGCACATGTGCGAAACACAGCAAAGATGCGTATTTGTGAGCCACACTGACAATGTAAGTGACACTACATGACGATCAGCATGGCTGTAGTACAATCATCATGACATGGTGCACAGCATGACACTGAGGTGGCTGAGTGTGGACCACATACGGAAAGAAGCAGGTCACACTGTGACACATCCATGTGCACAAACAACCCCTGATGTCAACAATACATCTGCAGACAAACAATGCACAAGAGTACAAAAACCGTCCAAGAGCACAAATGACCCGAGTCACCAACATCTCAGCACCGAAAAAGCACAAAAGTCATAGGCACACCGCCTCAAAGGGATAAGGGGCAGCAAAATCACTTCTGCAGAGGCGAATCCCCACAATGCAGCACACACACATAGCAATAGCAGCACATCCACATTGACGACAATGTGGTACAAAGTGCAACACTTACACTGCAGAACAGAGGACACAACTGGATCCGCTTGTGCGTTGAAACTGGTCAATCACACCTTGCATAGCAGGAAACTGTGAGATGAAAATGTATGTGTACAACCTCACATCTGTCATGTAGTTCAAATGTCCACTGTCCCACATCACATAGTCCAATCCTCCTGAACAGTCACAATGTACATTGGCTTGCAGTCTGTATTTAAACGTGAACAATGCATCAACATACATGTCAACACAATGTCAAAATGCATTCCCCCTTCACATTGCAGAGGGACAAACAACACCTCCAGCAGAGCAGACCAGACAACTCATCTGTGATGCTGAAGAGGACCTCCACACCTTCGACACCAACACCCTACAACAGTTCATGGACATCTTAGGCAATCCACCTCCAGTAGCAGGGCAGCCCAGCTGCATCGAGGAGACCCCACTTCATGCACAGACCACACAGCAGGAAGCACCCACCAACACGGCTGGCTCCCAGCACCCCACGGAAGCACACATTGCATTCCAAGGCGAGGTGTCAGACTGCCAGAAGGAAGTGGCCGAATAGGTGCGGGTGGGGTTCGACCTCATGGAACCCGAACTAGATCACATATGTCGGTGTCTCAGTCCCATCAGGGACCACTTACACTCCCCAAGGGAGACCCACACTGTGACAGAGACACATGCATTTGCACTTTTCCAGTACTGAATCACACCCAGAGCCCCAGGATAATCATTCACACCCCCACGCTGGACTTGCATACGCCGGCCCAGTCCACTCCTCTTACGTACTGATTGGGGGATGACAAAGCTACATGTCCAAGGTCTTACCCGCTGCCTGCGGTCAGATGTTTGCATCCGCTGTACACAACACAATGTAATGTTGTAGGGCCCGGGGCCCTCATGCATACATTATGACCACACGGACACACCCAGATAGTTTGTGGAACTGGCTACGGGCACATGCGCCCGGCACCTTCATTGCCAGGGTCACATGTACAGTGATGCCTGTGCTGGATGTGTGGGGGGTGAGTGTAAGACAGCCCTCATGGAGTGGTTGGTGCTGGCAACAACTTGAACAGTGATCACAATCAAAGCAGAAGCAGAAAACACCAGCATAACAGAAACCACTGCGAAGCATCATGGTGGTAGCCCGAGCAAGTGCAGAGGTCACCCAATATGCAATCAGAGGGGTCCGTGAGTTGCAGTGCACTGAGGTTGGGGAATCAAAGCTGAGCGTGCTCAAATGAACAAATGTCTAGCATTGTGTCCTTTCAGGATATTCCTGCTGCAGCTGCAGTGGGGTGTGTTGCACCTGCATCATCTTCCTCATCATTGTCTCAGGTCGTCCACACTGCCTGAGGTGACATTGCTGCGTGAGCTGTCCACAGCACAAAACTCAATCAGAAATGGTCCATGAGTTGTGGTGCACTGAGTTAGTGGCACCTGAAGAGCCGAGCAGGGTGTCAAGCTGATGATGGCACCCACGACAGGTGTGAGAAACTCTGATAGTCCGTCAGTAAGACACTTCTGACCCTGGCACCTGTTGTTTAGAGTTGGTCCTGGTGGCCAAGGCGAGTACATTCTGTAGTGATGCGATGTCCAGGCAGGTCAGGACTCGATTTGATGTGTGAGCCCAGGTGGACTGCAGTTGAGGCCGGAGGCAGAGGACAATGAAGGGCCACAGACACATGGCGTTGATGACCCCCAGTCCATCGACCCAGAGGCCATATAATATTCTATCAGACAAGGTCCATGACTTGAGCTGCACAGAGTTAGTGGCCCCGGATGCACTGCAGCCGGCACAGGCACACTGCCACGGGACGGTGAATTGCGGTGCTTGAGTACAGGCCATGCGGGCTGAGCGGGTCCTCGTCGATGTCAAAGGTGAATGTAGCGGAGGGTGGTGGGGGACAATGGAAGGTGTCCTCCAGGGCATGATGCGGAGGGCAGAAGCCAAAGCAAATGGAGGAGTGGAATGCTACAGCCTTGTTTTGCCACCAAGTAAGTATCACCAACACGATGATGAAGACAACCCCCAGTCCATAGACTCAGTCGCCACCAAAGTTCAACCAGAAAGTGTCCATGAATGTTGTGGAACAGACTTAGTGGCACCGGAGCTGAAAGGGGATGCAGTCTGCGATGAGGCCTGTACAATGATATAAACTCTGCCATAAATAAATCAAGACTGAGTTCCAAATGTGTGACCTACTCGACCACAGTGTAGGCCCGAGGCAGCGGTCAGCAGGGGCCCACAGCCATGTGTTGTTGGCTCACGATGCACAGAGTTAGTGACACCAGAGCAGTTGTTGACAGTGTTCGATCACCTCTATAATGATGATCCTTTTTTCCTCCAGACTCATAAGCGTCTACCTCTTACACCTCTACTTGCTTGCAATGATATGAACTCTGCCATTGAGAAATCAAGACTCAGTTCCAAATGTGTGACCTACTTGACCGTGGTGTAGGCCGGAGGCAGCAGTGTGGTACATCAATGAGAAATGAGTAGTGCAGGCCGGTGTCGTGGAGGCCGTGATGGTCGGAGGAGGCTGCCAAGCTCGCGAGCCTCGGGCTTGGAGCTTGCGCTGGCACGTGGTGGGCCCTCTTGGAGACATGCCGGTGTCTGCAGGTGAGCAGTGAGGCCTGGGTCTGCAGGGGCGGCCAAGACATGTTCGGGGAACAGTGGCCCGGGGTGCAGCAGGCGCACAGGATCGCAGGCACCGCCGCTCATGTCATCGGCCTCTTGGAGGGGTGAGAGACGCCGCTCTGGCAGACACGTTGGGCATTCCCGAAGAGAACCACGCCCAGAGCTATGTGCTTTTTATTCATACCCCTATGCTAGCCTGGCATACACCAGGCCAGCACACTCCGCTCATGCTTCCGGGGGGGACGTAACAAGCACCATTTCCGTGATCTTCCCCTCTAGCTGGGGTGACATGGTTGCGTCCACTGTCCACTACACTCCAAACAGCAGCTGTGTATGTCAACATGGATATGTCTGAGGTCTGGATACTGCAGTCTGTTCAACACATCCAGGCCACACTTGGCATTGTGTACATTCTCATTCATGGGTCACTTGCCTTCTTCGCACATGCCTGTTTCCCACCTCGCCCCACATTCTGCTATTGTGTGGCTGGGGTGCCATGCCGTTGTTGGCTCATGTACATGGCTAGCCCAGGTTACCATAGTAATGTTGTGCTGTCGTGTCTGGTGGGTGGGCATGTTGTTTGGCATGTTGTGTGTGAGTTTGTAACGTGCATTCCCAGAGTTGTGAGTTGTATGTTTATGGTGTTGGGGTGTGTGGTGTGTTCATTTGGTACTTACCAACGAGCAGAGCATTTCCATAGGTGCGAGCCTCGAAGCGCTGGTTGATGATGGACTGTCAGAAGATGTAGGAATCATGAACACTGCCTGGGTAATTGGAGATGACACTGGTGAAGAGTCCCCGGTCGTCCACTATTGCCTGCACTTTGATGGAATGTGTGTGCTTTCTGTTGCGGTAATTGTGTACAGTCTCGGCAGGGTGCACAAGTAGGACATGTGTGCATTCAATTTCCCTCAACACGTGCGGGAAGCCAGCTATAGCGTAGATGACTTGCTTGGTCTTCAGCTGTTCCTGTGCAGTGTGGGGGCAGTGAAGGTGCTGGGGTATCAAGCTGATGATGGCATCCAAGACAGTTGTGATGAACTTTGATAGGGCTGGCTGTGAGACTCCTCCGACTCTGGCAGTTGTTGATTGGAAGGTACCTAAGGCCAACAGATGCAGCACAGACAGTGGCTTTGTCTGCGGAGCGATGTTGGTTGTCTGCTGTGTGGGTACCGTCAGCCTGTGGGCAGTGATGTTCAGGATGCGTAGGATGATTGTCCTTTTGTGCCTGTAGTGGGCAATGACATCCTCTTGTGTTGGATCTGTGAGTCTGGTGCATTTTCTGAAGGTCCGCTGTCTTGGCCTGCGCTGCCTCTGTGGTAGTCTGGGGGGGTGGAGAGGGTCCGGGGGGGTGGCAGGCCTGGGTGTGGTGGCGGTGGGTGTTGTGGCCCTCTTAGGGCTCTGGGCTTCATGATCAGTGGCTCCATGGCATCTGTTGTTCTTCTGGTGTGGCTCTGGGCTGGACTCCCTTTTCTGGTGCAGGTTGTCATCCGACTTTACACCAGGTCAGAGCAGGTGTTAATTTCATGCTGCTAACGTGCCTTATTGCCTGTTTTGGGATCTTATCGCCGATCTGGCTGGTCATTGAGAATGTTACGGAGTGGTGTTGTTGCGGCTTTTTGCACGGGAATGCCTACTCTGCATCTCGTTAGCGATAGTTGCCGGGGTCATCTGTGGCAATGTTTTTTGTGGCTGCTATCACGGGGAAACTGGTGATATCGCTGTTAACACCAGCTTGTGAATTGGGCGATAAATTTATCGCCACTTTGGCTGCGATAAAGTGTTGATACCTTGGCGATAAATCCTTGAAAATATGCCCCTGGGTTTTTTATTGAGCGGCTGTGTGAGCCCTCCTCAATTAGCAACCACAATCTCTGTCAGGGTTAACCACAAAAAGTCACTAAATTTACCTGTGCTTAACCCTCCGGTCACTTAGCACAAAAGCAGTCTGGATCAACTAAGAGACAATGTGTAAAATATTTATGCAGCACCTAAACAGTAATAAATTAAAAGCACAACACAAGAAAAATCCCACACCAATTCAGAAACATTTAGTAAAATTCAATAAATTATTTGGAAACAAAATGACAAAAATCCAATCAGATGAACCGGAGTTCTGAATTTAAATTTCTTTTAGTAAGCACGATGGAGTGCAGTTCGAATAGATGAAGCGGATTGGACCCAGTCTCAGCTTACCTTTGGAATTTGAAGAATATTTAGAGGAAAATGTCTGAGAAGGTAAAGTTCACTGTGCAAGGCAGCTTGCAGTGCCCAAGGAGGATGCATTAGGGTTGCCCAAGGAGGATGCATTAGGGAATTGCTGAATGCAGTTTTGATGAAGATTTCTATGTTTCAACTTAGTCTCTTTTTTAGGAGTTGAAAATCTCCTGCAGGACGATGCTGCAGGCTGTAGCCGATGAGGGATCCACGAGGCTGGATACCCCTTCTGTGAGAAGCAGCTGAACATGATTTGCTGCTGCGCAGAAGAATGTAGTGGGAGGTACAGTGAAGTTAGGCTGACCTGCGGTGCACCTTAGGTGGATCGGCGAGCAGGTTGGTCCCGGTCTCCTAGCGGTTCTCAGTGAACTTTGTTTTGTTTGAAATGTTTCTAAGTTCCAAGTTTTGACTTTAAGCAGCACTTCCAAGGTTCCAGGACTGGATGGGCACCACTTCGAGAGGATGACTCACTTTAGGCAGGGTCCATGTGCAAGGTTCAAGTTGGTGCTTTAGTGTCCCTGTAGCTCAGAACAAGAGTCACTCCTGTAGCCCTAGGTTCAAGCAGTAGGGCAGTCCTCCAGCAGCAGGACAGTCCTCTGAGAATTCAAGGCAGGCCTCCAGCTGCAGGTAAGTCCTCTAGAGCACGACACAGGGCTCAAGCAGCATGGTAGGTCTCTGAAGTACATGTCAGGCCTTCTGAGAGTCCTCTCCAGGTCCAGAAGTGAAAAGAAGAGTGGGTTTGAGGGTTCTATTTTTCTACCTGGTGCAAGCTTTGAATTGGAAGAAACCTTTTGAGTTCTCCACCCCCATAGATGTTTCTGGAATTTCTTTCCTCTCTGCCCTGGTCCCAGGATGACTGGGGTGACAAAAGGCTGATGTTAAGTCATTGGTGAGTGTGCTGAGCCAGCTCCTTTGAAATGTAAGTGAGGCTGTGCACAGCTCTGCCCCTTCCATCCTGCCAAATCTAATCCCCTTTTGTGTCACTGTCTGAGAGGAATACACACAGGCCAGCTTCCAGGATAATCATAGTAATGTGGCCAGGACACAGTATGCAAGCACCAAATGATTAGTATGAGAAAATGCCAACTTTCTAAAAGTGTAATTTTCAGAATTGTGACTTATCATTCGACTTTATCATCTAAGAGGATTTTAAATTCCAATTCTTCAGACACCAAACATGACATGTCTACCTGCACCCAAACACAAGTTATCACTTATTAAATGTAATAAGGTGACCCCATGTTATCCTATGGGAGAGGTAGGCCTCATAGTAGTGAAGAACAAAGGTAGGAGTTTACACTACCAGGATATGTAAAACGTAAAAGTACATGTTCAACATTTTAAATACAATGCACTGTGCCCTATGGGCTATTTAAGGCCTACTTTAGCAGAGAAAAATATGTATTAAACAGGGAGTTTTAGAGCTATCAAGGGATGTATTTTGCCAGGTTGATTTGGCAGTTTAAAACTGTACAAAGGCTGGAATGGCAGGGCTCAGACAAAGAAGTTTTGATTAATAGCCCCTAGTGAGATGACCAACTTCTACTAAATGGGATGTGTACACCGAAGCAGTAAAAAAGACTTGAGAAACATTTCAAAGAATATTTGAGTATCATTGAAGAAAGACATACTTTTTTACAC
This sequence comes from Triturus cristatus, assembly GCF_964204655.1. Lineage (NCBI taxonomy): Eukaryota > Metazoa > Chordata > Amphibia > Caudata > Salamandridae > Triturus > Triturus cristatus. Next base: position 352,788,914 of record NC_140594.1, read on the forward strand.
TGAAACATCACCAACAAGTGTCAATAGATTAATTCCTAGCAGAGTAAAGAATATTGGCTTCTATGTGAGAATTTGAAGGGCCGCTGGATATATATTTGAGAGAACATGATGGTGATTTGTTTTGATAATCATGTATAGGAGAGGATTCTGTGCTGCAGGAATCTATCTATGGAAGACTCTCTAGAGAAATCAAATGTTCTGTAATGGTGTCCAGAGAAGAAGAAACAGAGACAACCAACAACCACCTGAGGCAGTGGGGGCGATATGTCCAGCTTCAAAATTCTCTGCATACTTTGATGGCAAAAAACAGGAGAAAAACAATATTCCTACTTCCAATTAATGCTTTTGGTTTGGTTCCAAAGGTAATTGTCCTGCGGTGGGAAAAAAATTTTGTAAGTGTAAAAAACAGGAGCACTTTGCAAGAGTGTATCAGAATGCTCAGAAGGTAGTATTGTTATTCTCCATATAGGTACCCTAATACAGGCCCAGGTAATATAATACACCTTCACCGACATTACCTCCCTTACACTACACAGTAAAGAGCCTTTTAGTATTGAACCTTTACCTAGTTCTAGTCCTGGGCACAGAAGGAGGGTTTTCTCTGAACAATTGCTTCCTATAACTTCATCAAAAGACTCACACAGTATGAATGAATATTCATAAGGGTTCTTGGAAACCAGGCAGAGGCTATACCACCTGCATTATATCTACATACAAGGTTCATCCAATACGTCATACTCAAATCCAACAATGGCTAATACAAGAAACAAGGGACAAAGGAACCCTAGGTACTTTCTGTATAAATACAGCACATCTTACTAAGGTTAAATAGAGGAGACCGAGACTTTCCAGCCGACACACTGACCACTGACGCTGAGGCTCCTGCATGTAGACGCTCCAGCAGACAGTGTTCTAACACATCCCTCGCGGGGTCCCATACTCTTTCACTTCAGGTAATGGGGTTAGACTAAAACCTAGAGGGATTCTTGGCTTCACACCTACTCACATGCGAGGTACACTTAGGCATATCTAGACAGGCATTGTAGGAGTACGCGCTTTCCTTTTATCATGCATTTTATATTCATGTATGTATTCATGATTATTGCAAGATGGTAGAACTGTACTATCATTTTTTTCACTGTGCTGCCAATCATATATATTTGCTACTGTCTAACGGTTGTTGCAACACATCTATTTTACACTAGAAGAACAACTGTGCAATAAATTCTTATTGTAACACGCCCGACTGTTTCTTCTGTGTAACTCTCTGAGACCGAATAAGTGAGCACGAGTGACTGAGCGAAAAGTAGTACATTGTTTCCACAACTCTGAGGGATCAGGGTTGTCATGTTCTGAGGTTGCCAAGAACTAGCCTCTCTCCAATAAGAGGATATTCTAGTGGCACTGTGAGCTAGCTAAAACAGAAAGGCTAACATTCTCGGTGGGGGTGTACAGAGTCAGTCTGCCACCAATCCTACAGTTTATGTTATCCAAACGGGCAGATCCTGTATAGGTTATATAGGAACTAAACGACATGGCGCCCGCCAACGTTGGTTAGGTACTTATTTAACAGTAGAATCTGAGTAGTTCAGTCGTGCTATTCTCAGAGACCGCTACTCACAAAACGCCAGAGACGTCTGGAGTGGGTGGGCACAAACTCCGCCACAGCTGAGTAGGCGAAATATTATATTTATTACCTGCTGGATAATCAAGCCTGAAGGACACTTTGTTCCTAAATTGTGCAAAACACCTTATCTTAGTTCTCTTAGAAAGTTATTCCGTGTTCTAAACACAATGACTAACCAAGAAGGAGATTTAGACCCGCTGACACAAGCGCTTACCACTCAGACGAGGAGGAAGATCCGAATGGAATACGATTTCATTCAAATGTTAGACGCGTACTCACCCTCAAACTACTTAAATACGGTTTGACAGCCAGAGGTGGCATAGTAGCATTCGTGATAGAGGCACATGAAGATTTTCAAACAGAGGTATTTTATTCATGGGTTACATTCCCAGCAGCAAATGCAAGAACAAAAATGTTTAATTATTACTAGGCCTGGGTGGTAAATTCCATTCCGCTCGCGGAACTTGCGGAATTTGGGTAATTTCGCGTTCGACGGAGAATGCGGAATTGCCCAAAATTCAGCGTTCTGTGGCTTTGCGGAATTCTTTGCTTGTTCGCGTTCTCAAAATGCGTGTTCGCGAGATATTTCCCCCCGAGCACGCAAACAGCGATCGTGAACAGGAAAAAGCTTTGCGAACATGCAATTCCGCGTGTTTGCGGAATTTCTGCGTGTTTGCGTAGATTTTTTACCGTTTTGCAGAGCTTTGCGTAGCGCGACTACGCAAATTCCGCCCACCCCTATTTATTACACACATGATGACATACCAGTGGAATACATTTCGTATGAAGACATTGAAGTTCCACTAACGTACCAGAAACATGAATACTGGTTTAAAGGTGCCCTCCATCATACAAGAAGAAGAGTAAGGCTCGGTCAGTTAGGAAGACCTGGAGCAACATGGCTGATATTAGCAGCCTACACACCACATCGTGACATTGATACAAGCCACAAGATGAATTACTCGAACAACACAAAGAGTTGATAAAACTTTACAGAAACATGACACAATTTGTCATGAGGACACTTAAAGTTCAACCGGCAGGAGCTACAACAAATACAGCTCCTACACTTAATACAGCAACTAAAATTACTCCACAAACATTGCATGCAGTAATGGTCAAAATGCCCATGAAACGTGAGCAAATTCCATTCTGGATGGCTCCGAAAATAACACAGTTAGAAGCAGTATTCCCGAATACTAGCCAGTATGAAAACACAGAATGCTGACCATAAGCCTGCCCATGGGAATTACACCACAAATAGAGGATTGTACCTCTTGGTATACAATCTTTGCTGCCATCTATGCCAGAACTCATGGTATACCATCCTTAGCTGTAATACCAGATGTATTAAGACAAATATAAAATGAGTACGGGGCAGAACCTGCGCTGAACTCAGGGATGAAATTACTAGGTAATTATGCCCAGGTATCAGCAATAGTATTAGCAAATATTAACCTCTTCAGTGCCCATGACGAGATAGTCTCGTCATGGAGCACGGTTGCGCTGTGCCCATGACGAGACTATCTCGTCATGAACCCCACCCACTAGTGCAACGCCCGGCACAGGAGGGGGAAAGGGCGTGGCACTGAAGGGGTTAAAGGAGAGGCAGCATCAGTGGCTACGGGAGTTCGGACCTTTACAACAGGAACGTGAATTATCCAAAATTATAGAAGCTGCATACGCAGAATTAGGCAGAGACAGTTTGGGTGGGAAAGCTCTAAAACCACAATTAGTGGGAAGTCCTGAAAAGGACAATTCCACGCAGACACCTGCTTCTCCTAAAAAGAAGTGGGATAGTAATAATAAAAATAAAAATAACAGAGAAAAGAGATCTCAATCTAGAGGTGGATCTCCTCCACAGGAGCCCTCTGAAAGGAGGCACAACCTCAGGAATAGGGATAATATTAGGAAACCTGACAGGTATCAGGATACTTATACACGTTCCTCTCGTTACTTTCAGGGCTCAACGAAAGACTCAGAGAGAGAAGGACGGTCAGAACACAAAGAAGAGCGTACAAAGTCCAGAGCAGCACGCTCAAGACTATACTTCCAAAAAAGAAGAAAAGCCAAAATCAAAACCTCTGTTTAAAAAGAAGAAAGTTGCAGGCCTGAAGATCAGACATGCCCAGAATTCTGAGAACACAACTTCTGAACGGGGAATGGGCTCTGACGATGCTAGACAGTGCAGCAGAGGTAACAATAGCTCGCCAAAACCTGATGGAATTTCTGGTGACAGCAGACTTGAATGATTACATCACGGTGAAAACACCAGATACGAGGGTAAGCGTCCCGCTTAAGTTACATGAAATAACACTCCAAATGGAGGGGGACAAGCCCAGGAAAGTTAAAGGTCTCTTTTGGGAGAACATGTCATTTAGTTATGACATCCTATTAGCTAAACAAGATTGGCCGCCAGCATTCGTTATGGAGTGCCCTAGGGGAGAAATGATAATTTTTCCAGCCTTCTCTGACCTCGTTCCCATTCATATTAAACACACATATGCACGGGAGTGGGCAATTGCCCTACTTCCAGCATTATACAAAAATCATGCAGGATGGGGTGATGATTCAACCCACCACGTGATCCCGTTAAATGTTTCACCAAATGCACAGAGACAATATCCAATAAAGCAAGAAGCTAAAAAACAGGTCAGGGAGATCTTAGATCAACTTGAATATCAAGGGGTCATTGAAACATGCACCTCACCAATGAACAATCCTTTGTTTCCCGGAATGAAACCGGACAATTCATATTGTCTAGTGTTAGATTACAGACATTTAAACACATGCACGAAGACATTCGCTGTCCAAAATGCACACAGTGCCGCAATAATTAATAACATTGTGCAGAAGAAATACAAAACTACACTTGATATCTGAAATGGAATTTTCTGCCAAAATATAGCACCTGAAAGCAGGTATTTGACCGCATTCTCAGAGTTGGGGTCGCAGCGACAATTTTGTCATCTCACTCAAGGGTATAAGAACAGCCAGGGGGTATTTTCAGCAAGAGTAACTGAGTTACTCCAAAATTTGATGAGGAAGCATTGTCCGATGTGGATGATATTTATCTGATGGACGACGACTTAAAAAGGCACTTGACTAGGGTGAGCACCATAATTATGGGCTTGGCCTCTGAGGACAACAAATTAAATTTAAAAAAATCTAAAATCGCCGTCCTCAATGGCCTGTTTTTGGGATATGAGCTGTCAATTGAAGGGAAAAGTCTGGCAGCTAACTTTTTAGAAAAGTGTCTACTGCTCCAATCTCCAAAATCATTAACAAATTTACAATAAATACTGGGATTACTAAATTTTGGCAGAACATACATTTTGGATTATGCAGAAAGAGTTAAACATTTTTACGACTTAATAAAACCTGACTTTTCAGTTAGACAATGGACACAGGAACACACAAACATCCTACGTTAACTACAAGAAGACATGATAGCTTCAAAACACTTACAGTCACGGGTAAACAACATTGTTTGTCCTCTGTCTTTCGCTGGCTCGCTCGGGCGCAGCTAAAGTGTAAGGAAGAAAAGTCTGAGGACCTCTTATACGGCGATTTCCCTGCTAACTTCAGAGAGAGGTTATGCCCCCCTGCATCCCCTTGCCTAGTGCAATGGGTACTGCTGCTAAAAATCTGGGGGTCTGGTTCAATGAGAACCTGTATTTTTCAACCCAGGTTAAGAAGCTGGCTCGGACATGCTTTGGCACCCTGAAAGATCTGAGGACATTTCTTCCTCTCCTTCCGAAACCTGCGAAAGAGACAGTTGTTTGTACCCTAATCTTGCCCCGCTTGGACTATGCTAACGCACTCTATGTGGGCCTAACCGGCTACCTCTTGAATAAATTACAGGTTGTCCAAAATTCGGCTGCCAGACTGTTACTTGGGTTATCTAGCAAGTGTAGTGTGCAACCCCATTTACGCTCCCTACACTGGCTCCCAATGGAGTCACAAATAAAATTTAAAACTTTGGCTATTGCCCACAGGGTGCTTTATGGTTCAGGTCTGGCCTACCTTCAGAAGAGGTTTGCTTTTTATAATCCGATGAGACAGTTGCACTCTTCTTCTAAACTTTTGATGCATACCTCCAAGTTTAAACGTCAAAGGCTCGGTGGGAGTTCCTTTGTGCGGAAAGCTGCTTTGGCATGGAATGCTCTTCCCTTGGTGCTGCGTGGCATCCAAGACTCTGCTACTTTAAAAAAAAAAGCTAAAGACCTTTCTCTTCTAGTAGACCCGGTTTATGTCTCCTTTTTTCCAAGTACACGCTGGGACACTCTTTTGAGTATCCGCGCGCGATATAAATTTATTTAACAAAACATAGCATAACATAAACGTACGCAACTTAGTGATCCGTGTAATAGAGGGTCAATGCGGGTACACCTACTTAACCTTCAATGAAGGCGAAACAGTTCCAATTGCTTACAAATCACACCTGTACACAAGTGCAGAAATGCGTTTCACTTCAACAGAGAAAATCCTGACAGCAGTTCAGACTGCTGTAGCAAGAGAAAGAGCACTGGCTCAGGGAAAACACATACTTGTCATAACCCCGGTACCAGCTTTAGAAACTGTTACAAAGGCTAGCATTCCAAATGCAAAAGCCTTACATCCGAGATGGATTCAATGGGCTAATTCTCTTACTGCAACAGATGTTGAATACAGATTTGATCCAAGTCTAAAAACACAAGCATTCCTGCAATACGAACAAGAATACCCTCTACCGAATGAAATCTTGCCTCTAGATCAGAATGAATATATAATTTACACTGACGGATCTGCTCAGCTGGCCAAAGGGAGTAAGCAGGAATACAGTGCGGCATGCGTAATCATTAAAGTACTTATAAAGGATGGAAAGTTCAATCCAAGTTGGACGAAAACACAGTCTCTAGGGGACTGTATGGCACAGCTGGCAGAATTAAAAGCATTGACACTGGTACTGGAGAATACGGATCACGAATTCCCCACACTGATAGTGTGTGATTCTTTTTACTGTGTGCAATCGTACAAAGAATATCTACATCATTGGGAACAGAAAGGGTTGAAAGACGCAATAGGTGGCACAAATAAGGTAGTTGAGTTGAGAAACGAACTACCATGGCTCAGGTGATTCATACACTGAGTCATCAATGTGATGGTGTTCACGTTGAAGGGAATTCATTGGCTGATGAAGCCGCAAATGGAGCTGTACGCACAGCTTCCGTAGCTGCGATCACTCATTCAAAAACGAGGATTGACGGTGATATTATGGTTGCTGTCATTGCTTCACGCAAAGGCAGCTCAGCAGTACCAAAGAAATTTCCACTCAAAAGATTTTTTCAATTGACCTAATCAAACCACACTATGTGGCCGATACTGAGCAGTAGGCCTCGTGGACTCCAAAGTAGCAGACACCCTCCTCTCGCTACAATTCAAGAAGTTCAAACAGAAAGACTTATTACATTTGAAGGGTCACCTATACGGAATGAAGGACTATGCAACAATGCGATGGAACTCGTTCCCCTTGAACCAGAAGTTCAACTTCAAAATGAAACTTAAAATAACAAACAAGTTGCACTTAGACCAAATTTTAACAAATCCTGATACAATTCCAACAATTGATTAAACTGCTTCTGGCTACTTCATGAACTTTGATACGTTTTCTTTGGATCCAAGTGAACAAGAAATGACGCCACCCCAACAAACACGCATGCAACAAATCAAGGACTTTCTGAACTTTCTCAAAAAGACTTACCTGATATCACCTTGGGTAGAACTCTGGGTAATCATTGGGATACTGTTCTTTCTTTTATGGCAAGGCTTAGTTATAACTTTTACCATGCTTATTAATGGGTGATACCTTCAACAAAGCTCTACAGCTCAAAAAGTTAATTTGATTCTGAAGCCATATCAATCTTCTCATCGTGAACAAAGGGACAAAGGGAACCAGTGAACATTACAGAAGTTCCTATATACCGGATGGTATAGTTTGGGACAAGGTTGATTTCGATATATTCGGTCCAACTGAACTTTTAAAAATGTCTCATGTATTTAAAATTTCATTGAGTGATATCATTACCTCCAGTAAACTTTCTGATGAATGGGACTCTGGAACTGTTAATAACATGTTGTCTGATTTAGAGAAAACTGCCGCATTTCTTAACACTGAAATGCTAGAAGGTACTTCAGACTATGACAGTTTGTACTGTTACCAACATTATGGTGATCATTTCTTGCACAAATCTATAACACCTAGAAATGTTTTTGAGTACCACCAGTGGGAATATTGCCCTACACCACCATAAAGTCGTTCGCAAACATTTGCACAGAAATTTTCATATTTTTCAGGGTTTAACACCAGTGACCCGACCTCATATTATTACAAGTTTACACCGACATCAGCACTGAAAATTATGTTGATAAACACTGCTTCCTTTATTGCCCAATTGTCTGAACAGGGTTTTGACCTATGGAAGGACACAATAGACTACAAATCGGTTGGGGTTCTAGGGACTGGCAAGTCCAGTGAACAGAAGCGCTATTTAGAGCATGCCTCATTCCACAGCAGATGATATTTCTAAATGACAGTGTGCAACAGACATCCTGTCTTGGACTAGCCAAGAAAAAAGGACCTTAACACACCTCAGTTTCCAACACCATCACAGATGGAGGGGTGGCAAAATTCAACTTCACAGGAAGGGGCAACAGTAGATGACATTTTACCGTACAATAGATCAGACCCTAATTGGAAATGATGGTTGGTTCGGCCCTTACACACAAACGGATGTCAGAAAATATTTTGGGGTATCACCAAAGGGTTCACTCTTCATAGGCCAGACCCACTCTATGTACAAAGAGAACATCCAGGGGTAGTGACATCCTACAGTGTTGGGAAGTTGTGCCTTAATTGGCTCGAAACCTCAACACTCACAGAAGTGAAACAGCACTTATCCTTACTCACACAAGACATGGATCTTAGGGATTTTTTACTAGGTCCCAGGAAACCCCATCAGAAACATTTCATATATTCTGGCATTTATGCTGCCTACAATGAAATTTGGAAAATATCTCAACAAGAGGCTGCAGAGAGAATACGGGAAATAGACCATATTAACTTAGAGAAGGAGTTAACTGTAGTGGACAGTGGGTTGACAACTTTGACCTCCAGGATATATTCCTTAGGCAACATTGTATCTTATGCAATAGACATACTGGAACAAGATTTGGCCATATTACAACACGGGCAAGCTTAGTTACGTTCCATTATGTTGTTAAGTTGGACCCTGCAATCCTTGTGTGCAGGCTGTGTGCCTTGGCGTTTTATCAACAGTACGTCTCTGTTTTCTGAATACAATCTAACAGATAAACAGGTAGAAATGACACAAAGGGGAGCAAAATATACAATGCTGCGTATTGAAAAACTGGATAGATTACCATTTACAGTGGCAGAATCACCGTCAATGGAATGGCTAATCCATGGCCACATAACTCCACCGGTCACTACTTTTCAGTTTCAATATTGCCTTGAGCAAAAGCAGGCAGGAAAATATGAAAAAATGGGTAAGGAATACATTAAGGAATCTTGGATATTACCATACAGATTTCGATGTCGGCGTGGGGATCGAGAAGTGTTTCTAAGCGGTACAAACTGCAAGAACACTTTAAGTGGTTCTCTCATGTGCCAGGATATTTCACTGCACGGAGCTTGTAATGGTTCAGTAGTGAACTTGTCCTGCCACATGAAAGGGACTCCAGCAGCCGTGGTTACTAGGCCTGGGCGAAAATTCCGTTCCGCTCACGTAAATTGCGATAATTTGACATTTTCGCGTTCCGCGGAGAGTGCAAAAATGTCAAAATTTCCGCATCTCGCGCTGTAAAAAAATACATTCTTGCATGCGCGCGATCACCTTACCTGAATCCCCGCGTTCGCCGACAAGTTTTCCTGATCCGGTCGCGTACTCCACGAGATGTTGGATTGTTGGTAGCCATTTGCGCTGTCTCGCGACAGTTTGCGCCCGCATTAACATCATTCGTCATGCGATCACGTCATTCGTCACGCGATCACGTCTTTCTTCTCGCAATCATGCACCGCGAGACAAGTGAAAACAAGATGGCCGCGCCCATGAGCAACCGCATGGGTAAGTTGGCGAGCCGCGATCACGCAGAAAATACCGCAAACGGGCGGCAAAAAAACTTCTGCGTCTTCGCAATATTTCCGCATGTTTGCGGAGATTTTTGACATTTTCGCGATAGTTTGCAAAAGTGAATTTCGCAAATTCCGCCCACCCCTAGTGGTTACTCCGGTATTCAAGCTGCTCTCTAATGGGAGTTACTTTATGGTGAACGATCAAGGTTGCTGTGGGATGCTTCCGGGCATTGCCTATCTGGTCCCTGTGAACTCCAGGGTTACTTGCTGTATGCAAGTATTGTTTCCCCCCAATGAATACAGTCAGGGAGGCACCGTTATGGCCTTCATTGAATGTTTCCTTTATAGAGTTTGATACTTTGAGCAGACTGAAAGCCATGCTTTTACAGCAAACCGTACCCTTAATCTCTGCCTGAGAGACCTTTGATCTTCAAATTGCATAGACCTCGAATGAGATACAGGCACTTATATGTACAAACTGCCCCTTTCATTTCACAGAAATGGTGAGTCGTATATTTAATATGTCTGATAGGAGTGGTATTGTACACCTATTTAAGACCATAGGGTCAGGATTTCTAAGCACCTTTCAGACGGTCTTCGGAGTTATTCCAAATTTTATACACTCCGTATTGGGAAGCATTTTTGGAGTTCTTCCACTGATCCTGCTCTCAATAGCAGGAATCCTTATTGTTATTTTTCTACTACGCAATGGACGGCCCAATCACCAACAAGATGGCAAAAGCACTCCCAGAGCGCAAATACCGTAAGCGCATGGTACAACATCTGGGCACACCTCGCCTACAGGAACTGAGCGCCTCTTGGTTCCTATCCTTTAGACCAGAGTGGATGGACTGCATCTTACCTGTTCTTTGATGCCTGTTTTGCGGAGAAGAATGCGTGTTGGATCTCTGTCCGACACTTCAATCGGACACGCCTACAGACATGAATACCAGGCTGGAACCCGTGAGGTCCCATGCTCAACAATGTCCCCGGTGTATTCCTATATTGATGGCTGCGTTCCTCGAGAACCCGCAGGTGCCTTTTGCTACAACTGGGTTGAGCATCAGCTCTTCCACTAGCACTCAGGTATCGACTACAGCACCAGCTGCCTTTGCACCAGCTATTGGCAGTTCTGAGTATCATCTGTGCTCCATTGGCGTACTCTGCTAGGTGTTACGGGGACCGTCCTCTGAAGCGGCGAGCAACACTGATATTGCGTCTCCCAGCCAGGACACTTAACCTACAATTGGCTCATCGTGCACTGGGAAAGAATTCTGATTTTTCCTTTTGGTTTCAAAACTCAACTGAATTTGGAAGATTTACTTAAAATTTACACTTTCGCTTGAAAAGCATGGTCTTCTGACACTTGTAGTGGTTTGACTTATATATACAAACTCAACTAGGACTTTGGTTTAACTAACAATTCCAAAAACTAATTTCCAATTTTGTTTTCCCCTCTTAGACTATTTTAAAATGATTTTAAAGACAATGTTTTTGCGAGGCTCATTGATAGTTTTATTCGCTGCTACCTAGTAAAGAGACCAGTTTGCTAGCATTTTATTATTGTTGACTTTTCAGAAGAGGAGTGGGTGTTATGCTCCATATAGGTACCCTAATTTAGGCCCGGGTAATATCATACACCTTCACCTATATTACCTCCCTTACACTACACAGTAACGAGCCTTTTAGGACTGAACCTTTACCTAGTTCTAGTCCTGGGTCCAGAAGGAGGGCTTTCCCTGAACAATAGTGTCATATACCTTCATCAATAGACTCACACAGTATGAATGAATATTCATAAGGGTTTTTGGAAACCAGGCAGGGGCAACACCACCTTCATAATATCTACGTACAAGGTTCATCCCATACGTCATCCTCAAATCCAACAATGGCTACTACAAGAAACAAGGGAAGAAGGAACCCTAGATACTTTCTGTATAAATACAGCACATCTTACTAGGGTTAAATAGAGGAGACTAAGACTTCCCAGCCGACACACTGACCAGAGACGCTGAGGCTCCTGCATGCAGATGCTCCAGCTGACAGTGGTCTAACACATCCCTCGTGGGGTGTCCAACTCGAGACCAGGACGAGGTCCCACACTCTCTCACTTCAGGTAATGGAGTTAGACTAAAACCTAGAGGGATTCTTGGCTTCACACCTACTCACATGCTAGGTAAACTTAGGCACATCTAGACTGGCATCGTAGGAGTACGCGCTTCCTTTTTATCATGCATTTTATATTCATGTATGTATTCTTGCGTGCTGTTGCTGTCATTGACACTTGTCACTTACCAATAGTCTGCTACAGTCGTTAGCGTGCAGTTGGACACACGCCATAGCCTCGGACTGATTCTTTGGTCCCACGAGGGCAGAGGACCACAACACCCAGCAGGCTGTGCGGCATGCTCAGGTGTGCCCGGGCCAAGGGCGGGCCCATCCGAACCCGTCCGAGGCCGAAGGAGGCTGGGCTGGGCCCGGTTATTACAATCACTGGACTAGTGGACGCCCATGGACGCTCTGTAAACAGTGACACCAAGCTCCTCCCCTACCTTAAAAAGGTGCACTTACAAAAAGAAGCAAAAGAGACATTCTTTGATGAAAATGGCAACCCACCAGCATGGTATGATATTGTCAACTGGCAGCGGGGTCCTGAAGGTACCATCCGGCATGTGAAGGTGGGAGCCTATGATTACAGTGCTCCTCCAGGGAACACTCTGATCATTAATGTCAGCACTGTCCAATGGGCTGCAGGAAACACACAGACTCACTCCCAGTTCCTGAGGAACTCCAGTCCGGGTTTTGCATCCTTCTTGTCGGTTGTCGGTCAATCCCCATTGTTGAATCTCGGGAGTAGTGAGCAGTTGGAGGCAGCAGCGGGAAACGAGAGGCCGAGAGGCCGGCGGAAGCAGTGAAGAGCCGTAATTACTCAGCAAGAACCACGGTCGCGGTAATAGCCGCCAGCCGCGAGAGCAACAAGAGCTGTGGGACAGCGTCAGAACAGTGTCGGCCCAGCAGGAGACGCGGCAGGCAATTAGGCCAAACAGGTACTATAGAGCTTTGTGAGCTTTGTGAGCCGTTGGGGGGGTAACGGGAGCTACGGGAGAGAGACTTGTAAAAGCAGCAAAAGCTACGGTTGGTTAACAGGAATTGGGGGGGCAGGAGCCCCACAGGACCCCCCTCAGGAGCCCTGCAGGAGCTCAGTAAGAACTGAGATAGAATTGGGAAAGCCCTGGGAGAGCCATGAGAACCCAGTGCGGGCTGCGTGCAGTGGGAGAGCGGCAGTGGGGTTTGCTAGAGCTCCCCTTGTACAGTGAGAGCTACTCCTCTCACCCCTCACCTCTTACCCCTCAGTCCATCAGGAGGGGCCCCAGAAGTTAGCACCCAGACCCATAGGAACAACAGGAACTCAAGGAGAGTGACAACTTCGAAGTCTACCATGAGATCAGGGAGAGACAGAGACAGAACAGAGATCAAAACAAAATTTAAAAAAAGAAACAAACATCATAGTGGTAAGTTGAGCGAAGGAGCAAGCGCTATAATAGATGAAGACAAAGCCCAGGAGAAAAATACTTATCCCCTTTCTCATTTTGTCAAGACCCAATTGAAAACACCAGGCCTTACGAACTCAAAGATAACAGATTTCTTAATTTCACCAGCGTCACGAGTTCAGAAAACAATAACTGTTAGCAGTACACAGGACCCCAAAAAAAGAATGTCCAAATCAGTTGGCTCCATGTCTAATTTATTACAGCCACTGTTCAATATCTCATCATACTTCAATACTCCAATAGAGAACAGCCAAAGCCCCCGTAAAACCTCCAAAAGCCCCAAAGTAATCACCAACAGAATAACAGTAACAGCACAAATAAATACAAAGGAAGTAGTATACAACGGTCAAACAACTCTATGTAAAATTCCTTTAGAGGTATCAAAGAAAAAAACACCAAAGAAAAAAACCAAGCAAAGATCAATAAGTCTTGGATCACTCCGTTGTGCTCAGGGGCCCGATTGTGGGGGCGGTCGGCTACCTGATGCAAGTATGGGCACAATGGACATGGAATCAAACTTAGTAACACAGCAGCAACAGAAGTGCTCAACAATCACTCAGGAGCTACCACAGGAAGCGCAAACAATAAAATCTGCTTCAGCTTCAGAAATACATGAAGCACACGATTGCTTAAGCAGTTCAATAATGTGTTACGAGCCAAATGAAATTCAACTAAATGGTCCGATAGGGCTCCCTCACACCTATCACACTATTCTTTCAAAGTTCAACCAGCGAACGGTGCCTGTTCCCAAACAAATAGGGACAAACCAACAAAATCCGAACCAGGCGTTTGTCTGGGAGGAGACCTTCATGATAACATCTGGAACAAATCAGTGGAGGATACCTGGTCAAGTCAACAAGTAGGTGCAAATCAACCAGACCACTTCCTACCATCACAGGCCCCACTGTGGATGCCATTTATAGGTCTCATGGAAACTATATCTTCAGCCCTACTGCAACACTCTGAAAAATTAGAGTTACAAATAGATCTCCTGCAAATTTTGGCATCACACGTGGTATAGACATAAAAATACAAGATCTAAACTCACTTATCGAACGGGTGCAGAAAGATCCCCATACAACGTACCACGAATGCCAATGCTCTGGGCCAATGAACCAACTAAAAGCCCTACCGGCAATTCTAACAGATATTCTGGCAGAAGTGAAAAACAAAACAACGGACTATCAGAACAGTATTCCAAGCACCTATACAGAAAATGACTTAGAACACTCGAAGCACTCTGCCTGCTTTGAAGCTTCAGTATTCGGGGAAACAAGTGTGGACGCAATGGAAGGCACATCAAAAAACTTTACATCAAAAAATCTTACATCAGATATTCTGTTAGAAACACTCCAAGGCCCGCCATCGCAAAACATTTACAAAGACACACATACAAATGAAGATCAATTATCTGAAGAAACAGGGTTACAATTAAATGTGCAACAAAAATTTCATAACTCTTTAACTAAACGCGAACATAAGAGATTGAGAAAGTCCAGACAAAACAAGCAACAAAGTAAAACAGCAACAGCATTTTTCACCCACCATCAGGCCCAAGAGACATCACTGGAAAGTTACCAGCATATAAACTCGCCCGGATCAACATCAGCAAAAGGGACGAAGGGAATAGAGCCAAGCAAAAGGGATCAGGAAGAACAAGGGGAAGTTAGTCAAGAACGCGACCTGTATAGATCCTAGACGCCTTTAACAGACCTACCAACAGCACAGTCAAGTGGTCAAAAAGACTCTCAGGCTATCCAAGGCAACACAAACAAACAACTTGCAGATGGCCTATCAAAACAAAAGACTCAAGCAGGACAAAAAAGCACATCTCATTACTTTTCAAAAATTACAAAGGTCCAAAAAGAAAATCCCACGGCCAAAGCGTATCAACTGAGAACCAGGATACAAGGGCCAGAGATTCTAAGAGTCCATAGTCCGTCATTTGGCTTTGAGGCAATGGCACAGGACAGGATCACTAATCAATATAATCAGGACAACAAATTAAGAACAAGTGATCAAAACAAGTTTGTGGATTTTAAAGAAAATATAGATCCAATTTATCCAGTAAGCCTAACAACACTCAAAATCATTCCGCACTACAGCTCTAGAGGGAATCATGACTTCCTTAATCGGAGTTCCATTTTAAAACTCGCTAATTCAATTGAAACACTAAAACATTTGAATACAAATCATATAGAAAGCATTCAATTCAAACCACTCTCACATGTAAAAGGTAGAGATAAGACAGTGGTAACTTGGAGTGATCCAAAGAATGCCAAAGAAATCTGGCAGCACAGAGAAGAGTTCGCCAAATGGGGAATCAAAATCAGATTAATTGAACCTGAACGATACCCAGGCCTGTTATGCCCGATGGCAGAGTCAAGAGCACAATCCGATAGCGGTCTACTTCGAGTGGCGGTTGGTCGCACTGCCAGCACCAAGGAAGGATGGACCAACTTACGTATCATTCATCAAGGTTTACCCGGAGCAACCAATCAGATTCGGAAAGTGCTACCCCTAACACCAAGTTCCATGGACCACAGGAAAAATGAAGCATGAAAATGCAATTTGAAAATGGACTCGTGGAACATAAATGGACTAGGCAGTAAAACAGAGGATGCAGATTTATCAGCATTCCTAAAACAATTTGATATTTTATTACTCCAAGAGACATGGTCAATAACATCGGTTCAGATAAACGGCTTCAAAGAATTCCAACAACACGCCACCAAAAGAGGTTCACTTGGCAGGGTAGCTGGCGGATTATCCATCTACCTGAACACCAGCATACCATGGACGTATGATCTAATTGGTTCAGGACAAACATGGATTCAGTGTATTAAAATCGAAATACCACCAGCCCTCCGTCCAGGTTCGCAGGATTCCCCAGACATACGGTCATTGGTAATTTATAATACCTACATTCACCCAGAATCTAAGAAGAAACCAGAGAAAATCGCGATTCTTATAGCACTAGTTAAAACTTTGCAATCCACTTTTCCACTGGCGGGATTGGTAGTATCAGGCGACTTTAACATGTTCCTATTACAAGTAGACCACACACAAAACATTCAACAAAATAAACTGAAAGGAAAAATAATTCCATCATTGATAACAAATTTCCCAAAAAAGGATAGACAAGGCCAGCAGTGTGCCCTAAATTTTGCTGAAATTGGCATGATCATATTGAACGGTCGCTTCTCACAAGACCAGCCCGCAGCTATGACAAGAACAGCCAAACAGACCCAATCAGTCCTAGATTATACCATAGTGGACTTGGAGGATACTCCAAAGGATCGCCCGCTACCAAATAATACATAAATTGGAGAGTGATCATAGTCTGCAATTAATAGTTTTCACCCTCCAATATGTAAGGGCACCAGCTATCAACGATCTGACGGAAATTCCTAGCCCATATAATCTTAAACGACTCACATGGAATGGAAAGAATGTTGAAGAAATTATGACCCATGTAAAAAAGGTAAAAGAAAAAGGCGAAGATAAAAGTCCGGTAGACCTTCGGGCCAATTGGGAAAAGATGATCACAAGCTTAACAGACAAATTCGGTGTGTGTAAAAAGAGGATTCTAAACCAGGAAATTAGAAAGATACAAGGAAAAGATAAGATTATTGGCGAAGACCAACAGCAACAAATCTATAAATTAAGGCAAAAATATAAAAAAGAGGTTTGGATAGCAAAGAAAAATCAACAAACAGAAATTTGGCAAAAATTATTGGAAACAAGCAAATCAAATAACAATAGGAAATTTTGGGCAGAAATTAACAAAATAGCAAACGGAGCTTTCCACGAACATAAGGCAAATATATTAGAGGCAGACTGGATACATCACCTAGAGCAAAATCAAGGGAATAATCGTAACCTTCAAGTGCTGAAATCAGACTACACTACTCATCACCAATATAAAGGGTAAGATCCCAAACAAAACTTTGGTGAAAATTGGATTAGACCACATCAAGCACAAATGGTTATAAAAAACTGAGGTCCACTGGCGCACCTGGCCCAAACGGCTTGCCAAACGGGCTCTTTAAATACGACCAATCGTCTTGGGCAGAATACCTTACCCCATTGTTCAACTATGCTTTTCAAACAGGAAATATACCATCATCTTGGAGAGTGAGCATTTTGCATCCAATTTTTAAGGCAGGCGCTAGATCGGACCCGGCGAACTATAGGCTGATCTCTCTCATAGATATAGATGCCAAAATATACGCATCAAATCTCTTGATAGCACTGGAAGAATGGGTCACCACGAATAAGATCCTCCCAATCACACAGACCGGTTTTAGGCCGGGAACAAACACGTTGTGCAATCTGTTCGCCTTAAAACTTCTTGTAGAAAAAGCAATGGATAAATCTACAAAATTGTACACCTGTTTCGTCGACTTAAAATCAGCGTACGACACGGTACCCAGGGAGATCCTATGGCAAAAGATGGCAAACTGGGGTATCCCATCTAAGCTACTGCAGGTCATTATCAATCTATACATATCCACCTGGGTCAAGATAAAATTAGGGAATGGTGAAAGAACAACAGCAAAAATCCCAACCCATATTGGCCTAAAGCAGGGATGTGTACTAGCCCCTACTCTTTTTAACATTTTCACAGCAGACCTGGAGAAGAGGATATCGGAAATTCAGAATGATCCCCCAAAGCTAGCACACCGTACAATAAGCAGCATGCAGTACGCAGATGACATCGCTCTATGCAGCCAGACCCCAATGGGCCTACAGAGTTCCATCACAAGGTTGCACGAATACACCAGGGAGCATGGCCTGCTCATCAATTACAAAAAGCGAAGGTCATCTGTTTTGTATCTCGTTCAGGGAGGCAAAAATGTAAATGGCATGTGGCAGCCAACATCATAGAGCAAAGCGTCACATACAAGTACTTAGGAGTAGTGGTAGACTCAAGGTTGACTTTAAAAGACCATTTATTGTACAGAAAAGCCCAGGCTAACAAACTACGTTTTGCTCTAAATTTACTAAAAACAAAATTGAAGTGTCCATCTAACTTATATTTGCTAAAAGTAATTACAGCCAAATTTCTCCCTACCCTCACGTACGGCTAGGAATTATTTAGAGGACAAGACGCAAACTTCCTGAATCTTCAACAATCAGAGTTATTCAAATACATTTTTCAGATCCCGAAGTTTGTATCACAAGCACAAGTACGTCTGGAATTTGGGTTACAAAATCAGCACCCAGCAAGACAAGCAGCAATACTAAAAATGTGTTGGAAATTAAAAGCAGCACAAGAGGATTCGTTGATGGGGCACTGTTGGATTGAAATAAAGAACCAAACAAAAGGAAAAAACGCCTGGAATACAGCCCTAGAAGAAGCATTGACAAACCTTTAAATGCAAGAAGCATGGAGCACCAATTACACCTTTGCAACTTTAAAAAAAATAACTAATAATGCAGCAAAACAAATAGCCCGGATTACAGATAAAGCCGCTTTAGCAAAGAAAAATCATGGCTGGACGGTATTAGCCACATATGAGAGATGCTCCCCTCAACCATATTTAGTCAATTACATCACAACAGCTACCCAACAACTGCTACTCCGAATTCGGATGGGGGCTTTCATCTCAAAAGATCAGGTTCCAGAATGAAAACAAACATGGCCAACATCACTCTGCAGACTATGTGGTCAAGCAGAAGAAACTCTGACTCATTTATTGTGTATTTGTCCATCTCTGAATAATTTGAGATGTTTTTATTTATTACATGCATTCCGTAGGTACCAAATTAGATCATGTCGGCCAGCAGTCATGTTAGCATTGAACAGCAATATGATACAGGTAGCATGCAGGGCCACCAGATTTTTGCAAAAAGTCAGTTTCTTAATACAGAAAATCGAAAAATAGCATATGAGAACAAAATCTTTTAAAATAAAAAGACTGAGGTGCAAATAATAGTTTAGAATCTAAAGATAAATCTTTTTTTAAATATGACTATAATATGCAGTGTATTTTTTTTTAATTGTTTCATATGTCAATTGGAAGATGTCTGCACAAAAAATTGTAAAGGTTTTAATTAACTATATACAATAAATATATTTCATTTCATTTCGTATTCATGATTATTGCAATATGGTAGAACTGTACTAGCCTTTTATTTTCACTGTACTGCTAATCATATATATCTGCTACTGTCTAACAGTTGTTGCAGCACATCTATTTTACACTAGAAGAACAACTGTGCAATAAATTCTTATTGTAACACGCCCAGCTGTTTCTTCTGTGTAACTCCCTGAGACCGAATCAGTGAGCACGACTTACTAAGTGAAAGGTAGTACATTGTTTCCACGATTCTGAGGGATAAGGGTTGTCATGTTCTGAGGTTGCCAAGAACTAGCCACTCCCCGATAAGAGGAGACTCTAGTGGCACTGTGAGCTAGCTAAAACAGAAAGGCTAACATTCTCGGTGGGGGTGTACAGAGTCAGTCTGCCACCAATCCTACAGCTTATGTTATCCAAACACTTCCCTGAGAAGAGTGCAGAAACATATTTGTCAAATTCCTACAAGATGCTACAGAATCCAAAGTCTACTGAGTCTTTGCAATTGCTTTCCATGTACTGCTTTTGTCCAAAATCTGCCTAGTCAACGACGTTGTTTCACCCTAAAGGTAAGCTCTGCAATAATGTTTGAGGTTGTATCTAAGACCCAGAAATATTCTTCTGATTTGTTTTGAAGTGTCCTGACTTTTAAATAGTCTGCACCTTATGCTGTTTTGAAATGCAAGAGAATTCACGTTAGGTCTGATATTCATTGCCAGTTGATTCAATGATATCAATGCTATCACACCCACTGATTTTAAACTTCATTTCAGAATTTCGGTAATCCCACCACTTGCATTGAATTATGCACCAGAAGGCATTTGAGGGCAATGAACAGCGGTCTCAGATAGAGGTTTTCATGATGGGTTATGCCAATGGATTTGAACTTTAGCCTTGCCACATTTATTAAACTAATGACCTGCAGAATGTATGTCAATTGAAAAGAACCCAACGGCAGACCTTCCAGTCTGCACCTCACGCTTTGTTTCATAAATTTAAGAGTCCTGCGCACAATTACTCCAGCACCCACCGTTGTTCAGCGCCCCTGTGTACCAGATCCTTGGTCATAAAGCAAATGGAAGTGCGCCAGGTAGAGAAGTCCAGTCAAGTTTATTGTATCAAAACCTTTATTTTCTCTTTTTTCATCGCTTTTTTCTTTATTTACATATACTGTCCAGCCAACGCGTTTCGTTCCACAAACAATAGGAACTTCATCAGGGCTTCATCATCTATGTCATAACATGAAATTTCTTTGGACACATCGCTTACTGACATAGATGATGAAGCCCTGATGAAATTCCTATTGTTTATGAAACAAAACGCATTGGCTGGACAGTATATGTAAATAAAGAAAAAAGTGATGAAAAAGAGAAAATAAAGGTTTTGATACAATAAGCTTGACAGGACTTCTCTACCCAGCTGCAGACTTTACTCTTGACCTGTGGTCTCTCTTCCAAAGTCATAACTTTCCACAGATGGAAGATACTCACCCGTATGATAAGCAAATGATCATCTTTTTCTGATAAACACGATTAGTTACTATTCCTGCTTGCATAGGTGGCTTACCTGTCAGAGATAGCCAAACAGATACTGATTAAAGACCTAATCAGTAATTCATGACTAGTTCTTTTACTATGTTGCTGTTCAGTTTAGGCCGCTTAAACTACATCCAATTCTGTCTGCCTTTACACTGTTCAGAAGGACTTTCTGAACAATCACTCTGAGTACCTGTATGCTTGTAGAAATGTATTCACAATGTATAGTTGAAATGTTAAATAGTCCATGAATACCCAGACACCACGCAGCTTCTCCAGTGCCCTATATTAGGGACTTTATGGCAGACTCAAGAATCGTTCTAGGTTGGTATCTCTCATTACAGGGCATCCAATCTTTTTTTTAATATGGTGAGTATTTTGTCCAATCAATACTGCGCCTAAAATCTCGCCCATGGTAATATTTGCACCACAGATCAGGCCATTTGCAATTAGTATGCCCCTTTTATGGTTGTCATGTTATTGAGCCCATAGAACAGCATGGGAACACTTCTTGCTGGTAGTGTACTTCTATAACCATTCAGAGTTGAGAAGAGTAAAGAACATGATTGTCTTTGTTACTATCCCACCAATTAGTAGGCCACAAAATGAAGGCCTACATTTACAGTGCCACAGAATGCATGTATTATCAATCAGTTACTGTGCAACCGAATACATTGCAATCTGTCCCTAAGCCATAAAATGTGCATCTGTCAGTGAATGTGTGGCAGAAGGCATATCTGTGAATTAATATGCAACAGGATGTTGCCTGTCCATGACTTCACATGGTATAACATTTGCCATCTCACGTGGTGTCACTGTGTGCTACCCCATATTGGCACATTTCACACCATCACTCAGAGAGAAGCTGCTATAACAACAGGAGAACAAGGTAAGCTGGAAACAGGCATAACACCCCGTCCCCTTGCCAGGTCTTACCTCCTCCAATTTCTCTCCTTGCTGTGAGGGTCTCTAGACATGGCTGCTACTATGGGCCCAGGCCCTCAGAGGCCCCTACTCCTCACTCTTACAGTGTTAATGCTTCCTAAGATGTCTGATCTGCTCTAACCTTCTCTCTACCAAATACCCTCTACCTGACATCTATTCCAGCAGGAATCAGCTGGTGCTCTAAAGCGTGTAGGGACAAAATGCCACGTCACAGCACAAACTCAAAAAAGAAATCGAGGGGTGCAGATATACAGAAAAATGTCAGAGCACGGTGCTATGCCAAATTTGGCAACACCGTGCTCCGACATTTTTAAAACGCAGGGATGCACCCTATTCACAAGAATACGGCGCACCACTGTGTTTCACCTAGAGCTGGCACAAAAAAAGCGGTCTAGCACCAGCGCAAGCACCCTGCCGTCATGTTGCCAGGGTGCTTGCACTGCAGAAGCGATTGTTTATGTGCAGGAAGGGATACCTTCCTGCACATAAACAATCAATAATGGTGATTTGCATAGAAAGAGAAAAAAACAAGGAGCAAAATAATAATTTCTCTTCGTATCACCATCCTAAGAACAGGTATACCCTGGCCAAAGTTTTTGGCACTGATCCTGCCGTGTAAATCTGGGGCAGCATCAAAAGATAATGAGTGTTGTGGTGGAACACACACTGCAGCACCCATCGCACGCCCCTTTGCTGCAGAGGACTTTTGCAGAAAGGGGCATATTTACAAGACGGCATTAAGCCAAGTTAAGTGGCTTAGCGCCCCCTTGTGAATATAGAAAATGCAGTTATGTCTCCAGAGCGTCACAAAAAGTAACACTCAGGTGGCGATAGGGGCTTGTAAATATGGCCCAAGGGTGTCTTAACTTGGCGATGAGCCAAGAACTCTCAACTGGCTATCAGCCAGGCGATTTCTGCTAAGAGCTGTAATCATTCAGGCCGCCATAGAGGAATGAGAAATTCCTTTGATGGAAGGGTCATAGGGCATGCATTTGAGCAGGCAAGAGCAAAGATGTTGGTCCCTAAATGACACTTGTGCTTCCCACCTTAAAAGGCGAAACTGCAGCTCGACTGTCAGTCTGTTCCTTGGATGCAAGTGACAAATTGCATCATATTCAGATTCTAATGCATTATGCATAGGTATGTCTGCACCAGTACCACTGGGGCTGAATCATGATGGGCCCCAGTGCTCAATGCAGAGCTCAGTGCCTGTTTTTATGCACCTCAATTGGTAAAGTCAATTCTCAGAACTTGATATTTATCGGAATTAGTGGATTACTTTAAACAGCAGTTTCCAAGCAGTTCTGTCTAGAATAGAAGCTCTGGCTAAGACTAATGTGGGGTTAAATGAACTGACTTTACGCACTGTGAATGCATAAAAACAGGTGCCCAGCTCTGCGCTGAGGAGGCGGAGACCATCATGATATGCCACCTGACATCCTATCTAGAATATCTCTTGAAATCAGCTAGCAGAGCATCCTTAGTCACCTCCACAGTTGCCCATCACACCAGCAAATCCATTCTGCCATCTACAGTGACAGATTCACTGGGGTCCATCTCAATAGAACGGCTTATCCTGTCACCTGGGACTGCAAGAGGATTATTGGTAAAGTTGGCAGGTTCCTGACACTGTTGCTAATTCTTAGTTAAAAATCTAAATTCATCCTCTGCAGCTGAACATCAGCATCTGACAGCTCAACTTGTTACGTGGACTAAATAAATTAATCAGCTCACCTTTTTGCTGCCTCAAAGTATATGGTCGAATAAAAAACTGAATAATATTGAAAACTTAAGGAGGTGTGTGGAATCAATAAAAGTCAAACCATACTAAGGGAAATCCAAAATGTCTAAAGTAGCGAAGATGTATGAGTGTAAAATCCACCAAGCAGTGTAAAATCCACCAAGCAGAGCAACACAAACGTTTACTTACAAACATTTACTCTCGATTTTATTCTTGAGTCTTCGAATCTGAGATAGTGGAACTGGTGACTTCCGGAGATATTTACTTGTGACAAAAGAAGCCACTTAAATATATTTAAGGATGGGCACGGTTTTATAATTATCTAAAATAATCCTTTCAATCATGACGTGTCCTGGTCGCTGACGCTCCGGATTTCAACAAATTTCTTATTAGTGAACTTGACATAGAAAGTAACTCAAAGCAAACAAATCTTCAGCGAGACACTGTAAAAACTATTGACTTAGGGTGCAATAATTCAAGGGTTCCTACACATAATATGTTCGGGCATGAAATGCAAGTGGTAGAGTGCTGCCCTGGTGAGACCTCTGTGAGCTTCTTCTGAAGCATTACGGGGCATATTATCGAGGGCCTTATCGCCGCTTTTTTGGCTTTAAAAGCCCAAAAAGCAGAGATCACGTTTTCGCCCTATTTACAAGGCAGTGCTAACATGCATTAGCGCATGTTAGCAGCCTTTATACCGACGCCTCGCTTTGCATCTCTAATGAGATGCAAAGTGGGCGTTTCCTTCAAACACAACACGGGAATCATGGCTAACAGCACTTCTCCCTATCAACAAGCTGGCCCAGGACACCAATACCGACGTTAAAATCCGCGCTAACCGTGAATATCGCCGAAAGCTAACGTCTGCAAAAAAGCAGACTTAGCTATACATATGATGGGAGGTGGATTCTATGGCTGAATTCACATCTCCCTATTTGCAAGGAATACCTTATTGCTTCTGTTGTTGCGCTGGATTTCCAGCGATGATCGCAAATTTCACCGCTATCGTTGGATTTAATATCGCCATGGAGATATGCGTTGTAAATAATGCGATATCGCGGCGATCAATTCCGGCGATAGCCGGCTTTAAGCAAATCCGCGCGAAGCCCACTCAGCAATATTTAAGGCTGTTCTTTGATGATATGCCCCCTAGAGTTACAGCTGAGATCCATTTTTAGATCTGGTGTAAGCATGAAATCCATTCAGGGTGTGAATATGATACATTCCCTGGGCAGATCGCTCACACAAAACATTGAAGCACATTGAAATAGACTAAAACATGCATTGTGACTAGCAGAACAAATGTGCTAAATTAGAAAGTTTGTATCTTCTCTGCTGCAGCCAGGCATCTATTGTCGTACCTATTTTCAGCTTAAATTTGGTTGTTTCC
Organism: Triturus cristatus; assembly: GCF_964204655.1. Lineage (NCBI taxonomy): Eukaryota > Metazoa > Chordata > Amphibia > Caudata > Salamandridae > Triturus > Triturus cristatus. The sequence continues at coordinate 352,813,920 of NC_140594.1, forward strand.
ACGTAGTTGGCCAAAACAGGCAATTGTTTATATAAAAAATATCTAAAAAGTAATGCATTATGTTTATGCCTTGGTAGGTTGAACCTAGAGACAGCTTTAACCGTCCCACCACCCTTATGTTTTCGCACAATAATACATTATATAATATGATCGCACTCGCAGAAAATGGCATCTGGGTCAGCTCACTTCAGACATTGGTCAGACAGAGCTTCATTCACATGTTGTTTCAGCCCACATGATTACATACATATAATGAGGCACTATGTAATCCCTCAGCAGTCATTGGCTTTGCTGCTAATATTTGGGTCATCCCTCCATACAGCCACTGGTGTTTAGGATGTATCCAGTCTGAGCAGAATTATATTGCCTGATTAATCTGTGGTGCTCTGCATCCAAAGGAGTAACGCCTCGGGGGGCAATTTCTTTTGTTCCTGCCCCTGCAGCTCATCTGCAACTGTAGGCAAGAGCTAATTGAGTAATGAGAGTACTGGAATGTCTTCTGCCATTGGTAATGAGTTGCTTATTTCCCGTGCAGAGCACCCAGCATTATTGTTTCTTGCTGAATAATGTGCTACTTGGTGGAATGGTATACTGTATACAGCATCATTGTTTTTCCATTCCAAGATGGCCGCTGAGTGGGAGCCTCTAGTTTTAATTTTTTATTGCAAGCATGTGCACGCCATCTTGAGAAGGCAAAATGCTTTCTTTTTCTTTTTCTAATTATACCAGCATTTTTATTTTTTAAACAAAAAATTTTTTTTCTTTGAAGACCAGGTGACCTTTCCCCATAAAGGTTTGCACGGACTAGACTCACATATCCTACAGTGCCAACCAAGCATAGCCCAGCCTCTACTTCCTGAGTGATCTCGTTTGTGAATCATCATGGTCCATTTTTTGTAGGAAAGTGGCACTTGTTTTTGCAGATTCCGCACAGCTCTCAGTTTCAGGTTCTGGGCGTTTGAATATTTCAGTGGATGTTCTGGCCTCATGTCTTGCAACTATGCCAACTGCTCCCTACCAGCGAGCATTGTGACTTTGTGTGCGCAATGCACGTGTGTGTGAGTGCAGAACAAGAGGTATGCCTCAGTGAGTACATAGTGAGCAGTGTGTCTGTGTATATATGCATTGAGCAGTGTTTTGAGAATGTATGGTGCAGGTTGTGCCTTCGTGAATGTTGAGATAGCATTGTGTTTTTTGGGTGCAGGGTGGTAAGCGGTCTATTGACTACAGGATGAAAGGCATACCTGTGTCACTACAGAGTGAGGGTTGTTCCTGTGTGAGTGCAGAGTGAGGTGTGTGTCTCCAGGCTGGACTGGCTGTTTTGCAACTTATAAGTGTCATGCTGAGCTGCAGGCTAGGTGAAGCTTTCAGTGCAGGATGGGCTGCCAAGACCAAACCATGTCATGAAGGCCCTATTATCATTGCAGCCACCTGTGATGCATGCATGCCAATAGGCCTGATTCAGACGGGAGGCTTGCAATTTATTTAGCCAAAAATGTCTTTTTTTTTGGTGTCTCTCTCCTGAGATTGCCTCTGCTTCAATAGAATTCAATGAGGGTAATGAAGGTAATATATTCTCCTGATTATTTTTTTTTTTTTAATCTCCCACTTTTCTCTTCTTACATGTTGGCATGTGTGGTGATGTGGAGTTGGTACAAACATTTGTGCAAGAGCTAATTTTAATTTCAGTCCAGCTCAGGTGCGCCTATGTACTACTGCTACTTGAGGGCAGGGGGCCTGCATGTTATGTCTTTATACACATGCACTATGCTCGCAGTAGATCTATTGACTTTGCTGATGGTTGTCTTTAATGTGGTTGTGTCGTGTTGTACATTCCTTACCTGCAATCAGTCTCCGTGAAATTTAAGTCAAAGTGAAATTCGCCAGAGTCTGTTGGCGACATCAGTGGAGATAAGCCTTATCGAGGAATAATGTATCTTCTGAAAATAATTCCTCTATAATTCACTCACTTTTGATGACATCAGTCCTTATAATAATTATGTAATCCGTATAATCTGGGATCCCATACTTTAGTTAGTTCTTTGATAGTACAGTGTGAGCCAGTCATTATGATGAAATGTACACAGCACTTACAAGATGGCTTCTATGGCACCCCTTATATGTCATGTCTTGTGACTCTGTGGACTATTCCATCCGCTGCAGGCATATGTGTTCGACAACCTGGTCACAGATCCATTTTCTGTTGGGTCCACTATGCCTTTCATTATTCCAAGGCTGATAAAATTAGTGAAATTGGGCTGGGTAACAATAAACATCTGTTTTCTTTCAAAATCACTAAGAGTCCGCCGCAGGATGAATGCGTAATCTGCAAATACACCTTACTAGTGGTACTGAATAGTTAGCTCTTTTCTAAAGTTTTACGAGACAGGAAGTGACAGTATATTCTGTTAGCCTCTGTCAATCCTGTGGAATTGGATTTATTTAGAAAATATATATGGTACATAAGATGTAAGTTGGGCACCAGGGATTTCTAGTGTAATGTCTAAGTTTTAATCCTTATATTATGCACCTCACTAACGTAGTCTTTATAAATACATATGTTTCCTATTTCACTATTTGCTGTGTATTCCTGCTCTTGCATTCAGTGTCTATAGACTTCACTTCCAATAGACAGTGGGCAGGTTCATTAAAAGGAAGTGGTGGCAAAGAAGAGTCTGATGGATTTAATTATCAACATGCAGGATCTCTAGATAATGCCAGTGCTTCAGAAAAAAAAAAAAACATGGGGTTCGACAGGAGCTGACACATACTTGCCAACTAAAACAAAGATTTCACCATGGAAGGAGGGGCGGGGTCATGGAAGGGAGGGGCCTCATGCTGAAAAGTACCTAAAAGGCACTTTTGCCCCCACCCAGACCTCAAGTCCCCTTCTCCAAAAAGAAGAAAAAAAGATTGCTGATGCTGGTGAACATATCCTGGGGTGTTTTCACACCCCTTAATGGGCGTGGGCACTTCTAAGCCTCCAAAATCAAGCAGAAAATCGACTGTTTACAGTGGTTTACAGCTTGTTTTACCTGCCACCGTGTGATATCGGTTCCTCATCAGATGACCGTGTGAAGGGGGCCGATATCGTGTGTCAGACGATGGCCTGGGTTAGTTGGCAGGTCTGCAGATATTCACTGTAAGTACTTTACAGCTGATTACATTGCGCAGTACTGTAGCACATTCGCCGCCCACGGTTGCACACACGAGGCACATTGTCTGGAAGGCAATTGTGCAGTTTTTATACTGTGCAATCTATGTAAAGATTTGCCAGTGCAAGTATTTGTATTTGAAATTGAAACGAGTGCCGTGACACACACACCAGAAAGTAGCAGTTGGTTTCGCATGGTTTCACACGTCTGTTGGTGCACTAAGCATAGTTACCAGTAAAGTTATTGAAGATTTATTTTAGGGCAGTGATGTGCACACCCAGGGCTTTAAGTGGGATGAAACAACTGTGGGGGTCTCTCAAAGGGGCGTGGTCAATGTAATTAGGGGTGGGGCTTAAAAACAAGTAAGCTAAAAATTTGTGCTGAGCATAGTGTGCCGCCCGACTTGTATTTTGCTGTTTATTTCATTGTATCCAGATATATGATACAACAAGTAAAATCATACCTACAACTAGTCAGGACTATTGGCTTTGTCAATTGTTGTTAGTTGCATAAGATAAATAAGCAGCAACTATTGCTTGTATACAATATTGAAAAAGCTTCCTCTTAAAGCCCTGGTGACACCATGAGAATGTTGCTGCTCCTGTGTTTCAGAAAGAGAAGGACAATCCAGAGAGAAAATTACTCTCTTTAAAGGATTTCCCTTCCCCTACAACACTCACCTGGCATGACGTCATGCCGTAACTTATCCACTAGTGAGAAGTGAGCAGTGTGAGCGCACGCATAAGATGTAGCTGCTGTCTCTGAAGTCCGATAAAAATGGACCGCCTGTGCCAGGGCCCAAACAGAGCCCGATAGAGACCCGTTTCGAGGCCCCCTTTAAAAAACTGCCTGTGCTCAGCACCTGTGAGACCCAGCCCACTTAAAGCCCTGTGCACACCAAACTTTGCCAGAAAAAACAAATATGTAATTTAACACGCGCAGTGACGCACACACTAGAAATTGACACAGGGGCGTAACACAGGCCCCGCATACCCCGCGGTGCGGGGGCCCCCTTGGCACAGTACTTATGCCTGAGCGCTTTGGAATAAATCCAGAGCGGGGCCCCTCCGTGTATATTGCAGGGGGGCCTCTTGAACTTTCGTTATGCCACTGAATTGACTGTTGGTTTCAAATGTGTGGTGTCACACACAACAGATTCTACCAGCACAGAAATTAGTGGCTAAATATCACACTAGCGCTGTGAAGTGCACACCAGAGATTAACAATAAAGCACATTTGGTGTATTTTCCGATGCGCGTTGTAATGACATTCGAGGTAATGGGGTGCATGGTAGTGGGTCATGCGTGGTAGGGTACATGTTATAAAGGTATACACGGTGAATGCATAAGTTATTCCATCATACAACCCTGTTGCTCACACCACTTATGTATTTCGCACTATTTGTTTTACTGTAAAATGCGTTCTTGTATCAAAAGTTGATGCAAAGATGTACTTCACTCTAAAATATAGGGCTAAATGACAGCTTTGCATTTCAAGTAGTTATGCTTAATTTCACATAATTGTTCCGAAGTTTCACATAATTAGGCAAAAGCAAATTACAAACACTTTACCCACCCCTAATCATGACCTGATGTTCTCCAGCATAATGTGAGTAGATGTATGTCCACATCCTTGACACAGTCTTAATTATTACATCCACCACTGCAATGCCTGAGTACACATTATGTTTCATCTGCCCCTACAGTCTTTACTGAATATTTGCATATACCCCTGATGCAATCAAGACTCAAGTACAGTACATTTCATTTGTACAACTGCCCACAACTCAATTAACAATACCCTACAATGCCTTCCTCGACTCTATTATTAGTTATTATTTTATCTGTCACTTTCTTTAATTCCATGCTGGCAGTCTGACATTTAGAAAGGTGATTATTGTGTTCACTGGGCTTTTACTCCCGCATGCAATATTTATGATTCAATATCATTTCTCTCTCTTTGTCCTTCATTACTGTGCTCTCTGCCACGTTGTTACAGCTCATTAGGGGAAGGATACAAGGCACAGATAAAACAGAAATTGGATTGTTGTGTAAGTAGCAACAGGAGGCAAAGAAGAGGGATGTACAAAGCACTGATAAGGGTTGTAATTTTGGTTGATTACCACTGAACTGCAACAACATGGAAACTGAAGAGAATCTTGCTAGGTAACACATGAACGGGTTGTTTATTGAAGCCGGATCAGTTAAGCACAGTAAACTGTACCACTTCCACTTTCTCTTCCATATAACTCGTTGTGCTCTCCCATAATTTGTTAAGGGGCTAAAATAGTGACGATTGTTTTATCTAAAATGAAAACAAGATAGAACTTTCAACTAGTGGTGGACTTATCTGGCATAATTCTCTCTAGCGTAATTACTCGTAAGTACCTCAAAATTACTCGTAATTATGCGTAATTATTTGAGAAGTGTAATCCAGCATTTATCGCTATTTTCCTAGTACAAAATGCACCCTCACATTCAAAATGGGCCCGAAGATGCATTTTGCACTGTGAAAATAGCACTAAATGCTATGGGGTAAAATCAGCAGTAGCCAGCAGCTGCTCCCACTCTCTTATTTTGTTGTTCCTGCGCTCCTGTCGTAGAATTTATGTCCCAAATAACGCTTAGTTACTCAAGCTGGTGCAATCTCATAATTTCAGCAATTTTGCATCACATGGGTAATGTATAACCACCAAAATTACTCTGATTACTCCAGCGTCATTAACATTTCTCCCAGGCCTACTTTCAACACAAGTTCTTGTATAAGTAGAGGTGATTGATTGTGTTACCATGGAGACCATTCTTTGCGTCTGACTCCCCTGTCCTTCTGTGCAACTCTTCAGGGGCCCTTTGTAAAAGGTTGGACTATTGACTGCTACCATTTAGTCTAATGATTCTTGTAAACAGACTTTACTCTACTTCTGAAATGTGACCCTTAGAGAAGTTTGGACTCCCTAGCAGTTTGCGTTTTTTTGTGAGTAGCTGGAAGAAGAGTACTATATGTATAAAATTGTGGAAGTCAATTCACTTGATGTCTATGTGGCACTGTTTTCCTTTTAACCTGAATGCCTTATTGTGTTCCTCCACACCCATTGTTGTAAAGTGAAACAACGATGTGATTAAGCATTTACTAAAGACATTAATTCCCCTCTTATAGATCATGTTTTCTCTGTTATGTTGACCGAAGTTCGGACTCCATTTTGTATTGTCATGCTTCCACGTGTTCCCCACGAGAAGAGTCCAACCTCTGTGTTAGTTGCTCTTGTAATCTGCCTAGTAACAGTCTATAAATAGCTCCTTTGTCCATCTGGCACATGCCCAGACTTGACCGCATCTGTTATCAGTTAGCCTTGCTTGACCATGTTTTCGCGGGCTCAAGGAGTGTGTTAGCTCCGCCCACATATTGATTCAGTATCGAAAATGACCATAAATGGTAATGTTCTTCAGCCTCATGTTGTATCCACCCACTTATGAGCCCCTCTGTTGTGTATAAAAGGGGACTGTGTACGCAAGTTCTTTGTGCTACTCTATGCAATACTGAAGAGTGTTGTGTGGATTGTAGGACCACCCTTAAGGGTTAATAAATGCTGTCTTTGTACTTTGCAGTTTCCGTGCCAACTTCCTTATAGATTCCATTACAGGAGAGCGAACCCTTGTGTCCTGCGGGCCTAGCTGGGGCCTGTATCCATCAATTGGCGCCCGTCACGTGGGGCTCATCGGCGACTCGGATGCCCGAAGGACTGGTCGCGACGAAGGTGAGGAATTTGACCGGGGACGTGATCACTGCCCGCGGCGTCTTAGCCCTGGCATCCCGAGGTTTTTCTTCCTTCCCTTCCGAGCTGACCGTCTGGGTGGCGCCGGTCCTCGACTGAGACCTCTTCTGTCGGTCTTGCCGTGAAAGCCGTTTGGGCGATTGTGGAGCTTGGCAGTTGGAATCTGGACTCTTGATTGGTAAGAACCGGTGTACGGTACTTGCTCCGAGTTTTTGAAGCCTGATCTGGCTATTTGAGTTTGATTTGTGATGACTAGTCATATTTTGAATTTGTCTTTGTGAATATATATGCGTTGCAACACATATAGGCAGGTAATGTGGAGAGATTTCTCCGGAGCTGTGTAACTTTGAACGGCGCAACGATTAAGTGCCATTTTTCTATAATATTGCATATTTTGCATTATTTCTGAGCATGCCTGCTTTCAGCGCACTCCGTAAGTGGTGCTGCTGTTTCGGAAACCGGTTGAACCTCGAGGAATCTGCTCCAGCTCCCCCAGAGGGGACTCCTAATAGGGATATGTATGTGAAGCATGGTCTTTCTTCCATAATGTACAGCACAGTATGGAGGAAATATACAAAAAAAGATCCTGAGTTACGATGGCCTTTGTATGGATCGTTTGATATACGTAAGATTGAGTACGTGGAACAGTGTATGTGTAAGCGGCGTGCTCGTCAGGATATGTTTGAGTGTGTGCGGTTGTGGGTGAAGGAGGTGCGTGAGCGAGAGAAGCGTGAGAAAGCGCTGTTTGATAAAGAACAACGGAAGAATGATCATGTGCGAGCACAGGAAGCGAAGCGTCGGGAGGACAGAGAGCAGACGGACAGGCAAGAGAAGGAGCGTAGGCTACAAGTTTCGGGTCAATACGCTGTTCGGCAGCCACTTTATTCTGTCCTTAATAATCTTGATGATGATTTTTATTTGCTAGATCGCTCTCCGCCCCCTTATGTTGGCGCATCTGCTCCGAGGCCACAAGATTCTGTCCCGGGTCCGGGTAAGGTAGATACGCGGTCCATGTTATTGGCTGAGCATATGGCTGAGCTTCGGCAAATTTCCTTCCGTGCACTTAAGGGTAAGGTGTCCGTGGATGAATTGTTCCATACTTGGGGGTCGTGGCAGGATAGAGAGAGATTGTATTTTTTGAACCATTTCGCTGAGGAAGTGATTGCTGCTTTTCGGAAATATTCTAGTGTCTTTGAGCCTGAAGAAGTGACATCGGATGCCAAAGCATTGCATGATGGTGTTTTTTCTCCCTCTAAGGCTCCTGATACGGCTCGGCGGCTATTCGCCTTGCGGGACGCGGTGCTGGCCCATAGAGAAAAAGCGCGCCAACGAGCAGGGGAGGAGACGCAGTCGGATTCGTGTACTGCAGAAGGCCACTCATCCACCTCTCAATCAGATAAGAGCGATCTAGTGCGTGCTAAGCCAATGCGCGAGGCGGCGCCTTTGTATGTTCCTCCTAAAGGAGCGGGGACTAGCTCGGACATTACCTCCGCCGATGCTAAGGGATATTTTGTGTATAATTGGGTTTACACTCCATGGCATAGGGCTGATGTTATGGCATTGAAGAATGCGCTGCCCGACCCCCGCAAGAATCCAGCGGCCTTCTATGAAGAAGTCGAGGGGGCCTTGAATTCTTGCGTCATGACTTTAGCAGACATAGATTTGTTCTTTGGGCTTATTCTACCACCAGACATGTGGCGATCTGTGCGGAAGGTAGATGATGTTGCCACTTTTAAGGCTCGATGGTCTGAATTGGAAGATGAGGATAGGGAGCGGAAGCCTGCGCAGAAACCACCCCAGAGTATTTTAGATCTCCCTGCTGCTATTGTGACTAAGTTGAAGACAATTATCCCCCCTAAAAAGATTGACTGGAATATGTTAGCTGCATGTAAACAGAAAGTTGACGAGTCAGTTGCGGACTTTTTTACGCGCTTTGAGGAGACGTTTCATGATTTTAGTGGCCAGTCGCTTACTGACGATACGGGTCGCCACCTTTTTGCGGATAAATATGTGGCTAATCTGCTGCCGGCAGTTGCGGCCCGTCTAAAAGCGAGCGAGAGTTCTTGGTCCTCCGCTACACCGACGGCCCTCCTGACTATCGCCCAGTATTATGAGCGTCAGGAGCAAGAAGCAAAGGGCCAGGAGGAAAAGAAATCGAAAGATTTGAAAACAAAGGTGATGTTGGCACAAGTCTATGGCCCGCCCCGACGGGGTAGTAATAGAGGTAGGGGAGGATCTTATGGTCCTCCCTTGGGCCGATCTGATTTAAATAGGAACCAATGTGCGTATTGTAAGCAATCGGGTCATTGGGCTAGGGACTGCCCGGTGTTGCATGCATCGCGTCAGGGGCATACCTCTGGTGGCCCGCGAGGTAGAGGGAGTTTCTCGAACTTTCGAGGGAATTCTAACGAACAGGCTCGTTTTGACTCTGCTGGGCAGCACCGAGATAGATCAAATGTTTTCGATCGCCAGCATCAGTATCAAGCATCAGGAATTGACCGGTCGGGGTACCATGACTCTCAGCATGCATAGGATTGCGTTGGATGGGGGTTAGAATCAGTTGAGGTGCCGGTCGATCAGAAGGGCCCTTATGTATCGGCTGAGGTTTTGAGCTCTACTGATCAGTTCCTAGTGGATACAGGAGCGACACGTAGTGCGCTATCTAAGCAATTGGTTCCGGGGGCTCCCCCATCCGGCTTAATGGTCACATCGGTAGGGTTCGATGGTACACTCTCCCGAAGCCCTCTTTCACAGCCCCTCATGTTTAAGGTTGATTCTTTTTCTGCACCCTGTCCGTTTCTGCTTGCCCCGTACACACCGGACAACATTATGGGTCTTGATATGTTAAAGCATTTTAGGGCTACGATCCGTTGCTCCCCTGCTGGTGTACGGGTAATATTGAATGACAATTACCCCCGATCAGAACGAATGTGTGCGATGTCAGAGGATGCGCTGTTAGCTACCCTCCCTCGTGCTTTGTGGGCAACTTCGGATACTGATGTAGGACAAATGGTGATTCCACCGGTCCACATCAGCGTCCAGGAGGGGGCGGTGTTACCTCGCCTCCCACAGTACCGTATTTCCCAGGAGGGTGAGGAGGCTCTCATACAGATAGTGCAGGATTTGATAACGGTTGGGGTAGTCGAGGAAGTCCCCTACAACATTTGTAACAGTCCGATCCTTCCCATACTGAAAAAAGATACGGATGCCAGAGTTTATCGGTTCATAATTGATTTGAGAGAAGTGAACAAGATCGTGATACCTCAATACCCAGTGGTTTCCGATATCACGACGTTGCTTACCTTGGTCCCGCCTACGGCGACCATGTTCTCAGTGATTGATTTGAAGAATGCCTTCTTTTCCATTCCCATTCACCCTGATAGCCGATATCTTTTTGGGTTTACATTAAATAATAGATCTTATCGTTTCTGTAGGATTCCCCAGGGCTATACAGAAAGCCCTAGCATTTACAGTCAGGCTTTGAAACGACAATTGGATTCTTTTGCTCTGCTCGAGGGGGTCGCCCTCATTCAATATGTCGATGACATCTTGCTGGCGGCTGACACCCTGGAGTTGTGTGAAAAAAGTACGTTATCCTTACTTTCCTTTTTAGCGTCCCACAATCATAAGGTATCTAGGAAGAAATTGCAATTCTGTAGACCAAAGGTGACTTATTTGGGTCACCTTTTGTCTAAGGAGGGACGTGCACTCACACCGGATCGTATCCAAGTAATTTTGGATACACCGAGACCATCCACACAGAAGGATGTGCGTGCATTTTTGGGCCTTGTTTCTTTTTGCAGACAGTGGATATTGGGGTTTTCGCACATAGCTAAGCCATTGTTAGCCCTTTTGACAAAGGACACGCCTATCCCAATCCCTTGGTCAGATGAGTGTGATACTGCTTTTCAGCAACTACGACAGGCCCTTTGTTCAGCACCAGTGTTAGGAACCCCTGATTATGCAAAACCCTTTTCGTTGTATGTGCATGAGAAAGATGGATGTGCATTGTCAGTTTTAGTGCAGATGCACGGCGATAAGCAGCGCCCATGTGCATATTTTTCGGCTGTACTTGATCCTGTTGCCCGAGCATTACCAGGGTGTTTTCGCTCGGTTGCGGCGACAGCTGTGTCAATACGCCAAAGTGAGGGAATTGTGTTATCTCATAAGTTGTTGGTATTAGTCCCCCATGCTGTCGATGCCCTACTCAATCAAACGAAGACGCAGCATTTGACCAGCGCCCGTTTAACAGGATATGAGTTGACACTTCTGGCTCCTCATATTACGTTAAAAAGGTGCGTAACGTTAAACCCGGCAACATTGTTGCCATACCCCGAAACCCAGCCTGAGGCGCGGAAAGCGCATGATTGTATTCTCGTGACTGAGGAACAAACAAAAGGTCGTATTGATCTCCAGGATACGCCCTTTCCAGATGTAGATGGAGAACTGTGGGTGGACGGATCATGTCTGAAGCTACCAGATGGTACGACTTCAGCAGCGTATGCGATTACCACATTGCAAACGATAGTGGAGACAGCACGCATACCACAGAAATCAGCTCAAGCAGCGGAACTGATAGCATTAACACGAGCATGTGAGCTCAGTACAGGACTATGTGTGAATGTTTATACAGATAGCCGCTATGCCTTCGGAGTAGCGCATGACTTCGGCCTACTCTGGAAGGAGAGAGGGTTTTTAACGTCACATGGAGTACAGATAATGCATGGAGAGTTAGTTCACAATCTTTTAACCGCATTGACATACCCAAAGAAAATTGCTATCGTTAAGTGTAGCGCCCATAGGAAAGTAGTTGACAAAGTTGGAGAAGGGAATGCGTTGGCAGATCGAGTAGCACGGGAAACTGCGATGCAGCCCGGTACTACTGCCGTGTATGTAGTGAAGTCACAGGTGGAAAGATGGCATGATGCGAAGGAGGAAGTGCGAGAAATGCAAAGGACCGCTTCTGACAAAGAGCGGGAACAATGGGCTACTGAGGGAGAATTGGATGATGAGGGTTGCTGGAGAAATAAGCAGATGGATAGATGGAAATTACCTACGGCTTTTGTACAGCCTATGGTTCAGATGGCACATGGGCTAGCACATGTTGGAGCTTCCGCAATTGTGAAATTGCTTACCCAAGTCTGGGAGCATCCAGAGATTGCTAGCACAGCGAAGAGGGTGGTGCAGACCTGTATGATCTGCCTGAGGTACAACCCAGGAAAGGGTACTCGAACTCCAGCAGGAGGATTTGTGACACCTACTGCACCCTTTGAGGTTCTGCAGATGGATTACATCCAGCTTGAGCGCTGTAATAATCTGAAGTATGTTCTAGTAGTGGTCTGCGCTTTCAGCAAATGGGTTGAAGCGTACCCTACGAAAGACAATACTGCGATGACTACTGCGAAGCTGCTGCTGAAGGAGTTTTTCCCCCGATATGGTGTTTGTAGACTTCTGTGGAGCGATAATGGCCCTCACTTTGTAGCGGACGTTATAAAGTATGTCTTGAAGGGTCTAGGCATCACTCAGAAGTTCCACGCCGTGTTTCACCCTCAGTCTGCAGGCCTAGTTGAGAAGTATAATGGTACACTGAAGCTTAAGATCGCCAAAATTCAAGCTTCGACGTCTTTGACTTGGCCAGACGCTCTGCCACTGGCGTTATTGTCAATTAGATCGGTACCACACTCTCGAACTGGCCTTACACCTTACGAAATTGTTTTTGGACGCCCAATGAATATTTGGGGTCCACCAAAACCTAAGGCTGTGTATGATGTACCTTGTGTAATGATGAACGATTATCTGGCACAGTTAACGGATAACTTGGTTTCTATTCATCAACAGGTCCGAGAGGCGCTCCCTGATCGGTCTACCGGTGAAGGACATGGTCTCCGGCCTGGTGACCATGTCATGGTGAAAGTTTTCGACAGGACGAACAGCTTGGAACCGAGATGGGTGGGCCCTGAGCAGGTCCTCCTCGCAACGAGGACGGCTGTGCGAGTCTCCAACCGAAAGAATTGGATCCACTCTCTGCACTGTAGGAAGGTGCCGCCCGGATTGGTGGAACCTGCCGTGCTGACCGATCAACGAGAAATTTTGGCTGCAGAGACAGGCCGTGCTGCGGAGCCCAACGCCACTGAGGAGCTCTTTCCGGACCACGCGACTCCTGGAGGAAGGCGATATCATCTTCGACCAAGGAAGTGAGTTTTCCAGTACCGGGACATACTGTCAGAACGGCCCTTGGGTTAGTGAAACGGAGAGCCGATGAGGCAAGGGGGGGGGGATCAGCCCTGCATTAGTGTAGTGACACCCGTCTTGGCCCGCTGGTGAAGAAATCAACCGCTGCCCAAGGGGAAGAGTTCTGACAGACTTCTAGTTTCAGGAAGATATTGGGTTTTATTTTTGCTTTGATATGGAGAAAAAGAAAATACTTTGCGCATTAGGATTCATGTTGACAGTAGCCATTGTTGGGATAACCACATGGTTCGTGGAGGATGTAACTCCCGCTCGGAAGATTCTTGTGTTGACAACTCCGGTGCCTGAGGAGCACTACTTTTATACATTACCGTATCAAGAATTGAAGCATCGACAATCTTACTTGAATAACACTTTCATCCAGATGCTGCATCATACCCACGTTGCTACGAATGCTACGAACTGTTGGATATGTGGGATGATGCCAGCTCTTCAGAAGAAAGGAGGAACGCCATTTATACCACTTCCTTTCTCTCATAATGGCTCTTGTAGAGCATGGTACACCTTGCTTTTTGCTACTCGGAAACCAACAGTGGGACGATTGCTCTTCAGACTCAATAAAGAATGCCATCAAGACAAAAATGGGTATCCACAAGCGAATGGGACAATTTGGGAGTGGGAAGAGTACCGACCAGACAATGAATCCATTCCCTACATCTTTACGAACACAAGAGACACTGTGGGAAAGGACAAGTTTGTAATTCAAGTAGCACAAGCTCAAGCGGACCTGTGTGTCCAGAGTGTGGGTTTTATTCCTGTTGGGGTTAGTGATTGCATTACTGTTTTGAATATTGATGGGTTGAACAATAGTACCTTCTTAGCCTCCCATAATACGTACTTTGTGTGTGGAAATAAAGGTTATTACCGTCTGCCGGCTGGGTGGTCTGGGGTATGCTATGTATCATTTCTATTACCTCCAGTATTCTTAGCTCCCGCATCTTATCATAAGGATTTGAAATTATTAAATAATGTGACTGTAAATAGGTATAAACGTACTTTATCAATTGATGATGTAGATCAGACTGACACCAGTCTGCAACAGTATATTGATTTTAACTTGGGACTGTTTTTCTTTGTTGGAGCTGCCCTGAACAGTAGGAAGATCCGAAGATTAACAAGAGTGGTAGAAGCTGTGACAAATCAGACTGCTGCTGCTCTTGGGAATCTTACGGAGGAATTACAGATCACTAGAATTGTTGCATTGCAGAATCGTATGGTATTAGATGTTATGCTAGCTGACAGAGGAGGAGCATGTAAAATTATTGGAAGTAGCTGTTGTGTGTTTATTCCTGATCATACGCCATCAGTTTATAATGCCATCAATAAACTGCATAAGATTGCAGCTGAGATCCATACGGAAAACGGCACTTGGTCCTTTTCTGGATGGTTTTGGGCGTTAATTACTGCCTGGGGATGGAAGGTTCTAACTGGTCTCTGCATTATTGTAGCGGTTCTGTTTTCATGCTGTATCTGCGTTCAGTGTGGTCCTTTACTCTGCTCATTATGTGTATCATTTTGTATCCCCGATAAGAAAGCTATTGCCAATGTCACTTATCAGAAACGTTTAGCTAAGGAAGTAGAAGAGATGATGATAATTGATATATATGATGATTATTCTAACAAGCCGGATGTCTTCAGTAAATGCTGAAAGGGTCGTCTGTTGTAAAGTGAAACAACGATGTGATTAAGCATTTACTAAAGACATTAATTCCCCTCTTATAGATCATGTTTTCTCTGTTATGTTGACCGAAGTTCGGACTCCATTTTGTATTGTCATGCTTCCACGTGTTCCCCACGAGAAGAGTCCAACCTCTGTGTTAGTTGCTCTTGTAATCTGCCTAGTAACAGTCTATAAATAGCTCCTTTGTCCATCTGGCACATGCCCAGACTTGACCGCATCTGTTATCAGTTAGCCTTGCTTAACCATGTTTTCGCGGGCTCAAGGAGTGTGTTAGCTCCGCCCACATATTGATTCAGTATCGAAAATGACCATAAATGGTAATGTTCTTCAGCCTCATGTTGTATCCACCCACTTATGAGCCCCTCTGTTGTGTATAAAAGGGGACTGTGTACGCAAGTTCTTTGTGCTACTCTATGCAATACTGAAGAGTGTTGTGTGGATTGTAGGACCACCCTTAAGGGTTAATAAATGCTGTCTTTGTACTTTGCAGTTTCCGTGCCAACTTCCTTATAGATTCCATTACAGGAGAGCGAACCCTTGTGTCCTGCGGGCCTAGCTGGGGCCTGTATCCATCACCATTGCCCTGTGTAAATATCTGTAATTAAGAGATGGATGCTATTTTCCTTTTCTCATTTGTGCATCCACTTTTTTTCCTTCTTTACCTCTTCATTCTTTAGTGTTGGTGAGTCTGTACATGGCTTTAATTTTGATGACAGAATTATGTTGCTAAACATGCTTTTTGACTAGAGAAGAATCATTTGTTGGATTTACACATGAGGCAACAGAATTGTTGAATTCCAGTGTGCACATAAACATGTGAGGTTGAAATAAATTAGGTTTATCTAAAGAAGATGGATACCCAGAAAAACAAGCATTGGCAAAGCCAATAGGTCCCAGCAATGCTCGAGCTCCGAGCTATTGGTGTTGTCAATGTAAATGTCTTTCAGACCTATTTGGTCCCCTAGCTGATGTTATTGTGACAGTATTGGTGTGTTAAAGTTAGCGTGTTAGTGTTAACCCCTTCCATGCTCCCGTTGACCAACGGCCGTCGCGAGCACTACCTGGCTAGTGCTGCGCACGTCCGTTGGCTGACGCGCCCCGCCAACTTTTTCAAACCGCTGCACCGCGGCGGAATTTGGGCCACGGTTAAGCAGTTAATGTTAATGTGACAGTGCCGACGAGCAAAAACAAAAGAAAACATGAGCACAAAGTGAGAAAAGAAGACTTGGCAAAATAAAAGAAAGTTAACTATAGAAAATAAAGTGGTCCTTGTTCTCGGGGCTGGCTATACACAGGAAGAGGCATGAAGCATGCATGCCATGGTCAAATGGAGAGAAAGAATAGGAGAGCTTCGATGGAGCCAGCAAATGGGAAGCCCATAGGCACATTGAAGCCCGCAAAGTATATATAACATGTCCTAACTGGCACATAAACAATGATCAGTATTATATTCCTTTAGAAAATTTTAAGCTGATAGAATTCCTATGATTCTGCATGGACATTTACTCAGTGAGACAGTGGCTCAAATTGTCACTGCATGTTCAGTGGGACAGTTCTTTTAGCAGTGACTCTCAGTTTCTACATTGGCACATACATTATTTTCTGTTTCAGCGACATAAATATAGCTACTGTAAATTATAGCAAACCCTGAAGTACTGCAATGTTTCTTTGTCTGTTTATCAAATCCTATTTTTTTAGCCAAGATAGTTGGCAAGTTTGCTGTTATAGACACTGTTTGGACCTTTTTAAAATGCTTTTCTTTGGATGTAGAATGCAGCAGCCCAAACAACTGGAGGAAGACAGCCTTGCTCACTATGCATAGTCACACAAAGCAATGATTAGATTAAACGTTTTTCCTCAAGGGCAGAATATTGTTCCTAGTATGGCATGGTGTGTACACAAAGGTGGAAATATGCCAGCAGAATCTAACATTTGCATAAAGCAGGATTGAGTCTGGCGCATCCTTATTTTACAGATCAGTATTTTGTAATGTTCCTTTGACACTTAAAAAAAAAACACCAGCATCAAAATTAGTACCACAATAATACCATATCACTCAGCCCAAAACCTTCCCTGCAACCAAGTTTACTATTGCATCATAATAGCGTGACGAGAAAAATATCACCCCCAGGGAACCTGCCATTAGTGTGATGATTCCTGCGACAACCCCTGCTTGTTTCTTTTACATGGAGAAAGGAGTAGGAAGTCCACCACAATGATCACATATTTGGATTTTTTGCTGTCCAATAATGAATAGTTTATATTGGCTTATTCATCTAAAGATAGCAGAAAGACTTGGTAAACTGGTATATGCTACACCTTTAATGGCTGCTGGCTAATAATGCAGTCAGCAGACATGATCTCAAGGTGATTGAGAGGTATGAGAAGCTGAACAGAGCCAGAGGACCTGAAAAGCACAATTCAAAGGAGTGGTAATGAACTGCATATTTCAAATCACAAAACAACAATGCCAAGCTAGCGTCCTGAAACTAATAAAAAGGAAGCAATGGGAGCATCTGTAAACTACCTTTGAGAACAAGGCAACAGCCCCAAAGCACTTGTTTCAGTTACTGGTAATGCAAGAAACTCATCAGCACCATAGAGGCCAGGCATGCACTTCCATTGACACAAAAACACAAACCATTTGAAGCGCTCTTAACAAAATAAACAAGCAGCGATGAGGGAGGGGGTAAGGGCACGGATTAAGCGCCCTGTGAAAATAGCATGTGACATTGGATCATGGTCTTTGAATGATCAGCCAATGTGACCAGATAAGTACAAGATTTACAGGCCTGTTAACAGAAATTGAGCGGAGCGAATGATGGCTAGAGCGGTTGACCTCGAAGCTGGGGAACCAGGTTCAAGTCTGAACAACCTGTGATTTTGGGCAAATCACTTATCTCCCCGTACCTAACAAAATGAATGTGTCCATTTGTAACGCAACTGTTGCTCATGTAAAGCACTCTGATACCTTCAAGTCAAGTGTGCGCTATGTAAAACTGAAAAAAAAGAATAGCTTTTCAACAAAGAAAAAAGTTGTTCCTAAAACAAATGCTAAAATGTGACCAGTGGATTGATGTATTAATTGG
This sequence comes from Triturus cristatus, assembly GCF_964204655.1. NCBI lineage: Eukaryota > Metazoa > Chordata > Amphibia > Caudata > Salamandridae > Triturus > Triturus cristatus. The sequence goes on from NC_140594.1 coordinate 352,831,866, forward strand.
TCCATGCTCTCAGGCAGGGCTAAACACAGGAAGAGGCATGACGCATGCCATGGACGAATGGGGAGAAAGAATAGGTGAGCGATGATGGAGCCTCCACATGTGAAGCCTATGGGTGGGCTGAAGCCCGCAAAGTATATACAAAATCTCTTGAAGAGACAGTGCAAGTGCTGTCTAGCCGAGACCTAAACAACCTAAAACAATTAGATTTTATGTGCTCCATTGTTGGCGTAATTCTAAATTAGAAGCATGTTGTTGGTGGTACACTGACCACACATGAAGTGGTAGTCTTTCTGGCCATCATAGAAGAGGAGAAGGAATGAATGCTGTCTTAAGGAATTGCTGAAATTGACAAAAATCATGCAATGAAATCTCTTTTTGTAAGTTAGTTTTCATTTTCAGGAACATTAGATTCATGCACATCATTTTAAAGCCCTTAAACAGACTATTTTTCAGAAGTGTGAGGCGTTGCCATTTTTCCATCACTTTGGCTCATCTTATAATTCTTGAGGAGACAAGCTAACTGTTCTTTTGTAAGTAACCTGGGTATATTTAGTGCACCAAGGCCAAATGTATACATCAGTGAACTATCTGTGGCGGGAAGCAGATTACAGGTGCGGTATTGCACTTTAATTAAGGACAAAAAACTCACAGATGATATACACAGGGATTGCTCCAATAGAGAATGACAGATGTGCACTAATGGCGCATCCCTTGTTTGTACCAAATGTTTTGATTGCACCTATCAGATAATCTCAGAATTTTCCACACGGTAGCCCAACACCCGGTGCAGTCAAAACACTTTAACACAGCACCTATAGAAAAGGGTTTTATTTCACAAAATGAAAGGACTCTCTCTCTTTTGAATAAGGCTTGGGGTTTATTGTACACAATGCTCTCTAACAAAAACAAAGCTTTCCCAGATGCCAAATGCAAAAGATTCAAATATACAAAGAGATATATATGTTTATATGCAAGCAATAATAACCTAAATGCATGAGTAATACTGATTAATAAACAAGCAGAAAATATTAGGAGATAAGACTTAAGTAAATATACTGGATGTCCTGCAAGAGATCAGAAAGCTATATATAAATCAAATGAGTACATTGGAGGTGCACCTTGACTCACTCACACATCACAAAGAAAACACACTCACTCACACATCAAATGATCACAGCCACTGGCTCACACCACAATGGCAATAACCAAAAGTCAATACATCACCTGGTGGAAAACACTGCATCTCAAACTGGGGAAGTAAACAGCCGTGATTGAGAGCCTCAGCAACCAAGGTCCAAGCTCCAAGATAGATGCATCCGTCCTCGCTCGGATTCCAAACTCCCAGTTTCCAAGTCCACACACTCAGCTTTAAATACACTAGAAGGTTCGAGAAATACCTCCCCCTGGGCCAGAGGAATCTTACCAGGACTGGCCAGGTTCCAAGGAAGCATCCCCACGGCAGGAAGGAGCTCTCAGGTTCCCTTCTCCAAACTCACATGTTCCAGCCTTTATCATGACAAAGCTCTCAGCTCACAAAGCCTTTCAGAATACATAAACAATCCCTCATCAAAACAGAAAGACCTTGAACATGAATAACCCAAGCAACTTGCAAGTGCTGCTGTGCACACAGAAAAGCTGAAGCAAGGCAAAGCCAAGGAAAAAGGATGACATGAGACCATGTCAAAGCCAATAGTAAGCACATCATAATTCTCATACAACACCAAGCACATGTGTGCAACACTGCCCACAACACTGCACTTCGAAACCAAAGAGTACATTCCACACCTCTCTCTCCCTTTCACGCTTTCAAATGCACATCCCACACGCTCTGCTCTTGGCAAGGCTATTCTACTCCGTGACATCTCCCACTGAAAGACAGCAAGATTACAAGAAAGAAGAGAAGCAAGGCAGATGCAGGACTGTCGTACATCCAGGCTAGGATGAAATAACACACTAAAGTCAGTTAAATTAATTGTAGCCAAAGGTTATCACAGTGTCTAAAACCACAAGTGTGCCTCTAGCACTACACCAAATCATACCCTTACCAGACCAATTGAGGTACCGTGACTGTCAGCGCGACACCCCCATGTAACATCAGGACGTATTTGTGAATAAAGCTGAAAAAAACACATTCACAAACTCATTCAGACACTAATGCACACACTCACACACTCACTCAGGGACTTATGCACACACTTGAGCAGATTTTGTACTCAAACAGGTGGTTTCTCAATGCAATTGGTCATGACCACCCGTGACTGTCCGTGTTGAGAAATCTTACTGGGAGGTGGTCTAGCGTTGGCTTTCCCTTGCTCGCTCTGGCCAACTTAACGTTAGCAAGCACAAGTGAGAAAAAAACTCCACTCAATTTTGTGGAACAAAGTTTTTCAGGATTCCGTGTGATTCGCAGAACGTGGAAAACTCTGCAAACTCCCGGAACAGAACAGAGTTCACTGCTCAGGCCTAGTCCTGTCCTCCATTTTAACTGCCTTTCGTTTTGAAAACTGCCTCGTTCTTCTCCAGCCTTCTCCTGTGTGTTCGTCCTCCTTGCCTTCAAAATGGTTAGAGTGTGGATTGTGGGTCACAGCTTTGTGTTTTGTGCTAGAGAGTGTGCTAGAAAGAGTGGCATTGACAGCGACTTGGGTTTGCCTAATGTGGGCATTATTGAATTAGCCAGAGAGGGTTAAAGTGGCATCAGTTGCTGCCTTTGGTTGGAAGCATTGTGGAATGCCAACACCCTGACCTCATGCTTGTGCACTATGGTGGCAATGACCTACGCACACTTACTGGGGTAGCACTGGGAATCATAATGAAGGATACCATTGCTCAATTAATGATACTTTTCCCTCAGACTGCCTTGTTATTCTCCAACATATGCCAAGGCAGAAATGGAAGCGTTCAATTGAATTCTGTCCACTGATAGACATAGTCAGGAAACATGTCAATAAAACTTTTTCTGCATTCCTCAGGGACCATAACATGGATTCTAGCTACAACCACGACTTATGCTTTGAAATGGATGGTATCTAATGAACTGATGGAGTTCATTTCTTAAAGAAAGGCAACAGGGTGTTCCTCAACAACTTAAAACACTGCATCCTGTGTTATGCACAGTTATCATCTACATACAATAAACACAAAGGCACTTCTCAGAGTCACCCTATTTTCCAAATACTAGTTCATTTTCTTTTAAAATACCTTTTTTACTTCTTTTTTTAATTCACAAATATGTCATGAATTTACAAAACAAAAGAAGACAGTCAATAGACACCAGCAACTATACTCAGTGCACTCGGCTGGGTGTGTGAGTGTCTGAATGGGAGTGTAAGTTGATGCATGAGTGTCTGAGTGGGTCTGTGAGTGAGTGTATGAGTCTCTGAGTGGGTCTGTGAGTTGGTGCATAAGTGTCTGAATGGGTCTATAAGTGGATGAGCATCTGACTGGTTCTGTGAATGGGTGCGTGAGTGTGTGTGAGTAAATGAGTGAGTCTCTGAGTGTGTGTGGGTGTTTAAGTGTGTGAGTGATATTCTGAGTGGGTGACTGATTGTCTGAGTGTATCTGTAAATGGGAGCATGTATCTCTGAGTGGGTTTGTTAGTGCACATGTAAGTGTCTGTGTGGGTCTATGAGTAGATGCATGAGTCTCTGACTTGTTCTGTGAGTGGGAGTGCGACTGTCTCAGTGGGTCTGCGCATTAGTGCATGAGCGCCTGAACGGGTCTGTGAATGGGTGAGTGAATGGGTGCATGGGTATCCAAGTGGGTCTGTGAGTGGATGTGTGAGCACCTGTGTGGGTCTGTCACTGGGTTTGTGAGTGTCTGTGAGGGTCTGTGAGTGGGTGCTTAAGCGTCTAAGTGGGTCTGTGAGTTGGTGTATGAGTGTCTGAGTAGGTCTGTGAGAGAGTGTGTCACAGTGCCAGTGAGTGGGTGTGTGAGTATGTGAATGTGTCTCTGAGTGGATGCATATGTGACAGACTGGGTATGTGAATGGGTGTGTAGGTATGTGAGCTTGTCTGTGAGTAGTTGTGTTTCAGTGTTAGTGAGTCTGTGAGTGGGTGCATGAGTATGTGTGTCTGGATCCCTAATGATGATTTTTATTGTCATGGGCAAACACGGATCACGCATATTCGCCATGACATAGGCCTATCTCACATATGGCAGTCCTTTTGGACAGGGAGGACAGCCCAAAGCGCTACTCTCATAGTGCTGAAAGGCTACTGCCTTTTCCAGGACTTAAGCAGCACGAGGGCAGTGGTGACAGCATACTATGTAGTGATCTGTACGAGTGAACATGTCTTTTTACCTGTTTCAGTGGATTGAAGCCTACAGGCTCACTCATGTAAAGTTCCGCTGCTGTGTGCTTAAATCATTTTTGGCATACATACCTTTGGTATGTAGTGCTGTGCAGTGTGAATATGTTATATGCACATACTGGGTATAAGTGTGCCTGTGAATGGTACAGTGCATGGAAGACTCTGGGTTCCATTTTGGGGGACCCATGGCTGAATAAAGGAACATGAGCAGAAGAGATAGAGGAATCCCCAGACAGATTTATGGATTGGTGCACCCCTGTAAGCTGGGCGGAACACCCTGGAGGAGGAAGAGCCAGGCTCTTCAGTGCACTTAAAAGGTATGATTTGATTCAGAGACAGGATTCTGGGAAGGGTTCTGGGCACATTTCAGGAAAGAAATGGAGCCAATAAGAGAATCATAAAGAGTAAGGATGAGGCCCTGGAGTAACCGTTTGATACACACTTCACTGTGGCTGATATCAAGGTGTGAACCCCTAGTCACTCCCATGGCCTGTATTGTGGGCTATTACATTTGGAGTTGCCCAGCTGTAACAGACTGCTTTCTAGAGGAAGGGCAGAGCAAAGGAGAGGGCACTTCAAAAGGAAGCAGATCCCGAACATAAACTTCAAAGACTCAAACTCTATATCACATTTGGGGGTAGATTTTCCATTTTCACACATCTTGCACTGGGTTGTCGTTACAAAAGTGATGCTAACCAGCACAAAATGTTTTTTTACCAATTTACTTTCCAGCGCAAAACTTGTTTTGCATTAGAAAGTGCAGCGCGAAGCATTACTTTGCGTTACTTAGCACCAAGGGGGTGGGGGGTTACATGGGTGCTACGTGGACATTCCCATGCAACTTCCCATGCCTTTTGATGCAAAACCCTATCTACAAACAATTGTACACAGGGTCTAGCGCCAAAAGTTAACACCATCTAAAAGGAGGCGTTAAGAGCAGAAATGTTTACATTTCTCCTTTCTTTTCCTACTTTGCCTGTGTTCTGCACTGTGCAGCAAACGTACAAAGTGAGAAAAGTGTTTCAGCTTGTCTTGGCATAGTATTTTGTACAGGAAGGGTAAGCTTCCGGTACAAAACCTATGCTAGATTCAGGCACGTACCGTAGCGCTATGCCACTAAGGTGTTGTGCCTAGCGCACCACAGCTGAAATCAGCACCGGTGCTATGGAGAGGGGAGGAGAGAGCCGTTTCCCTGTAGATATGGCGCTCTCCTGCTCCCTCCCTTTCACGCAACACAGCGCCACATTTTTGGCTGCATTGTTGCGTTGCGTGACTTCTTTGAAAATCTGCCCCCTGATGTCTGGAAATGGACTATAAAAAGAGGAGCTTGAGACCCCCAAAATTGTTAACTATCAAGCAGCCAGTCAGGTTGTGTGAGGAGGAAAAGCTCTGCAAGACTTCTGTCTGTGACCAGAACTGGGGACCAAGGCCTGGTATTTTCCCAGCCAGATGATGGGGACATCACCCAGGACCACCTGCTGTGGAGCCTGAAGCAGCATTACCTGCCTGCTTACCAAGATCAGAGTACACTGTGGGGGAGAGGAGAGCGTTGGAGGGAATGTTGTCCAGTAGGGGGATTCTGGTGATTGAATCAGCATAGCAAGGTGTTCTCACTATGGGAATCATAGCTGCTGCTGCACTGATAGTCATTGCCTGTGTGCTGGGAAAAGTCGGTGACTCCTGTATGCTACATGAGGACCACAGTGAACTGAGCTGTGACCACAGCTACTCCGTATGGGTCATCAAACGTGTGCAGGTACTAAGTTGAGGACTTTGTATGTCAGTTGGGGCAACCCTGAAGATTGCTGCCATTCCTATCAGGCAGTAGTCCATGTGTGAGCCAAGTCAGTGGTCTTGTATGCCAGATGGGGCTACCATGAAAATTGTTGCTGAGTGGATTGGTCTGTAACCTGTGTGCAGAGGAGGAATGGTGACCTCATATGCTGGGCCATCACCCAGACAAAGCATGGAGTTTGGTAATGTAGAAACCATTGATTGATGAAGACGGCCACAGTGGTGACCCAAGTAGGTTCAAGCTGTGACTGAGCATTGTACCCCCACTCCTGTCTGTGGGGAGTATCCAAAGAAATTTACCTGCATTTACCTGAACGCTGAGAACTCCGTGGCCGCTGTAGGTCCACATGTGCGGTAATTGAAGACAACCAACCGCATCCCTTCCGGACGAGGTGTGAAAATTTACCAGAGTCAGCTGCTTCAGTGCCCCATGAAGGGGGCGTGCTCAGAGATTCTGGATTCTCAGATCCTGCTGGTGCAGGTCAGCCTGAGTTATGGGCCAAATTGCCCCAGGGAAACTTGCCTGTCAGATTGCACTTTGGCGCCAGAACACCTTTGACTTTAATAAAGTCTGAGAGTGGTACTCCTGAGACTCATATCACTCTTGGGCTTGAACCTGAATGTGGTTTATACTGAATGGGGAATAACCACTACCACTAGCAAGAGGGAATTGAGACTCAGGGACCCGTCTCTGACATAGCAGAGCGCTGACCTCAGGGGAGTGTATGTATTGTTTGTGAATGTCATATTTTACTTTGTGTGTGTATATAAATACTCATTTTTTCATAAAAGCAAGCATTTGACTGGACAATCATTTAGTGCTGCCACTAAGTGTATTTTGAATTGTCTTTACCATCCTGTGTCTACCTCTCCCAAGAAGTCTCGGACTGTTTGACCCACACTACCACTGAGAGTCAAGCTCTGAAGGGCCACTTGCTCCAGGTGCTCAGAATCCATTTTAAGTCGGGCCCCGGGCCATCAGGAGTAGGAATCCTCAATTCCCACGATTGGACCCAGCAGCTCCTGCTTGCCCCGTCGCCCTCCGAATTGAGTTCTGACATCCATGTAAAGGATCTGCTCTCCACCAAAACTTGGGAACAACCCAGAGGTCCCTATTTCCTTTTTGCAAATTCATGATGCACTCCAAACCTGTAAGGGCATTGGAATATATTGTAAACAAGGTTTACACAATAGTGGAGCGTCCAATACATTGTTATACATACATTAGTGAGATCACTAAATGTACCAATATTTACCAAGTTTCGGACTAATGGGCCTTTCACTTCTATACTTTACACTTAGTAATTATTTGCATGAACATCCATAAAGAAACCTATGCACGATGTTTGACATCTTTTGCCAATTTTTTATCATATATATCTTCTGTCTTAGTGAATAATATTATTGTTCAAATGTCCTTTCAGATGCCATTGTTTGGTGTGTATTTCGGATGAATGCCAAATCATTGCTGAGAAATGTAAACATAGAAAATACTATATTGTTGAAATGTCATTCCAGATGCCAATTTTTGTTGTTTTTTTCTGTTTGTTGCAAAATCATTGCTGGATAATGAAAAGATTAAGAGAATGATGTTATATATTGTTACACATCCAGTAGACATTGGGACACCAAAACACATTTAATACACAGCACTAAACTCCAACTTTAAGACTAGTTGTGATGTTTTGGTGCACCTTTCTTTTTGGATTGAGACCTCTGAACAAATTGAACATGTTACATCATGGTTTCCTTTTATGTTTTTTTGCCCTCCTTTATTAGTCAGTCGCTTTTTAAAGTCAAATTTACTAGCCTTTTAACATTTTGTGTAAGCCCAAACGCCTCCATTTATGCAGGAGTAAGGAGACCCATCCATGAAATGGAGGGAATAGTTGTGGATAATCTACAATTACATGTTAGTTACTGTTGAGAAAGCATTTGAGCTGTAGGGAAAGAAAGCCTCGGTGGTCATTCATTTGGGGTGGAAGGCTCATGAGTATTTGAACTTTTGCCTCTCAGTTCACTGGTGGGTTCTTCAGACTCTGTCTAATGAAGCTTTAGAAAGGCTGAAGGTAGATTCACTGATGAAGCCTAACTTGTAAATGAGAAGCATATCTTTCACAGAAGGTTGCACATTGGTATTAACCTATAGAAGCAGCTATAAGTGCTCCAGCTGCTAAACTAAGAGCATTAGGGATCCAAATCATGGTGCATTGCTCCAACAGGGAAATTCACCAACACACACTAGGACACTGCAATCCCAAATAACAGCGACAACTGATATTGTCAAACGTGTGCAATGATCTAGAACTTGGAGACAAGGGAGCAAGGTCAGACATGGCGTTGGCCAATAGTAGAGTGACCAATAAAAGGCGTTCCTGGCATTTTCTCCAAGGGTAAGAAAGCAGGAAGGGCTTATAAGACAGTTGCCTCTTTTACAAATTGGTCTAAGAACAATGAAGCTTCAGTATTTTGCCAATGTTTGCAATGATTCTAATACAGGAGTTTATTTAGTGCAACAAAACAGAGGAGAACAGTTTGAATCTTGTATATAGTATTCTGGAAGTTCTTGAGTGCAAAGTAGAACAAGTAGAACAAGAGTTTCTGGTGATTAATAATAATAATATTATGGGAGCAGTCCAAAATTCATACAAAGCATCAGGTTGTGCAATTAACCTTGGTTAAATTAACCTAGAACTCTTGGCTGATTCTCGATTTCCTTCCACCATTGTTTAGGATTCTTATCTCTACAATCAAGACAAGAAACTGGAAACTAATGAAGTCAAAGCATTTGCTAATAGCGAAAGTGTGTTTGACATGATGTTTATTGAGTCTATGATCTGTTCTTTTGGGAAAGGTCACCACTCAAAAGTGTAAACTATATTGGGATGACATCATAAGGGGAATTTGGAAATGAGGTTTGGTCCCAGTGACAAAATTCTAGAGTACTTCATGAGGGTTTAGCAATGTGATGTCAAAACGTTCTTTAAAAAGAACAAGGGTATCTTATGCAAGGAGCTCTGAAAAATCAACAGATTTTCCTACCAATTTGAACTTAAGGTTGAGTGAATTTCTGTCACACACAAACTCAGGAATAAGCCCGTGAGTGTGAGACAGTTGTTGAGAGACACGTTGAAGGATTTGTGTTTCAAGGGGGTTATGGAAACTGTAGATGCAACAGAATGGGTTTCTAGCTTTAGTTTTTATTTTATTTTTTACATGGAAATCTGTGAGGTTGAGCGTAGATCTCCACTCGCTGAATACACAAATTGTTGTGACTTGCCACCCCTTAGTAGAATTAAAGAAATGTTAGTGGTCTTGAATTGATTTAGATATTTTTTCAAGATAGATTTAAAGGCAGTATACATTCAAAAAGAACTTTTAATGTCTATGAGGAGCAACCAATCTATTACACGTGCAGGTGCATTTCAGCGAGTCGGGATGCTTTTTGGTTTGGTACCAACTTCCAATACTGTTCCAAAAATATCTTTCTTTGGTGCCATGGTCTGAGTAGTCACTTTACAGAATTTTGTCAATTTATATGATACTTTATAAAGCGTTAGCATTGTTTTGCAATATAGATCTACATTTAGAAAATCATTCTTCATCTCCAATAAAGTGGAGTACATAGGTCACTAAATATTGGGAGAGGGGATAAGACCAAAGAGGACTTGCTGCACTGAATTGAGTTAAAGAACATCTCGAGTAATTTCTTTATCTTTGCAAGTATTTTTTTTAGGTTTTTGAGGCGTTTGTTGTTGAGGCACTGCCTGTTCACTAAGATTACGGATGAAGAAAGTTGTCAAGATGACATGATCAGCAACAAATATTTAAGCTTTTCATTCCCTTAAAGACATCATTATAAAGTTTCCAGTTCCTGGACTGTTTTCACAGAATGCCAGGTGTAGTGTCATAGTTGAGGGTGTGATGGACTTTGAGCAATGCTTACTCCAATGAGGAATAATTAAGGAAAAGCTGTGGATTTTCTCTCCAGAACTTTGCATGATGCTGAGAAAGTGTTAGCAATATTGACTGTGAAGAAGCAACAGCACGTGCTTGGAATGTGCAACATTTCAAGTCTTACCAAACAATGTCTTCTTATTTGCCTGGATCACAATTCACTTTCATTTCTTTTGAATGGTAACTGTATAGCTACAACTTCATTGCCGCTGGTTTGCAGTTTAGATAATTCGTATGTATATACTTTTGATGTTAAATATATTACAGGCTTGATGTGATTGATGTCATTAGTATTGCATCACAGGCAGTTAGTGGGGTTGCGTAACGTGAAGGCATAGGCATGGGCAAACTATTGAAAGAAGTTATTAAGTTCACCAGGAAAGGCTGGCCTAAATGCTGGGCTTTAGGTTTAGTGCCTCAAACCTGGACGTAATTTAGCGGTTGCCATGGGTAGCATGTGCGACCTCCTGAAACAATTCTTTTTCAGTTGCCTTTATTAAGTTAGATCATGTGTACACACAAGTTAAAGTCGTTGGGAAAACCTTTTTCATGCCTAACAAAGGTGGGCAAACTGAACGGGGGTAAATCGAGAGAGAGATTAAGTGGGACAGATAGAGGAAAGGTTGAAAGACTGCCTTGGGAGTCTCGATGGTGATACTGTGACATTTCATACAGTAATTATCATAAGATGTAAGTGTAAGGAGGTTAAATAAACCCTTTCCTTATTTCACAGTGGGTTTTGCATTACAAATCAGACATTTTTAAGTTTGGCTACATAAATGAACCTTGAAAAATATATATAGACTGTATTGCAAGTAGCACTGTGGGCTTATCACCTCCTTAATAGATCTCCACACTCTACCACTCCACTCTTTGCACTCCGTTCTGCACCACTCTGCTCTTTGCCATTCCACTCTACTCCGCTCTATGTCACTCCTCTTTGCTCTACACCACTCTACTTTACTCTATGCCACTCTACTATACGCAACTCTATTCCATGCCACTCTACACTATGCCACCCTACTCTATCCCCTCTATGGCTCTCTAAACCACTCCACACTACTCCACGCTATCAATCAATCAATCAATCATGTAATTTGTAAAGCGCACTACATACCCGTAAGGGTTTCAAGGCGCTGGGGGGGGTGCTGTTGGTACTGGTCGAAGAGCCAGGTCTTGAGTTGTCTCCTGAAAGTCAGCAGGTCTTCAGTTTGTCGTAGGTAGAGGGGGAGGGTGTTCCAGGTCCTGGTGGCGCGGTGGGAGAAGGACCTGCCTCCGGAAGTTGTTCTACGGATGCGCAGAATCGTGGCCAGGGCGTGGTCAGCAGAGCGGAGTTTCCTGTTGGGTACGTAGAAGGAGAGTCGACTGTTGAGATAGGCCGGTCCGGTCTTGTGGAGTGCATTGTGTGCGTGGATCAGGAGCTTGAAGGAGATTCTCCTGTCGACGGGGAGCCAGTGCAGGTTCCTCAGGTGGTGGGTGATGTGGTCGTGGCGCGGGACGTTGAGGATCAGGCGTGCAGAGGCGTTCTGGATTATCTGCAGTCTGTTGATGAGCTTGGACGAGGCTCCGGCGTAGAGGGCGTTTCCGCAGTCGAGTCTGATGCTGACTAGGGCCTGGGTGACTGTTTTCCTCATGTTTGTATGGGATCCATCTGTAGATCTTGCGGAGCATGCGGAGGGTGTTGAAGCAGGTGGAGGAGACTGCGTTGACTTGTTTGGTCATGGTGAGTTTTGAGTCGAGGATGATTCCCAGATTGCGTGTGTGGTCCGTGGGGGCCGGGTGGGTCCCCAGTGATGCGGGCCACCATGAGTCGTCCCATGCTGAGGGGTTGGACCCGAGGATGAGGATCTCCGTCTTGTCTGAGTTCAGCTTAAGTCGGCTTTCCTTCATCTAGTCGGTGAGTGCCTTCATTCCCTGGTGGAGGTTGGATTTGGTGGTGAGAGGGTCCTTGGTGAGGGAGAGGATCGGCTGAGTGTCATCGGCGTAGGAGATTATGTTGAGGTCGTACTGTTGGGCGATGCGTGCTAGTGGTGCCATGTAGACGTTGAACAGCGTCGGTCTGAGGGAAGAGGGGGGAGGCAGACTCTCTGAGTTCTGCCAGAGAGGAAGGAGGTGGTCCAGTCCGAGGCCTTCTCTCGGATCCCTGCATCTTGGAGTCGCGTGCGTAGTGTGCGGTGGCAGACGGTGTCGAAGGCGGTGGAGAGATCCAGGAAGATGAGGGCCGCCATCTCGCCGTTGTCTAGAAGGATCCTGATGTCATCTGTGGCGGCGATGAGGGCGGTCTCGGTGCTGTGGTTGCTGCGGAATCCTGATTGGGAGGGGTCCAGGATGTTGTTGTCTTCGAGGTGACGGGTGAGCTGGGTGTTAACTATCTTCTCGATGACCTTTGCTGGGAACGGAAGCAGGGAGATGGGTCGGAAGTTCTTGAGGTCACTCGGATCCGCCTTGGGTTTCTTCAGTAGGGCGTTGATCTCTGCGTGCTTCCAGTTCTCAGGGAAGGTAGCGGTCTTGAAGGAGAGGTTGATGATTTTGTGCAGGTGGGGTGCGATGTAATTGCTGACTTTGTTGAAGATGTGGTGTGGGAGAGGGTCGGATGGGGATCCGGAGTGGATTGTGCCCATGGTCTTGATTGTGTCCTCGATGCTCACATTTGCCCAGGTTGTCAGGGTGTCGTGGGCGGTGGGGTGCGGTGGGTCCGGTGTGGTGAGGTCTGCAGGGGTCGCCCGGGGTTTGGAACTGTCATGGATGTCATGCCACTCTACTCTTCACCACTCTAGGCCACTGTATGCAACTCCTAACCACTCTGTGCCATTACATGCCATTCCTCTCAACTCTGTACACTCTCCTCTCCAGCACTCTACTCTATGCCACTTCACTCCACTCTGTGCATTGCCACTCTATACCACTCCACTCTATGCCATGCTACTCGACACCACTCCACTCTACTTCACTCCACTCTATGCCACTCCATTCTACACCACTCCGCTCTACTCTATGCTATTCCACTCCTCTCTATGCCACTCTACTCTAAGCTTCCCTACTCTACGCCACCCCACTCCACTTTGTGCTACTCTAGTCTATGCCACTCCATTCCATGGCACTTTATTCCATTCCACTCTGCACCACACTAGTCCACTCCCCTCTACACCACTCCCCTCTATCCCACTCTACAGCTCACTAAAGGCATGGCAAAGACAATAGGTCTCTCATGAGCGAGACCTATTGGCTTTGCCAGTGCTAGTTCTGTATCATTCGTCATAGAATTATGTCCCTCCACTATGCATTCAAAACCACCACCTTGACTGTTTCTCCTGGTTTGTTTCCAGGCTTTCAGAACTTTGAGTCAAATCTATAGTTGTGTGACCACCTCACCAGCTTCCACCCTCTGCAAGTTCAAATGCTCAGACAGTACTCCATCCATAGTGTGAGGTCATCTTGTGAGACATCCACAAGAACTCCCTGGACTCTGAGTTGTGTACTTCTCAGAAAATTTTCCAGTGCTTCATAGTTGTCCTCTATCCTCAGCATCATCTGTAGCCCGCCAAATAATTTCAGCTCCTGCACGTCATAGGTTTTCCCAGTCAAATTAACCTCTAGTGCATGCATGGGGAACTCAGGTCCTACTGGACCTTCGCCATTATCATTAGCCTACTGGTTAGGCCCACTAACGAGCATTCTATCCCAGAACCTGCCATTTCAATCGCTAAGGGTCTCTCATGAAAGTTATTTATTAACTCTTGTATATACTGGAGAAGGACCCTCTCCAACAAGGAGAGAGAATCAACCTCTCCTCTCTTTTTTCCTGTTTCTGTAGGCATTAGCCAAGCCCCACTTCTCAGTGAATATCCATATAGAACCTCACTCTGGAAATGGTGGCAGCCGCATTTCACAGTTCAGTTCCACTCATTCTCTTTAGACAGTAGACCCCTCAGTGAATATAAAGCATAAGGGGGTTGGACCCTAATAGAAGGGGTCACGGTCCGTCAGCCTGAGGTAATTCAGTTTTAACTCCATTCTGTATTGTGTCGCCATTTTGTTGCCCTCACTCAGGCAGCTTGGTAAACCGAATGTTTTTGCCCTTTGTACTGCCACGTGTCAAATAACCTTCCCTTCCTTGTTGTGAAGCCAATTCCAGGAACTAGCCAGACTGACTAAATCCCTGCCTATACTGACTAATCCTTGTCCCAACTATTTGTTGGCCTTCAGTATTCTTTCTCCGCATTATCCTATTTTGCAAGTTGTCCTTTGAAGCACACAAACATGTCCTGCCGTTACTGATTGACCTATAGGTGCTGTCATTGATTGACTTATGGGGTTGGGCAAAAACACGACTCAAGGGGGACGTTCTGGTTACATGATGCCTTGTTTTGAATGTTTTCCTATTGGCTAATATTTGGCAGATCTTGAATGTCCATATTGGCATTTTGCATGCTTGCATGAGCCAGGACTGCCCATTTCTTTTATGCTGAGTATGTAACCCTCACATATATAAGGCCCCAGTGTTCTGCTCTCTTTGGACTGCCTCATTCAGTTGCTGCGGCTTCTGGGTGACGTAGTCACACTCATTTTGAGTATAATAAAGATGTTCTTTTATATTTCAGTTTCTGTGCCAACTTCTTTTTTTTTGTTAGTTTAACCCTGAGAAGGAGTTTTGAATTTCTTCAAGCCTTTGTGACACGCATGTCTATCCATCATGCTCCTAGGGTCCCAGTACATCCACAGGCCTCTCTGTACAGGTGTCTTTGCCAAAATAAGTATTTCATCTTTCTCTTTACCATGAGGAGTACTAATGCTTTCTTAAAGCAAACTCTTGTCTTTTGGACATGCTCATCTTGTGTTTTCTGTATATGAATGAATGAGGCCATTAGTTTTCCTATAATGAAGGACAGGTTAAAAAATAGTGTCCTGCCTTCCATATTTTCCCTCTAATGTCAATGTATTTCTTAATGAGACAATTTGCACAGGGTCTTCTGAGGACATGTCTACCTTCCCTGTTTTGGGTATGGTTACAAAGACTAGAAGCTGGTGAATGAATTCTTCATGCCACAGTGAGCATATTGTTGTGTCTCCGTTTGCAAAGTTAAATCTATTAGGGCATCAACTGGGGAGGGAAAATGTACTCCCAAGGACAATGCGTCCTTAATTTCTTCTCTCAATCGTTGGTAAAAAGTAACTGCTGCTGTCCATTCCTCCTCAGGTTTTGATTGATGAAAATAACTAATGTATGCATGCAAATCTCTGATTCCTTGTTTTAGGTTAAGTAGGCTCCTCTGAGCTGGTTGCTTGGTCTGGCTTTTTCCACCAACAAAACAGAACTGTTTAATGAAATTATCAGAGTGTAATAAAAAAGGACTGTCATTCATTATCAAGAGAGTGGACCATGATGGAGCATCCTTGGTCAAATAGGATAAAATAAAAGCTACTTTAGATTGATCAGTGTTGGTGACTTAAGGGTAGGTGAAAGAATGCAACTTCTATTGCATGACACATTCTTTCCAAGAAGGTGATTCACCCCTAATTATTTCCGGTAGACCCATCACTGCGGGATAACTAGAATACAAAGTTAATATTCCCCTGTAGTTTCAGATCCCTAAATAGCCATTGAACCTCTTTCTGTAGATGCACTAATGGTGGAGGACTGTTTACTATTCGGTTTGACAGAGGAAGATCCTGCTTCAATAGATAAATCTAAGGAATTTACTTTATTCAGAAGATAGGCCAATTCCTATCAAGCTATCTCTAGTTCTCGCTGGATTCCATGTATAGCTTAGACAGTAGCCTGTAGCAGATTTGCACAGGATTCCTTCTTTTTTTAGCCTTGAAAGCTATCATATCAGCATGATTGTTGGAAATAAGAGGTCCAATGAAAATCTCCACCCTTCACTAACAAGCCTCTGGAAATTGCAAATCAAATGAAGCAGTATGCTGCAAGCCAGGAATGGAAACACAAAGTAAGGGAAAGAAAATAAACTGCTCTTGTTCCCCAGGAGCTCAGTCAAACAATCTTAGTATTTTCTGTTCTCCTTGGATAGCTTAACTATTATATCAACATTCACAACCAGACACTTCCAAAACATGTAACCAATTTGTAGACAAAGAAAATAAACTTGTGTTTACCTCAACGTCATCCAACTGCAGCTGTACGGAGCCCCTTTGGAAGTGGGCAATGCCTAGGAACCCGGTCTCCTCCAGGTCAGACTGCAGAAAGCAAATGAGAAAACAAGCAAATCCAACAAATAATAGCATGCAGTATTGGCATAAATCCACTCAATTAGAGAACTTCCACTCTGCCCTATGACCTTTCCACCAATCAATTTATGTCAGGACATTCAAGAACTTCCATTGATATATGATTCCCTTCTTCTCATCAAAATCTGTCATCATTGCTGAAGTTAACTGAACTCCATGACCATGGCAATCCAAACGGCAAAACTTTTTCCAAGACTGCTTCTACAGAATCCTCCATATTTTGCAACAAAGTCAGTCAAGACTAATGTGTTTTCTGTTCCACCCAACAATTCAAACATGCCTAGAAAATCAAGAGCACTTTCCTGGTATGGTACTCAGTCATTTCATTGGATATAGTTGATTTCACATGTGCTACAATGCGATCATCCATATTGTGCCACTGAATATACGTGTTTTCTTTGCAGAAGTCTTACGTAAATATTGTTTATGGCCATGTTGGTAAGATGAGTTCATGGGCATCAATTCACCCAAAAGCCAGAGGAAGCAGAAAATACATCACTTTTCCTTTGACTGTTTGATTACATCACCAAAAGTGACATCACATGACCTATTATCCTGTTGTCACTACTCAAAGATAAGTGACTGGAGTTTTATGACCAATGCCACAATTGGTATGGAAAATTAACATATATTGGGGACATGCTGAGATATAACAACATGCTGGAGTGGAATAGAGAGGTGTAGAGTAGAGGGGCGTAGAGTAGAGTGTGTAAAGTGGAGTAGAGTAGGGTGGCATAGAGAGAGTGGTGTAAAGCGGAGCACAGTGGTATTAAGTACAACCACACAGAGTGAGGGAAGTGGCATGGTGGGGTTTTGAGTGCTGCAGAGTGGAGTGGAGTGGCATTGGCTAGCGTTCCAGAGAGTAGAGTGCCATATAGTGGATGCCCATATAGTGGAGCTGTGCAGAGTGCAATTGCATAGAGTGGTTTAGTGTGGAGTGGTATAGAGTAGAGTGGTGTAGAGTAGAGAGGAGTTGAACAGTGGAGTGGCAAGAGTAAAGTGCAGTGGCATTGACAAAAGTGGCAAAAAGTAGAGTGGCATGGAGTGACATAGGTGGAGTGGCAAAGAGTGGCATTGCATAGAGTAGATTGACAAATAAGAGTGGCATATGATGGAGTGGCATAGACTGCTGTGGCATAGAGTCCAGAGGAATGATGTAGAGTGGAGTGGTATAGAGTAGAGTGGCACAGTGGCATAGAGTGGAGTGGTAAAGAGTAGAGTGGCATACAGTAGAGTGGATCTGCATCGAAGGGAATGGAGTAGAGTGGAGTGGCGTTAAGTAGAGTGGCTTAGAGTGGAGTGGCATAGAGTAAATGGAGTAGAGTGGCATAGAGTAGCGTGTCGGAGAATGACATAACGTCCTGTGGAGTGGCGTAGAGTGGAGTGGATCAGAGTGGTGAAGAGTAGAGTGGAGTGGTGAAGAGAAGAGCGAAGTGCTCTAGAAAAAGTGGCATAAAGTGGCATGGAGTGGCATAGAGTAGAGTGGTGTTGGTGCAGTGGAGTGGAGTGGAGTGGAGTGGAGTAGAGAGGTATAGAGTATAATGGCATAGAGTGGTGTAGATTGAAATGGAGTGGTGTAGAGTAGAATAGCATAGTGTAGAGTAGCATTGATTTGCATTGAACAGTGTGGAGTGGCATAAAGTAGAGTGGAGTAGAGTGGTATAGAGTGATGTAGAGTATAATAGCACATAATAGAGTAGATTGGCATAAAGTGGAATGAGGTAGCAGAGATTGAAGTGGCATAAAGTATAGTGGAGTGACATAGAGTAGATTGGTGTTGATTAGAGTGGTGTAGAGTGGCATGGAGTAGAGTGGAGTGGCACACAGTAAAGTGGAGTGGTATAGAGTAGAGGAGCATAGACTGGAGTAGTGTAGAGTGGTGTAGAGTGGCGTGGAGTAGTGTGGAGTGGTGTATTGTAGAGTGGAGTGACATAGAATAGAGTGGTGTTTGAGCAGAGTGGAGTAGCATAGAGTATATTGGCATAGTGTGTCATGGCATGGAATGGTGTGATGTTGAGTGGAGTAACATAGAGCGGAGTGGCATAAAGTGGAGTGGTGTAGAGTGGAATGGCAGAGAATGGAGTGGCATAGAGTGGATTGGTGTAGAGTTAAGTTAAGGAGGGGGGTGTAGAATGACACAGTGTACAGTAGAGTAGAGTAGGGTGGTGTAGAGTGGCATATAATAGAAGGGCATGTAGTGCCATAGAATGGCATGGAGTAGAGCAGAGTAGAGAGGGGTAGAGTGAGGTAGTGTAGAGCAGACTGAAGTGCGATAGAGTAAAGTGGAGTGGCATAGAGAAGAGTGGAGTCTCGTAGCATGGAATGGAATGGAACAGCATAGAGTAGAGTGGTGCTGAGTGGAGCGAAATGGAGTACCATAGCATGGCATGGAATAGAGAGGCATAGAGTGGAATGGAGTGGTGTAGAGTGGTGTAGGGAAAGGTGGCATAGAGTAGAGTTCTTTTGAGTGAAGTGGCATAGAATGGAGTGGTGTAGAGTGGAGTGACATAGAGTGGAGTGGTATAGAGGGGGAGAAACATGGAGTGGTGTAGCATAAAGTAAAGTGGAATGGCATAGAGTGGAGTGACATAGAGTAGATTGGTGTAGAGTGCCATTGAGTGGAGTGATGTAGAGTAGCGTAGAGTGGAGTGGCGTACAGTGGAGTACCCTGGTGAAGAGTGTAAAGGCATAGAGTGGAGTGGCATTGAGGGGAGTGGCATAGGGTGGAGTGGCATAGAGTGCTGTAGAGTAGAGTGGCTTGGAATGGGGTAGAGTGGCATAGAGTCATGTGGCATAGAGTGGTGAGTAGTGGCAAAGAGTTGAGTGCAGCCACATACAGTAGAATGGAGTGGTGTAGAGTAGATTGGAGCGGTGTTGGTGTTGAGTAAAGTGGCATGTAGTGGCATGGAGTGGCGTGGAGTGGCATAGCCTATAACTGCATAAAGTGGCATAGAGTAATGGAAAGTGGAATAGAGTGGCGAAGAGTACTGTGGCATAGAGTAAAGTGTTGTAGAGTGGCATGGAGTGGCGTTGAGTGGTATAGAATAGAATGGTATAGAGCAGCGTAGAGTATAATGGCATAGAATGGTGTAGAGTGGAATGGAGTGGCATAGAGTGGACTGGTGTAAAGTAGAGTGGTGTAGAGGGGCATAGAGTACAGTGGAGTGGCATATGTTTTTATTTGTTATCTTGATTTGTAGAGTGCGACTTATCACCAATAGGTTACCCAGGCACTAAAGAGTAGAGTGGAGTGGAGTAGAGTACAGTGGCGTAAATTACAATGGCATAGAGTGTCAAAGAGTGGCATAGAGATGCTTGGAGTGGTGTATAGTGATGTAAAGTAGAGAGAAGTGTCATAGAATAGAGTGGCATTAGAGTAGGGTGGAGTGGCATAGAGTAGAATGACAGTGTAGAGCTGCATAGCATGTCATAGTACGGAACGACATGGCGTACAGTGGTGTGGCATAGAGTGGAATGGCGTAGAGTGGCATGGAGTAGACTGGCATAGAGTAGAGTAGGGTAGACTGGAGTGGAGTGGAATAGAGTGGAATGGCACAGAGTAGAGTGGTGTAGAGTAGTATAGTGTGGTGTTGTATAGAGTAGAGTGTAGTAGAGTGGTGAATAGTGGCATAGAACAGAATGGCATGGAATGGCATATAGTAGAGTGGAGTTGCATAGAGTAGAGTGGGACAGTGGCATAGAGTGGAGTGGTAAAGAGTAGAGTGGCATACAGTAGAGTGGATCGGCATCGAAGGGAATGTAGTAGAGTGGAGTGGCGTTAAGTAGAGTGGCTTAGAGTGGAGTGGCATAGAGTAAATGGAGTAGAGTGGCATAGAGTAGCGTGTCGGAGAATGACATAAAGTCCTGTGGAGTGGCGTAGAGTGGAGTGGATCAGAGTGGTGAAGAGTAGAGTGGAGTGGTGAAGAGAAGAGCGAAGTGCTGTAGAAAAAGTGGTATAAAGTGGCATGGAGTAGCATAGAGTAGAGTGGTGTTGGTGCAGTGGAGTGGAGTGGAGTAGAGAGGTATAGAGTATAATGGCATAGAGTGGTGTAGATTGAAATGGAGTGGTGTAGAGCAGAATAGCATAGTGTAGAGTAGCATTGATTTGCATTGAGCAGTGTGGAGTGGCATAAAGTAGAGAGGAGTAGAGTGGTATAGAGTGATGTAGAGTATAATAGCACATAATAGAGTAGATTGGCATAAAGTGGAATGAGGTAGCAGAGACTGAAGTGGCATAAAGAATAGTGGAGTCACATAGAGTAGAGTGGTGTTGAGTAGAGTGGTGTAGAGTGGCATGGAGTAGAGTGGAGTGGCACACAGTAAAGTGGAGTGGTATAGAGTAGAGGAGCATAGACTGGAGTAGTGTAGAGTGGTGTAGAGTGGTGTGGAGTAGTGTGGAGTGGTGTATTGTAGAGTGGAGTGACATAGAATAGAGTGGTGTTGGAGCAGAGTGGAGTAGCATAGAGTAGATTGGCATAGTGTGTCATGGCATGGAATGGTGTGATGTTGAGTGGAGTAACATAGAGCGAAGTGGCATAAAGTGGAGTGGTGTAGAGTGGAATGGCATAGAGTGGAGTGGCATAGAGTGGATTGGTGTAGAGTTAAGTTAAGGAGGGGGGTGTAGAATGACACAGTGTACAGTAGAGTAGAGTAGGATGGTGTATAGTGGCATATAATAGAAGGGCATGTAGTGCCATAGAATGGCATGGAGTAGAGCAGAGTAGAGAGGGGTGGAGTGAGGTAGTGTAGAGCAGACTGAAGTGCGATAGAGTAAAGTGGAGTGGCATAGAGAAGAGTGTAGTCTCGTAGCATGGAATGGAATGGAACAGCATAGAGTAGAGTGGTGCTGAGTGGAACGAAATGGAGTACCATAGCATGGCATGGAATAGAGAGGCGTAGAGTGGAATGGAGTGGTGTAGAGTGGTGTAGGGAAAGGTGGCATAGAGTAGAGTTCTTTTGAGTGAAGTGGCATAGAATGGAGTGGTGTAGAGTGGAGTGACATAGAGTGGAGTGGTATAGAGGGGGAGAAACAGGGAGTGGTGTAGCATAAAGTAAAGTGGAATGGCATAGAGTGGAGTGACATAGAGTAGATTGGTGTAGAGTGCCATTGAGTGGAGTGATGTAGAGTAGCGTAGAGTGGAGTGGCGTACAGTGGAGTACCCTGGTGAAGAGTGTAAAAGCATAGAGTGGAGTGGCATTGAGGGGAGTGGCATAGGGTGGAGTGGCATAGAGTGCTGTAGAGTAGAGTGGCTTGGAATGGGGTACAGTGGCATAGAGTCGTGTGGCATAGAGTGGTGAGTAGTGGCAAAGAGTTGAGTGCAGCAACATACAGTAGAATGGAGTGGTGTAGAGTAGATTGGAGCAGTGTTGGTGTTGAGTAAAGTGTCATGTAGTGGCATGGAGTGGCGTGGAGTGGCATAGACTATAATTGCATAAAGTGGCATAGAGTGGTGGAAAGTGGAATAGAGTGGCGAAGAGTACTGTGGCATAGAGTAAAGTGTTGTAGAGTGGCATGGAGTGGCGTTGAGTGGCATAGAATAGAATGGTATAGAGCAGCGTAGAGTATAATGGCATAGAATGGTGTAGAGTGGAATGGAGTGGCATAGAGTGGACTGGTGTAAAGTAGAGTGGTGTAGAGGGGCATAGAGTACAGTGGAGTGGCATATGTTTTTATTTGTTATCTTGATTTGTAGAGTGCGACTTATCACCAATAGGTTACCCAGGCACTAAAGAGTAGAGTGGAGTGGAGTAGAGTACAGTGGCGTAAATTACAATGGCATAGAGTGTCAAAGAGTGGCATAGAGAGGCTTGGAGTGGTGTATAGTGATGTAAAGTAGAGAGAAGTGTCATAGAATAGAGTGGCATTAGAGTAGGGTGGAGTGGCATAGAGTAGAATGACAGTGTAGAGCTGCATAGCATGTCATAGTATGGAATGACATGGCGTACAGTGGTGTGGCATAGAGTGGAATGGCGTACAGTGGCATGGAGTAGACTGGCATAGAGTAGAGTAGGGTAGACTGGAGTGGAGTGGAATAGAGTGGAATGGCACAGAGTAGAGTGGTGTAGAGTAGTATAGTGTGGTGTTGTTTAGAGTAGAGTGGTGAATAGTGGCATAGAACAGAATGGCATGGAATGGCATATAGTAGAGTGGAGTGGCAGAGAGTAGAGTGCCATAGAATAGAGTGGAGCGGTGTAGAGCAGATTGTATTGGGGTAGAGTACAGCAGAGTGGCATGGAGTAGAGTGGAGTTGCATAGGGTAGAGTGACATGGAGTGGTGTGGGGTGGTATAGAGCTCTGTAGTGTGGCCTGGAGTGGACTTGAGTGGTGTAGAGTAGAGTGGTGTTGAGTGGAGTGAAGTAGAGTAGAGTGGCATGAAGTGGCGTAGAGTAACATAGATTGAAATTGAGTGGCGTAGTGTGGAGTAGAGTTAAGTGGTGCAGAGTAAGTGACATAGATTACAGTGACAAAGAGTGAAGTGGTATAGAGTGAAGTGATGTGGAGTGTAGTGGTGTAGAATGGTGTAGCGCAGAGTGACATACAATAGAATTGCATAAAATGGAGTGGGAAGGCATAGAGTGTCATGAAGTGGCTTAGAGTAGGGTGGAATGGAGTGGTGTAGAGTAGAGTGGTATAGAATTGATTGCCATAGAGTAGAGTAAAGTGGAGTGGCATAGAATAGAGTGGTGAGGAGTGGCATAGAGTAGAGTAGAGTAGTATGGTGTGCAAGAATCATGAATGTGTAAATGTGTGGTTCCTGTGGCATTTATACATGATAATGGCTGAATCAAAACCCACATAAAAAGTAAACTTATTTTCGTTGTATGAGTAAGCCAAAAGATGCTGGCATACTTAAACAAGGTCCAAAAAAGGGTTTGTTAACAGAATGAATGGAGAAGTGTTGGATTTAGCTTGTAGGCTTGTGGCTCTGGATGCCCTGCCGGCTGTTGCTGTATATCTAAGAAGTAAACTCACTTTATAAGATGTTGTTTATAGTCTGCATTTTTCTTGAAGCAGCACTTTTTAATGGCAACAAGTGGTGAAATGTAACAAGGGGGCCTAGAGCAGGCAGGGTAGCAATTTAGCTGTGAAGATCAGTACATCATAGAAGAGTGGAGGAGGAAACATTTGATCAAGCAACCAGGAGGTGATTGGTGACAACAGCACCAATCACTTGGCATTTGGCAGTGCACCTGGGAGTTTCTTCCGTGAAGTGTGAGGAGAATCTGGCAGTTTTGGCGAATTCCCCGTCATACCCTCTGCATACCTCACGTGAAACGCTTGACTTGTACGTATCATAACGTTTATAGACATCAAGTACCTAATGAATCAGTTGAGAAGTTTGTAAGTGATATAAGAGTTTTTGCTGCCGCTTGTGACTTTAAGATGTTCAAGGAAGAGGTAATACGGGATCAGGCAGTGAAAAAGTACAGTAGGTAAAATAGTGCAGGAAAAATTGTTAACTATAGAAAATCGAGCGTTAGATAAAACTACCGAAATAGCAAGTGGAATAGTATCTACACAATGTATATGGAACAAATTTTACAGTTGGGAATGATTCTGATGTGAATAATCAAACTGATTCGGATGAAGGGAGCGGGAAATTCATGGTGAGGAGAGAGCAATAAAGTGTGAACATTCCCTCAAATGAAGGTGGGAAATCTCACTTGTAAGTGGAACTATCATTAAGAAGCCATATTGAATTATGGATGTGAATGGAGTGGGAAACAGCATTTACATCGCATGCGCTACAACGCATACGATTACAACGCGGTTGTTACAATGACCGTGTTGTTGCAATGCAAGCCATTACATGGCAAGTCGTTTCTACGACTTGCTGTTGGGGCCGCGCTAAACTAAGGAATGGTATAATTTACTATTCCAACACCTTCCCTACTGTTGCACACTCTGTAGTTGGAATAGTAAATTCCAGTCAGTCCAGCGCACCCCCTATAGCAAGTCGTAGAAACAACTTGCAATGTAATGGCTTGCGTTGTAACAACGTGGTCATTGTAATGACCTCGTTGTAATCGCATGCATTGTATCACATGCAATGTAACATCACATATTCGAATGGAGTCAGTGTCAACATGATTGTAGATACTGGGTCATTTTTTACGTTAATTGGTGTGGAATAATGGAAAAAAATAAGGGAAGGTGCATTTGAAGAAGTCCAAGGCGAAGCCTATAGCGTATGGAGGCAAACCCATTGAGGTGGTTGTTGAATATTATGCTAAATTAAACTTCAAAGGGAGTGTGCTGGATGGCACAGTGTACATGACAATGGAAGGCTCATGGTCATTGGGTTGGTTAGATCAGAGACACCTGAGGCTTGTGTTGGATCCCAACAGCCTAGAGCAGGTTATTTTGGATTAATAAATAATGGGAGTAATGTCAGTAGGGGAAAATACCCGGACAGAACCCTTCTCTGAAGTGTTTAGTAAGGGATTAGGTAAAATTAAGGGGTTCATGCACCAGATGAAAGCAGGGCTAAGCCTGTTGTGCAAAAGCCAAGACATATCCCCATTGCCATGAAAGAAGAGCTGAAGGAGGAACTCAGTAAGTTATGTCAGTTAGGCATAATTGAGCCACTAGAGAGATCAGAATGGCTTTCACCAGTTGTACTTGCCGGGAAGTCAATTGATACATTGAGGATGTGTATTGACTTGAGAGACTTTAATACAAGAATATTGGTAGTCATCCTCTACCCAATATTTCTGAAAGGGACGAAGATTTTCACCACACTAGACATATCCTCTTCTTACCATCAGATTGCATTGCATAAGGATTCATACCACCTAACATCTTTTGTTACACATAGTGGAGCTTTTAGATTTATGCATATGTCTTTTATCTTGGACACACCGTCATCTGTGTTCCTGCGAGTGGTCGAGGCCATGTCCAAAGGCATTGATAATGTTAGATGTTTCCAGTATGAGAAACAACAGGATAAGATTCTGACATTAGTGTTGTTTGTTCTGAAGGATAAATGGGTCACCTTGAAGGCAAATGCCTATTTGCTGTAACCAGTGTGGATCAAATTGTAACATAAATTGTCAGGCTGAGGGGTGGAACCAAAAGAGAGTTTGGTGAAAGCTATTAGAGAGTTTCCAGCACCACAAAATAAGGAACAATTGAGGTCTTTCTTTCGAATGCTAGAGTTGTATGCATGTTTTGTACTGAAGTGAACAGAACGGACTAAATTGATAAGGATTTTATTGAAGAAAAATGTAAAGCTTCAGTGGTTGGTGGACATGGACAAAGAACTTGACTTGATCAAGGAAGAGATAGCGGACTCTATACCACTTTAGTCATTTAGCACTCATGAGCCGTGCATCATAGTAACTGAGACTAGTCAGTGCAGTCTGGGGACAATGTTGATGCAAACAAGAAATGGAATGGATGAAGCATCACATGCTCTTAAAGGTGCAGAATGCACAGAATATGTTACAGAGAGAAATGCATTGACATGTTGCTGGGGAGTAAATCACTTTAGAAAGTAAATTTGGGAATTAGAATTTACTTTGTGACTGGATCACAAACCATTGGTTAATTTATTTACCACCCGGGGAGCTTGCACAGCAACATCAAGGATAGCTAAGTACCACTACAGGTTGCAAGAGTTCCTGTTCAGAGTGGAGTACATACCTGGGGTGAAAAACATCATTACTGACTGTTTATCAGGTTTGCCTTTGAAAGTAGAGGCAAGTATCGAAGAAGAGAGGGACAATGATTTCCGTGTTGTAGCATGTACAACAACAAATGAAATGGGGTGCATAAAGGAAGAGGGGTGGAAAGATGAGCTGAAACTGGATGTGATGCTACAGGAGGTAATGTCATACCTAGATACGGGGTGGCCTAAAGGGCGAGTTGATGAATCCCTTAAAGTGTACAACAAGATTTTCAAAGAGTTGAACATGTCTGATGGTATAATAAGACGTGCAGATTTGTTGATGGTGCCTCAGAGAATACAAGCAAAGGTTATGGAGCTAGCACATGAGGGCCACGTAGGAATGAGGGCAATGAAAAGGAGAATCAGAGATACATTTTGGTGGCCGGGAATGAACAGACAGTTGGAACATTAGATAAGCAAGTGTGTTGTATGTGCCCTAAGCGATAAGTCACAAGTGATGTAGCCTAGCCCTGTAGAGGTTGTACCAGTGCCAGAGAGGCCATGGGTCAAACTGGTCATGGACATTAATTGGGCCCATGAACATTGTAAGGGACAGCCAAAGGTATGAAATTGTGTTGATAGATTACTATTCTCTATGGCCCTAGGTAAAATTTGTCAAGACAATAAATACATTAGAAGTGTTGACATTTTTGCATGCTCTGTTCTTAAGGGATGGTGCTCCGACTGAGCTGGTGATGGATAATGTCAAACAATTTATGTCAGAGGAATTTGGCAAGTTTATGAGAAAGTGGGCTGTGATGCATGTGATCACCTAGAAGAAATGGTATTATGGAGAAGTGCAGCTGTGTGATTAAGTACAATGTATATTTATCATTGGTGAATGGGTTGAATTGGAGCAGAGAGTTGTAGGACTTAATATGGGCATATCACACTTCACCCAATGCAGTCACAGATGTGTGTCCCTTTGCATTACTTAAGGGCAGAGTGGCTGTAACTAAATTGGTGTGTCCATGGATGAATGGTTTAGATGTGTCAGAAGAAAAAAGGGAGCATGTTGGAGACAAATGAAGGGTTTCACGAGGGAGGTAAGGATAACAGCAAGGAAAGGTGGTTGAAGGTTGAGGTTGGATTAGAGTCAAATTACCAGACAAAGTTGTCAAAGGACATTCAAAGGTTTCTGATTCAAAAGAGGCTGTGTGAGTGAAAGCCATGTGTGGGGTTGCCAATGATAGGAGTCATCCACACACAAGAACTCTGGGGGAGAGGAAAACATCAGTGTGGTTACATAACCATGTATCATGATATTGCATCTGTGTTTGAGTGATGTCAAATATATAGCTAAAGTTCAATTGTTAATTTTGCTTTCTTGTGTATCAGAGTAAGATGTGCTGCATTTAGCTGGGTGACTTATGGATTGAAGGTGGAATGTAGGAAGCAACGTGGACTTCTCATGACTTCACTGCTGTAGTAATGTGGAATGTTTGCTTTTTAAATTGTGGGCAGTTGCTTTTCCTATGGCTGCCCTGCAAGCTGTTGTTGTATACCTAAGAAGTAAACTCACCTAATTGGAGTCTGTGTTTTTCTTAAAGCAGCACTTTTCAAGAAGGCGGCATGAGAACTGGAAACAGAGGAAGCGTTCTGAAATGCACACATGTACAGTGATAAACAATATAAACAATTTGAAAAAAGATGTATATAAAAAGTGCAGCAGTGAAAGAAAAATCACCTGAATCCTAGCCGGAACAGAGCCTGGACGCCAATTAAGATGAATCAATCTGTGCTTGGTCGATGCTCACCACAAAGAAAAGAAAGTGATGCCTCGCATGCTCTGACTAATTCAGAGGCAGCAAATAAGAGAGACAATGTGGTGGGCTCCAAGCCTTTTATAGTTAACAATACCCCTTCCAGCGGACAGCACATAGCCTGTTAGCAGGCAAGACCTAAAAGTCAGTGATGGTGTGTGCGCAGTGAATACTGCACTTTCCAGATTTGACCATCACCTCTTGTGGTCAGGGTACGTGAGTTGCTGATTATCAAACAAGAGTAGGTGGTAAAAAGATGTAAGTCCTCAGTGGGCTGCCTGGTGCATTTGAAGGTAGAGCATCAAGGGAGAAGAGTCATTTTCTTGCAGGTGTAATTGTCAAGGGCCTTTTTGCAGAGGCTGGAAGGGGGTCGTAAGTTGACTGGGGTGATTTGCTTTTCACTGGGTGCCTGCCATGTATCAGGAGTGTGTAGTATCTGTTCATCTCACAGTGTTTGCAGGCCTGAGCACTGTCTAAAGGAAGGCAGTGTGGATAGAAATGTTCTTACTGGACAAACTGTTATTGCTATTTATTGTTACTTAATTGTCTCTCTCTTGTCACTTTCTCGCCCTCCGCTTTTTTGAGCCCCTAAGATGTGGGTTGGAGAGCAGGGCACCAGAGTGTGCTTTCTTCTGATACGGGGAAAGGTAATGTATTGCACAGTTTTCTCATTTCCCTTTGGGGTTGCGAAAACAGACTATTGAGGTTTATGAACTCACATGAGTCTCCTAAATGCCACCAGCAGCTCAGGCTTCACTGAGATCACATGCATTGATTGACATTTGGTGCAACCAGCTTCTGAAACCCTCCACTCTCACGTCACCCTGTTGGATACAAACAGCTAAGCTCTCCCTGGCTTAGCTTGTAAATCTCTTTTTGGCATGGACATCTTAGGTCTTCCTGAAATCAAATAGTCTCTCATTTGGAATATTAGTTGTCACTGACCTACACAAGTCTCCGCAATTGTCACAGATGGCTCAGGTCTTACATGAATGTAAACAAGTCTTCCTGGATGGCACAAACAGCTGAGGTTGCCCTGAACTTACAATTTCTGCACTAGACAGCTTACGTCTCTATGAACTCACACACGTCTCCTCAATTAGTAGAGACAGCTTAGGTTTTCCTGAAAATACACGTCTCCCTGACTGGCACAAATGTCTGGGGTGGCCCTGACCACACACAAGGTTCCCAGATTGGCACACATAGATTTGGTCTCCCTGAACGCAGATACATCTTTCTAACTGGCAGACAGCTTAGGTGTCTCTGCACTCTCAGTTTCCTCCCCAGTTACATCTGCAGCCCAGGTTTCTCTTAACTAACAAAGCCCATCCTGATTTGTCCAGGTCTCCCTGATTTCACACCCCTCCCTGATTGGTGCTGACTGCCCAGGCATTTGTGCATGTTGCAAAATTAGGGCATGATCCCCTCATACCGCCCATGTATTTCTGGACTCACAAGTTTCTTCCCACGTTGCAAATTCCGGCAATTATGCCCAAACAGTGTAGAGTGTAGAACATCATCCTAGTGACCTTTCATGATCCGAGTAATGTGCATTTGGAACCTATTTGTTGTTCCTGTCAATGTGATCATTCACAAAAGGGTTTATAAAATGAAGCATAAAGTAGAATACCGACCTTGAAACAAATGCAAACCCAAGCATGCAACGTGAACAGAAACACAGCGACCTTCAATCTAGGATGTGTGCATCTGTCCTTCTATCAGAAAGAAAGGAGATGCTCCCAAAGGAATGAGCTGCCTTATTCATAATGAACATAATGTGTTTCATAAAGAGCGTGCAATCATATTAATGCTGTTTGTTAGCTCTGTAAGTAGCAGCAGTTATTGTTACTCAAATCAATGGAATTCAGTGTATATTAATGGAAGGGAGGAAACGTTAGGTTGTGTGCCATTTTTGCATAATGGTGGTAATTCAATTGTACCTTGAATAGAATAAGACGCTATTAATTTCACGAATTGCAGAACCTTCTTCAAATTGTGAGTATTTTGACAACCTTCCAGCAAACAACCGAGCCCCAAAAACAACATTACTAACCTTTGTTGGTTCTCACCATGACCTTCTCTCATTTCATTTTTCAGCTTAGAGACTGTGGTCTGAGCCATGGCGGGGTGGCTCCTACCTATGGCGTCCAGGATATTGTGAGACACTAACATTGTGGACAAAATAATGAGGGATAAAATATTGAGGGATATTAAGTATGTATAGGTTTTTATACCAAACTCCAAATCTATGGATTTTGAAGATATATGTATATATATTTTACAAGCATATAGATGTGGAGTTAAGAATATTAAATCTATACTTCCCCCTGTGCAAGATCCTATTAATATTTTCTCTCTCAATATTTTGTTCCTGATGTTAGTGTGTATCAATTTTCTTGGACTTGATATTCAAGAGTGCACTCCTCCACAGCTGTTAACCAACCCAGTGCTCAATGGATGAAGCCTGCCCTGCCCAGGTCAGGAGCCAGAAGTGTATTTATAGGTGGCCATGGCCCTCAGCTATGACCAACCATTAAAGCTGTGCTCTATAGGTGCATTCTATCCCAAATACTGGTTGTACTACTAATTATCGAACAACAGAATATCGTGGAACAGGAATATTGAGGACAAAATATCAAAATGTAAGTGCACATAAGGCAAGATAGATTTATTAATTCTAACTTCGCATCTACATACCTTGAAGATATACATATCGTGGAGGTACATATATGGGGAGTAAGGTATGGAAACTCTATACTTATTTGTCGATATTTTGGATTTGAAATTATGTCCTCGATATTCTGTGCCATCAATATTCTGGTTTCGATTTTCAGGGTGCACACCGTGTGATTCTAAGGGAAGGAATACATGGATTTTTTAAAGGTACATACTGAAGCAGTGTCAATCAACTTTCCACAATCCAATTATAAATCCTATCAATCAAATGGGATTTAAATTAGAGGGGTGTAAAGTATTTTCTAAACAGTTCAAGCTTTGGGAAATGGAAAGCTTATGAAGTTCTTTTTAAAAAAAAAAAATAAGCTGGCATCACCTCAGAGCCCTCTTTCTCAAACATCCTACCTCAGGTGGAGGATGTCCAGCCTCCGCATATAACATGTTTTGGTGGAGGATGACCTCTCTTTTACATTCTGCATCAAGAAATGATCACATCTGGAAGGGCCGAAAGGATAAACCTTACCTCACATAATGTTAGAAAACGTCATCTACTTGGTAAAGTGTGGAGTTTTTTTAATTCTGGCTAACTTCATAAATGAAATTTTAATTTAACTCACCAATAATTTAAAATACATTTATAGAGATCATGGAGCATATCTATCAAGAATATTTTGGGAAATTAGTGGTAAACAGTGGGTGTTAAACGTGTTAGGGTTGCAACAGTGGTAAAAACCAAATAGAATGTAGATGTCCCACAATGAATTTCACTATAAGGTTGTGACAAAAGATGGATAGTTTAATTACATGTTATCAAAAACACCTGTCAAAACTGCAAAGCAGGCTCCATAATTGGTGTACAATGCTTATAGCTACAGGCAGGTTGTGCAAAAGGTGCTGTACAAAAGAAGACCTTTGTTAGATATTGACCAGCATGACAGGTAGGCATGGTAAAGGACAGGTAATTGTGTGAGCCCGAGGTGGGTCCATTTGAGGCCTCTGGCCTGGCTCAGAACACTAGTCCCATCACCAGTTAGAGGAGCCATAGATGGGCTGGCAGCAGAGCCGCCTCTCAGGCTCTTAGAGGTGATTTCACCATTTGCATCTAGGATCCTGCTCAGTGATAACATCTCTCTTTGATTCTGCTTGCATGGTACCTGCCATTTATATATTACTGAATCGTTCACTTTCCATATTATGGACATTCTTCACTCTGTCACATGCAGTAGATTATTTGCTTAAAATCATCATAGACGCACACTCTCTGTGGCTAACATTGCTTGAACGAGCACTCATTTTCGGAGTGGTGAATGCAGAAAGCATGGAAGCCTACCATGTGTGCTGGAAAGGGAAATAATTACTTGCAGAGGGACTGTTCAGCATTACTACAGGTGCAGATAGAATGCAAGCTTCATGTTATGAAACAGATAAGCGACTGGCTAAATGTACACTAGAATGGCAAATCCCCTCCTTAATATAACTCAGACTTCTCAGCTTGTAGGATGTATTTTCCACTAACTATACCATCAAATGTAAACATGGCTGATCTGCATTAAAAGAAAAATCATTGGCACTTATCACCAAGAGCATTTAGTAACAAATAACATGGGGGTGCCATTGTTAAGCAATTTGCAAAACACAATGTGGATTAAGTAACAGTAGTAAGAACGTATGAGGATTTTAAAGACCACTATGTAAGGTAATGTTTGGATCTTACTCTAAGATACTTTTTTAGAAACAAAAGTGCACAATTGTGCATTGAAATTACGGGGCATATTATCAAGAACGGCGTTAAAAATTATTGCCGATTTAGCGGCAGAAAACTGCTGCTAAAGCGGCGATGATGGGCTTGATAATATGCCCTTGAGAATTCCAATAGAAGTCCATGTTCTGATGTGGACATGGGCTTCTATTGGAATTCTCCAGGGCATATTATCAAGCCCATTATTGCCGCTTCAGCGGCTGTTTTCTGCCGCTAAACCGGCGATAATTTTAACGCCGTCCTTGATAATATGCTCCCACATTGGGCCAGGTGCATTGGCCAAAACATGATAAGCTCTGAATTCCACTTAAAATCTCTGATGGACTTTTCTCCACATTTATCTAGCTCTCATTAGCTGCTCCAGGCTCTCTCCTACTTTCTCTATGTTCTCCCCATCACCTAATATCTGTCCCCACTGCCTGTCTCTATCTTTCTCCACAATTCCTTTCTGTTTATTGCTGCAGCTATCTTCCTATTATTATCTGTCCTGCTCTTTTTCTTGCCTTTTCAATTTGCTCTCCTTTCTTTCTTTCAGCTGTGGCTGGCTTCTTCTTACAGGAACTGGAAGCTGCATCTCCCTTGACCAATCCTGGTGCTGCCTCATGCAGCATGAGAGCAGCACCCTGATTGGAGGCAGTGGCCTCACTTGATGCTTCACAGTGCGTTGGAGGCCTGCACTTGATCTTACCCAGCTGTCTTCAGACAGCTGGGTTACAGATGTTTAAAGTTTGCATGTGTGGCTGGCCGTCTTGCGATGGCCAGCCAAAAGATATGCGCACTTTAAACAGTGCATAGCAAGCCCACTCTTCTCCCTGCTGCTGCCACTCAGCAATGGTCCCACCCCCATCCTGACTATGTTCGGGACAGGGATGAAAATTTAAATGGTAATAAATTATCATTCTAATTTTAATCTCTGGGTTTTTTTTTTTTTTTTAAGTGGGGCAGCTCCCCTTCACTCCAACTGAGGAACAGTCCCTGATTTATTTCAATCTTCTCTCCTTTTCTAGAAACTATTCACTCTACCTTCTCTTTTATCTAATTTGCACTTCTAAATATTCAGTATTCTCTCATTAGTCCTATTCTTTAAAGATCATGTGCAGCAACTGAAACTTCCTCATGGCTCTACATAGCCATTACCAGCACTTGTCACCTTTTTTTGACCACTGTGCTTTTTACTGTTCCCCAGTCCCACAAGCCTGCCATCCTGGGGACTCCTGGAACTGAAGAAGTCCCTTACGATCATAGAACAAAGACGTTATTGCAGTGTGGCCATCATATTCCTGCAGTTGGTTTGCAATTTTTTGGGGCAGGCTGCATGGATTTAGTGGGTTTTAACCGGTGGGGCGAACAACGACCCGTTGCTGTCTACCACACTACCTACACAGTGTGGTGAACATCAACGGGTGGTCCACAGTACTGTAAAACAAAATGTTTCTGAAAAAAACACCAGACACATTTTCTTTTCCAAAATCAAAGTTGTGATGCAAGGGAAATACTTCCCATGAGTCCAGAACTCGATTTTTTGTTTTGCTGTATTGCGCAGCAAGCTGTGAGTGATGATAATACACAGAAAAACAAAAGTGAAAGCAGACCACGCTAATGGAATCTGTGGGATTACACAAATACTCTGTCACACAAAGTTCCTACACTTCTTTCAATAACAATAGTACCCCACTTGTGTGACTGGGCTATTGCTTGTGAAAGGAAAGGTTCCCTAAGCCCCCTAAGAAATAAGGAATCAAGATTTTGCCTTGCAGATTTAACAATTATGGCAATGTGGGTAGCTGCTTTATTTAGGCCATGGCTCGGTTCACGGCCAGGGTAACCTGCCAGTCCCAAACATTTCTGAAAAGAAGGCACCCAGGGTAGTCTGTGGTGGTGTTGGTTAAGTGGATCTCAATATCTTTTCTTACCTAGAATGCCTGCAAACACCAAAATAAATTTACTAAATTACAGATTTGCCTCATATTTCTGTGAAGGAAAATTCATGAATCTGTGAGCATCCATTCAATTCCTACCACTCAACGTTCCAACACTTCTACCAATAAAAATGCTTCCCCAAATGTTCATCAAGGTGTATACATTTTATATATTAATAACGGAGACAACATGCTGTAACCTGCTCTCAAGCTCCACAGATCCACCAACTTGAGAGCACTGTGTTAGTGATAGGGAGCAACTGGAGAATGCTAGTCTGGGCCACACAGAGAGCAGCTGAGTAGGACGTCTGGTGAAACAAGAGCCAATGACTTGATTATGGCCTGCCCAGATGAGCGATATCAACCAAAGGGATGTGGGAGAGGATGGGAAAGTAAAGCAGCACACAGCATGTTGTCTCCATAATGTTGTTTTGTTAAGCATGTCAAAATGAAACCCCCTGACTGTGTTTTGCTAACTCCGGTCTATAATTTGTTGTCCAGCACCCTCTGTGAGTTCATCTCTCCCTCGTTATCATTTATGATCAAGCCCTGAAGAAGCAGTGTTCTTGCCGTGCATCATGTGCTAGCTGATCAGTTTCATTTTTTCTTTATGATCTATCAACTTCTTGAATTATAATTTCTTAAAGGTCCTGTATGGAGCTATAATTTTGTATACTGTCTTTGTTGTTAATCACTCAATGTGCAACATCTTAAAGGATTGTGTACACTAAAGGTATATGTTTAAAGAATAGAGATCAATCAAAATATCTTAGAAATTTGGAATTTGATTGTTGATCAGACACATAAAATTACTCCTCACACTTTATTACAACATTTTAAACCAAAGCGTAAACTGGCTTAGTGGGTAGAGTACACAGGTCCATGAATTGTTGTTTTAAGTCGTACCTGACTTGTGATTACTTTGGCACAGCACAATAGGCTAATCAAAGCACTATGCCATATTGGAATATGGAGTTTCCTGATTGAACATTGCATCTGATTGGCACGTAGGTTTAGTTATTGACACCCACTTATGTATCAGCAATATGGAAGGTCATGAAAGTTGCTGGCTTAGGAACAACATGACCCCATACCCTGGACAGTTGTACAATCTTTTCACACCGAAAATTCTTGTTTGAAATTACATGTGTGAAAAGTGAGAAGTTCAGCTAATGCACATTGAATTCTTGGCCTCTTAACTCTGACTGAAAACTAGCATTGGTACCACCTTTTACATCGGCTCCTCACACACAATACTGGGGCATACCTCAGTGGTCCATCATATTCCTTCTGTCATTCAACATCTACCTAACCTCCTTATCAAATCTAATTAAATCATTAAATCTCACCCGTTACAGGTATGTAGATGACACGAAAATATTTTTTTTAAATGGATGTTCTGGAAGTCCTCTACAATTACATTTTTGATGGCTGCTTTTGGATGCGCCCCACATTTCGAATTATCTATTTAATCCGGAGTGTCGATTGGGCATGGCACTTACTCCAGCAACGCACGCATTCTCGTGAGGAAAGATAAGGATACCTTAGATGAAACAGGTGTGCATCCTACACCCCTATTGATCATTAACATGAAGATTGCCCTAACATGGATTGCACCCAAAGAAAGAAACTGAATGAAAAGGATAAATGTTTACATAAATGAAATCATCCACGCGCAAGACAAAAGAACTGGGTTCGTTAAGCAAGTCGGTATTGGTGAAAAGGGAAGGGAAAATGAACTGTGAGACTATTACCAGATTTAAGTTGGTGCATATTATGTCAAACTTTGTTTTTTCACTGTTTATTATGCCGCTAAATTCACGTTACATCAACCATACCTAAAGAAAAAATTCCAGTTGGAAGACTGGGATGCACTCATTGCATTGTGGGATACGTAGTGTTCCAACTCAAAGGGAGGTGGAAACCGGCGAAAATGATGTATGACGTAACTTAATTGAGGGGAGGGACAGAACACGAATGGAGTTAAAATGGATGGTAGTGTGGGTGGCGCGACTGATTGTTTGAAGTTGCGAGTAAAGAGGAACTGTTTTAATCATCGAGGCAGGTACGAGTCATCTCCAACCGGGGATCTTATATTGATGTAAATCGTTGTATGAATTCATAGAAGGGAAGACAGGAATAATAACGAACAAGTTGGAGTTAGAGAAGAAAGGGGTGGTGAATAAAGTGAAATCATGAAAGGATAATTTGGCAAAAATGGTGAATGTTAGTGAGAACAACGATTGTAATGTGAGGAAAAGAGAGGGAAACCTGTGTTTTGTCAATCTGGTTGTATTTCATAAAAAAAGCGGGTGAAGCATTTCTTGAGCTATCATTTGAAAGATTGAATAGTGACATAATAGATCGTTTTATATGAGATTCACACAATGGGGTTAACTGAACAAAGTACAGTTAATAGCCAATAAGCTACGTATAAAATTTATGTACAGTTTATACAAAATACATAATATCCTAATTGTAAATATTTTGTCGTTATTCACAGTTACCCCTGAAGAAGGGCTTATGGCCTGAAATGCATTGGGTTTTTAATAAATACTGCCTGGAACGAATCGTGCACTAGTCGTGTTTCAGTATGAGGTCCGGATGGGCATTACAGTGACATAAGAAGCTTGGGAAATTGCATAAATGATTCCTGCGCGTGGATTGTACTAAAAATGATTAAACTAGTGAATTCAGATGAAATTTGAAGAAACGGACTATCAGCATAAAGTTGAAATATTGGCGCAAAGAAGTAGCGCATGGCAGCAGTGCGGCTGGATGTGGGGCGATATGCGCCCCACATTTCGAATTATGCTTTTGGAGGGCAACAGCATTTACAACACTGTTGTTACAACGCAGTGCTGTAACGACCGCGTTGTTAGTACGCAATACCGTTGCATCGCAAGTCATTAGAACGACTTGCTGTAAGGGGCGCTAAGGTATTGGATATGAAATCCAACACCTTCCCTCCTGCTGTCGCACAAACTGGAGTAGGAGTAAATAATACTATTCCTAAGTTCAGCGCGCCCCCTACAGCAAGTCATTGTAATGACTTGCGATGTAAAGGTATTGCATACATACTAACAACACGATCGTTGTAATGACCACGTTGTAATAGTACTCGATGCATTAGCATGCGTTGTAACATGCTCTGTTCCTTATGGACCTTTTTTTTTTTTTGCAGAGTTTTATATAGCGCAAACTTGACCCGAATCCAATCGGGTATCAGAGCTACACATAATTGGCCTTACAAAGGTAAATATCACAAAGACAGAGCTAATGACATGCGGACAATAGCAAAAGTTCCAGCCTACCCCACATGACCTAACAAACATGAGGTCCCTCCAACAATATTAAGAGAGGTCAGAAAATTAAGGGGTAAACATTTATTCAGACTAATATTTGATACCACATGTTAGTAACGTCAAACAGCGTGTCTTCAACTCACTAAAAACACTATGTTGCACCCTCCCATTTCTTGGATTCCAACAGAAACAGCAAGCTATCCTCACACTCGTAATTTCCAAGCTTGACTATGCCAACAGACTAGACCTTAGCACACCCGCATTCATCACACACACAAAATACAACTCATCCAAAGGGCTTCTGCAACACTTCTCCGCCTGAGAGAACACATGACTCCAGTATGCAATCACTCCCCCCGTTACCTATAGCAAGAAGGAAAATGTTCAAGGCACTTATATACAAAGCTTAAAAAGGACCACTATACTTAAAAGCTCAATTCAAGAAATGCAAAACAGGATACTGCACTCCAGGCTTGCGCCACTTATCATACCATCTTACCATAAGAAATCTATAGGAGGCAATGCTTTCTCAGTACAAGCTGCCATGCTCTGGATGTCAATACCAGCCAGCATTCAAAGCATCTAGTAGCATATACACTTCAGAAGACAGTAGAAAACATGGCTATTCCAAACACAACTACAACACACATTCCATCAGCAGATACCGGAAGGACAGTTACACTTTCAAGCTCAATCCTCAGCTTACAAACCACAGAGTGGAAACAACCCAACCAGCAAACTACTTTTGATAGGCAGGTAAGTTAAGGAAGGCTGACCCATGGTTTGCTCAGGTAATTTACAGTGATGTAATTTCATATATAACATTACTGACCCACGCTAATACTAATACCATAACACTCAGCAGTTGGCAGTCAACTGTAAGTTACACCACTTACGTTCACATAAGAAAAATCTGCTATAGGGGGTGTCCATTACCAGTAGTGTGCAGCTGATAAACCAGCCATCACTAAATCAACAGGCATGGAATAACTGAAGAGATCTGTCACACACTGCGGGTAAATCATAGGACTTTAATCTAGTCCAAGACTGTCAGTTCCTAAAATCTATGCACTATGGCCACTTCTTTACATCTCACAATGACACTCAGGAATGGGATGATAGTAACAATGTACATGCCAGCACATATCTTCCCGTCTCTCTCCTTCCAACAATGTCTGCTCAGGCCCACAACTAAGCAGACCATAATCATAAGAAATACCATAAAGGGACCTGCAGAGCTGTTCAAAGCTGCCAGTGCACTGAACAATAAACTGCACATCTGTGTCTTTCACACCTCATAATCCACAACACTGCTAGGTACTGTGTCCAGTAACACGATAACTGCACCTCAGTGGTCATAACGCATGACATGGAAACACTTCGCACATAGAATCCCAAAACAAAGACACTATTCCAAATACACATTACCCTATATGGCATAGCTTGCTGCCCATGCTCATGTATGTAAGCGCTACAGTGCCACACATTGGAGTAGTAAGCACTACACTAATGTTGCAATACAATTCAATATGATATTGATCATTTGTGCATCATCAAGATTTGTTTTGTTCCAATTAAAATGTTTGTTTCCATACCTCTTCAGAATTGCAAAACAAAATGTGCTTCATTTGTGCTTTCATTAAGGCTGATATGTATTAGAATATTTGTACACTTTATTTGCAGGTGTCTACAGTTTTTTGTGTGTTAGAAACAAATTGACATCCTACAGCCTTTCAATTGGTACTTCCTATACGCAAGACCAAGGGAATTATACAATGTTGTGGTCGTGGAATTTTCCATATAATCATGAATTTGCTGTATTTGCCATGAAAACCACCATCTGTTGCATAAGTGCCAGATTTGAACCAAAACAAATTTTGTTTCTAGGACAAACAGATCAAACGCTACTTCAAGGGCTGCATTACTTGCTGCCACATAGTGGAAGATTTTTCATCTCTCAGTTACTGATAGCTGTATTTGGATGTGGAACTGGTACTGATAGAGTGAAAATGTTTCCCAGACAATGTTAACATATGTAAAAATGACAAAATAATGAAGTAATGCTATCAGAAAATGTGCCGCATTAATCCACATACTTTTGTGTTTTCTTGCTGCATAGTTTAGTCAATCTCGCCGCACAGTTTGGGCCTCCCCTGCTGCATAATTCCATTGGCCCTGCCTGTACCCCAGTGAGATTGTCACATAGGTCACTTTACAAAATCCTCTCACTTTGCAGTCAGGGAAAGAAAAGTAAACAACATTTACATGTTAAGAGTAAGCAGATGTTAGTCAGAATACATAGCCTGACATTTAACCTCTGTCTTTAAATGGGCATTAAATGTAACAAGATAAAAAGTAATTTTTATCGCTCATTCACCCTCTGAACTCCAGCATGTTTTTCTTTTGATTAAACTGCCTGCATTCAAATCTGAATGTAGTTTGTTTAGATAAACTGAGTTTAAAACTGGGTTTTTGATAAATACTGGGACTGCTGCCAAACAATAAGGGCTTGCCCAGCCCTCAAATGCCACCCTGTGGCTACATCCCTAACCCTTTCCCTGCCAAGTAAAAGTACGATGAGTGACTATCTAATTTGAAGGGGCAAGATGGGAAACTGGAAGGAAGTGTAATGTAATTTTTTTTTTTGACTACCTCAAATACCTTTCACTTTTTAACCAATAAGTAGAGGAATTGTGCTGCAAATTGTCACTGATTTACAAAGTTCTTCAAAAGGTGAAAGCCAAACACCATCAGTGATGGCCAGCTTTGCTTGGAACACAATTAAATAATTTGTGTTTTTTGGGTACCTCTTCATAGCCTATTGCTTTTTAGCCACTTTAGGTATGCTTAAGCTCTGAAATAGACTATTTGTCCCATCTTTAGAAAATGTCCCCTTGGTGAGGAGGAGAACCTACCTGACACTGACTCTGCATGCAGGCTAGGGGCAATGCGTAGCTGGAATTTACACTCCACTCATTAGACTTCACCGGCCAAAACTGTTCATTGAAGCTTTTAATGTCACCCCTGATTTGAAAGTTCAACTAGTGTGACTCACCATAGCATACTTTGAGGAACATTTTCTCCCACTTCATGTAGGAATTCTGCTCTAAAAGGACCTACATAGCACATTTTTACCTAATGTCAATATTATATGTTAAAATATCGAAACCAGAAATCTCCTCCTGTACATATAATGACTCAAAAATATTGGCTTAAACTATATTGCCAAGGTAAGCTTTGACAGGGAAGAAAAGATTTACTATTCTATCACCTCATGTACTTATTTTGACAAGTCGATATTGTAAAGTCAATGGGCCATATTCTCAAGAGTTAACGGCACGTTATCCCAGCCATAGTTGCAATAAATATATCACCCCATTCACAAGCTGGTGTACACAGCCCATAACACCAGTTTATCCGCACTAGCAGCCGCAAAAAACATTGCCACAGATGACCCCGGCAACTTTCGCTAATAAGATGCACAGTAGGCGTTCCCGTGCAAAAAGCCGCGACAACAACACTCCTCAACATTCTCAACGACCAGCCACATCGGCGAAAAAGATCACGAAACACGTGATAATGCGAGTTAGCAGCAGAAAATTAACACCTGCTCAGACTTGGTATAAATTTGGATGACAACCGGCAGCAGCCAAGGGAGCAAAGCCAAACATGAAGTACAACAGATGCCCCGGAGCAACTGAACATGCAGACCGGAGCCCCAATAGGGCAACAACACCCACCGCCACCACACCCAGTATCCACTGGAGACCAAGCAAGGACCATATGCCATAGCTGGATGCACGTACGTGTTGGGGGCAATCCACAGCACACATGTCCTACTTGTGCCCCCTGGTGACACAGCACACAATAACCGCAACAGAAAGCACACATCTCACATCAATGTGCAGGACACATCCGAAAACAGTGGAATGTCCACCAACGTCGTCTCCAAATACCCAGCCAGTGTGCATGATTCCTTCATCCTCCGACAGTCCATCATCAAGCAGCGCTACCAGGATGGCACCAAGGGAAATGCACAGCCCCTTGGCATGTCCGAAATGAATACCCCACACATCTCAACTCCACAACCATTCAACTCACAACTATGGCAATCCACACGTCACAAATTCACATACAACATGCAAAACAACATGCCCACCCACCGGACACGACAGAACAACTTACAATGGTAACCTGGGCAAGCCGTGAACATGAGCCATCAACGGCATGGCACCTCAGCCACACAATAGCGGAATGTGGGGAGAGGTGGGAGCCAGGCATGTGTGAAAGAGGCAGGAGAACCATGATTGGGATTGTACACAATGCCAAGAGTGGTGGCGATGTGCTGGACAGACCGCAGTATGCAGAACACACCCATATCCATGGCGACATACACCGCTGGTGTATGGAGTGTAGTGGACAGTGGATGCAATCATGTCACCCCAGCCAGCGGGGGAGGTTGCAGAAATGTTGCCTGTTACATCCCCTCCCCCGTAAGCGTGAGCGGAGTTGGATGGCCCAGCGTACTCCAGGCCAGCGTAGGGGTGTGATTAAAAAGCCCGTAGCCCTGGGCTTGGTCCTCTTCCGGAATGCCCAAAGTCTCTGCCGGAGTGGCACCTCTCACCCCGCCATGAGGCCGACGCCATCCTCGTGAGCGGATTTGCCTGCGATCCTGTGCTCCTGCCGTACCCCAGCACGCTGGACCCGAACCCGCCAGGCCCGCCCCTGCACAGCCAGGCCACACTGATCACCTGCCGACACCGGCCTGTGTCAAGGAGCGCCCACCACGTGCCGGCGCAAGCTTCAAGCCCAAGGCCCACGACCCTGGCAGCCTCCTCAGACCATCACGGCCTCCACGACACAGGCCCGCTTTACTCCTTTCTTGTTGATGTACTCTACTGCTGCACCCGGCCTACACTACAGTCAAGTAGGTCACACATTTGGAACTGAGTCTTGATTACACGATGGCAGAGTACATATGTTCATGGCAGATTTTATATCAGTGTACTCCCTTCGATGTGGTGCCACCAACTCTGTGCATGGCATTCTTACGACAAATGTCTGTTTGACTACTACCTTCGGCCTACACTACGGACCAGTAGGTCACACATTTGAAACTGAGTCTTCATTACACCATGGCAGTGAACATTATTTAAGGCAGAGTTTATGTCACTATACTCCCTTTGATGTGGTGCCACCAAGTATGTGCATAGCATTACAACCACACGTGTCTGTGGGCCTATGTGGAATACTGCCCTCGGCCTACGCTGCACACGAGTTGGTCACAGAATTGGGACTGAACATCGATTATTCAAAGGCAGAATACATATCATTGCACGCAAGGAGCGGCGTAAGAGGATGACACGTTGCAGTCCGAAGGGAATATGATATTTGTTACGGAGGTGATCGAATACTACAGACAACTACCCTGGTGTCACTAATTCTGTGCATCATGAGCCAACGACATGTGGCTGTGGGCCACTGCTGACCACTGCCTCCGCCTACACTGCTGTCCAGTAGGTCACAGAGTCTTGATTTAGCGATGGCAGAGTTCATATCAGTGTACTGGCATCATCGCAGACTGCCCCCCCTTCCAGCCCCCGTGGCACTAAATCTGTTCCCCGACATTCATGGACACTCTCTGGTCGTATATTGGTGCAGTCTGAGTCTATGAACTAGGGTGTAGTTTTCATCCTCATGTGGCTGTCACTGAATTGGTGCTGGCAACGAGGCTGTCACTTTCCACTCCTCCATTTGCTGCTTCCGGATTACATCAGACTTCTGCATCATGCCCTGGAGGACACCTTCACCTGTCCCCCGCAACCCCCCGCCACATTCACCTCAGACATTGATGAGGACCTGCCCAGTCCGCGTGGCCCTACCTCAGTGCACCGCAAGTCACCGTCCCGTGGAGGTGTGCCTGTGCCGACTGCTGTGCATCCGGGGCCACTAACTCTGTGCAGCTCACGTCAGAGACCCTGTCTGAATGAATACTGGATGACCTCTGTGACGGTGGTCTTGGGGTCATCGACGCCATGTCGATGTGGCCCTGAGCTGTCTGCTGCCTCCGGCCTCAACTGCGGACCACCAGGGCTCACACATCAAATTGAGTCCTGACCGTCCCGGACGTCGCATCACCGCAGGAGGAGCACGCCAACATCGCAAGGGCCAACTCCATCCACCATCTTTCAGAGTCGAAACAGTGGCACTTACAGACTAACTGAGTTGCTCAAGCCTGTCGTGGATGGCATCATCTGCCTGATCCCCTGCTCAGCACTCCAGGGGCCACTGACTCAGTGCCCCATAACACATGGACCGTTATTGATTGAGCTTTGTGCTGTTGAGAGGTTGCGCAGCAATGTCACCGCAGGCAGAGTGGGAGACCTGGGACGTTGATGAGGAAGATGATGCAGGTGAAACACACCCCACTGCATCTGCATCAGGACTAACCCGAAGGGACACAATCCTAGCAATTTCTTCACATGAGCGTGCTCATCTCTAGTGCCCCAACCTCAGTGCACTGCAACTCACGGACACTTCTGTTTGAATGTTGGGTGACCGTGGACCTTGCGCCGGCTCCCTCCATGTTGCACAGCAGTTGACTCTGTTATGCAGGTGTTTTCTGTTTCTCTGTTTCCATTGCACTGGTGTCCACTGTTCAAGTTGTTGCCAGCACCAAGCACTCCGTGCGGGCTGGCTTATAC
The DNA here is from genome assembly GCF_964204655.1 of Triturus cristatus. Lineage (NCBI taxonomy): Eukaryota > Metazoa > Chordata > Amphibia > Caudata > Salamandridae > Triturus > Triturus cristatus. The sequence goes on from NC_140594.1 coordinate 352,875,973, forward strand.
TCACGCCACACACATCCAGCACAGGCATCACTGTACATGTGGCCCTGCCAATAAAGGGGCCGTGCGCACGTGCCCGTAGCCAGTTCAACATAATATATACTTGTGTCCCTGTGGTCCTGTTGTATGCATGAGGGCCCTACGACATTACATTGTGCTGTGTACAGCGGACGCAGACATGTCACCACAGGCAGCGGGTAAGACCTTGGACATGTAGCTTTGTCGTCAGCCACTCAATGCGTATGAGGAGTGGACTGGGCCGTCGTACGGAGGACCAGCATCGGGTGTGAATGATGATTCCGTGGCTCTGGGCGTGGTTCATTGCAGGACATGTGTGAATGCATGTGTATCTGTCGCGGTGTGGGTCTCCTTTGAGGGGTGTAGGTGGTCCCTGATGGGACTTGAACACCCACGTATGTGATCTACTTCGGCTTCCATGAGCTCCGAGCCCACCTGCACCTGTTTGGCCACCTCCTTTTGGCATTCTGACACCTGGCATTGGAATGCCTCGGTGAAGTGTTGGGAGCCAGCCGTGGTGGCGGGTGCTTCCTGCTGTGTGGTCTGTGCAAGGGCTGGGGTCTTCTCTATGTAGCTTGGCTGCCCTGCTCATGGGGGTGTGTTGCCTGAGAAGTCCATGAGCTGTTTTAGGGCATCGGTGTCGGAGGTGTAGTGGTCGTCTCCGGCATCACTGATGGGTTGTCTGGTCTGACCTGCTGGAGGTGTTGTTTGTCCCTCTGCAATGTGAAGGGGAGATGCATGTTGACATTGTGTTGACATTTATGTTTGTACAATGTTCTTGTTGGCATGCAGACTGTGTGACAATGCACATTGTAACTGTTTGGGTGGTGCTTTCAATTTGGGGGGAGAGTGGACATTGGGACTACATGATGGATGTGAGGTTGTACCCGTGCATATGCATCTCACAGTTCCCTGCTCTGTCCAATGTGATTGGCCTGTTTCTGCGCATGGGCGTACCCAGTTGTGTCCCCTGTTCTGCAGTGTGGGTGTTGCACTTGGTGCCACATTGTCATGGGATGTGCTGTGATTGCTATGTGTGTGTGCTGCAGTGTGCCACGGGGATGAGGGACATGATCCTGGTTTATTGTGGGTGTGCAGTGTGCTATACTTGATTGTGCATGTGTGCCATTGTGCCCATCTCCCCCCCGTCCCCCCAGTTCCTGTTCGTTACTCACCCTGTTGTTGTTGTGTCAGGTACTCTCGAGCTGTATCCGTACTCCCACCTCCTTGCACAGTCTCCACACTCAGACCGCTCAGCCCTCCACAGGGCTTGGTCGCCCCACTCACTGCTGCCGCTCCTGCCTGCCTCTGACGCCTCCTGCCTGCAGATTCCTTCGCTCGCTGCCCGCTGCTCCTGGGAATTTCCAGCTGCTCCTGGGAATTTCCCGCTGCCCGCTGCTTCTTGGAATTTCCCGCCGCTGCCTCCCTGCGGCCCCGCCCCCCTGTGATTCCATTCGCCGCCCCGCTCCCGCCACCCAGCTGCTCCTCCGTCCCGGCTCCTTACTTATGACGCCCCCAGAGCGACCGTGCAGCGGACGCGCGCAGCGGGAGCGCCGATTGAGCACCGAAGGTGCGCCAAAGGTAAGCACGTCTGCGCCCGTCCGCGCCTGGACCGCGCCCAGCGCCAGACCCCTGGTCCTCGCCCTCGCCAGCACACCCTGCACATATCCGACGCCAAAACCCTCCACACACTCAATGCCGGCCGAAACACCGCCTGCTACCGAGCCACCCCGAGACGCACCCACGGACCCTTCATCTGCCTGACCTGCCGCTTCACCGGCCTCCGACCCAACACCGCACCTGCTAAACCGGACCCCAGCAACAAACACCTGATGTGCATCCTGCTCAACACCCGCTCCGTTCACAGGCATGCCGTCGAACTCTGGAACCTCCTCAACTCGACAGCACCAGACATCGCCTTCCTGACGGAAACCTGGATGAACGCCTCCTCAGCGCCCGACGTCGCCATCGCCGTCCCGGAAGGCTACAAAATCACCAGGAAGGACCGCGTCAACCAGACAGGAGGAGGCATCACCATCATCCACAAGAACACCATCCGCATCACGACCAACTCCGATGACACCTTCACCTCCGCCGAACACCTCCACTTCCAGATACACACCGACCCCAAGACCACGCTCAGAGGCACCCTCGTCTACAGACCACCGGGACCACGCACACAGTTCAGCGAAGACATCACAGCCTTCGTCAGCCCGCACGCCATCAATTCCACCGACTACATCCTCCTGGGGGACCTCAACTTTCACCTGGAGGACAACAAGGACCGCAACACCACTGCTCTGCTGGACAACCTGGCCAACCTCGGACTCAAGCAACTGGTAACCACCCCCACCCACTACGCCGGCCACACGCTTGACCCAGTCTTCTCATCCAGCAAATACGTCACCTTCAGCCACTCCACCAATCTCCAGTGGACTGACCACAGCTGCGTCCACTTCAGCTTCAGTAAAACGACGACCCACCACCACCCTCAACAAGCCCCCCGCAGGAGCTGGAACAAGATCACCGGCGACCAGCTCACCACCTTCCTCAGCCAGAACCCCCCCACCAGCTCAACGGACCCCAACGAAGCCGCCAACAACCTCACACAGTGGATCACCAACTGCGCAGACGCCCTCGCACCACTGAAGAAGAACCCCCCCAGCAGACGCGGCAGCAAGAAAGCCTCCTGGTTCACCGACGAGCTCATCACCTCCAAGAAGAACTGCCGCTCCCTGGAGAACACCTGGCGCACCAACCAGACCACAGACAACATGACGGCCCTCAAACACGCCACCCGCAAACACCACCAACTGATCCGCGCCACAAAGAAGACAGCCTTCAAGGAAAGACTGGACAACAACACCCACAACAGCAAGGAACTCTTCAGCATCGTCAAAGAGCTCTCCAACCCCGACGCCGGAAACAATGACATCACTCCCTCGCAAGACCTCTGCGACTCCCTCGCAGCCTTCTTCCACGACAAGATCGCCAACATTCACAACAGCTTCGGCCCACCAACCACAAACCCCACCACCGAACCGATGCCCCCCACCGCCACCCTCCGCACCTGGACCCCAGTCAGCACTGAAGACACAACACGCACAATGAACACCATCCACTCCGGATCCCCTACGGACCCCTGCCCACACCACATCTTCAACACGGCTGACCACATCATCGCACCCCACCTCCGCGACATCATCAACGCCTCCTTCAACACCGCCACCTTCCCGGAGTGCTGGAAACACGCCGGGATCAGTGCCCTGCTGAAGAAACCAACTGCAGACCCGTCCGACCTCAAGAACTACCGCCCCATCTCGCTCCTCCCGTTTCCTGCCAAAGTCATCGAGAAGACCGTCAACAGACAGCTAGCCGCCTTCCTCGAGACCAACGGATCCCTCGACCACTCGCAATCCGGCTTCCGAGCCAACCACAGCACGGAGACCGCCCTCATCGCAGCCACAGATGACATCAGATCCCTAATGGACAACGGGGAAACTGCGGCCCTCATCCTCCTGGACCTCTCCGCAGCGTTCGACACTGTCTGCCACCGCACCCTGGTACAGCGCCTGAACAACACCGGCATCCAGGAGAAGGCCCTGGAGTGGATCACCACATTCCTCGCCGGAAGAACCCAGAGAGTCCGCCTCCCCCCGTTCCGGTCAGCGGCCACCGAAGTCATCTGCGGCGTTCCACAAGGGTCATCGCTCAGCCCCACCCTCTTCAACGTCTACATGAGCCCCCTCGCAACCATCGCACGTCAACACAACCTCAAGATCATCACCTACGCCGACGACACCCAGCTGTTCCTCTCCCTCACCAGCGACCCGGACGCCGCCAGAGCCAGCCTACACGAAGGGATGAAAGACGTCGCCGAATGGATGAAGAACAGCCGCCTGAAACTGAACTCAGACAAGACGGAGGTCCTCATCCTGGGATCATCATCCTCCGCCTGGGACGACTCCTGGTGGCCCCCCGCCCTGGGAGCCACCCCCAAGCCAACGGACCACGCACGCAACCTAGGCTTCATCCTGGACTCCTCCGTCTCGATGACCAGACAAGTCAACGCCGTCTCGTCTTCATGCTTCAACACCCTGCGCATGCTTCGAAAGATCTTCCGGTGGATCCCCACCGAGACCAGGAAGACGGTAACCCAGGCCCTCGTCACCAGTCAGCTGGACTACGGGAACGCCCTCTACTCCGGCACCACCGCCAAACTCCAGAAGAAACTCCAACGGATCCAGAACGCCTCAGCACGACTCATCCTGGACATCCCCCGACACAGCCACATCTCCGGACACTTGAGAGACCTGCACTGGCTCCCCGTCAACAAAAGAATCACGTTCCGACTCCTCACCCATGCACACAAGGCCCTCCACGACCTGGGCCCCAAGTTCCTCAACAGCCGCCTGACCTTCCACAAGCCCACCCACCAGCTCCGCTCCGCCAACCTCGCTCTTGCCACCGTCCCCCGCATCCGCAGAGCCACCGCCGGAGGAAGATCCTTCTCCTACCTGGCAGCCAAGACATGGAACTCCCTCCCCATCCACCTCCGGACAACGCAAGACCATCTCGCCTTCAGGAAGCAACTCAAGACCTGGCTGTTCGAGCAGTAGCGTTCCCCCCCCCCAGCGCCTTGAGACCCTCCGGGTGAGCAGTGCGCTATACAAATGCCTATGATTGATTGATTGATTGATGACTGGCCTCCATTTTCTCCTGCTCCTCCTGTGGCGCAGGACTCCCACCTCCTGTCGCCATTGCTGCCTTCCTGTTGGCAGCGGGTTTGTGCCTAGTTTAGGTTTTCAGGTCATGGCAGCCCCTCTTGGCGTCATCCATTGGCCTTCTCGACACTCTGGCTGCATTCCAGGTAGTCTGATTGTGGGACAGTTGCTGGTAGTGTTCTGTCACCTCCATGACGCTGGTATTTTGTTGCTGCGTACTGCACCCCGTCTTCCTCTCCCTCTTCTCCCTGGTCTTCCCCGACCCTGTTGTACCTTGCTGGTGGTCTGTGGGGCTTGTGGGGTTCGTGTTGGCCTCTGCGCTCGGTCTGGGTGCATCCATGGTGCTGCACACTTTTGATTGTTTCTGGTGTGTTTTTCTTTTTCTGCTTTTATAGTGCATTTTCAACCCAGACGTGTGGAATTTGCAGGCTAGTGGCTGGTTTTCACAGGTTTTGGTATCACGCATGGCATCATCGCAGCATTTTTTGCATTTGTGTTTCGCATTTTTGCGGCATGGCGTTAATTTTATCACGGCCATTTGACGTGTTATCTGGTGACGATCGCATGGTACCGCCATGTTGTGAATACTTGGTTAACACAGCGTAAATTTCCCGCGATAGACTGCAATGTTGTAGGTCCGTTAAGTTACTTTTGGGATGATTATCACACGTTCTTGAGAATATGCCCCAATGTGTGCTAGTCGATATTAAAAGCTCAGGGGCATATTCACAAGCCCCTATCGCTACCACAGCACCACTTTCAGTGACGTTGTGATGGCGATACGGGCCTCGCCTTATCCACTAGACATTGTTAAGCCACTTAAAGTGGCTAAACGCTGCCTTGTGAATAAGGCACCCTTTCACGCTGTATTTACTTGAAGGTGTCCCTTCCTGTACATAAACAAACCTTTTTTTAAATGCCATTCTGTCACTTTCATGTGTGCTGCATAAAGCAGCATACATGAAAGTGAGAGAATTGCATTTGAGATTGTTTATGTGCAGGAAGGGACACCTTCCTACACATAAACAATCCTCCCCTGCACACAGACACCCTTGCACTCTGGTGCAAGGGTGCCTGCGATGGCGCTAAATTGTTAAACTTAGCACCATAGCAGGGGGAAACGCAAGGCTGCACCATATACTTGTGAATATGGTGCAGCCTTGCATTTCCGAAGTGGCAGAGAGAGGAGTTAAGCCAAGAAGGCTAACGCCTCTCTCCGCCACTTCCTTGTGAATATACCTCAGTGGCCTATTCACAAATTGCATTTTGCAGTACATTTAGTAGTACTATAATAGTATTACTACAGTACTACAACATGCTATTCACAAACCTATGAGTGTAAATCTCCACGTCCCCAATCTTTTCTAGGGGGAGATCCTCGCAAATGTTGTAATTATGGGAGGGAAAAGGGGCGTTAGCTAGAAAAATGGAACTTACTACTAAATAGGAAGAGTTTAGTTAGGAGTAAGGATGTGTTTAAGGCGGGTTAAAGGGGGGCTTAGGGAGGAACTTGCACTACCCACAAAAGAATATGCCCATTGTTATTGACAAACTGCAGTTCTTAGGTTACTACAGCCACAAAGAGACCCAGATCAGTATGAAACTGTTCCACTTCAGAGCCGGAGTAAGGCCAGCATGATACTTGATAAACCACTGGCACTGCAACACCCTCCAATAGAAAATAATTGAAATAGGGACTTGTGATAAAGCCCCATAGGAAACAATGTTAAATGCGAATGTTAAAAAACATCTGTAACTAAAACCAATGTAGTGTTTATTTATAAATTATTTCTACAATCTTTACTAAAATTAAGAAATTCAGAATTAAATTAATAGTGCTGTACCAATTTTTATCTCATTCCACATTGAAAATGGATATATAAAATGTATTTACATTAGTAGTTATTATAACAATATTTTTACTATTTTTCTTTAGTTCAATAAACTTTTGTTTAGTTTTCCATATACTTTACCATGGGGAGACTCCACAGTTTGGGCAGTAAATCCTTATGGGAAAGCATAGGGAAAAATAACAAAAAGGTTAATTAAGTTTTATAATAAATTAATAAAAATATTTCGATGTTTATTATTAATGGAAATTAATGATTTATTTTTATTTTAGGTGTTGAACATAAATGTTTCAGCGCTATTAACTTAGGGCCTGATTTAGATCTTGAGGGACAGGTTACTCCGTCAAAACAGTGACTCATATCAAGTCAGCTGAAATATAAATCCCATGATATCCTATGGAATTTATATTTCGGTGGACGGTATATGCGTCAACATTGTGATGGATTAATCCCATCCGCAAAGATCTAAATCAGGACCTTGATGTTGAATTCAATCTTTATTTAATATAAATATGTTAAGTTAAATAATATCTTTTCAAAGTTTGAATTCAAAATTTAAATTCCCACCAGAAGTAAAACAATATTTATTTTTATTATGCATTAATGTTCATTAAAAGTGATGTATCATAATAATAAAAATAGTTTAATTGTATTATAATAAATATTAACTGATACATCAATATATAAATTCAAAAGAATGATTAGAATATTTTATAAATAAATAATAATTCTGTTTTATTTTTAGATTTTGTTTTAACATTAAAGAATATTTATTTATATATTCAACTTTATTAAATAATTTAATTTAATGTAACACATATTTCCTATGAGGTTTATTTTAAGTCCGTACCACCATTACCCTCTATAGGAACAATAAATTACATGTGCAAACAACTCACAAGTATAAATTACCTTTGTGAATTAGTGCAGAGTATGTAGCTAATTTGTGTATGTTGCAGCTCTATATCTGTGCCTTTTTGTGTCACAAATTTAGGGATTATGGTCTTTTCACATAAACAGGGCCCCATAGGTGCTAAGTTTAGACCTAGGGCCTTATTATGAGTTTGGCAGTGCAGGAGCGTGACCGTCCCACTCCTGCACCGCAAAACCTGCAATGGGAACGTCAAAGGCAGTACCTGCATAGCAGTCCATGCCGTGCAGGTACTGGTGTGCACCACCTGGTGCGCCCACATGGCGTGAGGCACCAGGGGGTCTGTAGGGCCCCCTTTGTTTCCTCACCACCTCACGTTTTATGGTGGTCGCACCGCCATGAATAGTGAAACGGTGAGCAAATTCCTAATATGCTTGGCAGGCCACAGCGGCCCTGCCAAGCATGTGGCGGCCTTAAGACCTCCACACCACTGCCAGGGATCGTTGATCCATGAGGTTCCATAGGTCCCAGGGCAACCCGACCGCCCTGGTCCTAATAGGGTGGTTGGAAGACTGCCACCTCTGGGCCCCCGCAAGTCTGGTGGTCTGTGGACTGCCGGAATCGTAATAAGCCCCCTAGTCTCTGCCACCGTTTAGGGCTTGCTGGCGTCTTAAGTAGATGAAGGGCTGGAACAGTGCTATCTTCACACCCTCATGGGAGCTTTAAACTAAAGTGCCACTTTTGAAATGTAGCAGTTTTTGTAGACTTACCTAAAGTAAACAAATGAAAATAACACAATAACATAAAAAAAGCAACATAACACATTGTAAAATTACAAAACACATTACTACAAACAAGCTTAAGGCAACAAAACTAGTTTAGTACAATACAACAAAATACTATTGCAATAATGTAGCGCAAAAAGACAGCCCCGTAGAAAACAGAACAAATCGCCACTAGAACAAAACACCCCACAATAAATATGCACAAATATTCTTGTCACACATTACCAACTCCAGACTCCTGTTTTCATAATACAATGGTAAAAGTTGTTTGGAGCATGCCCTTCCTTAACTTACCACTAAAGGCATGAAAAAGCCCCAGTCAAAAACAAATTAGTTCCAACCAATGATGCTGATGATGGCCGCTTGTTTCAAAGTGCAAATAAGATTATGGTACTACAAGAAAACACTCTGGAAAAAGTGGTGTATGTAATTGAAAGCACAAAACAATTAGGCAAGATTGCGACTATTTTAGGATAATCTGAGCAGAGTGCTGGAGGGATAAAAATAAATTGATATGGACAGGAAAATACTGAATTCAAACAAATAGGTTAAAATGTCTAGCAACTAAGGCCCCGATGTAGGTAAAACCGAAATACAGAGTCCTTAATAGCGAATTTTACCGATTCGCTATTAAGGACTCGCAAAATTGAGTGTAAGTAGGAATCGCTAAAATATTAGCAATTCCTTAACATTCCTTAATAACGAATCCCAAATTGAGATTAGCTAATAAGGAATACCTACCGATTCATTCCTATGGGCTAGGAAGCCCATAGGAATGAATGGGAAGATAATCACTATTAGCGATTCGGTATTAAAGAATGGCAAATAGTGGGCACTATTTCAAGGGTGCCAGGGTGTTAAAAGCGTTACAACAAACAAATGATGGACGGAATGCTGACAATGCATACACACAACCACAACCACACACACAACCACACACGCAACCACAACCACACACACAACCACATGCACAACCACACACACAACCACACAACCACACACACACAACCACACACACCCAACCACAACCACACATTCAACCACACATACAACCACACACACACACACAACCACACACACACAACCACACACACAACCACACACATACAACCACACACACACACACAACCACACACACAACCACACACACAACCACAACCACACACACAACCACACACAACCACAACCACACCCACAACCACACGCACAACCATACAACCACAACCACACACACAACCACACACACAAACCACATACACACACACACAACCACACACAACCACACAACCACACACACAACCACACACACAACCACACACAACCACACACACAAACACACACAACCACACACACACACAACCACACACACAACCACAACCACACACATACAACCACACAAACAACCACACACACAACCACACCCACAACCACACCCACAACCACACACACCCAACCATACCCAACCACACCTACAACCACACACACAAACAACCACACACACAACCACACACCCACACACACAACCACACACACACAACCACAAACACACACACAACCACACAAACAACCACACACACAACCACAACCACACACACAACACATACAACCACACACACAGCCACACACACACAACCACACACACAACCACAACCACACACACAACCACAACCACACACACAACCACACACACACAACCACACACACAACCACACACACAACCACAACCACACACAACCACACACACAACCACATCCACAACCACAACCACACACACAACCACACATACAACCACACACACAATGACACACACACATCACACACACAACCACACACACACACACAACCACACACACACACACAACCACACACACACAACCACACACACAACCACACACACAACCACACACACAACCACACATCCACACACACAACCACACACACAACCACACACACATCACACACACACAACCACACACACACGTAACCACACACACACACACACACACAACCACACACAACCACAACCACACACACACAACCACACACACACAACCACACACACGCACCCACACACACAACCACACACAACCACACATCCACACACACCCACAAGTGCACCCGCACCCACAACCACACCCACAACCAAACCCACACCCCCCCACACACACACAACCACACACACAACCACACAACCACACAAAACCACACACACACACACACACAACCACACACACACAACCACATACACACACACACAACCACACACACAACCACCCACACAACCACACACACGACCACACAACCACACACAACCACACAACCACACACACACCACACACACACAACCACACACACACATAACCACACACACACACAACCACAACCACACACAACCACAACCACACACAACCACACACACACAACCACACACACACAACCACACACACAACCACACATCCACAACACCCACAAATGCACCCGCACCCACAACCACACCCACAACCACACCCACACACACAACCACACACACAACCACACACACACACAACCACACACACACACACACACACACAACCACACACACACAACCACACACACACACACAACCACACACACACAACCACACACACACACACAACCACACACACAACCACATACACACACACAACCACACACACAACCACACCAAGTATTGGCATAGCCAATAGGTCTCGCCTTTGGGACCTTATAAGTGTTTAGCCACGCAACAGTTGATGTGGTTGCACCAAGGATATTGTGCTGCATAACTAAATACTTAGAAGGTCCCAAAAGCGAGACCTATTGGCTATGCCAATGTTTGTTTAAAGTGCCATGTGGCACACATTCATGCCCTTGGGGCATGTACGTGCACCACATGTGCACACATGCACATTTCAGGGGTGCAAAAGGGTGTCCTTTTAACACCCTTTACAACAAACAGATGATGGACGGAATGCTGACAATGCATACATTCTCCCCCAGTCAAGAGATCTGGGTTAAATCCATTGTTCTTTTGCCCACTACACCACCCCAGTTCAGACATGGCCATATGCAAATCAGTCTTGACCCTGTGCCTCATGGGAACAGTCCAGCCCGAACTGCCAAGCCATGTCTTCCCTGGACCGGAATCAAGCATCCTAGGACCGGTTTCTGGCTATCAGCCGTCATCAGCCAGTATAGCTTGACTCCAGTGGCGTAGTGAGCACGGGTCCCACGTCTGGGAATACCCATCCCACTTAGGGCGAAAAGCGTTACAACAAACAAATGATGGACGGAATGCTGACAATGCATACATTCTCCCCAGTCAAGAGATCTGGGTTAAATCCATCGTTCTTTTGCCCACTACACCACCCCAGTTTAGACATGGCCATATGCAAATCAGTCTTGACTCTGTGCCTCATTGGAACAGTCCAGCCCGAACTGCCAAGCCATGTCTTCCCTGGACCGGAATCAAGCATCCTAGGACCGGTTTCTGGCTATCAGCCGTCATCAGCCAGGATAGCTTGACTCCAGTGGCGTAGTGAGCACGGGTCCCACGTCTGGGAATACCCATCCCACTTAGGGCGAAAAGCGTTACAACAAACAAATGATGGACGGAATGCTGACAATGCAGACATTCTCCCCCAGTCAAGAGATCTGGGTTAAATCCATCGTTCTTTTGCCCACTACGCCACCCCAGTTTAGACATGGCCATATGCAAATCAGTCTTGACCCTGTGCCTCATTGGAACAGTCCAGCCCGAACTGCCAAGCCATGTCTTCCCTGGACCGGAATCAAGCATCCTAGGACCGGTTTCTGGCTATCAGCCGTCATCAGCCAGGATAGCTTGACTCCAGTGGCGTAGTGAGCACGGGTCCCACGTCTGGGAATACCCATCCCACTTAGGGCGAAAAGCGTTACAACAAACAAATGATGGACGGAATGCTGACAATGCAGACATTCTCCCCCAGTCAAGAGATCTGGGTTAAATCCATCGTTCTTTTGCCCACTACGCCACCCCAGTTTAGACATGGCCATATGCAAATCAGTCTTGACCCTGTGCCTCATTGGAACAGTCCAGCCCGAACTGCCAAGCCATGTCTTCCCTGGACCGGAATCAAGCATCCTAGGACCGGTTTCTGGCTATCAGCCATCATCAGCCAGGATAGCTTGACTCCAGTGGCGTAGTGAGCACGGGTCCCACGTCTGGGAATACCCATCCCACTTAGGGCGAAAAGCGTTACAACAAACAAATGATGGACGGAATGCTGACAATGCAGACATTCTCCCCCAGTCAAGAGATCTGGGTTAAATCCATCGTTCTTTTGCCCACTACGCCACCCCAGTTTAGACATGGCCATATGCAAATCAGTCTTGACCCTGTGCCTCATTGGAACAGTCCAGCCCGAACTGCCAAGCCATGTCTTCCCTGGACCGGAATCAAGCATCCTAGGACCGGTTTCTGGCTATCAGCCGTTATCAGCCAGGATAGCTTGACTCCAGTGGCGTAGTGAGCACGGGTCCCACGTCTGGGAATACCCATCCCACTTACGGCGAAAAGCGTTACAACAAACAAATGATGGACGGAATGCTGACAATGCAGACATTCTCCCCCAGTCAAGAGATCTGGGTTAAATCCATCGTTCTTTTGCCCACTACGCCACCCCAGTTTAGACATGGCCATATGCAAATCAGTCTTGACCCTGTGCCTCATTGGAACAGTCCAGCCCGAACTGCCAAGCCATGTCTTCCCTGGACCGGAATCAAGCATCCTAGGACCGGTTTCTGGCTATCAGCCGTCATCAGCCAGGATAGCTTGACTCCAGTGGCGTAGTGAGCACGGGTCCCACGTCTGGGAATACCCATCCCACTTAGGGCGAAAAGCGTTACAACAAACAAATGATGGACGGAATGCTGACAATGCAGACATTCTCCCCCAGTCAAGAGATCTGGGTTAAATCCATCGTTCTTTTGCCCACTAAACCACCCCAGTTTAGACATGGCCATATGCAAATCAGTCTTGACCCTGTGCCTCATTGGAACAGTCCAGCCCGAACTGCCAAGCCATGTCTTCCCTGGACCGGAATCAAGCATCCTAGGACCGGTTTCTGGCTATCAGCCGTCATCAGCCAGGATAGCTTGACTCCAGTGGCGTAGTGAGCACGGGTCCCACGTCTGGGAATACCCATCCCACTTAGGGCGAAAAGCGTTACAACAAACAAATGATGGACGGAATGCTGACAATGCAGACATTCTCCCCCAGTCAAGAGATCTGGGTTAAATCCATTGTTCTTTTGCCCACTACGCCACCCCAGTTTAGACATGGCCATATGCAAATCAGTCTTGACCCTGTGCCTCATTGGAACAGTCCAGCCCGAACTGCCAAGCCATGTCTTCCCTGGACCGGAATCAAGCATCCTAGGACCGGTTTCTGGCTATCAGCCGTCATCAACCAGGATAGCTTGACTCCAGTGGCGTAGTGAGCACGGGTCCCACGTCTGGGAATACCCATCCCACTTAGGGCGAAAAGCGTTACAACAAACAAATGATGGACGGAATGCTGACAATGCAGACATTCTCCCCCAGTCAAGAGATCTGGGTTAAATCCATCGTTCTTTTGCCCACTACGCCACCCCAGTTTAGACATGGCCATATGCAAATCAGTCTTGACCCTGTGCCTCATTGGAACAGTCCAGCCCGAACTGCCAAGCCATGTCTTCCCTGGACCGGAATCAAGCATCCTAGGACCGGTTTCTGGCTATCAGCCGTCATCAGCCAGGATAGCTTGACTCCAGTGGCGTAGTGAGCACGGGTCCCACGTCTGGGAATACCCATCCCACTTAGGGCACTACTAAAAGCATCTCAAAATAAAGGAACACAAACATCGAGTTTGTGGACAGAGAAAGCACGTTGTAAGTCAAACGGGCGCAGCAAAGCATTAACACAACATGTTCTTTGATGTTTGATGTTCTTTGAACGAGAACATCAAAGGGGCACTGCGAAAGTGATCGCGGGCGAAAGTGAAAGTGATCGCGGGCGCTTAATGAGCATGACGAGGTTTGCCAGCCTCTGCTCCTAAGCGCGCGCCAGCGCACATGCACTGTAGCTCTAGGCTGGCCATGGTAGCATTTTTTGAGCCCTCACAAAAAGTCTCACCAGACCAGCGCATGCGCTGGGTCAGGCGAGACCTAAAAAAGCAAAAATTTGCTTTTTTTAAAGGAAATCGCTAATTACCACCAACTTGAAGTTGGTGGTAATTAGCGATTCCTTAAGGCTAAAGTGCACTTACTTTTGTGCTATTCCTTATTTTGCTAGTAGGTTTAAACTCACCTACATTGCTCGCAGTCAAATAGCGATCAGTAACGCTGGAATTCTGCTAATTTCAGCGTTACCAATCGCTATTTGGCCACCTACATCTGGCCCTAAGACAGCAATGTTTAATACATCTATTTGTGGCAACTGGTATGGGAGTGCACCATGGGCATCACCAGACAAAGGGGGTTGAAAGTCTGGCAAAAGGGCATTTTAAGTGTGTACAGGGTATTACAAAGCAAAATACGTTTATACTGCAGGTGTATATGAGAATTTAATGTGCGGCGGGGAGAGAACTTTCGTTTTAATTGTAGGAGAGAAGCAACATGATGATTATACAGGCCAACCAAAGTGAAATACACAATAACTTGTGCAATTCTTTGAAAACACAGGCTCTTTAACCAGTAGCATTCCACAGAAATGTACAATTAAATACAAACTGTATCCGCCTGTGTGAATGCATTGGTCATGCTACTATGAGAGAATTGTTTTTTAGTCAACAATGAAGTTTAAGAGATGTGAGTCTCAAAGGCAAATGTATTCAATAACCAATGGTGTAATGTTTTGGTTTTGAGGCGACCCACAGACAGACCTGAGCAGGTACCTAGATCCTTGGAGCGTACTGTATTTAATGAGTGTGGCAAGTGTATTGGGAGAGCTCAGAGGGACATTCAGAGATACTCTTTTTCAGCTGGGAGGATGGTGCCACGAAATAAAATTGAAACAAGGCACTATCTCTGGGAAATTCAAAATGATAAATATTCATCAGAGGGGAAAAGTGTAACTGATATTTTACTGCAACGCTGCACAGAGGGGGTATTGTCCCCAAATATTCATCCCTGTGATTTCCCATGTGGCAGTGGCCTGCAAAAAGAGATGCCATGTAAGAATATTTGACAACTTGTGCCGGAAAAGCAGAAATGTTCGAGTACATATTCACCAGCTCCCACGTTTGAGAAATGGTGGACACATTTGGAAAAGCAATGCATTTTCTACTGTAAATGTAACAGCCACATCTGATCAGACAAAGTTACATCAAGATTTACGAGGCCTAACCACGTGTATCTCTCTAGATGGGGCATTTCAAATTTTTGCATGCCATTTAGCCTATTTCCTGTAGAAACCTTTTTACAAAGGTCATTGCAATCCTTGTTTAGAGACTTAGGGCCCCATTAGTATGGTGGGCGGACATACCCTTGGGAAACGGGACCACCCGCTGAGGGTGCGGCAGTCCCACACTCCTGATTAGTATGCGCCTGCCACACTGGCGGGCGCATTGCACATCTGCAACATTGCGGCGGGCGGTGCAGAGAGCACCGCCCGCCGCAATGCCACAAAAGGCAGCCTGTGCTTTTCAATGCACAATGTGACAGGCACCGCACGGTGCCTGCCACGTTGTACATTGAAATGCAGGGGGGGTACCATAGGTACCCCCCCATGTGCACCCCCCACCCCCCCAGAATCCCTGGGGGCCCGCTACGGGCCCCCAATATCAAACACCGCCTGCCTTTCCGTGGCAGCAAGGCAAGTCCCCGCCTGCATAGTAATATGGATGGCGGTGTCTACCAGACACCGCCACCATATAAACTGCTTTTCCGCCCGGTAGGCAATAGGGCGGATTACCTACCGGCGGAAAACCGGCCGACGGTCTTCCCGTCCGCTGGGGTCCCCCCGCCATGTTAATGTGGTGGGGGGGAAATTGGCAGCGGGCAGAGGTTTTTAGCGGGCGGATCGCCACCGCCATACGGGTGGTGGCGATCCGCCCGCTATACTAATGACCCCCATAGTTCATGTGCAAGGTTTTTCAAAGCGAAATTGTGATTTAAGTAAACACAATCCAGGAATATAATAACACCATTGTACACTTTTGGAAATGAGAATAAATTGATAAACTAATGTGAACTGTATGAAACTGGATTATGAGTTGAGGGGGATGAGAGCCCCACTCTTGCTATAAACATGATCCGTGTCAGGGTGAACCACAAAGGTCACTATATAAACCACCTGGTACCTTGGCACAAAAGCAGTCAGGCTTAACTTTAGAGGCAATGTGTAAAGTAGTCATGCAGCACACAAACAGTAATAAAGTCACAACACAAGTAAAATTTCAACACCAATTTATAAAACAATAGAGTACTTTTTTACAAATAAATTATACCAAAACAACAAAAATTCAATCAGTGGAATTGGAGTTATGGATCTTTAAAGTTTCATGTAAAATAGCACCAAGAAGCACAAATCGCATTTGTGGTTACCTGGTTGTGCATGCCTGGGTCAAAGTCACAGATTGAGGTTGACTGCGATCGAACATGGGTCAGATACAGAGACCAGGTTTGTCCCAGGGCAGAGTTTACCTCTCAAAGGCCAAGCCCAACCAAGGAGCTTCATCTGGTTCTTCACTTTGGCGGTAGACGCAAGGTGGTCATTTACGGTGCGAGGAGCGGTTGCCACTGGAGCTTCTTGCTGGCTGTTGTTGCAGCCAGTGGCTGTTTGCCTCAATTAGTAGGTCGTTGTCAGAAATTTGAGTTGGCAGGGGACTTGAAGACCGTTGCTGATGCGAGGAACCCACTCACGTTTCATAAAGCACCTGGAGTGATATTGTTGTAGAGTGCAAATGTTGTAGATTTGAGGGTCCACGACCTGGGGAGGCACTTCTTGGGGGTCACGACTTACTCCAGAAAAAGCCAGCAGAGGGGCTCAGGCAGGTACAGGTGGTGGTGGCCAGCTGGGATGTTGTTGGTAGACCTCTGGAAGCTTGTTGTGTCCCTGTACCTCAAACCCTTGGAGTCACTACATGGTGCCCTGGATTTAAACAAACAGGTCCAGTCTTCCTTCCTCAGATAGCAGGGCAGTCCTTCTTCTGAACCATCCACAGGTCCAGGAGTGGTCTGATGATAGGTTCTGAAAGTGCCATATTTATACCTAGTGCCAGCTTATGTGTGGGGCACATACTGGCCAACTCCCCAAACTTGACCTGAATGGTTATTTCCCTTCTCCTGGGCTTGGCTCCAAACTGTCTGTGATAATAAAGGAAAGGACAGGCTTGATGTCAAATTCCTTTGTGTACTGCAGTCATCGTCTTTGAAGTGCAATCAGGTCAGGGTACAACTCCTCCCCAGCCATCCTGTCAGGAAGCCCAACTCCCTCCACATCTAAGCCCATGTTGTCCCCATGTTTGGAAGGAATACACAACCCACAACACAAGTACCATTCACAGTCATGTGACCATGGACACTGGCAGAAACGCTAATTTGGCTTAGGCAGAAAAATTCCAACTTTCTAAAAATGGCATTTCCCGAATAGTCACTTAAAATCTGACTTTACTATAAAAGAAGATTTTAAATTAAAATTCAAAAGATTGGGAGGAGCCTTTTGCTATCTGGTCTCAAGCTGAAGTTATCACTTACTAAATATAATAAGGTAACTCAATGTTAATTTATGGGAGGAATAGCCTTTCAACTGTGAAAAACAACTTTAGGAATTTTTCACTGTCAGGACATATAAAACTTAAACACACATGTCCTAATTTCCAGATGTCATGCTCCCTGCCAAAGGAGTGTTTAGGGTCTACTTGGGGTGACTTAAAATTATTAAAAGAAAGGTTTAGGTATGGCAAAAGGTTTATTTTGCCAGGTAGGTTGGCAGCTTGAAACTGTGCTATAGACTGCGGTGGCAGTTCTGAGACATGTTTACAATGATTTTGTAGTGGGTGGCTTAATGAGTGCTGCAGCCCACTTTTAGGGGCAGATTTACAAGCCCTTTGCGCCACTTTTGCATCACTTTTCCCATGTTAAAAGTGACGCAAAAGTGGCACAAGGGGATTGTAAATAAGCCCCTTAGTATTTAATTTACAGGCCCAGGGTACGTGAAATACAATTTACTGGGGACTTATCAGTAAATTAAAGGTGCCAGTTGGGTGTATGTCTATTTCACCATATTTAAAGGAGCGAGGACAATCACTTTTATAACTCCATAGCAATGGAAAGTCCACAGAGTCCTAGTACAAGCAAAAACAGATTTAGCAAAGAAAGGCAAAAATCTGGGTTGACCCTTGCAGAGAGGGCCCAGTCCAGCATGCACATTTCAAAAGAAATTAATTTGGACACATAATACCAGTGGACGTTTTAGACCCAAGCCAACCTGATGCCAGTCACCAAGGAGGCTCCATTTCCACGTAATAAAGAGTCAGCATTCCCACAAAATAAAGAGTAAGACTCTTGTCCATCATAAGCACATACACAGGTTATTTAAAATGCATCGTGCAGAGAAATTAAAAAAAAAATGATAGGTTTTCTTAAGACAGGTCTTTAATATCATCTGAAATTAAGAATTTACCGATTGCATTGAATAGATCAAAAGCAAACTCATAAGTGCCTCTGCCTTCATGAGAAGAACTTTTCAGTTTTGATGGCAAGTGGCAGTGGTCTAAACTTAGGTTCCATACTACACCAGTAAGAGGGTTTTTGTGAGCGGATGTCTATGTATTCCGTTCTCTGCATGGAGCAGAAGTTAAATGCTCTGTAATTGAAAGTTCCTCCTTCTACTGCCCCAATGTGGTCACTCTCTGCACTTCCATTTTGCAATGACTCACTCCTAAAAGCCTCACCCTTTTTTCAGCAAGACTTCAGGTAGTGTGAAGTCACCAATGATCTGCTGTTAAACAACCCCACTTAGACCTGGCTGCTCTGAGTTAAGTGTAGCTCTGAGTTGTAGTAAATAATGTATCCCAATTAGTCAGCCACCTATGTCCCCTTGATACATGTCCATAGCCATGCATGAACAATGTCACACAACAAATCCAGTTGTACAAAGTTATGCAGTGTACTGCTATAGCTGTGCGCCAAATACACCTGCAGCATTGGGGTAGTGTACATTTCTCCACAAATGAAGTCAAGATGCATCACAAAGTTTACAACTTCCTCCACTCCTCAATTGATCATTCCCTTTCCAACTTTGGTCAAACCACATCACCGTAAAGGAAATAGATCCCCCCAATCCCTTTCACATTTTCTCTGACTTGTGTATGCACTCCTCCATAAGCCTCCTAAGCTCTACCTCCAAATTACTGGTTCCCCAAACCAAAATGTCCTTCTCTGGCCAACATATCCTTCCACAAGTTCATTTCTAACTTATACCACATGCACCTTGTAACCAGGAATATCCTCTTTATCTCTGGTTAGTCTGGACTCCAACATGTGTAGCTCCATTCACATTCCACATTAGGAATTTGGCTATCTTGGCATAGTCCTTCCAGGGAACGTCACCCTCTTTATTCAACAAAAATGTCACTCGGTCATTTAGTCTAATTTGTCATCTAGCCAGTAAAACCGCTTGCTGCTTATCACACAAGGACTGGTCCACCCTTGTCTTCTTGGCATTCACCCTACTGCACACAGCAAGTGGGTACTGTCTTCACCACGTATTTTGCCTCAAGGAAAGGTAAACAACACCTGCAAAATGATATTTCATCTTTTATGCAAACTGCAGATACCAGATGGACCCCTCCAAAAGTGTGCCATAGGTCTTGCAACAATGGTGCCACTGAACTGGATCCTGGTTAAGTTCATTATCTCAATTCCAATATCCAACACACCATGACAACCTTGACCTACTACTATAAAAAAATGACTATCATGCCACAGACAATTATAGGAAGTTATTTACTACACAACAATTGATGGCTTAACTCACAGCTTCATGTGCCTGCCAGCACCACCAGCCCCAGGTGGAAGCTGACACAAAAAATAAGTCAACAAGTCACCTATCATCACTAAGGGCTCACATAACGAAGCCCATGGGTGCCCATAGCTGATTTTACCACCTTATGTGCATGTCAGCAGGGTGTCAGGCTGGCTAATCTGCCCTGTCACTCTGGCATTTTCCTGATAGTGCTCTATGCTAGAGGCTGCTTTCAGAGAAGGGTGGGATGCCCGAGCCCAACTATGCTCCAAATGCACAACTCTACTTGTGGCCTCCTGCAGTCTGGGGCTGCATAGCAGATTTTTGGCAACACTCATTTTGGTTTCCAGTCTGCTCCTGCTTGCCACTTGTACCTACCTTGGGCCATGCCACTAAATGTCTTGCCCACCAAGTACACATGAGCAACAGATTTGGGGCCATGTCTCAAGCCCTTAGCAAATCAGAGCAAACTGCACTTGGCTCAGTGGTGATAAAACAATTATCCATGACCCAGTTGTAATGTCCGATTAGCTCCTTGTGCTAACTTCCATCACAGACCTTCAAGCCCAGAACTTGGTACTACCCTCTGGCTGATCTCACTGCCATATGGTAATACTTGCAGACCAAAGACTTGTGGAGACATTAGAGGTAAATAAGAGAAAAAGAGCCCGAGTGAGAGAGAGGAAGAGAGGGGGTGCTTGAAGTCTTGCACCTTTATCCCCCATGTGAATATGAGCTTTATTATTAAGCATATTTGAAAAAGTTGGAAAGAACTTTGTCTAGTGTAACGTGTTGGAGCCTCAACTTCAGTCAGTTTTGAAGCTCACAAAAGTCAAAAGAGGTGCAAGGAAGTCAAAGTTTTCCATAACGATGTCCACAGTACAGTTGCAGTACATTGGTGTAACGATTCATGATCGTCTACAATAGACACATAACTTGCAGGGTAGCATTGTGTATGATGTAGCCCTCTTTCCAGAGATAGCTAGAGAAGTCTTGAGTTCCTGCCTATTTTATTACTTTTGATAAATCCATGGTGTTAAAAATACATTAATACTGGTGAAAAGAAAACACCTCTAACTATGAGAAGCAGGGACCGCTTGTATACACCTTGCTCAGAATGTAGAATAACCAGCTATGGAAGATGTTAGAGCCATGCAACAGTGCTCAGAAAATGGAAACTCAACTTGCTAGCCTGGTTGCATCATTGAATGAAAAGCAGATGTCAGTGTACATGAATGTAATTCAAGTAGTGCTGCATGGCGGGTAGCGTGATACACATGGCTGTAATGATTAAGCAAGGTCCTTACTCCTGTGGTGCATCAAAGGATAGAGTAAGACTGAGAAAGGTTTACTCATCTGATTAGTGAGAACGCTCTGGGCAGTTCCTTTCAATTCTGATCAATAGACCTTTTTTGTAGCCTGAGAGGAAAAGGGGTTAACAATTTAAATCTTAAGGTACAGTGTAACCATTAGGACTACACAGTAAAAGTCTGGGTCAATAACATGAAGAAAGAATGTTTATTACAAACTCAAAGCCAGACTAATATAAATCAATCTCAAAAACATACCATACAAATACAAGATTACCAAAGGAAGACTAAAGCGGCATACAATATTAGTCCTCAATAGCAAGGAGAATATAAAGATTTATGTGGCAACTATGCAGAAAATAAGGAATAGGATTTGATGACTAGACGAATAGTTTCAATCCGTCTCCCCATAAATGGAAAATATTCACAACATCTGCTAAACACTACACTAAACTAAGTGTAGGGGAATCCCTATTGAATCAAGGAAGCAAGAAAGATGTCAGCATCAGACCCTTTATAGAAGTTCTATAGGTAAGGAGTCATGTATAGCATTGAAATACACAAACAGAAAAGACAAGAGTGGTCTGTACCTCTTTAAGGGCCTCATTACAATGGTGGAAGGACCACCACCAACACCTGTCGGTGGCTGTCCTACCACCAATAGCCCTTCAGACCGACTGCTGCATTACAATGAGTGGCGGTCGGCCCACAACGGTCGGAGGCAAGACTGCCGCCTCCGACAGGATCTAAGATCCAGACGGGGTAGTGATCAGAACTGCCTCTGACCAGGACTGCAGTGCTGAGTCAGGCAGTGCCATCGGGATTTGGATATCCCTTTCTGACAGACCTTTTCATGTCAGAAACACCAGCCTGTAAAAGCTGTTGGAAAGGGATATTGGGGGACCCAAAAAGGGCCCCTGTATCTCGTGTGCCACTGTTAACTGGCCCTGATAGCACATGTAGTGCCCTCAAACACCTCTCTGCACAGTGTGCCATGCACCACATGGTGCATAGCACACTGTGCCTTGATGTTCGGGAAGTGCTCCTTTATATGGTGGCTTGTGGTGCTGCCCTTTTCCTGGGCTGCAGCACAGGCCGCTGTGTAAAGGAGCACTTTGTGACTGCAAGTCCAATAGTCATATCGTAATTCAGCGATTGGACCACCACCTGTTTGTCGTGCGGTCTCCTGTCCGCCGTGGTGCGGGCTGCAGTCCAACCGCCCACTATCAAAATCAGGCCCTAAGTCTAGAAGAAAATCTGACCAAACCCAAGGTGGGCACACTAATTAAAATGCACAAAGAACATTTGAGAAATATGACCTCATATAGTACTTTTCCAGTTCCCAAGAAAGATCTTGGCACCTTGAACACTACTACCATATTCTAGTCTCTGCTTCCAAAGCATTCTTGAATTCCTCTGTTTGACTGATAGTACCAACCGGAAACATCCCCTTTGTTCTTCATAAAAATTGTCTGACCATGCCAGTTCTTCTTCTCCTCACTATTTCTGAAATACAATGTGCTTTTTACTAACTAATGAATGCCTTTGGTCTGCTCCTGTAGAGGAGAAAAGATGCAGAAAAACAACTTAAATGTTAGTATCAAATGTCTTGATTGTAAGCTTAAGGCCCACAATCATGCTAACGTAACAGTTTTCTTTAAAGGCATATTAATTCTACAACCTACATATAATCCAATAAATTAAATATTTAATAAAGGATTCCAGACCTGTATTTTATTACGAGCTACGTTAAATTAAAAAAAATTGAAAAAAAATCTTTAATAGAGGACTCAAGTTATTTTATGATGTACTAACACATGTGGCCCAGTAAATTTATAAATTTTTTATTAAACAAAAACAACAACTGGTCGCAAATTATGAAGAAAGCATTGAACACACATGAGATTCTTTCTCACTAATCCCTGGCGAATGCAAGGCATTAAATGTATTTTGGCACACCACCTTACAATCTAAACCTATAGAAGATTAATATCAGCAATCCAGATGGTCCTGAAAAAGAAAAACATTAACATGCTGATAATATATTTGTCTCAAACACATAATCAATGCATCCTCTATACATTTAGTGCACTATATCTCATTATTATTGCATCACATGAGTACATAAGCCCACATATATATATGTATATATATATTCATTTTCGGGTTGCTCCTTCCGTCTCCCCCCGCCCCAGGCAGGCAGGTCGTTCGGTGTCGGCGGAGCGCGCCGACTTCGAAATTCTCAGTTGAAGCAAATATAACGACCACCACCGTGCTATCTTTCACCAGATCTAATTTATTAGGTAACGCGTTTCGCCTGACACAGCAGGCTTGATCACACACGGAGTCATGGGATGAATACACGTATATACTCTCAGGGAAACAGTAAAAAGTAAAAAACGGACAACATGGAAAACTATTAACCAAGTGTGTAACTGTGGCGGCCATTTTAAGCTAGTCAAAAATATACATGAAAAATCTACAGTCTAGTGCTCATATGGTCTAATACATGTAATTTTAGAACTATTGTATTCATAGTTTCAAGCAGATTATTTCTTCTTTATATACATGTTGGTAACATTAATACAACGTACCTTAAAGAAACCATCAAAAAAGCACCGTATTGTTTTACGCAGTCTAGTGCTGTAATCAATATATGCACACAATGTAAAACTTTATGAACTGAATTCAAATATCCTTTGTGCACAGTCTAGTGCTGTGTTCAATTTATGCACACAAAGTAAGTAGCATAGTGCTTCTATATGTCCAGTACCTGGGATGAAATTCATGTGTGCATAGTGGTACGTGTAAATTAATTAGTACAGATGCATGATATAGTCCATTAATCAAAACTGTTTCCTCTCATAACGTGACCTAGTCTATCCCTGCTCCACCCAAAAAGATCTACACCCAATCTACAAATTAAAATAAAATATGTGCTACCATTCCCTTATATATAGTCAAAACACTACAGCAAAGAACTAAAACATATCATTAGGAATATGAGGGTTCTCTTATCTGTCCAGTGATTCAATATTCTTCTGGAAGAAAAGGGTAGGGGTGAGTTGCGATTCCCTTCCGGAGTCGTCCCCTTCCTTTCTTCCTAAAATAAAACAAATTACAAATATATTAGATACATTTGTTCAGTTAAAATTCTGTTCAAATACCTCTAAGTACACAGATATACAGATCATCGAAGATATACAGAGCACAGCATCCACTGAATATTATTCTCGTAAATGTACACTAAGTTCCTCATCTTGATTCAAACCTCCTGGGTTTTTGCTTTGTAAATTAATGATATGCCAAGATTCTCTCTGCCTGAGTTGTAACTCCCTATTGCCGCCCCTTCTGTTGTACTCTATCTGTTCTATGGCAAAGAAGGATAGCAGTGAGTTGTTGGATAGATGGTATTTAGCAAAGTGTCTTGCCACTGGGTAATGTGGGTCTTTGTTCTTGATCGCTCGCATATGTTCCAACACCCTCTTTTTCACTGCCAAAGTGGTACTTCCCACGTATCTTAAGTGGCAAGGGCACTCGAGGATATAGATAACAAAAGAAGTTCCACATGTTAGGAATTGGTCAATATTCCTTTCACCTACTGGTGTACTGTATTTTTTCCGCATGTGACTGTTGCGGCATGCTCTACAGTGGCCACACGGAAAAAACCCCTTTAAATTGAGTCGGGTGTTCTGGGGTTTAGAAATATCCCCTTTCATCAGTATATCTTTAAGATTTTTGCTTTTCCTGTAGGTGATTAGTGGGCGTGTGGGTAAGTCTTTGGCCAAACTGGGTTCCGTCTTTAATGTGTTCCAATTTTTATTCAGAATTTTGGCAATATTTTTAGATTCTGCGTTAAATGTGAGGATAACCCTAGGTTGGTTAGTTGTTTTTCTCTCTTCCTCCACTTTATCAAGCAGTGTTGTTTCCCTCGCAATGTCTTTCACTTTTTCGACCGCTCTGTCTAACACCCACTTGGGATATCCCCTTTCTTTGAATCTCTCAAGCATGGTATTTTGTTCAATGCGGAAATCCTCCATGTTACTGCAGTTTCTTCTTGCCCTGAGCAGTTCTCCAAACGGAATACTCCATTTTAAAGTTTCGGGATGGCTGCTCAGGGCATGAAGAAGACTGTTCCCTGCTGTTTCTTTTCTGTGTAACTTAGTGCAGATTTTGTTCTGGCGGATTTCCACCGTGACATCTAGAAATTCTATGGCTACCTTACTGATGTTATATGTAAGTTTCAGGTTATAATCATTGACATTTAGGTTGTTTATAAATGTAATTGCTGATTGTTCATCCCCCTTCCATATAATAAAAAGGTCGTCAATGTACCTAAGCCATTTAATTATTTTTTCTCCTGACTCTGTTTGGGTAAACTTACTCTGTACCTCCTCTTCCCACACCCCAAGAAACAAATTGGCAAAACTTGGGGCAAAACAAGTCCCCATAGCAGTACCGAGGACTTGTTTGAACATTTGGTCATTGAATAAAAAAATGTTGTTAGTTAGACAGAATTTTATCATTTCCAGTATTGTCATTGTGTGGTCCAAAAAGCAAACTTTTCTTCTTTTCAAATAATGGAAACAGCATTTTAGCCCCAGTTCATGGTCAATTATTGAGTAGAGAGAATTAACATCCATTGTGATAAGTTGATAGTCTTCCTCCCATACGATGTTATTTATTTTACCAAGGAAATCCTTGGTATCTTTAGTATATGAAGGAAGAGTAATCACATATTCCCGTAGGAAATAGTCTACATATTTAGAAATGTTTTCTGAAACGCAGCCAATAGATGACACAATAGGTCTCCCTGGCGGTGAAGTGGCATTTTTGTGGATTTTGGGCAATAGATAGAAACTGGGTAACTTGGGGTAGTCTTTTTTTAAATAACAGAATTCTTCCCATTGTATGAGGCCTTGGTCTTTCCATGCAGTTAGCATTGCCCAGATTTTCATTATACTGTCATTGTATTCTTCCATATTGCTAACCACATAATATTGTTCATCATTTAACTGTTTAAGTGCTTCATTGATATACAGGTTGCGATCCCATAAGACGATGTTACCGCCTTTATCCGCTGGGCGGATTATTATATTGTTGTCTTCTGCTAATGATTTCACAAAATCCCATTGGTTTTTGGTGAAGTTCCGTTTGGGTTGTTTGTAAGAGGGTTTCTTAGTTTTCATACGAAAAGTTACTAGATCTTTCATAACTGTTTCATGGAAAGCATCTATGTTATCGTGTGGTGTTGTGGGATAAAAAATTGATTTGGGTTTAAATCCTGTTCTGGCCGGACAATCTGTAACTATCTCTTCCTCTACATTAGTCCTGCATTCAGGGTCATCATACAGGTCCACTAACGTAGTTAGTGTGGTGAAGTCTCCTATATTAGTATAAGGTGTATCTTCCATTTCCATATAACTATTGTCATTTTCATTGGGTGGTCTTACATATCTGTTGTTGTGCCATTTTTTTAGCTTCAGTTTACGTATAAATTTAAAAATATCAATTCTGGTTTCTGGATAATTGAAGTTACCTGTAGGACAAAATGAAAGACCCAAACACAGTGTTCTTTTTTCTTCCATGTTAAGTGGTCTATATGATAGGTTTACAATAGTTTTGTTTACCATTGCGTCATCCATTATTTCTGTTGTGTTTGACCACTCTTCTTGTTTCCCATTGGTCTGTATCCACGTCCT
The DNA here is from genome assembly GCF_964204655.1 of Triturus cristatus. NCBI lineage: Eukaryota > Metazoa > Chordata > Amphibia > Caudata > Salamandridae > Triturus > Triturus cristatus. Next base: position 352,903,218 of record NC_140594.1, read on the forward strand.
CGCCCTCTTCTTGATTCTCTGTCGGATTCGCTGTCTTCTTCGCCAGTTTCTTCCCTGTTTCTTCCTCTTCCTCTTGCTTGGAGTCCTCGACCTCTCCCTCTTCCTCTCATTTTCGGTGGTTGTACTGTTCTCGGAATCTGCCTCCCTGTTCTCATGAGGCGATATTCCTCTAAAAAATTCGTTTGTTGTCTTGTTGCGGTTGCTGTTTCATTACTGCCTCCTTCCTGTACCTCTCCTTCAGGATCACTGCTGGTTATGGAACTAGCGACGCTCGGGGTTCTCGCTACCTCTTCAATTGTAACTCCTTGTGCCAATTTTTCATACATGTGATCGTATTTATGGCTGTATGTTAATATTCTCCCACTCTCGTAGTCACAGCAGTCTCGGTGCAGTTTCCGTTGTTTTCTCGCCTTAATGTCGTCTTCATGTCTTTTTAATCTTCCTTTAAGATCTGTCATGAATTTGCTCACAGCTTCTTGTTCTTTGTGTTTCATTATTTCATCTTCCAAGGTTTTTAATTCATTCATTATAGTCTCTCTGTCTTCCCAGGCATACTTAATTAGAATCATTAGCATGCGTTTGGAGCTTGAGGCCGAATTTTCTGCCCATTCCTGAAGCATTGAGGGATTGGGGGATTCGTGACTCGGTGTTATATATATTCGGAGACCCCTTGGTACCATTTCTTTTTCTACGTAGTCCTCCAATGATATGGCCTCCCACCACTTTGAGGTCTCGGACTTCTTGAGTTTCTCATATCTTTTGAGTTTTTCCTGCAGAGAAATATCCTTGGCATTAACTTCACTGTTGATATTTTTATTTCTATTAGGCGCTCTTGCAAAAAGATTTTGCGCAGCATTTCTTCTTTCAGTTTCTTCATCCATTGCTGCTAAACTCCGTATAGTCCAATAATAGAGCTGTGTACATCCGGTAGCGACTTGTGTTTACCTGGTAAGTTATTTTGGGTGCAAAGAAAAGCACAGGTTTTTTCCAGTACTGTTGGAAAAAATCCCACTGCAAATCAAGCTAGGTGCGTGCCTAAATATCTCTACTGGCACGATCTCTGTGATTTTAGTTGTGGAGCTCCACATATGAGAATTAGGAGTGGTAGGGAAGACCACCTTCTGAACATACACTTTTTCAGTACGTAATGGAATCCTTGAAACGAGCAGAGAGAACAACTGCAAGGAAATAGTGCATAGATAAAATGCTGTCCTGTGCCCTTGATGTCGATTTTGTCGCTTTTATGCCATTCTAATATTTCCAAGGCATGTGGACAGTTCGTTCCCCAAATGGGTGAGTATGCTCCCGGAGACGCAGTAGCGTGTTCGGTAGGGAAGGGGACAGTCGCGTTTCCTCCGACCCGCTCCACTCCCCTAACCCCCCATCCACACCACGCAATTCCCCGTAGTCGAGCACTCACCTCTTCTGAAGAAAGCGTCGTTCGATCAGTCTACCACTCTTCACAGTTTTCTTTGGTGCACTGCAGTATCTGTGAAGACCGCAACAATAGATCGGTGCTGGAAGGCGCCAAATTCAAATACCGATGTTGTTTCTTCGCCGAGCACACGGCGATCACTCGCATCCAGCCGCGGTAGAAGCTGCTGATCCCAATTCTTGGATCCTCTGGTCTCGCTCAGTATCGTGTCTGATTAACCACTCCAACTCTCACAATAATCAAGGTATTCAGCTATTCAATGCCGGCCTCGGGAGACTCAATTATCATTCATTTTCGGGTTGCTCCTTCCGTCTCCCCCCGCCCCAGGCAGGCAGGTCGTTCGGTGTCGGCGGAGCGCGCCGACTTCGAAATTCTCAGTTGAAGCAAATATAACGACCACCACCGTGCTATCTTTCACCAGATCTAATTTATTAGGTAACGCGTTTCGCCTGACACAGCAGGCTTGATCACACACGGAGTCATGGGATGAATACACGTATATACTCTCAGGGAAACAGTAAAAAGTAAAAAACGGACAACATGGAAAACTATTAACCAAGTGTGTAACTGTGGCGGCCATTTTAAGCTAGTCAAAAATATACATGAAAAATCTACAGTCTAGTGCTCATATGGTCTAATACATGTAATTTTAGAACTATTGTATTCATAGTTTCAAGCAGATTATTTCTTCTTTATATACATGTTGGTAACATTAATACAACGTACCTTAAAGAAACCATCAAAAAAGCACCGTATTGTTTTACGCAGTCTAGTGCTGTAATCAATATATGCACACAATGTAAAACTTTATGAACTGAATTCAAATATCCTTTGTGCACAGTCTAGTGCTGTGTTCAATTTATGCACACAAAGTAAGTAGCATAGTGCTTCTATATGTCCAGTACCTGGGATGAAATTCATGTGTGCATAGTGGTACGTGTAAATTAATTAGTACAGATGCATGATATAGTCCATTAATCAAAACTGTTTCCTCTCATAACGTGACCTAGTCTATCCCTGCTCCACCCAAAAAGATCTACACCCAATCTACAAATTAAAATAAAATATGTGCTACCATTCCCTTATATATAGTCAAAACACTACAGCAAAGAACTAAAACATATCATTAGGAATATGAGGGTTCTCTTATCTGTCCAGTGATTCAATATTCTTCTGGAAGAAAAGGGTAGGGGTGAGTTGCGATTCCCTTCCGGAGTCGTCCCCTTCCTTTCTTCCTAAAATAAAACAAATTACAAATATATTAGATACATTTGTTCAGTTAAAATTCTGTTCAAATACCTCTAAGTACACAGATATACAGATCATCGAAGATATACAGAGCACAGCATCCACTGTATATTATTCTCGTAAATGTACACTAAGTTCCTCATCTTGATTCAAACCTCCTGGGTTTTTGCTTTGTAAATTAATGATATGCCAAGATTCTCTCTGCCTGAGTTGTAACTCCCTATTGCCGCCCCTTCTGTTGTACTCTATCTGTTCTATGGCAAAGAAGGATAGCAGTGAGTTGTTGGATAGATGGTATTTAGCAAAGTGTCTTGCCACTGGGTAATGTGGGTCTTTGTTCTTGATCGCTCGCATATGTTCCAACACCCTCTTTTTCACTGCCAAAGTGGTACTTCCCACGTATCTTAAGTGGCAAGGGCACTCGAGGATATAGATAACAAAAGAAGTTCCACATGTTAGGAATTGGTCAATATTCCTTTCACCTACTGGTGTACTGTATTTTTTCCGCATGTGACTGTTGCGGCATGCTCTACAGTGGCCACACGGAAAAAACCCCTTTAAATTGAGTCGGGTGTTCTGGGGTTTAGAAATATCCCCTTTCATCAGTATATCTTTAAGATTTTTGCTTTTCCTGTAGGTGATTAGTGGGCGTGTGGGTAAGTCTTTGGCCAAACTGGGTTCCGTCTTTAATGTGTTCCAATTTTTATTCAGAATTTTGGCAATATTTTTAGATTCTGCGTTAAATGTGAGGATAACCCTAGGTTGGTTAGTTGTTTTTCTCTCTTCCTCCACTTTATCAAGCAGTGTTGTTTCCCTCGCAATGTCTTTCACTTTTTCGACCGCTCTGTCTAACACCCACTTGGGATATCCCCTTTCTTTGAATCTCTCAAGCATGGTATTTTGTTCAATGCGGAAATCCTCCATGTTACTGCAGTTTCTTCTTGCCCTGAGCAGTTCTCCAAACGGAATACTCCATTTTAAAGTTTCGGGATGGCTGCTCAGGGCATGAAGAAGACTGTTCCCTGCTGTTTCTTTTCTGTGTAACTTAGTGCAGATTTTGTTCTGGCGGATTTCCACCGTGACATCTAGAAATTCTATGGCTACCTTACTGATGTTATATGTAAGTTTCAGGTTATAATCATTGACATTTAGGTTGTTTATAAATGTAATTGCTGATTGTTCATCCCCCTTCCATATAATAAAAAGGTCGTCAATGTACCTAAGCCATTTAATTATTTTTTCTCCTGACTCTGTTTGGGTAAACTTACTCTGTACCTGTACCATCAGTGATGTCATTTGAGATGTCATGAGTGATGTCATGAGTGATGTCACTGATCATGTCATGAGTGATGTAATATGTGACGTCATCAGCAGTGCATTGCGGGCGCGCTAGTTATAGTTAGCTGAACTAACGATAACGGGGGAATTTCTGTGGTTTTGTACGAGTGAAATGTCCAACTAACTATAACGCCCCTGAAACCTATGGTTTTTTCAGTGAATTTCTAAGGTTTTTTAAATGCTAATTTCTAACTATAACATGCCTGAAACCTATGGTTTTTTCAGTGAATATATATATATATTTATTATACTATGTATACATGTGAAAATGTCTCGGTCCGCCTTTTTGCCTCGGTGGCACAGAAAAAATGGGTGGAACTGACATCAGCACGCCGACGAGGTCCTCTTATGGCTCCCATGACGTCATACGGTGTCGCGAGCTGAGCCGTGCTATTATGATGTCCTCGTCGATGTGGGAGAGCTAGGAAAGAACTTCCGTGGAATGCTGGTGCAGGGGATATTCACCTAAGTGTTCAGGCTAGTCCTTTGGGAGCAACTGTTTATGTTGTCACTCCAGAAACCGAAACCAGTGATCCGAGGGCAGAGGCCCTGCAGATGGCACACAAGGTGGGGTGCCCAGTCGTGTGCACCGGCGGGGCAGCGAAGTGACAAGCACCACAACCCACAAAAAAGGTAACGAGGGTACTGAATAACACAGGATCTTCTCTTTGTATGTGGCAGGAACAACAAAGTTAAAATACCCTAGTACCAAAATGTAGAATTAGTGCTACAACGGTCTTCAAGAGGACCTGCGATGCCGCTTCTGCCTCCCGTACCCAGGAGGCGGCACATGGGTCACTTGGTACGGTCATACTGCGGTGGGACGCACACTCGTTGACCTCTCATGGCACTGCTCCACACTTCAGGGAGGACGCTTTCCATTAGCTATGTTTTCTGATGACGTGTCGCACCGGCCCCGTCCAACAAAAGAACACCTTTAGATCCAAACAGACTCTTCCACTTTCTCACCGGAAGTGAAACCAGGCCACGCGGACACTTTCACACTACAACAGCTGGCAATGCACTTTTCGGTAACAAAACCACATTCCTTCCTCCTAATTAATCAAATAAACGTCTCACTGAAGAACAGGGACCAGCTTTGATCGGTAAACAGCCGTTACAATTACTTTTTTACTTCGCGATACCATTACAGCACATGCATTACCACGCATGCGTTGTACATCGTGAAGTCATTACTACACATTTTTTTAAATGCATGGTCTTTTACCATGCATGCCTTTATAACAAATTTTGGTGTAAAGGTATGTATGGTAAATGACCATGCATTCTAAAAAACATGTAGACGATCCACGTTGGTGTAAGGAAACAGAGGCTGTTCCGTTTCCTGACAATGACGTGCACTGCCCCTCAGAGACGATGTGAAGCAGGAACCACGAGGAGAGAGGAACCACTAGGAGTGAGAGGTAAGGGGGATTGGGCATGGGGTGTTTTTTTTCTAGGGTTTAGGGTAGTGCAGTGGTGTTTGGGTAGTGAAGGGGGTCGTGCTGGGGGTAGTGTTTTAGGGTTTAGGGTAGTACGGTGGTGTTTGGGTAGTGTAGGGGGTCATGCTGGGGTATTGTTTTAGGGTTTAGGGTAGTGTAGGGGTCATGCTGGGGGTAGTGTTTTAGGGTTTAGGGTAGTGCAGTGGTGTATGGGTAGTGTAGGGGGTCATGCTGGGGTAGTGTTTTAGGGTTTAGGGTAGTGCAGTGGTGTTTGAGTAGTGTAGGGGGTCATGCTGGTGGTAGTGTTTGAGGGTTTGGGGTAATGCAGTGGTGTTTGTGTAGTGTAGGGGGTCGTGCTGGAGGTAGTGTTTTATGGTTTAGGGTAGTACAGTGGTGTTTGGGTAGTGTAGGGGGTCGTGCTGGGGGTAGATTTAGGGTTTAGGGTAGTGTAGTGGTGTTTGGGTAGTGTAGGGAGTCATGCTGGGGGTAGTGTTTTAGGGTTTAGGGTAGTGCAGTGGTGTTTGTGTAGTGTAGGGGGTAGTGTTTTAGGGTTTAGGGTAGGTCAGTGGTGTTTGTGTACTGTAGGGGGTCATGCTGGGTTCTAGTGTTTTAGGGTTTAGGGTAGTGCAATGGTGTTTGTGTAGTGTAGAGGGTCATATTTTAGGGTTTAGGGTCGTGCAGTTGTGTTTGGGTAGTGAAGGGGGTTTTGCTGGGGGTAGTGTTTTAGGGTTTAGGGTAGTGCAGTTGTGTTTAGGTAGTGAAGGGGGTCATGCTGGGGGTAGTGTTTTAGGGTTTAGGGTAGTGCAGTGGTGTTTGTGTGGTGTAGGGGGTCATGCTGGGGGTAGATTTAGTGTTTAGGGTAATGCAGTGGTGTTTGTGTAGTGTAGGGGGTCATGCTGGTGTAGTGCTTTAGGGTTTAAGGCAGTGCAGTGGTATTTGTGTAGTGAAGGGGGTCATGCTTGGGGTAGTGTTTTAGGGTTTAGGGTAGTGCAGTGGTGTTTGTGTAGTGTAGGGGGTCGTGCTGGGGTAGTGGTTTAGGGTAGTGCAGTAGTGTAGAGGCTTGTGCTGGGGGTAGGTTTGGGATTTAGGGTAGTGCAGTGGTGTTTGGGTAGTGTAGGGAGTCGTGCTGGTGGTGGTGTTTTAGGGTTTAGGGTAGTGCAGTTATGTTTGGGTAGTGTAGGGTTTTGTGCTGGGGGTAGTGCTTTAAGGTTTAGGGTAGTGCAGTGGTGTTTGGGTAGTGGAGGGGGTAGTGTTTTAGGATTTAGGGTAGTGCGCCCAACCAGCCACAATATCCGTGGACAAAGGGGATCCTGACTCTTTTGAACGCTCCGCCAATTGAATAATTTGGGTCAAGGGCCCTACCACATCCAAGACCTATCAATTCCTTTCTTGGGATCCCTCATATACTTGGAGAAAAGGGTACATAGTTTCTCATCAATTTCAGGTGTGTGTGCCACCTTCCCCTTCAGTGAGGGCCTGGGGCATTCTCCCCTCATCCTATTCCTGACCTCCCTTTCAAGGGGTTGATGGATTTTCCCCACCACATACTCTGTCACTTTGGTCAGGGGTCCACCCCGCCGACCTAGGATGGTAAATTTGGGTAGGCTTGAACATGTCCGAGTGGACCCCGTCCCCAACCTGGGACTGAGAGGAGTGGGACTCTGCAAGCCAGGGATGCCCGAGTCCTTATCCTCATCAGAGGAGAAATCGTCCTCCGACACACCCTCTCCCTCTAAGGGAAACCCGCCGTTGGGGTCTACAACAGTGGTGACAGTGTCGCAATTTTCTCTGGACTCCTCCTCCTCCCGGCAGGGTGCGTGTTTTAGCATTCTTGCACTCTTGAGGAAGGTCTCCGTAAGTTTATCAAATGCTTTCATGTGCCCCGCGTTATGCTTAACGGCCCTTTTATTCCCCATCTGGGAGCTACTGGGACCCGCCATCACCAGATCTGGGTCACTGAACACCCCAGTGATGCTTTTCGCCAGCTTATTAACCTGATCCCTAATAGGAGCCAGCGCCCTAGAAATAGCCAGAGAGAGGGCTTGGTCCACTGGTGGAGGGAGAAGTTGGGGGGCCATTCCTCCTCCACTTCCTGGTAGGAGGAGTAAAAATGGTCTTCTGGAGAAGACATGATAGCAGAGGGTGTAAGCACAGAACAAATGCCCTTAAAATCCTTAAGGCAGCCCCCTCGCCGGTGCTCCAACTGGTGGGCTTTCCCCAAAGCTGTTATAAGAATAGACTGAGGCGCAATACCAATTACCACCACCAGGTGGCGCTGGTCACTAACGTGGCCGTGTGAGGAAATCATCGTATAGCGGTGCCAAAATTAGGCGAGGGTTGGTCAGGAATCAAGCAGACACTAAAGGAGTGACGGGATTCCCAAACGTGCGTAAAGACCAACGGGAGCGCTCGACGGAGATGCGTCGCTCGGACCAGACGCGCCTGACAGGATCTCACCGCGCGCAGAGCGCACAACGGAAGAAACTGCGAGGGGAGAACACTCTCGGGCAAGAGCCTGCTGTGCAGGAAATATGAAACAATACCAAGGCAATAATGCTAATAACGTGCACAAGAAACCGCTATACAAATAGCAACAACGTCAGATTAAGCCAAGAATGTAATGAATGCACTTAACTGACGAGCAGTGAAGAAAGAGGAAGTGGAAAGGATGTCACGATATTATATACGATGGACTGTGATATGATTGGACTATAGTTGCCTTGGAGACTACCCCCCTAATGGTTCATGGGTTGTGTGGTCTTTTGTTTAATGATTGTTGTGTTACGTTTTCTTTGAACTGCTATGCAAATAAAGTGAGGAAAGATATGCATAGTCCTCGCCTCCGTCCTGCCATAGAATTCATTAAACTTTATTCGATCTGATTTAGAAACATAGATCATAAAAGTGTACATAAAAACAGTAAATCCTCTTTCCTGATACAATACAGTGAGAATTAATTAAAACCAGTAGGTAAAAACGGGTGTTACAAAGCCCGGTTCAGAGCAACTTCAGGTTAACAGAATCGTAAAGTTCAATGTTTCACAAGATCAATCTCATGTACTACGTGCAAAATACGCAATAAGGGGTCAAAGTAAGATGTAACGCTCCAATACCTGACCAGTCTGCGCTATATAAAACTGCAGAAAAACTAAAAATAAAAAGGGTTTTGCACACTTCTGACATTGGGCTATATGTGGGCTACTTCTGGGTGATATGTGTGCTACATTTGGGCTCTTTTTTCTCTGGTGACCATCTTGGGAGACTTATTTGTTATGAAGTTTCCTAATTTCCTCATTTACTACAGTCTCCTCAGTAGGAAATGCTCTCAGTTTTTTACTTTGATTCCATCAAGAAGGCATTCAGATGTGTCCCACATTTGCCATAAATTCAGAATGTTAGTACTCTAGTTGTTCATTAGATCACTGTAGTAAAGCTACTGCTCACCAGGGAGTTAACTGGTAGTCTACTGCTGGTATTGAAAGTGATTGTTTCAGTCTGCATGTCAGAATTTTCTAATGAAATAGAAGAGGATTTGAGATCTCACTTAAAACATGCCCTAAATTTTCTTTCTGCAGCACTAACTATATTTTTTATAGCAAAATAAACCCCCTCATTTTGTTTCTTTTTTAATTAAATGTTTTAAGTGTTACCAGTTTATTCCAATCAAGATGGCTTCAGGTGTGCCATAATTTTGTCATAAGTAAGGCTGTTAGCGCTCTAGTTGTTCTTTAGAACACTCTGGGAAGCTGCAGTAGAACACAAAGGCATCAACTGACAGGCTGCTCCTGTTGAAATATAACAGGAAGATATTTGAGATCTCACTTAAAACATGTCCTAATTTTTCTTTCTACAGCACTAACCATAATTTCTATGACGAAATGAACCCCCTTATTTTGTTCCCTTTAAATTAAATATTTTAAGAGTTACCAGTTTATTCCAATCAAGATGGCTTCAGGTGTGCCATACTTTTGTCATAAGTAAGGCTGTTAGCGCTCTAGTTGTTCTTTAGAACACTCTGGGAAGCTGCAGTAGAACACAAAGGCATCAACCGACAGACTGCTCCTGTTGAAATATAACAGGAAGATATTTGAGATCACACTTGAAACATGTCCTAATTTTTCTTTCTACAGCACTAACCATAATTTCTATGACAAAATGAACCCCATCATTTAGTTCCTTTTTAAATTAAATGTTTAAAGTGTTACTAGTTTATCACAATCAAGAGGGCTTCAGGTGTGCCATACTTTTGTCATAAGTAAGGCTGTTAGCGCTCTAGTTGTTCTTTAGAACACTCTGGGAAGCTGCAGTAGAACACAAAGGCATCAACTGACAGGCTGCTCCTGTTTAAATATAACAGGAAGATATTTGAGATCTCACTTGAAACATGTCCTAATTTTTCTTTCTACAGCACTAACCATAATTTCTATGACAAAATGAACCTCATCATTGTGTTACTTTTTAAATTAAATGTTTTAAGCGTTACCAGTTTAGTCCAATCAAGATGGATTCAGGTGTGCCATACTTTTGTCATAAGTAAGGCTGTTAGCGCTCTAGTTGTTCTTTAGAACACTCTGGGAAGCTGCAGTAGAACACATAGGAGCAAACTGACAGTCTCTGCCCTTGTTGGATGTTCATGATTTACTGAGAATGACAGACTTCATTTGCACATGACTGAGAAAGATAATGTGAATTTAACAGAAAATATGCTCTCATTTTAGCTTCAGTTTTCTCTCAAACATGATTCATGATATCCCAGCAGAAGGTTTTTCACAAGGTAAAATCACCTTAGAACACACCACAATTCCTGAAATTAGTATGGTACTATCAACAAATGAATTCTGATGTAGATAAAGTCTGTTATCACCCTTTATAGTTCTCCTTTTGGTAACCCTCAAATCTTCGATTCACTACAATCCATTTCAATGGGGTACTATCATGTATATTGGTCCTAAGATGACTGCCAGCAATTTCAGGATGAAGTGCTGACAGCCAATCAGATCTCACGATGAGATGTGTTGTTAGGCTCCACCCTGATATTGAAACTTTTTCTTTTTCCAATTTCTCATGAACTACTGAACGGATTTACACCATTTAACAAAAAGGGATCTTTCTGAACCAAGGGCTACCTTTTTGCCAAATTTGGTGTAATTCCGTTCAGCAGTTCGGGCTGTAGCCGTGTCTAAAGTTTCCTATAATAATTAACATGGAGAAAACACGTTTTAGGACCCCCCTTTTTTCTCTGTCCCCACTTCCCGAATCACCCCGAAATATTTAAGGTAGGAGCTGACTGGAGCGCCCCACGAGTCTTGGAAATTACACGAAGATTCGTCAATTGACTGGGAAAGGAATGTTACTGGGAAAAGAATGTTACGATTTTCCTATGGATAATAGGTCCTAACTATAACTATAACTACCTACTGGCGACCGCCAGTAGGTAATGTATATATATATATATATATATATATATATATATATATATATATATATTCACTTAAAAAACCATGTGTTTCACACATGTTATAGTTAGGTGGACATTTCACTCGTAAAAAACCAATGAAATTCCACCGTTATAGTTAGTTCAGATAACTATAACTCGCGCGCCCGCAATCCAGTGCTCATGACGTCACATATTTCATCACTCATGACATGGTCAGTGGCATCACTCATGACATCACTGATGACATCATCCTTGTGACAGAGTGGCGGTCGCGCGAGTTATAGTTATCTGAACTAACTATAACGGTGGAATTTCATTGGTTTTTTAAGAGTGAAATGTCCACTTAACTATAACATGTGTGAAACCTATGGTTTTTTAAGTGAATTTGCAAGGTTTTTTAAATGCTGATTCCTAACTATAACGTGCCTGAAACCTATGGTTTTTTAAGAGAATTTCTACATATATATTTTTTTTAATGGTTTTTCACTGTGCGCGCACGGAGCGCGCACCGTGCGCGCACCCCGCGATTTAAAAAAAAAAAAATAATGTTTTTTCACCCTTCGGGGTCCTTTAGGGACCCCCTGACAAAGGCTAGGGGGTCAGGAACTCTCTACCCTGCCCCCTTTTCACGTTCGCCACCTCTCTTTTTCACTCTCACACCCACAACAAACAAAATGGCTGCCGACACTTCCTGATTTTCGCCCGATTCGAACGTTGACTGACATGTAACCACCAATCAGAATTACGCTCGCGCACGTTAGGGTGCGCGGCTATAGATATGTATGTGCTTTTAAATGCAATTTTCTCTTTAACTACTGAACATATATGCAAAAGGCACTTCCCTGACCTGAGGACTACCTCTCTGCCAAATTTCAAGTAATTCTGTTCAGCCGTTCGGGCTGTACCTTCGACTAAAGGTCCTATGGGAAAATGCATGGGGGAAACGTGTTTTGGGACCCCCCTTTTTTCTCAGCCCCCGCTTGACGAATCACCCTGAGACTTTCAGGGTAGGAGCTGAGCGGAGCGCCCCAATAGTTTTGAAAATTTTGCGAGGATTCGTCAACCGGCGCCAAACTTATTCAAAATAGAATTTTCAGATTTCCTATGGAAAGACAGTCCTAACTATAACTATCTACTGGCGATCGCCAGTAGATAATATATATATATATATATATATATATATATATATATATATATATATATATCACTGAAAAAAACATAGGTTTCAGGCACGTTATAGTTAGGAATTAGCATTTAAAAAACCTTAGAAATTCACTGAAAAAACCACAGGTTGCAGGGGCGTTATAGTTAGCTAGACTTTTCACTCGTACAAAACCATTGAAATTCCCAGGTTATAGTTAGTTCAGCTAACTATAACTCGCGCGCCCACAATGCACTGCTGATGACGTAACATATTACATCACTCATGACATGGTCAGTGACATCACTCATGACATCACTGATGACATCTCAAATGACATCACTGATGACATCACTGATGACTTCATCCAGTGAATGTGTGTTTTTCTGAAAATTACATATGTTTTATATATGTATATCTCAAGGTCGATGGAAGACTAAATGGGTATATAAGTGTCTAAATGGATGATTTGTTTTTGAAAAATTTATTGTATAACTGACTGATTAAATGTATCTTAGTGAATACATTGCTTAGTGAGTAATGTTTAAATATGTAAATATCTGTATCAGTCTCTCACTTTGTATATAAGTGGCTGCATGGGTTGGTGAGTAGCTACATGAGTGTCTATATAGGTTATTAGTTGGTTTTTTGAGTATCAGTATGAGTGTCTGAGTGTCAGTATGGTTCGGTGGGGGTATTACGTAGTGCATAGGTGCATGAATGAGTGACTCACTGTTTGTGTTGAAGACAGCATGTGTGCAGGACTGTATGGGCGGATGAGTGTGTGCATGGGTGTGTTAGTGAGTGAATGACTGTCTCAATAGTGTCTTTATGAGTAACTACATTTGTTTTAAACTAGTATATGTGACTATTGGTGTATATAAGTGAGTATATGTGAGAGTGAGAGTTTTGAAGAGTTCCTGTACAAATAAGTAGGTGTTTCTATAAGTGATTGTTTAAGAGAGTAAGTATGTGTATGTTTCTGTGGAAGTAAGTGTGGTAGTGTGTATATAACTGTATATGCAAGTAAATGGATGTTTGATACTTTGTTTGCATGTGTGACTATGTGTGTGAGTAACTCTATGGATGAGTGGTGGTGTGTAACAGGATGTATAGGTGTATGAGAACATATGATGAGTGAGTACATTTATGAGTGACTGTATAGGGACTGTTGGTGAATGAGTGGATGTGTGTGTAGATCTTGTACTTATTGAATAGGCGTGTTGTAACTGGTATTGGTATGTCCATTGTTTTGAAAATGTTAGTTTGTATTTTTGAGTGTGTGCATCAAAGTTAATATTAGGGTGAGAGTATGTGAGAGTGAGAGATTGAAAGAGTTCCTGTATGAATAAGTATGTGTTTCTATAAGTGATTGTTTAAAAGACTAATTATGTGTAAGTTTCTGTAGAAGTAAGTGTGGTGGTGTCTGTATAACTGTATATGCAAGTAAATGGATGTTTGATTCTTTATTAGCATGAGTGACTATGTGTGTGAGTAACTCTATAGATGAGTGGCATTGTGTAACAGGATGTATAGGTGTATGAGTACATGTGATGAGTGAGTATATGTATGAGTGACTGTATAGGACTGTTGGTGAATGAGTGGATGTGTATGTGGATCTTAGAATTACTGAATAGGTTGTTGTAACTGATATTGGTATGTCCATTGTTTTGAACATTTTAGTTTCTATTTTTGAATGTGTGTATCAAAGGTTATATTAGGGGGAGAGGAGGTCTGCCACTCTATCAGCAAGGATGATGTCATCAGTGATGTCATTTGAGATGTCATCAGTGATGTCATGAGTGATGTCACTGACCATGTCATGAGTAATGTAATATGTGACGTCATCAGCAGTGCATTGTGGGCGCGCGAGTTATAGTTAGCTGAACTAACTATAACGGGGGAATGTCAATGGTTTTGTACGAGTGAAAAGTCCAGCTAACTATAACGCACCTGAAACCTATGGTTTTTTCAGTGAATTTCTAAGGTTTTTTAAATGCTAATTCCTAACTATAACGTGCCTGAAACCTATGGTTTTTTCAGTGAATTTCAAAAGTTTTTTAAATGCTAATTTCTAACTATGCCTACAGAGATAGGACATGTGAAGAAAGAAGAAAAAACGCACAGAAAGAAAAAAAAGAAATGCAGAAAGAAGCAACAGAAGTCCTCAAAGACGAAGAAAAGTGCAGGAAGAAGGATAACGTGCAGAAAGAACAAACAGAAGAGCAGAAGAAGCCTTGTTGCAAAATCATCCTGTACCCTCAACTTTTTCAGAAGGATACTGGTGGTAACTGAGTCTGACTAACCAGTCCTAGAGCCAGTGCTATGTTAAAAGACACTCAGAATACAGTGAAAACACCTACATACACTAGGGAACACTATGCGTTGGGGTCCCCCTGTGATCAGCATGACCTCCTCTGTAAACCCCTAGTATATAATAGGGCAGGGGATTAAAACTACCTCTTAAAACGCGTCACAGGGCGTGTTTGCACACGTCACCTCAGGCCCCATCCCCTCATTTCCCCACTGTGTAAACACGCCCTGTGGCCGTTTTAAGTTGGGAAATTAAGTCCCCTTGAATAATGAGGGTCCCTAGGGTCCAACTAGACCACTAGGTACCTCCAGTAAGCGCCACAGAGCTGCGTTGCAGAGAGAAGTAAAAAGGGGCACGGCCTAGACCACCTCTCTGCAATGCAGCGCAGTGGCGCTTACTGGAAGCACTTGGTGGGCTAGTTGGCCCCCAAGGTCCCTCAGGATTGAAGGGGAATTATTTCCCCAACTTAAAACGCACCACAGGGCTTGTTTGGACACGTTAACTCAGGCCCCGTCCCCTCTCTTCACCACTGTGTAAACACGCCCTGTGGCAGTTTTTTGTTGGGAGATTAAGTTCATTTGAATCCTGAGGGTTCCTAGGGTCCAACTAGCCCACTAGGTACCTCCAGTAAGCGCCACAGAGCTGCGTTGCAGAGAGGTGTAAAAAGTGGCACGGCCTGGACCACCTCTCTGCAACGCAGCTCAGTGGCGCTTACTGGAAGCACCTGGTGGGCTAGTTAGCCCCCAGAGGCCCTCAGGATTGAAGGGGAATTATTTCCCCATCTTAAAACGCGCCATAGGGCGTGTTTGCACACGTCACCTCAGGCCCCGTCCCCTCCCTTCACCACTGTGTAAACGCGCCCTGTGGCCGTTTTAAGTTGAAAGATTAAGTCCCCTTGAATCCTAAGGGTCCCTAGGGTCAAACTAGCCCACTAGGTACCTCCAGTAAGCGCCACAGAGCTGCGTTACATAGAGGTGAAAAAAGGGGCGTGGCCTCAGAACACCTGTCTGCAACGCAGCTCCCTGGCGCATACTGGAGATACCTGTTGGCCTAGTTGGCCCTCAGGGACCCTCAGTATTGAAGGGGAATTAATTCCCCAACTTACAACTGGCCAGGGGGCGCGTTTGCAGAGTGCTGCAAGGAGGGGGCATGGCCTCCGGCGCGATGCCGGTCTTTTATTTATTTTATTTTTTTAAGAAGGAGGACTGTGTGGCCCCCCCTTCTTTTTCTAATTTACTGGCCCTGGAGACCCCATCCCCCAGGGCCTGCACCATAACTTTTTTGTTGAAAAAAATAAATGTGGCCCTCCCAAGGCCTTAATCGGCCCCGGGGACCCCAACCCCCGGGTCATGGCCTTTTTTTTTATTATTCTTTAGGACGGGGCTGCATTGCCCCCCTCCTCAGGACACTTATGGCCCCGGGGAACCCATCCCCCGGGGCCGGCCTTTGTTTTTTATTATTTTTAAATAATATATATTTATAGAAACACCTAGGACATGCTGGACAAACCGTATGTACCTATCACCATGACGATTTGCGTGATATTCATTAAAAGGCGACTATGCATAGAATGAATCCACATGGAATGTATTTACACCGCTAGTGAAGCTCTGACGTGTCTGACGCCCTACCGTGCCTAATCCCGGTGCCCCCGCCGGTGGGTACTCTCCAAGTAGACACCCTTGGCGTTTATTTATACAAACATGGGTAGCTATTGACGGGCACATTTAATATACACGCACACCAAGCCATTCAAAGGGGATTCGACAAAAATTCGACCAAACTATGCAAGAAACCCCCCTCACGGTTAATAAAACACACATCCACCGCTGGATGTGTAATACTTTTTATTTTACTCTCTGGAAAGGAGACGAACCTCACTTGAGAGTCACAGCGTGCTCCTGGCTGAGCCCAATGCTGTGTTACACCCACCAGTGCCCGCCGAGTGCCTCACACCTCTGTGTTGTATTTCACCAGCTAGTGCGTATGCTATAACACTCTCTAGCCCATGTGCACTGTAACACCACCCCGTGAATATGTCATGCCACACTTGCCTTCACACGGGTTATATTGCCCCATCTAACGTGCCTTCCTCGATGCCTATGTTATAACGCACAGTGCTATGCCATACATATTACAATCTGGGATCCATATCTTTGTCACAGTGCATATGCAACGTTCCACTCCCCAGCACATATTTTATATTACAACTTTAGAGACTAGTTAGGTTACACAACACTGCCCTGTGCATTTTACACTCCAAGGCGCATATCGCATAGCACACGCTAGTGCCTGTGCTATCTCGCGCTCTCCAATGAATCTGTCATTGCGCACAATGTATTGCATATTATATTTCACGCCCCGGTTCATCTTATATCACACTTTTTGGTGCATAGTTTATACCATATACTATATCTAGTTTTCATTTTCAATCGTGCTCCCAGGACCATGTTGTATTTAACACTGCGTCCACCTACCCTTTTCACGGGCATTACATTTTGCAATGGGGGTGGAGGGTCAGGGGATGTTTCTGCCAAGTGAGCCCGGAGTCACAGTCACAAACATCCTCTTCTTCCTGAATAAAAGTGAGATAATGCTGCATACTTGTTCATATTTTAAGTAGTTCGCACAGACACACATTTTAAAAACAATAAAGTTCCTAATACCCACCTTCTCTGAACAGTTAGCTTGCTGTCCCATCCACCTCCTCCCTATCCTCTGTTGTCTGAATCCACGGACTAGCCTCCTCCCTCCTGCCATGCATGGTCTGATGTGCTGCCACTGCCCTCCATTTAGCATGATGTACCAGTCCACTCCTCCTGCCCTCCATTGCCCAATTCTATGGCCCATCATTGACCTCCTGCTTAGCCTCTGTGATTCGCTTGCTGCCCCTATTCTCCTTCCCCCTGCCCTCTTTGTGCATGCCCCTGCTCCATCCTTTTTGCCCACCATGTTCCATGGACCTGCCACTCCTATCTACTCTGAGTGTTCTGTTGAGCTGCACTGCCCTCCCACCTGCCTAGCATTGTCAGATGACTGTAACCTGTCTCTGCCACCTCCACACTGCCTGTCCACATGCCATGCCCCTATCCCCTTCCTCCTGTCCTCCATGGTTCATTTTACTGCCACACCCTTCTGCCCTCCCTGGTCTGTTGTGCTGCAACTGCTCCTCCTGCCTGCCCCGTGCGGCCTGTTGTGAGGCCCCTTCCCCTGAACTCTCTTGTCTGTGCCCAGGTCCTGACCCTCCCTTCTATCCTCCATGGTCCTTTATGCATGCCCCTGCACCCTCCTTCTTGCCCATCATAGCCATTGTGCTGCCACTAACCCTCCCGTTTGCCTTGCATGGTCGTCTGTGCTGCCATGGCCCCTCCCACCTTCCCTGTGTGGTCAGCTAGCTGCCCCTGACCCCCTCCCACCTTCCCTCCATGGTCTGTGTGTATGCCATCATAGTCTCATTGTTGCTCTCCATGGTGTGTCTTGTTTCTAGTGCCCAACCTGCCTGACCTACATGGTCATCTTGCTGCTCCTGCCCTGCCCCCTTGCCCCCAGCCCTCTGTTTCCATGTGCAGACCCCTATTCCCTCCCTCCTGGCTTGTCTGTTCCATTGTAATGCCCCTGATCCATCCCTCCTGCCCTTTATGGTCTGTTATGCTGCAGCTTTCTCTCCTGTCTGTCCATTATGGTCAGCTACCTACCATTGCCTCTTTCCCCTCTTTTCTCTGTTGTCCATGTGCATGGTCCTGTCCCCTCCCTATTGCTTTCTATGGATTGTTGTGCTGCACTCCCATCCCGCATGCGCTGTGTGGTGTATTGTGCTGCTGCAAACCCTGATGCCTGCCCTGTAGGGTCAGTTTGGTGCACCTCTCCATGTCCCTCCTGTCCTCTGTTATCCGAGTCCCTGTCCCTATCCCAATTCCTCCTGCCTACCATGATCCAATGTACCATACTTGCGAACATTTTGAAATTGGTAAGAGGGAGATTTTGAAAAAAAACTGGGGTATTGATTTTCCCCTTTGAGTTACATTGAAAAAGAGGAGATTGTAGACAGGAGACAGATCAAATAAAGAACATTTGAGCTTAAAAACATTGGACGTTTCCTGCCTTCAATTTTCAGAGTCCGTGCCCCTGGTCTCTGCCTCTCAACAGTATCCCAATGAACAACTAGATTGCTAACATTCTATATTTATTACAAAAGTGTGGAACGCCTGACGTCATCTTGATGTAATCAAAACTATAATACCTAGAGTATTTCCTTTAGAAATTACATATATGAGAGGGTCTTATTTGCATCAAAATTATGGTTAGTGCTCTAAAAAACTAAAATGAGGACATATTTTCTGAGTTTTCAAATAGCGACAAAGAACTTTTAAATTATTTGTAATCTTTATGTTTTTTTATCCAGTTGACCACTTGATTAAATGTTGCACCTAGGGGAGAGGATGTGGTGTTACTTCCAGAGCTGCAGACTTTGCAACTGGGGAACCAGGTTGGAGTTTCGGCTTCAGCTCAACATTCTGTGATTCTGGTCAAATCATTTAATCTCCCCATGTCTACAACCAAAATGAATTTGATCTTGTGTGATGTAACCAATGCTCATGTAAAGCACTCCAATACCTGACAAGTCTGCAATATATAAAACTGCAAATACACACAAAATAAGTGTTTTGCACACTTCTGTCATTGGGCTACATGTGGGCTACTCCTGGGTGATATTTGTGCTGCATTTGGGCTCTTTTGTCTCTGGTGGCCATCTTGGGAGATTTATTTGTTATGAAGTTTCCTAATTTCCTCATTTACTGCAGTCTCCTCAGTAGGAAATGCTTTCAGTTTTTTACTTTGATTCCATCAAGAAGGTATTCAGATATGTCACACAATTGCCATAAATTCTGAATGTTAGCACTCTAGTTGCTCATTAGATCACTGTAGTAAAGCTACTGCTCACCATGGAAGTCTGCTGCTGGTATTAAAAGTGCATGTTTCAGTCTGCATATCAGAATTTTTTTAATGAAATAGAAGAGGATTTGAGAAGTCGCTCAAAATGTGCCCTAATATTTCTTTCTTCAGCACTAATCATAATTTCTATGGCAAAATAAACCCCCTCATTGTGTTCCTTTTTAAATTAAATGTTTTAAGTGTTACCAGTTAATTCCAATCAAGATGGCTTCAGGTGTGCCATACTTTTGTCATAAGTAAGACAGTAAGCGCTCTAGTTGTTCTTAAGAACACTCTGGGACATTCTGTCATTGGGCTATACTTGGGCTACATCTGGGTGATATTTGGGCTACATTTGGGCTCTTTTGTCTCTGGTGGCCATCTTGGAGATTTATTTGTTATGAAGTTTCCTAATTTCCTTATTTACTGCAGTCTCCTCAGTGGGAATACTTTCAGTTTTTTATTTTGGGTCCATCAAGAAGGCATTCAGATGTGTCACACATTTGCCATAAATTCTGAATGTTAGCACTCTAGTTGCTCATTAGATCACTGTAGTAACTACTGCTCACCAGGGAAGTCTGCTGCTGGTATTCAAAGTGCATGCTTCAGTCTGCATGTCAAAAAAAATTATGAAATAGAAGAGGATTTGAGAAGTCAAAATGTGCCCTAATTTTTCTTTCTGCAGAACTAATCATAATTTCTATGGCAAAATGAACCCCCTCATTGTGTTCCTTTGTAAATTAAATGTTTTAAGTGTTACCACTTTATTCCTATCAAGATGGCTTCAGGTGTGCCATTCTTTTGTCATAAGTAAGACTGTTAGCGCTCTAGTTGTTCGCTAGAACACTCTGGGACATTCTGTCATTGGGCTATACTTGGGCTACATCTGGGTGATATTTGGGCTACATTTGGGCTCTTTTGTCTCTGGTGGCCATCTTGGAGATTTATTTGTTATGAAGTTTCCTAATTTCCTTATTTACTGCAGTCTCCTCAGTGGGAATACTTTCAGTTTTTTATTTTGGTTCCATCAAGAAGGCATTCAGATGTGTCACACATTTGCCATAAATTCAGAATGTTAGCACTCTAGTTGCTTATTAGATCACTGTAGTAAAGCTACTGCTCACCAGGGAAGTCTGCTGCTGGTATTGAAAGTGCATGTTTCAGTCTGCATGTCAGAATTTTTTAATGAAATAGAAGAGGATTTGGGAAGTCACTCAAAATGTGCCCTAATTTTTCTTTCTGCAGCACTAATCATACTTTCTATGGCAAAATGAGCCCCCTCGTTTTGTTCCTTTTTAAATTAAATATTTTAAGAGTTACCACTTTATTCCAACCAAGATGGCTTCAGATGTGCCATGCGTTTGTCATAAGTAGGACTGTTGGCGCTCTAGTTGTTCTTTAGAACACTCTGGGAAGCTGCAGTAGAACACAAAGGAATCAACTGACAGTCTCTGCCCTTGTTGGATGTACATGTTTTACTGAGAATGTCAGACTTCATTCTCACATGACTGAGAAAGATAATGTGAATTTACAGAAAATATGCTCTCAGTTTAGCTTATAGATCACCTTCCAAACCTCTGTGGGAAAAGCATGAGAAAATAGTTTTCTCTCAAACATGATTCATGATATCACAGCAGAAGGCTTTTTCACATGGTAAAATCACCACAGAACACACCACAATTCCTAAAATGAGTATGGTACCATCCACAAATGATTTATAATGTAACTAAAGTCTTAAAACCTTCTATTAACTGCAATGCTTTTTAATGAGGTGCTATCATGTATATTGGTCCCAAGATGGCTGCCAACACTTCTTGGATGAAGAATGACAGCCAATCAGATCTCACGGTGAGATGTGGGGTTAGGCTCCGCCCAGATATATATGTGATTTTACTTTTGATTTTCTCAGAAACTACTGAACAGATTGACACCATATATGCAAAAGGCACATGCCTGACCTGAGGACTACCTCTTTGCCAAATTTCAAGTAATTCTGTTCAGCCGTTTGGGCTGTACCTTTGACTAAAGGTCCTATGGGAAAATGCATGGGGAAAACGTGTTTTGGGACCCCCCTTTTTTCTCAGCCCCCGCTTGACGAATCACCCCGAGACTTTCAGGGTAGGAGCTGAGCGGAGCACCCCATTAGTTTTGAAAGTTTCACGAAGATAAGTCATTCGGCGCCAAAGTTATTCAAAATAGAATTTTCAGATTTCCTATGGGAACTCGGTCCTAACTATAACTATCTACTGGCGACCGCCAGTAGATAATATATATATCTAGTATAGGTAGTTATAGTTATAGTTAGAACCTAGTTTCCATAGGAAAAGCATTTTTTGATTTGGTAATAACTTTGGCGTTGTTTGATGACCACCTCTTACCTGCTGACCTCCTGAAGGGGTGGTGTGTGTGGGGTGGGGGTTGCTGGTTGCCATGGTTTTGTGCTCCAAGCTGTCCCACCCAGGAACATCATGGTGCCGAAAATCTTCACCAGTGCCAGACTGAAGTGTGGGGGGGAGGTGGCATTAAACTTCACTCGCTGTCACCAAGAGAAAACTTTCCTGACTTCACTCATCTACACCAGCATGATAAAAAGTATTTCTCACACCCACAAAACATTTCCACTGCATCTCTTGAAACCTTTGTTAAGGGCGCACTCTTCTAAGCTCGCCCTGTTTTTGTTTCCTGCTGTCACTCTGTCCTCTTTCTGGTCTATTTTCTAGCTCTTCAGCTTTGTCTTATTTCTATTGTGAAAGGCAAAAAATGACACATTGGAAAAAAGTGACATTTTTCTGGGGCAATCGTTGTGACTTCATCCTTTCATCGTGAGACGAGAAAATGACTTTTTAACGAAATGATTTTGGTTTTGGAATGCTTTCACTTGCAGGGAGGAATATCTTATTTAATACATTAATATTTTCAGAGTAGCTGTTTTGCCCAGGCACACTTTTTTTCCATGGAAATTGTGTGGAATTTAAAAAGTAGGTACTTATACCAGCAGAAAGAAGGCTTCCTCTGAGTTGGAATCTACGATAGGCAGTGGGCAAGATGGGTGGGATCTGAGGGGCATGATTTGCCCATACTTTTTTTATTTATGAAAAACAGTTCCCCTAATTGTAGTGAAAAGACAACCATCCTGGGATGGTTGATTCTGGCACCTGAAATGCTTCAGCTGATTTGGGAGGTAGAGGGTTCTAAACAAGCCTTCCTGCCAGGGTTCCCACTTGCCTGAAAGAAATGTAAATGTGCGCAACTGATCAATCTCCAAATGTAAAGGGTGCTTGGAAGCTGGTAGTGGCTTTAAAATTAACAGAGTCACTTACAGCTTCCTGATGACACAGGTGCATTATTTTTAAGTGGTATTTCAAGGGGGTTACCAGTTGAGATGTGAAGTGCCTGTTTCTAAAGAACATCTGTAAAACAATTGCACCATGTGCCATCTGGGTATTACTAAAATCTACATTTTGGAAGCACTATATTGTGTATAATGCAAGTTTAAAATAATGATGTACATATTCTCATGCTTTCTGTCACAGACTGGAACATCTTAGCACTAAACATACACAAGTCACAATTCTCCACTGCACCAATAAAATCTTACACAACCCTGCTAAAGCAATTGCATCTCAAACAACCACTGGGCAAATACAGCTTAAAGTTAATACTCTGGACAAGGTTAGTGGCCCTTCCAATAAGATAATTGAATGCAAGCTGGAAGTCACTAAAAACATTGTCCATTGCAGACTGTGTGACTCTAGTAAGGGATCACAGGCTCGCCTGCTATGTTGCTGTCAGGCCTTGCACAATACCGGACGTATGCTTTTGAGGCCAATCTTTTTACATCGTGGCATACGATCCATCACAGAGGCTCAAAACCTTTTATTTTATTTGGAAACGGTGAGAGGCATGGCCAACTTTTGCATATTTATACATCTGGCATGGACAGTGCTAAAGGATAGGTTACAGGAAATTACATTCCAATAACCGGTCACTGCCTCGCCACCTAGCAGAAGTAACAAGTCTTGTCCTTGTTTCCCTCCTTAAGTTGTTTTTAGCTAGCTGTTAATTGACTTGTAACAGAACTGTATAGAATGAACTTTTTATACTGCTTTTTTCTCAGCACATAATTTTTTAGGTTTTGCCTGCACATTGTTTGAGCTGTGCTTGTGAAATCTCTTGTATTCAATATATCTTAAAAGCGGGCTCTTATCAGTTCCCATGCCCAAATTACTCTGTTAATTCGCTTTTGTGTGGAACTTTATTTTTGTTGTTAGCTTCCCCTGCTGCACGCATTTACGATACATCTACTAAAGCTGTTCCAACTGTTTAAGCCCCATTCATTGTCAAGATAAGATCTCTTCCCAGAGAAAAGGCAGACAGCTTCTAACAGTATGCTGGAATACTTGCCCTTTATTACTTAGGAGTGTAAAGCAGATGCTTTAGCCTTAGAACTTTTGTGGCACTTCCTATTTTTTACTCAATACCTTTCTTTGAACTGTGTATGCATTATCAGATTGATTTTTTTTCAACCTAATCTATGTGGTCATTATGATCACATTATGAATGCTGCAATAAACATTGCACTTTAAAAATAAAGTAACTATACAAGAGATATGATATATTGTATTAGTAAACTGGCAGCCACAGGTGCAGTTAACTTGCAGACAACAGGGTCATGATTTGAATGGTGCAGCAGGTGCTGTAGCACCGGGCCCAAAAGTTGTCAGAAGTCCTCTAAACACATAATATTGCTATATTTCAATACTAAGCAAGCAGTCACAATTGCAGTTATCTTGAAGTTCAAAGGGACTTGATTTGAATGGTGCAGCAGGTGCAGTGGCATCGGGGTCAAAAGCTCTAGAGACCCCACTAAACCCAGATTATTGCTAAAATGTCAAACCAAACAAACAGTTACCTTGCAGTTGAAAGGGGATTGATTTAAATAGTGCAGCAGGTGCAGTGGCATCTGGGCCCAAAGGTTTCATAACTCCACTAAACACCAAATATTGCTATATTTTACTACTAAACACGCAGTCACAAGTGCAGTTATCTTGCAGGAAACAGGGTCACTATTTGAATGGTGCAGCAGGTGCAGTGGCACTGGGTCCAAAAGTTGTCAGAACTCCTCTAAATACCTAATATTCCTATACTTTACAACTTAACAGGCTGCCATAAGTGCAGTTATCTAGCAAGCACTAGGGTCATGATTTCAATAGTGCAGCAGGTGCAGTGGCACCGGGAGCAAAAGCTCCAGGTACCCCACTAAACACCTATACAGGCAACCACAAGTGCAGTTATCTTATTTATTTATTTATTTATATGTTTGTAGAGCGCCTGAATCATCCCCGAAGGGGTAACTCCGCGCTGTGGACTTGCAACAGTAGGCCGAAGGAGGTAATAAGTTAAAATAGAACAGTTTTGAGGAGCCTTCGAAATTGAAGGTGGTCAGGGCATTGTCTCAGATGGGTGGGGAGCTGGTTCCAATAGAGGGGGGCACTGTGAGAGAAAGCTTTCTCACCCATCCTTGATTTTTAAACCGAGGAACAAGGAGAAAAAATGTAGTTCCTGAGCGAAGAGACCTTGTAGGAATATAGTGACTGAGTTTCCTTGCAAGGTAAGTGGGGCCCTTGCCATACACGGCCTTGTGGACGATGCAACAGATTTTAAACTTAATTTGCTTGTGTACCGGGAGCCAGTGAAGCTGTTGAAGAAAGGGTAGGGAAGCCGTTCTGGGTGGGGCATTCAAGACAAGGTGAGGTCTGCTCAACGAGGACTCATTGGCTGAGACCAGGAGAGCGTTACAGTAGTCTAGGCAGCTTAGTACCAATGCCTGAATGAGAGTTTTCCGTGTAAACTCTGGGAGGAAAGGAAAGACTCGCCGCAACAGACCAAGCACATGGAAACAGGAGCCAGCAGACAACAGGGTCATGATTTAAATGGTGCAGCAGGTGCAGTGGCACCATGCCCAAAAGTTGTCAGAACTCCTCTAAACACATAATATTGCTATATTTAACTACTAAACAGGCAGTCACAATTGCAGTTACCTTTCAGTTAAAAGGGACTTGAATTGAATGGTGCAGCAGGTGCAGTGGCACTGGAGTCAACAGCTCTCGGGACCCCACTAAACACAGATTTTTGCTAAATGTTACTGCTAAACAAGACACTCACAAGTGCATTTATCTAGCAGACAATAGGGCCATAATGTGAATGGTGCAGCAAGTACAGTAGCAGCAGGACTAAAAGCTCTAGGCACCCACCTGAACACCAAATATTGCTATATTTTACTGCCGAACAGGTAGTCACAAGTGCAGTTAGCTTGTAGAAAACCAGGTCCGAATTTGAATGGTGCAGCAGGTGCTGTGGCATTGGGTCCAATATTTGTCATGACCTCCTCGAAACTCATAATATTGCTATATTTTGCATCTATACAGGCAGAAACAATTTCAATTATCTTGCCGTTAAAAGGGACTTGATTTAGATGGTGCAGCAGGTGCAGTGGCACTGGGGCCAAAGGTTCTTGGGACTCCGCCAAATGCAGAAAATTACTAAACTTTACTACTAAACAGGCAGTGACAAGTGCAGTTATCTAGCAGGAACTAGGACCATGATTGAAATGGTGCCACAGGTGCAGTGGCAGCAGGCCAAACGTTGGCAAAACGCCTCTAAACACCACTTATTGCTATATTTAACTACTAAATAAGCAGTCACAGGTGAAGTTACCTTGAAGCACAAGCAGTCACACTGGGGCCCAAAGCTCTAAGAACCCCTCTAAACACCAAATATTGTTATATTTTACTACTAAACAGGCAATCACAAGTGCAGGTATTTTGCAGGCAACAGGGTCATTATTTATATAGTGCAGCAGGCGCAGTGGTACCGGGCCTAAAAGTTGTCAGAACTCCTCTAAGCACGTTGGGGCCTATTAGCATGGCGGGACGGATCACCACCGCCCGACCGGCGGTGGCAATCTGCCTGCCAAAACACCCGCCATTTACCCCCCGCCACATTAGCATGGCGGGGGTACCGTGGCGGACGGATAGTCTTTCCGCTGCTTTTCTGCCGGTAGGCAATCGTCACAATTGCCTGCCGGGCGAAAAAGGCCCATAATATGATGGCGGTGCCTTGCAGGCACCGTCATCCATATTATGATGATGGCGGTGGAATGCCTTTCCATAGCGGAGACTCCGCCATGGAAAGGCACGCGGTGTTTCTTTGGGGGGTGGGGGGCTGCGCTTGGGGGGCACCCATGGTACCCCCTACATTGGCATTCACAAGGTGGCAGGCACCGCGCAGTGCCTGTCACGTTGTGCATGCCAATGTACAACATGTACAACATGCATTCCCAGGGTGCTGCTTACAGCACCACCCGCCACAATGTTGAATATGCGGGATGCGACCACCAGGGTGACGGTTGCATCCTAATTGGCAGTGCGGGACCGCCACACCACTGGCAGCGGGTCCCAGTACCGCTAGGGTGGCAGGCGGACTGGAGTCCGCCCGCCATCCTAATGGGCCCCCTAATATTGCTAAACGAAACAGGCAGTCATAAGTGCAGTTATCTAGCAAGCACTCGGGTCATTATTTCAATAGTCCAGCAGGTGCAGTGGCACAGGGACCTTAAGCTCCAGGTACCCCACTAAACACCTAATATTGTTATATTTTATTCCTAAACAGGCAGCCACAGGTGCAGTTACCTTGCAGACAACAGGGTCATGATTTGAATGGTGCAGCTTGTTTATTCTGCTAAACTTTGACACCTCTGTAATGGTATTAAGTAATCAGGTTACTGGAAATGTTATCCCAATAACCAGATAGTGCCCCACTCCCAAGCTGCAAGTAGCCCAGTGCTCAACAAGACTGGTACATAGAAACAAGAAGGTTTGCCTTTGTTTCTCTTCATAGTGCGTTTTAGCTAGTCATGAGCTGAATTGGAATAGCACTGTGTATGAACGAACTTTTTACACTTTATTTCTCTCAGTACTTGAATTTTTGTATTCTGCTTATTGTGATACCTTTGTATTGGTTTTCAGTAATCATACGATGAAGACCAGAATTCAGTTCTGTAGCTCTCTGGTTACACACACAGACTTCTGCAATGCAGTAAGTAACCGAATTTTCATAATGTACGATAGAGCATTTCCCACTGATTAACCTAACTTGTTTTTATCTCTCGTTTCAGCTCTGCGTTATTTTATATGTACTCATCTGAAGGTAAAAGGCTAAAAAACGATGCAGAATATTTCGTTTTTTAGGTCACCCTTTTACCGCGCCCCCACGCTCAGTCACCCCCGCCACCATAGAGCGCAACATCACAGTTCCCCGTGCTTATTTTAATGCCCTTCGAAACGGGCGCCCCTGTGAAATAAGGCGCGACTGCCTTCTACGAAAAAGCTTTCATGTCAGGCATCGTTAAGGCATTTTCGCTAACTTAGTAAGTACTGGGGCAGTGAAGGCTAAACGTGCAGTCAGGCAGTAAGAGCTGCGAAGAAGATATCATGCCAGGTCTGAATGCAGGCTGAGAACGCTTCTGAGACTAACCCACCCCCACCGCAAAGGGGAAGGCCGGCCGTAGTCAGGCACGCGCGGCTTTCTATGGCAGACTCCGGGGCTTTATGATGCAGATAGGGTCAGGAGAATAGAGAGGGGGGAGAGCCTGAGGCGGGAGGAAATGGTGAAAGTGGAGAGGGAGAGGTGGGAGGGCATAGAAAATAAAGGGGGATGGAGAACTAGGAGGAGGGGTGGAGGCATCGGGAAATGAGAGGAGGGCACTCGGGGTGGAGACACGTTGTGGGAGTCGGAGGCGACTAAACATCTCAGCTTTTTTTTTTTTTTAAAGAAAATCGACCAAGGACGCTCCTCCCACCAAACGTCACTGGGCACATGAAACAAAACAGGAGATGTCCAGACACTTTTTTCACACACAGACGTGCACCTGATCCAGCGTAAACCACAACACTGGCGGCCGAGCTAAGGAGGGCAGCACATCCACTGGTCGCACGCGCACACCCTGGTGGCCCCGACCAGCACGTGCACTCGCTCCCTGCACAGGATGGTGGAAGGCGACACAGAGGAGTGCTCCTGCCTTTGGAGGAGCTGAGCTGCAACTGCACCAAAGGTCACACATGAAGATCCTGTGACTGCCAGGAGTGCCTACACTGAAGAGGGTACCAGGCCAGCATCGCCTCCGGAGATCCGACTTGGGCTATATGTTTCAGCACCCGGACAGCTCCCTAGTCTCAGATCCCGGCTTCCCCTCTCAGGTGTCCGCTTCAGCACCCGGACAGCTCTCCGTCCCTGCGCACCTCGTCTCTGGGGTCCGCCTTTTATTACCCGGACGGCAGTCCCATCTCTGTGTACCTCAACCAGGGGTCCGCGTCGTCGCCACCTGGACAAGTGGGAGTCCCGCCACCGTGACTCCTTCGCTTCGCAGCAAGCCCCCGCACCCCGTGCCCTGCTGGTTGGCACACACACCACGGGTGGCTCGTGACCATGGCGAGCGTCCAGCAAGGGGAGAAGCTGCTCTTCGAGAAGTTCTGGAGGGGCACTTTCAAGGCCGTGGCTACCCCCAGACCTGCAAGCTGCATAATGACGAGTATCACCGCCGCCCGGAGGGCACTGCCCAGGTAAGACGGTCTTCCTAACATCACTGCCACCGAGCCCCGAGGTCTCTGTCAATGACATCGGCGCTTTCTGCCTGGCTCTGCTCAGGTGGGGTGTATTTGTCACTAACATCACCGTTTCTCCTGGAACTCAGCTCCGGTGAATTGTTTATTTCGGTTACTAAAATCACTAGGTGTGGGGTCTCTGCCACTAATATCAGCACCTTCCACAGAGCTCTACCGGGCACACATCACTGTCGCTAACAGCACTGCCTTCCCTAGAGCTCTGCCCAGGTGAGACAAAAGAGGGTGCGCCGTAGAGCCCTTACAGGTAAGGGTCAGAGAACTTAGCAGATGAAGGGGAACACACAGGATGTGACGGGGAGTTCGGCTGGGCTCCCACCTGCCCATGTTCTCCGCTTCTAGTAGCCACGGTATTCCCTTGCACGTTCTTCCATTCAGTTCGCTTAGCCATGTTTTCCATTCCACTTGTCCCTTTAACTTCCTCTGCCCATGTTATTCCATTCCTCATGCGCATGTTTTCCATTCCTTTTGCCCAGGCTATCCTATTCCTTTTGATCATGTGTTTTTCGATTACACTTGCCAATGTTACTCCATAGCTGTAGCCCGTGCTATTCCATTCTTCTTGTTCATGATTCAATTCCCCTTGTCCATGTTATTCCATTCATCTTGCTCATGTTTTTCCATTCCTCTTGTCCAATTTTTCCTTTCCTCTCGCCCATGTTAGTCCATTTCTCTTGCCTATGTAACTTCATTCCTCTTGCCCATGTTACACCATTCCATAGTGTCCATGTGTCTTTTCATTTATATTGCCAATGTTATTCCATTCCTATAGACCAGGATATTCCCTTACCCTTGGCCGCGCTTCCATTCATCTTGCCGGTGTTACTTCATTACTCTTGCTGGTGTTTTTTGCAGTTCTTGCTCCTGTTAGGTCATTCCACTTTGCCATGTTTTCTATTTTTTTCCCAGTGCTCTCCCATTCCTCTTGTACGTGTTATTCCATTCCTCATGGACCCAAGATTCCATTCCTCTTTCCCGTGTTATTCTATCCCTCTTACCTATGTTTTCCATTCTTCTTGCCGTGATACTCCACTCCTCTTGCCCATGTTATTTCATTCGCCTTACCCATGTTTTCCTTTCCTCTTCCCAATGTTTTCCATTCCTGTTGTTCCTGGTTTCCGTTCTTCTTGCTCATGTTTTCCATTCCTTTGCCCATGCTGTTCTCTTCCTCTTCCACATTACATCCTTACATCCCGTGGAAGCCAAGGACCAGGTCTGCATGTTTCTCTTTTCAAGCTCAGTCTGTGACCTCCCCTGGCTGCCCCGTGGGTCTGCATGACTTCCAGTCCGGGCTTATACAATGTACAGATGTCCAAGCCATAGGACTCCATCTTCAGAAACAGCTTCCCTTTGAAGGCCAAGTAGGAGTAGCCTCCCGAAATAACTCGTGTTGGGACTCTCCTGTTGTATCTTTGCTTTTCTGTGACCTCACTCATTGTCCCCAACAGTCACTCTGCTGCCGGCTTTGCAATTTTGCAGTATTTTTAAGAAGAAATGTGTCAATGTCTATTATTGATGCAAGGATGCATTTTGCGTTAAAAAAAATAACAATAATGAAGAATGAAGTATGACGTGTTCAGTTCATTTGCATTTTTCTTGTGTTTCTCCAATTGGATTATTGCCAGAATTAAATTTAATTTACATGATGTGGCACTACAGTAGAATCTCAGACAATTTATGTAACAATCGTAATGTGAAATGCTGAAAATTCCGTAAGCTTACGCGGGCCTACATTACATTTCACCCTGGCCTTCACAACTCCTCTGAACACTGCATTTCTGCTCTTCTCTACTAGCCGTTTCTGAGATTAGCTCTAGCATTCCATCCATCACTTTTTGTATACTTCACTGTGACATCGTAAGATGGGTAGGCCCAGACAGGTGAATCCTGTGCACACTGTGTCACTGGAAACAAGTCCTACAAACTGATGAGTCCTAATAATGGTCTTGGTTTGCTTGTGTTCCAGTTCCTGGAGGACTTGGCCTGGCAGTTCGGGCTGGATGGTTCCCACTGGAGCAGGGTCAAGACTGATTTGCATATGACTGGGTCAAACTAAGGTGGCATGGGGTGGAACATAATGATGAACTGGCATGCAGCTCAGGTGATTAGCAGTGACTGAAATTAATTAAAGCATTCCATCCATCCCTTTTTTGTATACTAGAGGCACAGGTGACAGTCTGAAGGGTGCTCCTGCTATCTTATGCTCAGCGCAGGGAGTGCATTGTGAGCATGTGAGCTCTCGTAGTTGCTACACATTTTGTCTACACAGTAACCACTTCCTCTAGCCACCATCCTACCTGTAATGCCCATCATAGGTAGGGCAGTTTGTGGGAGCAAAGGGTCAGCTCTTCTCTCCCCTGTGCATTCTCCGTGTACATTACCTTTCTGTTGCCCCCAAAAATGGGGGTGGAGCAGTTTCAAGGTGCTGAGCTCTCCTCTTCCCTGTGCATTGTTCATGCACATTATGCATATGGTGCCTGTGGTAACTAATGCATGTGAGGGGCTGGTGAGGTTCCTACTCGCCGCAGGTTCTTCTTGCACATGACACTCATGCTGCCTGTAACACATAGCATAGGCAGAGCACTGTGGTTGGGGGCCTCTCCCCTACTGGGCACATTCACCCAGCACATCACCCATCTTTTGATCGTGGTTGGTATGAACGGGGGAGCTTCACTGTTCTGTGAACACTCTCCCAGCACATTATCCATTAGGGTAGAGTGGTGAGCTCTCCTCCCCCCTCCCTCCAGATCACTTCCCTCTCACCCCAGCACATTCAATCAATCAGCTACTCACCCCCTGAGTGTCTCTCAAGGCACTGGGGGGAGGGGAAAGCAACTCTAGTCAGTAGATGAGCCAGATCTTGAGGGTCTTCCTGAAGATGTGCAGGGTGAGGGTGCGTCTCATGTCGATCAGGAGCTCATTCCAGGTCTTGGCCGCGATGTAGGAGAAGGTTCTTCCACCCATTCTTGCTCTGCGGGTGCATGGGGGTTCGGTGAGGTCTAGGTCGGCAGATCGGAGGTTCCTCTTGGGTATGTGGAAGGAGATTCTATCATTGAGATATTGGGGTCCGGTGTTGTGGATGCATTTGTAGGCGTGGGTGAGTATCTTGAAAGTTACACATTGCCTGTATGCAGCTTCTGGTACCCAGTGCACGAACAGCAGTGCCTGTGGGGGTTAGAGGGGTGAACTCTTCTTGCCTGGGCACTCTCCTCCAGACACATAACCTGTCTGCAGCCTGTGGTATCTAGGGCAGGAAAAGCAGTGCCTGGGGGGTGGGGGTGAGCTCTCTTCTTGCCTAAGCACTCTCCAGGCACATAACCTGTCTGCAGCCTGTGGTACCCAGTGCAGGAAGAGTAGTGCCAGTGGGGGATAGAGGGTGAGCTCTCTTCCTCCTTGAGCACTGTCCCAGCAAATAACCGATCTCTGGTTGTGGTACTTATTACAGGTAGCACAGTGCATGTTGGGAGGATAAACAGGGGAGCTTTACCCTTCTGTGAATACTCTCTCAACACAGTATCCCTCAGGATAGAGTGGTGAGCTCTCCACTTCGCTTCCCTCTCACTCCAGCACCTAACCTGTCTGCAGCCTGTGATAATACAGGAGGAGCAGTGCCAGTGGGGATCGGGGTGAGTTCTCTTCTTCCCTGAGCACTCTCTCAGCACATAACTTGTCTGCAGCCTGTGATTCCCAGTGCATGAAGAGCAGTGCCTGTGGGGGCTGGACATGGGAGTTCTCTTCTTCCCTGAGCACTCTCTCAGCACATAACCTGTCTGCAGCATGTGGTACCCAGTACCGGAAGAGCAGTGCCAGTGGGGGATGGAAGGTGAGCTCTCTTCTTCCCTGAGCACTCTCTCAGCACATTAACTGTCTACAGCTTGAGGGTGCAGGAAGAGCAGTGCCTGTGGGGGATGGAGGGTGAGTTCTCATCCTACCTGAACACTCTCCGAGCACATAACCTGTCTACAGCCTGTGGTACCCAGCGCAGAAAGAGCAGTGCCAGTGGGATATGGAGGCGTGAGATCTCTTCTTGCCTGAGCACTCTCCAGGCACATAATCTGTCTGCAGCCTGTGGTACCCAGTGCAGGAAGAGCAGTGCCTGTGGGGGGGTGGAGGCTGAGTTCTCTAAGGATCCTTGTGCACTCTCCCAGCACATAATCTGCCTGCAGCTTCTAGTTCCCAGTGCAGGAAGAGCAGTGCCTGTGGGGGGGTGGAGGGTGAGTTCTCTTCATCCTTGTGCACTCTCCCAGTCCAAGCACATAATCTGCCTGCAGCTTCTGGTACCCAGTGCAGGAAGAGCAGTGCCTGTGGGGGGTGGAGGGTGAGTTCTCTTCATCCTTGTGCACTCTCCCAGCAAATAATCTGCCTGCAGCTTCTGGTACCCAGTGCAGGAAGAGCAGTGCCTGTGGGGGGTGAGTTCTCTTCATCCTTGTGCACTCTCCCAGTCCCAGCACATAAGCTGCCTGCAGCTTCTGGTACCCAGTGCAGGAAGAGCAGTGCCTGTGGGGGGTGGAGGGTGAGTTCTCTTCATCCTTGTGCACTCTCCCAGCACATAATCTGCCTGCAGCTTCTGGTACCCAGTGCAGGAAGAGCAGTGCCTGTGGGGGGGAGGAGGGTGAGTTCTCTAAGGATCCTTGTGCACTCTCCCAGTCCCAGCACATAATCTGCCTGCAGCTTCTGGTATCCAGCGCAGGAAGAGCAGTGCCTGTGGGAGATGGAGGGGTGGGCTCCCTGAGCACTCTTCCAGCACATTGCCTATTTGAGTCTGTTATACATAATACAGGTGGAGCAGACCCTGTGGGGGCGAGCACTCGTCTTCCCTGCCCACCTGCTGCCTGCGGTCCCCACTACAGGCAGATCGGTGCCTGTGGGAGATGGAAATCCCTCTCCCTTTCACTGTGCACATGACGCTTCTGCTCTTTGTGATCCTCGCTGCAGGTAGAGCGGCGCCCGTGTGGTGAGCTCTCCCCTTCCCGGCACGCTCCCCATCTGGCGCCCCGCACTGGGCTTCAGGCTGTGATAAGAGACACCGGCCCAAGGCCCGGGGCAGGGAGCTGGGAGCCCTCTTTGTGTGCCAGGCTTTCATCCCTTTGTGGGTCTGCTGCCAGAGCGCGTCATTCAGGACATCTGCTCGGGGAGGCGCGAGGGGCGGGGGCAGACAGCTTAATGGGCCAAGCACCAGCTGCCAGAGCTGCGCAGAGCTCCCGGGGGTCACGGGGTCACACCTCCGGCTCGCCCAGCCTGCCCTCCTCCCGTGGTTGATACCCCAAGTGGGATGAGGAGGCCGGGGGTGACTAGGACAGAGTGCACCCAGGCTCTCCTGTGGCGAGTTGGCTCAACAGAAGGAGGGCTGTGCCCGTGCCCTCTGGGTGTGTCTGTGCAGGGAGATAAGCAGGATTGTGGAGGCGGGGGATGCACGGAGATGAGGCATTTACAATACATGGGCACCGGCTAAAGAGCGGAGGGGGGGGGGGGCAGGCTCAAACTGAGGCACAGCACAGTACGAGACAGAACAAGGAGAGATGGTGAGAGAGAGCGCGGCAGTAAGGGAGAGAGAAAGATTACGAAGGTAGCGAGAGAGCGATGGAGCGAGAGAGAGAGAGGGGCAGATAAACTGAGTCAACAAACAACAGAACAGTGACCGTTGACAGACATATAAACAAACACACATACATAGACAAACAAATAGAGACATGAAAGGGAGACACACAGACAAATAACCACGATTCTCAGAGAGAGGAAGAGAGGCGAGCTGGCCAAAAACAAAGGCACTCGCCAAATATGAGATAGGAAAAGAAATAGACTTTAAAAGAAAGACAAACAAACTGAGAAAGACTTAGAGGATAATTAAACAGAAATAGCGAGAGAAAACAGAGAAAAATAATAACAGTCCCTGCCGGAACTTACAAAACGATGCAACTTGGAAACAGACAGCCTTGTCAGCTGGAAACGCGCTGACAACATATTCATTCAATACATTAAATATTTAAGTGCATCGGAGGAGCCGGGGCTAATTTCACGTATTTAAAGTCAGACGTTTAATGTGCAGTTTCCTCTGAGTGTGCGCAGGAAGAGGGCCGTGGAGACTTTCCGCCTGGAGCGATGATTACCTGAGTGGGCTGCGCAGCGCTATGTGGTCTAGCACCTACAAAAAAGGCTTCTAAAACTTCGGTTTTGGCACCTCGTCAAAAACTCTGTTCGTCTCCCTTTCTTCAAGCCGTAAAATATTCACGTGCGCTTTCCCTTCACGTGCGCCTCCTTTCACAAACCTACCGCACATGCATCACAATTACAGCGTTTGCTGCGCAGCCCTTCACGTTTGAAATGCGTCTGCTGCGGGAACTGCTTTCTGTAAAGCACCTGTCGCTCCTCGGATTTAAATGAACGAATGCACACAGGTTCTAAAACGTGCCTGAACCCTGCAAGAGGGTTTCCAGGCGCTAGGACCTGATTCGGAATGTTTATCATACACAATACAAAAGGTTATGCTCGCCGAACTGGCGAGGGCGACGTCAGGGGTTTACTGAACTTTGAACCTGCTGTCGCACCAGAAGACTAGCCAGCAGGCCCCAGAGTGGCGACTCCTGCTTGCGATATGTAGATTTATTGCCGGGTGAGACTGAAGCAGGACTTTCCTCGGGGCACCCAAGCAGAACACACTCTAGGTATGTAAGGGAGGTGTGCATTAAGGAGTTCGTTAAACCCCCGCCCCCCCCCCTTTCATTAATTTAAGCTTTATTTATGTGTGTACCAAGAATGGCTGTACAGAAATCTGGCCGAAATATTGATCTCACCGGCGTAATTCGCGTACTTTCCGCTGAGCATCGAATCAGTTTCATGATACATCATCAACTAGTTGGGCAGGAGCATAGAGAGAAGCTGCTGGAAGTGATGTTTGTGGTACCTTAAACATACACTTTACAGTACATTTTTTTTCATGCATAACTGTGTTCAATGTCATATTTAGAATAGAGTACATTTTAAGACTTGGTTAATTATTGCCTTTCTTTTCAGCTGCGGTGCTGTTTTAATGCTTGTTCTATTTGTCACTGCACTAAATCATCCCGCCGTGGTGTCTGTGAGTACGGTGTATGCGAGGGGCCCTCTTTTATTTCCCCCACATGATGTTCTCTTACTAGCTGAGGCCTGCAGGAGTTGTGTCTGTGTGACATGTGGATCCCTGGCAGATTGGCTCATAAATGCCCATGGGGCATGCGTGGGAGGGGGGCGGCGAGTTAATGGGCTCACAAAGGGGCGAAGCAGCGAAATGAAAGAAAGACTTCCTGACACAGATGCACTCATAGAACATCTGTGCCATTTTTGAGCACCCGGGGGCGTCATAAGGGAGGCACAGGGGGTGGATGGCGTAAGTGCACCTCCAGAGACTACTACTAACTACCTGCCCCCCTTGCTTGGCATGCCCCCTCTCCAACCTCCCCGCCCAACCGCACTCCAACTCACAGCCGCTGGGAGGGTAAATTCCTCACTGAAGATATGGTCATGTCATTTCAGCCTCGTGAAAGGGGGCCATGGATGCCACTGGTTCTTAGTGAGCAGGGATGCGACTGTTTTTACACGCTGAAAGGCAATGCACGTGCAACATTTTATACTCTGTGGGAGTCAAATTAATCGTGCCTTAACAGCTCCACTTCTCTGAGTAAAGGCGTTTACATGGATTGTTAAGCTATTTGATCTGAAGAAAGCTAGAACACTCAGGATTTAGCTTACAGATATTTAATCTCCAAATAAGCACCTTACTTAATTAACAGAAAATAAAGCAAACGCTAGTTGTAAAACATCAACTAGGATCATGTTAAAAAATCGTCTTACTTTCACATTATTCGTGGGTTGTTCACTCATCAGGAACTCTCCACAAGTATAAGTTACTTTGGAGAATGAGACCCGGTAAGAGCCGTCTCTTCACCCTGGTCATTGGTTGGTTCTCTCATCCCGTAACTGCCATATGCGCGCTACATGGTCAGACGCCTCAGATCAGACTCCCATCACTGTCCAGGCCTCACAGAACCCTTGCCCTTCTCATCACTTTGTCACCGTTGTGGGATGCATTTGTATGGGAGTGTCCACCAAAGGACTCCATACTACGTGGATAACAGAAGGGTTCCTACACCACCATCTCAATCCCGGGGACTGCCCCCATGCAAAATCATCAGGAAGGATTCAAACTCATTAGAAAAGCCCTTCTGTCTACACCGATGACTCAGTTTATGAATGGATCGTGCCAGATTAACCCGCATCCACAATTAACAAAATCCAGTGCTGAAGTTGTGAAATACCTGAAAAAAGTACTTCTGCTCTTGAGATTAAGCTCAGCTTGAATGTTATCAGATAACTAACTTCACCTTCTATCTCAAACTGATGCCACATCTAAAAGTGCTCCCTCTTTTGGTGATCTGTTGTGCCAGGCAGTTCATACCAAAACAGGACCATACAATCTTGGTACAAGTTCTCGTTCTCTTTCGAATTGACAACTGAAGTTCTCTCCTCAATATTTTACCTAAATTTCTTCTCGCTCCCCTCAGGGCTGTGCTGCAGGCAGCAGCTCACTTTGTTTCAAAAGGCAAAAGATTTGATCTCATCACTCCTGCGCTTTAAACTCTCCAGGGTCTTCTCATTGAAGCTAGAGCACCAATCAGGATGGTGTGTGTGACCCACAAAACCTTGTACACAGCTACCCCAAAGTATTTGGCAGGAAAGCTGAACACTTCTGGTGGCCCGTGCCACCAGAAGTGTTCATGCGCAGTGTAGATTCTCTTCTCTTTGAACCTCTGGCCTTCCAAATAGAATGGTCTATGGCTCAATGACATTTAGGGAAAGAGTCAACAGCTGTGTTCCACTTCCTGTCTTGTCACACTCAAAAAGGAATTACATCAGCTCCTCTTTCAGAGGCATTTTGTATTGGGTTCTTCATTTACTCCAGTTTTTGCCTCTCACCCTACCAGCTGACCTTCGCCCGCTCTTCCTTTGTTGATATTGTATTTAAATACTGGTGGCTCTTCTGCTGCTGCAATAGGTGTCTGAAGGAACTGCTCTCTCTATGTTGTGTTTTTACATGTTGTTGTCATGGTCTATAACACAGCTTATCTGATATTAATGTAAAGTATTGAAATACACTAGGGTCAGGTTGAAATATATGAACTTGCACATACGAAATATAATATAATAAAGGTATTTCGCCTCCATCTTGTGCTTTGTCAATTCAGAGGGTCCCACTTTGCTTTTGTAATTGAAACTGTGAGCCAAACCTGAGGTTTAATATCAAAAGACACCATCATTTGCAGAATGCCATTTTCAATGTTTGCATTATTTACCCATACATTTTCCCACATTGAGATGATTTTGAGTTTACGGCTTTGTTTAGGGCAGGCTAAAGCTCTCAATATTTCCATATATATGCGCTCAGTAATTACTTGACACTTCCAACCCCTGAGTTGATCAACTGACCTTGCTAGAGCAGTGATGGTGGTGGCCTAGCAGCAGAATGAGTGTTTGCCTGATTCGAGTGCCTATGAAACGGACCTAATATATCATTATCGCACATTCAAATAATACAGTTTCTTTCTACAGGTTTGCATTCTCCTATTGCATGCTATCTCAAAACGCATCCGCTATATTTGTAAAACCCTGCACAAAACAATGACCTTTACTTAAATCTTCTCATTGTTACCTTTCTCTTTATTTCCTTCAAATCACTCTCTACTTTCTTATTATCCTCTGCACACCTCCTCTCTCAGAGCACCATCTACTCTAAGTCAAAGGCATGTTTGCCCTATTCTCTAGTAATGTATTTCTGTAAATTGCTTACAAGTCATTTCCAAGACTTCAACCTCTTCTTCCTTGAAAGCCATATGCCTAAAATAGTACATAATCTCCTGCAGGTCATCAACTACCACCCAAACCATCAGCATGTACTCACATACCCCTCCCCCACTAATGATCAACATCTAACTCCTATGAATTTTATCTAGCATGGAGAAACTAGAGTAGATCTTTGGAATGGTCTGCTTCATCGCATAAGACTAATTCCAATAATCATCAATAAGCAAGAATTACCAATAACACTGAAATGACCTTTAACCTTGGGTTTTGGAACAACATGCTGCCTGGGATAAAGCAGTTCAATGACTCATCAGGGGTAGTAAATTCTATAAAATAACAATTACAATACATTACAATCAGGGAGAAACATACTAACTGGGTAGAGATAAGAAATAATTCAAGTTAGTTGAACATTTGTTGAGGATACATGGACACATCACTGCCAATATATCAGAGGTACAGCAGTCTGGAATTCTGGTGCTTACCTGAAAATTTATATTAACAGGAAAATACTTGCAAAAATCAAATGCAGAATCACTCTTAATATTATTCTGTGGCTTCTGTGGTGACCAACTTAGATACTAAATCTTGAAGTCAATGGGTTGACATTAATGATTCAGTGGGAGAGTCTCTTGGGAAGAGATGTTCACAACTGGAAAAGTCACACACCCCTGAAACAAGAAATCTTAGATTAAATCAAAGCATCTTTATTTTTATTAAATTGTGTGATACTGGGAATTTCACTTGTGTGTTCTCATGTCTCAGTTTTCTTCTTTGAAAACAATTTGTGACTATCAATAGTCCATTCAGTTTGCCATTTACCATCTGTATTAAATGTGTCTAAGGCAGTGTGTCTAGAAACATAGACCACAGACTCAACTCCAGATGGTTGCTGACAGTCTGAGTGAAATGTATGTTATTGTATCTAGAAACATACATCACAGTATCCCGCTGCAGCACTCAGCCGCGAGTCTGTGTGTAATATTAGACCGTGTGGAAAGAATGAAACACTTCAATCTAAAGTCCCAGATCCCCACTGCTTATCTACATGGACTATAATACAGTATGTCTAGAATCAAACATTAGAGTATCAAGCCCCAACTCTCAGCACATGATCTACATGAAATGTAGGGCAGTGTGCCTAGAAATATACATCACAGGGTCAAACCCCAAAGCCCAGCATGTGGTCTACATGAAATGTAGGACAGTGTGCCTAGAAACATACAGCACAGACTCAAACCTCAAATTCCAGCACATGGGCTATATGACATGTAGGGCAGTGTGTCTCCAAACATACATCACAGGCTCATACCCACATTCCAGCACATGGTCTATATGGAAAAGAACGTAGTGTGCCTAGAAACATATATCACAGGCTTAAATCTCAGCACATGGTATATATGGAATATAAGGCAGTGTGCCTAGAAACATGCATCACAGGCTTACAATCCCCAACTCCCTTCTAATAGTTTGTATAGAATATAAGGCCGCAAGTCTAGAAATATACATCAGACACTCATGCCCAGCTGCCCACTGCTATGTTGTGTGACATATGAGGTATGTGTCTATAAACATACATCACAGGCTCAGCCCCAGCTCCTTGGAATAGAAGACAGTGTGCTTTAATCATAAATGAAAGGTTCAAGCGCCAGCTCCCACTGGCAGTATATTTGGAATAAGGCAGTGTGTCAAGAAACAAACACCCCAACATCAACCCCCAGTTTCCTGCTTACAGCCTGTGTGAAATATAAAGCAGTGTGTCTAGAACCAAACATCACAGGCTCACATCCTGCTTCATGGTCACAGTTTGTATGCAATATAATGCAGTGTGTCTAGAAACATACTTCATAGACTATCAAGATCCAGTTATTTGCTGACTGGAAAATAGGCAGGGTGCTTAGAAACAGGGCCCTCATCAGAAGACCACTGCAGCTAGCCCCACCCATTGCCCCTGCCAGCGCTGCCAATGACAGTGCCAACACATCTACTAAGTATCTACTTCTACAATTGGGACAATTCAGTCTATTCCAGGCCCTGAAATATATTAGAATGGCTTGGGCGGCAGATATTAGTCATTTTTAAT
The DNA here is from genome assembly GCF_964204655.1 of Triturus cristatus. Lineage (NCBI taxonomy): Eukaryota > Metazoa > Chordata > Amphibia > Caudata > Salamandridae > Triturus > Triturus cristatus. Next base: position 352,944,102 of record NC_140594.1, read on the forward strand.
GATTGCTGAATTAATAAACAACTGTTGCTTTGCTCATCTCTAAATAAGACAAACACTGCCGCCATGTGGCAGAATGTTATAAGAGGTGGAGATGAGAATTAAGTGCCGGTGTCGAACACCGGAAAAAACGGCTCAAATTAAGCAGTTTTCCAAGTTGGGGCGCCATGAGGCACCTTCCCACACAAATAACAGTGACATTGTCCTCAAACCTGCATCTTCTGAGTAAAACATGCTGTGGGGTTATTATACTCCTACTGACACTGATCAGGAATCTTATCTTTCCTTGTGCAAAACGTTTTGACAGAGAATTGAGGAGCAGAAGAATAAAGGAAGATCTCACTTTTTTTTTTGTTATCCACAATCCTTTTTTCAGTTATATAACTTGTCAAAATGTAAGGCTGTGGCAACTTTAAAAGTTTAGATACAGTAATTACAAATACAATATTACAATGTATGATCCAAGGAGAGGGCGTCTGCATCCCAAAATGCTACAACCCATTATAGATTGCTAAACATGGTTCCTGGAAAGAGGGCCACATAAAGGGAAGGAACTGGCAGTACTGGTTCTGTCAAAGGGTATCTGGCTAATCTCCACTCCTACAAGACCAAATTCACCCCAGGGAACAGAATGAGAGCCTTATTATAAACTACCCGGTGGGCAATGTGCCCTAGTCCTCCTGAGCACCTACTGCTTTATTTGAAGGGTCCCGGAAGGCGTGATGCAGGTCAAGGGCGGGATCTATGAATTGTAACCTAACCAAATATTGAAACATCCCCCATAGCTGCTGCCAAGGTCCACAGCAAAGATGGATGAAGAGATTCCTGACTCTCACACAGATCCAGCCCTCACCCATCAACTTCAGTCATAGCTGAGATTAATAGCGAATACCTGTCTTAATAGGGCAATCTGCCTTCCCCTCACAAACTATAACACTTCCATCCCCGGGATCAGCAGTTGAAAGGAAAACTGAGGACAACCATTCTATGTCCTAGAGAGATTGATAGTGGTCAGTTATAACAAAAACTGGAGGCAAGTATAACAAATCACAACATAAGGAAACGGTACATGGTGGGAAGTGTTGGTGGGTGGGGAAACAGGATTTCACTGCCCCAGTCTGGTTTTGCACAGGGCCTTCAGCTTCTCTTTCTACATGCCGCGTCTTCCTTCCCTCAGGTATCTCCTATACACCACAATGCCAGGTGCTAAGGACAGCAATACTGATGTTTTTTGAACTTGAGTTAGCTAAGGCCATTTGATTTTACTTAAACTATGTGTATGATATGCTCAGGTATAGAGGCTTTTAGCCAGCCCTTGCATATTGGTCTATTATTGTTTCATTCACATTTTGATTCCGCCCATTACAGCATGGGGCAGTGGGTCAGCTCACTTCGGCCATTGGCTAACATTTCTCTGAGTGATGGCGTTCTGCATTTTCTGAAGGAGCACATCCACACACAAAGCAGCTCCCTTCAAGTGCCAGGGTCTACTATGGCAATGTGTTCTTTGCCACTGTCTTTCTGGTTTTAGATTGAGGTGGGCCAGACAGATTCCCCAACACTAAAAGTTTGCAAAAATAGTCTTTGACAAAACCAAAAGACTGGCAGCCAGTGCCAGACCTACTGACTTTGCCAATGCTTATTCTCGTTGATCTGCAGACAGGCTTTGTTTCAGGGGCGGGCTCATGTCTGCTTCTGCAAATAAATCTTGGAAGGAAAGGAATTTATGTTTATTTGTGCCTGCCAGTTGCTTACATCAGATAATCCGGCCTGTCATATGGTTGGCACTGAGAGCGGTAGTTCTGCTACAGTATAAAAAAACAACACAACATGTTTCCTGCCAAGATGTCTCTCAAGCCCACAGCTGGTGGCATTCTGGGTCCTCCTCTCCTCCTATACTGTATTATATTTCCAAATATTGGCAATCATGCCCGACTCTTCTATTACTTTCTGCATCACGGGTACGTATCTTATCGGGGAAGCATTAGTATCTTAATGAGGAACAGCTCAGCAGGACCATGTTTTTACTGCAGCTAGGACTCGGTAGGTGGCTCATTAAGACAAACACCTGCTATACAATAGGCATTGGCAACGTCAATAAGTTTGGATTTAGTGTACTAACACAGGCATTCAAAAGTGTGCATTTGTGCATGTTTTAGAACTAGGAGCCTATTTAAGGAGAGTCAGAGAAATGAACAATAGCACCTCATGCATTGTAAAGCATGCATTCAACTGGAGGTGGACGGATACACCCAATTAGCAAATAGCATCAGACAAGGAATACTACTCTAGCCTGAGCCAGGATGTAATTGAAATAGTCTCAATTCAATAGCCGAAAGAGCCCCTAAAAATATCCCATAGTTGAAAGGGACCAACCCAAAGCCCAGTGTGCATGAATATGTACGCGTGTAAACAGAGTGGCGTTCTCTGTGTAGTTATAGTTAGGTCAGAATTTCCTTACGAAGAGCATTTTTGTTTCGCTTACTACTTTGGTGCTGTTTCATGAATCTTCACTAAACATGAGAAAAAAAATGTCATCCATCTCAGCTACTTTCTGGAAAGTTTTGGGGTCATCCTTCAAGCTGTGACCAATTAAAAGTGGAGCCAAAAAACATTTCCCCATGCAAATTCCCAAAGGAATTTTAAGAAATGATACATAAAAAATTGCTGAACAGAATTACACCCAATGTGGTAGAAAAGCAGATTTATACTCAAAAATTGTACTTTCTGTCCTGCCATTTCCAGGAATTAAGACAACAAAATAGTGATATCGTGACGGTTGGTCCCATGGGAGCACCTCGGTACTCCTGCAGTATCTCAATGTGAAAAATGAAGCAATCTGACCTTCGGTAATCTGAGCAATCTGATTCGCTGGCAAAACATCAACAGAAATCTTGAGGTCACTATTTTAGGACTCAAGGGCTCGGACCCAATGTCCTGTGTTAAAAAAAAATATATATATAAATATAAGCGGCAAGCCTAGGGGTACCGAGACTCACTGGGTCTTGTGGGTGAAGTCCCTCTTGGGGCCAAAATAAACACATTTAATGCCAGGGGTCCTGCAGGACTCCTGTAGGGTCCAGTGTGGCTGTCCCCTGTGGCAACGCAGGAGTACTGCAGTACACAGAGTGCCCCGTTAATGAGGTCCTGTGGTAGTACTGCAGGACTGTATAAGCATTAAAAAGTGAAGCGTTCTCTATCCCACGAAACCTTGATGTTCCACTTTTGCATGCAATGGTACTGCTGGAGTATCACAGCACTGCAACAAAAACTTTTATTTTTATTTTAAAATTTGGGTTGTGTGTCAAGGGGGGGGGATGTGCAACCATGGAAGGTTGTGTACGGCCTTTGGCCTTGTGGGGCTGTGTTTGGGAGGCCAGTCCCTATGACCAGCCCTCTGCTGCAGATGGCCTTTGGCCATGGATAGCTGGAATTGGACGCTTGCAGGGCACTCATGGAGGGTGGGGTTCAGTCTGTGCACCCATCCTCCTGCTACCCAAGTGCAAACACAGTACCAAGCAAGTTACTACTAAATACTAAACAGCTAGCTAGCACGGCAGAACACACTAGTGGTACCTTCACTCTCTGATACAACCAACAGTGCCAATAAAATATATAGAATCATGGCACTATCTAACAGCATAATTCACTAACAAAATACACAACTCAGACTGCTAGTCTGAAAACAACATAACGCAGCAGTGTAACAGTAACTTTGTCCCAAGAAACCATACAACACCAAAGGCCACAGTAAGTCACTCTGCAACAGTAACATGGTGCTCTGCAACAGAAAAAACGACTCTGACTGTTCTACCACCCAGTCACACAACTACCACCACAACAAAGTCCATCACACTACAAATTACTAATACAAGCAGACCCAACTCGACTGAGTATATCAGTCACCATACCCCTCTTGTGCACTCCCATCCACAAAGCAGAAGCACCATCCCTAATATTTCTAACCCTCTTCACATGGGCAGTTGCTTAACAGTAAAACACACCTTCAATCTCTCTAAGACAAAAGTGAACCTTCAGATGCACGCAGCCAGGCGCACTGAATTTTTATTTTAACAGCAACCAGGTGTAGGGGAGCTGCTGACGTAATAAGTCTTGCTGGTGGCCCTATGGCTGAATTTTTTTTGCCAGGTAGGCCAAAGGTGATTCCATTAATTGATGTCATTAGGAGAACAACATTTGGCGTCACTTTTCATTCATTTATTGTTCGAAAAGTTAACTTATGTGTCTTACGGCAAAAAAGAAAATAACATTGCTTTTGTATAATAGTGCAGTGCATGCATGAGATAAAAAATTAAATGAGGCACAAAATGCATTTTTAAGGTGTCAAATAGTCGCTCATAACTCCTAGTAGATGCACTTATTAAGAGCCAGAAAGTTGCAAGGAAGCAAAGAACAGCAGGATGGTGAGGCTAAAATACTCCTCTGAGCTAATTCAACATGTGATTGGCAATACCCGAAGCCGCTGCTTGATGTAGGCTCCCCCAACCAAAACAATGGTTTGAAGGGGACTGACCCAAAGCCCACTCTCTTTGAACTGAACACATGAGGTTGGCTTAGCCAGGCCTAAATTCCATCAAGGGCATCAGCAGTGCAATCACCTGTCATGCACACACACTGCAGCTAAGTAACAGCTTCAGTCACAGCCATGCTTTTCTGTTCAGTGTCTCTTTGGTTCCACTTCTCAGAATGCTATTTGTGTTACAGAGAACTCCTGCTAAATAAATACGTTTTGAGTGACCAGTGGATGCTGGGCATCGCCATAGCAGTGGCATGAAATCGTAAAGCCTTGTCCATAAGGAGTTGATTTGTTTTTGTGAGCACTTTTGAGGAATTGTAAACCAGTTTCCTGAGATGTTATGCTGCTCCAGATTGGACTCTAAAGGACTGTTGGGGCATATTATCAAGCCAGGCAATAAAATTACCGCCACTTTAGTGGCAGAAAACTGCCGCTAAAACGGCGATAATGGGCTTGATAATATGCTCTATGGAATTCCAATTGAAGCCCATGTTAGATGTCCTTCACATCTAACATGGGCTTCAATTGGAATTCCATAGAGCATATTATCAAGCCCATTATCGCCGTTTTAGCGGCAGTTTTCTGCCGCTAAATCGGCGATAATTTTATCGCCTGGATTGATAATATGCCCCGTTGTATGGTAATGTGAAGTATTGCAAGTAAATAGCATGGAGATGGGTATGTATTTGTGTGGAAGCAAAGAACTGTAGAATAATATTGGTGTATGCTAAAAGGTCAGGTGCACTGTCAAGCCCGACCTAAACATACACATAGGTTAATGACTCCCCTCCTCCCATCTGTGCTACTACCAGAGGAAAACACCCTAAAATAACTAGTTATGTAAGACACTTCAATAGCATTATAATGTCATGTGTGTGCCCCTGAAAGTTCAAGCTCAGGCATGGATAAATAAACAAAATGATCATAGCTGTGCGCAGGGCAAGCACCTTTTTTCTGGAAGCACACAACCTCTGCCCTATCAAAACATGTACTCCTGGCTCCCAAAATGTGGGCAGAGCCAAACGCCTCTCTAGCGATGGTCCCTTAATTGCTTGGTGACTGCTGCGCTGTCAAGCCAGACCATAAAAAGACTCTACAGGTCAATCTTCTTGGGTAATACTTCCCTAAGTTATGCATTGCCTAGTCACACAGCATTTTCTGAGATTATAGAAATATGAAGATTGATGATTGATTGATACCATTTCCACAGAGCAGTGCTTGTTTGAGAAGAGTGTGGGTAAATCTGGACACTCAATGGGTCACCTGAGGAGTCTCAAAACATGAGATAAATAGGTGGCTTGTGTTTGTTTTCCTGAGAATGCCTTCAGGGACTAGAACAAAATGTATCAAAATACAGAGCTCGTTGTACCCACGCACCATGTAGTCTCTCTTTGTGCTCATTCTGTTATCGCCTTTGCAGTTCTCTATGCTTTCAGTGCTGCTCAGTGCCTTGAATCAGATGCTTTTATTCTGCAGGAGCGTTACGCTCTTCCATTCTTAAAGTGCTTTAGATTGACCAGCAGTGGTTCTTTCTCATCATCTGGTGCTTTAGAGAGGTGACCTGCCCTATACAACACTTCAAGAGTGCTTTCTCCACCCCGCACATCAGAGGACATCTAATATTTGGCTCTCTTCATTGTTTTTGCTTTGTTCATTGATAGGAACATACAGTTACCTTCATACTGGAGGCCTTTCTTCATCAAGAACTTTACAGCTATCATCCAAGTTTCATTGCTAGCCTCGCTGGCTCCTTTGAGCCAGTAACGGATGCGCCACGGTGCACAACCTGGCACCATCATAGCGCGGAATCATCTGTGATAATGATCGCCCAGGCTGTAATAGGGTAAGGCAGAGAAGAACAGATGGAGTCCCAGATTTTAGAAGCAGGGTTTGTTTTCATCAGAATCACCTCTTGGAAAGGAAACTGCCCTAACGTTTCAGGTACTGCATCCTGAAATTGGACCGACGTGCCCTAAGTGGGTAAGCCTCTGCCAACCTCAAGTCATAACTTCCATCGAGAGAGCCCAGAGGTATTGGTCACACTGCTTGGCAAGCTAGGCGGCTAATTAGCCGAGCGGCCAACAGCACTGCCAGGCTCTATCCAGCATAGCAGCCAGTCACTCATCGCATTCACACCACCCGCTGCTCCTCCCGCTCTCTTGTTTTTCAATTTTGCAGTCTATTTCTCTTTAACCTGCCAGTATATTTGACATTGGCTGAAGGTAGCCAAATTGATAATTCTGGAAACTGAAGGATTCTGTTTAGCCAGAAACACAGACATGAGGAGCTCAAGCAGCAGCATAATCAAACCCCCTTGACCATGCCCTCTAATTCTCCTTGTGGACGCTTGAGAAGCTGCATGCCCATGCTGGGCACTCTCAGGAGCCGCTTCGGCTTCCCACACTATCAGCACTCCTTGGAGGCACTTGTGAAATACAATGTGAAGCACAACAACAGTCATTGAAAGGATGCTTTTGATAAGACCAACAAATAAGAAACAAAATCATTGGCATAGACAGCAGATGAACATGTATCTTGATTTCTTATTTATCTCTGAATGAGTTAGAGAGTGTAATAATGCAATGTATCTAGTTATTACATAGACTTGTGTTAGAGGTGGGCAAGCTTCTGAAAGCTCAAGTCTGGTTCTGGTTCAGCTCGAGGTCCTCTTGGTAACCAAGCCCAAAACAACCCAAGTTGGAGGTGATGTGGTCTAGAGGCTACAGCTGCAGAACTGGTATTAGCCGGAAATTGGTTCAAATGTTGGCCTTGGCTCTGTATGCTGTGAAAATTGGCAAATGTCCCTGTGCCGGAAAAAAGCCTATAACTTATTCTATGTCTGTGGTAACGGGCTCTTATGTTCTTGGGCAAAGTTCATGCAATCTAAACCTAACCAAAACAAACCGTGCATTTTGGCTCTCACCTATGCTGCAATCTAATCCTTCAAAAATTAAATAAAAAAAATAATAACGCTTGAAGAGATACTCATCTAATGGCTAAATTACACAGTGTGGAAATAGAAAATACACTTTCTTGAATTTTGAAGACACCTTATTTTACTCCACTGTGCTGTTTGTTGCATGACTGCCATGCCACATATATTCAGTGCTCAGCACGTGCATGGGCTCCTAGAGCCAGAGCCAAACCTTGGCTCAGCGCTGGCTCGGCTCTTAATGTTAAATTGTTGGCTGGCTCACCTCTAATTTGTATATTGCTACATATCACCTTAGAATTATCATAAAGCTCTAAAATGTGCACCGGGTATATGGTGTAACGGTACTTAGAACCCAACTGGATGTTATGTGTGACCCACTTTCAGGTATTGCCCTTTTACTATCCTCTATGTGACAGGTTCAAAGAAAGAAAAGTTCCATTTTCAAAAGTCTTCTGAAGAGCAGATGGTTCGGTTATGATCTTATGGTATAGGGTGCAGTGCATCTGAGAATCTGGGGCCCTGAGCTCCCTAGGTAGTGCAATACCACATTATGTTTCCATTTCAACACTCGGGCGTTGATCAATTATGGTCTGGTTGAGCCTGGTTTGCCTTGTTCCATGCAGTGAGGTGCCAGCTTTTGTACGTATTCCAATATGGCATTTGGCTTAAAAGGTTTACTTTGCATAAATATTCACAGAATACTAATATTGTCATAGTAATTTCAGACCAACATATCCATATTAGAGTACTTGCATCATCCAAAGTAGGTTGTTGGAAGAATGTTTGTCAGAAGTTGTTTGCTTGGGTGCTTTGTGTCCGCGTGTGACCGGCCTTGATGCCCTTGGACAGATGGGGCAAAAGAGGAAGAAAATGCAAGGCAAAAGGAAAATAAGATGGAGAAATGAACAAATGAAAGCAGAATGCTAAAATTGTATTGGATACAAAAGAGTGATAAAATAGGAGCACATTATAAAGGACAATCACAATAAAATATCAGAAAGAAAAATAAAAAAATCCAAAAGATAGAAAACTGAAAATTGAAGAAATTGAAGACAACACTAGGGTCTGAATGGCAGTTTCACAATGCCAGCCCTTTCACCATGCTTGGAACATTTCCATCCAAACACTGTCCCCATTAACTGCACCTGAACTATTTGTCACTGATTAATGTATATCCCCTTTAAAGGAAGAAAAAAGGGAGAAGTAGCTGTTTGCCAAGGTGGGGGTGGGAGTTGGGGGGGGACATAGGCTCAGACACGAACTGTACTCTGAGGCCCACTGCTGTCTCAGCAGACCTTCTATGGAACAAAACCCTCAAAACACTTACATTTATTTAAAACTAGGAAGTTTATTGTGGTTTATTTTTCTTTATAGCCCAGGAGAGGCCACTAAGGGGAAATGCTAGCATTAATCACACTAGACTTAGTGCTTCCCAGAGGCAGAACAGCCCTCCTCCTGCAAGCAGTCACATGGGAGACTTTAAACGAAGAATACAAGATTGGTGTGCAGGCTTGCCTATTCAATCACAGCTTACATTTAAGAGCACAAACTGTGAACTGGATTGCAGCCAGGTGGGGTTATAGTCTCAGCTCCACACAGGTAAGCAGTGTGATCAGGAGCACGCGCATTATTTCCATGTGTGGCCGTAGCGTGACTCTACATGTACTTGTGATGTTGTGTTCTCATTATTGCCTTGTGCAGTGCCACATGCTGGGAAAAGAAACACCTGGAGACAGGCAAGCGACACACAGATGATTGTGGCTGTCAGATGTGTTGATCAACTATTTCTACAACACACACAGCCAACTGAATCAACTATTAGTGCTGGCAATTGGTTTCTACTTTCAAAAGGAAGGAATTGAGGTGCAAGCGATTTGACCCTGGTAGACCAAAATGTGCATTTTAACTTCTGCATCAGTACAGTTTTAAGGAGTGATTTAGCCGTGCAAAAAAGACAGATGGGTTTCGTGGCTGTTTAGAAGCTGACACCTGGTTGTTGCTGTAGGGATGGGATGAAGGTCTGGAGGTCTTCCTTGTGGCCACAACTCCCAGACATCTAGCTGTATGTGATGAGGATAGTGAGTCAGTTGGTATGAGATTGGGGCAGGACACGGATGTAGGAGTTGTTGATGCCGGGAAATGAATTACTTCTTCTTTGGAGTAGTTGGACATTTATGTGGGAGTTATGACGTTCTGTGATCTGATACAGAGGTGGGAGGAGAAAGAAGAGACAAAATTAGGATATAGAGATGATAGGAGAAGGTGAAGTATGACAACACGTGCTACACATCAGGGTGGGAGGTGAGCCCATCAAATGTAATTCCTGCAACGCCTGGCGAGAAGAAGGCAGCAAACAAGGTTTAGTGATATAAAATGTCAAAACTTGCTGAAAGAACCAAGGGACATATTTATTAAAGTTTTGCATCGCACTTGCACCATGCAAAGTAGTGCAAGGGCGACGCAAAACCTAGAATGATATTTACCAAGCAACGCAAGGCCACCTTGAGTGGACCTGCGTTGTTTGGTAAATCTGGAGTAACGCATTACTGTGCCACAGGGAGGCGTTCCATTGATAAAGCACAGGTGATCCCATGCATCCACAAATGGATTGTGGTGCATTCCAAGATTTATCAAGACTGGTAAAGCTGGGAATGTGACAAATTACTACATCATCACCAGAGAGGTGTAACGAGGAGAAATATCTTTATTTCTCCTCGCTTCTTCCTCTTTCTGGCTGTGCTGCATTCTGCATCATAGGTAGAAAGAGGAAAAAGCCTCAGGGGATTTTTGTGCATGAAGGTGTCCCGTCCTGCACAAAAACAATCCTGTCTGCAAGACAGGCGCTTTCGCACCATGCTGCATTGTCACATAACAGCAGTATGTGAGCAGGAATGAGCCATAGCTTGATAGATATGAAGTATTCCTGCTGTCTCCCTTTCATGCAGCGCAGCAAGCTGTCTTGCTGCATTGCGTTGTGTAATTTGTTTTAATATATGGCCCTAAGGATAGATAACATGCAATGGTGTTGGAAAAAAAAGAAACAGAATGTGTAAGGGGTTATGCTGAGATGAGAGATAACTAATGAGCTAACTTAAAAAGGTGTTCAATAATTTCCAATAAGAGAGCAATGAAACATAGCGCTATATAAAACTTTGCAAATAAATAGCGAAAGTTGTCAGTGCTTGAAAAGTCGGACACAGGCTTCTAACTTTGGGCAATATAAAGATGGACTTCAAGCAGGATGAGTACGATCCAGTGGTCATGGAATGGGTAAGAATTTTAAAAAGGTACGATAGAATGCAGAAAGAGAGACAGAATAATTTGATCGTTTGGGAGCAGAAAGTGTCAGGGGGTACATAGACAGGACTTGGTTTCCCTGAGGAATGGAATTGGTTGTTTAAGGAGGTAGCAGATAAGGAGGGCATGTTGGTGGTAAAGAGGCAAGAGCGGGCTAAAGGGAAGAGGGGCCTACAGTAGAGTGCTGAGTGTGGATTGAATCAGCACTTTCTTGTGTCCTGTAGATCATTGTGCCCTAAGACTATTTCACTGATGATGTCCAACAGGGTTGAAACATGTCAAGTGTTTTTTTATGCTCTTGTACAGAGGGGGGAGTAGGTATTTAGGCTAGTGTGCTTGTTTTAGGAGGACAGAGTCTGATTTGCAGGGCTGAAACATGTCAAGTGTTTTTTTATGCTCTTGTACAGAGGGGGAGTTTATGGCCTAGGTATTTAGGCTAGTGTGCTTGTTTTAGGGACAGAGTCTGATTTGCACGTGATTGGTACCTGCCTGTAGTTGCAAAGTATGCAAATAAACACAGGCTGCAATTGGGCCCAGAGTAATTACATAAAATGAATTTAAGCATTCATCTAATTTCTGCTGTCTTCAGATATTCTAGCCTCCAGCTACTGTGATATCTTTACATAGGGGTTTATTTTTTCATATTTGTTTTCGCCTGCCTTAAAATTTCTATATCTTCACTCCACTTTAATTTTTCATGTTTGATTCCATCTATCCTGTCCCTTTATTTTTGCCGCAGTTATGTTCACTCTTTCCCACACTAGACCCCAGATTTCTCATTAAGTCACATAATGCAACACACCAAGGCAGCTTGCTGCCCTGCGTTGCGTGACAGGGAGAGGGCAGGAATGTGCCATATTTATCAAGATATGGTGCATTCCGGTGCTCTCCTTGTGGTAGTGCACACTGCAGCTTAGCGCCAATGAAGCCACCGATGCGCCGTGGTGCCAGTGTGCCTCTGTGTTACAGGCAGGATTGCTTTCCTCCACGAACATAATCCTTATAGACATTTTTCTCTTTCTAAGTATGCTGTAAAACCCAGCACAATTAGAAAGATATTTCTCCTCGTTGTGCCTCTATCGAGTAGGGGTGGAATTCTGACGCATTCCCAGCTCTACCAGTGTTGGAACATCTGGGAATGTGTCAATATACATGGGTGGTTGAGTGGGAACAGCTACGTCTCACCCATGTAATGACTTCCCAGTGCAGTGTAACGCAAAGCAGCGACTTGCACTCCCTTGCATTACACCAGATTTACAGAGCCACGCAGGGCCACACAGGGTGCCTCTGCGTGGCATAGCAAACCTCTTTCTAGGTTTTGCATCTCCTGCGTTGCCCTGCGTGGTGCAAGGGTGATGCAAAGCCTTGATAAATCAGGGCCCAGTTTTCTTTCACTCGCTCCTTTTGTCGAACAGCATAAACTGCACGAGGTGGCTCTTACGTGGTTTTCAGTACACAATGCTGCAGTTTATGTGTATCGTGCACACACATACCTGGCTGATGACAGTTAGTGGGGTCAGTTTTTGTCACCCTCTGGCTTTTTAAGATGATAAGTCTGTATGGAGAAATGCAACTCTTGTCTTCAGCATTCAAAAGACTGAATTATAACTATGTCCTTTTGATGTTTAAAAGGACACGCACTAGTAAGGTCCACATACATATTTAAAGGAGGGTGCAGGTGATCATAGTGGGGTGGTAAGAAACATGAAAGCGGAAGCACTGCACAGATTGTCCTCGAGCTCTCTAGTGCTTGTAGGGCTGTGTACAGACCAGGGCCGTCACAGGGCAGACCAGGCTTTGCAGTCTGAAACCAGGGAAGGGGTTGGGAGACGGAGGCTGAATGTACGAGAGGTCACAGGCAACCACGGTCTTTTGTCCAAATGATTGTCTGCTCTTCTTTGCTCCCAAACAATACAGGTCCCTGCTGCTCCTGCGCATGCGTGCACGCGCGTGGCTGTGCGCCATCCCCTCTAGTGCCAGCCCTCCTCTGTGAATGTAATCAAACACCAGGTGCTGAGCCCTCTTTCCTCTCGCCGGATATCCTATTTCAGTAGACCTAGACAGAGGAGACCGTTTGGGACTCTGGGTGTAGGGTTTCTGGCTGGCACAGGTGGTGTCGTTCACAGTCCCGGGGGCATTATCCTGATATCTCATCCCTCAGACAGGTGTAGACTATGGCTTAGGCAGACTCCCTTCCCGTTGTGCCTGAATGCCCCTGTGTACACGGTCGCTTCTTTCACCTCATGCAGAACACATGAAAGATGCTGTTAAATGCAACACATATTTAAGGTTGTCCCATCCTATGTTAGATGCTCAGACGTTATGAACTTTTTAGCTCACAGCGCTTTGGGTTCTGGCACTTGTCCTTTTATATTTCACATTATGAATGCAAAACTCCAAAAGCCTCAGTACAAAGTGGTGTCAGCTAAAGCACCATGAAATTTCTAAGTATTTCACACTGATAAGAGCCGTGTACTACAAAATGGCCCCGAGTCTTGAACATTCAAGCTTGTACTCCCACCTCTCCATGCTTATCTGCTGCTCACATCTTCCTCTTTCTTCTCTTCCCTTTGATGCATTCCTTACTCATTCTTTTTTCAAGGTCAATCCTTTATGAATCCTTGTTCCTCAGCATGAAAGGCTTTAATCTGTTTTAATCTGAAAGTCTTTCTTCTCTCTCTAATTGACAGTCTTTCTTCTCAGCCGCACACTGACAGGGCTCCAACTGGGATGCTGAAGATCCGAAATAATTTTGATAATTCTTTTCAGTAAAACTATTTAAAGCCAAGCATGACAGACAAAGATATGACTTTTAGTGGTGGGAAGTAGTTTCAATTATAGCATTTGAGAAACCTTGAGGTGTGGCAGGAAAAATGATATTGATATATTTAGGTTACGGCAAAGAAAATGTCATTAAACACATTTAATGTTGATGTAATTGTTATTCATGTGCCCTTGACAGTAACTCAAGTTTGGAACCTCCACCTGACTTTTGTAAGACACAAGAAACACTGATGAGTTTAAGAACTCGGGAGATCCAGCAGGTGGTGTGGAGGGTTTAATCTTGTCCCTGTGTTGAAATCTAACAGCAACAAGATTATTCTGCTTCGTTAACGGTCCCCATTTTAGGGTTTGTTGGTGATTGTACACTCTGAATGTCTTGCTGGACCTAAATACCGCAGAGCAAACAGAATTGATATCATCAAAGAAAAAAACGTAAGCTCATAGGGTAGAAACAGTAAACTAAGGGATTAAAAATCAGGAAATTCATCAGCCATGATAAAGTAATTGAAAGAGTCAAAACCTCACATGCTTAGGAATAACTCTTGCAGCATTTAACTTCTGGGATAGTACCTAAGGTTTAGAGCAGGTATTTTTTGTTCCTAGATTCAAACATAAGCCAAAATTAACTTAGTCACTGCACGTGGGGGATATGTGTGGTCAACAACAGAAAAACATGCAGAATTGGAGTCCCACTCCACCTACACACACAATACTAACAGCAGTGTTGCAAGCTGAATGCACCTTGGTACCAGTGGAAGTTCAAGTCCACAAAAACGTGGAGGTCTTTGCAGCCAAGTGGAGAGTGGCCTTCTCTTCCCACCTCACTGGCCTGTGCTGTGAGGCTTTCAATGAGTCAAACAGCAAAGCTGCAAAGAAGGAATATCTGGATCATGAAGCTGGAGCCTGCACTTCCGTTCCAATGTGTTCATTATCTGCAGGTTGCCTCCAGTCCACACAGGCTAAAAAACAACTCTCGTAAAAGAATACAGGCTCCTCGACAAACGAGAATAGTCAGAGGGCCTGTGCAGACTAACCTAGCCTGATAGAATACTTTTTGGGTTAGGGCTTCATTTGAAGGCTATTTTCTTGTGATTGTTACACACATGGCTCAATACACTTTATAAATAGTTGCAATTTTGTATGGAAAGACCCTAGTGATAAAATGCTGCATAAAAATGCATATATACTCCCCTGCTACTCTAGAGAGTAGAAACTATGAAAGGGGCTGAAACTGATGATGGTAAAGGATCTAGGGCTTATTTACAAGCCCCTTGCACCACCCGTATGTCACGTTTCCCATGTTAAAATGACGCAAAAGTGGCGCAAATAGCTTGCAAATAAGCTCCTCTGTGTTAAATTTCCAAAACTTGACACATATGTTGATGTTTCAATTGGATGTAAGGACAATCAGCAATTTCTGTGTTGCTGCTATATCATAGCTCACAAAGGCCAGCGCGATACCTGCTTCCACTCAGTAGGTTTCATGTGGTTGGCTGTATCCTCAGCAGACTGCAGTATGAAAGGATGCTGTCATTCTTGCCCATTGTCTCTGTTGGGCAACCTCAACCTTACTGGTAAGTGGGCGAATTAAAACACCAAAGCCCAACTGTTAATAATGTTGGATACGAAGCCATACTCTTTGAGAATGAAAAGAGAATCTGTGTGCTCATGACCTCTGGGCAGGGGTTCCTTGAAGTAAGTCATTCTGACTTCAGATTGTTCAGTGAGTCCACATTGGGACAGATGCATACTGCAGCCACAGCTACTGCTTCCAAAGGTGTATGTACCCTGATCTGATTACCATGACCCCCCTTTAAACAATAGGGCGCAAAATACATTTGGTGCTATTCCTAGGTTTGTTGCAATTCTTTACAGCACTTGATTCAAGGCTTTGGTTTTGTTGTTGAATTACTACATGTCTCTAGTTGCAGAATAGTCTGCCTCTTGTTGCAGCCCTTTTGTGCCTTCCTACATAATATTTTTTGCACGATTTGTCCCTTATTGCAAATATGCACCACTCTCGTTACAACGCTTTGCAGCTTTTCTTACAGGGCATCAGTTATGCAAGCTCTCTAATGCAAATTACACCGAGTGGGGTATCTTCTGTGGGTCATGGATATGGTCTTAGCCCAACCTAACTATGCTCATGAATTTATACAAAATGTATTCTAAATGTAAACTATGTAAAAATTTAAAAGGAGAGAGTCAGTGACAGCTTGCATTTAGCCACATTAAAAAATAATCATATCCACAACCTCTTTACTCGGAGGTTCTCAAGTCAAACATTATAATTTCAGACGATTTCTCTTACTCCCATTCTTTAAATTTGGATCATTATTCTCCGTGAAAATGTAAAAGAGGGACACATGACGTCCAACAAGTGACCTATTGAATATTCCATCTCTTGTGTTTTTAATTCTCCCTTTAATGCATCTTCTAAACGCCCCTTTCGTTTAAATTGCACAAAAGCCCACATGAAGTGACTGCCCCATTTAAGTACAAAAGCTTAGTAAGAACGTACGAGTTTATCCTGGTAACGGCGTCCTTCCCCCATCATGGAGAACAGAGGGACAGGTCCAACTGTATTGTTCCCATATTTCGTTTACACAGGGCTGTGAGGACACACATTTCCCCAGCCTTCAGTGTGGAGGGGGAGGGACGGCAGCTGCCCGTCTCAAGTGGGTCAGATTAACCCTTCCCCCTCCACGGGGGTGACTGGATTGAGGGATCTGAATGGATTATCTCTGCCTGACCTTGGTGCTCCTCTGTTTCTGTATGAATGGCTGCAGCGGAGTCAACAATCTTCCCCGTTTAAAGGGTTGTGGTAGAGGCCTACTGAGATACCCACACCACGCTGTCCGTCAGAGTCCATCAGAGTGTTTCTTACCATTAACTCAACTGACCCCTGCATGGTCGGCTGGTTGCATTAAGCACATTGGGGTTTGCCGTCTCGTCGATGGAGAAGTATTAATGCAGCAGGTGCAGTGGCACGGGGATCAGGGCCACCAAAGATCCATTGCACCTCTATTAAGACTGCCATTTTTGATCAAACCAGAAAGAGGTGGTGGGGCATTTCCCTTGTTTGTATTCGGGCTCGCGGCACACCGGAGAATGAAGCTGGGGTGGTCTTGGTCAATAAAAAGAATGCATTACAGACTTCTCAAACTCTGAGGCACATTCACTAAGGTTTTACAGATGTTACCGCGATTCACACCTGGAAGAAGTCAGGATGTGCACTGAGCGCGCAGGTGTTTGAAGCGTACTTCTAGTTGACTTACAAAGAGTCGTCACAAAGCATTAGCCACAAACCCCTTTACATCTCCATAAGAAATGACACCACTGGTGGAGGCAGTGCTCCCCTCCTTCTCCCTTACGTGAGGGTGAGTACATTTCACACACTAGAAACTCCCCAGTGTGAACGCCAATGTGAGCACATCAAGGCACGCACACACCGCAAGACCCCTACTGTCCTCGTGGAATAGTAGATATGTGGGGCCCCTGCATTCCAATGGTGTGTATCTCAAACCATACAATAGGGGGCGTGGAGCTAGTCCCCTTGCTTGCATTAGGGTCTCTTTCATCCTTGCTATGTCACTGGTGGCCTCCTCTTTCAGTAGACACCCTGGGCAGACATCCATTCTCCATCCGAGCAACTCTGCGTCTGATTTTGACTTTGGCGGATGGATTACGTATCATCACCGCGGCAGACTACTTTATTCTTGCCATGGCAAGGGTACGCCGCCTGTGAAAGTTAGAGATGTCCGCTGGCCGAGTGGACATCTCTTGCATTGCCTGTGAATACCTTGAAAGTTTGACTGATGGCTCCGTCAACATGAAGGAGCCCTCCGTCAAACATTCCATTTTTTTTCTCCAAAAATAAAATACAAAAGCGGGATCTTCTTTTTGCAAGTAGAAAAACAATGACCCCCTAACAATGGGGGATTACTGCCATGGCATGTGGGCCATTTTGCAGTGTTCGCTGCCCGTCTGACAGTGACGGACAGTGAGTACTGGCCATGTGTTCGCCCACATTAAATAGGGGGGAGAAACACTTGGCCAAAACTTCAATGACTCTTCTCCGATGGGCTGTCGGAGGAGTTTGCAGGCAGCAGGGATGGAGTTGTCTCTGCTGTCTGCATAATGAACTTCCACCCGTCTCTAAATGGGGGGGCGGAATTGCCCTTTGATGGAGAGGGTTCTCTCACGTGGTACCCTCCCCCAATGTCAAATTCAGGCCGTCTGTCCAATGTGATTCAATTAACATCTGTCACAGAGATGTAATATTACTATATGTGCATAATGTCTCTATTGGAGGGAAATTATATCTCATATGAATCCTAAAGGCTTCACAGCTCCCCCAGAAGTACCCCATACAGCAAGGTTTGCTTTGCCTGTAATCCGCACGTAAAGCTTTCACTTCGAATAATCTACTTCCCCTACCTTGAAAAAGCGCCCCGGCGGCCTCTGAAGTCCCATTACCCCTGTAGACAACTCTATAAAGAAGAATTAATATTGATATAATTATTTTTATCATCGCCATTTTATTAGCACCAGATAGCGCCAACTTGGCTGAAGGGAATCAGCGCGCATTACATGAGCACCAGATTACATGACGCGTGTTTCTGCGCGGGGAGCTGCAGTGATCTGCCCAGAGTTGCAGGCTGCTGTGAGGAGGCCTGGATTCAGCCCCGGTAAAAGATCCGGCAGCTCCGGCCGTTAGCCGCATCTCCTCCCTGAAACCCCGGGGAGGTGGAGGTAAAAGGAGCAGCAGAGAGCACACGCCGGTTCCCAAGACAGTCAGGCTGTGACAGCTGTCTTTTCCCACCACCCGCCCCCCGGCCCCGCCTTTCCCCTCGCCTGCCCCCCATGCACGGAGACCAGGACAATGCATGGGCAGCTTGCAAGTGTGGAATTAGCTGATCTTTTCCTTCGCCCCTCCCCCTCCGATAATTGTCTCCACGACACACAGATTCCTTTCATTCATTTTTGTCTCGTGGACTCAGAGCCCCCCGCAAAGCCTGCCGCCATCTGCCCTCGGAGAGGAAATAAGACGGGCCTGCCTGCAGTACCACCACCTGCTTCTGATGCACGCAGACGGCCAATCCTGTGGCGATAATCGACCGCCCTCTGTTTCACAAAGCCTGGCCCCATCCAAGACTCCCTTCTTCTCCACACAGCCCCGCTGCGGTGACCTCGGCATGCTTTCTGCACCAGAGAGCCACTTCGTGAAATCGTCCCTACGGCGTCCCGACCAGCCCTCCACAGTGGCCGCACCCTCCCTTCTGTCCACTCCGCCGGGATGCAGGAATCGCAGCCTGAACGGCCACAGTAACAGTAGTATTCTTCTGCCCAGCAGCCCTGATGCAGTGTCGCCAGTCAGCCTACTGTCCACTCTCTCCTACTACAGTAACCCAACCTGTTCCTTGCACACCAGCCCTCCTACAGTAGTCTTGGGGTGTCTTCCGCCCACTGACTTACTAAAAGTGTTTTTTAGGTGTGGCACACTCTGGACCACAGATAAACTGGTGGGGCCACCTGCAAAGAGCAGTTGTGAGTGTATGTATGCATATGTGTATATGTGTGTGTGTGTGTATATGTGTGTGTGCATACGTGTGAATATATATATATATATATATATATATATGTGTGTGCATGTGCGTGTTCAGGTATACAAACACACACATATATATATACACACACACACACATTTATAAACATATATACATATTTACACACACACTCACTCACAATTGCCCTTTGCAGGTGGCTCCACCAGTTTTAGCTGTGGTCCAGAGTGTGTGATATGTATATATATATATTCACTTAAAAAACCATAGGTTTCACACATGTTATAGTTAGCTGGACATTTCACTCGTAAAAAACCAATGAAATTCCCCCGTTATAGTTAGTGCAGGCAACTATAACTCACGCGACCGCAATCCTCTGCTGATGACGTCAGATATTACATCACTGTATTTAGACACTTATTTACCCATGTCTTCTTCCATTAATCTTTAGCTACACATATATTACAAATATTTATTTTTCATAAAGACACATATGTCATCACTGATGTAATATCTGACGTCATCAGCAGAGGATTGCGGTCGCGTGAGTTATAGTTGCCTGCACTAACTATAACGGGGGAATTTCATTGGTTTTTTACGAGTGAAATGTCCAGCTAACTATAACATGTGTGAAACCTATGGTTTTTTAAGTGAATTTGCAAGGTTTTTTAAATGCTAATTCGTAACTATAACGTGTGTGAAACCTATGGTTTTTTCAGTGAATTTGTACGTTTTTTTAAACGCTAAATTATTAATTCATGAAAAATAATTTTTCAGGTTTTTCACGGTGCGCGCACCGTGAAATTATTATATTTTTTTTTAAATCGCGAGGTGCGCGCACCTTGCGCGCTTTGGGCGCTCGGTGCACTTCGCGCACCGAGCACCCACGGGTCGTAGTGCGTGCCGTGCGCGCTGGGTGCGACCCTTGGGGGTCCTTCTGTGACCCCCTGACCAAGGCTAGGGGGTCAGGAACTGTCCACTCTGCCCCCTTTTCACGTTCTCCACCTTTTTTTTTCAACCCCTCAGACTGCGAGAGACAAAATGGCGGCCGACACTTCCTGGTTTCGACCGATTCGAATGTTTACCGACATCTAACAACCAATCAGAATTGCACTCGCGCACGGCAGGTGCGCGCACGGTGCGCGCGTATAGATATTGATATGCTTTTAAATGCTATTTTCTCAGGAAATACTGAACAGATTTACACCAGACCTGCAAAAGGCACTTCCTTGACCTTATGGCTACCTCTCTGCCAAATTTCACGTAATTCTGTTCAGCCGTTCGGGCTGTAGCTGCGACTAAAGGTCCTATGGAAAAATGCATGGGGAAAACGTGTTTTGGGACCCCCCCTTTTTCTCGGGCCCCGCTTGACGAATCACCCCAAGACTTTCAGGGTAGGAGCTGAGCGGCGCGCCCCATTAGTTTTGAAAATTTTGGGAGGATTCGTCAACCGGCGCCAAAGTTATTCAAAATAGAATTTTGAGATTTCCTATGGAAACTAGGTTGTAACTATAACTATCTACTGGCGACCGCCAGTAGATAATATATATATATATATATATATATATATATATATATATATATATATATATATATATATATATGTATATATATATATATTACCTACTGGCGGTCGCCAGTAGGTAGTTATAGTTAGGACCACGTTTCCATAGGAAAACCTCAACATTCTATTTTGAATAACTTTGGCGCCGGTCGACGAATCCTCGCGAATTTCTCAAAATAGGTGGGGCGCTACGCTCCGCTCCTACCCTGAAAGTCTCGGGGGGATCCGTCAAGCGGGGGCTGAGATAAAAGGGGGGTCCCAAAACGCGTTTTTCCCATGCATTTTTCCATAGGACCTTTAGAACGAGCTACAGCCCGAACGGCTGAACAGAATTACTCAAAATTTGGCAGAGAGGTAGTCCCTAGGTCAAGGAAGTGCCTTTTGTAGGTTTGGTGTAAATCTGTTCAGTAGATTCTGAGAAAATAGCCTTTAAATCAATATATATATCTGAGCCCGCTTACGGTACGCTTACCGTACGCTTACGGTAAGCGTACGGTGGCGTGCGCGAGCGCGATTCTGATTGGCTCTTAGATCTTAGTAAACATTCGAATCGGCCGAAACCAGGAAGCGGCGGCCGCCATTTTGTGTATTTCACTCTGAAAAAAAAGAGTGAAAACAAGGAAAGGGGGCAATGAGGAGAGTTACAGACCCCCTAACATTTGTAAGGGGGTCAAAGAAGGACAGAAAAGTACAAAGAAAACATTTATTGATTTTAAAAAAAATCACGGGGTACGCGTACGGTAAGCTTACGGTAAGCGTACGGTAGGAAAAAAAAAAAAAAAAAATGAAAATCAGATTTAAGTGTTTAGATATTAGGGGGCTCTAAAAAGAGCCGTTGTGTTTATGAAATGATTTTTTAGTGGTACCTACAAATAAGTACCGATGCAGAGTCTAAGGTTCAAGAGGAAGACTCTGTTCCCTTCATCATTGAAGTGCACACCATCTCCTCTATAAATGTCTTGCATGTCATAACGCAAGTTGTTGTGGTAAATGGCACCCATACCATAGTCACGGAGGAAAGCAGAAACAGATTTGTTGACGTGCTTTCTTGCTTTGTCATCGCACCGCGTGCCCACCGTGCGTGCACGGCACTAACTGCGTAAAGTGGGCGCGCGGTGCGCGAAGCGCACCGTGCGCGCACGGAACGAACTGCGTTAAGTGGGCGCGCACGCCACGAATGGCGTAAAGTTACTTAGCATTTAAAAAACCGTACAAATTCACTGAAAAAACCATAGGTTTCACACACGTTATAGTTAGGAATTAGCATTTAAAAAACCTTGCAAATTCACTGAAAAAACCATAGGTTTCACACATGTTATAGTTAGCGGAAATTTTACTGATAAAAAACCAATGAAATTCCCCCGTTATAGTTAGTGCAGGCAACTATAACTCACGCGACCGCAATCTTCTGCTGATGACATATGTGTCTTTATGAAAAAAAAATATTTGTAATATATGTATAGCTAAAAATGTATGGAAGAAGACATGGGCAAATAAGTGTCTAAATACAGTATTAGCATCAGCAGAGGATTGCGGTCGCGTGAGTTATAGTTGCCTGCACTAACTATAACGGGGGAATTTCATTGGTTTTTTATCAGTAAAATTTCCGCTAACTATAACATGTGTGAAACCTATGGTTTTTTCAGTGAATATATATATATATATATATATATATATATATATATATATATATATATATATATATATATATATATATGTGTGTGTGTGTGTGCGTGTGTGTGCTTGCTTCAGATATTTAAATCTCACTTTGTATGGATGTGTACATATATCTTTGTATATATAAATTTTGATATACATATATGCACACATACATAGAAAGTCAGATTTAAATATTTTAGGCATGCGTGTATACTTATGGATTGCTTCAGGCCAACAATGGTTTGAGCCATAGAGAAGTGGACAAATAAATATGTGGCAAAGCGTAGTGTCTCTAGTTGATTCTGTGTTACTTCTCGGCACATTAAACACCTGCTGTGGTTTGGTCCATGGGAGGGCCTGGGCAAACGGAGCTAGGGCACGGGCCCCTTCTGGCCCCCTTTGGTGACACCACTACTTCTGATCACCAGCCTTGCTACCGTAGGCAAGGAATGGCTTGGATCCTTCTAGACCATCTACAGTGACTCCACCTGTCTTCTGTGCACCTCATCCTGCTTGGGGAACCCCCAGCCTGCCTTCTGTGCACCCAACCCTCCTGCAGTAAGCCCATCCTTCCCATGGCCCACTGAGCTCTGCTGCAACCCCAGGATGTCACTCCACTGCCTTCTGTGGAGGATTGGGCTAGGGCAGGAGACAGAGACATGCCCCTAAGCAGGGTAAATGTCGGGGGCTGGCCTAACAGAGGGGAACAGGGTGATTAAATATTATCGTTGTGATGTAAAGACAGATAGTGGCCGTTCAGTGTTTGGCAAGAGGAGGGAAACATCCTATTCCACACCGCCAGATTTGCAATTCCCCTTCCCCATTCATAGCTGGAGAGATACCGATGTCATGCCAGTGGTCAATCAAAGGCAGAGACTAATTTGCCATCGAGTAACTGCCTTTATTGCATAGGGTGGTCTGTCCTGTTTATGTTGCCCCTCTATGATGCATAGTTAATCTGCTCAGGTGTTCTAGTTGAGGAACAGAAATTGCAAGATGCACTTTTTCTGTGAAATTTTGTGAAATTTCCCCAAACATTAATGAAAATAGCTTTTCATGTGACATATGGTTTGCTAGTACCTCGCATTATTGTTTCACTTCTAATAAAAAAGGTCTTGAACAATACTGGTAGGAGATTGGTTGAAGTTAGAAAATGCCTCTTAGTGAGGGAGTTCCTGCACGACAGAGGCTCCTCCATGCTAACATTAAGTGAAATTGTCCAATGAGAAATTTTTACAAATTTTGTTTAATGCAAAATTTCGAGAATTTTATTGGCATCATTAAAAATGCATCCGCACAAGACAAACCACTATTTAGAAGGTTTGCCACTGATAATTAATGATTCCCCATGTGGCAGCAGCTTTATCATCGTCCACTCAGCATTCAGCTGTGCCAAAAGAGTACCTGCGAGTACCTGCTGTACTAGAGGCAGGGTTGGATTGGTAACGCAAGCACTCGGGAAATGGCCGAAGGGCCGTCAGCCGAGTTCTAGCTGTGGGCTGCCTTTTTGGGCAGCCTGGGGGCTGTATCTGCTGTTAGGATGCTGCCAGCGGCCCAGTGGGTGCCTGAGTGGCCTTTCTAGAGGCAGTTGGGCAGAGGTATCACTCCCTTTCTCTCGCTGGGCCGGCCCATTAATGTATGCTGATTGAGCGGGGGCAGAAGGCCTGAGCAGAAATGGTCTCACTAGCATTCATGTGTGGCTCAGCAGTGTGAACTAATCTGTGCATTTAAAAAAAAATCTAAGTGAAGTTAGTAAAATATGCCCCGACTCCCTTTCTTTTCATAAAACTTCACTGAAGCAGTGTTTTGCGGAAATGTAATACGCAAATGTGGGCCACTTTTTTTTGGCTGAATTTTTATCCCAATCCAACCCTGACTAGAGATTGCACTTTTGTTAAAGAAATCCCTGCCAGGCAGGTGTGTATTGCTAGATAGGACATGTAGTCCTCCCAGAGGAGGTATCAGAAGAGATGACCTTTGCTGACCCGACCTCCTGCTGGGCTGCCTGCTAAACAATAAAGGATGCTCTTATTCTTTCAGTGATGCTTCTTCATCTCAAGGCTGCAGCCGAAGAACTGCTGAAAATGCACCAGGAGAAGGGCAAGATTGCATTGCTGAATTTCTAGTTCAGCTGGGTGGAGGAGGTTCCCTAATAACTCCACTACATTAAATTGAAAACAACACTGTGCAGCCTGTCTTTAGGGGTTGCAAACGGAAACAATGGCAGCCTATAGCAGAAGCACTGAAAAACAGAGACATGTCAATCAATCAATCAGACAGCATTTGTAGAGCGACGCACTGTCGCCCCTAGGGGTATCTCAGCGCTGTGTCTCCAGCGAAGAGCCAGGTCTTGAGTCTCTTTCTGAAGTCTGCCAGTGAGGAGGCTGTAAGGAGCTGGAGGGGAAGGTCATTCCAGGTCTTGGCAGCGATGTAGGAAAAAGGAGCGGCTACCGCTGTGACTATGATGGATGTGAGGGGGGGAGGGGTTGAAGTGTGAGGGAAGAGGAGTGTAGGTGTCTAATGGGTTGGTGCAAGTTCAGTCGATCATTGATGTAGTCAGGTCCTAGGTCATGGAGGGCTTTGTAGGCGTGCATGAGGATCTTGAACTGGCATCTCTTCTGGATGGGGAGCCAGTGGTGGTCTCTCATGTGAGGGGCAATGTGTGTTCATTTGGGGAGGTCCAGGATGAGTCTGGCTGCAGCGTTCTCTATGGTCTGGAGTCTTCAGAGGAGCTGGGTGGAGATGCCAGCTTAGAGGGCGTTGCCGTTGTCGAGTCGACTTGAGACGAGGGCCAAAGTGACTGCATTAAAGTATTTCCGAATTGCTTATTCTCTGGTATTAAGATACCCTAGCATAGATGCAAAGATGACATATGGGTGAGGGTATGGAAGCAATGTGTCATCGAATATCGAGTACTGAAAGAGGACTTAAAAGCACTTAATCGCCACTTCCTCGTGGCACTTCAATAACAGGTTTAACCTTTACACAATTCATTGGTACACACTTTTGTATTCTCAGTTGGGTGAAAGCGTAAGTTTTCCGTTTAGAATGACACCTGTAGACACATTTGCACTGATATATCTATAAAAGGCTCTTGACCCCATCGAGGTTTTCACCTGGAATGAGAACTTACTATCTGTACGTTAAGCACAGATATCTCTTCAGCAGGTGCATTAACCTTGGTGCTCATTCTAATTCATATTTCTTGAGAGGGCAGGATCTGAGCAATTGGTGTGTGTATAGACGTATACAGGCAGGCAAGTAGTAGAAAGGATTTCAAAATATTTGAAGAGTTTACCAAACCCAATAGGGGTTGTGGAATACAGTGAAGCTTGGAAACAGGGGGACTGATCCATAGTTCGGGGCCTCTGCAAGGCCAATCAGTTGGGGCAAAGTTCATGTTTATTATTGTTTGTATAAAATACTACAAAAATAATGGCTTGTGGGCACAACTGCAATGGGCATCAATATTACATTTGTAGAGATGAGCAGTGGAGACTATAAGACACATAGCTCACCTTTTAAAAAGATTGTAAAGAGCTTCCAAAGAGATTACAAATTTAGTGTGGAGAAAAAAACATATTTCTCTTTTTCCAGTCCTTCATTACTAACAATCACCAAAAGGTTTTCCAGAATGTTCCTTTATTTGCGAAGAGTCCTACGTCTGGAAGTGAGAGGAATTTTATGCTTGGCCCTAATACAGCTACCAAAACTTAATGCAAAATCAAGAAAAGTAATAGGGTAACTCAAAGAGAGAATAATTTAAAAATCACTGGATAAATTCTACTTGCCTGACCAAATAGAATTTGTCCTAAAAAAGACATTTACCATCATCTACTACTTTGTCATTTAGTGCCTCCTCTCAACATTCATCATGCTGGTGCATAGCTGGCTCCTTTAAGAGCTCTGATCAGGTTCACTCACCAGTAAGGCTTCAAAGGGGGCAGAAATATATAGATGGCACACTAGGCAACTGCATCACACAGCTCTCCAAGGGCCATATGTAGGAAGCCCAATACCGGTCGGTAACGGCCGATTTTCGGTAAATATCCCGTTACCGACCGGTATTCAGGCTTTTGGTATGTAGGGGGCACATTTCAGGATTCGGTAATTTACCGAATCGGTAAAATTACCGAATCGGTAATTTTACCGATTCGGTAAATACCGAATCCTGAAATGATATGTAGGGGGAGTGTGTGGTTGTTGTGGGGATTCGTTATTTACCACCAACTAAAAGTTGGTGGTAAATGACGAATAGCTGGAAAAAAGCATTTTTTTGCACTTTAAAGTGTGCAATGTGGCAGACATACATGCCCTTAGGGCATGTATGTGTGCCACATGTGCACACATGCAGGAATCAGGGGTGCAACAGGGTGTCACTGTGACACCCTGCCACCCTTGATTGTGCTCCCCCCATTACCGAATCGGTATTTACCGATTCGGTAATGGTAACTGGCTTCCCATTGATTCCTATGGGCCTCCAGGCCATAGGAATCAATGGGAAGCCAGTTACCATTACCGAATCGGTAAATACCGATTCTAAATTACCGACCCATTCCGAATCGGTAAATATTACCGATGGATTACCTACATATCATTTACCACTTCATAAATACCGATTCGGTAAAATTGGGTATTTATGAAGTGGTAAATGTTAGGCTACCTACATATGGCCCCTAGTGTATTGCTTTTGAATATGTAACTAGGGGTTAGAATTTAGAAATAAAACATAAAATTAACTTAATCCACACTCTGCTCATTTTTAATCTCTCTCTGATCACTTAATGATCCCACCAACCAGATGTCGTATCAACTCAATACGTAATGTAATATTAAATCTCTTTAACATCACCAATGGACACAGAAAGAACTTGCTACCCCGCCTAAGAACTCCAAATGGAGCCCACTACTCTCTAACATGATGGTCGTAGCAGGAAGGTAGTCTATGATGAAGGATGCCACTGGAAGTGGGTGAGAGTAGCTATCCCTTTTAGAAAGATCCCAGAATCCCATTTCGAGGAGCAAGGTGAATGTATCCAGAGCTGCGTCTCACCTTAGAGCTTGTTTAGGTATTCCATCCCAAGGCATTCCTCTTGCTTTGGTTGGTTTTGCTTTGTTTGATGATGTCAGCATGAGCTTTCAGACTTACTGAGAGATTCACCAGATTGCCCCTTTAAGTATCTTGGGGGGCTTTAACTGAGTGTTTTAATTTTGGAAACACAAGGAGTCGTAAGTTGTCTTCTATATTGCAGGCAACATAGAGATAAAGGAAGATAAACATACTAAGCGAACCTGTTGTCTGCAGCCTCAAGAATGTTATCCAAGACATTTTCCTGTGCTGTCTTTGTTCGAGTTGGGACCCAAATCTCGACGAGTAGGTGTCCAGGCTGTTGTCGGCTTCTACAGCACAACTGAAGATCAATGGCAGCTATATTTTCCAAGATGTTAGCATTCAGCTGAAGTCTTTTGATGAGGTTGTCATTGTTTGAGTCAGCTAAATCAGGGGTAGTCCCTGTCAGCAGGAGAGCAATCAGAGAGCATGACAGGACTTTGTTACTTGTGTTGCTTGGATGGAGGTATTGATGAAGCCTGTAAGTGAAATGGCTATGGCCTGTGTATGAACAGAGGTTATGACAGCCAAGGAAGGACCAATCAGGACAATGTATGATGATTGCTCTCTGGGGGCAGATTTTGCTTGGCTGGCCTTGGTGAAAAAAGCAGATTTGACATTGAGGGGTGTGCATATAAAATGGTGGCCCAGGTTTGAAAGCACTGAAGCACCCTGATTTTCTGTACTACGAAAAAAAAGCCTATGGTGTCATTTAGTTCCTGTCTTTAGAAGAATAGTTTTGCACTGATTTGTGGGCAATGGGTCATTATACCACTTGTTTATTTATTGGTGTTTTTGTACAAGTTGGACAAGATCCATAGGGTGACCGAGTGTTTTACATAAGCTGTATGTTCAATAATAGTACCAAAGTGAAGTTTCACACACATGTACTAAGCTAAATACACCAAGTGTAAAGGTTTGAGAATCAAATACAGTGCATTTGTGCATCAGGGACATCAGGCTAATGTCTAAGGCATAGGAAGTACACTGACTGAGACATCTGCAGCAACCATAGGGACATGGCGATTACTTGTACTCTATAGAGATAGTAACAACAACTGGGAAGTGTCGCTCATTTTCAGGGGATACTGCACCTGTGTTAACCTTCCATAAGACTTGTCGTAACTTAGGGCCTGATTACGATGTTGTGCGGTGGCGGGCTGCCTGAAATCCAGGGCCGCATTCCAACCGCCGGATTACAATGCCGATGGTCAGAGCGCTGCTGGCGGGGGAAAAGACCGCTGCCTCAGACAGGATTGGAGATCCTGTAGGGGCGGCAGTCGGACAGGTAATCCCTGAGTGGCGGCAGTGCCTGCGCAGGCACCACCATCGGGATTACGATGTCCCTTTCCCTCAGCATTTTTATTGCGGTCAGACCAAATTGAAAAGGCAAACTGAAAGCGACTGGGTGGCCCCTAGAAGGGTCCCCGTCCTCTTTGGGCCACCGCTCTGGTGCCTGGGGGGCACCCGTCGTGCCCCCTGAAACATCCCTGAACCCTGTGCCAGGCACCACATGGGGCCAGGCACCACATGGTGCCTGGCACAGGCTGCAGGGATGTATCTAAACATGCATTGTTGCATTGAGGATGATGCAGCACATGCCTAAATGCAAAAAGGCATGTTTACGATTGCCAATACGGTGATCAGATCGCAATTGACTACTTGTCGGGCAGTCCCGATCCTGAAATAATGGCGGTCGGGTGAGCATCCGACCGCAATCGTAATCAGCCCCTTATTCCTATACAATCAACAGAGAGATCAGGAAGTGTTGTTGGAAAACTAGTTGTTTATTTCAGTTTCAAAGAAGTTGTGAGAGGAATTAGTTCTTAAAGCAGATGAAATGGAGTTCCACTTCCAACTTCTATGCATTCTCCAAGAAGGATAGTTTTATGGTTTCCTTTTCTTTCTGTGGATCAGGAACGCAAGGGTAAAGTTGCCTGCACAGCATAGTTTTGTGGATGATGAAGGCGAGTTTAAGGGTGCTTTCGGCTTCCATCTTTACCAAATGAAGAGAAAACTGAATGAGGGTTTTATGTAATACATTCTGTTTCCTAGGATCTATCTGGCTACAGAATGGAGTGGTGCTTTCACCAAAGCAAGATAAAGCTTATTTACTCCTAACAGCAGGAAGCTCTCTTGATTTAGTCTTGAAAGAGCAAGAGACTATACCACTTGTTTTGAATATTTGTCAGGCAGCGATGGGTCGATTCCATGCAGCATTCTAATTTGGAACTGTGTTCATTTTGCTAAGGATTTTATGCAGGTTTGGAGGTTGAGATTCTTGGCAAGCATGAATCCTAGTTGTATGGTGCACTCAGTGATAAATAAGTGAGAATCTAAAACAGTGAGAATACAGTTTTTACATGATATGATTTCAGTTGTGCTGGGTCATCCAAGGCTAGAGTTTGTCTAGAGGGTTAGAAAGGAATGCAGTGTCTTAGGATGAGGCTACTTTTGGGTAGAGCTGTGCTCCATCAATGTAGAAGTTGTAGGAAATGGCGGTTTTCAGGGTGGAGCCAAAGTGTTCTATGTGCAGGTTTCAATGTGCGTGCCAGAGTATAGACCCTGGTGTACACCATTTTGGAGAAGTCTGGGTTCGAAGGGAGATATTTATTGATGGGCACTAGTTCTCCCGAGAAGAGGAAAACCCATTCACCAGGATCTGTTGAAGCATCGGATGGTGGACTCTGTAGAAGGCAACCAGAGAGCACAAGGAGCAGAAAAAAGAAGAAGTCTCCTTTATCAAAGATGGGGATAGCATCACCAACAATTTGAAGTATTCCAGTCTCAGTGATGCAGGCCGGCCTAAACCCTTATTGGACATCATTAAGAAGGTCATTTACAGTAATACATGTAAAGAGTTTTCATTAACTGTTGATTAAAGCTGTCAATGTTCTAATGAACTAATTAAGAGGGCTAATGTGCAAGATTGACACTATCCGGATTATCGTAAGACCCCTTGTGAGACTTCGTAAGGCTAGTACAAGGCGGGACAAGGGTTCCATGGTGAAACCTTATGGGTTTATTAAAAAACATAGTAATTAAATGAAGCAAAAAATAATTAGTCAATAAGAAATTGGTATTGCACAAAATAGTCATAGTATTATACTGCAATAGGACTACCACAATGTCGGCATTTGAAAAAAGACCAAGGAAAGACGAAATATTAAATCAATAAACAGACTAGTGCAGAGTATGACCAGTTAGAAAGCCCAAAAACAATGGTCTCATCACCAAAATAACATAGCTTTTATCAGGTTTCAGAGTACAGAAGCCACAAACACGTCATGGCATGTTATGACATACTAGTAATGCTTCTAATATATGAAGCAATCATTATTCTTATTAACAAGCTACTTCTAGAGACACCTACTTCCGAGTGCATTCTGTTGGCTTAACTATGCATAACAAATTAAAGAAATGAACTAACATGTTAGTGAACATAGCAATACAAAGGCTTATTCAGCTACTGAAAGACATTCACTTTAGTTCAGCCGGGAACCTTGGCAACTTGAAAATAAAGAACATCCTGAACATTGCTTCCACAACAGAGTACAATTATTATATTAGAGACACCACAGAGTGAAGTTTCTTTTCAATGAATTGCTTAAAATGGAAAAACACACAAGAACATGGAAAAAAGAGAAAGGCTTGCTCTAATAAAATAAACGTACACTATTATTCTTCAAATATGAATATCTGTCAATGTAATCCGACTAAAACCTATCATGCTAACTCAACCACATGTATATTAAGCAATATGTTTAATTAGTAAAAACTCATCTAGAAAGTCAAAACCATAAAACATGGCCTTGTGGGTTTTCTATGTGTTTTAGGGTGAAGGCATATGTTCTGCAACAGGCAGGCTACAGGGCGAAGCACATACCAGCCACATCCTACCATGTGATAGGTATCTTCTGCAGCACTTTGTGTTCCACACTTCTACAATACCTGGATTCTGCCTCAGCCTATCCACAGGGATTCTTCTTTTCTGAACATTGAAAACACTCCTGGGTAATCCTTGCTTTGTGCCCCCTTGCAATTGATCCCTATTCTATCCTTCAGCACATTATAAATCACCAATATATAAACAAATGAATAAATGGCTGTTCTCTTCTGCATTCCTTTCTTCTCCCATTATAGCAGATCATACATGTCTATGCGGAATGCTGTACAGATGTAGCTTATGTGCTGGGATGGGTATTGCAAGATGTCCTGATTTGGCTGGGGGGCGGATTATGGGAGACGGGGATTGATTGCATTTTGTTCAATGAACTAATAAAATTTGTTAAAAAAAAAAAAAAAAAAAAAATCATACATGTCTATGCGCATACTCTACACACCCGACTGCTGACTATTGTGTGCAATCAACACCAGTGTTAGACTGTCACATGCCAAATGTCTCACCTCTGTGCATGTGCTTGCCCACACATACACACAAACACACACATACATACACACTTCCTTAGCACTGGTGTCTGCCTTCAGCACAGTGGGCAAGTCTCCCATGTGAACCTGTCTCAGCCGGGAACCTCAAACAAAGACTAAAATAATGAGACCTTTCAAAATGTACAAAGCTCTTACTTATCACAGTTTTGGAGCTCTCTAAATAACAGGTTACTTACTTTAATGGCACTCAATTTAGTAACCTTTGAAGAAGGAAAGGCTGACCACCTGCTGGGATTCAAACTTGCCAGCTGCAGGCCACAGAGGATACCACTTTACACACTAAGCCTTCTTGTAGGTAACTGTTTGGATTTGATTAATATTGGTATAGCGCGACAAATGCCTGAAGGCGCCTTGACGTTAGCGTCTGTATTACAGAACTATCAAAACACAACCAAACCATAAGACCTTAGAAAAAAAGGAGAAAAGCCAAGTTTTCAGAAGCTTTCGAAAAATGAACAGAGTCGATTGGGATCTTAGTGCCAGCAGCATTTCATTCCACAACACGGATGTAGCATAAACACAACTCCTGCCTCCCCAAGAGGGTTTTCTGATCTTAGGAATCTGCATAGTCTTGTTTGTGGCAGACTTCTTCTAGGAGAGTACCACAACAGTTTGTTCTTCAAGTAATATGGACCTATTACATGAAGGGTCTTGTGTGCAGTACAGAGTGCTTTAAAGGCCACTCTGTTTTTTATAGGATGCCAATGAAGCTCCATTAGACCTTTAGAGGCTGACTCCTATTTCCTGATGCCTTTCAAAAGAGGAACTGCTGAAAACTGCAACCTCTGTAATTTCTTTAACAGACCTTGCTGCATGCCCAGACTCAGAGCATTGTAACTACACTAAAGAGACCACTACTGTACTCTGAAGATCTACTGAGATAAATGTCAAATCTTTTTTCAATATCTTTAAAAGATAAAAACAAGAAGAAATGAGCTGGTTCGTCTGGACTGTGAACATTAGTTTGGTATCAAAAACTACTGCAACATTTTTTACTTTAGTAACTGGAGTAGGTAATGGGCCAAGCGTGGAAGGCCACCAGGAAGAATTCCAAAATTATAGATTTGACCCAAAAAGGAGTACCTCCACCTTATTAGAGTTTAATTGTAAGCTTTGGCTCTTCATTCGGTTGACGATTGCTTTCATTCAATTATTAAACCTAATGGCAACCTCCTCTACATTGCTGGTAATAGAAACAACTATCTGTGAGTCATCTGCATAGGATATTGTGTGAAAGCCAAAAGATCTAATCAGTTCAGCCAGCGGAGCCACATAAATGCTGAAAAATGTAGGGCTAAGCGAGGACCCTTGCAGGACCTCACATGGCAAGGAGAAAGAACTAGAGGTAAAGTCCCCGAAAGAGACTGACTATGCTCTGTTACTGAGAAAGGAAACTAGGAGATGTAGGGCTACACCTTCAATACCAATCTCCCTTAAATGCTGTTTAAGGGCCCTATGAGTCACCGTGTCAAAGTGTGCAGCTAGGTCCAAGAGGGCCACCACAACCTTTCCACCGCAATCCATGATGGAGCGGATCTCCTCAGTAGCCACCACTAAAGCGGATTTGGTGCTGTGAGCTTTCCTGAATCAAAATTGTGTACCATCTAGAAAGTTATTTTGCTACAGAAAGTCAGAGAGAACCAAATTAAGAGGTCTCCCCAGATTTTTGGCTGGTAATGGAAGCCTAGAGATGGGACAATAGTTCTTTTTCTCAGATAGATCTAATGTTGATTTTTTAAGTAAAGTAAGAATGGACATTTTTTTCCATTTTGAAGGAAAACTCGGAGCATCCGTGATATTATTAAGTAATGCTGTGAGGGGGAGTGGCCAATGTACTTGACAGGTCCTGATAGATATTCACTGGACAGGGATCAATTGGAGCCCTTGACTTGGTCAGTTTTATCAACTGCACTACCTTATCTATCGTAAGAGGCAGAAAATTGCAAATAATTGGATGAGCGTTGTCTATGGCTGTAATTTCAGGGGAAGAAAAATCATCCCCATGTCCTGCCTCAAAATCCCTGTAAACTGGCGCCATCCTTGTTCTTAAAACAGTGAGCTAGATGTCACATAGGGACTAAGGTATTAGCAGTAGGAATGCACAAGAGCAACAAGACTGTTCTAAATAGCTCCTTAGGGGTGTTGCCTGCTGTTTCAGTTTTTTCAGTGAAAGCTTTAGGGGCATATCATCTGGGACCGGCGATAATTATCGCTAAGCGCACTTAGCGCTAGGATAATTATCGCCGGGTAACGTGGAATTTTATCACTGAGATAGCGTGCTATTAGCAACGCTTATCGCAAAAGTGATAAAATTTCAAGCGCTAACTGCCAAATGTGTGTTTATCGCTGGAAATCCAGCGATAATCTCACAAAGTTTGCCGATAGCTTGATGATAGGGCAAGGCATACTTAGCCATGATATCCACCTTACATAGGGTGTCATGGCTAAGTCAGTCTTGAAGCAGGCGAAAGGAAAGTAGCGATAACAGAGGTTATCGCTACTTTGCTTGTCGCTCTGCAGGTTAACGTGCCCATTGATAATTGGAGAAATGTCGCTTTGCGACATTTCTCCAGTTATGTCAGGGCAGGAACGCCCACTTTGCATCTCATTAGAGATGCAAAGCTGGGAGTTCAGAAAACAGGCGCTAATGCAAGGATTCACGTTATAGCGTGACCTTGCTGATTAGGTGATAAAATTAGCGCCGCTTTTTCGTCCGAAAACGGACGCAAAAGCGGCGATAATTTTTTATCGCCTCCTTGATGATATGCCCCAACGTTTTTTCAAATTTTATCTCCAATTTGTACTCTAAGATAAGACAATTTTATTTAGTTTTCTTGGCTAATGAATAGTTACTCCTCCAGATTCTTCCCTGTCTCCGACCGCTTCTTTTTAGTTCCTTACGTTTAGGTGAATACCAAGCAGCTCTGGGGTGCGTTCTGTGACTTTTAACAAATTTGGGTGGAGCCAGTTTTTTAGCTGCCTCCTGAATCCATGACGAGACGTTTGCCGCAGTTACATTTACATCACCAGTTACTGTTGGATAGGACAGTTCTAGAATTTTAGATAATTCCTTTCTATCTACTTTTGTCCAGGCTCGTACAACTCTAGCTGCCCCCTTGCTGGCCCTGTTCCACTTAATGAGAGGAATAGGAATAGTAAACTTTACAGCCATATGGTCCGACCAGCTGACCGGGAGGATGTCCTCGATCAGCATGTCGGGACAGTTGGAAAAGCCAGCATCAAGTGTATGACCTGCAATGCGAGGAGGGGTGTTAACTAGCACCTTTAGATCAACATTAAGCACAATGGACAACTCACCTGTCTGTGAAAATACCACTATACAACTGGAATATATTATTTTAAATATTGTGCTGCAAAACTATTGCAGCCAGAAAATCGACTACCAAAAATGCAGAGAAGGTAAGCATATATGTGTCAGTATAGATGATTTTCTATACTTGGTTCCACATGCATGCATCTTGAAATATGTGTGTGTGTGTTTGTGTGTATGAATCCTTCCATCCGGTCCAATTATGTGGTCCAAAAATCTCTCTGCTTCTTATCCTGGCTAAAATCATAGAAAAGCATGTTTTAAAGTGGGGCATAGCACCGAGTCCGCCCTGCTTGGGTTCACAGAACACCTGTGGCGGCTCCTATATGCGGGCGAGGCAGAAGCCCTGACTTTACTTGATCTCAGCGCTGCATTCAATACGGTGTCCCTTGATATGCTCATTCTGAGGCTGGCACGGATGGGGTGACAGGGAACAGCACCTGCCTGGCTATCCTCCTTATAGGGTGGAACCTTTTGGGTCTTCTAGGACAGTGCCTCGTCTCACAGGGATAGGCCTTAAGCCCGGCACTTTTCAACATCTATGTCCGCGCCTTTGCAGACTTGGTGGAACACTGTGATCTCACGCTGTTCTCCTTTGCAGATGACACGCAAATCATCTTTTCCTTATCATCCGATTAGGATCATGACTCAGTTTCATTGAACTCATGTTTGGCCCATGTGGCATCGTGGATGAACAGCAACTCGTTAAAACTGAATGGGGATAGAACGGAGGTGGGACGGGGACCCCAGCACTGGCCGGGCGCCTTGGGCGATACCCCAGGCCCTACTGCCAAAGTAAAAAACCTTAGCTTTTTAGTGTACTCCAATCTCTCTCAAGTGGCCAAGGTGTCTGGAGCTTGCTTTGCTACATTGAAATGGTTCCGGAAATGTATCTGGATTCTTCCCGAATCTGCTCAAGAAACAGTCCTCCAGGCGCTTAAAATGTTCTGACTGGATTAGGGCAACATCCTTTATTTGGGGGTAGACAAAGCATCCATTAGGCGTATGCTGGTGGTACAGAATGTTGCCACCAGATTAATCTATAGACTGCCAAAATATGCTTCAGCTACTCCTCTTCCCTGCAATCTTCACTGGTTGAGGGTGGAGAAGCATATTCAATTTAAGGCTCTTTGCGATGTTTTTAAAGCAAGGGCAGAGATTGCCTCCACCACTTGATTGGTCTGATAAAACAGCATCAGCATGCTCGTCATCTGCGATCCAGGCACCTCTCCGTATGCTCTGTCCCCAGGATTAAACAAACTTGCATGAGAGGTTGTGCCTTTGCGTACCTCGGCCTAAAGTTCTGGAACTCCCTTCCGGAACATCTGAGATTCTGTTGGGCCAGTGCGCATTCCTGCTTGTCTACGTGGCACCTGGAAACAACACCAAGTGGTTAGCTGCCTCGCTTTATGAGCTTTTTAACTTTATATATATATATATATATGTATATATATATATATATATACGGAAACACACACACACATGTTTCCAGCACGTTTGCCAGCTACCAGGAAGCGCCAGGAACCCATGAAAACCAGAAACCAGTAAGCGGGTGCAAGGAGCATGGGTTGCTTTCACTTGTATTCAACTCAAAGTAATCTGCTCACCACGGAATGAACAGACTGGCAATCCAATGGTCAGAAGAATTCATTTATTTGTTCATCAAATAGTAGTGCACAAAAATGCCAAGACGACGCACTGCAGCTATACCCACAGTCTTGCTCTGGGTGAGCAAAGCTGTAGGTACAGCTAAATGTATATCTTGAAGGTACTTAGATGTGGAGATAAGAATAGTAAATCTTTACTTACCCATGAATAAAACATACTTACTACTGCCTAGAATGTTGAATTGATGGGAAATCAGTGCAGTTGGGCCCCAGTTTTTCTACATCTCATTATCTCCATTTTTCAGGTTGGTATATTGGGCTTCCCCATTTCTATACATAGATTTTTCAGTCGGACTTCGCTTTGGGTTTGGTACATTCGAAAGTGATTCATTTCTCATCACCAACAGACAGGCTCAGATGGCATCACTGAGATGAGCATTAGAATCTTGAAAACTCAACATTTCTTAAATCTAGGACCTCAGGTCTGCCTTTCTCAGATATTGCTGGACAATGCCACTTGTGTCATGTTATGTCATAGACATTTTATAGAAGGTGCTCGTTCAGCTGAAGGTTTTTAGGCAATTGTATGGATAAGCACCATTTAAGGAAGAAAACAATACTGCTTATAGATATTCAGGTGGTTGGCTGAGGATTAAACAGATGGGTCTTGGGCTCTTCCCTAAAAAGAAGATGGGAGGGTGGATTCTGATGTGCGGAAGGAGTGGTATACCATGACAAAGACGCCAGACATGAGAATGAGCGGGCACCAGTTGCCGATTTGCAGAACCATGGCATCTTCAGCAAAGATCTAACATGAGTTCACAGAGCTTAGGTCCATGTTCAGGTAGGGAGCGTGCATTAAATAGCTCACATTTAAAAGAACGAGGCATGAGACTGCCTTGAGTATATAAATCAAATCTAGCAAGAAATTGGGTATTCCATGGAAGATGGCGAAGTTTCACCTTTTTTAACATATTAGTTGTTAAGGAAGCTTCCTACTTTCTTCTGGTATGTAGCGGGGTACAGGAGTAAAAGTGATTTGCTGCAGCGGGGGAGGAGTAAATTATCTGATAAAAGATGTTGCATATCTCGCACAAGGTTCCGTTTGGAC
The DNA here is from genome assembly GCF_964204655.1 of Triturus cristatus. Lineage (NCBI taxonomy): Eukaryota > Metazoa > Chordata > Amphibia > Caudata > Salamandridae > Triturus > Triturus cristatus. The sequence goes on from NC_140594.1 coordinate 352,982,050, forward strand.
CCAGATGGGTGCAGATGGGCTTGCCATGTGGCTCTGGCATGAGAGACACACGGAGGTGCAAGCGTCCTTCTTAAATGACCATTCAGCCAGAAGATCAGAGGAAAGATCCTCCAGCCCATGGAATTTGTAACATTCGAGTATGAAAAGTCCCTCTTTTCCGCAGGGTCCACATCACTGCTCAGAACTGTGTGCCCATATTGTGCTTACAAGATTCAACCACTTTTGGACAGCATTTGAAGAATATACCACATCTGTAAGGGCACACTACAGCTGTTTCTATGCTTGGGAGCTAGCAAATGGGAACCTTTACGTCCTACACCATGAAACAGAGTATATCAGTTTGATGACATACTATGATTAGGGCTCCCAGTTTCTTGTATTTATTTTTACGACATTTCCGTCAGTATTTATCCATATTTATTTTTTGCTAGTTTTATCTGTATTTATCAATTTTTATTTTGTGGTTTGTAAGAAAAATGAAGCTGAAACTGGCATATTTCCTTATTTAATTAACCAATAAATATGCACCCATGCAGGAATGCCTGCCAGGTTTCAGTGATAGGAACACCCGCAGAAGATAAATCAAAGCACTTCTATGAAAATATGCAAATTTCAGTATCAACTTTGTGCATAATCTACTGCTATTAACCCTCTTTACTAATATTCCTTACTTTTTTAACTCCCTTACCTATCAATCCACACAGCTATTGGCCTGGCAGTCATGGCAGGGAGTATTTAGAATCACTCAAAAAGTAACCCAATTTCCATTTTTACCCAAAGGTAAAAATAAATACAGACAAGAAAATAAATGGTTTTCTATATGTAATTATCTGTAAAAATCAGTAAAAACGGAAAACAGGGAGTCTTAACTATGATTTATACCAAGGCTTTACTGCGTTGTAAAAATGGTGCTCAATTTCAGTACCTTCCGCAAATGACCAAAAAAATGGTAAAACATTACATAAAAAGATAGATGTGCAAGGTCAAAATTTGAACCATGCTCAGGGTCAATTTATCCTTTCATCCATCTGAAGTTGATAAACTGAGTACGCTGGGCTGTTCAATAATAATCCAATTAATATATAGCGCTTCAGATGTCAATAGTGTTGTATTAAGCACTATCTAATTCAAACAATTATTGTTATTTTGTTTATGTTTGTCTAGCTAAAGTCATGATGAATCACTTCCAGGAATGTGGCGCTGAAAAATTCTGCAGAGTCGCACCACAAATATCTGATTAAATAGGGGTTTTAGGAGGTTGTGTGTCACAGGCGTCATATTGCACTAGTGCCTTTGTGTCCTACTTTTTGATGGAGCGGATGTGAACTCTCCCTGACCCGCTGCGTCAAAACCAAGGCCTGCCTCCGCATAAGAAACAGAACAACTGGGGACTTGGACGCGCGCCAGATTGGCTAGAAGAGGGGAAGGTGAAGGGACACAAGTCAACAGGCAGGCACACCGGAAGCACGACGACTGGAGGGAGAGAAGGCCACAGGGAAAGAGGTGGGGGGAGAACACCTGCAGTGGGGGTGAGGGGAGCAAGATAGTAAGAGGGAAAGGGGATAACGGCACTGTGGAATACTGCCACAAGGATAGGAGGGGAAGACTAACAAGAAATAGGGACAGACGGGACCCACAAATAAAACCAGGGAAAACATTATGAAGCAGAGAAAAGAGAATTGTGAAATGAAATGACACATCATATCTGCTGTCTCATAAGTAATCCTGAGTGTAGTTTGCGTAGTAGCACTACACGTAGCTACGCGGAGCACACTTTAATCTACGTTCAACTACTCCTCAAACTGCGTAGCTGATAACACTGTGTGCTTCTCTGCTCTGAGCAATAATTGCAAACAGCATCTTACACAGTGCAAGTTATGATAAAATAAGTATTTCTGTCTTTATATGTTAAAATGCATAAAGTCATTTCACCAAAGTGAAAATGATAAAATAGCAAGCAATGAGAGAGGTGATGATTTTGGGATCCTCCCTAACCTAGGGAGAGAATCAAGCAGATGCCTTGAAAACAAAAAGCACATCTTCTTGAATGATTCGGCGGTGGTCCCATCCTCTGAGGACCACCCCAAACACAGTTATTGGCAAAAATACAATCCCAACCAAAGGCCCTGCAAAGCCTTATGGGACAAGATTAGCAGTGGGCAGTGAATATTATAGTATCCAATATCAAAATAATTCTACAAAGAGCAGCAGTTTAACTAGTCGTTACTAGATGTCCCTCACAAGTCAAATGCAAAAGCATTGAAATTATTGTTACATCAAGCTGCAGTTCCATTTGTCGTTACTAGATGTCCCTCATGAGTCAAATGCAAACACTCCATGAAAGGGTTTCAAATCAATGCTGTTGCATTTGACTCGTGAGGGACATCTAGTAATGACTAGGGGAACTGCAGCTTGATGTAATAATAATTTCAATGCTTTTGCATTGGACTCGTGAGGGACATCTAGTAACGACTAGTTGAACTGCAGCTCTTTGGAGAATTATTTTGATATTGGACACTATAATATTCACTGCCCACTGCTAATTTCGTCCCATAATGCTTTGCAGGGCCTTTGGTTGGGATTGTATTTTTGCTCAAAACTGTGCTGGTGTGGTTGTAGGAGAAAGGGACCACCACTGAATCGTTCACCAGCATGATATGCTGTTTGTGTTCAAGGCATCTGCTTGGTCCTCCCCTTAGGTTAGGGGGGGACCCCAAAATCATCACCTCTCTCATTGCTTAATATTTTCATTCACAGTTCACTTTTGTGAATTGGTTATATGCTTTTTAGCATGTAGAATTGCTTTGTCAAAGTATTTATGGGTATTATTGATATTGCTGCTACACTATGTGTTGTAGTACAGTTTATGCACTGTGCTATGTGCAATGTGTGTAGTAGTGAAAACTATGCATGCTCTGTGAGCAAAGCATAATACTATGCCCGGGGTTACTCATAAGTTATGACAGGATGCCCACCATTGAGATTATCTGTTATCTGTCTTTAGACCAGTGGCAGGTCCTCCGCTGAGGCAGAGGAGCATCGCCCCACTGCTGAACAGGAAAAATAAAATGATAATAACGTATCGCTATTATCATTGTATTTTCCTAATTGCAGTCAGTGGCTAGGTGGTGCAGTGCTGGCCTGAGCAGGGGAGGAGTACTCTGCACTCACTAAGGGGCAGATTTACAAGCCCCGTACGCCACATTTGCGCTACCGTTGCGTCAGACGCAACAGCGGCGCATAGCCAGCGCCATGCTGTGGGTATTTACAATGTGGCGCATCTAAGGAGATGTGTCACGTTGTAAAGCCCTGCGCCACATGTGGGCGTTCCAGTGCAGGGGGGGGGGGCGTTCCGGCACAGGAACGCCTCCTAAAAGTGGCTGAGTGAAGTTTACAAGATTTCACTCAGTCACTTTTATGGCCATGCTGCGTCAAAACCCTGCGCCTACTTGAAGCAGGCGTAAGGATTGACGCAGCAATTTAGGCATAGGGGCACCCCGAGCCTTGCTGGAGCTGCGTCACGCTTGCGGCGTGACTCCAGCAATGTGTCACCTTTATGGCAGCAGATGCGTCACGCATCTGTCTATTCTTGCCCCATGGTGCGCCGCATTGTAAATGCGGCGCATCCATAGTGGCATAAGAGGTGTCTGCCGTGACACAAAATAGCTGGCGCATCCCTGCTGATATGCAGGGATGCACCAGTTATTGTAAATCTGCCCCTAAGTGTGTATGAACCATTTGGCCAGCCCTCTTGAGCCGACCAAACGGTTCATGCGCACTTTGCATGTTCCTACCACGCTGCGTTACACACTCTGGTCAGGAACATGCACTAGCTCCCTGTTGCAGTCTGAGTTCCGATCCACGGCACTCAGACCAATCACAACGTTGCATCACAGCATTGTGATTGGCTCAGGAGAACCTGTCTGCCGGGTGCCTCCTGCTGCCAGCCGGGACAGGAAGAGTAAGAGAACAAGGACAGAGGATGGAGGAGAGGTCGCAAGACCTTTTTTTAATTTAATTTCTCTCCTCTCCGCCCCCCGCCTCACCACTCTCATCTGGTAGCAGCCGCTGCTGCTTTAGACTGTGTTATCATTTGTTGTGTCTCTTCCAGTGCTTAAATTGTGAAAGAAAGAGTCCCAGCACCCACAGCTCTGATCAGAAACTCTGATAAACGTTGGCACGCTGAATACCAAGGATGGTAGTCTTTAATACATTGCCAGACGCTTCCTGCCCCTTTTTCTTGCTCTTGCTGGTTCCCGCTTTCTGTTTGTGATGGTTTCACCGTCTTTTTCTTCTTCTGTCTTTCCAATCGGTGTTTCTTTCCCTCTCTTGCACTTGGTAAATATATGACACAGAAAACTAAGTGTCATTCCCCAAAAATAAGTACTGGTGCACCCCACCAGGTGCCACCATCTTAAATTTAAGCACTGGTCTCTTCCCAACCAGCTGCCTGAGCTGCTTGTCTCTCAGTGGAAGACACCTACCCGTGCTTCCTCTGCCTTCAACCGTGACAGAGCAGTGTGACGCACTGGACAAGTACATGGCATCCCCCAACCTTCATTCTAACCTGAGGATCATCTGTCCCGTTGACAGCCCCGTGCTCTTTACAGTGTTTGGGTGTGGATTGATGCTCTGACATCCATAGGGTCCAAATATATATCTCTATATGCTGCTCATCAATTATCACACCAAGGGGCATATTATCAACTGCCAGCGATAATTATCGCTGTCCGTGCTTAGCGATAATTTTGTTATCGCAGGCTATCTCTGGAATTTATCGCCCTGGTAGCGCGTTATTAACAACGCGTTTCTTCAGGGTGATAAAAATTCCAGAGATAGCGAAGTTATCGCCGTTTTGCAGGGAACATCGCCGGTTTTCCAGCGATGTTCTCTGCAAAACGGCGATAACCTTCCAGATACGACCCACAGGGTAGTATCAACATAATCCACACCCTATGTAAGGGACGGGTAAGTCTGCATTTTAGCAGACGTTAGTTTTTGGAGAAAACAGCGGTTTTCTCCAAAAACTAACGTGTGCTAAAATGCTGGGACAGCCTTGTAAATATCGCGATGTGAACATCAGCGATATTTACAAGGTTGTCCTGCCCAGTGACGCCCACTTTGCATCTCATTAGAGATGCAAAGTGAGGCGTTGGGAAAAAGGGTGCTAACATTCGCTAATGCATGTTAGCACCCTCTTGTTAATAGGGCGATAGTTTTATAGAAATAAAGCCCTTGTAAATATGCCCCAAATATAGGTACACAAGGGAGGTCTTCGTACACGTGCATTAAAGAGACATCCTTTAGAGTATGAAAACACACTTATTTAGTAAAATTCAAGGTATACCATATCTCACTTAAACTAGTAAAATCTCACTTGTTTATATGTTTTTATTTATGTGCATCTTTAGAAATGCGTAAATCAAACACATATACAAACTTGATAAAATAAAAGCAATAAGAGAATCTAGAAAAGGTGACTGCTGTACAGCTAATGTGATCTAGAGAAGGTAAGCAGATCACAAATTCTACAACATACCTTTGCTCATCCAGGGGCATATTAACAAGCGGCAGCGATAATTATCGCTGCCGCTCTTAGCGAGAAAAATGTTATCGCTGTCTATCGCAGGAAATTATCGCCATGCTAGCGTTGTATTAAAAACGCATAGTGCAATGGCGATAATTTCCCAGAGATGTTTTCCATGGATCATTGCTGGTTTTCCAGCGATGTTCCATGGAAAACGGCAATAACCTTGCTGATACGACCCTGGGGTCGTATCAGCATAATCCACCCCCAATGGTAAGTATAGCTAAGTCTGTATTTTAGCAGACGTTAGTTTTTGGAGAAAACAGCTGATTTCTCCAAAAACTAACGTCTGCTAAAATGCGTGGGCAGCCTTGTAAATATCGCGATGTGTACATCAGCGATATTTACAAGGTTGTACTGCCCATTGACGTCCACTTTGCATCTCATTAGTGATGCAAAGGGAGGCGCCGGGTAAAAGGGTGCTAACATGCGCTAATGCATGTTATCACCCTCTTGTAAATAGGGCGATATTTTTATCTCCGCATTTTTGGCTTTAAAAGCCAAAAAAGTGGAGATATGGCCCTTGTAAATATGCCCCCCAGTTTCTATGTAGCAGCCTGTGAGGACAGGAGGTGGCGACACAGAGTGTGGCTCATGTAATACCTTGTGTTCAGAGCCCGGGGCACTGCTCAAGTTGCCCCCATTGGGCTTGAGGTTCACAGGAGGAGGGCAGTGGGCATTCCCATAGACATTGCCTTGTGCCCAGGGTTTAGAGGGCATGGACAGACCCATGAGTATACTTGGGGGGGTGGTACGGTGTGCAGGCCGCAGCAAACAGCATAGTTTCAGCTCCATAGCCCACTTGACACAGTTTGAGTTTTGCAGGTAATAAATGCATGCACTTGTAAAGTGGCAGACAGTGGGTACTGGCAATTACTATGATATATCAATATAACACTCCCATAATCGTTTTTTATGGGAAGTCATGATTGTTTTATAATGTCAGTCAGTAATCAATATCATAAAACTCTAATAATTAATTCTGAACACCAGTATAATCAAGCAACCGGGCTAAGGCTCGAAACCTTAACAACATTGGCAAAAACAATAGGTCTGATTTGGCCGCAAGCGTTTTCGCTTTGCCAATGCTTGTTTTGTTTGTCATTGTTTTTATAAAACACTATTACTCAGGGAGCTGCCTTACCCACAAAAAAGAACATTGTTAATTGTTAAAATCAGTGCAGGTAAGAGGTCTGTCAACTTCACCTCCCCTGCCCCTTCCCCACCACACCCAACCGCCCCACCACTCTTATCTGCGCCACGACTGGTGAAATCCAAAAATATTTTCTTTGGTCTGAAAAAGCAGACATTCCCATACTAAACACTGGCACAGAAGGACACTACTCTGAGTACTGATATGCTCCTTGTGAAAGAGCAGAATGTCATCACTCACTGGGAAGTTAGCCAATGGCTAAAGTGGGCCGAGCCATTTCCCCATGCTGTATGCTGTAAAGGTTGGAAGAAAAATACAAATGACATAAAAACAGCCCAAAGGATGGAGGGGACTGCCTGAAAGCCCCTCTAAATAAGTTTATTTTCTATATAATTTTATTAAAATCAAAAAGTCTTGGCTAACACCAGACATAAACATTAGGCCTGGGCAAAAATTTCGTTCCGTTCGCGGAAATTGCAATAATTTGACATTTTTGCGTTCCGCGGAGAGCGCGAAAATGTCAAAAATTCCGGTTTCCGCAGCTTGGCGATAATTTGTTTCTTGCTCGCGCTGTAAAATAATACATTCTCGCGCGCGCGCGATCGCCTTACCTGAATCCCTGCGTTCGCCGACAAGTTTTCTTGATCCGGTCGCGTTCTCCATGAGATGTTGTATTGTTTTTAGCCATTTGCGCTGTCTCGCGACAGTTCGCGCCCGCAGTGACGTCATGCGTCGCGCGATCACGTCTTTCTTCTCGCGATCATGCACCGCGAGAACAACTCAAAACAAGATGGCCGCGCCCGCAAGCAACCACATGGGTAAGTTGGCGACCCGCAACCATGCAGAAAATCTCGCGAACATGCCGGAAAAAAACTTCCGCATCTTCGCGATATTTCTGCTTGTTTGCGATAATTTTAAACATTCTCGCGATAATTTGCGAAGGTTAATTCCGCAAATTCCGCCCACCCCTAATAAACATTACTAAAGCTTCTGGTATAGTTACCCACACAACCATAATGCCAAAGGAATGTACTGCTTATGACCTCACACATTTTTTTATAGGGTAAATCATTAAGAGATAACTTAATTTTGACATAAACACACCGCAAATTAGGGCCTTTTCCTAAAAATCTTTGCCGAAAAGGGTAAATATAGACTTTTATTCTAAAAACAATCAGATTTTTCCGATAACATCTGGATTTTTAAAGTTGTACCATAGTTATGCGAATATGTTTCATATGTTTAGGTATATTTATTGCATGCTTGTTTAACATCAATTGCTATTTTAAATATATAATGTATGGTAGGTGGCCAAGTTGCTGACAGGGCTATTTCAGTCTTGCAGCTTCATTTATATCTGTGAGGAGGCCTATTACCCATGAGTGTAAATTCAGCAGCCCTTCTCTCCATTTAATGCGAGTGCCACTGCATCGGCATTTCTACACGGTATAATTTATTTAAGTATATCCACCTGCTGACTGTGGTGAAGCATGTTTCCATTGCCATTTAATATCTGTTAGAATGCCTCTTGCTTTTCATTCGAATTACAGTAGCCTTTTTTACCTACATACTCTGCAAGTCTCGTTGCTGACTGTGATTCAGCAGGGTTTTAGTGGCGCCTGCCACTGAATAGTATGGGTGAGGTGGGGGTGAGGGGATAGAAAAATAAATTAAAACTTACTACCTTGCTGTCAGCCGTCGCCTCGCCTGTCCTCCATCCTCATCTGTTCCTGCTGGAAGCAGGAAGAATACACAGGCTCCCCTAAGCCAATCATGACGCTGCTGTCACCATGAAAGCAGAGTCGTGATTGGTCTGAGTGCCATGGTTTGGCGCTCAGACGGGAACTCTGATCCTGTGCATGTTCTCTATCCAGGCCGTAATACAGGCTGGCTGGGGAACATGCTAAGTGCGCATGACGGTTGGGCCGGCCCAAGACTGCCGGCCAAGCTGCCATGCACACTTAAGTGCCCCAACCACTAACCCCATAGTGTTATTATCATTACATTTTCTATTTTCCCACTGCTCAAAGAGCAATGGGGCGGCGCTCCTCCGCCTTAGTGGAGGAGCCACCACTGCAGGATTTTCATCTCTGTGCAGTCTCTGATGTTATCTGGAGTAACTGAAGCCTTAACCTTCTGCATAATTACAGTGAGGAAATGTAGTTGTTTTTGGCTGTGGTGATTTTCAGATATGATGTTATCAGTGATGCTGGCCCGGTTTATTTTTAATGTCACCCGTGCTGTCGCGTATGAGGCCATGGGCTTTATTATTATCTTTCTGTCCCTTTTGACATTGTTTCAGACATTTTACAAAATATTTGGACCCAAGCACGTAGCTTAACATCATTACAGAAGTAACAGTCCTGATACATTAAGGTGCATGCAGCCATATCTCAGTGCCATTGCCTTTGATGGCGGCGGCGTGCACTGTCAGTGGAATATGAACTCACGTGATATATGATTGTGTGACACAAAATATGCACACTTGGCACAGTTCTATACTGTCCATAAATAATATATTCTATTTATATCTATATGCCTATCGAAAAGGGTACTTGTCCAAACATTCTAGGCCATCTCTTTAAAATAACTAAGACATAAGCACTACAAACCGGACATCTGTAGGCGCCTTTCACTGTAGTGTGAAACATTCCCTGCTGCCGTTCTGAGCTGTGTACAGCTGCACAGGGACCTTCTGCCAACCCACCCTTGGCAGTATTGTTCTGTGATTGTCCACTACGCAAAGTCCCAATATTGTGCCTGGACCGGCGTGACTTTGGACGAGTGGTAACCACAGAGTACAGCCGTCAGTCTGATAATGATTGTCTTAAGGAAATCCTTAGCAGTAGCAGATACATTAAATTCCTGTGCTGAGGGACTCCATGATTAATTTGTCCTGGTGTTTCCCAGTACTCAGAACTGGCACTTATTTCTTAAACATTGACATGAGATTGTACCACATGGTGGTGCTGTGTGTCTAGTCCTTTGCTGAATTTACCAGTGCAGTGTTTATTTAAAACTAATAAGTATCGCACCGAGGTAATGCTGGTGCTGGCATTTGGCCGCAGTGGGAAGGCTGTTAGTGGTACCAGCTGGAGTGGAGTCTTATGACTGTCTTGAGCTCTGGCACTTCATTTGTTACAAATCAAACACTGGAGATCCTCTGTGCTTGGAACTCATTCCTCCTGGCAAGATGTAAAAGATGTTAATTTCCCACTGTAGGTTGGGTGTCCCACCCTGCATGTCTGAATCGTCATCTGTGCCACATGAGCCAAGTGGGTGCTCTGTACACTTTGTTGACTTTCACAAAAGTAACTTACCCCGGATTTATTCGACTTTGTTAGATAAGTATTTCACTTCGACAACCACGATCAACAACTAACCTACAAGTGATCCCTTTTCTAGTATGCTTTACAAAGTAAATCACCCAAAATTGTAAAAGCCCAACAGCCTAGTAACAGATGGTTAAGGAAGGTTTTCATTTGCACGAGCAGGTCCAGCTTTTTACTCCAATGTGTCCTCATAAGGAGCCGAGGAAAGCAAAGTAGATGGAGGCTAAATTGGCAGATTTTTTTTGTGGGGGAGGGAGGGCACTCTTAATGGCATATTTACAAGCCCCATTCGCCACCGGAGTGTCTTTTTTTTTAGACACTCCAGTGGTATAGCGCCATTGCCTATATTTACACGGTGGCGCTAAGCCACTTACCATGGCTTAACACCACTTTGTAGACATGCGTCTTTACACCGCAGTCCTCTGCGGCAAAGGTGTGTGCAATTGGCTTTGCCGTCTGCGTTACACCACAACACTCATTGCTTTTAGACTCTGCCCCAGATTTACAAGGCTGAGGCAGCACCAAAAACTAACACCAGATAATACCTGGTCTTGGCATGGCGATATGATGAGAAATTATTAATGTCTCCTCGTTTTTTGCCCTTTCTATGTCTTCTGCATTCTGCAGCAAACATAAAAAGAGCAAATTACCAATATTGATTGTTTATGTCCCGAAAGGTGTTCATTCCTGCACATAAATAATCGCCCCAGTACGGCAGGGACCCTTACAATGTGGCGGCAGGGTGCCAGTTCTGGCGCGAGGCAGCTTTCTTTTCACCAGCGCTAGGGGAAGCACAGGGGTGCGCCATATTCTTGTGAATACAATACGTCCCTGCATTAAAAAAATGTCTGAGTGCGGCGCTGCCTAATTTGGTTGAGCATTGGACCCCATTTTTTGTAAATATGCCCCTTGGTTCTTTCATACATGGGTTACAAGATAAACCAGCCTTATCCTCCCTCTCTACCTATATCTAGTTCCAAACTCCTTACTAACCATTTCAAATCGCCTTCCTCCTCTTTCGGGTGCCATCTACATGTCTGTATTCAGCTATCCTTCTGTCAACAGTCTTCTTGATCCCAATGCTTCATACATTAATACATAAAATGCAAAAGAAAGATGAAATTGACTTGAAGACGAGTACCAGAAGAGCAGTGGCTCCTCTCTTCATCATCAAATACCTGTTTAAAAATATTAGTCGGTTTTCAGAAGAACAAGCTTTAGTATAAATATCCTAGAAGCAATATTTAAATCATAGTCCCAAGCTGGCAAACTATGAAAGTTGGAATCCTGCTTTTGCAGGTGAAATTTACTCCTCTCCACGGAAAGAAATGTTTCGAAGAAGATCTGTGATAAACATTTGTGTTGCTTTTCCTGAAAATGTACTTGCAGGCAAAACTGTGCAAAGCTAAAAGCTCTTGCAAGGCTCAAAGCTCTGAAGTTAACCGCACAACTCTGACATTGAGGGGCATATCTACAAGGCGGCGATATGAAATTATCACCACTTTTGCGGACGTTTTCGGCTGAAAAGCGGCAATATTTTTATCGCTATATCAGCAAGGTCACGCTAATGCGTGAAACCTTGCCTTAGCGCCTGAATTCCTAACGCCCATCTTTGCATCTCTAATGAGAGGCAAAGTGGGCGTTCCTCCCCAGGATAACGGGAGAAATGTCGCTGAGCGACATTTCTCCTATTATCAAGCCTCACGCAAAGCAGCATAGCGACAAGAAAAGTAGCGATAACCTCTGTTATCGCTACTTTCCTTACGCCTGCTTTGAAACTGACTTAGCCATGATATCCTATGGAAGGTGGATTTCATGGCTAAGTATATGAGGCCCTATCAGCAAGCTATCGCCAAACTTCGTGGGATTATCGCTGGGTTTCCAGCGATAATCTCACATTTGGCAGTTAGCTCTAGGATTTTTATCGCTTTTAAGAAAAGCGTTGCTAATAGCACGCTATCTCAGCGATAAATATCCATGCTAGCCGGCGATAATTATCCTAGCGCTAAGTGCGCTTAGCGATAATTATCGCCGGTTGTTGCTGATATGCCCCTGAAATTTTAATTCCGCACACCGCTAAAAATAATACTGTGTACAAGGTGCTTGCACTGCTTAACTCTGGAACGTCCGCTTCCAAAAAAAAACAGAATCTTCTGTATTATGCATCACCACCAATGTGATCCACTGTTTAATACCAACATCTGGATTCACACCTATTGTCAAGGCTAATTTTTGCTGATCCACTGCACAAATGCAACACAGTGGGAAATTACACTTTCAATCAACATTTTGCTAATTAATTGTGTGAAAGTGCAGAAAACTGCCTGTACACACAAAGAAATGTTCTTATCAAAGCACACCTCTCTCTTAATTTATCTTCTCTCTCCCTTTTCCACTTCGTTCCTTAGTCAGCATTAGCTTTATGCCACATAGTCAATTACAATACAAAATACCTTTTGACTAAACAATACAAAACATCCAGAGTGATGGAGTTGTGCAATGATATTGAAACTTGCTTTGTAGTAAGTAGCTCACTGCAGGTTCCTTCAATAAGTACACTGATCCCTTCTTCCTCTTATAACTTCCATTTAAAACTCTTGAATTACCGATAATAATGCGATTATGCCAGCTCACATCATTAAGTGTAATCTGGGGGAAAACAATCCTACTGCAAGAACACATTTAGCGACAAAGAGCGGCCGCTTGCCCTCAATATTTGTGTTCTGCTGCATTTAGCGATATTTCTTAATGCAAAAAGAATCCTCAAGTCCATTTTTGATGCAAGGTGCATTTTGCGGTAAGAAAATAGCGCTACATGCGGGAGCAAGTTGGGGGAAAATTCTACCCCAACAGCACTTTTAGAGCTATTTCTTAGATCAAAATGGCTTATTGTGCCCATTTTGGACAAGAGGGAGATATTTTGTGTTAAATGCCAGAGGCTAAGTTGCGGGAAAATCTCACCCCAAGAGCACATTTAGTGAGCAGTTTGTGTTCTGTTGCATTTAGCACTCATTTTTAGCGCAAAATCCATTCTCTTGCCTATTTTGGATGCAAGGGGGCTTTTTTGCATAAAGTATTAGCGCTAAAAGCAGAATTACTCTTCTCGCTTAATTGTGTGTGATCTCAAGGATTTTTTTGGTAATTACGCTACACTGAATTATGCAACTTTCGCCCACCCCTAATGTCACCTAAGGACCATGGAGCTCTCAGAATAGTACCAGTTAGAACTGAGTAGGAGAGAGATGGGTCATTTAGGGTTAGGCAGAATACTGCCATAAACTGGCCCGTTATTCCCATGGTTCTACCTCTCTATTTAGAGTAGGGGGCAGCACTGATTTTCGAGTGGTGAAGCCTGAACTAGATCCACTGATGTAAACCTCTGTCCTGATGGCCCATCTACAACAGGGCTACCAGGTCAAAGTTACTGTCAACCTGCCCTATTTAGGGCAGGGCACCCACTACTAGATTTCGCTGACCAGGTTTGCCATGCGAGATTTATCCACCCTATAAAGGGAAATTGCAAAATAGAGTGCCTTGAATGGAGCGGCAAACTGCCAATTCCTCTGAAGGCATAGAGATCCTAGCCTGCTTGGCAGGGATCTCTAAATCTAGCAGGCTTTCCTCCACCAGGCAGCAAAAGCCTTAGCTTAAGCTGAACTGGCGTGTTGATGGGCACCTGGCAGGCTTAAAATGACCCATGATACATTACAGCAAAGGTTGGCAAACCACTTCTTGTTACTGAGCCCACAATATTGTCTTCTACAAATGCTTTTAATAATAATAAACATAAGCCATTTCTCTGCTCTGTAAATGCCAAAAGCCTTTGCCTAAGTTAGCGGTTCCAGTTTATTTACATAGCAAAGATGGAACTGTCAGTTGGTCATCCCTAGGCTCAAATTCAAGACCTTCAGGTCACTGCAAAGACAGCTATTTAATTAACTCACTGAGCTATTAGCCTGCACTAGTGCATGTAGTGCATTTATGAGATACCCACACTTGACCATGACTGGTAGCTTTGGATCACCAGCAGCGCTAGGGAAACGTCAATCATAGATTAGGCACATGTGAGCGACTATGTCCCACCCCTGCAAGTATGTGATGATACAATGGCCTGTCCAGCTATCATTTCAAGTCCCTTCAGACCTCTCCCACACTGACTTGGGTCAGGAAGTCTGTGCAGAGTGGACAATTATAGAATATACATCCAACACTGAAAGCTTCTGAAATGTGCTTGAGATTTTAGTCAGGCCGGTGGCTCAGTCGACTAATGCACCCATTAAAAAGCTCTGTGTTGGACCTCATGGAAGCACGTTCAAATCTCATTGGGTACACTGAACCTTTAATCTTTCTGAGGTTGATGAATCGAGTACCATTGGGTAGCAATAAACATCTGTCATTTCAGCACCAAGAGACCCAAGACTCGGGTGAATGTGTGCTTTACAAATAGACATGTCCTTTTCTCTTATTTTCCAGGTAGAACGAGTGCTTTAAATGGGCCGGTACTGTCCGGTATGGAGAACCAGCACTTTTACATTTTGAGAGGGAGAGTACTGGCACCTCTCAAGAGAAATGCAATACCTTTGATGGGAGAGTACCAGCACTTCACAGAAACAAGCAGGTACTCTGTTACAGAGTACCTGCACTTCTATTTTTCCATTTCAAGCACTGGGTAGGACACTTCATTGCACAACGACATCTCTCCCTTAAGGCAGCAGAGATTGTTTTCTCACTTCTCTTTACCATTTTTGTCACTCAGTAAACAAAGTAATACAGTTAAGCAAATTACTCAGAAGGCAAAACCTCGCACATTCCCCCGCCTACTGACTAGAGCTGCAGCCTTTCATTCAATATTCATAGAGTGTTCATCCTCTTAATAGCAGACATCTGCAGCTACTTATGCTGTGAAAATTAGAAGAATAAAAGGCTGGAGGAGACCAAAGCAAAGAGTGGCAGCTGGTGGTCTTTGAAAGTGGTGGGTTGTAACACCCTCCCAGATGTTCTGTGAGAGATCAAAGCAAGCATCACTGCCTTGAGGGCTGTTTGTGGGAGTTCCGCTCCCCTTCACAGCAAAAAATGTGAAGCATGAGTCCAAATAGTGCATTTGTAACACCCCCGTCACATACATTTGCTAAAAGGCCACAGGTTCTGAAGTGACCCTCATGAAATATTCCATTATTCATGGTGTGCAAAAGACGCCGGAGCCCAAGGCAATATTACGAAACAGCTGGAAAAAGGTTTTAAAAATATTTTCCACAAAGAATATCTATAAAAGTCAATGGGGATACAGGCAGGTCAGAAAATGTAGATGCGCTTCTTTTCCCTTTTCCATCTTGACCCTTCCAAATAGATTCTCAGTAGGGGTTTATGGCTTAAAATCTCCATGGAAGAGGCAGGGTGTAAAAATATATATAATTACACAAACCTGGCAGTGGCAGAGGCCGGGGGGCATGCGTCTTAATGCAAGCTAGTAATGTGACCTCACACACCAGTTGGATAGTAGACAATGGCCATAATTTTGATAAAATGGTCTGATCAACCAATGGGTCCCAGTGCCATTGAACCTGTGCCACTACTGATATCCATGCCCCAAGAAAGTTTACAATCTTAGGCATTGCACATCCCTACTAGACAAGCTTTAAAGGTTCCTGAAACAATGCATTTACTGAGGCAACAGACCTACTAGTTCTGGAAAAAAGACAGGGTTCTCCAATCCTACAGTCCGTGTTTCCTACAGCAAAAAATTATTGCCTTTTATTATAAGCTTGAAAATAGATTACATTTGCCCTCCAATATTAGTTCATCCACTTATTAAAAAAATGCACACACTTTGGTATCAAATGGAAATGTTTCATTTTGGAAACATAAACTTATTTTACCAAAACCAAACATATTACTGTTTATGACACATAATCGTCCTGTAAGATTAATGTTTTATTTTTAGTAGATAGATGTTTGGTGCTGAAACATCAATTTGATATCTTCATTAAGTACTCGTATGTATTGCTATCATAGATGGATGGATTCTACCTTGCATCTTGACCTTGTGCGATGAATGCCAACAATATGCCAAAAATGACTGCTGTTGTGTTAGGGTAAGCAGAATACCAAAGTGGGTATCATCATGGCATAGATAGCCAAAAACCACCAAGAATTACCAGGAGCCAGCATTATATGAATGTCGTGCAACATGATGCCCCATGTTCATACAGAATGCCAGCAATTGTCACCATTAAGCTAAGGTTAGCATTATACAAGGGGTGGGCACCATCATGCCATGGATGTCTATAACTTGCCATAATTACCACCACTATATCAAAGCCACCAAGGGTGGGCAGTGGGGAGTTAACGTTTTAATATCGATCTACACTTATATCAACCTTGCCAATGTTGACTACAAACACATCATCAAGGTAAGCAGGCGTAGAGTTAATAATTGTAAATATGCGCTGCCCAATATGTAGTTACCTCAACAATATGTTTGCGGATCATATTCTGGAGTCGACATATGTGCAAGTCATTATTATTGATCTTACTATTGTGACAAAAACCACAATGGAAATCTTCATGCCATGAATGGGCACAATTATACCTCAGTTTGCAGCAGCAACTTCTTTATGTAAGATTCAGGAAGTGAGATAATCTTGGTACACCATTAACAATCAGAAAATCAATTGACAGCTAGCTGTATGTGCATACTTCATTGATGTAAACTAACAATGCATTATAGAATAGAGCCATGCATCAATCATGTAGAAATTCAGGAAAACCCTTCTGATAGCCCTCTGCTATTTATGTTACTCCAAGATATTCTCCTCTCAAACAGCTATGAAAACTTAGATTGCAAACGTTTGCAAAGAAAAATGCAAATCCTAGTGCCTGGCCCAAGAACTCATTTTTGGTGACCAAGACTTATTTTTCATCATCAAACTTTGATTTTGAGGGAGAGTAAGAAAATCAGAAAAGGAAGAAAGAAGGGGCAAAAAAAGTGAGGAAAACATTGACAAAGATAGAATGCAGAAATGATAAAGACCCTGCAAGAGTAACATAAAGCGACATAGAGTGTAGGGTGGAGGAAATAGGAGCATGAGGTAGTATAGAAAATGAACATACTTAATATTCAGACCTTGCGTTGAGCTCTTCAGAAAAGCTTTGCGTCACTGCACTTGTGTAATACGAATAGGTATGGGATTATCCTGCTGCTGTGAAGTGCTCTACTGCTACTTGAAGTGAGGGCCATAGGACATTAAAGACCTAAGTAGCAGCATTTGACACGGTGGGATCCAGATCCTTTTAACACCCATTTAAGCCAAGCTTCCTGCTTCACTTTGTTACATTGTATGAGCTTGCTACACTTGTTGCAGACTGTGACTATGTTTATACATTTGCTAACCTTGCGTTTGTCCCATTGCTCGGAGGCGTGTGGTAGTGTTGTCCTCACTAACCTTTCCAGCCACGTTGCTTCCATGGAAATATTGGCATGTGCAGCCCAACACTTTGAGTATATTCGGAGGGGGGGGGGGGCGATTGTGATCCTCAGAACACTGAGGGCAAAATACCTATCTTGATTATAACATCCTACTGCAAACAGCAACCCAGCGCCACAGCACCAATATCACAATCCATATCAAGCTATACATTCAACTGATCTAAATCAGAAGCTTTTCCCAAAATACATAAAAATGATTAAGCCCTTGTCTAGTTATTTTATTGAGGGGATATGTGTATCAAAAACGGGACGGCAGAGTGCTAAGCACACAACCGGCATTGTGGGCCACTCCTTGCTGGCCACAGAGGTATGGACAGATATTTTCATTAAGTTGGTGAGCAGAAACATGAGTGCAGCCATAGATGCATGAACAGCACGTGAGCCCGGGTGGATGACGTGAGCAATATGGAGACCAGGGAATTAGGGAGGGGAGCATTTCAGCTAGGACCGCAGACCATTCTGAAATTAAGAATTTGAGAAGTTCTGGCTCTGATGGAGGATAGGTTTCTTGTTAACTCTCCGACACATTCCCATAGCAATAATACCAACGGAGTACAAACAGCACCTCAATATCTTCTGGAAGGTGGAGACGGGCATTGCATTCTTAAAGAAACTGAACAATCTCAAAGATAAAAGATTTCAAAATTAGCTCTTTCCCTTAGAAAAACACAAAGTGCAATGTCGGTCCTGCAGCCTTATATTGTTCTAAAAACGTGAGTTTGGAAGCAGCTGGCCATGCCGGACTCAAGAGAAATAGACACTTATCGGCTTCATGCTGAGCGGTTCCAGGCTGACTCAGGTAGCTGGCCTTGGCACGCAGTACATGGCCCCTCCTCCTTGTCTGCTTCATTTGTATCCTCTGCAGCCCAGGAAGTGCACTCATGTTCTCTCTGTTGATTGATAGGGAGGCGGGAAGATACAGATCTCACTGCATAAATTCTCATTATTTTCTGGTTACCTCCATTGGCTGTGTGGGAAAGCTCCTTTTGGTTATTTTAATTGAAGAGCAAAGGTCTGCCTTCCTTACCCAATGTTTCCAAGGATGCTAGCGCATATAAACTGGCCCTCGTCGTTAAAGACTGTCAGGGCACATAAAGCGCAGACAAGGGGAAGGCATTTGCTTTGCTGCAGCATTTGTTTTGCTTCCCTAGCACCACTGCAGTGAAAATGGTGATGTATCTCAGTCCATCCCTAATCCAAACATCCCTTGTTATTAAAATACTGAGATCCTACACACGCTACTCAGTCCACATAGGCGGTGCCCTCCACTACATTTGTAGTGCTTGCTTTGCCCTGTTTGCCTGCACATATCTAACATCAGTTGGAAATGAATCTTTGTATTTGTCAAGCTTAGTTCAATATTAATACACTGATATATGGTGCAGTTCCCATTTCCGGGCTGCTTGTGCTAATTCATCCCCTTTGCATGCATATGCTGCTGCACTGGCTGCACATTTCAGTCTCAGTGTAGAGTGCTTTGGTGAGACAGCCTCTTCATCAGCCTATCTTTGACCCTCCTAGTCACGTGTTGGACACCGCATTCAATTCTCTGCAACCAATACTACTGCACAGGGTAGAGGGTATGGATTCACTTGACAAGTGCCAATATGCCTACATGGACTGCAGCCACTGTTTGGCATGGTTATGCGACAATGCCCACTGACCCAAATAGCCTACAATATAAAGGTATTATTTCCTAATTTATTTTGCAACAGGGGGTGGGGTTGGTGCCCTGTAAGATCAGAGCAAGCCCTCGTCTCTTAAAAAATGTTGATAATATGGAGTGCTCCAGTGAGGTGAAATTAAAAGAGTGATCACACTGGAAGGGAGCTGATGTTTGTTTACTAAACTAAAAGGGTAGCCATTTATCTATAAGTTTTTAGGTCTCGCCTAGCGACACAGCGCATGCGTTGCTCACCTTGGCAAGACCTAATGTCGTCGGTTTCTTGGCCGAAGGGGGACAGGAGATGTGCACTCTGTACGCGTGCACATCTCCTGTCCCCACGTAGGGCTTGCACGCTCACAGCATCTCTATCAGCTTGCCCCGGACAGCAGATGGGCACGTGCACGGCGTCTCTTCACTTTCGAGCACTCCCACCGCACGCTTTCACTTTTGCGCGCTCGATCTCAGCCTGCCTTTTCTGCTCGTGGGCAGTCATTCTGCTTCTTGGCATCCGGGACAGCGCTTCATGCTTGCTTTGAGGTGCCCACTGTCAATGTAAGAGTTTGTAGCATTACGGTCAGAAAGAGCACACGCTAGCAATTACAAAGCATGTAGCCGGAGAGGCAGCAGGACGCAGCGGATCCACCATGCCCCCAACACCCTGCTTCGCATTTCCCAACCTCTAGCCTCGGCAATGGGCGTCCGGGACGGACAACCTTGGCCAGACAGGCAGATGACAGTGTGACAAGTGCACCGAGGACGAGAGCCAGCAAGACAACGTCTCTGAAGTCAGACACGGAGGCAGCACCTGCCAGCAGCGAGGGTCACACCGCTATCGGAAGCTGAGCCGCACACCACTTTCTTCCCAGAAACAGTCATATGACTGCGCGCAGTGCCACACAGCCCCACCACTCCAATGGAAGAGCTCAGTTTAAACACACATCTATTTATTTGTATGTTTTTATATGCTGTGCACTGGGAAAAAATGGATGAATGGAAGTTTGTAAAGGGAGGTTATCCTTTCCGTTCTGCAATAAGAAACATGCACAATGCATGAATGCATACGCTTCCGAATAAGTTTTGTTTGGCCAAGCAACAAGCTACAAAAATACACTATAGTTCTATCTATAAGCGCACACGGATTATGTATGACATGGCATGCACTATGAGGTTAAGGTGCTCGATCTCAGCCTGCCTTTTCTGCCACGGCGTCTCTATCAGCTTGCCCCCGGACAGCAGATGGGCATACGCACGGCGTTGCAGACCACATTGACAGGATGACTGGGGAAAACCTCTTTATAACTTCACTTTATTTATTTGTATGTTTTTATATGCTGTACACTGGGAAAAAATGGATGAATGGAAGTTTGTACAGGGAGGTTATTCTTTCTGAATAAGTTTTGTTTGGCCAAGCAACAAGCTACAACAAGCATTTGCAATGCAATAGGTCTCGCATTTATGCAGTTTGAGCTATTGGCATTGTAAATGAGAATGCCCTTTATTTATGTTTAGGTTTTTAAAACATAAATAAAAGACCTTGTCATTTACAATGCCAATAACTCAAACTGCATAAATGTGAGACCTATTGCATTGCAAATGCTTGTTATTTTAAGGTTTTGCTGCTGGACACGAGTTCACAATAAATATATGAAGTTCAAGAGATTAAGGGCCTGATTTAGAGTTTGGCAGATGGGTTAGTCCATCACAATCATGACAGATACCCCTCCCGCCTCATTACAGGTGCCATTGGATATAATGCACTTGTAAAACGGTGGGTGGAATATGCGTTACGTTTATGAGGGAGTAACCAGTCCACTGAACTCTAATTCAGACCCAAAGTCTGTTCTTATGAATGAACAACCAAAGTGGGCTGTTTATGTGCTAAGTGAATGTTTCTTAAGGCACAGTCAAAGTTTCCGGAGAGATACCCGATGATTATACATTCTGTTTTACGTAATGTGATACTAGAATAATAGCTTTTTTTGTGAGCTGTCTTTCCTTGAACCTTCCTCTCAACAATCCTTCCCCATTTCTTCCAATAACATAAATAATTTTAATGATATATTTCGTAGCAGCAGACAATGCTGCAGTTCAGATGAACATCGGAAAGTGACTAGCGAATTTGCGAGTCAAAGAGTTGCACAGCTGCATTTACATTTGTGTTTCAAATAATCCACGTATTCATCTGGTAGTTCAATGTTCATCCATTTTATTCCAAAAGTAATCCAATTCTTATTCGTCACGTCAAAGATGCATAGTTACATTATTTTATGCGTTTTACTGCTCAAGAATTGCCCATCCGGGCCTATTCATAGGCACAATCTGCAACTAAGTTCCTCTATCACAACAATTTCACCCAATGCATTTCGGTCCTCCTGGGCCTTCGTCAGGGGTATCTATGATGTTTAAAAAATACACGTCAATTATATGCTCTGAAAATGTGTAGCTAATACATAATAGATAAATGAAAAACAAATCCTATTAATTGCAACCAAGCTGTGCCCCCGTTAAATCAATACCTTGCCATCTAACTTCTGTGCCAAATGCTGATGTCTCCCACCAATGACGTACCCTTTAATATGAACAAATCAGTGCTTTTATTAAATGTGAAATATGCCGTAATCTTCACTAGCAATAACTTATCTCACCCTCTAATTCACACTGGGAGTCAGGTGGGTGGGGCTAAAATCACGTGTTACACAATGTTTACAGGTGGGTAATCAGACGCGCAGTTTAAAGTAGGAGCGCGGGAAGTTTCATAGGAAACTGGCCCTAAAGGAGGAGCGAGGTGTTCATGCTGTTAAAAGACTCGATTCCCAGATTCGGGCCTGCTTGCCCAGGGCAAAAATCTGCAGCTCTGGGCGTTAGTCCGAATGCTCTCATCCTCACCCCACACATCATCTTTCTTGGGGGAAAGTGTTTATTTAGCAGAACTTAAATGTGACTCTAAGGTGCCTGAATTGCGCAATCAACACAGATAGAGCCTTCTCGCGTTCTTTTCTATTTCAATCTCTCTCTCACTCACCCTCCCTCGTCTCTCTTTCTAGGTGCCCTCAAAATCTTCTCCGCCCGTCTGTGCCTGGTGAGTTACCGCACCAGGCCAGAAGAGGGCAGTATTTCTCTGTAAGAGTGTATCCGCCTTTACATCTAGTAATAGTTACTCTTTTCGTCTAGCCGTTTTTACAGTAAACTGATTCCCTTAAATTAGATCCTCTAGCCTTTTGCTTTGATATTTGGGAGCAAATATCTGACATATTAAAGGATTTTTGACGAATAAAAAATGTTTATTTGCATAGAAGGTGATATAATAATGCAATGAACTGGCTGGAAAACATCCCTCTCGTTTACACTGCCAACGAGCCCGTCCCGTTTCTGAGCAGGATTTATGTTCTTAACATATTTTTTATACAGCACGCCACCACGTTCCCAAGCGTTTTTATTTCTCTAACCTGGTGATGGTTTGGCCGTAAATGAAGGGTGCTTCCATTGAATTTTATTTTATTGTAGTGTATGGTATTGCATTGCAGCATTTATATAACCGTGGTGAGTGAGGTGTGTGTGAGTGGGTGTGGTTCTGTGTGTGTGTGGGGGGGGGGTTGTGTGTGTGTGTGTGTCAATCTTTCAGTACAGAATGAATGAATGACTGGAATTTGTAGAGCACAAACAGCTATGCAAAAGGGCATCCTGGCTCTACCTGTAATATTTCAGAAAAGAGGTAAGTCTTAAGTTGATTTCTAAACAGTTTCTCTGGTTCAAAGACAGGAGAGAAGACAGGAAATTGTTCTAGGCTTCTGATACCACAGGAAGTTGTTCTAGGCTAGCCAAGTATGCGAAAGACCTTCCTCCCATCTAATCCTTGTGAACTTCCGAATTTGGAAAAGGTTTGGGTTGGAAGATCTCAGGCATCTGTTGGTGACATCATGTTTAAATCTAACTGTGAGATATTTCCGGCCTGATCCACAAATAGTTCGGTGTGCTTCCTTCAAGGCTTTAAAAAGAATCAGGGTTTGCAAACCTACTCATTTTCATGGTATGGCTTGACAGAGCAGCTGTCGCCAGACAATTATTTGAGCATCACTAGACAGAGGCCTTGGTTCTGTCCTCATATTGGGAGCCATGAGTACATGACTCTGTAATGCTATTAAAGTGTCTTAGATAACTAAATAATTTACGGTGCTTTTCTCTGGCAGAAGCACAGATGGGAGGAGGGCAGTCATTAAACTACATGGATGCCTAGGTCTGGCTTGAAAGTGCAACTGCCACCTGACCTTATAACCTGCCCCAATATAATTCTTCAGTTCTTTGCTTCCACATAAATACATATCCATTCCAATGTGTTTTTCTTGTAATGCTTCACATTACCGTACAACCCTCCTTTAAAGCCAGACTTATTTGCAATGCCAATGCTTGTTAAACTTCTAAGTGTGTATGTGTCACTGCGTGCAAGTGTGGGTGCATATGTGTATGCCTGTGTGTGTGATTGTAAATGTGTGGAGCCTGTGTGTGCCTGAGTGTTACCAGTGCAGTATCGTTGCTGATTTGTGACTGAAGCTTGTACTTCTGCCTGTGCTCTGCCTGTTATTTTTCTGAGGGAGGCTTGTGCACACCAAACTGTGCTACAGTGTGCAAGGCGCTTCTGCTGATGTTGTTCAGGCAAGACTTGTACAGCACACCCATGTTGCAGCCATTAAAGGCTCCAAATGACATTTTCACTTGGTGTGTAAGTTAGTCCTATGCTTCTGAATTCAAAATAACAGTGAGGTTTATTGCTCTTCAAAATGCAGTAATCTCCTTTCCAGGCACCCCTACGCAACCAACATACACAAATGGGGATGTTATATGAAGAAACAAACTATTCATTTTAAATTTTCTTAGGTTACTTTTCAGAAATGCACAACAACCTTTTTCCTTGCCTTTTGCTTTGCAGGAAAATATTTTGAAATGTGCAAATGTTTACATCAGTGTGAGGGAAACCTTCACTCTTATATCAGCATTTTCAGGGGTGCAAGACGGTCCCCCGGCAGAAAGTTGGGACTTAGCAGAAGTTACTTATTGGGACGGAAAAGTCCACTGCATAGTAAAGGATGTGTACCCCTGCCGTGAGTGCCCAACTGTACTGATGTCTCGATCCATAATGCTGGTTTTTGTGTTATAGTTAAACATGGATCATGTGTGCGTGCTGTGACATTGCTCTATCTCATGTATTGCACTCTTTTTGTACAGGGAGGGACACACACTGGAGGAAGGGAGGAAAAGACCGCCCCTTTACACTTCAAAAGAGTGCTCTTTAATCCAGTGAGAGATCACAAGGTAGTGGTCTGGACACATCTCAGATGGGACTGATAAAGGAATCATAAATAGTAAGGTTGGGAGCCCAGGATTAACCTTTAGATTCACATATCACTGTGGCGGACATCCAGGTGGGAACTCTGGTGACTCCCATTAGCTAGTGTTGTGGGTCTATCAACTTCAGAGTCTATCCTGCTGGGATTCAAGAGGAAAGAAGAAAAGGAAAATGTACACTTCAAAAGAAGCCAAACCCCAACATAAACCTTTAAAGACTCAGATCCTAAATCACATTTGGCATCTGTATAAGGACGATAGGAAGGGGAAAATGAGACCCCAAAATTTGTCATCAGTCAAGCAGCCAGATGGGCTGTGTGAGTAGGGGAATGTCTGCAAGACTTCTACCAGTGACAAAATTGTAGGCAAAGGCCTGCTAGTCTCCCTGCTGGGTGAGGGGACATCACACAGGGAAACCAAAATCACCTGCCCTGGAGCCTGGAGTATATGCACACCTGCTTGCCAAGGTCCGTTTGCCCGATGAAGAAGAGGAGAAAGCTGGAGTGAGCGAGGTCCAGTGGGGAGCCTACCAAGAGGATTTCATGAGCAAGGTATTAGCGCTGTGCACGGATTGGGTCGTTGCCCATATGCCAGTAGAGGGCTGCCGTGGCCTGAGCCATATCGCGAGTGCCGTCCAGGAATGGCTAGCCCATCCACACATCATTGTGGTGTCCCCATATGCCAGAGGGGGCCACTGTTGAATTATTTGCTGCTAGAAGTGTCAAGACTTGTTACGACCTTAATTGGCAACTCAGTATGCCAAGAAGGTGCAGTTGTGAGGGCAAGCATAGAGGAGAAGTCTGAGCCTCAGTGTGAGTAGCACGTCAACCCTGTATGCCCAGAGGGACTGCTGGCACTCACATTTTCAGGAGTTTGTGCCGTTACCCGAACGGGAGATTGCAGCTGTGACTGATGAGTCCAGTCTGCACACCAAGGCCTGCACCTGACTGAGTCCTTGAGGACCGTGAAGAACACTGCCTGAGATGTCGCACCCTTGCTGGGCTCTAGTCGGGTGACAGATAATCAAATCCCACCCCCTCTAATGCCCCTCCATCCCATTTTGAGGGGAAAAGTGGCTTACCTCATCTTCGAAGAGCTGGAGCAGCTCCAATCGCTGAGACAAGCTGACAGCGCAGCTTGAGGGGGAAAGTCTGTGCCTGCTGGGTACTGCCATGTGTACAGCAGACAGACCGACTTCACCGAACAGGATCCGGACGTGTGAGTGTCCGTGGAGAGAGTACTCACTGCACTGCTGAACACTTTCATACCATCAGAGTGTGTTAAACTAGAATTGGTAGGATTTGGGGTAAATGGTGGAACTTTAACGGCTTGTCTTCCACACCGGTGACTACATCAGTGGACCACTTGGCTCCTATGTAAACATTGGGGGGTGAGATGAGAGGATATCTGGAACTGATTGGAAAGGAACTTTTCTTTTTTTATTGTTATTACTGCTTAATTCAAGTCAATAAATTGGTTTCTAAAAAAGAAATAGAGTTGGGTCTGTGGGGTCCGGGAGGACTTCCTGCTAATGGTGCTGCGGCATCATAGACACTTTTGACTAATTCCTGAAAAGTCAAGGGGAAACTCTTGAGTATGTCCTATTAGTTAGCAATCACTGGATCGGCCACCAGTGAATGGGGAATAACCCCGACCACATTATAAGGAAGAGGGTGGGACAGGGATTTGCCTGACAACTACTAGAGCCTCGACCTCAAGGAGATTATGTTATTGCTCATGAATGTTGTTATTTCTTTAAATATGTAGAGTTAGAAATAAAATACTTCTTTTCCTTATAAAATTAAGTATTGGATTGGAAATTGATTAATTGATGGTACTGCATGCCCTTTGAGTTATGACTCATGTTCACATACCTACACGTACACTTCCCCCCGAGGAAGTATTCAACTGCTCGTCAACAGTTGCCACTGACCGTCAAGGGCAGAAGGGGTACTTGGCCCAGTGGCTCAGGATCCATAGTGAGTCGGTCCCCGGGACATCAGGAGTAAAAGGGCTCAACCACCACGGTTTGGCCCAGTAACCCCTTGCGTTCCCCTTGGCCCTGTGAAGGGGGTTCTGACATTAACCTATTGCTGGACACAGCTAAATTGTTCAGGTTTCAGACTACTTCACTCAACAGGTGGTTCACCTGTCTCTGGCAGTAAAAGTGTTTACTGTGGACAGACCAATTCAAATTCGGCGCTGAATAAAAATGCATACTCTGTAGAGGTATAACATAGTACAGGAACTCTTGAAAACGCACGGGCACACAAACACACATATACACACACACACAAGCACAACGTTTCCAGCACCTTGTGTTTCTCTTGGAGCAACAAGAGCCCCCACAGCCTGGGTGTGAAGTTGACTGTAGGCTGATTGTTCTCCACGCAGATCAATATTTTGTCCTTGGGCGATATTGGCTTCATATTTGTCCCCTGTGCAGGAGTTTGTCACCATGACAGCAAGAGCAGGCACGCTGGAAAAGGACATATGATGTGTCAGCAAAGATGAGTGACGGGCAGAGGGCATGCCAAGTTTCAAGGCTTATTGCTTCCCGCTGCCTGTGCACATTAATCTCGTCCTAAGATGGCGGCCAGGGTGGGCTGTTCGCCAAGCGTCGAAGGAAGGTCTTTTCTATCACCCCCTGCTCAGCTATAAATATCCTATGCCAAACTACCCGTACTCCTTTATCATAGCACCTACTTGGGAGATTACTTTTTGTAATTATCTTTTGGTTTTGAATATTTGTTGTGTTTTACTAAGTTATATAAAAAGGCAAAAGACTGGAAGGTGTTGAAAATGAGAACCAGGACCCACTTTCGCAAACGCATCGTGTATGTCATCCATTCCTTCTGCCGATACAGGGGACAATAGAAAGTCAGACTGAATCAATCAAAATGAGTCATGTGAATGGGTGACCAGAGAAGTGGATACAATTGACACCGCTTTAGGACGACAGCAAAAAAGGTTAAACTGTGTTTGATGGGTCTAAAACTGCATCAGACAAGAGGGTTCTGATAATGATGTGACGAGTGGCTGCAGGATTCCATGCTAATACTGCAATCAGGTTAGTCATTGTTGGACCACAGCGGATTGATCTGTGCCAGGTTTTCAAAACATCCAAATAAGATAACTCAGTTACATTGTCAATGGTTATCTCAAAAATCAGACATGGGACAATTCTTAGGTGGGGCAAATGCTGGGTAATCTTGACTTAAACCGCAGCAGGTTTTTTATGGATGTAGAAAGCACTGGTAGTAACAATGTTCACCATACTCATCATATGCAGTTTGGCCTTAGTCTATTAACCTAGCAGTTGCCTATAAGCCTTGTTGATGTAAAAGTAATTACATAGGGGATCAAAAAATGTGGCTGTTAGAATGAAACCACACATTCAATGGCAGGGCAACTCCCTCTGATGTTTGACTTTACCACAAGTGCTAAAATGAAGAGTTGTGTTTGGTCAAACCTGGAGTGAAGCATACAAACCTGTGGCTATCCCAAAAATACTATAATAATGTTCCCTGTGAATTAAAGCCTGATTGACACAAAGTCATGGTTCTATAGGTCCTCACCGGCATGCCTAGCCTTGCCCCGAGTTACAGAACTTCCACGCACAGGTGTAAATTCATTAGGAATTTGGGTCATTTAGGCAAGTATTTTTATTTAAATGTTTGTTGTGCTTCTCAGTCATACCTTTGTGCCACTTAATGTGTGGAGGTTCAGGTCTGGCTGCGGAGTATTTTCAAATTAGGCCTGGATCCTCAACAGAGACACTGTTGGTGTGAGCCAGATCAGCCAGCAGGCATAGTATGTGACACCTCAGTTCCTCTTGCTGTATAAACAAGGGAGCCAAATCACAAAGGTGTACGTAAAGTAGTACTCCTGTCCTACTTCACCTAATCTTAAATGCCTCTTTCAATTGGCCCCAAAACATCTAAAATGTTTGTGTTCATGGAATACTCGTGTACAATTAGTACAAATAGAAAGGATTGTGACCTCTTTGCACGGTTGCTAGTAGGAAGTTGAACTTTTTGAAGTCAATGCACAAAAGCATTCATAAGTATGTGGAGTACTACTCCTGGGGTACTATCTCACATACCCATAAATTACTTTGAAAATTGTTCCAAATGAGTTAAGGAGGATAACCTGCCAGTACAAAGCTCTACACAAAACCTGTATATTTTAGCTTTCAGTGGTTGTGTTGAACCTCATGTGGTCAAGTCCTAGATGCAGTGCTCGATTAAACCCTGCGGAGGCCCCTAGGCAGTCGAAAGTTTGAGGCCCCCTCACAAATTATCTCCTAATACCCAATGCACCAGATTTTTTTACAAACTAGCAGCTGCCAGAAGAGGAGCTTTCAAGAGACAAACTGTTATCTGAATCTGATGTCTCTGGTTTATGTACTTTAAGTTGTTTATGGGTACATTACATTAATACAGTATTTTCTCTTTAGAGTCTTTAATGTAAAGTTTTCATTTCTTTGAGCTGCTTCATTTTTTCTATCTTTTGGAAACAAATTTAAGAAAGCTTGATTGTAATTTTCTTTCAAAATCGAATCAATATTATTTTGATCCATTGTTGCAAGGCCCCTAAAAGGAGTGGGGCCCATAGGCCATTGCCTACTTTGCCTAATTGGTAATCTGGGACTGCCTAGATGTTTTAGAGACATTAGTCTTGCACAGCCTCTCTTCAGTTCCTCAGAAGCCAGCCAGCCCCTGCATCAGCACCACCTCTGCAGCCTTTACTAGGCTGGAAAGAGGTGGCATTCTCACCCCTAGGCTGGAGGGTTCCACGATGGTACTTGGGGAAAAGCGGCTGAGCCGGCAGAAGCTCAGGACAGCACACCGAAGGGAGAATTGGATTATTGAATTTTTTCTTAGCACTGAACTCTCAGTCCTATTACTGTCCAGATGAAAAATTATCTAGTTCCCAGCGAGATACAACATGTCACATTAAGAGAGATGTCAACAAAAGAGCTACCCCTCTTCGAAGGAACTTGATTGAATTTCCAGGACCGCTGCACAGTGTTAGCGAGATGAAGAGGCCGTACCGAGCTCGGAAAATATGAAGTGCAGAAGTATCGCAGATGGCTAGACATTAGAGGGTCAGTGGGACTGCAGTCTTACTGGGACTCAGTGCATTAAACACTTAAACCTGGTGCAACAAGAGCCAGAGGTGTAATGTCAGCCCCTGTAGGCAGGCCCTTGCAGTGCAAGGGGCTGTGCTCAAGGCCACTGAACATCTCATGGGTTATCCCCTGAGTATGAAGGGGTGGCATGGGGCGCATCATTAAAATCACTAAAAGACTCTTGCCACAAGGGGCTTCATTCTCTGAGAGTGGCACACAGGCAATATCACAACATGCTCCCTCCCCTACCGATGACCACAAAAAGGGAGACAGGCTATCCCATGGTGAAACAGGTTGGCCAATCGCAGGACAGCTGTTCGGCGATTGATGATCAGATGTCTTAGTGTGAGAGCGGATTAAAAGACAAGCATTGGCCAAGCAAGGGGTCTAGCTCACATTTTAAGTACTGAATAAATTAATACACAAAAGTCTGAACAAGATTTCTTTGGGTATACAATGTATCTATAGAATAAATAATGTATTGTGTGATGATTCCTTGGACATTTCAGAAATGATCGCTCATGCATTAGAAAGCAACTGCACCAAAGAGGGTCAAATATAACATCAAACAGCCAATAGCATGAGGTGAGAGGAAAATACTTTTCTGGGCGGAACCAAAGATCAATCTTTGTATATTTTAAAGTTGATAAGGTATTAAAGACAGCTGTGCTGTCAGGACCGACCGAAAAAGAAATGTGGAACACACAACATTTGCCGCTAGACCATTCAGGGACCCAAGTGGAATTGCAGGAGTGGATGGCTTCGCCCAAAAGTCTAGCATTTATTTGTGCATTTAGTTAGCTGTATTATATACCGCACTGGCCCCATAGTGGTATTAGAGTGCTCCAGATAGAGCATAGATTACATTATAGTCAATATCAGGCAGGAGTAGAATTGATCAAAATACATTTAAAAAAACTAGCCAACAGTTGATCAAGTTTTCAAAGAAAAGGCGGGAAAAATTGAACGTGTTCAGTAAAACACGGAGAAGGTGGGTTTTCAAATGTTTCCTGAATGTGCTAAGAGTGGCCACAGTTGTAATTTCAGAGGTTAGTGAGGTGCAGCAGAAGTTACTGTGCCAGAGAATGAGTGCGTCAGTGCATGTGATGTCACGAAGAAAGAGACGTCAAGCTGAAGAGAGTTTCTGCTTCTTGGGTGTCTTTGGCCTCCTGAAACCGTGAAACTCTCGGACAGATAAGTGCTGTGATATGTGGTTAGTAGTAGCCGGTGTATAAAAAGTGCATTATTAGAATGACACCCAAAAACCTGGCACTTATGAAATCTTCAGTATTGTAGTTCCTTGAGCAGCTTGCCAAGTTCATCCCAGCAGAGCCAGGCGGACCCTCAGTCTAGAGCGAAGTAGTGCGGGAAGAGGGGCGGGCATCACTCACTCATCTGGGCAGCCGCTTGCATCCTTAAGAACGCAAGACTACATTCAAGATGCTAAGGAGGTGCAGCTTTGAAAAAGTTAATTTTGTCAATTAGTATTTGTGTGGTTTTCAGCATAAAATTGTGGGACTCCTAGTATTAAACTGATTTTAACCTCTCTAAGTACTGCATATATCACTTTATAGGCAAGGCCTCCCTCCTTCTCATTTAACGTTCTCCCGTTTAAAGTCTCTGGGGCATATTAGCAAGGGCTGGCAATATAATTATCACCGCTTTAGCGTCCGTTTTCGGGCGATAAGCGCCGATAATTATATCGCAATATCAAAAAGGAAACGCTAGCGCGTGTTTCCTTAATGTAGAGCCCATTTTTTCACAGCCTCGCCTCGCATCGCTAATGAGATGCAAAGAAGGCGTGGCTGTGAAAATAACACATGAAAATATCGTGAAGGCAGCTTTGCGATATTCACAAGGAGGTGCAGCGATAGAAAAAATCGTGCTACCTCGGCCTTAACGTTGGAATTTAACGTCTGTTAAATTCCAGACTAAGGCATACTAATAATGGTAGGTGGGACCACAG
The DNA here is from genome assembly GCF_964204655.1 of Triturus cristatus. NCBI lineage: Eukaryota > Metazoa > Chordata > Amphibia > Caudata > Salamandridae > Triturus > Triturus cristatus. Next base: position 353,013,714 of record NC_140594.1, read on the forward strand.
GGTCGTATCAGCAATGTTATCGCTGTTTTCCATGGAACATCGCTGGAAAACCAGCGATGTTCCATGGTAAACACTGCTATCGCTGAAATATTATCGCCATGGCGCTATGTATTATTAATATAGCGTTATCATGGCGATAATTTTCAGCGATAGCCGGCGATGATATTTCTACCGCTATGTGGGGCCAGCGATTATTATCGCTGGCCCTTCTTAATATGCCCCTCTATGCCTTATCCCCGCCGCCCTACCAGTCCACGCTCCAAAATATTATCCACAAAACACTCAATCCATACTGTCTGAAAAGCAACAATGTGCTGGGTGCTTGATAAAACATTGGGATTTTATTTTGGTGGCGATTGATGTAAGCGAAACATTGACTGGGGCAAAACTGCAAATTCACCGATTGTTAACATTGGGAATTCATTTGCACCCCGATTTCCATATTGATGTAACTTTTGCAGGTGAAACAGCTTTGCAACACTGGGCCTGTTTTGCATATGCGGTGAACGCCAAATACATCCATAAATTAGCTTCTTTCGTGTTTCGTTTTAAAAATATCATCGCAGCCAGAGGGCTGCATGCCACTTGAGGTAACCGCTCTCCAGGAAGTGATTGCCAGAATAAGTACAAAGCACCAGCATATCTTTATTCTATTTAAATGAAATAAATAGTAGTGTTTCGCCTCCATTGCATGTGCTCTAATACTTCTTAGGTCAGTAAAGCAGGCATTACAAAGCCATTAACAGGTCGGTATTAACAGTCCTGATGAAGGGGGTACCACAGATACCAAGTTACAATGACTCACATGGGTCCAAATCATGTCTGCAGGGGCTTGAAAGGCAGGGCTGGACTCACAAAGTTGTGAGTTACCTTTCACACTGTAAATTCTGGCCTTACAAGCCAAGGCACAGGGAGAGCGTATTGGGATTCAAGGAGGAGGAGGGAAGGGAACTAATGACAAATAAACAGCAAACACTGTTGATTTCCGGCTCAGTGAACAATTGATTGCTTTCTGTTCTAAAAGAACGTGTGAGAGTATTGAAGAAGGCGGTTAGCAAAGCTAATGGATTCTGGCAGGCGCATATATTGATCCAAAATTACCCAATATCTGAGTGCCAGCACCAAAGCATGAGCGCTTTGAAAATAGACTCAGAACATGTGTTTTATTTACAGAAAATGACTCTTTATTATTATATCAACAAATCTTTCCTTTACAGGTCTCACCTAGGCAGTGTATGTACTGTCGCTTCAAGACCCTTTGTTTTTTATTAGTGGGCTTAGAAATCACTCATTGCCTTCCATTGGTTGACTTCATTGTCAGTCTCTTTGCTTGTTTCTTATTGGTCAGCTGCTATAGGCTTCCTTCTGCGTCGTGTTTTTGTCCTTTCCCTGGAGCATTAACACAATACTTGCGTCCTTTCACAGCTAATTTTTTTAGGTTCTACTTGTTTCTTTCTGTTTAAACACTCAACATGAATGTGTCTTTTTTCACCTGGCTCCTTCTTACCACTTCTTTCCCCTTTGTTTTATTCCCCTGTCAGTGTGCTTGCCGCCAACCACCCTTCTTCCTTTCATTGTCCTTGTTGGGCTGCCCCCACCCTACCTCCCATTGTCCGTATAGACTTGCCCCCACCCTCCCTCATGTTGTCTGTGCTGCCTTGCACCACCCTCCCTCCCGTTGTCCGTGTTGCCGGGGAAACATCCTTTACATCGCATGTGATACATCTCATGCCATTACAACGCGGTCGTTACAATGACGGCGTTGTTACATCGCAAACCATTACAGCGCAAGTCGTTACAACGGCTTGCTGTAGGGGGCAGAACGTGTTGGATTCTAAATGCAACACCTTCCCTACTGTTGCACAGACTGGAGCTGGAATAGCAAATTATACTATTACAACATCCATCGCCCCCAATAGCAAGTCGTTGTAATGACTTGCCTTGTAAAGGTATGCGATGTAACAACGCGGTTGTTGTAACGACTGCATTGTAATGGCATGCAATATATCGCATGCATTGTGACGTCCCATATACGTGTTGCCATGCTATCAGTCTCCCTCCTATTGGATTCAGGGAATTTTTTATACACTAACACAGTAATTCCCGACTTTTCAGAACCACTGCCCAATTTTTAGAACAGCAAACTTTTATGATCCACCTAGCTTTAGTGGGCATGAGGCAGGCGATTTTTTAAGATAACTAAACATTGTGTGGTAGTGCACTGTCATTTACAGATAGCACATTTTCCAGTGCAATGACCACTAAACATACAGTTTTACTGATAAAACTATATTGCACACATATGACAATGTTTGGAAATCAGGTTTCAGTGAAAGTAAAGTGTCTTGATTTGTTTTGATCCTATTCAAATCTCTGTTTCCATAACACTTCGGAATTTTAAAAAAAGTTTCTCAGTTTTGCTTTTGTAACTGCTGAATATGTACGGCTCATTTACAGGTATTTTATATGTTGTGTGTTGCAACAAAATGACTTCCTACAGTCTTTTCTTTCACACTCCCTGTACCCAAGCAAGATTATCGCATATATCATTTTACTTCTCTGTCTTTGACTGCAAAGTGAGAAAAGTTGGTAATCATCACTCCCCATGTTAAAAAAAAAATAAGCAGCGATTTGTCAGAAGACAGAGCCCAGCATTTGACCTCTGCCTTTAAAGTGCAGCAAAGGTGACAAGATAAAGACAGAATTTAAAGGCACCTTTGTTTCTTGCTTGGATTTTCATGACCCACCAAATATCGAGGCAAACGGTTTGGGAAACACAGCGCTAAGGGACATGCCTTTGGATTCAAACTGATTTGATTATTCTACATGGACTATGCAAATTATGGGCAATTTCCTCTCACTTCTTTCAAATTAATTTATAGGATTTAGATTAGAGTATTAATTTGAATATGAACGAATGAATAAATTTACCACTTAAATATCATTAACTCACAGAAGTATCAAACATACAACAGAAGACATACCCAGAAAGTGTGATGGTGCTCATTTAAATTCCTCAGAAAGATGAAAGTCTGGGTTGTACGTGCTAGAATTTGATCCAATTTTTCATTTGAATGCCCAACTACATAAGCAGCAGGTACATTAATCAGCAGAGCTATCTATTTTACTCTGTCTGGTCATTTCCCGATGAGATTGTAGGGCTCCCCTTTCTCTCACAGTTCTCTGCTCTATGCCTCCATGAATTAGTAGTGCCTGGCATGGATCGTGGGTGATGGGGCGGGAGGGGGGGCAGAGGGCGGGGGGGGTAAGGGGATATTAAAAAAAAAGAAAAACTTACCTTACCGCCATGTCTCTCCGTCGCCTCTCCTCGCGTCGGGAATGAAACAGGAAGCAGGTAGCTGCAATGCAGTGTTGTGATTGGTAAGTACCCAGGCTCCCCTGACCAATCATAACACTGCAATTCAGCATTGTGATTGGTTCGAGTGCAGTGGTTCAGCGCTTAGCCAGGGACTGGGGGACTGGGCATGTTCTCCATGCAGGTTGTAATGCAGCCTGCATGGAGAACAGGGAAAGTAGGCATTACTGTTTGGCCTGCCCGACAGGGCCGTCCAAACAGTCATTGTGCACTTAGCAGGGTGCTGCCACACATCCCCTGCTCTGCAGCCCCACCCCATCACGCAAAGCTGCTGCAGCTGGAGGACAAAATAAAATTATAACATTACGTTATCATTTTATTTTTTCCTTTCTTTTACTGCTTCAAGGAAGTGGGACGACGGTCCTCCACCTTAGCGGAGGAGCCACCGCTGCCATGAAGTTCAGCCCCACCGGCTCTCGTCCACTTCCTGTTCAGTCACTCTGCTACGCCCGCCTCTACCCCAAAGGCTCTCTGCCCCACCCCCTGTTTTGTGCTTGCTCTGCTCCAGTGCATCACGTCATCTCCAGTCCGGCCTAAGCCCTCCTCTCATCTCTCCCTTGTCTTTTCCTTTGCTATCTGATGCAATATTTCTCGTCTGTCACTCCTTGCCCTGGGTTGACCCTGGGTCCTCTACTATGGTCCTCTCCTCTCCTGTTTCTCCTTTCTCGCCAGCTCCAGTCTAACATTCTCTGCTTCGGAAGTGCCTCCTGCCCCCCACACCCTTTCGGCACTGCTTCTCTTGCACGCTATCTTCTTTAACCCTCTGACTCCCATCTCTCTGTTCCATCCCTCTCTGCTCAGGTTTCTCCCTCGTGTTCCCTCTATAATGGGTGCGTGCGCGTCAGAATAGAACCAGGCCTTGAAAAATGCAGGTGTATGAATAATGGAGGGCCGCTGTCAGTCCAGACAATCCTGCCCATCGGGACGAACTGAGGAATAGAGACTTCCACTGCCCGTGAGTGTAGCGGGGGCGGGCGGGCTGCCCTTGAAGGCCGGGGAAGGCGTGGGAGTACCTACCTGCATTGTGCATGATGAGGCAGCTCGCTGAGCGCTCGAGACATCAACACTATGATTCGAAGGATGACGCCACGCACCCACTGCAGGAGCGTCCACACACTACATGCGGTGCATTCACTAATCCTTAAAACAATCATACGTGGGTCACTGCCTCACTCACAAGTACTTGTGGGTGCACTGAACAGTTGTGATTTACTAGGGTGACCAACCATCCGCATATTTCACGGACTGCCCGTTATTTGGGCTTCTTGTCCGTTGTCCGTAAGGATTTCTTCCTTCTGTCGGTAATTTCAGACATTGGAGCAAGCTGCCCCCCCCCCCAAGCATCATTAGGGTTCTCTAACTCTCACTGCAAGGGCCAGCTCGTGCTCCTGCTGTTATCTTAAGGGCCTGCAGCAGCCCCTCGCCGACCTGGCACAGACTGCTATCGGCCCATTATCCTTCTGTATGTTGGCCTAATTATCACACACAGAATGGTAATGGGCCTTTCTGCAAGGACATCATTTGCTGGGCCTCCTCCTGCCAGAGCCTAGATTCTGGGAAGGTTTAAGGGTGGGTTAGTTAGATGTTGAATGTTTATCCAGAGAATCCGACATCAACAGTTACTTTATTTTCATTCGGAAACTGAAAGGGCCATAACTTAGGGCAACAGGAAATGTGGAGCATTCCTAAAAGGTTAATGCTAGCAGAGGAGCCGGTAGGGCTGGAACTTAGTGGCATAGCCAGCTTTGCTTGACCTATGACCGACTCTGCCCTGTTACAGTGTGAAATAAATCATCCGTTTGCTTTTTTTCAAGGCCTTTTTTCTCTCTGGAATGTTTCAAGGCATAAACTTCAGAATTAGCTCCCACGCTGACAGAGAGAGAAATACATTCTAAGATGACTTTACATTTTGCTGAGGCTTCCTGATGGCATGGGGAGTGCGGGGAGGGTGGTATTAGGGAGACAAGAACTTTCTGAGAGGAAAACATTGCACAGAAAACATGCACTGGCAAACCTAACAGGTCTGGGTTCAATGTGCATACAGCAACAGCACATTAGTGTGAGGTATGCAGGCAGGAGACAGCAGGGGTAGAAATAGATGGCTACAAATGCAAAGTAGTCCCTCACACATTGCAATGAAGTGCTTGAGTGGAGGTGGAAGGCTACACCAATAGCATTAGGTAAGATGAATGCTCCACAGGGCTGAGCAAAGATGTGATCAACTAAGCTCAAGCCAATGGCTGAAAGACGCTAGTCAAAGAAAGCCAATGTTTGAAAGGGGCAAATCCAAAACCTACTCAATCTATTGTGAGAAATAGGCCTGTTGGACAGATGCAGTGTCAACTCAAAACCCAGTGGTAAAAAAAAGAAAGTTGCTGCATTGATAAAGGGAGCACTAGTTGTGCTCTGCAGGAAAAAAGTGGCATAAATGGAGAATATAGGCTTATAGTTGCCTTGATTTGAGCTTTTAAAACTTTGGTTGCATGCAGGACAGGGATTATTTTAGGGAGAGTGAAGGCAGAAGCCTTGGGAGTCTAGAAGAGGACACTAGATTGCAACAACAGCCATAAATAAAGGTCATGTTGCTAAGGGTGAGGGAGGACACAAATGGCAAAATGCCATTTTGCATGGTCCTCTGAAAATTCTTCACCAGAGCTGAATGAGGGACATAACCACATGGTCCAATCAATTTGTATAAGACAGAAGTAGGAGTCCTGGAGAAGGGCATTAACAATTGTGATTGCTGTACTTATTTTGGCGTTATATAGCGCAAAATGGATACATTTCTCCCCTATTTTTTGAAAAACAGCATTTTCCTAACAAACAGTGGTTTTCTATCTGTCTGTGTGTATGTGTATGTCATTTCTATAATGGAAACTCCTATTTAATTGTTCTATCCCACAATAATAGCATAAAACTCAGCAGTCTGCAGCAAATTATAGCTCATGCAGGCTGGTTAATAAAACCCTTTTCCTGCGTAATTCTCTTATCCTCACACAAGACCCGTCCACTATGGATCTTATCAATCGCTCAGTACTGTACCAGCCCCTAAATTCAGATCACCTGTGAGGTCTCAAGGAGCTGATTGTTAGGTACAGGGAGATTAAGTGATTTGCCCAGAATCACAGGATGTTGACGCCAATGCCGAGACTCGAATCTGGATCCCACCAGCTCAGAAGTCAGCAGCTCCGGCCATTACGCCACAACCAGTCATTACCAGCTGAACAGACATGGAATACCCGATGCAATCTGACACATAAAGCTGGTCACTCAGAGGACTGCACCCTAGTCCAGCACTGCAGGCCCCAATTAGCTTCATTCTAATCGTGCTGCTTTATATCTAAATGGCACTCAGATATGAGATGCTAGTAATACAGTCCATCCGAGCAGATCTTCCCAATCACTTCTCTCACCAAACATGCCTGCTCAGGACCATGAAATGTAAACAAAATATCAGACTGGGCAACCCAGTGTAGTAACCATATAAATAGATTATGAAATACCACAAAAAGACCTGCACAGTTGCTTAAAGCTGCACACTTACTAAAACAAGCATTTGCAATGCAATAGGTCTCGCACTTAGGCAAGTTTAAGCTATTGGCATTGTAAATGACAATGCCTTTTATTTATGTTTTAATAAGCAAAACAAAAAAGGCATTGTCGTTTAGAATGCCAATAGCTCAAACTCGCGTAAATGTGAGACCTATTGCATTGCAAATGCTTGTGTGACATGCGTCTGGTGGGCGCGGTACAGACGGGTAGAATGATTTTATTGCGGGTTCGGAGTTGAGGGGGTAACTATATTGGCATTATTATATAGCGCGAACATGGCCTAAAGGCATTGTAGCGGTTTAAATGAGCACTATTCACATTACACAAGTTTGGATTCATGTATTTGCTAAACACAGGGAAAATAGGTGAAGTGCCCAGAATCACAATATGTTGAGTGACACCAGGACTCAAACCTGGTTCTTCAGTTCTAAAGTTGCATTAACTGCTTTAGTTTGGCTCGCACAGTTAAGCCACTCGGCCCTTGATTCTAATTTAGTTACTCGTGACCCTGGTGTATGTAGAGTGGTGCGGGTAGCCATACAGCTGGCACGCGCGCAGCCATAACCTCGCATCCCAGGAGATCTCAAGTGCAAGCTAACAGCACTATATATCACACTGCCTTATGTTGGTTGTCTATTTACTTATATACTATAGTGAGACCTCCTCTGATGTGTGTATAAAACGTACCTTTTGTCCCGAATTTTGTCCTGAATTTTGACCTTCTGTTCAGAATTTTTGTCCTGAATTTTGACCCTTTGTCCTGAATTTTCACACTCATCATCCTGAATTTGCACCCATGCCAGTTGGTCACCCTAGATCACACAATAGAGCATCTACACAGAGCACAGCGCGTGCAGTAATGCTCTACAGTGCTGGAATTGGAAAGCATTTCCTCTGGGAACCATCAATTGGCGGTCATGGTGTGGCAGCGTTAAGGGGTGGAGTCACAAGGGGTGAAGTCATGAAAAGCAGAGTCTGACAGTCAAATTGTACATTTCATTTTTAAAAAACACTTGAGCACAGAAATTGGCAACAATGGCAAACGTGATAGTATATCTGTCCGGGTTTAGCTAAACGGTCACAAAGAGGCAGAATTTTAAAGCACCTTATGGGATTAAGGCCCCTGCTACAGTTATCTGTGTGCCCAGCAATTTTCAGGGGATAATAATAGTAAGATAACTCTGGTTGATAATGCACTTGGAGATCTGTGTTTTGACTAATAAATTAGCTTGGAGGGTTTAAGTGCTTACTGCAAAGCACATCCTGTAAAATACAGATCACAAATAAGAGGTGAGTTACTAAAGTCTTATTGCTACAGACAGCCCTAACCACTGTGTTACATTTTAAATCCTGACTGTGTGTTTCTCCCGACCACGCACTCTTAACATATAATACCTACTAGTAAGGATGCTATGTGACTTCTGCACCTTGTAACCCTCGTTGTTTTATATAACATTTACTGTACATTGGTTTACACACTTGTCTGATTTATTGTCGCTTTATAATGTGTATGTGTGATGTAAGCACTCGACACCCTACATTGCAATGGTTAGCTCTCTAAAATAATGATATACAAAATAAATTAAAGTGTGCTATTTAAAGCGCTATTTGTGTAACTACGCATACAGACAGATGCATCAGATATTCTTACAGTGCATGCTTATCTCTGACATACACGGGTTGAACAAAGTCAGAAACCTGCCAGCAAATCCTAGTTTCTCCTAAGTGCGTGTGAAGTGATAACAAGCTCTGTGCCTTTGTTTCCCTCCATTGGATTGGCAGTCAGTTGTTAGGCTCCAGATAGCGCCCATCCATGACGATACTGGAACAAAAGCAGGGCTGAATGTCATTTAAAACAGGCCTTTGTTTTGGCCCCTGTTGGAACTGAAAATAAGAAAGCCTTTTCACCTTCTGCAGCTGCTACTCAGAATGGAAAGCGGACTTATGAGGCTATTGAGTATGTCCTGGTGCCAGCAATTTGCACGGAGACCAGTTCAGCATATTTCACTTTGGGGCACCGGATCCCTAATCCAGTTCAACAATAGGTGCCGGATCTGGGATCCAGCTGGTTCCCCTAATTTTCTGCACTGATTGCCTGCCATTGAAATGGCAAAAGTGTTTTCAAAGGCAAGGCGCTTGGGGCAGAAGCTTTATTGCTACACCTGTAGCAATTAGGGGTTCAAATTTTAAAGTAGTACAGCCCATTAGCTGAGCAATGCAATGAACACGATTACGTCATCTGAAACACTTGCTATACAAGAGTTTACAAATTACAAGATTGTATTGATGCATAGAGCTTCCATGTCCATAGCATGATAATCATATATAGTGGCAAAAAACTCAATGTGACTTAAATGATTAAAGGACTTCAAGATGTGGAATCTTGACAGACCAACATCATTGTACAGTAGACTTAGGAGTGCGGGTTGCAGAGCTGTCGGTCTGAAGGCTGACACATAGTATGGGCATCAATATATCAGAAGATGAGATTTTGTCGCGTGCCCATGTAGACTGGCCCCTTTTGCGCACATACATATAGCTTTTCCCTGCATGTTTCTATTCTTACACATTTACAATAGCCTCAGCTCCACTGCAATAGCCCATGAGCCTTTTCAAATCCCTCTGATTCACCGCAATGACCCCGGTATTTCTCCTATTGCCCTAGAACGTCTTCAAGGGCCCTCAGCATGTCCTCGGTGACTTTGGCACTTCTTGACTGGCCCCTTTACATATTTTGCCCTGTGTTTCTTCTGAAGCTACTACATCGCCCCAATGGTCAGTGCACCTATCCAATGGCCCCTTACAACATGAATATCCTCTGGACCTCCCTCTTTAGGCAATGCATCCTTCCAAAGGCAGCCGCACCTCTTTAATGACTCCCACTGGCCTTCTAAAGTCTTTATCAATATGACTATTTTAAATGATGCTGATGTCGTTTCTTCTGATTCCTCTGACTGTTCCAATAGAATGTTCAAACACCACTTGAACGTGCTATCTTGACATACTGTCCAGATGCAGACAATAGGCGTACTAGGGGCCGGACTATAAATCCAACGCTTGGAAACCGCTACAATGGGGCACATGAAGACCATACTAGAGCGTTGAAGAGCCAAGACCTGATGAAGCATTCAGAACTATGAGACACATGTTGCCTAAGGCTTACAGTGTACACAATCTGGTACTAAATATATGGATGAACGGATTCTTTAACTAAAAATATGGGACTATTTGATGACAATGATTGGATTAATTTCTCTGAGCAATAAGAATAAGAATGAAAACTGACTATTTAAAGTTTTACGGAAGAACTGTTTGGACCAGTGATAAAGTGTTGAATTACTTTGTGCGCTGCAGATTGCCACTGGGATTCAGAGAAGGGGTGGGCAAAGAATTCTGCTCCGCCGGCGGAGTTTGCGGAGTTTTGCCCATTCCACGCGAAGTTCCTCAAAACTCCACGAAGTGATGCAGAGCCGTGTTTTTACTATAGCATGGCTCGCCAAGCGCTCAGGAGACAAAATCGAGTGCTGGACCTCCCCCCAGTGTGATTTCTCAACGCAGGTGGTTGCAGCACGTTGCGACCACTCGCATTTAGAAATCTGCTGCTTGCATTGAGGAAGCGGCCGCTCGAGTAGAATGTCTACTTGAGTGGCAGAAAGCAGCAGCATCCTCCAGTGCCATCTGGTGTGCTATTAGAGATTATTTTACAGCACGAGACAAACTCCTGGGGTGGCATGGCGAGCAAAAGAATGAGGGATTTAACCCAGCTCTCTTGACTGGGGGAGAATGTTTTGATTTGTTCTGCATTCCGTCCGTCAATTGTGTGTCTTTTGCTAAAATAAGTGCGAGCAGCGTGACTTCTCCGCCGCTGACTGAACACTGTGGAGCGCAGCACAGTTTTTACGGCTCTTCAAGGAGTTCAGCGGAGTAGAACTCTGCGAACTCCACCCACCCCAAATTCAGAGCTTTGCTTCCTTGAGGGACAGCTCAGAGGTTTGCTATAGGTATTCAGAGCCCTGCATCCAGGAAAGACAACTCAGGGGATTGTCAGAGAGATGCATAGATTCGCTCCAGGGAGGGGCAGTTCATGGGAATGCCATAGGGATGCAGAGCTTTGCTCCAGGGGTGGACAGCTCATGGGTTTGCTCCACAGATGGACAGCTCAGAGGTTTCCCTGGCATGCAGCACCTTGTCTTCAGGGATAGAAAGCCTAGGGAATTGTCACAGGGATGTAGAGCTTTGCTGCAAGGATGGACAACTCAGGCCATTGCCACGGGGATGTAGAGCTTTGCTCCAGGTGTGCACAGCTCAGGCCATTGCCACAGCGATGTAGAGTTTCATTCCAGGGATGGACAGCTCACGTCATTGCCACAGGAATGCAGAGCTTTGCTGTAAGGTGAACAGCTCATGCCATCGCCATAGGGATGTAGAGCTTTGCTCCATGTGTGCATGGCTCAGGCCATTGCCACAGGGATGTAGAGTTTCATTCCAGGGATGGACAGCTCACGTCATTGCCACAGGAATGCAGAGCTTTGCTGTAAGGTGAACAGCTCATGCCATCGCCATAGGGATGTAGAGCTTTGCTCCAGGTGTGCACAGCTCAAGTTATTGCCACAGCGATGTAGAGTTTCATTCCAGGGATGAACAGCTCACATCATTGCCACAGGAGTGCAAATCTTTGGACCGGTGATGGGCAGCTCAGGCCATTGCCACAGGGATGTAGAGCTTTGCTCCATGTGTGCATGGCTCAGGCCATTGCCACAGGGATGTAGAGTTTCATTCCAGGGATGGACAGTTCACATCATTGCCTCAGGAATGCAGAGCTTTGCTCCGGTGATGGACAGCTCAGGCCATTGCCACAGCGATGTAGAGCTTTGCTCTAGGTTTGGACAGCTCAGGCCATTGCCACAGGGATGTAGAGTTTCATTCCAGGGATGGACAACTCATGTCATTGCCACAGGAATACAGAGCTTTGCTCCGGTGATGGACAGCTCAGGCCATTGCCACAGGGATGTAAAGCTTTGCTCTAGGTTTGGACAGCTCAGGCCATTGCCACAGGGATGTAGAGTTTCATTCCAGGGATGGACAACTCATGTCATTGCCACAGGAATGCAGAACTTTGCTCCGGTGATGGACAGCTCAGGCCATTGCCACAGGGATGTAGAGCTTTGCTCTAGGTGTGGACAGCTCAGGCCATTGCCACAGGAATGTAGAGTTTCATTCCAGGGATGGACAGCTCACATCATTGCCACAGGAATGCAGAGCTTTGCTCTGGTGATAGACAGCTCAGGCCATTGCCACAGCGATGTAGAGCTTTGCTCCAGGTGTGGACAGCTCGGACCATTGCCACAGGGGTGTAGAGTTTCATTCCAGGGATGGACAACTCATGTCATTGCCACAGGAATGCAGAGCTTTGCTCCGGTGATGGACAGCTCAGGCCATTGCCACAGGGATGTAGAGCTTTGCTCTAGGTTTGGACAGCTCAGGCCATTGCCACAGGGATGTAGAGTTTCATTCTAGAGATGGACAGCTCACGTCATTGCCACAGGAATGCAGAGCTTTGCTCCGGTGAAGCACAGCTTAGGGAATAGCCACAGGGATGTAGAGCTTTGCTCCAGGGATGGACAGCTCACGCCATTGCTACAGGAATGCAGATCTATGCTCATGGGATAGATAGCTCAGGGACTTGCTGCTTCGATACATTGTTTTGCATAAAGAGATTGATGTACAAGTTAGGAAAGTGGCACAGGGCTACAGCACTTAACTTTCAGGGATGAACAGCTCATGGGATAGCCTCAGAGACAGAGGGCTTCACTGCCGAGGATCAACGACTAACAGTATTGTCTCAGGGATACATAGTTCAACCTTTGGCAATGGATGAACAGTTCTGGAGGACATTGCCACGCAGACGTCTACATCTTCACAATCAGGGCTGGGCACTACATGGGGTTCTTACTGGGATGCAGCACTTGAACTCCAAAGGCAACAGTTTGAGGGATTGCTGAAGAGATATAGATACTTTGCCTTCAATTATCAATGATTTAGGGGGCTTTTCTGGCCCTTCCCATCGCAACCCCGGGTATGCAGATGAAGGAATTGTGACAGGCATACGGTATCCTTCATATGGGATGAGGAGTACAGGAAATTGTCACAAGAGGGCTGAACCTCAAAAACGGAGGATGCCCGTTCACAGGATAATTACAGAGGTGCAGTCAATGCTTAATTAGTAAAAAAAATATATGTGCCAGGGCCCTCACCAGGAGATCACTGCCGTTTGCAACACCCATTTCCCCTGACAGCGCTGCCAATGACAGTGCCAACACAACCACTAACCATCACACTGTTCCAATTGTAACAATTCAGACTATTCCAGGCCCCAAAAGCTGTAAGAATGGCTTGGGTGGAAGGTATAATTCATTTTTAGTGTAAATTGAATTTAAAAACAACTGCTCTTATGCTCATCTAAAATTAGACAGACACCACCAACATGTGGCAGGTTGTCATATGTGCTGGTGTTGACAATTATGTGCCAGTGCTGAGCACCAGAACACCCTGGCTCAAATTAACACTGGGTTCAGTGCTTCACCACAAGCAGAGTGTTGTTATAGTTACACTGTGATCATGCCCCAGGGACAAATGGAGAAAAACAAAACATTATGATGGTTGGAATGCTTGAATTAATCTCAGCCACTGGTGATTACTTTGACCACATTCTAATCCATTGTTTATTTTTGCAAATCATGACACCTTTGTGCTGCTCCCAGAGACAGCCATTTCAGGCCCAATCACAGCACGGCCCCAGAGGACTCTGGGGATTGTTACAGAGATACAGAACTGCAGGATTTAGGTGCATCTTTATTTCTAGAAATGGAGAGATCAGAAGATTGTCACAGGGAGACAGAACAGCTCACCTCTATGGCTGAAGGGCTCAGAGGGTCGTCACAGTAAAGCTGAGCCTGTCATCTCCAGAGGAGGTATATCTGGGATGGCTTTGTGAATCTAATACCCTTATCCTCTAAGACGTAAAAAATCAGAGAGGAAGTAAATAAAGACACCAACATTATACGGAGATATCTAATGGCTCAGGGAAGCAGCAAGGTGTGGCAGTTCACAAAGTCACAAACATATACTGTAGACAGCATCTACGCTTGCAAGGAAAATGAGCGCATCTGAGTAATTCACACACATTTCTGTGCTCCTGCTATCAAAACGCGCAAAGAAATATAAGTAATTCATGAAATAACTGCATACGCTCACAGGCGTGCACCGCATGCATTTCGCATAAATTGTGCAAGTGCAGGGCACCACTTCTGGACTTTTCAGGGCTTTTTCCATTTATTTTTAACAACCGAATCCCTTTGGTATACCCATCCTGGTCATACTAGTCGCACATGGGCACCCTGCTACTTGCACCTCAAGCATGCTTTTGCAGTTTGTGAGCAGCGTAGATTGCAAAAAATATATATTTTTAAAAAGTGAATGGATAGAATACATGTAGAATTTGCTCCTTCTTGGTTGTACTTATAGTATCTGTTCTATAACAAGCCTCTCCCTGGACATCCATCTTTTGCACATGCAAATATGATCATTTACATCTCCCACCACTGATTGCGCCCACCATATGGATTCTAGTCACATCTTGCATTGTGAAAGTTGCATGAGCACCATGTCATAGATGCATTGCTCAGCCTTTTGCCCACTCATTTAGAGTAGTACATCAGGCACAGGGCCTGCATTTTGTTGCAATTCTAGTTCACCTTTGGGAACTGGAACTAGGGAATATATCACTTTATCTGACTACGCGCCACAGTTGGCTTGTCTGTGTTGTATCAGCTCTTTGTGGGCGCCTGATCCTACAGATCTGAGCTAGTAAGGAATGGCTTAGCAAAGCAGGCATTGGTTCTCGGTCCTTCTTCTGTGTGACAAAGACTGCACTCCTGTTTGTCTGTGCCCTGTTTGTATGTGTAAGGTAACTTTTTTATTGTTGCTGTCTGTGCTCTGTGTTTTCTGTGTGGCGAATGCTTGCTCTTCTACTCTTCTCTTTTGGAACAGTAATGTTTTTGTTTGGTAAGGATCTGCTCCTTTTTCTTGGGTAGTTTGCTTGTGTAGGCGGGAAGTTTGCAGTGCTGTTACCCATCTCACGCCAATTATTTGTTTCTACTGGAAAGTAGCAATACTGCACAATTGCAGTACTGTGCTGTCCTGTGCTGCCCTTGTTCTGTGTGAGCTGTGCTTGCGCTGCTGTTGTCTACCCAGTGCCTGTTCTATGTCGCGGAATCTTGCCCTGATGCTTCGTGTGTTGTCGCAGATCTGTATGATGATGCTTACAGGGCTGCAGTCTGTTTGGTACTTGTTTTATCAAAGGATGCTCGCAATGCTCCAGCATGTGTTGTGCTTTTCTGTCCGAGGATGCCCGAACCACTGCAGCTGTTTGCATGGTATTTGTTCTATGTGAGGGAAGCTTGCATTGCCTTTTCGAGACCTATATTATCTGAGCATCTTGTACTGTTACTGTTTGTGCTGTACTTGTGCTGAGGATATCTTACCTGCTACATTTAGTGCAGTGCCTGTTCCACATGATGTGGCACAGCAGGAGCTTGTGCTGAACCTGTCGTGTGTGAGGAACGTTTGAACTGCTGCTGCCTGTGCTCTGAGTGTCCTGTGTTGAGGATGTTTGCACAGCTACTATCCATTCTGTACCAGTAATATTTGTGTTAAGTAAGTATTGCAGCGACTGCCTGCCCGTACTTTTTCTGTGTTTGCTGGAAGGTTGCTCAGCTGCTGCCCACACAATACAACTTGTTGCACACATTTCTGAGAGAGAAAGACATCTGAGCTAATGTCTGTGTTTTCCATATTCTGTTTGAAGTGTGCGTTTACAGCTGCTGTTTGTACTGTGCCTGGTGTTTGTGAATGAAACTTGTCCTTCTGTTATGTGTTTGGTCCCACTGGTTTCTGAAGATGCTTGCAGTGCTGCTGCCTGTGCTTTACTTGTCTTACGAGCCTTACCTTCCTGTTGTACAGTAATTTCTCCATGTAAGAGAAGCTTGCACTGATACTGTCTACACTGTACCATTTCTGTCTGAGGAAATTTGCACTGCTGCTGTCTGTACACTATTTGATCAGCCTATGTACGTTTCCAGTGATGTTTGTTTCATGCTCCTTCTGTTTGAGGATGCTTGCACTGCTGTTGTCTATGCTATCGCTCTTCCATCTAAGGATAGTTGGATTGCTGACCTGAAAGAAGCTTGCACTGCTTCTGCTTGTGCTGTACATGTTCTATTTGATGTTACTTGTACTGCTGCTGCCAATATTGTGCATGTTCTGTGTGAAAGAAGCTTGCACTGCTACTGCCTGGCCTGCACTATAGATGTTCTATTCTACGTTACTTGCACTGCTGATGTTTGTGTTGTACCTTTTCTATGTGAGAGAAGTTGCTTTTGTCTGTGCTGTTTCTGTTCTGTCTAAGGTTGCTTACAACACTTCGGTTCTTATCCCATGTGAAAGAAGCTTGCATTGCAGGTGCTTGTCCTGTATATGTTCTATTTGAGATTATTTGTACTACTGTTTCCTGCGTTGTACGTGTTCTGTATTAAATAAGCTTGCACTGCTGCTGCTAGTGCTGTACATGGCCTACTGAGGTAACTTGCACTGCTCCCCTCTAAATAGCATCCCTTCTTTATTAAGAAAGCTCTTGTGTGTGCTATATCTGTTCTATCTATGGTTGCTTACAATGCAACTGTTCTTGTGCTGCGTGAAACAATCTTTCTCTGCTGCTACCCGTGCTATGAATGTTCTAGTCTATGTTACTTGCACTGCTGCTGTTTGTGTTGCACCTGTTCTACATGAGGAAAGCCTGTACTGCTGTTTGTGCTGTTTTTGTTCTGTCTAAGATTCCTTACAACACTGCTGTTCTTGTCCTGTGTGAAAGAAGCTTGCACTGCTGCTGCCGGTGCTGTACTGCTGCTGACTGTGTTATAGATGTTTTATTCTATGTTACTTGCATTACTGTTGTCTGTGGTGTTTCTGTTCTGTCTAAGGTTGCTTATAACACTGCTGGTCTTGCCTAGTGTAAGGGAAGCTTGCACTGCTACTTCCTGTGCTGTACATCCTCTATTTGAGGTTATTTACACTGCTGCAGGTGTTTTACTTGCTCAAGTTGAAAGAAGATTTCAGTGCTGCTGCCTGCACTATAGATGTTCTATTCTATGTTACTTACACTGCTGTTGTATCTGTTCTATATGAGAGAAGCTTGCAGTGTTGTTGTCTGTGCTGTACATATTCTATTTGAAATTACTTGCACCGCCGCTGCTGGTGTTTAACCTGCTCTGTGTGAAAGAAGCTTGCACTGCTCCTGCCTGTTCTTTAGATGTTTTATTCTGTTACTGGCACTGCTGCTGCCTGTGCTGTGCACATTCTAATTGAGGTTATGTGCACTGCTGCAGATGATGTGCCTGTTCTGTGTGAAAGAAGCTTGCACTGCTGCTGCCTGTGCTATAGATGTTCTATTCTATGTTATTTGCACTGGTGTTGTCTGTGTGGTACCTGTTCTATTTGAGAGAATCTTGTACTGCTGTTGTCTGTGCTGTTTTTCTTCAGTATAAGGTTGCTAACAACACTGCTGATCTTGTCCCATGTGGAAGAAGCTTGCACTGCTGCTGCCTGTGCATGTTCTATTGGAGGTTACTAGCATGGCTGCTGTTTGTGTGGTATGTATTCTATCTGAGGGAAGTGTGCATTGCTGTGATCTGTGCTGTTTCTGTTCTGTCTGCAGTTGCTAACAATACTACTGTTCTTGCCCCTTGCGAGGGGAGCTTGCAGTGCTGTTGCCTCTGCTATATATGTTTATTGGAGGTTACTGGCACTGCTACTGTTTGTGTTGTATCTGTTCTATGTGAGAGAAGCTTGTACTGCTGTTGTCTGTGATGTTTTTCTTTTCTCTAAGGATGCTAACAATACTACTGTTCTTGTCCCTTGTGAGGGAAGCTTGCACTGCTGCTGCCTGTGCTGTAGATGTTCTATTAGAGGTAGCTGACACTGCTGATGATTGTGTTTTGCCTGTTCTATCTGAGGGTAGCTTGCATTGCTGTTGCCTGTGCTGTTTCTGTTCTGTCTACAGTTGCTAACAATCCGACTGCTCTTTCACCTTGTGAGGGAAGCTTGCACTGCTGCCACCTCTGCTGTATATGTTTAATTTGAGGTTACTTACAGTGCTGTTTGTGTTGTATCTGCTCTATGTGAGAGAAGCTTGCCCTGCTGCTGGCTGTGCTGTTTTTCTTCTGTCTAAGGTTGCTAACATTACTACTATTCTTGTCCCGCATGAAAGAACTTGCACTGCTGCTGCCTGTTCTGTAGAGGTTCTATCGGAGGCAGCTGGTATTGCTGCTGATTGTGTTTTGACTGGTCTAGATGAGGGAAGCTTGCATTGCTGTTGCCTGTGCTGTTTCTCTTCTGTCTACATTTGCTAACAATTCTACTGTTCTTGCTGCTTGTGAGGGAAGCTTGCAGTGCTGCTGCCTCTGTTGTATATGTTTTATTGGAGTTTACTGGCACTACTGTTTGTGTTGTGTCTGTTTTATGTGAGAGAAGCATGTACTGCTGCTGTCTGTGTTGTTTTTTTCTGTCTTAGGTTGTTAACAATACTGCTGTTCTTGTCCCATGTGGAAGAAGCTTGCACTGCTACTGCCTCTGGTGTACATGTTCTATTGGAGGTTACTGGCACTGCTGCTGTTTGTGTTGTATCTGCTCTATGTGAGAGAAGCTTTTACTTTTGTTGTCTGTGCTGTTTTTCTTCGGTATTAGTTTGCTGACTACACTGTTGTTCTTGTCCTGTGTTAAAGAAGCTTGCATTGCTGTTGCTTCTGCTGTACATGTTCTATTTTCAGTTACTTACACTGCTGTCTGTGTTGTACCTGCACTGTATGAAAGAAGCTTGCAGTGCTGCTGCCTGCGCTGTAGATTTTCTATTCTATGTTACTAGCACTGCTGCTGTTTGTGTCGTACCTGTTCCATGTGAGGGAAGCTTGCATTGCTGTTGTATGTGCTGTTTCTCTTCTGGTTAAATTTGCTTACAACACTGCTGTCCTTGCCTGTATGAGGGAAGCTTGCACTTGCAGCTGGCCTTTAACTGATGGTAAATAAGCCATATCAGATTTCAATGACTTCAGAACTGGAAAGGACAACTACAGCTAGACAAAGGCGCCGCCATGGCACTGAGAAGCGCAAAAACACTGTTTTTAGAAAATTTCTTAACAGTTTAAAATCAAAGTTGCCTCTCATACTCCACGCAGAGGTGCTTTTAACTCCGCGCATTGCAAGCTGCCGCTGGTACCAGTGAATTAAAACGCAGTAAAAAGGGTAGATTGAGTCAGTTCTGCCAGAACCCAATCTGCGAGGAAAAAAACCCTCGCTGGTTTGCTATTATCATTTCCAATAACACACCGCAGGGCACCCGCCTGATTATAGCAAAGTGCCTTACCGCGAGGCGGAGGAAAAGCTTTCTGCCGAACCCGAAGCCTCGCGACGGCCTATTTACTGGGATTAAGTCCCCCCACGTCGTGTCCATCACGTAGATCGTCAAATTGCCACCCGTGACTTCCAGCTGCTCGTGCGCGTGCGTGCGCGATCTCGTGGCTCATGCCTGAGGCACGGGCTTAGCAATCAGTAGCACCTTTCTTACTCTACGACAGTTGTTATATTGTGTTCTTTTTACAATGTTAATTAACCCACTTACATAATTAGCAAAAAGTGCAGTACAGTCTCGGGGGCAGGGTAATTGTTAGTAACAAGTAAAATCTTCCACGAACCTTTTTATTTTTTCTTTGATAGAATACATTATTGCATTTCAAGTAGGCGCTCATCTCCGTAGATGTGAGGTGATTCTGGAAATGTGCATTCTGCCCGGTCTGTGCTCTGGAGCTATGCACTGACCCAGTCCTGCAGAGATGCCGTGAGATTGCAACCCAGCGTCCCAAAAGCTTAACACGTGTTTTTAACATAAGTGCTATAAACAGGATTGAGATGAGCTGTAGCATGTGAACTGCAAAAATGGTGAAGACGCAGACTACATTTTCAATCCCAGCGAATGTGCTTGTTGGCATTGTGTGGTTGTGGGCACATCACTTCCTTTGCCAGTGTCTCACTACCCGTACTTGCCTCTATTGGAAGTGGCAATGGCCAGTAATGTATGCTTTATAATGAATTGACATGAAATATGGGCATTTGCGTGTAATGAGCGATTGAAATAGTTCAGTTTAAACATGATCTTTCTGTGTCACCGATGCAAAGGTACTGTGAAGCACGAAATGGCAAGCAACTTTTGCACCAAAAACCAAATCCTTCCCTAGACTGGGCCTCCTTTGATCTATTCAGATAAGATCAGGGCACAAGTCCTAAAAAAAGAAGTGGGGGGACGCTCCAAGTTAGGTGGTGTCTCCGGAAGTGACGTCACGGCAGGAAGTGTCGTCACGAAAGGTGAAGGGGGCAAGCTGCCACCAGCATACCTCGGCGTTGTCATCACACTTCCTTCCTATTCCAAACCCGCATGGTACCCCGACTCGAGCCCTGGATAAGATGGGTATAAATCATCAGATCACCATACTGTGTCTGTAGGAACAGCTTTAATTCCATCTTCAGTTTAAGCCCGCATGGAGTGCATCAAATTCCATGTAACTGCTAATTAGCAGCCAATGAGAACCAAGCAAATGAGGCAGTGATCCTGGTGAATGGGAAACAGACTACTTCCATCAGATAACAGTCAAGACGGAAGCTGGCACTGCCTATACATAAAACATACAAAAGGTGATGGGAGGGATGCTTGCAACAAGTGAACCATTGGCAATCGCTCCAGGTAGAAGTCCAATCCATTGTTGTTTAGCTTATCACGCCACCTCACATTGAATCCAGCCATATCCAAATAAGTCTTGACTCTGCTCCAATATTAACAGTCCAGCTCGAACTGCCAGGAAAGCCTCCCCCGGAACCAGAACACAAACAACCAAAGACCGGTTTCACACTGATTGGGGCTCATCAGTGGAACTTGGTTCCAGTGGCATGCCCAAACATGGGCCCCTTGCTCACTGTGCCACTGGAACTAAGATACACCTGACTGATGAGCCCAAATGAGAGCAAAACCAGTCTTGGATTGCTTATTTTTTGGTTTTCTGATATGGTATGGTGGGCAAAGGAACAATGTGTCAGAATGCTACCCCAAGCGGTTGCCAGTGGTTAGACTTGTTGCGAGTATTCCTCTCATCATCTTTTGTGTGGTTGATTACCACCTGTACGTGCACTGTGCCATATACTTAGACAAGGTCATATTCATTTTTCATTATTTTAGGCACAGGGAGATTAAGTGATTTGTCCAGAATTACATGATGTTGAGCCTATGCCAGGGCTTGAACCTGTTTACCCAGTTGCCAAGTCGGGAGCTCTGGCCATTACGCTACATGTTGATGACAACTTTGCACGCTGCCAGTCTGGCACCTTCTGCAAACATAAGACGATCACTGAATGTGGGTGTTATGAAAAGGATCAAAGGCATCCAGGAAATTGGTTTAAAAAAGGATATTCTTTTTACAAGTGGCACTGGCACCGCCTTAGCGCCGGCTGCTTTACCTTCTGTTCTAGTACTGCGGCTGCTGAAACAGACGAGACATCAACAGCGGGCCAGGGCGGATCGCAGCCGCTTCTTTCTGATGAAGGAAATCATTGGGAGATTTCACCTTCAGGGAGACAACCTGTCCAATAGTGAAGAAATCTTGCTAGGAAGTAAGGTGAAGAGAGGGCAAGGAGAAGCCGCAGCTTCCCTGAAGCCTTCAATGCTGCTCTTGTCAGGTGCTGTGCTGAGGCTGGGTTCAAACTGGAATGGCATGGTGAGCAAAAAAACGATGGATTTAGGCCCAGATCTCTGTACTGGGGTGAATGTATGACATTGTTCTGCATTTTGTCCATCAACTGTTGTTTTTGCATGAGGCCAGCAATGCCGGCAGTGCTCAGCTCATTGCAGTCATCAGTTTTTTAAATAAGAAGTGCCAGGGCCCAAGATGTTTCTCAGGAGACCACTGCAACTTTCACCACTTAATGTCCATGCAAGCCCTGGAAAACCCCAGTACCAGTTACCCGTATTTCCCATTAAATTCCCACAACCGTGACAATTTGGACTATTCTGTGTGACCCAAAGCTATCAAAATGGCATGAGCACCTTGGTAGTGTTATTATTTTTTATTGTATTTTTGAACACTTTGCTTATGTGCTTTTAAAAAAATAGTATGACTGCACCACCTTGTGGTGGACCTTCATAAATAGTGTAGAGCACCAGCAAAAACTGCACAAATTAAGCACTGGCACATTGTCCTCTTGGATGGTGCCCATGGTGCCCATTGAACATAGAATGCAAGTAAACCCCTCTCTGTCACCATGCACAAAGTACCAGCAAATCGATTGTGTTCTTATATGAAAACTATTCTAGAACTCTTGTAGAAGTAGAGATTCCATTCAGTCTGTATTAAAACATATGGAACTTGCAGAAGGCAGAAGGACTCCTTTTCAGGTAAAGACCGACTTCTATTTGGGGGCCTTTCCCTATTGTCCAGCCTTGATATTTTGTATATAATGATTAACAAGCATTTGCAATGCAATAGGTCTCGCATTTATGCGGGTTTGAGCTATTGACATTGCAAATAATTATGCCTTTAATTTTTGTTTTTGGTTCTAAAACAAAGAAAAGGCATTGTCATGTATAATGCCAATAGCTTAAACTCGCGTAAATGCGAGACCTATTGCATTGCAAATGCTTGTTTTTTATTCCTCACTCTCTCCCTCTGCAGTTCTCTTCTCTCTTTGTCATTGTCATTCACTCCCCTCTTTCTGTCTCTGCCTCTCTTGTCTCTCTCATCTTCCTCTCTTTGCTCCTGCTCCTCGCCTCTGGCGCCCTCTACAGGGACATACCAGTGTATACGATGCTTCAGTCTTTCTTTGCCCTTCGCCTCCATATCACAAATATATACACATGACACAAAGAACCAACACACACACCACAGACACACCATAAACAAACACATCACAAACACACCACGCACACACAGAATCCTTCAAATACTAAATGCACACACGCATCACCCACGGCACTGCCCCACTGTACGTACAAACGTTACACTCAAGCACCAACAGAGAGTCGCATGCCAGCACACACATGACACATTCCAACACACACACACCAATATACACACACCGCACAAAACACCTCCCCTACTCCTTCGTCTCCGAAATGTTTTAGTAAAATATAAAATTCACAAAATTATATGAGTAATACAATCATTATATTGTTATTTGTAATACTTAACACGGTCCAGATATTAGACAACGCAGACTCATGGCACGGTTGAGGGCGTGCCCTCCGACAGCCTTGAAATGTGTAATTTTATTTTCAATGTTTACCTTTCTTGTCTTTAACATATCACTTTCCTTATTTGCGTTCCTTTTTCCTGCCCTGTTGAGTTTCTTTATTGTTCTTTCTCTCTTTCGTTTCCCTTGTCTTTCTTTTTATATCCCGATATGTATCCCCTTTCCTTTCTCTGTCATTCTGTTCATTATTGATAGTATTTCCGTTGTATATTGTTTTCTTCCTTTCGTTCTTTCCAATTTTTTCTTTTATTCCTTTAAAATAAATCTTTCTTTTCCTTCCTGTCGCGTCGCTTGCCCTGCAATGATCACCACCACGCAGTAAGTGTGAGTATTATTTATTCTTGTACAGTTAGGCAGCTAGCATGCTGCGCGTCCGCTCCCCGTCCTCACATCCTGTAGACTGCCCCTAGGCCTCCCCATGACCGGAACTGGTGTCCGGTGACCTGCCCTGGGCCTTTCCCTCTCCCAGGTCCTAGTGTCCACTCCTCAGGACACTACATCTCCCCCCTTTGTCACAAAGACGTGACAACAGTAGCACTAGTTAGTAATCAGAAATAGGACAGTTGGTGAGGTATAGTCCATCGCAAGATATGGTGGTATGGATGGATGTGACAAATGAGATGCTACCCAGAGCAGCATCTTACATTTCTTCTATTAGTCTCTTTGGTCTCATGATGTCTCTTCTCGTCACAAGTCCTTGGCCTTCCTTTGGCCTAGTTCCTTCTGCAGCACCTGTTCCTTGGCACTCCCTGTTTGTGGCCTCTTCGATGCCTGTCACTTGCTCTTCGTCCTTTTCTTCTTTTAGACCTTTGAAATGTGAGCTGTTTCTTGTTATTCGTTGGCGGTCTGATTCTGCTGTGATCATTGTTCCTTTTACTTTTGTTATCGTCAACGGGTCTTGGGCGAATAGACTGTCCGATTTGCGTTGTTGTCTCTGTCGTACTACTACAGTGTCTCCTTCATGGAGATGTGATCTGGTGGCGTGTTGTCTGCTATCAGCATATTCTTTCATTTTCTCTTTGCCGCCTCAGCTTTTGCTGCCACGCTCTCGTGTCCTGACATTGTCGGTCCTTCTACCTGCGGCAGCCTAGTTCCGCTTGTCCTCCCTAGTACCAGCTCCGCCGGGCATTTCCCTGTAGACCCATGGGGCGTGTTTCTGTAGTCTCTCAGTATTTGGCATAGTGCTTGGCCCAGGGAAATCTGTGACAGCTTCGCCCTCTGGACTGCCTTCTTGATGTTTCCCATGAATCTTTCGACCATGCCATTTGCTTGCGGCCATAATGGTGTTATCTTTCTGTGCTGTATTCCAAGGTAGGCCATGAACCTTCGGAATTCCTCTCCTGAGAACGGAGGACCATTATCAGTTTTCAGTGTTTCTGGCGAGCCCCACGCTGCGAATATGTCATCCAGAACAGGTAGTGTTGCTGCTGCTGACATCGAGGAGACTTGTCTCACAATCGGGAATCTGGAGTATTTATCTATTAAGACCAGTAGGTAAGTTATCGCGTCTGGAGGTCCAAAGAAATCTGCAGCCATTGTTGTCCATACAGCCCTTGGCAGTTCCAACATGTGCAGTGGTTCCAGTCTTGCTGGCGGACCTGTTGTTTGACAAAGGTGACAGACCGCGATCATATCTTCGACTAGACGATCTAAACCGGGGAACCACACTTTTTCTCTCAGCAGCTTCTTTGTCGCCCAAATGCCCCTGTGTGACTCGTGTGCAATGCTAACCACCTGGCGCCGTAGTGAGCTTAGAATGACTATCCTGGTG
This sequence comes from Triturus cristatus, assembly GCF_964204655.1. NCBI lineage: Eukaryota > Metazoa > Chordata > Amphibia > Caudata > Salamandridae > Triturus > Triturus cristatus. The sequence continues at coordinate 353,038,814 of NC_140594.1, forward strand.
CCCCGCATTACTATTCCACTATTTGTCTCTGATAGCTCCCCGCTTATCTTCTGTAAAGCCAGCATCTCCTCCTTGTTTACTCCTCCCTTCCATGTGCAGTTGTTGTTGACATGTCTCCACCTTTCTTGCATCATCGTTTCTCTGGCCGCTCGTAGAGTGTCATCTTCTTCAGTTTCTCTCTCTATTTCTGCTAGAGTTACTGGTGCAGGCGTGCGTTGCTTTAGCACGAATTTTAAGTATTCTTCTGCCATTGAGGCCTTTTTTTCTGCATGCGGTAGTGGATGCCGTGACATGTAGTCTACTGGATTGTGTTCTTTCCCTGGTTTGTGGACAATTTTGAAATCGTAGTCCATTAATCTGACGCCCCAGCGGTCAATGCGGGGCGGCATCTTTGCCGCTAAGTTGCCGTAGATTGTTACTACTGCTTGGTGGTCTGTGATGATGGTGAACGGCTTCCCGTACACAAACATGTGGTAATGCTCGCATTCCCATACCACCGCTAAGCTTTCTTTCTCCGTTTGTGAGTATGCCTTCTCAATGTCTGTCAGGCTTTTGCTGGTATATGAAACAATCTTCCTTGGTGACTCCTTTCCTGGCAAGTGTTGTGCTAGTATCGCTCCTAGCCCCACTGGGCTGGCATCGACCGTCAGCTCGGTGCAGAGCAGAGGATCGAAGTATGCGAGGTGCTCCACAGTCATCACTACCTTCCGTATTTCTTCGAACGCTTCATTGCATTGCTGAGACCAGACAAACTTCTGGCCTTGTTTTGTTAGTTCTCTCAGCAGCGTGCTCACTGTAGCAAAGTCTTGTATGTATCTGGCACAGTAGCTTGCCAGGCCTAGGAATGATCTTATTTCTGCCACATCTGACGGTGGCTTGGTGTTCTTCAGCGTCTCCACTTTGCTGGGATCAGGCCTCATCCCCTTTTTCGAGAATATGTGCCCGAAGAATATCAGTTCTGTTCTCCCTAGCTCGCACTTTTCTCCATTCAGTGTTAGCCCGGCCTGCTCCAGCTGTTTGCACACTTGCCGTAGGGCGCCATCATGTTCTTCGTCCGATTTCCCAAATACTAGGATGTCGTCACTGTAGTTGAAACTGTTGTGCACTGGTCGTATCACCTGTCTTATTGTCTCCTGAAATATTTCAGCGGCTGACGAGATACCAAAACTGAGCCTTTTGTATCTGAATAGTCCTAGGTGTGTGGAGAACGTCGTTATGTACCTTGACTGGGGGTCCAGTTCTAGTTGGTGATATCCTTTGCACAGATATAGCTTTGAGAATCGGCACGCCCCTGTCAGACGGCTGATCATGTCGTTCAGATGAGGTCCCGGATGACGTTCCCTCGAGATTGCGGTATTAGGTATTCTCATGTCCACACAGATCCGTATTTTGGACGTGTTCTTCTTCGGGACCGCCACAATCGGTGACACCCATGGTGTCGGGCTGTCTGCAGGCTCAATTATGTCTTGCTGTAGTAGGTTGTCTATTTCTCCTTCCACTTGCAGTTGTAGATGAATAGGCACTCTCCTGTGATGCTGTGCCACTGGTCTCACAGCTTCATTTATATGTAGGGTGATCTGTTTGTCTTTTAGTTTCCCCAGACCTTTCAGTATTCCTTGATACTCTTGCAGTATGTTGCCTTTTTCTGCCATGTGATAGGTCATAGCCAACAGCCCCATGACTTGTGCTGTGACGTTGCTCAGCAGGCAGGGTGCTGGGATGTCCACTTTCAACACGTGTATCTCTTCTTGGCATGTCATGTCCTGATATATCAGAGTTTCGGTGAATTTGCCCATGTTTTTGACCGGTGTCTTTGATCCCGACGTGAACACGTCTACTGTTGATGGCGATAATGTTGGCTTTACTCTCATCTTCATGTATTCTGACATGCACATTATGTTGCATGTTGCGCCGCTGTCTAGCACGAACTTTGCTCTGTGGCGCCCGACGTCGATGTCTACTGTGGCAGTCTTTTTGATTTGCTGCTTCTCCACCAGTTGGACGTGTTCTTGCTGTCTTCCTTCTTTGGGTGTGTCGGACATGAGGTATAGTCGTGCTTCCCTCCCGGACACTGTCATTCCATCCGACTCTTCAGACGAGCCTCTCTCCGCCGTCTCCATGTATCGGGCGTGTCTTGTGCTCGTCATCCTTGGTCTGGCTGTTCGTCCCCTCGCATTCCTGAATTGCCGGCTCATAAAGGCGCTTGCGAAATGGTTGTCCCTGTTGCATTTTCTGCATTTCTGGCCCATTGCTGGGCAGGTGCCAATGTGTGTAAATTCAAGGCCGCACCTGTAGCATGTGACGGATGGTTTCCTGGGATGTTGTTGCTCCCTGTTATCATTCTTTTTAAAGTTTTCCGTGATCCGATGCGCCATAGCCATTCCTTTTTCTTTGCCTATTTGTATCTGCTTGGCATGTTACGTGGCCCGTGCTTCTGTGCGGGCCATCGTCAATATTTTCTCAAGTGCTGTTGGTTCTTTTAGAATGCGTGCCCTGAACTCTACTGACAGACACCCTTCAATGAGACGCGTTCGTATTGCTTCTTCATTGTTGAACTTTTCGAACTCGCAATGTCACCAACTTCCGCAATCTTGTCGCAAAATCATCCATACTCTCTTCTGATTGTTGGCATGCCGTATTGAACGTGTACCTTTCAACATCGATGTTGCGTTGGGGGTCGAACTTCTCCGTGAGGCACGCTTTCGCGCCTTTGTAGTCCGTCGTCTTTTCACTCGGGAATGTCATTATTAAGTCTTCTATCTCGTCCCCCGCAAGGTTAACCAGCAGATCCAGCAGTTTTGTCTCCGCGACGTCCGTTGCGCGCATGTAGCGTTCCAGTTGTCGTATCCATCTCTCCCATCTGATGCCTGCTTTTGGTTCCGATATGTTAAATGGCAGTGGCCTGCGGAACACAGCTTGTGTGCTCCTTGTGTCTTCGTCACTCATTTCCTTTGTTCTTGGTGCCTTTATTTGTTACCTTATTTGTTCTTCCTCTTGCTATTTGCTTTCTTTAGCACGTTTTCTGCTTTTTTTCCCTCCTTTTTTTTGTCGTTTTAGGCTTTATTTTCTTTTTTGCCTGACTTAAAAATGGCCTCCCGGCCTTCCTGTGCTGTGATTGGCCCAATTTGCCTGACTCCAAGATGGCCACCGCACTCTCGCGCAATTTCGCGCTTTCTAAGACTTTGCCTGACTCTCTAAAATGGCCGCCATCTATCTTGGATGCTGATTGGGTCTTTTTGCCTGCCCCCAAAATGGCCGCCTCCTCTCGCGAGAGTTTGTTGAAACTCACGCGCGGGAGAGCCTTTATTTCCTTTTCTCGGCTGCTTCGTCAGTTTCGCGCTGTGCTTACTTGTGTCAGCAGCGCCGGGGTGGGCTCCCGCACCGATGTTCTTTCTCTGCTGGGCACTTCGACCAGGGTGGGCTCCTGGCTCCGAGTTGATTTTCGCGACCGGGTGGGCTCCGACAGTCGCCGCGATGCGTGGATTTGGATCCCGCCTCGTCGTCGCGTCGCTTGCCCTGCAATGATCACCACCACGTAGTAAGTGTGAGTATTCTTTATTCTTGTACAGTTAGGCAGTTAGCATGCTGCGCGTCCGCTCCCCGTCCTCACTTCCTGTAGACTGCCCCTAGGCCTCCCCCTGACAGGAACTGGTGTCCGGTGACCTGCCCTGGGCCTTGCCCTCTCCCAGGTCCTAGTGTCCACTCCTCAGGACACTGCACTTCCCAAGACTGTTTTCGTCCTTTCCCCTTCTGCTAAGATAGCTCAGTGAGGAAAACGCTCGCCTTTGGCACGTGTTTAGCTGCAGGGCACGAGTTCTACTCCTGGCGTGACCAGGTCAGCTTTTCATTCTTCAGATGTCGGTAATCTGAGTACCGTTAAACTATAACTCCGCCAGTTGCAGTGCTAAGCGATGGCAAAAGTGGTATGAAGCGTCTTGCAAAATTTTAGCCATTCTTAGAAGTATTACTTTGCATCTGGCCACCGTTTCTGTGTGTGCGTTTCTTTCATTCTCTTTCTTTTTGCCTTTGTTTCCGCGTTTCCTTTTGTTTTCCTTTTTTCTTTCTTTCTTTTTCCATTCTTTCCTGTGTGTTTCCTTTTCTTTCGTCTTGTTTCAGCTCTGAATTCGTTTTCTTTCCCTTCTCTGCTTCTACCGCTCTCCCCAACCCTTTCTCTGATTATAAACACCTACAATATATAAACAACGTTTTCCCTTTGGAAACTAGCCCTGTCAGGTCCTCTGTAGTTATGCTGTTACTGAGGCCACAATAAACCCATTTGGTTTTGTAATCCTTTTACGACGCTGTAAAACAACATAAAAGAATTGCTTGCAGTAGACAGCCCCATCTGTCCCCCCACCGCCTCACACAGCCGTCATCTGGGGTAATTACTGCCCTTATCAGAAACATGTCCTCCAAAGAAGACCCTTCATGACAAGAGATACTGGAATTAAACAAACACGTCCTGATGTATTAATTTCCCATATCAGCAACGTGCAATTAAAAAGAAAAACGGGTTACAGCCCTCATCCGGACAGCAGTCGGGGTTCAAAGATGCAATAATGTGCCTATGGATAAAGGCGGCACAGCCATTGGCATGAATTACCTACAATAATTTATTTTCCGTAGATAAAGGCGCCAGAGTGTTTAAAACATATAGTGACTCTGCCCCAGAGAGCCCCCCCACCGCTTCCCATCACTGACTTACGTACAGTTAAACCTCAGGTGAAGATTTAAATAGACAAACCTGCACTTCTCCTCGGTCCCCACGTTCAGAAAAATATCCATACCTGGAGTGTCCCATGACGCGCCTTGTGATCTGAGGCACATTAGCGGCAAATTAAATGTTAAGAAAATAAAGTTCTGCTCTCTCCTGTTGGAGAAGAGTGAAGAGCGAGTCGAAAGAGAGAAATAAAAAAAATTGAAAATAATGCAAATATAATATTGTAAATGAGTTAAGGAAAACGGTGCTACTACAAAAAAAACATTGGCATAGCCAATAGGTCTTGCCATTAGGACATTATAAGTGTTAAGCCTTGCAGCACACTCCCATAGGGAACATTATTCACCAGTTACTTGACATTTTTATTGTTGTCTGAAAACTCTTGGTCACATGAGTAATTCGGCAGCAGGAGGGTTGTCTGAAAACTCCTGGTCACACAAGTAAGTCGGCAGCAGGAGGTTTTAAACCCATGCTAATTCTAAATACACAGCGCCGTACCTTCCACCCCCAAAGTACCAAAAGAATCTCTGTGACAAAAGCAGTAACTCACTGCTTATCCTTACATGGTATGTGCTCTTTACAGTAGGATATTAACCCTCTGCGCTAGTACACGGCAAGTTAAAATTGCCTGCCAGCAAACACAAACAACTCTGACCTTTTTCCGGCATGAAGATTATAATCACTGTTATGTTTTGAACTTACTTACCAAGTCCCAGAGTCACAACTCTGGGCTGCAGCTGGGAAAATAATGCCTGCTGCCTCGGACTGCCACTGAAGTGTCTGTCCGGGAGTCGTACTCACTGCAGACAGGTGCTGTAGATGTGACTGAAGTCTTTTATGGTATAAGAAGCTGTTGGAGTGGTGGCTCGGCTGTCTTGAGAGCTGTGCTGTGTGAGACTGCTCTCACCATGACTGGACACACTTACCCCCCCGCCCCTCCTCCTACACAGAACAGGGCAGCAACATGAGCGAGGTCAGGGTGGACACTGTCGTATAATTTACAGCAGCAGTACATGGGGGCCTGGAGGGGCAAGAAAATTAAACATCCCGCTGCCACAACTTGTGCTGAGTGCAGACTGGCATCATGACAGTGGCAGTCTGTCCAGTGTCCATCGGGTCTACCCTGAGAGACGTTAGGCTGGTCTCAGGCGCCGAAGATAAACTAGTTATCTGCAAGGATGTCCACGGCAACCAGGTCACTGTCAGTGACACTACAAGGGCAAGTGGAAATAGCTCTTTGTGGCGTAACGCTTTTATTGAGCGGAACACTTCTAAAAGTGTTTGTAAGCAGAAGTTTAACTAGAAATATGGGAGACAGATTGTTGACAGCCCGACGGCGTTAGCAGCGCACAACGCTGCTCTCGACATGTGAGGGCTTTTTACATGTGCACGCGTACAGAGGGACAAAAATGGCGTCGGGCTGTCCACATGCGCGTGCATTTGCAGCTGTATGTGGACAGCCCGACGCCATCTTTGTCCCTCCGTATGCGTGCACATGCTGAATTGTTGACAAAAAGCCCTCGCATGGCGAGGGCAGCGCCCTGCGCTGCTAACCCCAGGCGAGACCTAAAAAGGAAGGCCTTCGAGACTCCACAGTGGATATCTGTCTCTAAAAACCCATCTAATAAACCTCCTGATGTCAAAACGTTCAAAGAAATTGATTACATAATTGGAGAGGTGGAGTCCATATTTAAACCCACTGTGAAACTTCCTGACATTGGAAAAAACGGGAAACCTTTCCCAAATATTTACCAAAAAAGTGGAACTGATGATAAACTACAACAACCCCAGCATATTCATCTTCCAAGCACCCCTAAATGGTGCGTCTCGAGGGTACTACCACGGAAGGAGTTATCTAATGGGACGTTCCCTCAAGTGACCCGTGTGATACTCAAGTCCACTGTGAGAGCCGTTTTTCAGTGTTGGTCGTTCAGGATACAGATCCCCCTCAGGCCTGTATGAATAGTAACACTCAACCACAGGGGACATTGGATAACTGAGACGCAGTAAAATATGTTGATTTTTTAAAAACAGAAGTGAAGGAGCTCAACGAACAGATGAAGTTTTTGACAACACGAGTTTCTGCACTTACTCCTCTTCTGCATCAGCTGCTCCCCCAATTACTATGACTAAAAGCACCGTTTATCAAGGGTCCAGGGGTAAACTGACCCCTTCCCTAGATTATTGAGTAATGATTGTAATGGCTCTGCTCCATGGGTACCCAATCCATCTCTTTCGTACCAGGATATCCCTAAAACGGATTATGGCCTCTTGAACTATGACTCCATCCATGACACTCCCGGCTACTCCATGGGGCAACATATTGCGGAAAGGAGGGCTTTAGGCCCCTCTGTTGGAATAACACAATCTGCTCCACAGGCAAATACTATCCACACAAGGGAAGGGCAGTGGCTAGGAAAGTGTACATGCAGAACATGCCCAAACTCCCCGGAGGGGATATTACAGGAAAAGGCTTCCTGACCAACAACCTAATTCATTGGTTGTGCATTGTTCAAAACTGCTTTTCCGTTGTTCTTTCTAATATTGAAAGGGCTTCACGCCATTATATTCCAGGTGTCGACTTTGAGTGCATCGCCATTTTATTAACAGCCCAGCCCTTGGTAGAGGATATGATAACCTAGGAAGTTCATTCAGCTGGCATGGCTTCTTCTAACATCAAGTGAAAGCTTAAACCTCCAAAGACAGGGACACTTGTACGCCAATGAGCTATCTCCACTCTCCCGGCTTTTACTCCAAATATGGCAGTGGCATCCACTAACAGGGATTGACTGAAGGAGGAAACCTGTGTCTAACAATCTGCCCAAGAGGCCCACAGCTTTTGCACGACTTCCCCTGATGAATGGAAGATGGTCTCCTGGAATATAGCAGGTCTAAAATCTAAATACGCTGACCCCGATTGTCCTTTGCAGACTCCTTCGATATATGTATCCAAGAAACCTGGTGTGTCGATCCTGTTTTTAGATCAGGATTCACACATTTCTACTGTGAGGCTTCTAACATGGGAAAGGGGCGCCCTACTGGTGGGCTCGTAATATGGGTCAAAAACTCGCTTAACTGTAGCACTAATAGGGTCCCCCGGATTCACTTGATATTCTTTGTTTGAAGCTTTTAGCTCCTGACGGGAAGTCTATTTATATCTTTAATGTGTATAACAGACTAGGCGGACAAAATAAGAAATTGTGCACACTCTCCAGTCTTTAGGAATCTCTTACTGGTATTTTGCCTGGGGGTCTGGTCATAATAACCGGAGATTTCAATGTCACCTATGAACCATTCGATAACTCAGATTTTGGTATCTCTGAGGAAGAAGATAAGGCACAGGGCATAACACAATTAGATCTCGCACCACTGAAGAGGCACTCTGTTTTTGCGACCCAACCTTTGGGGCTTACGTTGACCTTAGGTTTAAGAGCCTGCAATGGCAGGATCCCTTCGGATATGGGAGGTGGGCATATGTTTAAGCGATATAGTCAATCAAGTAGAATTTATTATATCCTTCTTTCCCTTATATGGGGGACATGAGGATCATATTTAGAGGTGATAATGATCACAGTGCCCTCCAATTGACAATGAAAGGGTCTCTATTAAACAAAACCAAATTGCAACTTTCAAGGCAGCCGGAGGATATTGCTCTTCTAATAATAAATAAGCCCTAAAATCGCCTCTGGTCTCCTGTAACCCTAACGCCATGTAGTGCATCAAGCTAAAACATCATGATTAAGACCAGAGAGGGGTTTTCTTTTATCAAGATCTCTCACATTTTTGGTTGGAGACAGAAGTCCACATGAGTAACACAAGTTTACTTTCACGAGCCACTTTGTTCCAAATGTGTTTGGTGTCCCCTGCTCTCACTGACATGGCCGGATCTTCCTATACATCTGTCTCCAATTCCGATCTAGCATATTTAAGCTGGTTCAATTTGCCCCTGTTATTTGACTGTATGGATTGTATTAGAGCTGTCTTGGCTAGTCTGCAGTGTTTGTTAATTCAGGGATGTTTATTACTACTACCTCGTGAGGGCAGCAGACTGCACATATAGAGGCGAATGTGGATTTGGTGGTACCTGTAAGTGAGTTAGCACACGGTAACATGTTACCTGAGGCTCAAAGAACATGTGCAGTAGCATTGCATGAGGAAGAACAAGAAGTATGGATCCTGGTTTGGATTTGACACCCGCGTGCACCTCTGCGGAGTTGTCAAGTGATAACTGTGGTCCAGCATACTCCAAGAAGGGGAAGAACCCGTGCTCCGATCAGGCATGTAGTCTGATCAATAACACTGCCTGACCCATTGCAGGCCCTTCTTTGGTCGGTCTTTGGTTTGGTTGTCTCAGGCCCTGGTTTGGGGCTCATCTTCCTTTTCAGAAGTGCCACAAAAACATACAATACCTAACATTAGAATTAAAATTGTGAAAGGAATATTCAAAAGATGTGTGCGACAGGAATACAGAGGCAGAGCTAAGATGGATGAGTGTGGCAATGCAGCCCCTGTAGACCTGTGTGGATCCTAGTTACCACAGATTTACATCTCACTAGGATTCCCATCCTTCTAAGGACAGACAGCTACAGAGCGGTGTAAATGCAAGTGCATTGCCTTATTGGATAACCTTGCAGCATCTTCTTCAAATGTGTCCTTTTCTGCTTCCTTTCAGTGGGGATCTCATCAGTTGCCTGGCATACCCACCAAAGGACAGGACCATCCAAGCAGCTGAAGGGGACGGCGCGCGACAGACCGCCCAGATCAATGGCTGCGTGAAGGAGCGTGATGGAACAAAACTCAACCGCCACAGGACACGCAGGTGAGACTGGAAAAACACTGTGGGCCACACCTGCAAAGCATCTTGTTTCATTTCAGGAGTAAGTCACACCTATTCACAGAAATGACTTTAATTTCAGGAGTAAGTCACACCTATTCACAGAAATAACTGTTTAATTTCAGGAGTAAGTCACACCTATTCACAGAAATGACTTTGGGAGTCCGCCGCAGTTTGTTAGTGATGGAGATGTCTTTGTCAATACTGGAAGGTGTTCGAATACACAGGCCTCCTCCTCATAACACACAGCATCCTCACTCTGGATGAGACTGGGGTGATCCAGGTGGGACAGTGCGAGATGGAGACAGCCAGGGTGTGGATAGGCCAGAACGAGATGGCTTTTGTTCCAGTTCAGGAGTCTGTGGTTCAGGGTACAGTAGGGATAGTTCGAGAACATTGATATTTTCCTGCAAATAAAATGTACAAAAAGCAGTTAGGAACAGCCAGTCCCCACACTATACTCCAACATTTACGCTCCCTCGAATTCTTTCAACAGTAAGATATTTTCTTCATCTTGCAAAGTAGCCTCCCCTCACATTTGGGGCCTAAAGACAGTGGAAGGGCAAAGTGCTGAGCAGAGGCAGCATGTTTATTTTTGGCTCATCTTCCACTTATAGAAAAGCAGAAGAAACGTGGCCACAGCTCTGTTATGCATTGGCACCCAGGAGCCACTTGGGTATGGTGATGAGGCCTGATAAAGCCAACATGCCCCGCCCTCACACAGTGCCATCTTTGGCAGAAGTATGTGCATGTGGGTGCCTTAACGGACAAGTACATGGTAAATGAACACTTTTACACCCATACCTTAGGGGTGGGAATGTTAATCTTCACCCCACCTCACAGGCAATTCATGAGTGACGGGTCTGCAATCATGGGCGTCAATTCACCAAAATGCCTGGGGTAGCGGAAGTGACATCACACACCATTTGAACTTTACTTTGACTCATGCTTAAACATACACACACATTCACGCACTCTCAGATAAACACACTCCCCTACAAGCATGCATACAACATGCATTTAAAAGCATTTTTTACTTACAGCAACTGACATATAAGGTCATATTTCAGCTAATTATACTCCATTTTTGTACACAAACAGTGAATAACATTATTCACTATTGGTGTGATAAAAAAATTAACAAAAAACTAAATGGACCACCAAACGAGTCCATTAGGGTGAGCTGCTCCTGTGCTCCAGGCTCTGATTTTACCACCTCTGAGGTCAGAGGACGTAAAGGCAGTGCCAGGGGTAACAAGGGGCAAGCCAGGGACCGCATCTGCGACCCCTAAATGACGTCCATGTCTGAAATACAGCCAGAAGGGGTTTCTGTGGGGTGTCTTCATCACCCCTTCCCTATTGATACGCCTGTGGTAAGTCGTATCTGCCATAGGGATATGGGAGGAGAGCCTCGTGCAGATTCAAGCAACTCTTTCTGTGCATTAAGGATGCAAATCTATCTGGGCCTGCCACACCATGGCTTGCCCCACAGTAACACATGTCCACAGGTGCAAGGCTTGCAGGAACAGTTTCTGAAGCAGCATCTCATGTTGTGCGCTCTGACCTGTATCAATGCCCACATGCAAAAAGGTGCTAGACCTAGAATAAAGAATCCTGAAATACACAGCACACATAATAGCTGCCGGCAGGAATGTTGAGATGCACCGAACCCCGCTATCATACTTTGATTCTAAATATGTGACCGCTGGAGCTTTAACAGTGAACACACTTTGACCTACAATAGGTGAAAAGTGCATTTTGATGAATTTAGATCTTAAAAGCGGGCAAAAAATAAGAAAAACGTTTCTAAAGTTCATCCTTTTGTCTGTTTGTATTTGTGAGTCCATCATTTCACTCGGGCCTGCGATTGAGACAGACCAAGATGAGAATGGTGTTCTACTTAAACAGGCATGTTTTAATTTATTTTTTTTTAAAAATATAGCTGATGAGGAAATCTGTCACGTTTAATGTTTTTAAAATGGCAGCAGCAATTTCACCTGCAAACATAGGGTTCAGCAATGGGAGAACCCCTAGCAAAAATGATATCATGCCACTAGGATGGTGAGCAATACGGTTTTATCTTCAAAGAGGAAAATATTGTCATTGTTAAGATGTCATGGTTCCCCAATATGCTGTGTGAGTCTTAATCAAGTTTTCGTTAGTGGAAGGCTGCCACCCATTCTGTGGTACTCTTTCATCGCGCAAACAGTGGCAAACATAGTGTGGTACCAGTCTCACTAATTTGGGTAGCTGGTCTGCCACCAGTTCTTAAGATATAAACTGTGTTCCAAAAAGAGATCAAGCAAAAGAAATGAATAGGCAAGGATATAGAGAAAATCCTGTTTGCAGCAAATGACGGTGAAAATAGAACAGATTTAATAAGTCAAATATTCACTTGGCAATTCCAAACAGTACTGAAATGCTACGTGTGATGGTGCTGTGCAAGTGAGAATAAGTGACAGCAAAAAGTGCTGCTAAAATATATACAGTGTGCATAAACCAAAAGAGTAGTCCTGAGCATAAAATTCTGCTCCATTCGCAGAGTTTATGGAGTTTTTTCCCCACTCCATGCTCCGTGTAGTGCGCGAAGTTCCAAAAAGGTGGAATGGAGTTTTTTCCGCACTCGCCAACGTTAAGTTAGCGAGTGCGAGCAAGGATAATATTACTGCAGGCCACCTTTCGGCGAGATTTCCCAATGCGGGCAGTCGTGGATGGCTACAACCGCTCACATAGAGAAACCTTTCGTCCATGTTGAGGAAGCTCCTGCTCGAGTAGAACATCTACTCGAGCGGCAGAAAGAATCAGTCACCAGAAGAGCCTGTGTGTAGTCAAAGGTCATATCGAATATAAGTTGAATCAGATGCACACTGTCTTGGGTATAGGAACGAGTCAAAGGAACAAAGGGTTTGAGGAAAATGTCGATGTATTGGCATAGTGGCTTGAGTAGAGAGCCACAACCTGAAACAATGGGTTGTCCAGAGGGGTTTGTCAGATTATTTCTAATGTATGTTAAGAAGAATGTGTATGACTGGGTTTTTAGGGCGCTGAGCATTGCCGAAAGCATGTTCTGAAGTGTCCAGTTCTGACAGCTCGATGTAGAGGAGCAGGTTATGGAGACGGGAACCATGATGATTTTTGACAGAATTTCCATTACAACTCTCCTCATAATCAGGGCCAAAGTGTACACAAAGCCTGCGTATGTCTGTCCTACTATTTCTCTTTCCGCAAACCTGGCCATCCATGTAAGCCTGCTTGGGAACTACTTGCGTATTGTGTGGGTTTGTATGTGTGGTTGCACATATGCTATGTGCATGTGTGCGTGTGTGCATGTATTTATGTGAGTGAGAGAGCCTCTGAGTATTGGTGTGGTGTGGGTGGATTGGTACCTCTAGGTCTGTTACAAGGTGCGCAGGTCAAATGCAATTTCTGGTGGCCTCTCTGCATAGATGCTGGTAGGTCTATGATCACTGGTACTGGTATGTCTGGTACTCTCTATGCTTGTCTCCGGGTGCATGGATGTCTATATACATACATCCATGTGTGTTATATGTCAGTGCATGTCTGTGTATGAAACATACAAAAGCAAAACCCATTGGCTGTATCAATGCTTGTTTTTACAGGTATGCATCTCATATAAGCTTTGACCTATTTTTTCAGCCCGACTTGTTTACATTTTCTCTGGCTAAGCAGAAGTAAAAGGATTCCAGCCTGCTCTAGGCATTTCTTATTTCTTCACAAAATAATTGTCAATTTGAAATTGGAGGAAAGGGAAAATATAGAATCCCTTGGAAAAGCGGCATTGAGGGTCCATTGAGTAGATTCAGCTGAGGACTTGTAATGAATATATTCATGCTTTGCATATCTCGAAGTGCAATTTCATCTCTGGGCGCTCCACAGTGGACTGCAGAAAGCGAAGTTGAAGGGTGTCACGCATTTCAAAATTGGTTGGAAATTGTTCAAGAACTGTGAAAGGTGAACTAAAACCAATTTCCGTTAGTGCCCCTTTAACAACACGGGGCGGCAAGGGGGGCAGTATGTGACATAGAGGGGCACTATTGGGATGACAGGAGGGAGGTCCCCCATGGTTCAGCTCAGTTTACACCCAGTGGAGGGCAATTCCTGTCAGGGCCCTGGTATGGTAGGCAAGTCTTCCCCGGGCAATGCTCCATGTGATGTGTCTATTCAATTTCCTCCAGCATCCACCCCGTATGTCATTGCCTTGGCCAATGTCCCACCCTTCAAACAAATCGAAATGGAAAGTCACCAGCAACGTAAGAATAAGGTTGTACATTGGCTGGCTGGGAGGGTCAAACCTAACTCCTGGCAGGCTTTGTTGAAGGAGATTATATTGACGCGGAGAGTGGGCTGGATTGGGAACCCCTCGAAAATCCATGAAGGGGATTGTATTGTGGTGAATAGGAGAGAGGGTTCTATTTTGAACAACCTTATGATTAATTTAGTCAATCAGAGTGGTATCACAGTGCTTCCTCTAGGGTCTTTTTTAACTCGTTCCGTGCTCATGACGGAACCACGCCGTCATGAGCCACGGTTGCCGTGTGCTCATGACGGAGTGGTTCCGTCATGCTGTGGCCGTTGGCGGCCGCGCCGCCCACGCGGCGCTAATTCCCCGCCTCTGCGGGCGATTAGCACCGTGGGCGGAGTCATGACGGAACCACTCCGTCATGAGCACAGCCCAACCGTGGCTCATGACGGAGTGGCTCCGTCATGAGCACCGCGCCACCGCGCTGCCCCCCCGCACCCCTCAGCGCTGCGGCGGAATTTCCGCCGCAGCGAAGGGGTTAAATGGTAATGGGAGGGAATGTTATTTGTACGACCTGTCTGACCAAGTACACCTTAAAAATACTGAGCAGGGTGCCCAGTTAAGCAACTTGGTCTTAGAGCATAACTTAGTTAATTTAATGAGGGAAAAAGATGCAAACCTGATGGAAGATGTCCCCACTTTTAAGGGAGTGGGGGAAAGGTCTATTATTGATGACATTTTTGTTTCAGTTGGTTTATTCTCTTCAGTAGAAAGTTTTGCGTTGAATGGAATATAGTCAGGGCCATGTTAATGATCCAGTTTGTGTTGCTCTTACACCACGCAAAACCACTTTGTGTGGCCTTGAATCGCTTCAAAAATATGGAGTCATGCAACACAGCACAAATCGCTGCATTGAATTACTCTGCACAAGGGTGGCATTCCATGGGCATTGTGTGGGTGTTCCCACACAACTCCCAGTTTGACCAAACCTGGTAAATCTGGGAATGCAACATAATGATACGCCTGTCCAGGTGAGGAGTAACGACGAGACATATCTTTATTTCTACTTGTTTTTCCTCTTTCTATGTGTGCTGCATTGTGCAGCACACTAGTTGTTGAATGACTATATGGAATGGTTTACTTCAATGCCAGAACTAATCCCAATAAGTAACAGTAACCAATAACACTGAACTAACCACTAACCTTGGGATTCGGATTAGCGTGCTGCTTGACGTAAAACGTGCTTCAACACCTCGTCAGTGGTAGTAATCACTACATAAATGCAATTACAATTGCAATTGTGTTTGCTGCAAGATCATAGCACAAGAGTGCGGGAGCAATGCAAACAATGAGAATGGGAGAGGCAGTTGCTCGCGGTGCTTGAGTTTTGATGCTTGTGTTCTTGACACAATATTTTTTGGTAAGAAATGTGCCCTCATGCCCAAAATGGACGTGAGTTTGCATTTCAGACTGAAATATAGCATTAACTACAATGTTTTCAATTCACGTAATAATGATAAATTCGCATAATTTTCACGAAATTTTACTTAATTGCAACAAACGCATTTTATGCACATTACACACACCCCTAAAAGACCCCAAAGGCCGAGGGATGAAACTCAGAGCAAAAGGTAGTAATATGCAGGGCTTGAGAGGGTTGCTTCAAGAAAGATGAAAACCAGGACAAGCATTTCCCCATACACCACAAACAGCAAGATGGGTAAGTAGAACTAAGTAGGATGCTGTATTAAATGCTTTGGACAGATCTGGTATAATCGAGGCATAGGAGTCGCCCTAATCGAGGAGCATCCAAAGCTCATCAGCATATTCAGTATTACGGAGCAGAAGAAAACCTGACGCAGAGGAACACAAAATTGCCTGAGAGTTGATATAATGAGATAAGTGAGTATTCATGTGTTTCTCGAAGATATTTTGGTGGTAAAGGTAGGAGAGATATTGGCTAGTAATTGCTGAGAATTGCTAGATCAGATGAAGAATTTTTCAATACTTGAACTACCGAGGTCTTTGTCCAAAAAACCTTTAAGTAACTTCCACCAATGGACAAGTTTCACAAATGTAGTAATATAGGAGTGACCACCAGTGCCCCCTTATGAAGCACATCAGGTGGAGAGGGATCTGAACAATAAATCTTCCAGCTTGTCGAAAGTCAGTAAAGAGAACTCAGATAATGTAAAACTAGAGGCCACAGAATTGAAGGAGGAAGTGTCACACTTATCTGATTGTCCCAATGCCTAATTTGTGCCTGTGTTTTGCCAGTGCTTGGCCGCGGCACATATTTGTGAAAGAACACCAGACGGTGGCCCTCTCAGTCTAATTTATTTTTTAGCACGAGTGGTTAGTAATTTACTGTATTACAAACTAATAAAACTCACACTTCCATGCCATCCCTAGAGCTTGGTGCCACCTGAGCTAGTCAAAATGCCACACTTGTTTAAGTCATTTGGGGGCATATCAACAACAACCGGTGATAATTATCGCTGAGCGTACTTAGCGCTCGGATAATTATCGCCGGCTAGCGCCGATTTTTATCGCTGCGATAGCGTGCTATTAGCAACGCTTATCTCATCAACGAAAAGAATCCTAGCGCTAACTGGCTAACGTGAGATTATCGCTGGAAACCCAGCGATAATCTCACGTTAGCTAGTTGATAAGGACTCACAAACTTAGCCATGATATCCACCTTCCATAGGATATCATGGCTAAGTCAGTCCTGAAGCAGGTGTTAGGAAAATAGCGATAACAGGTGTTATCGCTACTTTTCTTGACGCTATGCTTCATAGCGTGGGGCTTGATGATAGGAGAAATGTCGCTTAGCGACATTTCTCCTATCATGTTAGGTCAGGGATGCCCACTTTGCATCTCATTAGAGATGCAAAACTGGGCGTTAGACATCCCCACGCTAAAGCAAGGTTTCATGCGTTAGCGTGGCCTTGCTAATATAGCGATAAAATTATTGCCGCTTTTCGGCCGAAAACGGACGCTAAAGCGGCGATAATTTTTTATCGCCTCGTTGTAAATATGCCCCCAAGTTAGTAGCTACTTCTTGCACTGAATCAGTGATATATTTTTTCAATCCATTTTTTCTCACGTTAGCTTCACTTGTCTCTGCCTTTGTGCCTTTTTCTTATGTTTTGGGTATCCAAATGTTTGAGCATTGTTTCAAAAATCTAAACTATACTCCCACCCACAGCGCTAGATCCATATTAGCATGCAGTGATGTGGAGGGCATCACTGCATGTGATGTCTGCGTAATCGAAATCTTGGCCCAAGTTGTGATTTCTTTTAAAATGATAGCATCTTTCCTGCACAAAGACAACAGAATGAGAAAAAAGCACTCAAAAACGCAATTTGGTTGAGCTACAGTGCTATAAAAGTCATCTCACTGAAATGAAAACTCCTCCTACGCGTGTGGAATAAATCTCTTAGGGGAACATCTTGTTCTGCTCAACTCAGTGCGCTAGAATTCCTGCAGGACTGAGCATAAGAAGTGCGTCGGATCGAGCCTATCCTGAAAGGGCAGTCAGCAAAGTGCCTGCACTTCTAGTTTTTAGAAAGAAGCCTGAAGCAAACATGGCGTTTTTTTCTCAGAACCGATTCCCCTGAACCCCAAACCAAAGCCCTATACTCCGGCACCGAGAATTTACATCGGAGTGAAAACTGTGGGGGAAACTAGCCAAGAATGCCCCGTCACTGTCTCCTTGTTGTAAATGTACACACAGGTGAAGCTTGCCAGCTCTGTCTCCCTCCCATCCGTGGAGCCAATGGCAATGTCTGTAACAGGATTCCTTCCGGTCCCCAGATACTATCACTGGCAATCACTGTGCAAAGACTACTCTTTCCCATAACACTAACACTTGTAATTACTGTACCAGGACGGTAAACGGCGTTTACTTAGCATGCGTTACTTTGCATGCCATTACTACGCCGACGTTAGTACGCACGCGTTTTTAGTTCGCATACCTTTACTAAGCAAGTCGGAACAGCGACTTGCGTTAGGGGGGGGAAGGTGTTGGATTTAAAATCCAACACCTTCCCTAGTGTCCGCATAGACTGGAGTTGGAATAGTAAATTATACAATTCCAACATCCAGCACCCCCTACTGCAATCCGTGTTCCGAATTGCGTAGGAAAGGTATGCGAACTAAAAACGCGGTCGTACTAACGACCGCGCAGTAATGGCATGCGTACTAAACGCATGCGAAGTAACGTCATATATTCTACCAGGACTACCTCCATGCCTCAGTACCATCACAGGTAAGAACTGTGCGAAGACTACTCTTTCCCATAAATATTCCCATAAATACTGACGCTTGTAATAACTATGCCAAGACTACCTCCATCGATGATTCTCTCACTGCTAATAACTGAGTAAAGATTGTTCATTCATACAATACAAACACTTGGAATTACTGTGACAAGACTACTGCCATCCCACCATACTATAACGTGTAATAGCGATGTAAAAACAACTCTTTCCCTTAGATACTAACACTTGTAATTACTGTACCAGGATTGCCTCCTCCTCCCGCTCCTACCTCCTCACTGCTAATAACTGTGTAAAGTCTACTCTCTAGTACAATATAGGAACACTTGTAATTACTGTGTCAGGACTACTTCCATCCCCATTATTATAACTGGTAATAACGGTGTGAAGACTACTCTTTCCCATAAATACGAACACTGGTAATAAATATGCCCGGACTAACTCCATCCCCGATACTATCACTGGTAATAACAGTGTAAAGACTACTCTTTTTGCCAATACTAACATTAGTCATTACTGTGCCAGGACTACTTCCATTCCACCGATACTTTCACCGGTAACACCTGGGTAAAGACTATTTTTCTCCACCAACACTAACACATGCTAAGCATGCACATAGACTATGCTAGGACTACCTCCATTCCCCAATACTACCACTGGTAAAATTATGTAAAGGCTATTTTTTGCTACAATACTGTACTGACGCTTGCAACAACTATGCCAGGACTACCTCCATCCCTGATACTACAGCTGGCGATAACTGTGTAAAGACCACTTTTCCCACAGTGCAAACACTTCTAATAAATATGCCAGAATGACCTCTATCCCTGATACTATCACTAGTAATACCTGTAAAGACTATTTCCCCACAATACTAAAACTTGTAATAACTATCACAGGACTACCTCCGTTGCTGATACTATCACTGCTAATATCTGTGTAAATACTTTTCTTTCATACAATACTAACACTTGTAATTACCTAGCCACGGCTACTTCTATCCCCCGATACTATAACTGGTAATAACAGTGTAGGGACAACCTTTTCCCATAGAGACTAACACTTGTAATAACTATACCAAGGCTACCTCCATTGATGATTCTCTTACCGCTAATAAATGTCTAAAGGCTACTCTCTAATACAATAGGAACACTTGTAATTACTGTGTCAGGACTACTTCCATCCCCCATACTATAACTGGTAATCACTGTGTAAAAACTACTCTTTCCCACAATACTAACACTGGTAATAAATATGCCAGAGCTAACTCCATCCCCGATACTATCACTGGTAATAACTGTGTAAAAACAACTCTTTTTGCCAATACCAACATTTGCAATTACTCTGCCAGGACTACTTCATTCCCCGATAGTATCACGGGTAACACCTGTGTAAAGACTATTGTTCTCCGCTAAAACTAATACTTGAACTAACTATGCCAGGACTACCTCCATCCCTGATACTACCACTGGTGATAACTGTGTAAAGACCCCTTTTCCCACAGTACAAACACTTCTGATAAATATACCAAAATTACCTACATTCCTGATACCATCATTGGTAATAATTGTAAAGACTATTTCCCACAATACTAAAGCTTGTAATAACTATGCCAGAACTACCTCCAACCTCCCATACTATCACCGGTAATAACTATGTAAAGATTGTTCTTCCACACAATACTAACACATGTAATTTCTATGCCAGGACAACCTCCATACCCCAATACTATCACTGGTGATAACTGTGTAAAGACTACTTTTACCACAATACCAACAGTTGTATTAATTTCAGTGCTTAATTTGTAAAAGAAGAAATGCTGGTACCCAAAGCAATGCTCAGAAGCCAGCTGGTCCTAACGAATGTCCGGGGTGCCAAATACCAACGTTACGTAATCTTGATTCCACTTCATGCCTCTCTCATCTACCACCAGATAGTCACTGCCCATTTACCTCACTCCATCAGGTTCTTTATCATCCCTGCTTTCTTTCTTTGTCCGGATTATTCTATCTTTTTTCGTCCTCCTTACCACCTTTTGTACTCTTATCTCTCTTGCTCTGGGACAAAATCTGATTAATAAGGAACAGTATGTGCTGATCACTGTAGGACTTGACCTTTGTGGTTAAAGTTCCCTTAACGTTTTGCTTTCCCCCTTGACCGTTTTCCTGACATAGAAATGCCAATTTAGATGCTTGGGGTGCTTTGCACCGCGGATCAGTGTCAAAGTACAAGTGTTCCCTATGTAAAATGTAATGGTGATTGGTTGGCCATGATTGGTATGTTTGCCTTACTAGTAAAGTCCCTAGTGATGTGCACTGTGTGTGCCAGGGCTAGTAATGCACAGACGCGCAGTGAAGGGAACTCAGGCCTTCACTGTAGGGCCTGCGCGCAGAGTGCTAAATTAGCATGCAACCACTTGTCAGGCCTGACTTTCCCTTTTACATACACATTGGCCACCCCTGTGGTAGGTCCCAGGTAACTCCTGGGCAGGGTGCAATGTAGGTAAAAGGCATAACATATACTGAGGTCTGTGCTATGTTCTGACAGTGAAAAACACTCCATTTCGTTTTTCCACTGCTGAAAGGCCGTCTTGCACATAGGACAGAATGGGGAGGCTGGGTGTTGTGTTTGTTAGCCTAGTTTCTTGTCAGTTTATAATGGAGAGGTGAAGTTTAGTATGTATGAACTCACAGTGTCATAACACATCTTTCTGGGAAGGTGGTTTTGTCACTGTGTGTTCAGAAACCACTCTTTTAGAAAGTGGCCGAGTTTTGTGCTCTAGCCCTTTCTGTGTGTCTCTGCTGAAATGTGGATTGTCTGTCTGGAACTGAAAGGTGAGAGGGGCTGGGAGAGGTCTTGACCCAGGGAGGGGGTGAGATGACACCAGGCTGCCCTGCATCTGGAGAGTAGGGGGAGGAGAAGCCAGGGAGGTGAAAAGGCCTGGGCTGGTGCTATAAACCAATTGACCCATCTCCTGCTGAGTGATTAAGGATCCAGACCCCCAGTATCAAAGGGAGAGAGGTGACACTGGGAGGAAGACACCCAGAGCTAATTTAGGGAGGGGGCAGGGACCCCTGAGCACAACAAACTTCAAAAACAGTAAGGGGTATAACTATGAGAGCTGAAACCCCTGAACGTTGGAATGAAACAGATATGGATTGAGACTGAAAAGGCTTGGACCCATTCTATGGTCAGGAGGAATCTCTGCTAAAGAAAGAGCAACTGAAGAGACTGCTGTGGAAAGACCAATCCTTGCTTCGTGATCTGGGGCTGGTCTGCAGTTTGCTGTTCTAACTAAGGGAGAGGCTGCTGGGACTGTGCTTGGAGGTGCTGGGTCCCCCTGCTTGAAGAAGACTGTGCCTTGTGCTGTGTCTTGTAACCCGAAGGGCCCGTGGTGAGCTGGCTCCCTGTTTGGAAATACAGGATCCCAAAAGTTTCCGGAGAAGTCACAAGCAACACGGTGTGTGCGTGCTTTTGCAGCTTGAAACCCTCAGAAGTTGTGCCTTGTGATCGTGGGCACGCAGGAGTAAGCTAAGTCTCGGACGTGCTGGGTGCGTGATGTGATGCAGGCCAAGGCATTGGTGAGGAGCGCCTGGTCAAGGTATGTACGGGGAGATGAAGTGAGACTCGGACGTGCCGAGTGCATGTTGTGGTGCAGCCAGGGTGTTGGTGAAGAGCGCCTGGGCATCGTGTGCACCAAAAGAAGAAGTGAGTCTTGGACGTGCAGAGTGTGTGTGTCGTGGTGCAGCCAGGGCGTTGTTGAAGAGCACCTGGACATCGTGTGCACCGGGAGAAGAGGTGAAACTCGGACGCGCAGAGTGCGTGTTGTGGTGCAGCCAGGGCATTGGTGAAGAGCGCCTGGACATCTTGTGCACCGGGAGAAGAGGTGAAACTCGGACGCGCAGAGTGTGTGTTGTGGTGCAGCCAGGGCATTGGTGGAGAGCGCCTGGACATCGTGTGCACCCGGAGAAGCCAGTGTGCATGTCAAGGTGCAAGCGGGGTGTTGGTGAAGAGCGCCGGGTCATCATGAGCACCAGAGAAGAGGCGAGTCTCAGACGTGCGGTATGCGTGTCGAAGTGCAACCTGAGGCATTGGTGAGGAGTGCCTGGGTAGGGTGTGCACCGAATTGGAAGTAAAGCCTCCACAGTGCCGAGGGCGGATTTCGGGGTGTGGACTGAGACCGCCGGAAGGAGGGCCAAGTCATTGTGTCCTTGGAGTAAACCAGCAGTGGCCCGGACCGGCAGCTCCGGAAGAGCTGAGCCGCCGGCCTGAGTCCGCCGCACCCTGTGACGGAGTTCTGGATCAAGTCCCAAGTCGCTGAAATTGTAGAGGAGAGTGGGATCGCACCCCCTCCCCAGGTAACGTGGATCAACACGTGGGGTGCGGGCCCAAAGGGACATTCTCTTGGCCTCCCTCTTCTGTCAGCTACGCGAGCCGTTGCATCGGATCGGATCTCGGCCCGTGCTTACCCAAGGAGGGGCAGTACTGGGGCCGGAGTGGGAAGCAGTACTTTTGTGTCATCATTTGGCCCATAACGGGGGCACTGTTAACGGAGCACCTAAAACTGTCATATTACACTTTGCATTATTGCTGCTAACGAACTATCGAACTGTCGTATGATGCCTGACCTCATTTGTGCCTGACGAACTACATGCTTGGTGCGCTACGCCCTGCGTTATTTTTCTCTTGCAGATTACCTGATTGTAACGTGGCACATTGCATTATTTCTACAGTGCACATTATCTGATTATAACGTGGAGCAGTGTATTATTTCTTCTTTGCACCGTATAGGATTGTAGCGTGACGCATTGCTTTCTCGCTTCCTGGTATAAGGCATGCTGGTGGTGATACGCATTGCATTATTCCTTCAATTGCAAAGTACATGACAGTGGCGCTATGTATGGCATTGTTTCTCTGTTGCACAGTATAAGAGAATACTGTTACGCATTTCAGTATTTGTTTCCTTTTGCAACGTGTGTGATTCTAGCAATCCGACTTGCCTAAACTTTTGGAAACGGTTAGAAGTAAGCTTAACTGTTGGTTAGAAGTGGTGGTTGGGATTAGAACCTACCAACCCAACGGAAAGAATACTACCGATTCTTATATGTTGATTTTATATTGTGTGGTCGTATCGTATATTTCCTTATAAAAAGATTATACTCATTTTATTAAAACTCGTGTGGAGTCTATTTGTGGTGACATAATTGGGTTACTGTGAGCGTGGTTGCACATACTGTACACTCGTGCCTTGGAGATAAGACTGGCTGCTCGTGCCAAGCTACTAAGGGGGTGAGCAGGGCTATCTCAGACGGTGTCCTTATTTAGCCTAACGTTGAAGCGAGGGGTCGGGGACTCCCGCCTCCAGCATTTGGTGGCGACAGTAAGTGATAAGGACCCCCACTTCCAACAATCACCAAAAATGAGAGCCGGTGGTCCCCACCTACAACCACAGGCTCAAATTAAGCACTGCTGCTAGAACTACCTCCGTTCCCCATACTACCCCTGGTAATAACTGTGCCAGGCATGCTTCATTCCATCACTACTGTTGTTGATAGCAACTGAACCAGGATTTCCTCCTTCTCCCAATACCAGTGATGGAAATAATTGTGCCTGGATCATCTCCATTCTCCTAAAATGCCCATCTCTATAAATAACTTTCCCAGGCCTGCCTGTGCCCCCCAGTTCCTGTCTTTGATAATAAATGTGCTGGGGCATCTTCCCACCCCACTATTTTCACTGGTAATACCTTCCAGGACTGCCTCCTTTCCCCAACTCCCCAATATCAGCACAGGTACTAATTACGATAGAGCCACCTGGGGCGTCCAGGAGACATCCAATTAAGGGCTCTGTGCCTGAGAGCTGCTTAGCAGAGGTGGAACTGCCTCATACATTACGAGATTACACTGATATGAAATTATTTTGGAGAAACTCTCAATTACTTTATTGGTGCACGTTACACTCAAACATTATGGTGTGCATTGTGATTTATAACATATACAATAGGATAACGGTATATACAGCCAAAAAAGGGTTTTGGATGTCTGAGTTAGTTAGCACAGATGGGTAATGTACTTAGAAGGGAGTGGGGACACTATGTTTTTCATTGAGGTGCTTTGAGAATTGAATCTTTACCCTTCTAATCTGTGAGTAGTGAAGCACAATTGAGGTTTATGTTCATAAAGTGCCCAGTCGCCTTAGCCTCGGAATATCGAGTGAGTGAGACTTGGTCTCCTGTTACAATGTCACAGAGCCCTCAGTAGGTTTGCACCACACCGGTGATATGAGATATTAGCAATGTCACTCAAAGAAAAGTGACTGAACGACAGGCCCCATCGCACCAGCATTTTTATTTGGTATTTAAACTGCAGCTAGTTATGCCAGCCCCCCTCTCCTTACCGCAGACCAGCAAAGACCACGAGAGGGAGTAAACCTAAGACATACCAATACTCTCCATTGTCCTGAGCCTTAGCCCTCCCATTCAAAGTCCTACAGCATGAGGTGGCACTGCCTCAAGGAGGCAGTTTTCTTTTTCAAGGCTTTACAAAAACACTCTAAATGAGTATTTCTCTATTTCTACACAAAGCTCCTCCATTTCTGAATATATACTCCCACCTCCCTTCACACACCTCCTGCAACTGTAAAGCTCAGTCAGATGTCAAACAAAATGCAGGTGTGTAGGAGGTAATGTAGCACTTTGCTAGGGAGGATTAGAGTTAAGGATAATGTGGATTACCTGTAAATAATAGGTTTATTAGCCCTCCACTTGTCCTCTCCTTACAGTCCTCATAACATAAGGATGTAACACAGCTCACATTTTCTCCAGGCACCTTACACATAATATATGTTTAATTCACATTATCAGAACTTTATCCAGTAAAGAAAAACTTCTATTATTTAATTCAGCTGTTTTCAAAACGCCAGATCCTGAAACAATATTGTAATTGTTTCCCACATCCAAACGATTATGTTTAACAAATGTATTGGCATTTGACCATGTTGTTGCCCTACAGCACCATTTGCGTCTGCCCATGATGAGGCTACTCCAGTGGTAGCTCTTCATTGTATATTTCCTGGTAGAAGCATGTCTATTGATAAATATGCCTGAGTAATAGCCTGATGCACCTGTCTGTTTATTGTTGCTGTTGAGGCTTTTCCCCTTATTAGCTGGATCATATGAAACAAAACCGATTGTGAATTCCTCAAGTTTTTTGCTCTATTTAAATAAGTCAACAATGCCTTCTTTACTTCTAATATTAATGCAACATTAAAGCTGAATCTGATTTGAAAAGTGACAAAATAACTTACAATAATAGTTTAAACTGTGATGGTACCTTTGGCTAAACATTGAGTTTGGGTGAAGAATCACTATACCTGGGAAAAGACTTAGAAAACAGAAATTAGTTACTATGAGCTTTACTTCTTCTAACCTTCTTGCTGACAGCAATTAACAAAATTACATTTACTGTCTACCACGGAAAGTAACAGTCTCTAAATGTTCAAGAGGTGGTCCTTCTAATCCTTTCAATCCTAAGGAGGAAAAGGTTTAGTAGTTATTAGTTTTCTTAATCTGAACCTTTTCAGTAACCTTCCAACGAATGGGATCATTGTGTAAATACCTTTCCAAGACTTACTGTTAGGGTGAAATGTGCAGGATCTTTTAGAAAATCTTTCTCTTAAGAACTTCAGGATTTTGAAAGGATCACAAGAGGTTGCTACTAAATGTCTATCCTTAATTCAAGCATCAACATTGTCCCAGTGTTTCCCATAAGACATAAGTGTAGAGATACCTCTGAAGCTATTAGGTTTGTAAGCACTTTTGGTGCTGACAGGAGACCAAGTGAAGGAGCTTTGAATTGGTAATGTTGTCCATTTAATACAAATCAAAGATAACATTGGCTTTTCAGATGGATGGGTGTATGGAAGTAGGCATCCTTTAGGTCTAAAGTTACTAGAAAGTGCAGTTTGGATAACAACAGGATTACAGAATGAATTGCAGTAATCTAGACTAGTTTATACTGGACAAATCGATTCACAACCTTGAGATCCAGGTCCGGCCGATACCAACCGTCGGGTTTTAGTATCACCAATAGAATGGAAGGCACTCCTCAGTGTCTCTGTGGATAAGGTACATCTATGACTGCTCCTATGTTTTTTAGCGGATCCTTTAATCCCTTTGGAAGGGATTCCTTCTTTATCTCTGACTTTGGCAACCAAGTGTCTCAAAAAACAGAACTGGAGGGAATCTCTGAAAACGATAAAATAGCCATTTTGGATGATGAATGATACCCAACTACCTTTATTATTCTCCCCCTACCATTAAGCATTGATAGTCATGCTTTTGGGGGTTGCTGTTGTGGTGGTTGAAGATGAGATTTTTCAGTCACGTCTCCTCCCTGGCCACAGGCTCCGCCTCGAAATGGACAATGGGCTTCTTGCACCCCTTACATTGTTCGTTATTGAAAGGGATTCATTTTTTGCAGTAATTGACCGGAATGGCTGTAACGTTTTGTTTTTCTATGGTGTTTTATGTATAAGGTAATTTAGCTCTGAACCAAAAAAAACTTTGCTTCCAAAAATGGTAGATGATAAATTAAAGCTTCATGTCCTGCATCAAGCATTCATAGCAAACCTCATAGTAATCTTCCTTATGTCACAGAAAGACCAGCTTGAGTAACAGATGATCACTGTGGGGCATATTAGCAAAGGCTTAATCACCGCTTTAGCTGCACTTTTTGCCGCTAAAGTGGCAATTTTTTTATCGCCCTATCAGTGAGCTGTCGCTAACAGCAGTGAGCGACAGCTTTCAGGCGATAGCGAAGGGTTTGAGGCCCGCTATGCAAGTCAGCGATATTTAGCGCTAATGACATGCAAACTGGGCGTACCCAAACTGTTAGCGACTGAAAGCTGTCACTAAAACAACCATCGCCTATTACTAACGCAGGCGAAGCAATACAAAAAATCACGCTAAGCACGATTATCGCTGGTATGTAACACCTGCTGGAAACCTGACTTACCTGTATTCCGCAATGGGAGGTGGATCTTCAGTCCACCATGGCGTTAATGCGTGAATATCGCTGGATTTCCAGCGATATTCAGGCATTTCGCCGCTATCGCTGGATATTTTAGCACAGTGGAGATAAACGTTGCTAATAGCATGCTTTCTCCGCTAAAATATCCAGCGATAGGCAGCGATAAAAATAAACGTGCTAAGCGCGTTTTGCGATAAATATCGCATGTTCTTGCTAATATGCCCCAAAGTGTCAAAAAATGTGTCATATAGAAACTTTGTTAACGTTCCCAAAATTTCAGTGGAGTCAGCACCTTCTTGATGACTGTCAAAACATAGTTAAAAGTCATTCAAAAATCTTTGAGTCATATATGCTGCAAAGGAAGGCGTTCTAATTGCAACACTGGACAACTATATGCTCGTTTTGAGGAACTCTCAACTGTTTTGTCCAGTGTCTTCCAGCAACGATTCTTCTGAGACTAAAAGCGAAGTGGATGCCGGACTTGAATAGAATAGTATAACATTTACTTATGGCGCTTGAGGAAGCGCTTCATCGAACATTTGTAATGTATATCTTCTGTTTAAAATCTGTAGATTTGACTCCATCGTTCCATTCTTAAAAAAGCAAAGTTTTCTTAACATCTTGAGAAGAAATGTTTTCTGTGGATAGCATAATATACGAGGAATAAATTCTTCCTCTGATGTTTGGGTTAAATATTCAAATCTAGGACTTCTATTCTGTGATTTAGCATCTCTTGAGATAGCTCTCCCTGCATGTTTTCCTGTATTACAGTTTCCTGATCCTCATTATGTATGGCGCCCAATAGTTTTCTCTCTGAAGCTGGCTCATTTAATGTGGAAGAAACAGCCTCTGCAATTGTAGCCTGCAGGTCTAATCTTGACAGAAAAATCATTTCTAGCTCTTCAGGCTCAAGCTCAACTTGTAGGCATTTTGGGGAGCTTATTTTAGGCTGCATGGCATGCCTCCTTCCTGGTCACACATAGAAATGTAAAGAAGAGGGAAGGAACCTAACTATGGCACATTTGACACTTTTTATGTTTTAACATGACTATGACAGACAAGCTTCACACAAACGTGACTATATTTTAATAATGAAGCAAAACTATGGTTACCTCCCATGCAAAACTAGGGAAATATTTGTCTGATTAATGAAGATTATGGGACCAATTTTAGCAACCTCAGCAGAAATCCCCCCAAAACGGTCTAACATGATAACATTGTCTTTGGGTTCATCCAGGTGAAATAAAGCTTTCCTTTTTTTTTTTTTGTATCCGCCAGGGAGCAACATAGAGCTTCTGTCACAAAAGGAATTAAACAGTGGTTTTTAGGTCTTTGTTAGAGAGCTCATGTGCTGTGTCGAAGAGATGTGTTGTGTTCATTCTTTGGGCTTCAGCCTGCACATTTCCTCGCTCCATTGTCACCCTCATATCTTTTTTCTGTATTTGTTAATGGCATGCATGCACCCAGGGTCAACTTTAGTGCTGGAGGCGCTTGGTGTGAGTGTCTTTTTGCCCCCCCATAACCTCTCCCTTGGATTCCCTCACTCCCACCCTCAAAAGCGCCTCTCATTTCTCCATAGACCCTCTCTCACATACATTTAATTTGTTTTAAAGCGATGGTAAAGTCTGGCTTTATTGACCCACTCAGCTATCCACATAAAATTCAGATATGTTCTTTGCAACAGACATATTAACACTCTGCACTACTTCATTGTGAGTCAAAACTGACACTAGACAAAACTCTCTCTTAATCATAAGAGTTATGTTGATAATTGTTTTTGCTGCCTGAAAGCTGGACGCACAAGTAACTCAGCATCAGGTGCTTCTAAATCGTAAAATATTGCTAAACACAGCGACTCCGCCCCCCACCGGAGGTCGGTGCCCCCCCTTCAGGTTAGTGCCCAATGCTGCTGCCCAGGTTGCACTGCCCTAAAGCCGGCACTGAATGTGTCATGCCTCTTCTTGTGTTGAGCCCTCCCCCTGAGCATGGACCAAGTACTTGTGTCCATCCACCGCTCCCGTTTTAGGGGCTACTTTTTCCCTTATGTTTGAGCACTCCACAAAAATGCTCGTGTTTTTACAAGCAACTTGTTTTTTTCACCATCTTGTCCCTCCTGTTGGACCACCGTTTCCCCCTCCCGCCCCATTGATTGTTTATTAAAGGCACCTTCTCAGTGTTAATATATATTTCAAAGCTGCCGTTGCGTCCCACTCTTGCCTTTTCACAGACATTTCTGCACTGATCCTTGCACAAACCTCACATGTTCCACAATACATTCTATTTCAGGCATTCCAGCTGCATATGCATACTGAACATTTGGAAGTCTTCTTTTTCACTTATTCTGTTGTGCGCCAGGATGTTAGGTAATAGCTGCTCTGCTCAACCTCGGTAACTGATAAAAATGTACGGAGAAAGTGCCTGGTGGCCATGCTTTGTTCTTCGCTGCCTTTGTGGCTGCGGTGTGGCTAAGCGTTTCAGAGCTTGCCCTCTCCCAAGTCCTCTCAGAAATGCGTGTTTATACAGAGCATTGTGTTTAATTATGGGCAAAAAACAACTACTGGCAGCTCAGATTTGCCTCATGTGTTTTTTTATTTCCCTTTTGACACTCTGCAGAAGAATTGCAAGTGGGTCTCCGGAGTACACAGAGCCAATCCCCTACTGATCCGATAAGAGGCACATTTTTAGGTCTCGCCTAGCTACGCAGCGCATGCGCTGCACGCCTTGGCGAGATCTATTGTCATTGGTTTTTCGGTGGAAGGGGGACAGGAGATGTGCACGCGTGGACAGCAGCACTGCACGCATACGGCTAGCAGCGTTACCCTCTTGCTCACTCCCTCCCTATCTCCATCAGGATGTGCAAGCGTACGGCTTGCAGTGTTACCCTCGCGTACGGCTTGCAGCGTAACCCTCTTGCTCGCTCCCTTCCTGGCTCCATCAGGATGTGCACGCGTGGACAGCAGATGTGCACGCGTAGGGTTTGTTTGTTCACTCTTGGTTTTACTTCTGCATGTCTCTGCATCGTTCCCACCTGCTCACACCCCGCCCCCCCTCTTCTTCGCCTCAGTGTCCCAGCGCTCCTGTGGATTCCCAAGGACGAGGTACACACGTCAAAGGGGAGGGGAGGAGGGTCTTTTCCCATAACAGACTGTCCAGGGACAGGGCTCGTTCCCTTCTGCGAGTGCAGCGGGGAGCGCTGGCTGGATGTCCACCCAGGTGGAGGAGTGCACTTTCCTGCCGGTGTTCTGAGAGTGGTCTCCGGTCCCACCCTGCGCACTTCCTCAGGATGCCGAGCCTTCCTACACCAGAGATCAACGCTCACGGATTCAGGCATTGAGGTGCGGCCACTCGAAGCGACAAACTCGGGCCCTGGCGAGCCTCGTAACAGCATGCAGCAGCCACGCCCAATGCGTGCCGCCACCCATGGCAATACCAGGGAGAACGCACCCGGCTTGAAGTGTTGGTAATCAATCCCCCATTACACGTCAGCAGTGCTGGTACTCTCTCTCTTGCAAATTAAAGGAGTGCAGGGACTCAGTACCTGCCCATCTCAAGAAACCCATAACACCTCTTGCTGAAACCCTCTATGAGAAGCCTAACTCTATACCTCTTCTCCAAGGCCACCCTCATCCCGTCTTCTAAAATCCCTCTTCACCACCCACCTACCTATCAAAACTGAATATCCATCCAGGGAGGGGCTGTCAAAGGCCTGTCACTTCCAATCTCTTGTCCCTCTGGCTTCTCACTTTGATGCCATCCCTCCCAGAACACATTTTCATATTTCCATCTATCCTGTCCTGTACTCCCCTTGGCTACCTCTTGCACACCCCAACCTCTCACAAAGCCTTGCTCTCTGCAAGTCCCAACGTGTCTACCTTGCCTCACATTGGCTCCCCAGCTTTCTGCCCCATCTCCAACTCCGGGGTATCATCGACATGAACCCCTCATGTGACCCACATCTCTCGCCACTCTTTCGTCCTCCATTTTCCCCTTTCCCATCTGTTCACCACTCCCTCCCCATTCACCCATCTCTCTTACCTCCCATCAAAGCCCGCCTCTGTCGCCTTTATGGCCCAACTCCTCCCCACTACAGGTCCATCGCCGCCTGGTACACCTGCGTTAGCCCCCGTGAACAACCACCCCTTTGCCCTTCGGTCCCTTTCCCAGGCACACAACCTTTCAGGTGCTATAACCAGCCCGATTATGGGCAGTGCACCCTTAACTCTTTTTTCCAAATTCTTCTTCTTTCCCTCTATTTGCTGCACCTCGTTTTTCTGCGCTTTAACTTTCTCTATTGCCCCACCTGCCCATCTTCACACCTTCTCACTGATGTATGTGTCTATGATTGCCTGCTAATTGTGCCGCCCATCTCCCAGCAGTCTCTCACTTAGAAGGACCAGGGTAGATTTCTGCAAAGCCGGGGCCCGTGCAGAAGGGGATGGAGTGCAGCTAACAAGCCAACTTCCCC
This sequence comes from Triturus cristatus, assembly GCF_964204655.1. NCBI lineage: Eukaryota > Metazoa > Chordata > Amphibia > Caudata > Salamandridae > Triturus > Triturus cristatus. The sequence goes on from NC_140594.1 coordinate 353,070,407, forward strand.
AAACTGCTACCGGGAACAGACCAGCACTTTGGCAACAACACTGGCCACCTGTTTCGCCCAATAACATCCTGTCATTTAAAACTTACAAGGATAATTTGTCACTGACAGAGGGACCTGGGAGATTAAGCAGCCACGGGTAGCACTGACACTACAAATACTGAATTTCTTAGATGGTGCGCCTCACAACTAACTTGTCTCTTAATGCCTAAATATTAGCCATACAAATGTGGCAAAAAAAAATTAAGGGAAAAAATTTGCACCGCCTACACGCGGCAACCATAGAATTGAAATAAAAAAATGTAACAAAAAAAAAATCTGTCGCATACACTTTTAATAAAGCAGTGCAGGGTCTTTCTGAGCAGGGAGGCATCATTAGAACAGGTATATAAATATTTTTTAGTTCCAATGCACTTCAACAGGAATCAGGATACTTACCCGCACGAAGTAAGCGTATTACTGGCTTTTAATTACTGTGACCCAAAGGCAGGGCTTGAAGTGGGATTAAAAAACTGGGGGGTCTCTCAAAGGGACGTGCCCAATGTAATTAAGGGCGGGGCTTAAACACGTAAGCTAAAAATCTTGCTTAGCATGGTGTGCCGCCGGACTTGTATTTTGCTGTTTCTGTCATTGCATCCAGATATGATCCAACAAGTAACATCATACCTACAACAAGTCAGGACTATTGGCTTTGTCAATGGTTGTTAGTTCCATAAGATAAATAAGCAGCAACTATGCCTTGTATATTATATCAAAAAGCTTCCACTTAAAGCCCTGGTGACACCACGACAATGTTGCTGCTCCCGAGTTTCAAAAAGAGAAGGGAAATCTAGAGAGAAAATGACTCTTTAAAGGATTTCCCTTCCCCTACAACGCTCACCTGGCATAAGGTCTGCAGTAGTGAGAAGTGAGCAGTGTGAGCACGCACAGTGATGTGCCTGTGAGGCTGACACTGCAGTCCAGAAAAAAATGGGCTGACTGTGCCAGGGCACAAAACAGAGCCCGATAGAGACTCGTTTCGAGCCCCCCTTTAAAAAACTGCCGTGCTCAGACCCGGTGAGACCTGGCCCACTTAAAGCTCTGCCTATAGGCAGCTCAAACACACAATGAGCGCTAAAAAAATTAAAAAAGAGGGGGGGGGGAAGACTACAACCAAGTATAGCATGGCCCTATGAGCGCTGGTACAGAAGGTCACTTCTTTTTAGGCAAATGTGCAAATGTGATCCTGGCTTTTTGTAGTGGTTTACACACTAGACTTTCCTTTTTAGGTCGAGCCTGGGCAGCACATGCACTGCTCTGTGAGCCATGCTGTATTGGAGTATGGAATAGAAGCCTCGCCCACTCTCCACCCATATTTGTCATTGTCTTGTGTCATTGTCCTTCGTAAATGCTGGCTTCTGATAGGCTTGTTAGTCCCTCCTTATTTTCATTTGTAACCTCCCATGAGGACTGGCCCTTTTACTTCAGTTGTTACACAGTACTTCTTTTTTAGTCTGTAAGCACTATTTTCTTTAATGAGTTTCACCCTACTGCAGGTACAACATGCTTTACTGCAACATTCAGCGCGCCATGCGAGCTTTCACTTTCAGAGCTGCCGGGACAATGGCGGTCGCTTCTTTGAATAGGTCTCGCATTTACAAGAGTTTGAGCTATTAGCATTGTAAATGACAATGCCTTTTATTTATGTGCTAATTAGCAAAACCGATAAATAAAAGATATTGTCATTTACAATGCCAATTGCTTAAACTCTTGCAAATGCGAGACCTATTGCATTGCAAATGCTTGTTTACTGTTTTCTCTGTGGGTGAATGCATCTGTTGCTGTAATCTGAATGTAAATTACAGATCAAAGGTTTGAATATGGCAGGTCGGCAAGTATTTTTCTAGGTGGATACTATCAGGACCAGTGAATTTGGTTAACTACAGCATCTGTTCACTGACTAGTGACTTATTTAATGGGAAAGTTATTTCACCTTAACAAGTGAATGGTGTTCTTAAATCTTTTGGCACAAAGCTCAGTTAGCATCTTGAAAAGAACAAAAGGTTCTCTTTGGTGCAATAAAAAAAGAGAAAACAAAGATAAAGCTGAAGATTAGGAGGCCTGTGGGGTTTTACCGGCAGGCACTGGGCATAGGGGTGAGACGTGGGTCCATGTCTGCTCTCTATGTCTGTATCCGTGTGAAGTGTCAGACATGTTCTGAGGTTTACTTTACACAAATGCGCTGCTCCAGCCTGAAAGTTTCATTTAATAAAAATGTTTATTTTTATTTATAGGAATATCTTGTTTCAGCTTGGACTTCTTCCTGAGGTTAACTCAAAAGACTGCAGGGGATCGCTCCTCAAAACAAGCATTGGCAAAACCAAGAGGTCTTGCCTATGCGAGAGTCATTGGCTTTGTCAATGTCTTTTAGCCGTGTTATAGGACAGTTTAGCTGCTGTGCAGCAAGTCTGAAAGTACAGCGAAACGAGCATTTGCAATGCAATAGGTCTCACATTTGTTAAAGTTAGAGCTCTAGGTGTTGAAAACAGTAGCATAGCTATGCCTTAGGCTGCCCGTGGCGGCCCCTGAATTTGCCGTATGCGGGGTCCTGATCGAAGTGTGGGGGGGTGCTTGCAATTCATGTGGCTGCGACGGCCATAGGTAAGAAGGAGGGGGTGCTGCCGATTCTTCCGCAGGTAAGAGCGGGGGGGCGGCCACCGCCCCCAAAACTCATGCCACCTGGGGCGGTCCGCCCCCCGCCCCCCGTTACGCCACTGGTTGAAAATGACAATGTTTTTTACTTTTGCTTTTTTATACCAATGGCAATAGCGCTATGTGAATATAATTACTCAACTGCAAATAAAAAACAACGGTTAGAAAACATTGTAATTTTTACCACCAACAGCTGTAACTTTAACAAACGCGAATCCTATTGCATTGAAATGCTTGCTCAATACTTCTTGTGACTACTGTACACAAACTAAACAAAAAATTGCTTGTAACTATCGCTATGAGGTCATGACCAACACATTGTACTTTAAAATATATAATGTTCCTGGTTCGATCGTTCATATTTCAACAATAAAATATTTTATGCATAGCAAACACATCCAGTTGCACTGTTTCGTACTGTTGTAAAAAAACAGATGAGATTATAGCTGAAAGGCTCAGTCTAAAATGTCCTGGATCACATCCTTGCACGGATCCTGCACTCAAATGTTGGAAATGTGTGCTAGAATCCTCAAGGTTACTTGCTGGCCTATTGATGCCGTCCTGTCCGTTCCTAAGAAAACCTTAACTTGAAGCCCCATTTTTAACTTCGAAGCGCATTCATTATAACTTTTGCTGCTTGATAGACACACATCGAGGAAGGGAGCAAGCTAGGCATAAATGGAGGGAGGAATGAGGGAAGGAAATAAAAGTATGTAAGAAATAAAGAAAAAACATATAAAAGAAGACAGAAAGGAATGAAACAAGAGTGCAATAGAAAGGAAATAAGAAAGAGTGTGAGCTGGGAAAGGAAGAAAGAAAGAAAGAAAGAAAGAAAGAAAGAAAGAAAGAAAGAAAGAAAGAAAGAAAGAAAGAAAGAAAGAAAGAAAAAATAAAATGTGAAATATGATTATGGAGTCAAAAGGAAGATCGCAAGGGTGACAGAACAGGCACAAGAAATCAATTTGTGCACGTAAAATACCTCAAAATCTGCTCAGTACAACATACAGAGTAGAAAACCTGCTCTCATGCAGTAGATAGAAGGAAAGGTGTTGGCCTAAAGGATTGCATTTAGAAGGGAAGTCTCAGAACGTATGGAGAGCAGAGAAAGTGACTCAGAGAGTGCATGGGATATATTAATTTATGTATCAGTGGTAAGCATATAGTTATATAGGTGCACCCTTGATGACTAAACCTTGTGACTTAAAGGAAAAACTGATATTGGGGCGAAGGTCTTACTCTCAAGGCATGGGTGGATTTTTAAGGGAGATAAATGTCACTTACGTAAGGCACACCAGGCTTCTTCCTTTGCCGAGATAGGACAGCCCCAATGGATCCCCATGTGGCAGATTTCCGTTTACATCTGTGCCTTAGGGTGGAAGGGCCGGGCTATTACGGTATATAAACCATGCCACATCCCTGCACAGGGTTCTTAATGAGTGCAAAGGACGTTATTTTATACTGGATTTGTCGTGTAAAAACGTACGGCTGGGAGGATGCTAATGAAGCGCCTCGATATCGTAGGACTCGGTCAGGAAGGGTTGTAGTATGATTTTTAAATCTGATTGGCTGAAATTGAATAAGCAGCAGGTCAGCATCTACTGTAGTTCTGATATTTTGATTGAATCGGCAGCGAGGAGTCAGAACGGTAATGGATTGCCTTAAACACCAGGATGTGAATATGTGTGGTGCACCATGCTGTGCACTAGAAAGCTGACTGCGTTTTGAGCTGTGCAAATCCAATTGGCTGAAATTAAATAGGCAGCAGGTCAGCATCTACTGTTGTTCCGATATTCCGATTGAATCAGCAGGGAGGAGTCAGAGTAGAAATGGACTGCCTTAAACACCATAAAGTGAATATGTGTGGTGCACTAGAATGGAGAACACGTTTTGAGCTGCACAACCCGACACTCAACAACAGAGGGAAAAAAAAAGTTTTGAAAAGCAAAACAAAAAAACACAAAAAAAGTGGAGGGAGGTGGACAAGGCAAAGTCCCAGCAGAGCTGGAGAGTGAGGAAAAGCAGAGAGGGAGGAAGCGACAGACAGCCTTCATGTTCCAGCACTATATTTGCAAGCTTTCTTTAACACTTTTCCATTACTGAAGTAGTCCCCAAATGAACAAATAAACAGCTATAGCATGAAGGATCTGTAGTTGGCCAGTGCTCCTGAGTACAAAACAGAAATGATGTATCAACCAATAATGACACACCAAAGAAGATTTACAGATGTGAACCAATAGTAAGCAGCAGGTGTAATTTCCCTCTGTAGATTGATTACAGCAGGTCTTGCAGACAGTGCATGAGCGCTGTCAAGGTCAGACCTACAAAAGCACTATGACACAGTTTTTGCTGGCTGCATTTTAGCGCTTTTTAACTTTGCTTTCAGTCTTGCTGCCCAACAGCCGCACAGTTGTACAGCATTGCTAAAAGACATTGACAAAGCCAATATCTCTCGCATTGGCAATACCTATTGGCTTTGCCAATGCATGTTCATTTACTAAACATCACTTTATTGCTTGAATGGTTATTTAGAAGTGTTGTGCTTTTGAGGAAAATAAGGCAACATTACAAAAGTTTGGAGTTTCAGTAGCAGTGAGTTCGTTATGCATGAACAATCAATTGATCACGCTGTATACCTTTCTTCCTCATAATGAGATATGCTCTTGTAATGGCTGGTTCTGCCAAGGATTTTTGAAGGACTGGGCAGTCAATACTCTATATTTGGAGCTAGATTACGCAAATAGAATGGCCTGACCTGAGCCGGGGGCAGGTTCAGACTGTGACAGAAAATAGGTACGGGCACCAAATTAAAAGTGTGCTCCATTAGTGAATTACATAGCTAAAAATGTGTCCCACATTTGCAAATCAGGGCAGTTTAAACTTATACAGGCAAGCTATATAGATGTCTTGCAAAGGTACGGGAGAAAGCATAAATTTGTCCTTGCTGCAGGCAATGTTTGTGATAACATCAGATAAATCAACAGCAAAAACTGGCTCTCCAGACTATAAAAAAGGCCCACAGCCGAAAAAACAGCCAATACACTGATCATGGAGATCAGTCATTCTGGCACTGCCAGATAGTGCTTAATTTGAGCTGATGCTTGCATGTGGGGACCACCTGAGCTCAGTGTTTATTTTTCTTCATCAGATTAAAAAGTGGGAAAGAAGAGACATATAAGGACAGCGAAATAGTGACAAAAACAGAAAGCAGAGATGAAAAAGAGCCTGCCAGTGGGATAAAAGGACAGGGAGTGTCTAGTAGTGGAAGAAGAAGGCATGAGTTGGAATCAAGACTAAGCACCCTTGGTATTGGGCAACCATGACCTTTGGTAGCACCAGCGCCGGGCTTCTGAGGAAAACATTGGACCCCACAATTGTTCTTTAACGGATTAAGCACTGCTGCCAGATTGCCCTATAGGCCAGAATAACCCTTGCGTGGTTATATTAAGAAATGCCCTATGAGAGCCACTGATTTTTAGCTTGTTCTTTGCACCCCTGTCCCATCATCATCAATATATATATCCGGTGGGGTCATGGGTGCTTGATTTCAAGGAGGTAGCCCCTCCTTTGCAAGGGGTGTCACTTATGGGGGTGTCAACCAGGTAAGGAAAGGTATTTGTCCCTGCGCCCATGCGACGTTACCGACGTAGTTGCTCGTGAAAAAGTCTCTTGCACTTTTTTGTTTGTAATAGGGTACACAATCAGAGTCTGCATCAGGTGCATTATGAGTGGGCAGCTGGCACAAACCAGGACTGTGTGTAATATTAACTTTATACTGCCCCCCAGTACATACCCTCATTTATGCATTCCTTTTAACCCTTTCGCTGCGGCGGGAATTCCGCCGCAGCGTTTGGGGGTGCGGGGGGGCAGCGCGGTGGCGCTGTGCTCATGATGGAGCCGCTCCATCATGAGCCACGGTTGAGCTGTGCTCATGACGGAACGGTTCTGTCATGACTCCGCCCACTTGCGTTGTCCCCCCGCACAGGCAGAGAAACAGCGCCGCGTAGGCGGAGCGGCCGCCAACGGCCGTGACATGACGGAACCGCTCCGTCATGAGCACACGGCAACCGTGGCTCATGACGGAGCGGCTCCGTCATGAGCGGGGAAGGGGTTAAACAACTTTTATTATACACCATTCGCATACAATAGGTAAGCTGGAATTCAGACTAGGATGAAGAGAGAAAATAGTGAGGTTTCTGCAGGAACCAAAGAGTGGCAAGACTATGGTGAAATTAGCAAGGCAAGCCAAAGCCACATCAAGAACAAAGTTTGCAGTAGACTGCTCCCTTCTTTGGGCATGCAATATTTGCAATGCAATAAGTTTAGGGAAAAGCGATATGAATAGATGCAATATCTGGGTGCCCAAAGGAGACAAGATGAGAGTGACTAGACGCAGTGGTACACAGTAAGTGTTGGTAAAGTTCACTTGTCTCAATCTTAGGCATCAAAATCATACACTGACTGCTGTTTACCAGTTTAATGAACAAGACACCACCACCTAAGCGAGAAATCGACCAGAGCACAATACTGGTGACATCATCACAGGTTTAATTTAGCCTCACTGCGATAGAAGCATCATAACCACTCTGAAAGAAAATCAGACTGGCTATGATCTACAAGAACATACCAATGGCAGAATGTGCACTATATAAATGCCACTGACATCAATATGTAAGACAACAACACAGGTGGAAGTCAGAGGAGGGAAATAGAGTTAGAAGTTTTAGAAACACAAATTCCGCAAGGTATTAACCTGGCAAACTCTGTGTGGGGCGTGAAACTACTGTAATAGTGTACAGTGGGGCACATTTCCCTTGCTTGCTTGAAGTCCCAGTAAAACATATTACAATATTGCGTAAAATGCCTGATCCAGCACTGGGATGGACCTCTTACCATTGGCTATCTAATAAATCTTTTTGTGCTACTGAAAGGCGATGGGATTTAGCACTTGGTGAAACACATAAAATGAACACTTCAGGGTCTCCAACCAGTACTTAGTGAGCTACTGTAGATCTCCAGCTGCCTCTGAGTAGCTCACCTGTATGCAGCCCAGCTTATTAAATTAGAAAGCTTTTGCTTGGTTGAATTAATATACATTAGAAAACTGAAATTATACAACCCTAATAAAATTAGTAGCGCTGAATAAGTTTTATTGAACATAAGTAGCTCTCAGTACAGAAAAGGTTGGAGACCCCTTAGGCTACACAATAAGGACCAGGCATCAGTAGATAAAGTTAAGAAGTTTTATTACAGGTTATCAGTCAGGTTAATGTAAATCAATCTCAATACCATGCTATAAAGGTACAGAATAACAACTGAATAGCCATAGACATTTAGGCACATCAGCATAGGAACAACAAGAAGTTCAGTCACAGCCCTACAAATAATTAACAGCAGAATCTGGTGCTCAGACAAGAGTCTTTGATCTTCTCTCCTAAACATTGGTAAAGTCTAAAGGCCTCAAACCTAGAATGTAAAACTAATTAGGATGGTCAAGTCTAAAATGATTTCAAAAGTTCGGAAAAATGCTGTAAAATTTGTCGGAAGTCGTTGTAAGGTGTCAGCATTTTAGAAGCTCAGTAAAGAGTCTTCAACGTGTAGGGAAATAAGTGTTAGCCTAAGCCACACTTAGCAAAGAATCAGAGGGGTAAGCTCAGGGGTCTGTACCTCTCAAACTCCAAGAAGTGGCCAATAGCAGCCTGCGAGAACATCAGTTAATACCACACAGATCTTTAGGTCACCCCCATTGAATATACAATTAGGGGCTACATTGTCCTTTCCACTCTCAAGTTATAATCTGATACATTTACCACATACGTCCTGACATTGACATCGTCCTTCTTTATCGCTAGTGCAGAGTTACATCTAGTCTCAGACTAACAAGCCATGTGAACGTACTTGCAAAGAAAATGCCACACCAGCAGAAAATGAAAATCAGTATTTTTTGCAGAAAGAAGTATAGGCCTAGTCATGGCAACTTAACATTTTCGCTCAATAGTGCACTTTAAATATGCGTTAGCACATTCAAATACAAATGAATAATTCATGTCAGTTCATTAGATTTATGTTACATTTCAGTAAATGTGAAATGCACACATATAAGTGTAACTAACAACTACATTATGAATACCAATGCAAAAACATTAAAGCCCATGTTTACATAAATCATTCTTGTTTCGAAAGTAAATACATTTTAATAGTGTGAGGATGGTTTTTATAAAATCTGTAAGGGGTATATATTGTTTAATTATGTTAAGGCACACAGTATATATGATTCCCAGTTCTAAAGTGAATGCACTTCAGGACTGAGTTCTGGTGCAACACTTTACATTGAAAACATTAGGACACACAAGTATGTAGTGCTAAGTGCACATATTTATATGTATTTGCGACTTGTAAGAATGGAGCTAAAATATTTCACACAGAAGATTTCTTTCGGAGGAACTGCACATAATCGAGTACTGCTCTAACATCCTCTGTGTAATCGAAGGCAGTAAAAGTCTAGGGAGTGACGTCATTACAGAAAAATAGTCCACCCGCTTCCCATGCTCGCACGGTGCACACGCTTGCATCTCTTAACAAAGAACGAAGTTCCAAGGTCTCCGTGTTTAACGTATTCAGTATCATTAGCCTTTTAATTTGAAAGGGCATTCAGGAATAAAGAGGTGAGATGGAAAAACAAGGCTCTCAGGTGAAAGAATAACGTGTTCCATAATATACAGAGGAGGTGGGCCTGCCCCATTTTAATCAACTCCACTAACAAACGGTTTCACAACAACACAGGGCGCCCCATTAAAATCAGTCTAGTAAACTGGGGGTGGGGTTTCAAAAACAAAACTGCACAAATTAGCTAGGGGCCGGATGTATGACCGAGGAATTTGCGACTCCAAAATGTGTCACAATAGCGACTCGCAATTTGCGAGTCGTAAATTGGTATGTACAACAGTGTCTGCAACATTGATTGCGATCCCCAATGGGGTTGCAAATTGCATGCCTCATGCATATTAATGAGGCATTCGCAATTTGCGACCCCATGGGGAATGGCTGGCCCTCCCAGGCATGGTGGCCTGCTGGGCTCAGCAGATCTCCCTGTCTGGGACTGCTTTTAAATAAAGCAGTTTTTTATTAGGTCTCGCTCTTCGAGGCTTATAGTGATCGAGTAGAATTCAGAAGGGGACTTGAAGCCCCGCCCATCATTCCCATTGGCTGGCGTCATCGTTTATGCTAAACGCTGCCCTGCCATTGAAAATGAGGCTTCTTGGTTACCGCCCTTTCACCTTTCTGGATGGCACATCCCGACTGGATGTTTTACTCGCGGCGTGGCACGGCGACTCTTAATTAGCTGTTAAGCACTTTTTTCTTGTATTAGCACAATGGCAACGCCCTGCAGAGGAGGCCTCTGTTGTACGCTCTTTGTCAAAGAACACAGCGTTTCTCTATCAATGGTGGTCACGTTCACCTCTCAACACTTCAGGGGATATATCCGGCCCAAGGCGACTCGGAATATGGCTGGGATGAAAGGCACATTCGTCTACAAATACGTGTTACATTGTGTTAGGTTAATTAGACAGCCTGGTGCCAGAAAGCGCTCCGTGTGATCTGTGGCAGTTTCCTTTACATTCAAACTATGATCCAGCGGCCAGAGCTTCCGACTCAGGAGTTGGGGTTTCGGGTTCGAGTTCTCGGCGTCGGCACAGCATCCTATGATTCTGGGCAAATCACTTACTCTCCATGTGTCGATGCACCGCACCTGGATACCCTCATGGGCTATATAAATCTACAAACTAATTTAATCTTGGAACAGGCGCTCTTTCGAAACCGCAGCGCGCATGCGCTGCCTTCACACTGAGGCAGTAGCAAGGACCTCTAAGGAAAGCTCCATAGCGCCGTTCAGCCGTCTCTAAGGACTGTGACATTCACATTTAGGCTCAGGTAGAAGTTGGCTGTAAGTAAATATTACACCCTCATTGGCTTTGGGTACCCAAAGCGTTTACCCAAGGAATATACTCGCCTGGCAGTCACTCGCCTGTCCACCCCCAGCAGCAGGGACACAGGAGAGGCCACCCACCTGGCACACATGTAAATATTTAAGGGGAACAAATGAAACTGAGCAGCAAATGGCGGGCCCCCAAAGAATACAATGGTCAAACATCCTGATAGACGCTTTACAGCTAGGGGGGGGTCTCATCTTCAACAAGGGCATTGCGGTTAATGACATTGTAGCTCCCTACTGGGAAATCCACTGAGGTAACAAACCTGGGCATGAGCCCAGCCTGTCCTTGACCCCAAGTGAATGACGTCACCAGGAGTGCTTTTAGCACTGGCCCACCTCACGTCTTACCGCACATGGGTTTGCCACAGAAGGGTCAGGCTACCCCCCACACTATCCTGTCCCGGCTGGGCTGTACCTGTGGGCACTAGTCCACCGACTCTGAAAGCTTCAATCGCCACAGAAAGCAGTGGCCAGGTGACTACTACACCCTGGACTAAGTGCCCACATCACCCAGCCATCTAGGCTCCCACTGGCTATCCCTGACCAGACGCGCCTCCACCCAGGCTCTCTGCACTGCCCACAGGGCCACCTAGGGCGCTCATGGTTTTAACTTTCAAGTGCAGCTTCAAACATACAAGCAGCCGGACACAGAGCATTTCTCTGGTCATCACACACAACACCAAGACACTTCCCACACGATGCACTCTGTGAACCCAAACTCTCCCAACCACACACAACCACTACACACACACTGTGAACCTCCTTAACCCTTTCAATGCTTGTGACAGAGTGGTTCCGTCATGCGCGTCAGTCGCGCTGTGCGCATGACGGAACCGCTCCGTCACGGCCCCGCCCACGCAAGAACCCTTCAGCACAGCGCGGTAATCCGCGCCGAAGGGGTTAAAATTCCCACCCACCAAACAAACACCAGAGACCACCCGGTACTCAGCAGGAGTATAACACAACACAACATAGCGTGTATTTGTAAAGCACGTGTTCACCCAGAAGGATGTCTTGGCACTGAATAACAGATGTTTGTTGTAAACTTAAATAGTTGTCTCTCCTTAACAGATTACACCGAACCAAAAAGAAACACAATTCTGACCTTACCACCCACACCAAAGCTATAGGCATGACCCTGAAAGGCTCCCTGAGTCCTCCCTCCGGGCCCACCCCGCGCTGAAGGACAGGTACACACTGCAGGCATAAAAAGAGCCTCTCCGGTCATCACACACATCAGTAAAACACTCCCACACGATGCACTCTGTGCCCCCACTCTCCCAACCACACACAACCATGAAGTACCATTCTGCCGTCTTCAGAAGCGCCGCAGCGCCTCACCAGGGCTTCGAAGCGCTAATAAATACACTACCAGCCTCAGAAAGATGAAGGCTGTGTTGTCCTTCTTCCCTCGTCATCGTCCCCTATTGGTTCATGCGCCAGCAGCATGCCTCCAGGACAAGAGACGCAGCAGATCTTGAATTTTGGCAGCACATTAATCATGTGCATCAGATGCTTTTGAAGTGCTAGTGCTGTCGCGTTTATAGCATAATAACTGTGCTAAAATGTGCCAGCCGTTACATTAAAAGTAAAGTATCACCCGCTAAAGGACTTGTGCCTTGGAAGTATAGCGAGCAAGCTTTGAACTGCTGCATTGTCAAATTAAAAGTACCAAGCTCCAGCACCCCCCCAGGTACTGGGGCAGGGCTGGCTTTAAGGAGGTGGGTGCACTGATTTTGGTGCGGGCGCTGTCTTTAACAAGCATTTGCAAAGCAATAGGTCTCGCATTTACGCGAGTTAAAGCTATTGGCACTGTAAATAACAATGCCTTTTATTTATGTTTCAAAAACGGAAACAAAAATAAAAGGCATTGTCATTTACAATGCCAATAGCTCAAAGTCATGTAAATGCGAGACCTATTACATTGCAAATGCTTGTTTTTAATGCAGCCCGTTTTTCTTAAAGGTAAATGGGATGCATTTCAAAAAAGAAAAATTAAACGTTTTCGTTTAATTTTTTAAGGGCAGGTAGTGGTCCCAGGGACCACTGCCTGCCCCTAAAAAATATTTTCTCCTGCATTTGCAAAGGGGAAGTTTTGCAACAGCATTATCACACTCTTGAAGAGGGCGGTAAAATGCAATTATTTTGTGGGACGCCCTTGGAATGCCCCTTCCTAATTGCGAGTCGCAAATCCTATTTAGTGAGTCGCAAGTAAATTGTGGTTTGCTAAATAGGGTTTGTACATGGCCCTCACAGTTTTTGCATGCGCAAACGGGTCGCTAACTCGTTTGCGCATGCAAAAATGGGTCGTACATCTGGCCATAGGTTTCTTCAAGCAATCAGAGTTTGGTATGTAGGTGGTGACATATAAGAATGTAAATCTGTGGCAGTATTGTGATGGCTTGCACAGGCGCAGCACAGAGTCAGGCACTTAATTTTATGCAATTGCAGTGCGCAAAGTGAATTTATTTGACCCGATATTTCTCCAAGTTAGTGCGTCATTTTAGACAGCGCAGCTCAGAACCAGGAGGCAAACCTTGGTCACTGTTTCTCAGTTATACTGTCGGGTCAAATAAAATCACTTTAAACATTGCAGGCACATAAAAATAGACCCTCGCCTCTGCGCAGAGTCAGCACAGGCTGTCATTATAGGGCCTTTGTTTTGCAGTTGAAAGGGACAATTCTAGGGCAAGGCTAGGGAGGTGTGTAGGACACCATCAGCTGGTGAGTGCTAGTGTTTGTGTATCATGCAGAAAATGAAGCCTCATTGTCAGTAGGGAGGACAACAGAATGTCTTTTCTAGAGTGGAAGCTTCATTGGTCCATGCCTGGAATCATAGCTGCCTCCTTTGTTGACATCATCTTCCTCACTCCATCTATGTATAGATGTTCCTCAAATCTTCTCTTTCCCTTCCACCGTGTCATCAAACAAAACATTCTGATTGGCTTACAGACAGAACATAGCAGGTGTATTTGTAAAGCACAATTACCCATAGGTGTCCTGGCGCTGAATAACAGATGTTTATTGTTACCCAACTCAATGGTACTCATTTTATCGACCTCAGATGAATGAAAGGCTGAGTGGACCTGCCAGGATTTGAACCTGTGACCATGAGGTCAAACACAGGCCCCTGTAGTGGCTGCTTTAGTCCACTGAACCACCAGTCACGGCACATTAGGTTGTCCACTCAATCCTCCTGATTAATTAATCCAAAAGGAAACGATCTGCTTAATTGTTCTGTAAACCTCCCCCATGCTCGCCTTGATTTTCATTCTCTCAGGTATTTCCTCCCACCACTAGGAGCTTAGAAATGCAAGTCAGGTGCAAGTTTATGACATTTTGTGAAATTTCACAGAAACCTCTTATGCGATCAATTCAGATTCCGACGTTACTTTTTTAAAGCTTTACAACCTTGTTATTATTATCACCATACATGAATAATGGCAGTGCTTAATTTGAGCCGGTGGTTGTAGGTGAGTTTCACTGGTACTTGTTTTTCAGGACCAGCACTTATTTTTTTCTCAACAAAATGTGATTCAAAAGAGGAGTGAGAAAAACACAAAAGTGGGAATGAACGAGGAAGAGGCAGGTGGAAAAACAGTGACAAAGGGAGAAAGCAGAGATGAAACATAACTTGCAAGAGTGAGATAACGTTGAAGGGAGCGTCTGGTGGTGGATGAAAGAGGCATGAGGTGGAAGCACGATTATGCACCCCTGTGCCCCTGGTATTCGACATCCTGACCTTTGACAACCTGATTGAGGGCTCCTCAAGAACCCTTTAGTTTCAGCACTTTTTTTTTCAGCTCTTAAACAGTGAGCAATGGATTCTAGTTCTTGTTGACACATGACTGTTGACTGATTGAGGTATCCGACTCAAAGCACTTTCAGACTACCACAAGGTGGTTTGTAGCGCTTTACAAAACCCCCAAATAACTACATTTAAAGTTAAGGTTTGAAAGTGCTGATTCATTCAGTGCTGCAGGGGTTATTAGAAAAATTGTTACCCATAAATTGTGTTGAAAACCTAACAGGTTTTTGGTAGCTACTTTAAATGTTATATTTTAAGCACTGCTGCCCCCTCAAGGCGCACATGGGGCCCCAATTAATGACAAATGCGTTTGCACATTTAAAAAAAAAAAAATCCTAGTTGCTTTTACAGTTGATTTGCTGCAAATGGTTTCTACCAGATGCATTTGCAGAATATTGATTGCTGGACAGTACTTTTTATACGTAAAATTAAGGGGTGTTTAATTGGTTAAAAATACCTGCAGAAGCCAATAGGCCTTATTGAATACTGAAAGCCTGCTCGAAGATCAAGCTAAAATTAACTGGGATCCTCTTCATGGCTGTCCTTTGTATGTCCAAACCCCATCTGCTACACAGTGGAGCCACTAAAAACATCATGGGGCATATCTACAAGGTGGCAATAAAAACTTATCGCTGCTTTTGCGGCCGTTTTCGGCCGAAAATTGGCAATAACTTTATCGCTATATCAGCAAGGTCACGCTATCGCTAATGAGATGCAAAGTGGGCGTTCCGTGCCAAAATAACTGGAGAAATGTCGCTAACCGACATATCTCCAATTATCAAGGGAATTGCTAACAAGCATGGCGATAAGAAAAGTAGCGCTAACCATGGTTATCGCTACTTTCCTTACGCCTGCTTTAGTTCTGACTTAGCCATGTAATCCAATGGGAGGTGGATTACATGGCTAAGACCACCTGCCCTATCAGCAAGGTATCGCCGGTCACAGTGCGATTATCGCTGGATTTCCAGCGATAATCACACTGTTTTCCAGCTAATGCTTGCATTTCTATCGCTTTGGAGATAAACGTTGCTGATAGCACGCTATCTCCGTGATAGAAAGCAGCGATAGCCGACGATAATTATCCTAGCGCTAAGTGCGCTTAGCGATAATTATCACCGGCCCTTGCTGATATGCCCCCATGTTATTTAAGGTTTCATTTGTACTGCATAACTTCCTTGCACTTTTTCACCGTTTTTTGCTGGTAAATGTAATCACCTCCATACAGTTTGGTATGGCTTTGCCGCAGACCCAACTGGGCAATATTTCTAATGCCACTGTGTTCCATCTTTTTCACCAAAGCCCTTCATGTTCAAAAGAAGCTCACTCAAAACTGACACCTTCGACCAAAGGGAAGAAAAAGAAGAAGAAGTCGGATCGCAAGAAGAGAAGGAGGTCAGTGTCACTGGGATGGGGGGAGGAGGGGCGAGGGTCTTCTCCAACACTGGCGTTGGCAACAATCCCCCTGCATCTCTGTTTAATGTTAATGGCATTTATAATAATAACAACTTTATTTTGAGGACTGTAAACGACAGGTGTTCCTATTACCTAACACACTGTACTCAATTTACCGGCTGTACTAGTGACTGAGAAATTTTGCACTGGTCACTTATCGATGTTTCGCCAGCCGTTATACTGATACGCAATGCAACATGGCTTTTATGCTTGTAGATGAGTGCATGCACAACATCCACGTCGGTTGAAAAGGGCGTTTTGCACTTGTTGGTCAATGCAAATATGGTGCAAAATTGGCTGGTCACCAGTGCATAACAGCATACACACCGATGATTTGCTTGCAATCCTCCCCCAGATACTAACTCACAATACTCATAAAATGGATGCAATTAACCAAAGTATGTCCAACCTAGATATAAATGTTGGAAATGCAAGCAAGTTATCGATACATCTAATACAGATATTTATTGAGAATGCAAAAGCGTGATTTGCCATAAATTATATCAGGCAAGCTTCCATGATTTGCCATTACATTTCTCAGCTATGCTTCCATGATTTCTCATTCATTTTTTCAGCCATGCTTCCAAACTCCTGGGAAGGCGTCTTCCAGCTCTAGACTCTATTCCTTATTTTTAATATTTCAAACTTTGTGCAGCTCTATTGATGGTTCATTGATACTGATCCATAGCTGTCAAAAGCTAACATTTGTCCTCCTGAAGAGGAGACCTTGCTGTTAGTTTGTTCACTGACAAATATCCACACACAAGTAGATGTCAATAATGTAAACAAAATGTATGAAGTGTAAAATGAGTTTTACTGCTGAAGTAACACCAAGGAGGTGATTAACTTGATTAAAAATTGGCCTTGTAGGATACATTTACTATTGCATCTGCTACAAATTTAACCCTGACAAATTCAGCATTTATCAGATGTGATATTTATCATACATTCTGAGTTTCTGGAAAATAGCTGATGGATTATAGTGCGTAATGCGCCAAATTCCTCCTCTCATAGTAAACACCAGGCCTTTGCGCCTTGTGAAATTCCAGCAGGTTTGACATGGTATCTGCCGGGTGCGATAAGCATCACTCTACTTGTAATTGCGATCGCTGGGGAAACAGAGTTTAATCAGGAATCCCAATTTAATGGGTCACTTGTAGTCGAACCCGAAGTCACTTTGCCAAAATGTGCTCAAACTTAAAAAAAATAAGTAATCACAACAGTATCAGAACCCGAAAGCAGAATTCAGGACTGTAGACACTGTGGTAATCACAAGTTTATGATGGAAGAAGTATTATAAGTCAATTTTTACAAATTGAATGGGCAGGTGCAAGTAACAGAGGGGTGTGGGGGTACATGTGATACAGTTTATGTAGTTGCCTTCACCACTGGGAAAAAAATGTGTGACATAAGTTCTCATGATTTTCACTGTTGTTGCTTTATAAAGTGTTTTCCCACAGCAAATTGTTTTGATGATGAAACTATATGGAGTAATCACCTCTTAACTTCATTCAGATCCTGATAGCTTTCTGTGTCAAATAAAGTGTCTCTGATCTTTCTATAGGTCTCCGTCGTACAGTCAGTCACCAGTAAAGAAGAAGAAAAAGAAAAGCTCAAAAAAACACAAGCGAAATAGGTACTGGGTCGCACAGAAATGTATGAATTGGATATCCCCTCTGGCCCCAGAATGTTTTTTTCATCATTTGTTATGCTGGGTTAGTTATTCATTATTTTAGGCATAAAATTGTTCAATAGACCCACTTTAGTGCTTTAGCTAACTCATCATGTGACTGGTGGTAAGAAGATATTCAGTGTAAGACTTAGATGCTTCAAGCAGTGATGAAAAAATGTCTGAAAATTGCTTGAAGTCTTAGCTCAAAAGATATTTAATTATCTCCACATCTCTTCTAATATAGTCTGCCACTGGTTGGAGGACCATGGAGGTACCATGAAACAAGTCTATGGTCATCAATTAGGCATTATGTAATTGTTGTTCGAAGGTTAACGGGAAAAGTCCTATGCCAACAACTTTATCTAAGATTCCTCACAGCTGATACCACATGTGTGTTGCTCAACAGAATCATTTACACACTGCAACTGGCACCAGGTCAGGATGATCCTGAACATTTGTATAACTTGACAAGTTCAGTGTTTGCTATAGAACTGTGAGTGGGAACATTATTTTCCATTTGGCATTATAAGATTATACAATCGGGACGCAATATTTTCTTCAGGACCTTTCAGGGCACACTTTAATGGAAATAACTCAAAGCAATTTGATGGCACTTATAGTGCTGCCGAATGATCGCTAGATATCAAATTCTCCAACAGTAAAAAGTCATTGAGAGCACACTTATTTCAAGAAATGAGGGCAACTGCATATATTCACTCTATTGTTAAGGCTTTATCTCTTTTCAAGGAAAACAGTTATAAATTTGAGGTCTAGGCATACTACGTTTTATGTAAAGCTACCTTATCTTCTATAATGTGAAATGGATTTTTCATATACAAAACAGTAAAAAATACTAAAAACAATTACCTCAGACAAAACAAATAATCAGTATCATGATCTTTACAATGTATCAATCGCTCTCCTATATCCACCAGAGAAATCCTTTCATGAAAACACACATACAAAATATGCGTTTGCTCAGCCAATCAGTCTCTGTTTGCCAGTGCTTGTTTGATGTTGGTACTGGCTTTGTTACTGCTAGTAGTGGAGTGACGCATGCATTGGCTAACTTATTAGTGGTGGACAGTCATCTTGGAATGTTATTTTGTATGCTTCTAATATTGCCATTGGCTTGCGTATAGATGCAAGATGAGGGCCATCTTAGAACGGGTTAACAACCAGTAGACAAATAGAATTTTTTACCATTCCATGATGGTCGTTTCATTGCTAGGAACTAGGTGGTGAGCAGCAGGGGGATACAATGGAGAGCGCAATAGGGAAGTGAGAAGAGAGGGAGACACTGTGCACCAGCAGTGCGTGGGGTGGCAAAAATAATAGGGGATGTATAAGGAAGGGTAGAGAGTGAGATACGCAGCCTTCGAGAAAGAGAGGAGGGAACAGAACATGCACTCCCAGTAAGTGCAAAAGTTAAAATGCCACAGAAACTTTCATAAAGAAAATGTGTTTCATGATCAGTGGAAGGATATACTCTACCTATCAAAAACACCTGGTGAAACCTTAGTGCTCCACTGGTACGACAAGCACAAGAACAGGAAGGAAAGCCACTGAACCAGGAGCAGGATTTGAAATAGACAAGAAAGTCATTATATACTAAGCAAAAAGTATGCAAAACCCATTCTCTGTATATGTTCAATTATTGGTTATAATGCAGTCTACTATAGACATCTATACCAGTCTTCAACATGAGCACAAAAACATGGCCACACATTTCAAGCAAGCCAACAGGGAAAATGCCTTAAACTGCGACTTCTAGTTGATTTCACTTAATATTACTCAAATGTTAATACAACATTTTGGTGATAAGAAGACCACCAACATCAAGGCATAAAAATTGCAACAAAATCATACATGTTGTAAAGTTTTAATTTACCTGGAGAGCACATGGCATAGTAAATCTAAAAATAGAATGAAAAATGAAAACAGTTATATAACGAAACACATCACTGTCGTTCTATATAGCATTGTATATCATTTATCAAATCAGTCTTTATTTCGATATTTTCAATCATTAAAGACACAGCAAGACAGTACAGTACAAACCTTCAGAAATGCATATTGTATAATTGCAAAATGCAAAAAAAGTTCTTTTAAAAATTCATAAAATGGTAAAATGTTAAAAATCTGTAACATAGGATAAGTTAAAAAAAAATTATAGTTAAATATCACTGACTTTTTCTCAGTGATATATTATGAGTGACCTGGGTAATACACATTTCCATATTCCCATTTACATGAATGGGTAGAACTGGAACACGATCCTGTTACACATCAACAGATAACCATTGGATGGTATGTGATATATGCTTAACATTTCTATTATGTGGAATTGCCACTCATTGCACCTTGTTTCTTCAGATTATTAGATCGTTTGCCCCACGACCAGCTAAGGAATTTGGCTATAGCTATTGCTATGTTTTCATGCGTGTTGGTCTTGTGTACTCGATCTAGTGGCCAGGTTTTGGCAGATCGGCTTGAGCCATTTGTCTTTAGGGCATTTGTACGCTGGACATATGAACAGGATATGGGGGATTGACTCATTGGTAATTTGGCATGATGGACATTTGATACTCGTTATGTTTTTACTTTTTTCAGTAAATGGTTTTATCGGAAGTGAGCAAACCCTAAACTGATGGTACAATTTCCTGTCACATGGTTTGGTTATAAAGTTCCAGTAAGCCTCAAACTGAGTATCGTACTTGTGCTCCAAGAATTTACCCGAAAGGGAAGTGTTCTGGACGGATGACATACACTTTATTTTAGCCATATTCATGTAAGCTTCCTTAAAGGCTTTTTTCGGTGGAAATGTGCTACCTATTGGATCCTCCCACAAGTGGCTGAACCCCATATCTACCAATGTTCTCTTAATTTTGTGTAACTATGTAATTTTGCAGGATGTATCGGCTTCTCTTACATGATTAAGTGCATTCGCAAAGGGTAACAGCTCCGGAGTAGTCCAGAACCTTCTCCAATATGCTATGGGCTTGAACCGAGCTATCTCCTCTATTTCACAGCAACCCAAGTCTAAATATAGGGGTTTTAGGGGGGTTGATTGTGGGAGTCCAGTTGAAACTCTCAGGAACTTGTTCTGGGATGTTGTTAAAGGTGTTATATTTTCAAAGCCCCAAAGCTCGGCACCGTATAGGATCGAGACCCTAACTTTGGCATTATATATTGTTAATGCGGGGCCAACCGGCTTTGTTTGCGAAAGCCGGTGCTCTTTTAGTAAGACACCTGCAAGTTGGGCGTGCCTTAGGGCCAATATATCAATTTGGGGTTTTCAGTTTAGCTTCTTTTCCAAGATTACCCCCTGGTACGTAAAAATATCGGTTTGTTCCAGCTGAGCATTGTCCAGGTAGACGCTCCCTTTCACCGCTTTCCGTTTATATAAAACCATCAATTTTGTTTTGTCTACGTTGACTACAAGCTCATGATCACTGCAGAAGGCCTTAAATCTGTCTAGAGCTTGTTGCAAGCCTTTCTGTGTTTTAGATATAAGAGTATCATCTGCAAATATTAAAAGGGGTACCTTCATGCCAGCTACTGAGGGTGCATCTGTGGGATATGTGGAATAAAAATTAACTACCCTGTTAATAAACAATGTAAAAAGGGTAGGGGCCAGGCCGCACCCTTGACAGACACTTTTTGTTACCGGTAACCTATCCTTGATCATTCCCTGAGAACCCAGCTGATCTGTGAGTAGTTAGACTCGTGCAGTTTGACAATTAAAGCAAGGAGTTCTGGTGGCATCCCTGATTCCTTCAGGGCATCCCAGAATTTATTGCAGGGGACCAAGCAAATGCAGATTTGAGATCTATAAATGCTTCATACAGGGTACCCCCAGCAATAAATACAGTGCACCAGTAGAGCAGCATAAATCTAAAAACCTGGTCTATAGTGCTGACGTGCGAACGGAATCCAGCCTGAAGTGTTGATAAAATATCATGTTCGCATATCCATGTTTGAGTTTGACTCAGTATGAGCCTGCCAATGATTTTTTGGATCGAATCTATTAGGCTTATAGGCCTGTAGTTGCTTGGGCATGTACGATCCCACTTTTTGTAAATTGGTATTATTTCTGCTCCATGCCAGGAGTCTGGGATGGGAGCCCCTCTGGCTATTGCATTTACTAGTATATGGATATACTTAAGCTAAATGTTAATACAACATTTTGGTGATAAGAAGACTCCCAACATCAAGGCATAAAAATTGCAACAAAATCACACATGTTGCAAAGTTGTAATGTAGCTGGAGAGCACATTGCATATTAAATCTAAAAATAAAATGAAAAATGAAAACAGCTATATAACGAAAGACATCACTGTCATTCTAAATAGCATTGTATATCATTTATCACAATGTTGCGCTCAAGCAAAAAACTATTTACATAGTGATTATAAATATTCAAACAAAAACCTCGTTTGTCAAAGATAAGATGCTTAATACTTCCATATATTGATTGATTATTCACCACACTTAGTTATCATAACCATCAAAAGACATAGAATCAAGACAAATCATTTCAAGAAATGAATTCACAAAACCATAAACAAAGAGAAGAGTTTATTTGTGATTCTTGAAGACCTGACATTAGATGTCTCCATGTCGCTTATTTAATACAAAAGTTTGATTCAATTTACTAAGTTGCACTTTACAACAAAGTCATTCGGTCTTACATGAGACTTAGCGCGAACAATCAAGTATTACTCATGCTCCTCTGATTGGATAGTTAATATGAAAACAAATAATTTTAATATTGAGGAGCAAATTCTTACTCATGTATGTAGTCCTTTGACCAACCCTCCATTTTGGAAAAAGTACATAGTTCTTTCAGTGTAAATGTATGTACATATGGACTTTTTATGCATATAGCAAGAACGTAACCAAAAGGCAGCAGCTATACAGGGCCAAAGTCTATGGTACATCCGGCCGGACCAAACCAGCTCAATTCTCAAGAGAAGAGGTGACCTATTATTATGCCAGTATCTTCTTAAATGTAGACTAGTCATGTTATATTAATTGCATAATTCACCAACCTAGTGAAGTGCCATTAATATAATGATATTCTTTTCTCAGTTATAATTTGTTAAATACACCAAAGAGATGTCAAAGTACAAGAAACAAATAACACAATGAAAAAGTTAGCTAAAAAGGTTGAAAACGTATTGATCTTGTTTATTTTAAACTTTATTTGCTTTAGATATATAAGAGGATAATACAAACTCTCACCCTACATTGTTGATACTGTAGTACCTATTTAACCTGCATTCAAAAGATAAAGGAATATCTGCTACATTTTATATCCTGCAAAAGTCCAAGAATGCACACATTATGAGCAACAAGTGTGAGCATTCAGTTGCTTTAGAGAAGGACACTTGGGCTCCCCAATTACAACTGACAACATGGCCTCACAACAGTAACCATATTGTATGGCTTTTAAATCGCCACAGTCTAGGTGGGGAACAACCTTTACAACGCAACTTTTACAACGCACTACCTTTACAACGCATTTTTTACAACGCATAATCCATTACAACGCATGACATTACAACGCATGACACTACAACACATTTTTAAAAACTACCTTTACAACGCATTCCATTACAACGCATACTACCATTACAACGCATACCATTACAACGCATAATATTACACTAAACTATCCAACACTTACCCTACTGTTGCACCCCCTGGAGTTAGAATAGTAATTTTTACCCCTATACTATCCAACACTTACCCTACTGTTGCACCCCCTGGAGTTAGAATAGTAATTTTTACCCCTATACTATCCAACACTTACCCTACTGTTGCACCTCCTGGAGTCAGAATAGTAATGTTTACCCCTATACTATCCAACACTTACCCTACTGTTGCACCCCTGGAGTTAGAATAGTAATTTTTACCCCTATACTATCCAACACTTACCCTACTGTTGCACCCCCTGGAGTTAGAATAGTAATTATTACCCCTATACTATCCAACACTTACCCTACTGTTGCACCCCCTGGAGTTAGAATAGTAATTTTTACCCCTATACTATCCAACACTTACCCTACTGTTGCACCCCCTGGAGTTAGAATAGTAATTTTTACCCCTATACTATCCAACACTTACCCTACTGTTGCACCCCCTGGAGTTAGAATAGTAATTTTTACCCCTATACTATCCAACACTTACCCTACTGTTGCACCCCCTGGAGTTAGAATAGTAATTTTTACCCCTATACTATCCAACACTTACCCTACTGTTGCACCCCCTGGAGTTAGAATAGTAATTTTTACCCCTATACTATCCAACACTTACCCCACTGTTGCACCCCCTGGAGTTAGAATAGTAATTTTTACCCCTATACTATCCAACACTTACCCTACTGTTGCACCCCCTGGAGTTAGAATAGTAATTTTTACCCCTATACTATCCAACACTTACCCTACTGTTGCACCCCCTGGAGTTAGAAAAGTAACTTTTACCCATATACTATCTAATACTTACCTTAAATGCAATTTAATATTATGCGTTGTAATGGCATGCGTTGTAAAGGTATTATGCGTTGTAATGGAAATGCGTTGTAAAGGTAGTTTTTAAAAATGCGTTGTAGTGTCATGCGTTGTAATGTCATGCGTTGTAATGGATTATGCGTTGTAAAAAATGCGTTGTAAGTGCATGCGTTGTAAAAGTGTGCGTTGTAACGTCATACATCCAGTCTAGGTGTTACCTTATATGAGAGTAATCTTACTCTCAAAACAATTAACATTCAAACACTGAAAACAATATTTTAATATGTCTCATAAAGGATATTGCTTTTACTGCATATTTTACATATTCTGTATATACTAAAAGAGAAACCTAAACTCAGTGACAAGCAACCAAAACTGGTGTCAACTAGGGTCAGTCTGGTAATGGCTCAACATGCAAAGTGCATCCAACATATGCACCTGGAGGTATAAGTGTCTTGAAGTTACCAGTTCTACTTACTAGTTGAGCGCGCACCCTGAAGATCAAAGCCAAGATATCAATGGCACAGAAAATCGAGGACAAAATATCAAAAACAAAATATCGACAGCTATGTAGGTATGGATTTTCTATACCAAAAACCACATATATGTACTGTTGTGATGTAGATATCACCAAGGCTCGGTGATGTGGAGTTAGGAAGAGTAAATCGTTAGCTCCCCGTATGCGCTCAGCTTTTGATATTTTGCCCCTCGATATTCTGTGCATGATATTCTTGTAGGTCAATATTCTGGGGGTCCATATGGAGTAGTACAACCACTGGTTTGTCATTTTAACTCTAGGTGTTGCCGGACTTTTCATGATACATTGATAAGGTGAGAAGCTCCTTTTGCATTTTAAACAATAATGTGACAATAATGTGACTGACCCAAAATGTCCCCCATTCTTTAACATTTATGTATGAATCACTACTCCGTTACACATACTTGACATATGAACATTTCCATCTGGAAGTCACTATAGCAAATAAAACAAATTGTGAATCAGACTAAAAATAACCAGTGTGGGGGAGAGTATAACCTCTGCAAAACATATAATTTCTCAATTTTGCCCTGCATCTCCAAACACCACCAGGCACACTCCTCTAACCAAACTGACATGAGCCCGGTAGAAGAAGGCACCTTGGGCGGTAAATAAAGCATCAGTGAACCCTCACCTGTTGCTTCTTTAACTGTAAATGTCTCCTAGAAGAATAAAGAATACTTTCCCAGAAGCATAAGCAAAAGCTCCTGGAGGGGGCATATGTAAGTTACACTATGCAATTTTTAAATAGTGCTTGCCATCAATTGCTTGGCCTGTGATCTATCCATACACCAATCCTGAAGTGACTGAGCACACATTGGCCTGTAGTTTTGGCTTCTCACTAAAGTGGTGTTGTAGAGAGAGATGAGTCTTGTGTTCTGCCATCCACACCTTTGTGTAGTAATGTAGTTTGGGGTTATTTCAGCACTAGGAGATGTGAGTCTTCTGACCCTCTGCCTAACTTTTATGCGATGTAAAGGTGTTGTCTGTCAGTGTGGTTTTCCCTTAGCTATGATATTAGTGAATGGTTGTGAGAGTAGTAGTAATGCGGTGTATGTACCAGCATAGGCGTTCTGAAGAAGAACCAGTCATCAGGAGGAAGGTGCTGTGCCTGCTCTATTCCATGAACACCAGAGTGGTATACCTTTGCTAGCTAATATGGTGGCACTAGTCATTTGATACTGGCATTCATGGTCCATCACATTCTCTCTTGGACACCCAACTTGATTCTAAATTCTCATTTAGGTTGGGAAGCATGAGGGTGTCCTTGATTGGAGATGAGCTTGTAGATTCCCTTTCATTTTAAGGATACGTGGACCTTTTTCAAATTCAGAATTGCAATGCATATAGATTGTGTCAGCGTGAACATCAATAGAACCATAATTTCCCCGTTACAGAGTCACGTCCATTGGCGGCAGTGCACAAGCAGTGGCAGTGCAAGCTTTTCTGTGCTCTGTGCTGCTCCACGAAAGGCTGATCGTGCTCGTCACCCACCAATGACTACACTACCGAAGCTGTCCAAGATACCACTCAATGTAAATTGTGATTGCCTTTTCCCTATTCCCAGTCCTTCCGCCTAATTTTACAAGCGTCATTGAGTACTCGACAACCACTTTTACTAATTGTTAGACTGCTCATTGGAAAATGTTTTAACTAAAGTCTAAGGGATATTTTGTTGTCGTTCTAGGTCATCCTCCAAGAAAGGACGACGCAGGTAAGACCTTGGAACTTTGTGATAAGTTGTAATATGTGTTTTGGTCATTTGTCTAGCTGTGGAGTTTCATGAGTTTAACTGCTGTTTGCGATGTACACATCAGTCATTATGCTACCAGGGATAAAGTGCATAATGTTCAATGTCCTAAAATAGTGTTTGAAATTTAACATCAGGATTGGTCCAATTTTGACATTGCATCAAAATCAGCCAATCCCATGTCTGACTAGACCTGATCACACGTGCCCACATTCATAAAATGTAGTGGTATTAGACATTTTTCATTCCCTTACAAAAAAATGCTTGTCATCAGTAAAGCAAAACAGAACATTTAAGGGCATATTTGCGAGCCCTGTATGCAAGAACGACACAACCCAAAAATGGGATTTATGACGCCATGCGTGGTCACTTTGTGTGGCCCTGAGTGGCTTTATAAATCTCGAGCAATGCAACGCAGTGCACATCACTGCACTGCGTTACTCTGCCCCAGAGAGGCATTCCATGGGTGTTATGTGGATGTTCCCAAGCAACAGCCATGGATTTTGATGCATTCTCAAATTTACCAGAAGTGGTAGATCTGGGAATGCGCCCAAAAATGTGCCTCCCCAGATGAGGTGGAACCAGGAGAAAAATGTTTACTTCTCCTTGTTTTTTCCTCTTTCTATGTTTGACGAATTCTGTAGCACACATAGAAAGAGTAAAATGCCCCAGGGGATTGTTTTTTGCAGGAAAGTGACCCTTCCTGCACAAAAGCAATCCACCTTACAACACAGGCACCCTTGCACTATGGTGCACGGGTGCTTGTGTTGGCACTAGGGAGCCAAACCGGCAGCAGGGTAGGAGAAAAGGCGCAGCACTGTGTGACAGTGTCATAGATATGCCCCTTAATTTTCCTTCTTTCTTCTTACATTAATAAAAGGAAATAATTGTACCTTTCCATACAGACCAAAATTGTGTTCTGACAGGGGTGTCACTGGCGTAACAAAACTCGAGGGGGCCTCCATGTAATACACGTGGAGGGGCCCCCTCTGGGTTCAATCAGGAGCTCTGCAGCCCGAGGTCTGTGCTGAGGGGGCCCCCTGGAGCTTAGGGCCCACGCACCATGGGGGCTGTGGGGGCCTGTGTTACGCCCCCGAGGGGCGTACTGCAGACTCCGACAGCTCCTACGGTACAGCAGGACCCTTCCCCACAGGAATCCTCCATCCAGGGGCGTAACACAGGCCCCTGCAGCTAAGGGGGCTCTAACCCTTCAGTAGCTCCCCCGCTCAGTCACAGCCCAGTGATTGTCTGTGGGATTGTCAGGGGGGCTCTCATCACATTCTGCAGGAGAGCCTCACCATTTTGCGTTACGCCACAGTCGGCCCAGGACGTCTGCATGTAAGCAAACCAGGAAGCCAATACAAACATGGAGGGGTCTATAATATTCAAGATTATTAAGGAGACAACAGAATTTTACCTAACACCACTGGTACCGGGCTGTCAAGAAATTAGCATTTGTTCCTATAGCTGCTACTGACTGGTTAGTGTGCGGGCATTTCATTTTAATTAATCTACAGCAGCCTTTGATGGTGATGTTAAGGATGAGATTGCAGTGATGTTCGCCCTTTACAGAGTCAATGCTCTGTAATTTGTTTCACTCATAGGCTCTCGGGAGACACTCCTCTAATACAGAACACTTATAATTTCATATCTCCAGAGCCGCTTCAATGTTCCAAAAGCTATTGCTGCGGCTGCAGCTGAGGAACGCGCTCAGCGGAAGAAAGCGCCCCCTGGGCGCGTTTCATGCCCAATCAGTCTTGGAGGCCTCTAACAATCAAATCACTCTCCTCTCCTGCACTAAGGGTGACGCCACCCTCCTAGTTGTGTGAATCCTCACAAGGCCGTGAACTCTCCCGCTTCTTTGTATGCTTCCTGGCCAATCCTCTCCGCGCTTGCAGGCCCACCCCTCATTTGCAGTCTGACATGTCACTCACAGCCCCTTCAGAACTAGGGTCTGATCCATCTCTTGAAGGTTACCATTCCACTCCTATTCAGGCCCACTGCCTCTTCTTACCCACTTCTGAACTTCCTGGTCTATTCCACTCCTCAGCGCCCTTTTAGAAATAGACCCAAGCCTGGCATAACATGATTAGTTACACAAAATAGATTTACAACAATCAAGGGTGAAATAGGAATCCCTGTTACTCCCTATTTTGGCGTTAATACTTGGTGTTAGTAGTTTAATATTAGGGAGAATGTATTGTAGGTGTCTTCCGGCTCCACCTACTGGTGAGTTACAGTTTGCATTTCCACTTCTCGCCATGCACACAGATGCCCCTACTCTGCTCCATTGATCAAAGCTGCTCCTTCTCCTCTTTAGTCTTAGGGGCAGATTTACAAGCCCTTTGCGACACTTTTACGCCGCTGTTGCGTCACTATGTGACATATTTACAACGTGACACATCGAGTGAGATGCGTCACGTTTTAAAGCCCTGCGCTACATTATACCTGCGTCAGGTATAATGTATGCAGGGTGGGCGTTCCATCGCAAGGAAGCCCCTTAAACGTGACGCAGTGAAATTTACAAGATTTCAATGAGTCACTTTTACGTCCCAGTTGCGTCAAATCCTTACGCCTGCTTGAAGAAGGCATAAGGAGTGACGCAGCAAATAAGGTATAGGGCACCCCTGAGCAGTGCTGGAGTTGCGTCACGCTTGCGACACAACTCCAGAACTGCGTCACCCTTACGGCGACAGATGCGTCACACATCTGTCTATCATTGCGCCACGGTGCGCTGCATTGTGAATGCGGCGCATCCATGGTGGCGCAAGGGGCTTTCTGAGTCACGCAAAATAACTGGCGCATCCCTGCTAATATGCAGGGATGCGCCAGTTATAGTAAATCTGGCCCTTAGATGGCACATCCAACTCTATCCATATCCATAGATACCTCTGACCTCATATACGCTCACCCTGCAGCTGTAACACCCAGAACACGGGAAAGCGCCTGTAGTTGAGCGTCTCCCAGACCATTGAGTCCTCCCGGATGGGTTTCCCAGACTTTACCCTCTTCCCAGCTCAGATTTTACAGTCTTGCTATGGCTTCTTTGAAGGCCATCCCTTGTAAATGACGTAAACAACATAAATATAACCCATATTTAAATTGAAGGTGATCCATGAGCAGAACCTTCAATTTATCCCTCAATAAGGGGAAGCTCACCTCAATTTCCAATTTTAGCTCTTCGCCCATAAATGCTTGTGATTTTCCTTTATTGCTAGAGAAACAATTCCAGCAGCACATGTTGTGACTGCAGACATAAATATGCATGTATTATTCAAAGGACAATGTGTTTTTAAGTGGTGTCATAGAAAGACCACAGCTCTCTGGGGATCTGTTTCCACATATTTGAATACATCTATGTGTCATTTGTATGGCACAAACCTAGTCAAAATGCTTTGCAGTACTGTACAGAGTCAAAGGCAAGCATACAGTCAATGAGTGATTGGAGGGGCAGCTGGCTTCTGGAAGCAGCAGTGTACTGTTACTGCATGTGCTGCTGATTTTCAATCTAGAATCGCAGTGCGTTCTGATTTGCAGCTTGAATTGCCCTCAATGCACTTAGATGTGAATATGAAAATGAAGCCTGAATTACAGCCTCACACTCAGGACTGTGGTCACTTGAGTGGGATCACATTAATGAAAGATAGAGAACTAAGTCGTCCAATCAGGAGCAAGGGGCTGATTCAAAGTCCACTCTAGGGCTGATTCAAGGCCCACTCTAAGTATATGTAATGTATTGGAAAAAAATAGGTCTACCTTCAGACAAGTAAAGCTACTTGTAGCAGAGACTTGATAAAGACCCAATCACCCATTTCCAGAACTAGTGGCGTAAAGTGAAATGAGGATGTCGCCCTGTAAAAGGCTGCGGATGGCCTGGAGAATGTCACGGGTGGTTAAAACAAGGCTTTGGGTTGGACAGAAGGCTCCTTGACGTGTGGTGGTCGTCCTGCACTGAAGTGGCTTAAGGCACTGCTTTATACCCCTGGTCACAACGTCCATTGCTTAAGGAATGTTTGCCTCATGTTTGTGGAGTGTTTGTTGAGTTCATGGTCTGGGAAGAATATCAAGGTCTTTTTCTTCTTCGTCTCTAGTTCCTCCAGCCCAAAGAGCAAAAGCAAAGAAGAAAGAAAACACAGAAAACAGTAAGTTGATTCCATCTTTTCAGTTCCAGGGGAGCATACAATCACAAACCTAACATGCAGCTCATTAGTGATCAGGCTGCATCTTAGTATTGTCCCAGTCGCTGTACTTTATTTCTTTCTTTGGGCAGGAGTTTGCCAGGGGTCAGCACCAGAATTCATTGCAGCACTGAAACTGACTGGAGGTGCTTGCATTCAGGATTGCACTGGGTGTGTGATGGCCAGACTGTTGTACATTTTGCATGAAAGAACCACTGATGCTGCAAAAGTATTGCTAAACGTGAGTGATTTGTACACACCTTTATTTCAAGTTGGCATTGCGGCCACGGAAAAGGCGAAGTGGCACCAGTGCCTTACTAGGCTTCTCCGAAGCCCCATCTCAGCTGCAAGCCAAGAGAAACACTGACTTGCCTCTGACTGATTGGTCTGCACCAAGTGGTGCTGAGGCACCACTTACATTCCTGAGTGCCACCAGCTGAACCAGTCATTGATGGGGATACCTCAGACCAGATTTGGAAGCCAATACAAGACATGTAGGAGCTCTCAAGTTAACCTATGGCAGGGACGTAACTCATTCAGTCATGATTTATTTAATATAACTCTAGTAGTTGTAGCTTAACATTCGTTACACAGTCTGGACTACAAATACCAGAATGTAGCAGGAAAGCGAGCACTACATAAGCCCCTGCCACCAGAACTACTCTGCATCAATCATATCACCATAAATGTGGAATTCTTCTTACTTTCACCAAATGACACAGTGCATATATCGGTGACTTTGCAGTGCTGCTGAAGACATCTGGTAGGAGATGAATTAAGTGATGTGCAGCGCAACAAGGATGACATGAAAACTATGTTGGGGAAATGAATGAACAATAGGGATGGTATGAGTAATGTGCAATGCCAGCAGCAGGAGTTTGAGGCAACTGCTAAATACATCTTTGGACCAGCCACTTACTTTTTTTGTTACAAATTAGTTGAAATTTGCCTTAATCTTCTATATGAAAACATTCTTGCTTCTTGTAGGTACTTATAGAACTAACTCATCTTCCAATTTGTCAATTTCATGTGACATGCATCATGTGGTTTTGCTGATGACGACAACAAACACACTAAGGTCATTCCTCACTTGTGCTTGGCGCCTGGTCGAAAAGTTCAACACCGAGAACAAGATGTTCTACCATTGTCTCGGTGCAAGCTCCAATATTGAAGAGGCTGATCAAGGTTTATCAATTATACCAAAAGCAACTGTAGGTGTAATGTCATACTAGGCCAATGCAGAGGTCTATACCTGTTGCTAAAGACTATGAACCTGAGTTATAGGCATGAGTTGGAGGCAAGGGCCTATAACGTGAAGGAGAAGGCCTTCAACAACCGCCTTAGCTTGAGCCAGAGGGGCCCTAACGCTGCTAAAGCAATCCACCCAATGGGGGTTGATTGTTCTAAATTAAAGAGGGAGAAACAGAAAGACTAGCATTGGAATGCTAGAGCAGGAGGTCCAAACCAGCCATTATTGGACCTCAGCTGCTTCATTATCTTCAATGGAGCTCTCAACATTCCAATGTTTTAATTCGGATTAGAATAAAGTTTTAATAGGGTGGGTGGGCAAAGGATAGAGAATTGCAATGATTTAGGATCATGGTGTATACAGCAGAATATATGTATTGCATATAACCAGCATTCAAAGTATTTCCAAGAGTTCACAAAGGGATTTAAAACCTACACCAATTAATATTAGTATTCCTAATGGGAGCTGATTACATCACTACTGTTCTTCTGTGCAGAATAGGGATCATTTGTCATCAGAAATGTGTTAAAGCCCGCTAATGACCACATGAAGGAGTTTGTTTGGGAAACGAAACTATAAATACATTTTGTAAATTCTTAAAAGCCCCTGACTACCTTGGTTCTCATTAGGAAACTAATGAAACAGATTCGATCACAATGGAACTGGTTAATTAAGGGGAAATCGTTGCAGAAGTTCAGAGTAAATAAATGACTCAGTCCCTTTGATCTCTCATACTGCGAGTTGGTCAATATGTGCACCAAACTAAAGCACACTACAAATCACCCTTAAAGTCAATAGTAAATTTCCAGGAGAAAGAGACTGCAGAAGATTCACAAGCCCAACATCACACAGATATTCAAGGCAACTAATTTGGTGGTCAGAAGCTCAGAGCCATTTTAAGGTTTGGTCAAAGTGGCCAATTGTCCAGGGCTCCCATTTTCCAAGGTGCCTCTGCCTTTTTCTCTGTCACAACCTCTTTTCCTCTCTGGCGCCTTCAATGTCTGACTCTCTAACGGTAACTTCCTAACCACTCCCTACATTTCTGCCTATCTTTCTTTCTCTACTCACTTAAAAATTGCTCTGTCATCTCTCTCCTTCCCTAATCATACGCCTATCTACCTCCCTCTAATTTACTGTTCTTGTTACCTCACTCTGAGTACCTTTCCTCTCTCTCTACCTGTTTCCTCTGTTTTTAGCTCATCTTCCTCTCTCTCTCTCTCTCTCTCTCTCTCTCTCTCTCTCAAAAGCTCTATCGTGTGGTACGTCCTCTCTCTAGCTCATTGATCTCCAAATCCCTGACCTTTTCTCCAGGGGGGTTGACACATGACCCCACATTCCCCACATTGCGGAGGAGGCAGGGCACCTCATCTTGGCCATGGGCCGGAGACTCCCAACTTTGCACTCCCCCACTGTATGTAATGTCTGTGATCTATCTCTGTGCCTCTTCTTTCTCTGTAGAGAGGGGTTTTGGTGTGAGGTCCCAATTGCCTGTATGTGAGTGAGTTAAAATAAGCTCTGAGTCGGGACGAGGGTGGCTCTCCCTACCCCTGTATGCTGTTTCTCCTGCCTGAAAGAGAGACTGTCATCTATAGAGCAGTGACTACCATATGTGGGCATGCATATCTGCCCCTTTTACCCTGAAACTTTCCAACTAGGCCCACCATCCAGTGTCAATTGGACCCATTCTGAAAAAGTCCACTTCAAACCTGCCCTCACTTGTGCTCTACGATATTGGCCTTGGGAGCTCCCCCACCCAGTCCAGTCAGTGTGAGGCTGAGACAGCGTGCAGCAACCCACTGGCTGCCACCCAAAGCCTGGGGAGCTTATTTACAAGCCCATTGCCCTGCTGGTGCGTCACTTTTTTTGACGCACTGGCAGCAGAATGAGCTTGCCCCTATTTACAAGGCCACGTAAATTCACCCTGCAGGACTTTTCATGGCCTTGTAAATATGGGCCCCTTTCAAGCATTATGCTGCATGAAAGAGGCATTCCAAGGGTGCTACTGTGGGTGTTCCCACGCAACATTTATGGAACTTGATGCATTCCCTGAGTTACAACATTTAGTAAAACTGGGAATGTGTCAGAATCCTACGCCCCCTCAGGAGAGGAATAGCAATGGCATAACGAGGAAAAATGCTTTTATTTCTCCCTATTCTTTCTGCTTTCTATGCGTGCTGCAGAAGAAGAGGAAAATGCCATTAAGTATTGTTTTTGTACAGGAAGGTGTCCCTTGCTGCACATAATCAATCACCCCTGCAGTACAAGTACCCCTGGAAATTGACGCAAGGGAATCTGCGCTGGCGCATGGCAGCCAGTTGTACACCAGTGCAGGGGAAAGCACAGGGATGAGTCCTATTGTTGTTAATACGCGCATCCATGTGCTTTGAAAAATGACACAGCTTGACGCAGCGAAACGGCTTGCGGCACCATACTGAATCATTTCCTTAAAGAGGAGGTCCTGGCTGTGCACTGCATCAGTGACCCCACTGTATGGAAATGGGGTAACTCAGGCCTGCCACAGACTAGGCAGACCCAACACAGCAGAGTTTATGTATCCTGCCTTTTTGTCTCCAGGCCATGCATCATCTATAGCCTACATGGAAATCTCGAGTTCAACCCACTGAGCTATGTTTCCATATGTCCACATTAACCTGGTGCCTGCTTGCAGTATAGATGGATTCAAATAGCCACAAGCCCGGGGTACCTCCACTAGGGAGAATCTTGGAAACTTGTGAAAACTCTTGGAACTCAGTGAGCTCCATGCTGCCCTGGAAGGCGGCCTTAGGTCACATCTTTCGATGTTTAAAGGGCATTCGGCTGCAGACATTGTCTGGGTCGACATTCAATCGATAGACGTCCCACGGATCGGGTCCTGCACAGTAAACACAGACACACTATCGAGATGAATCTATGCAGATAATAAATAACCTGCGATACCTAACAATCTGACCTGCCTGGCCTTGGGAAAGGAAGCAGCAGTGGAAAGAAAGGAAGCTCTTCAGGGCCTAGGATGGACACAAGCTGCTTTGGCACTTGAAAGCTAAAGGGAAGGATCTCCCGGGCATTTTAACTCTAGAGGGCACCGTCTCTGGCATTGAGGCTTTCAAGGGCGCCCAGTCTCTGGCACTACTACCTCAAAGCACAATGGTTTCTTCCAGTCAGAGCAATGGCCCTTTTATGACAGTGGGTGATAGAACTACTGCTCTTCATTAAGATGGTGTTGCAATGTGTTCCTCAGTGACAAATTGCAACATTTGGTAACTTAAATCATTTTCTGGGACAGTAACTTCACAGGTGGTGGTTGTAGTATCTGCTAATGTTGTGGCATGAGGCTGGCTGAGGACAGGAGTGTCATGGGCCCTAATGCAAAGAAGGAAGTGTCCCCCGGCTGCTGTTTGAATTACAAAATAAAGCAATCTCGAGGTTGCATTGCCCCCCTCAGGCCTCAAGGCCCTGGTGTCATAGCACCTGCTGCTCCAGTGTAAGATGCGCCCCTGGGTGAGTGGCCAGCATTGAGTTCTCTGCAACTGGTGGGCCAAGCGTGTCCCTAGTGGGGCTACAGGTTCCCATCAAATGCAGGCTGCACTTCAAAAGGCAGTGACTGTCACGCCCTTGTGGCTGGCAGTACAGGGCCAGACTGACTGTAGCGGGCACTGGGCGTTATCCCGGTGGGCCCGAAGGGTGGGGTCCAGTTTTGGACCCTTGGAGGCCGATTCTGTTACTGGGGGTCAGTTTTGCAGCAGTGTTGAAATATTGGCCTCCTGTAACAAAAGCATGAACTCACTAGCACTGCCCCCCCCCACCCCCCGCTACCAGGGCCGGTCAAGCAGATTGGTAGGGCAGGTTGCTGTTCCCAGTCCGGCCATGGCCTGCACTGGCAATGTCCAACATCCTGAACTCTAGGATTAAGCAGGCTGAAAAATACAACGTGCTCTCACACTGCACCCATGCCCGGACCAGCACTATGCAACACTTGGACAATCAGACCGCCTGTGCTATGATTTGATCTAAGACATGGCATGCTTCCATAATACTCTATTGTGCTGATTTACACAGGGGCATATCATCGAGGCGCCGCGATAAAATTATCGCCGCTTTAGCGTCCGTTTTCGGGCGAAAAGCGGCGAGAATTTTATCGCACTAACAGCATGCACACGCTAAAGCGTGTTCCCATGCCACAGCGCTGGTTTCCCTAACACCCATCTTTGCATCGCCAATGAGATGCAAAGTGGGCGTACTCTGCCAAACTTACGTGGAGAATGTCGCTAACCGACATATCTCCAATTATCAATGTAATCGCTAACCGGCTTAGCAATCATAAAAGTAGCGCTAACCATGCTTAATGCAGGTTTCTTTACGC
Source organism: Triturus cristatus (assembly GCF_964204655.1). Classification (NCBI taxonomy): domain Eukaryota; kingdom Metazoa; phylum Chordata; class Amphibia; order Caudata; family Salamandridae; genus Triturus; species Triturus cristatus. The sequence continues at coordinate 353,106,607 of NC_140594.1, forward strand.
CTGCTTACAACCTGACTTAGCCATGATTTCCAATGGAAGGTGGATATTATGGCTAAGCCTGCCCTGCCCTGCCCTATCATCAAGCTATCGCTGTTCCCTGTGTGATTATCTCTGGATTTCCAGCGATAATCGCACATTCAGCATCTATCGCTTGGATTTTTATCACTTTGGAGATAAGCGTCGCTGATAGCGAGCTATCTCAGCGATAAAATCTAGCAATAGCCGGCAATATTTATCCTCGCGCTAAGCGCGCTTAGCGATAATTATCGCTGGCTGTTGCTGATATGCCCCACAGTTTCCTCGACTTAAATTACTGAAACATTCACCAAGATCTCACCATGATCCCGTGTGTCTGTGGCATGCACTAGTGTCTCAATAAAAAAACAGTCGTAGAGCTCTCATAAGGCGCTTTTGCCCAGACCAATATAGTGCACTGGCACTGAACACTGACCTCCACAAGCGCTTTTATCCCAGTAGTGAGGTATTCACAGTGCTCGAAAGAGAATCATTTAGGAAAACAGATGCATTGCAGGGTGATGTTCACTAGTGCAACTAAATGGTAAACCCTGTGTAGAGGGTTGTTAAATGCATGTAAAGAGTTAAAAGGCATTTGTACAAAAATGCATGCTGGTTCAGTGGGTTGATGCATCCACTCCCAAAACCTGTCCTTGACCTCATCCTCCTGACAGGCTGGAACCCAGCAGATGGCTGCACTCAGCCCTTCATCTTTCCGAGGTTGGTAAAATTAGTACGGTTGAGTAACAATGAGCATATGTGCCAAGAGAGCCAAAGGTTAACATGTGCTTTATAAATGCACCTTATCTTACATTAATGCTCGCTAGAATAGACCAGGAAGCTCGTACAATATCATTCTATCCTGAGTTGAAAGGCGCTTTAGCATCTCATTGCTGTGGCCCTCTCAGCGCTTTAAAAGTAAATATAGCTCAGTGGATCTCAAACGGAGAGTTAACGCATTTAGGGGCATATTATCAAGCACAGCGTTAAAATTATCGCCGCTTTAGCGGTTGAAAACTGCCGCCAAAGCGGCGATAATGGGCTTGATAATATGCCGCAGAGAATTCCAATAGAAGCCCATGTTGACACCAGAACATGGGCTTCTATGGGAATTCTCATGGGCATATTATGTGTGCGCTGTACGAAGAGAGCCAAACCTTCGGACCACCGCCTCTTTCCCGATTTTCAAAACAGATCTTAAAACTCTTCTCTTCCAAAGACACTTCTATCGATAATTCACCTCGGACAGCTTCCCACCCCGCACACGCCCCCTCATCCCGAGTCTTGACCCTGATTTGAGAGCTACTATTTTGTAAATATGTATTCTATTCTTGTGTAACACTAATCGTTCCACCTTTTCTTATTATGTAATCCTGAGTGAATCTGTAATTTGTTAATCTTGTAACTCTCACCACGAGTAACTGTTGTACCTATAAGTAGTTTTACCTACGTCCATGCTACTCTCATTCCTTATGTGATGCACTGCGCTCTATTGTAAAGCGCTCCATCACCTCTGGGTAAAGTTAGCACTAAATAAAAATGCAAATATAAATGAGACAAACATTTGTTGGTTGGGCAGCTCAGTGTAGAGTGACACATAGTGCAGCAGTGCACTGTGTGCAAGCAGCAGGCCAAGGGCTGCCAGGCTGCAACGCAATCAGTTAGGTGAAGGGTTGAGCGTATAACAGACAGATCAAACGTTTCAGTCTCAGTAAGGCAACTCCGTGGGTTGATGCACCTTCGGTCGCGATATGGGTGCAACATGCACTTCACTCGCTCAGCCCCATTATGATAGATAAGCAGTGCCACAAATTTCTATTGCGTAAATCTGTATGCAACTACGGGGCATGTTAGCAAGGGCTGGCGATATAATTATCGCCGCTTTAGCTTCCGTTTTTGGGCGAAAAGCGGCGATAATTATATCGCAATATCATCAAGGACACACTAGCGCATGTTTCCTTGATGTAGTGCCAGTTTTTTCACAGCCTCACCTCGCATCGCTAATGAGATGCAAAGAAGGCGTGGCTGTGAAAACAACACATGTTAATATCGTGAAGGCAGCTTCACGATATTAACAAGGAGGTGCAGAGATAAAAAAAATTGAGCTACCTCAGCCTTAAATCAGGAATTTAACGTCTGTTAAATTCCTGACTAAGGCATACTTTTAATGGGAGATGGATTATGCTGATACGACTACAGGGTCGTATCAGCAATGTTATCGCTGCTTTTAATGGAACATCACTGGAAAACCAGCGATGTTCCATTGAAAACACCGTTATCGCTGAAATATTATCGCCATAGCGCAATGCGTTGTAAATATAGCGTTATCATGGTGATAATTTTCAGCGATAGCCGGCGATAATATTTCTATCGCTATGTACGGCCAGCGATAATTATCGCTGGCCGGTGATAATATGCCCCTACATTTTTTTGATAATTTCAATAAAGAGGGTTCATAGCTGGCTTGCCAACTACAGCAGCTGGTTACAGTTTACAAATTAATGCGCCCTCTACAGAGGCCGGTGTTTGGCTTGGAGGTCACAGGTTACTATCCACGGTAGGTAGGTAGCTTAGGTGGTTAGAGTGCCTGCTGCTGAGATTCCTTTACATCATTCAGATCAGTTTCAGCAGTACCAACTCAAGCTTTCATCATTTTCGGTAGAACAAAATGACAAACTTTCAATTTGGTAGGAATATGTAAAATAAATGAAAATAATTGATTAAAAAAATATTATTATTCACCCAAACTGGCTTACTTTCTTTTTTACTTGTTCAAAGTGGTTAGCAGAAGCCTTTCAGCATTTATCCTGCTCGTTACTTCAAAACTGTACTCTCCAACAACAGAGACACCTGCCTCCCGGTCATTATAGGGGTATAGCCCTATATTGAATAATGAGCAATGAATCTTTTGGATATTTCCCATACACTAAAATTTGATTATCAGATCTGTTACATGGCAGGATTCTGTGGTGCACAAACAACCTATAATAATGTGCTTTCATTACATTGATATATTTTATTTATCGTTATGGTCTGTCAAGTATTAAGGATGCCCTGGAGGTGGGACGATGGGGGAAGAATATGTGAGGGAGGAGAGGAGGTATGTGCAAGCAGGCAGCGTGGAGGGGGCTCACGTGGGGGCATCACTTTCACTGCCTCATTTCTCTGGCTGGACCTTTCTCTGAATAACTCTGTCATCTCTCTGTACCACCCTGTGCCCCGCTGTCCCACTTATCATTCTGCCTCATAGCTCGCCCCTAACGTTTCACCACCTCTTCTGCCTCACCCTTTCTCTTTACCTCTCTCTCTTTATATATCTCTACATCTCTGTCGACCTACCGCTTTCTCTCTCTCTCAATTCTCACTACCTCATCCCTGCAAACCACACCTCTCACTCAAATATAACTCTGTGTACCCCCGTCTCTTTATCTCTCTCTCGCAACCACACTTATCACTGTACCACTCTCAGGGTTTAATACATGTCTACCTTTAAACTGCCTTGCTCTAGCTCACCTCTACACCTCACCTCTAGCTATGCTGCTCACTGCTCTGTTTCATATAGGGGGCCACAAGATATGTCTTGCCTGGGCTACCAAAAACCCTTAAGAGGTGACTGGGGTGGCTTCGAGCACTTAAGAATCAGTGTGACTTGAAGATAGTTTTCTGACGTTTAGAAAGCTCTATTCCTTCCAGAAGTGAGGGAAAAAACGAATCTCCTACAGAAGGATGCAGAAGGCGGCTTTTATATTCGATGTCACATGTGTAGAGTGCAGGTGAAGCAAGAGAAAGAAATGTCAGGAGACTGAGAGCTGTACAGATAATGTAATATTTGGAATGAAGTAGGGTTGTTTCGAAATGGCACTGTGTTTGGTTAAGTATAGGAAGCATGTCTAGCACTAAGGTCGAGATTTATGAACTTTTTTGTCGGGTTTGCATTACTTTTGTAAATGAAACCGGAAGCAGAGTGTTAATGTATGATTTACTAACCAAACCTACATTTGAGTTGGATGGTATTCCAAAGTAAAGCACAGGTGTGCAATGCACTGTCTTGCATTTCTCTGCATCAAGCGGGGTGTTCCCTGGGTAGTGCATGCGCCTTCCTGTGCAACCACCCGTGGGGTTTTAACAAATCCCTATCTACAGGGGTTTGTGCCAAAATCCTGTGCCTCCTCAGTGCAGGCGCAACGAGGAGAAATGTTTTCAAGAAGATCCTGGATCCCCTCACTGGTACTGATGACTCATGTTCTTCGTGATCAAGCCCTGACCACTCTATCAGATCCACAGTTGAGGTGCCCTCCTCTTAAACCAGCCTACTGATAGCACGCGCCCCTCCAAAAGCATCACCGGGGATCAAACAGTGGAGACCTTTCTATGTCATCTCAATGTCTCTTGAAAGGAATTGCTGGTGTGCAATGATGCAAGTTGTATTCTTGAGGGTGTTAGGTGATAGACCTTGGACATAGAATCGCCCATACACTCCCTTGACCTGATGAAAAGAGCCACCATGCGAGAAGGGGGAGGTGTATACCACCATTATGAACATCTCACTGCACTAACCTGATGCCCTTTTGAGTTCAATGGGGACTGAAAGAAGAGTAAACCCTTGCGCAGTGGGGAATGATCTCATTTAACTCTTAAATTGAGATGACAAAGTTAAAAGAGGCGCAGTGATGGAAGCACTGAACAATATGGAATGGAAGTGCTGTCGGTCCAGGAGATGCATCTGTTGGGAATAATTATGAATTCATTTGTTGATATGGCGTTGCCACTTGTTGCGACGCAGGATTTCCCAAGCTTCTACAGCATGGCCTTACTGTTCAGCCACCATTTCTCTTTTCAAGTGTACCACACCTGGGTAGATACACTGGGCAGTTATGTTATGGTGTCAGGAGAACTGTATGCTGGTTCTGTAACAATACTAAATGTATAGGCCCCTACCCCAGATCAAGAACCTCCTTGCAATTGGATGCAACTTTTCCAATTGAGCCCCTGCTGGGGTGCTAGTAATTGAAGTGGATTTAACAGACTGATGGCTAAGACAATAAATAGATTCACCTCCCTTATGGCTTCCATAGAGACTCAGTAGCCCCTGAAGGCTTTTGCAACCCTATGTGACATATGGTGCCATTATCACACAGTGCAAGGATAGTATACCTATTACTCAGGTGCAAATAAAACCTTTCCTCGACTTGACTATTTTTTGGTCCCAGACACTGGGAACGTCACTAGCACAGGCATTTATGGACGAGGCTCTCAGATGATACCTGTCTTGAAATTGAAATAGGCAGAAAGAAGAGAGGATGAGGTCTCGGCTATGCTTTGGCCCAACCCATGCACTCTTAGTTAACAAGCTCACAGGGTATGGGCGACCTTCCCAAGGACCTGAGTGTAACCAGTGCTCAATTAATAAAAGAATGAGTGCCAGTGCCCAAAACGCTGCTCAGAGCACGTGGCTCGTGCCATTAGATGTCAGAGCACTGAATACCAAGGCTGCGTAGTCTTCAAACCACCTCAGGGCTCATTAATCCACTAGATAGTACCCGCCCTTTGTCTCACTCCTGCAGGTTCCTGATTTCTCCCTTTTAAGTATTTCTCTCCCTCCTTCTATCCCTTTTGTATTTTTTTCTCTCTCTTGCTCTCAGAAAATGTCAGATCATGAAAAATAAGTGCCGGTGGACCCCACCAGCAGCTACTGTCTCAAATTAAGCACTGAGTGAAACGGGTATCGCAGTGATACTAAAGTCAGGTTTCTCTGCATACCAATGTGCCTACTTTGTTGATGCATACAGCGGCTAAGATCATAACGAAGGTACTTGCAAATCAGGTACTTACAGTTGTACAAAGCTTAGTCAATCAAGACCAAAGTTGCTTTATGCAAACACAAATCACTTGCTATATTTGTCAATGTACTGACTCTGTTACAGCACTTTTGAGACCCGTTATCAGTCCTTCTCGTCAACAGCCTTCAATGGGACTATTTCTTCAGTTTTCTAAATTGAACATGGCCCAAATGTTATCTCTTGTGTCAGATTGCTATATAGGAGGCCCATGCCACAGGTATGAGTATATGGTGTGGTGTCAGACCCATTCCCATGCTACATGGCATCTGATAGGGCTGTCCACTGTCGCCACTGCTCTTTGCTCCGGCATTCGAGCCATTGGCGATACAACGCCACCTAGACGAATGGGTCCCAGGATTCCACTGGTATTATACTCTTGAAAATAAGGTGTCCTTTTATGCAGACAACCGACTCACCTATCTTAGTTATCCTGAACGATCTGGCCCTTGGGCCAACAGTCTTGTACGAGTTTGGAATCTTCTCAGGGATTAGAGACCAATTGGGGCAAATTGAGCATGTTCCAGAGATGCAAAGTTGAAGGGGTTGAAAGGTGGGTCAGGCGCACCACCATTAAATTATATCTGTTTAGTTTTACGTACAAGGAACTGCACATCGATGTAGCGGGGCAAGAGTTTGGACAGAAAACATCTCTCCTGTGATGGTCATACCACCTGCACACTCAGAGAAGTAAAGCTGCTTTAACCCTTAGAAGATGCAGATTGGGGAGAGACACTCATGGCTCCCAGGGAAATTGCTATCTTGGCAAGGTGCTGCATCACACCATTGAAATGCCTAGCTCGGGTATACGCCATCAAGCAAAGATTGTGGTGCATGAAAGGGGATTCCTCTGCAGTATGTCAGTGTGGCCTGGGGGTGAGGTAGTTCTATCAGACCGTGTGGGACTCTGATGTTGTGGAAATATGGATTTTTCTGGTCAGTTATGTCCCCTATCTTGGACCCCAACGGTTCTATGTGCATGTCACAAGTACATGTATGTTCCCTCCAGTTCCAGTTATGAAGACGCAAAATCATGTGCGTCCACCGTCAACATGTCCTCTGTCAGATCCGCCATGAATAGGCCGGATATTCCATTCCTAAGTACGAAAGGCCACCGGCTTTGTATGGTTCACTTATGCCATTTTACAGTCCAGGCAAGTAGGCCCTGATTCTGTCATCAAACTCCTCTTGCCTTCTGTCTCTGAAAACTCGAGTCTGAGCCTGCATCTGTGACCATGAACTTTGTCTCATTCTCTGCGCGGCTCACGAAGCCTGACATCAGCCTATTCTCTGCCAAGAACTGTATTTCACCTTCGAATTATCTGCTTCACTCCTTAGCCGATGCATTCCTGCCTAGCAAATTAAGTAAACATTCTTCCAGCTACTGAGCAAAGGCTCGGCTTCTCTATCCTCATGCAAGTAATTCATAGCCCCGTTACCATGGAATATTCCTACCCCCTCGCATTCAGTGTAGACACTTAGACGCTTGTACACGCACGCACAGTCAGTATAGAATAGATTCTGTCCGAGAGTCCTTCTTTTGTGGATAACATAGTTCTTTAAACATAGGATGTTAGATATGATTTGGGATTAGGTTGACTTGACCCCCCAGACTTTTCGTCTCCACATGTAGAGCTAAATGTCAAGTCCCCTTCACCCCCTAGTTGCACGTCAATCACACGTCATGCTGCTGCGCGCGCATCTATGCCAAGTATTATCTTATAGATCCACCTATATGTGACATCATAACCAATTATGTTCCTTTTTACTCCTTATTACACCCATTTTCGGTTACGCATATGAATAGTCATTTTCCTTATCAATTGTTACGCCTACTGCATTCGCTTCATTGTAATGTATGTACTATAAAAGTCATTTCTTGTCAATAAAGTATGTACTTCACTTCCTGAACCTCCGTGGTGATGGAACTTGGAGCAACCGATTATAATCGTCCATTGGAATAAAGCCCATTCCGAACCTCTAATACCACGGATTCTGCCTCTCATTTTACTGAGCTATTTTATTATGTTTCTGTATCAAATTAAGTCCCGGTAAAGGAAATTATTTACCACATGAATGGCGCCCGAATAGGGACACTTTCTCATCTCACGCGCCGGCGGTGAGTTGCAGGCCCGGTCTCCTGCCACAGCTGGACGGACAATAACGCGTACCAGCAGGATTTCCTGTATCTCCCTCCGGTCAAGCGGGGGCGACTGAGGCTGCGATCAACACCCAGACGAGGCGGTGAGAAGTGCGAAGTATCCCGACCAGAGCCTAGCTGAGAGAGCAAGATCCGAGGTATACAGAGGCCCACCAGTTCGAAGTCGAGTCCAGTTTCCGACGAGTCGAGTCGAGTCGAGTCCGGTCCAAGTCCAGTTTCCGAGGCCTTCCGTTTCCGAAGCTACCCGGTGAGTACCATTACTGGGGAGGCATTTCTGACGTGCACATAGGTTGTGCCGGTCAAGACGGGTTTGGGTACACAAATCCGGTCTGCACTGTTTTAGCAGTGTATATGTACTGTTTAGCAGTATATCAAGTATTCCGAAGTATCTAGTTATTGTCAAGAAATTAAGCTTGGTGATTAGTTATGCAGACGATCATCATTGTTGGTTATTTTAAAGGTTAAAAAAAAAAAAGAAATGTTTAATGTTTAATGTTTAATGTGTTAAACGTCCTGCATATTGTGGTATGAATGGTTGTTCATTATTGTGCTTTTGTATTAAGTGTGTTCAAGATTAGGTATCGGATCAGTTGTCAATATGCTGCTCTTTTCGAAATTAAGACAGATCACTACTAGAAAAGGGGTACTCGAAGAAGCCGTCCCTATTCCTCCTAGGGACACTCCAGGGCACTTCATGTATCACAAACATGGCTTAGACGCTATATTATTTCTTGATTTATGGGTAGACTACACCAAGGAATTACCAGAAAGTCAGAGGTGGCCCACAGCGGGAACCTGGGATGCAGAGTGTATCATGAAAGTTGAGGAAGAGTTATGGAAAAGGAAAATCAGACAGTCACAGAAAGACGCCGTTGAGTTATGGCGTAAAGAATCTCATAGACGCACAGAAAAAGCACTCCGACAGGAAGAAAAGAATAAAGAGAGTTCAAATAAAGTTCGAGAAAATCTATTAATTGAGGAAGGTATCCGAGTGAAATCAGAACAAGTAGATAGACAAAGAAATGCCCTTATGAATGGTATGTATCCCCTCCTAGCCGAAGGATTACCTAAGGCTACTCCAGAGATACCGAAAGACTTGCCACCCCCGTTATTCCCAATAAAGGTACATCCTAAGGGGCATCCTAGAACCGCAGAAGATGTTTTTCTTTCATCGTATTTAGATGACGCAGCTCCCGAGTATGCTAATTCCGCCCCACATAGACCGCATACCAGGGAGGTTCAACGCCAAGACCCAGTACCAGTATCTCTACAGCAACAGATCGAGTCACAAGTTCCGGCAAGCACATCTGTTTCTGCATCTGTTCCTACAGCTACTTCTATAGCTGTGTCCACACCTATAGTTGCTGTGTCACGTTCAACGAATCCTTTCACACCCGACACCCCAGATGGGGCTACGGGAGGTGCTACCAATATTTTTTCTACGCCACCCAGAATAAATAAACTTACTTTTCAAGAGTCAGCACATTCACGTACCCCCAAACTCGTAAATGCCCGTACGCTTAAGGAACTTCTTATAGATTGTAGATATGACCCTGTGCCCGGCAAAGAGGACGAAATGACCTTGGCATCATTACGTATCAGACGAGCCGCAGTGTATTTAGGGAAGTTACCAGGAATGACTGCGCATCTAGATAAAATATATCATTTTGTCCAAACAGGGCGAGATTCAGAATGTATTAACAGAGCTATGGAATACCAGAAAGTGGAGATACAGGGGGAACTGTTACGTTTCCTCATAAATTGTGTGATCAGAAATGAAGACCGACCGGGGGTAGACCCGGAAGCAATGCAAATCCTTACTAGATGGAGCCAGAATATATCAGAAGGTAGACATGATAAACAAAATTGTATAATAGCCATGTGCCGAAAGATCCGTAAAGAAATAGAACGCCTACACGAAGAAAGATTAGCGGTAGACGAGTTCGAACAAAACGAGGAGGAAGGGTCTGGACTGCCCACAGGACAGTCAGACACCATAGCCTATGTAGGAAGAGGAAGATCTTGTAATAGTAATAGAGGCCTTATTGACCCGGTACGTCCGATATGTCCAGATAATAACAGGAATTTCCAAATACCTATAATTAACATCAGGTCTAACGAGCATTCGTTCCAAGCCGCCGACAAACTACTCCGAGAACGAAGGGGTTATCATTTTCTCGATTCTATGGATGAACAAGATTTAGCCAGGGCAGCTGTCCATTGGGTGGACAGTCCCGGAAAATATAGTGATGATACAGTAACACGCACATTTTTGAATCTCACCCCAGATGAACAGAGGTTAGCTGGGATTTATATGATTCAACAACTCATTATACTATATCGGAGTCAGCATTCGGACCCTGGTCCCTTACCTGACATATTGACTGAATTACTTATGAATAAATGGAGAGGTTCAGGTACTAAATTAATTAAAGAAATTCTAGAATCAAGAAAGCAGTATATTCTTTTTGTATGTTCAGACCGTGTCTCATTACCCGTCAAGGAAAGAACCACGTATCACATGGATAGACAGAATCCTTTACGAGAAGTGCACCCAATAAAAGGCGAGGACAACGAGTTTAAGCGCGTATTTGTATATACGCCCATATCGAAAATAGAATTGTTAGAAATGAAGAAAGTGGTACCCAGTCATGACAAAGATCCAGCGGGTTTTCACCGAGAAATTAAAGACATGTTACTCATGGGAGAGTATACCTATCCCGACATTATGACAATATTAAAGGTATTGATGCCTGCTGGCATTTATGAAAAACTCAGGGAAAAGGAGTGGGAGGTAGGAGACCAAAAGATAGAATGGTCAGTATTAGAAGCAGAAGAAAAGGCCCGAACTGCAGGAGCAGGACTTGGGGATAAAACTAAAGCACTACCAGGTTTGCTAGTACAGGTACTGCCACGTTTATTAACTACGAAAAAGGAAGATTGGGGAACAATTTCAGCCTGTAAACAGAAGCAAGATGAAGACACTAGTGATTACTATGCCCGATTTGAAAAATGTTTTGGTATAAATAGTGGCATAAAAGCAAGTAGCGAATCATACCCGCATCTGTTTGTAACAAAATTAGTAGAAAATGCCCTGCCCCAAGTAAAGAATAGAGTATTAAAATTCGAGAGTACCTGGCAAGGTAACACTCCATCACAAATGTTACAAATGTTACAGTACCATCACAATAGAATTAGAGAGGAACAAGAACATGAACACAGACGCATGAAAGACACGAAAATGAAAATGCTAGTTTCCCAGACAGTTCCAGCTGAAGGACATAAAAAGGGTATGACACATTCCGATTCAGCAGGACCTGTAAAAGGGACATGCAATTATTGCAAAAAGCCAGGTCATTACGTACACGATTGTCCAGTTTTAAAACATAATATCGCCATAGGTAAAACACAAGAAAGACCACGGCCACTCAGACAAGATCAGAATGAACAAGGAGCTCCGCAGCATGCACAGGCCATGCCAGCCGCACAACAGTCTATACAGTTTGTGCCAGCTGTACCAGCGCTGCCTGTTGCTGCCACACAGACAACAACACGACAAATGTATCAGACCGCACAGTATGAATATCCTGAGTATCAGCGTTACGCATGAAAAAGCCTAGAGAGGGAAATTGACTTACCACTTATTGAAATCCCAGTAGATCAAGAAGGACCTTATGTACATAGTGAATTATTAGGCCAAGATAGAAAATTTTTACTCGATACAGGGGCAAGTCGAACAACTATAAAACGTAGTGAAGTTCCAGGGGCACCCCTCTCAGGCTCTCAGAATATTTCCCTTGGTTTTTCAGGAAAACCTATTGTTAATGAAGTGTCACAGCCTCTTCCACTTACGATAGGACCTTTGACCCGAACTACAGATTTATTGCTTACTAAATCATGTCCCGAAAATCTGTTAGGAATAAAAACATTGAAAGCTCTAGGAGCTATAATATGTTGTTCTCCGGAAGGAGTAAGATTGTTTTTACGTGATTTTAAAGGTCACTATGTGTCTAGAGACATGGATTCCCGACTGCAGACTTTACCTACACATCTATGGGCACAAGGCCCTACTGATGTTGGTTGCATGAATATTACACCATATCGAGTCACATTAAAGGCAGGAGTGGTGCTACCACGAATGCGACAATACAAGTTACCACCAGATGCTGTAGTGGCTTTACTACAAATCATTGACGAGCTCATTGCCCAAGGAGTAGTTGTGGAAACAGACTCCAATGTATGTAATTCACCGATAATTCCGATTCTTAAACGAACAGATCCAAAGGCCCCGCCAGTCTATCGATTGGTTATTGATCTGCGCGAATTAAACAAATGCATTGTGCCACAATTTCCTGTGGTCCCAGATATCTCGTCATTACTGACAGCTATTGATTCCGAAGCAACATTCTTTACTGTAATTGATCTCAAGAATGCCTTTTTCAGCGTCCCAATAGATCCGGAAAGCCAATATTTGTTCGGATTTAGTTTAAATGGGCGTAGCTTTAAATTCTCACGCGCACCTCAAGGATTTACAGAAAGCCCCAGCATCTATAGCCAAGCACTGAAACGAGAACTAGACAGTATCCACATGCCAGTTAACACTGCTCTGCTTCAGTATGTCGATGATCTGCTGATCACCGCTAGAAGCGAACCTGAATGTGAAAAAGCCTCACTGACGGTTTTACAATTTCTGGCCGGAAAGGGGCACAAGGTGTCCCCTTCTAAGCTGCAATTCTGTGTCCAGCGAGTTATTTATCTTGGACACTCGCTGTCCAAGGAGGGAAGGCAGCTTACACCCGACCGCATTCAGTTAATAGCTAACATGCCAATACCCAAGACGCAAAAGGAGGTGCGGGCTTTCATAGGCCTCACTTCATATTGTAGGCAGTGGATCCCTCAGTATGCATTTCTAGCAAAACCACTCATTCAGTTGACAACACAGGAGGCAGCCGCATCGACTGTTCTCCCTTGGACTCAGGAACATACACAAGCTTTTGAAAGCCTAAAGAAAGCTTTATGTCAAGCACCTGTTTTAGCAACGCCATGTTACAGAAAACAGTTTACACTTTTTGTTACAGAACGCGAAGGTACTGCCTTGTCAGTACTCACACAGGAACAAGCAGGAGCACACAAACCATGTGCTTATTTTTCTAGTACATTAGATCCAGTAGCCCAGGCTTTGCCTGCATGCCTAAAATCAGTGGCAGCGACAGCTTTAGCAATCAGACAAAGCGATGCCATAGTGTTAGGACATCCATTGACAGTTCAAGTACCACACGCAGTAGAGGTTCTTGTAAATAGAACGCAAACACAACACTTGACTATAGCGCGACTTACAGGGTACGAACTTACATTGTTTCAGCCACATATAGAAATCAGACGCTGTAACACATTGAATCCTGCCACACTTTTGCCAGTAACCGGAACAGACCCACTAGCTCATGACTGTATTGAAGTTATTACAATAACGACGAAACCCAGACAAGACTTAACCGATGTCCCATTGTCAGATCCAGACCTGACGTTGTATGTAGACGGTTCATGTATGAGAACAAGTACAGGAGAGTTAGTGGCTGCTTACGCAGTCACAACAGATACTGAAGTCATTGAAACTAATCGTATAAATACTTTGTCAGCTCAAGCCGCAGAGCTCATCGCTCTGACACAAGCCTGTATTCAAGCCACGAATAAAAAAGTCAACATATACACTGATTCACGTTATGCATTCGGAGTTGTACATGACTTCGGCGTGCTGTGGCGAGAGAGAGGTTATTTAACTTCCCACGGTGCCCACATTCAGCACGGACCCCTCATTCATGCCTTATTAGATGCAATACATCTACCCACTGCAATATCAATTATGAAATGTAAGGCTCATACGAAGGTTACTGATATCATTTCCCAAGGCAATGATCTAGCCGACAGAACAGCTAAACAGACTGCTCAAACTCAAACCCCCGACATGACAAAGACAATAGTCCCGATACCGACACATTGTATGACAGTTAAAGATCCTACTCTTGACGTAATTGACATACAGACACATGCTACACCAGACGAAATAAAGAAATGGACTGAATTAGGAGGGATCCAAACGGACCAAGGATGGATGATGAAGGAAAAGTCTGTATGGTTCCTTCCTGATTCAATGGTCCAAGTTATAATTAACACTACACATAGTCCAGCACATCTCGGAGAAAAAGCTATGCTAGACAGCATTCAACACATTTGGTTCAATAAACATTTGCGAGCAGCAGCCAAACAAAAGGTCCGTACCTGTATGATCTGTTGCCAGTTTAACCCAGGAAAAAGCGTTCCCGTAGAACAGGGTGGATTTCATCCTCCTAATCACCCTTTTGAAGTACTCCAGATGGATTATATCCAGATGGAACGATGTCGAGGATTCAAATATGTTCTCGTAGTTGTCTGCGCTCTGTCCCGTTGGACGGAGGCATACCCGGTTTCAGATTACACTGCCCCGACTACTGCCAAACAATTGGTTCGAGAATTCTTCCCACGATACGGTTTACCACGTGTTGTTCACTCAGATAACGGCCAGCCGTTCTCATCCGAATTAATGAAACATGTCTCACTTCTGTTAGGTTATCAGTGGAAATTCCACTGTGTCCGACACCCCGAGGCAGCAGGTCTCGTAGAAAGACATAACCAGATACTGAAAATCAGATTGTCCAAAATATGCAGAGAGAAAGGTGTCGACTGGGTAGTAGCGTTACCCGTTGCACTCTTTTACATGAGAATGGTAGCACACTCTCGAACAGGGCTATCCCCGTATGAGGTGATCTTCGGCAGACCACCAAATATGTGGGGGACGCCCATACCACGCAAAATAACTGATATTGACTGTAATATGCTGACAGATTACCTGGCTTCCTTGATGTCTGCACTACAATCTTGTCGTTCACAGGTAGCTGCAGCCTTTCCCGACAACACTGAGATGAAACCCCATGACGTAGTTCCGGGGGACCACGTACTTGTGAGGAATTTCGATCGAAAGACTCAGCTGGAGCCCAGGTGGAAGTCACCCAAGTTGGTCCTGCTGACCACAAGAACAGCCGTGAAGATTGAAGGCAGGAAAGGCTGGATTCATTCAAGTCATATCAAGAAATTTCATGGACTTCCTGCAGATGTAAACAGCCCACCTCGTGTGTCTTCACCCATTGACTCAAAACTTCCTTTTGTTGAACAGAGCAACTCTGAACACTATAAACTAAAGCTTAGGCCCAACCAGTCGAGCAATTTGATTGTTTAAGTCCTCTCCAAGGTGAAGCGGTTGAATTGTCTCTGACATGTATCCCTTGGACCTGAGTAGAGAAAGCACCCGGAAAATGTTGAAACGACAGGCGTATTGTAAATCACTGCGTAGCCACTGCATAGTGACATTATTAATCTTGTTTTTCTTGAGTCTTTTAATAATTACTGCAAGTATACTGTTGCACATATATTACCCTATTGCCAGAAATGTTTACAATGTTACTGCTGAACATTCTTTTAGTGACTTACCTCCGCATGAATTGTCTTATAGACTTGCGCTGCGCAATAACACTTTCATTAGTATGTTACATCATTCCCATCAGACTAGTAATGCCACTAATTGTTGGGTGTGTGGCCGGCTCCCTCCCTATCAGAATTATGAAGGAGTCCTGCCTTTCTTTCCACATCCGTTTACACATAATGGCTCCTGTGGAGCATGGTTCAGTTTAATCAATTCCATAGACTCAGACACAGCAGTTTATCAAGACCATTGGGTATGGGGAAATCTGAACCTAGTTTTATTCAAAGTCTGTTACCCTGACAAGGAGGGTCGCCCCAAAGGAACAGGAACTGATCTAGAAAATGAAGTATATGGATTAGGTAACTTTACACCTAATCTCATGATTCTAAATGTCGAATCCGAAGTTGAACTAGTTTTACCCACCATGTCAGTATTCCCAGCGAAAGGTGAATTGTGTGTAAGAAAAGCTGGTTCCATACATATGGGCCATAGTAAATGCACTACTACAGTAGAGTTCAGTGATCAAGGCAAATCTTCATTTAGAGCTTATCGCCACTCCTACTTTATATGTGGTCAGACTGCATATATGCGTCTACCTCTAGATTGGGATGGTACCTGCTACATTGCATTCCTTTTGCCACCTGTTTTCCTAGCTCCTCCTGATTATTACAGAAATATTCATTTAGTACACAATAGAGAGCGGAGAGATCTCCCAATTGTCGATTATACTGAGACGGCATGGGACAAGTATGTAGATTTCAATAAAGGCATCTTTCCCTATATAGGTACTGTTACTAATAGTAAGCTGATACGTAGATTAACTAGAACCCTTGAAGCAGTAGTGAATGAGACTATTTCCGCCTTAGGCAATTTAACAGAAGAGCAGTCTGCTATGCGGATTGTTGTGCTTCAAAATCGTCTTGTCCTTGACGTCATCCTAGCTGATAGGGGCGGAGCTTGTAGGGTCATCGGATCAAGCTGCTGCGTATTCATACCAGAAAATTCGCCATCGGTATATAAAGCCATAACTCGCCTTCATAAGATTGTAAGCCAGATACACCAGAACCCAGGCACTTGGACGTGGTCCGGTTGGTTTTGGAGTGTGATATCAGCCTGGGGATGGAGAGTTTTATCCTTCCTAGGTATTGGCCTTCTCATACTATTCAGTTGCTGTCTGTGTCTACAATGTGGACCAGCGATTTGTGGTCTATGTGCCACATCGTGTATTCCACCACCAAGATTTTATTCGTCACGGAAGAAGAAAGAAGAACAAATGATGTTATATGAACAGATCAATGGATTGATGAAGATTGATATCTCTTAACGGGCAAGTAGGGGACAAGGAGGGAATGTGGAAATATGGATTTTTCTGGTCAGTTATGTCCCCTATCTTGGACCCCAACGGTTCTATGTGCATGTCACAAGTACATGTATGTTCCCTCCAGTTCCAGTTATGAAGACGCAAAATCATGTGCGTCCACCGTCAACATGTCCTCTGTCAGATCCGCCATGAATAGGCCGGATATTCCATTCCTAAGTACGAAAGGCCACCGGCTTTGTATGGTTCACTTATGCCATTTTACAGTCCAGGCAAGTAGGCCCTGATTCTGTCATCAAACTCCTCTTGCCTTCTGTCTCTGAAAACTCGAGTCTGAGCCTGCATCTGTGACCATGAACTTTGTCTCATTCTCTGCGCGGCTCACGAAGCCTGACATCAGCCTATTCTCTGCCAAGAACTGTATTTCACCTTCGAATTATCTGCTTCACTCCTTAGCCGATGCATTCCTGCCTAGCAAATTAAGTAAACATTCTTCCAGCTACTGAGCAAAGGCTCGGCTTCTCTGTCCTCATGCAAGTAATTCATAGCCCCGTTACCATGGAATATTCCTACCCCCTCGCATTCAGTGTAGACACTTAGACGCTTGTACACGCACGCACAGTCAGTATAGAATAGATTCTGTCCGAGAGTCCTTCTTTTGTGGATAACATAGTTCTTTAAACATAGGATGTTAGATATGATTTGGGATTAGGTTGACTTGACCCCCCAGACTTTTCGTCTCCACATGTAGAGCTAAATGTCAAGTCCCCTTCACCCCCTAGTTGCACGTCAATCACACGTCATGCTGCTGCGCGCGCATCTATGCCAAGTATTATCTTATAGATCCACCTATATGTGACATCATAACCAATTATGTTCCTTTTTACTCCTTATTACACCCATTTTCGGTTACGCATATGAATAGTCATTTTCCTTATCAATTGTTACGCCTACTGCATTCGCTTCATTGTAATGTATGTACTATAAAAGTCATTTCTTGTCAATAAAGTATGTACTTCACTTCCTGAACCTCCGTGGTGATGGAACTTGGAGCAACCGATTATAATCGTCCATTGGAATAAAGCCCATTCCGAACCTCTAATACCACGGATTCTGCCTCTCATTTTACTGAGCTATTTTATTATGTTTCTGTATCAAATTAAGTCCCGGTAAAGGAAATTATTTACCACAATGTCATCAAAGCCTTCTGTGAGGAAGTGACACGTACATTAGAAGAGGTTCAGATACATTACACTCACCCCATAGATGTCGCTAGTAAACATCTCAGCGGCATTCCTCTGCCTTGCATTAGCGAAGCGAGAGGGCACAAAACTAGAGGCAATCGGAATCCGTGAGCCTTAACGACTGAAAAGTTAGTGTGGACACTGTACAATTCGCAAACTTTATGTAGCAGGATCGTACCCCTCAAAGCACTGTAGGATGGGGAGGGTGGCACACTATTGAAGCTTCCGCTGATATATGTATATACCTTTTACTGGACACCGGCAGTATGCATGTGGTTAATCTCTGTACCTCACAGCAGCAGGGGAGGGAAGGAAGGCAGCGAAAAGGGTTGGTAAAGGGAAACAGGTAAGGTGTCTTTCAGATTGTGTACATGGGGAGAGGCTATGGTGTGTATGACTCCCCAACACTCATCTGCCCCTGTATAGAAGTTCAAAGCAGGGGTAGATGCTTTTTGGAACCATACATAACATAAAATTAGGAATGGACTAAAAGGGAGTTAGGGCGGTGTCTTTCACCTTGGGGTTCTGAGTGCCATCTTAGACAACTCGTGCTTTGCTGCGGTTGTCTATTTGCTGTCACTCACAGCCCCATGGCGAAAAGCATCCTTATACTTTACTGTTACTCAGCTATACTTCTATATGTTATCTACTCACCAAAATTACCAATACAAATGTTTTATTGCAAAAATACTGAATTTTGATTCTTTTCTGATGCTTTAGAAGGATCATAACCTCATTTCCACAAATAAATATTGTCAGTCTTTAAATATGCAAAACCTTCTCTTGAACATTTCCAGAGAACTCTTTTGTACCAGCAAATTCAATTTAGCTCCTAACTTTAAAGCTATGTAGGAAAATAATTGTAACATTGAATGTGTGTCGTAATGTGATGCATAAAAGATGTTATCATTTGAAAACTGTGTTATAAAAGACATCTCTATCGCTAATGTCAATTGGAAATTTTCGTTGTCTATTTTTTCACTTTGTGCCCTGGGATATGCACTGTACCTCAAATAACAATATGTGTTTTTTTTTAATTTTTATCTCAAAGTTCTCGAGGCCGACCGCGAAAATCCCATCGGCGCCGGCGCAGGCGCACTCGCTCCGAACGATCTCACTCCCGATCCTCCAGCTGTGCGAGCAGGTAAGATTCTGCTCAGAATCTGTCATTCTTATATTTGTATAATTAAGCTGTTTTTTACTGTATCAGCATTGCAAGTCCACCTCACTTACTTAATGTTTCCTGTGTGGTCAAATATTGCTCTCGCTCAGTGGGGAGTTAAGCAAGACTCCTCAACCAGCTAATAGATAATCAACATTTAGCTGCCTTGAGGCGCAGATATAATTATAATATATTCATCATATGATTACTTTATAAACATATGATCATTCATGCGAAACATCAGTATGATGAGGTTTTTCTGAGCATGAATAGTTTTTCATGTTTTTTTTATGAATGTGCATTGCTTAAGGCTCCCACGAAGTCATACCATCAATTCAACAGTAACAATATTTATGTCAGCTACATATGCAAAAACCAATACACCAATTGTGTATTTAGCTTATTGAGCACCAGAAATTTCTCTCACTTAATCTTCCTTAATGCCAGGGGGAGTGAGAAAAAGCAGATGTTAGAAATGGGATCTCTGGTTGGCTGAGGCTTGCGCCAAAGCCAAGCAGAGACCACCCCTCTAGTCCGGGCAAGGGAGTTACACGCCAAAGATAACCCCTGCTCACCCCCTTGGTAGCTTGGCATGAGCAGTCAGGCTTATCCCGGAGGCAATGTGTAAAGCGTTTGCGCATGCGCACACCAATAACACCCCAGGCACACCACAAAAGGAACTCCACACAAGGTTATATATAAAAATAGCCTTTGTATTGTCATAAATACATTAGAAACATAATCACATAATATACACTGTGCCAACTGGCACTAGGCAATATTCACAGGGGACTATTTACACATGACAGGGCCAATGGGGCCACTGTCAGAACCATCACAAATCACCAATTGTAAATGTAGCACAAATAGTCAATGTAGCGCACAACCAGTAACTACTGGTTAAGTTAGGAACTTAGCCTGAGATCCTGCAATGTAAAACAGAGAAGGCATAAATCACCTTGTGTATGAAACTACATTAGGCATCACAAGCATATGCACCTTACGAAATAAGTGGCATAAAACCAGTGCCCCAATCGGGGGCACAAAGCACTGAAACTGGCCCCAGGCCAACTGGTCTCTCACAGGGGCTCAAAAGGTCTTATGTCCCACAAAAGTCAGGGCTGGCTGCGCATGCAGCGAAGTAAGGGTGCGCACTGAACAACTTAAACGTAGCAGCTGCCCACTAATTACTGGGCAGTTGTGAAAATCAAAGAAAAGGCCGGGCACTTACTGTGCCCTCTGAACCCATGTCCAGAACGTTGCAGCTGCCCTCTGTCTGGCAGGGCAGCTGTGAGTATGCAAATAGACCCGGGCACACCTGTGCCCTCAGGGCCTCACTGGGGCTCTCCAATTAACGATGCCCCTCGTTGGAGTTGCCTGCGCTCTCGCAGGACAACTGTGAAAATGGCCACCTGGGTGGGAAGGCACGGGCCCCTCTGGGCCCTTTAACAATAATTAGGCCCTTCGTTGGAGCGGCCCGCTCAGAAACTTCAGCACCGGGCGGGTTCCCTTTATGCAGCCCCTCTCGGGGGCTCTTTAAATGAATGTCACAAGTTGGAGCACACAGGATCTAAAACAAACATGCCCCCAAATGTCAGAGCGCACTGCCTCTAAAAATAGGAGATGCCCCTCTTGTGGGAGCAGTAGTGAAATGCGGCCATGTCCCCTGCCTAGCCCTCACTCACTGGGACAGTCTGGGGACGCTTCTCTGGTCTCCAGGCTGGTGCTTGCCATGCGGGACTCTCCTCTGTGGGGTCGCTTCGCACGAACGCGTGGTAGGCTCCCGCCTGCTTCCTGCTTCTTTCCTGGTGCAGCGCGGGGCTCTCCTTCAAGATGCGGGGCTCTCTCCAAGCATGGGAGCCCCACCAACGAGCCTTCGTCCGGTCTCACCACACTTCACCCGGGCCCCCTCCGGGGACCCAGGACTTTGCAATGGGAGCCCGCAAGGCTCCCAGACTTCCTTCCTAGGCCCACCCACAACCAGGCAAGGCCGCCTGGCTTCTGTGTCGCGGCTGCGGTGCTTTGTTTCCCCGGGCTGCGGCGGTGATTTCTGTGCAGATCGGGGTCAATACGGGGTAGGCTCCCGTTTTTAGATAAAGACAATAGCGGGGTGGGCTTCCGCCACCGAGTACTGCAATGCGGGGTGGGCACCCGCTCCTTAAGATACCGATGCGGAATGGGCTCCCGCTCGGTTTTTGAAAAGCATGTATACACGGCAATAACGCGGGGTGGACACCCGCCTTTTCAGAGAGTAGCAAAAATCGGCACAAATACGTGTGGTGGGCACCCGCTTTCAGGAATTGGCAACTGCAGGGAAATCCCTCACGCTGCAACCTTGCGCTGCAGGCTACCAGCGCTCCTTGAAATAAAAGAAAAGCGCTCGCAAGAAGCACAGTGTTCCTCAGCAATAAGGAGGTAGCGCTTTTCAGCAAAAATCCAACTAGGCGCTCAGTCCAGAGAAAAGTCCTTTCAGGAGCAAGGGGGCAAAGGCTGGGCCCAGGCAGGCCAGCTCACAGGGCCCTCCAGCAGGGAGGCAGTCCCTAGTGGCGGTTCCTCCTGGAGCCCAGCAACAGCATCAGGCCCCCCTCAAGTCAGCTATAGCACACCAGAGCACCTTTTCATGGGGTCACAGCCCCTTCTTTTATACACCCTTTTCCTTTGTCTATATGCACAGGGCTGGGGGGAAACCAGATGCAACTGGTTTAGGGGGGATTTGGAGCACTCTGTTTACCCAGCTCCTCTTCCCCTTTCACAGTGCAGGGCAGAGACATCAGACGCACCACAGGAGGTGGAGCCAGCATTGTGGAGGGAAGGTACATCCCTATTCAGGTCCCAGGTGCAACTCCTCCCTCCCATCTAGATACAGATCTCTCTATTCCCCACTGGGCTTACTCACCCTGGCTCCTGGAATTCCCCACACCATCCAGCACCTGTCAATCACAAGCCAGACATACACTCCACATCAGGCAGGCAGACATACTGCACACAGGAATGCCAACTTCTAAAAGTTGCACTTCTCCACCTTTCACAATAAATCTGTGCACACCATTGCTCAGCATTTATTCTCATGAGTTCGCACATACTAAACTCATCCCTACACTCCTCTCACACCAGGAATTACCATGGACACACATATCCCCCATGCATTCCTATGGGAGGGCAGGCAAATCTCACCACACACACTCAGAGCGCACACGCACTTTAAACTGGGCCACAGTGCTAAAGTGCGCAGAGGCCAAAAACCACCAACACTACACAGGGAAAAGGCTAAGAGAAATGCAAAAAGTTTAGGGGTGAACCTGCCAAAAGGGCCAGGTCCAACAGCAGAAATTAAGGGAATGGGTTTGGGAGACCAAAAATAATCTGCGGGAACCTAAAGAAAAAAGTCAGTGATGGAGGCAAGGGTGAATGAGTGACATATCTTATTTAGAGAACAGTCTGAAGCACCCTGCCATCCATATATGCAATGGTCATTATTTCTGAAATAAGCGTGAGACGAGGGCTTGTATGCATAAGAACGGTGTTAAGCTGTATTATAAAAGCATTAATTTGAGGGGGTATGGGTTGTGGAGGAATGGCATAGATGTGGATTCCTACTGCTCCACAAATCCCCCTACTTACACAGATTGTAAAGTTCCAACAAGGAAGGCGGATGGATCCTGGTGAATTTGTAGAGCATTGAACTGCCGAAAAACCCAGGCGTGAAGTGTGCCAATAGAAGACGAGAGCCAAAGCGACAAAGCAGTGCTCTGTAGTATACAGCACGTCACACACATAGTGATGCAGGTCAGCTGCCAGAAATAGCTGCACCCCCTGCCATCTAGAGGTAGATCAAGCCTGGGCTAAGGGGCCACTAGATGTGTGCGGACCAACATCGGTGGGCAACACTGACCAGGCCCAACTCTTCAGCTATGCTCGGTCGGCCCCGGTGTACTCGGTATGGTGCTGAGGCATGACGGACCAAGCAGTAATGGCCAAATGAGAGAGGCCCAACCTAACTAGTGGCAAAGTCACGAACCCTGCACAGGACTAATTGGTGTGGGGGTTGAGCTGAGTGGTGACAGATACGCTACCCTGGTCAGGAGATGAAGGAAGCCTGCACTAGATGCCTACCAACTGCATGCAGATCGACACAGGCAATCAGCACAGGTTGCACTGTGGCCCAGATGCTCGTGGCTATAGAAAGTGAACCATGGAAGATTCTCTGTTGTCCTGGAGTGTAACGGATTGCTCAGACAGATCAACAGTTATGCCCTGTGTCTGGACACTGGACCGGCTGGTATGAGGGCTGAGGTGTTCAGATGACACTGAGCTGGGCCCCGTGAGTTGTGGTTATCAGAAGCAAGAAGGGACACTTCCTGAGATCCACATGATTGGTAGGGGCATGGTAAGGGACTAGTAGGGGGTTCTTTACTGGTGAAGGGCAGTCAAAAACCCTATAGCTCTTAATGCAGAGACTGAAGCTGCGAAGGCACTGGGGTAGTAGTGCCAGTTCGCTGCATCTGCCATGTGAACTCGAGCAGCAGCCTCCTAATACACACCATTGAGACAGAATTACACAAGGCCAGACTCATTGGCACAGAGGTGTGTAGGGGTGGCATTGCTCTTTATACTACACATGCACCACACTCTACCAAACAGGGGCCCCTGCCCTGGCTCCTCAGACAAAGATCAATCATCCTCCCATCCCTCAAAATGGAACCAGACTAAGAGCGAGCCATCTGTGAAGAAACTGCTCCTACATAAACAGGAGGACACTGCCTCACATTTCAGCAGACTATGCCCCTTTGCAGAGGTGTAACAATAGCCCCCGCAGCCCCCGCAGTGCAGGGGGGGCCTGAGCTCCAGTGGGCCCCCTCCGGCACTGTAAACAGGTGGGCCCAAGACCTCCTGACTGAGTTTGGAGCATATGGGGGCCCCATCCATGCACTTTGCAGGTGGCCACCTCAAATTTCTTTATGCCACTGCCCCTCTGTATTATGGTGAATGCATTTCACAAATAGTTCTTACTTGAATATTAGTAGTAGTATTTCACCAAAGTTGGTGCAAGTAGTGCTGTTCATCTCTAGACATATGAGTTTCTGGATTTTATCCTTCATCTGTAGAGAACAAAATCTAATTTTATCAGGGGTTGCTGAGAATGGTGCCAGAGTCCTCTCAGATGTCAGTACCTCTCGCAAGCGCACAGGTGCATTTCCAAAAGCTTGTCAGCTCACTGGCTCAAGGGAGCTTTTTAAACTGAAGGGGGATGGGCGCACACAGCCTCACATCCCTGCAGAGTTCGCCCCTTTGCATTATGGTGAATGCAGTTCACAAATAGTGCGTACATGAATATTAGTAGTAGTATTTCACTAACGCTGGTGCAGGGAGTGCTGTTTATCTCTAAGCACCTGTGTTACTGGATTTTATCCTTTATCAGCAGAGATCAAAAACAAATGTTATCAGGGGTTGTTGAGAATGCTGCCACAGTCCCCTCAGGTCTCAGTACCTCTGACAGGTGCACAAATGCATCTTCATACTCTGAACACTCGGTGGATGACATGAAGATCTGACTAGACCGCAGGCACTGAGCACAGAGGACTTACAAGAGCTGTGCCCCCTAACATCCTCAGATGGGTACACTTTTTTGAGAAAAAAGAAGAGTTATGATTTCAATGAGAGGAAAGCAGAGCTTACGTTTAGAAAGCATGAATAAGATCTGGATATCCCAAGACCTGGGACCAACCATCTTAAAATGCCGTAGGGATATCTGACTCATCAAACAGTGGGACCACCTGATTGGTCTTATCTTGGTTTGACAGGGAGAGAAAAGGATGATGATATTTTAATGAGATCTCTCTCTGAATCAAAGACTTTGTTGGGCATCAGGAGCAAAGAGGATGGGGAACCCGAAGTGGGGGAGCAAATGGCCTCTGATCCTAAGAAGCCCTGACTGGTTCAGGGTGATATTGCACAATAGGAAAAGAAAGCCCTTATGGGGAAGGGGCTGAGGCAGGAAGAGCAAATCTTCTTTGCTATCTGAGAGTTGCTTGTTAGAATGGAGACTATGCACTGAAGATGGAGGAGTCAGATCAAATAACATGGAAAGGCAGCCAGAGATGCAACAGTGAGGTCATGCATGACTGTAAGCGACAATTGCCAGGAAATAGGGGCGGCTATTGAGGTTAGAGAAGGTGATGACCCAGGAAAAAACAATCAAGACTTGTGGCCTATGGCTTTACAAGGGTTGCATGTTATTTCTGTTTATTGTTTTTTTGGGGCTTATTTGGGGGCTACATTCAGATGGGTCACACAAAGGGAGAACAATTGATTACATGTAACCATCATGGATGGCCCAGAAAAGGTGTCTCACACATGAAGGTTTGATCCGCCTTATGGCGGGGCACATCTGGAGTCACCTCGGTGTACCACACCTGCACAACTTGAAAAGAAAGGCAAAAATGGGTACATCACCATGATGTGAACAGTAAGTGGCCTGAAAGGAGTTACAGGCAGCACTGGACTCAAGGACTGCAGTAGAAGAGAGAAGGCCAGAATGCCCAATGAAAGGGGCCCCAATCAGATTATTTGAGTCTGAGTGTGTGTGCTCCTTAGAAGGGATCCTCTGAGCGTCATGCTTGAAAGTTGAATCGATGTCTTAGTGGCTGGCTATACGTGGGATTGGTTGGGGATGGTTCAATTGTGGTACTTTTTATCACACACAACTAACACAACATTTTATGAATAAACAATGAACTATGTCATTCTAGCTTATATATGGGCTTACACTCTTTGCCTAAATTGACTGGGGAAATCATGTCCTCCATGTATTGAATACTTCTACAGGCTTTTTTTGACTCTGTTAGTGAGTTATTTGAAGTCCACCATTCAGAATGTGTTTAGATGAAAAATAAAATTATACCTTAACCCACACCTGCTTGCACTGGTTCAATAAACCTCAACTGCCCTGTTCTTATCTAGTTCCACACTACTTCCTGTGATAATCACAGAACATAATTAGAACTACTTGCATTCGTTCTTGTGATTGCTGTAAATAAAAGAGTGATTTATATCCCTAAACAAGTGTGCATATAAAATTATTCAGTCTTGTGTAGGGTGAAGATGCCAACTATCCACAATGGTTGTGCTCTACTATTATGGCCCAGATGCAGTCTAGTCTTAAAAGTCACAATATTTTCTCCCACCATTTTTCTGTAATCAACATAACATTTAGTCTATTTCTTTATTTTTAACAATTAATCACCATTTATAGGGTGTGGCACTGTCACCCCTTGGGGTATCTAGGTGCTGGGTTGCGAGGTCTCCGTCGCATCAGCTCCCCCTGCAACAGGTCTTGAGGAAACGGCGGGAGTAGGGACAAAACAAGCAGAAAAAGGCAAAACAGAGTTCAGAAAAACGAGTGAGCAGAAAAGGCAAAACAGAGGGCAGAAAAGCTAACAGAAAGGTAAAACAGAGGGCAGAAAAACGAGTAGAAAAGGCAAAAAGGAGCAAAATAGGGCACAACAGAGGACAGAAAAATTAGCAGAAAAGGCAAAATGGACGGCAGAAAAACAAGCAGAAAAGGCAAAACAGAGGGTAGAAAAACAACCAGAAAAGGCAAAACAGCAAGAAACGATCAGAGAAGGCACAAACAGAGGGCAGCAGGTAGATAGGCAGGAGTGGGTAGCAGACTGTGGGCAAGCTGGACAGGAGAACTGTTGCAGAGGGAGTTGGCACGAGGACTCAACACAAGCAAGATAAATTCTATCTTGATCATTTCTGACCATATATGTGTTTGCTGTTCCACAATTGTTCAGAGATGATTTTTTGAAGAAAGTGTGTATTTTACATTGTCACATTGTGCTACTGCTCCTTATTTCTCCTTATTTCAAACACAGCTCAGATAGCTCGCTGATTCGTCCAGCACTACACACACTCTAGATAAGCACACGTTTGAAAGAAATTGTTGCTAGCGAGCTGGCCTACCCTCCTACATAAATGTGTGTCTGTATCAGCTAGATGTGGTACAGACGAAAATCCCAGTCCTATTATGCAAATATTGTTTTACCTTCATAGAAATATATTTTTCATTATTGCAATTCCCATCCTGCATCAGAGAATTTAGCTTATGTATCCTCCAGAAGCTACCTAGTAGTATCATCCAGGTGTCCATCCCAACAACACCACAAACGGCACTGATCTAATAGACCTAGATTTAAGCATGATGTAAAAGTTGATAGAGTCTCAATAGTTTCTGCCAAAAATGTTTTGCATGTTCTGAATATTCTTTACATATCTTTGCCATGTGGTAAATATTTGAATTTCTCCTTCCAAAGGCTCGCAGCCAAGACTCAGAAGAGAAGTCACAAATCGAAGCGGCGGCGCCCCCGCCACAGCTTAAAGGCGACTGAAGAGCAATGCAACGCGGTAAAAGATCAGTTAGTCTGCTCACCCATGCAGACACCTGAAATCTGCAGTCCCTCTGTTAAGGACATAGTAAGTACTGAGTGATGGTTCAACTTGTGTTTTCAAGTATGTTTCAAAACATTTGAGACAGATGATAAGATGGCATCAAGGGGATGACTGTCCCAACTTGTCCTGGTATTTGGAAAATTCCAGCCAATTCTTCACCAGATATTGTGGCCAAAGTAAAGGGCACTCACATAGTATTTGACCAAAGGGGGAACACACTTGTTAATGAAGGAGCTTAACTGTACAAGTACTAGTTAATGTCCTTTCATGCCCAAAGGCTTTGCTACATTCTGTCCTCCTAAAAATAACGAAGTTAGTTACACTTCTCAGGCCCTTGGGAAAGGCTAGAAAGCTGATTGACAAACATATGAGGGCTCAGCAGGATCAGAAGGTGTGCACAAGCCCCCCTCCTTGGTTTCCTTACCCCCGACGCAAACTCAGCTTCAGTTCTGATTACATGGCCTCCCAGTGAATACATTGCTAACCTAGGAGTAGTGACTGACTTTAGAGCATGTCAAAGAGAGTATGCTTTCATACGTGTTCGATGATCCATAGATTCCAATTTTATCACTTAATCCCTGGTGATAGAAAACAGAAAGCAAAAATATTGGGTCTGGACAGATGCACAGATCTTTCCGACTTATTGTTCAACATCACAACATCTTGGGTACAGATTCCAACCCTGCTGTAAGTCGGACCTGGTCATCAATTCTTATAAATATTTGTGTGAGCATGTTGAAAGGAGATGGGTAGGTGAGTCGGGGTAGGATAAAGTGGGCGGATTGTTGGATTCAGGGTATAACTGCACTGGACTTCTAGTGCGGTTTATATATTGACACATTTTTATGTGTGCATCTGCATGCAAATAATGAGCCATTATCTTGATCAGTAGCCCCATTAGTGCTCAGAGGGTCAGACTTTGGAGGGCCAGAATAAACGGGCATTGCACACTTGTATACATTGCAATTTAAGATCACAGAGACACTTTCGGTGACCTACAGCAGAGGAATACTGGGTACAAGTGCTGTTGAGCTGTAGTGAACATGTGGCAGTTTGTGAGTAGCCTATCAGATGGCACAGGGGTGATGGACAGCAGAAGCCCCAAGACAAGGTCATTCCAGGGACAAATCAATAGTCCCAATTTTAGCTGGTGAAATTGACAAGATTAAGATCTGTGACCAAGATTCAGACAATAGACACGTGAGACATGATCTCGCGTGCCTTTTGTTACGTTCGATTATAGGTTAATGTACATGTTCATAAGAAACAGGCAGTTCTACAATAAATTCTCTTCTATTATTCTTTGGGCTGTCAATTCATTGCTCTTATACATTTTACATTTGTAATGATACCTTCAATTACACTATTCTTTGTAGATTTTCTACATATTTTTAGTTTTATTTTTATTCTCTTGAGTGCAAGTGCCTAATCTAGTTTAGCTTTGAGTTAAAATATGCAACTTCTCAGGTTAACAGCTTTGTAGGAAAAGGATACCAAACCTAATTTTAATGGGAAGCAGGCCCAACACATCTCAAGAAAGGCATCAGACATATGCTCTGAAGAGTGCTGCTAAGAACAAGAGAATAGCTTTTGCTATAGGGAGTGGAATAAGTCCACCTAGTAGTTCGGCAGAATTTTATGGCAAGCATATCGACAGTCATCTTCCCAATGAAATATTCCCCAAAGAACCCTCTTAAAGATTCATACAAATTCTGAAATTGTTTGACTTCAGGTGAATGGTCAATATATCCTCCAGGAATGGCAAAGAAATTCAAAGAGAACGTTAATTAGAAAGCTTGGGTAAGTCTGAAACATTGTCTTACTTATGTGGACACCTATAAGAAGAATTAGAAAACAGTAAGCAAAAGTGTGTATCTTACCAAAGTAGTGAACCTTATAAACACTGCAATAAAAGCGATGAATGTGGGGATGCAAGTTCTGATATGGTCACATGCAGACTTGCTTAATTGAATCAGAGACTAGGATACCGATCAAAGGACTGAGTATTTCACTTGAAAGCCATAATAAAATAATAGTTCCTAAAACTGTAGCAGAGCTGGGTGAGAAAATCAATACATATTTCGTTTTAATAAATATCTATTACAGATATTATAGATAGGTCAGCGATAATTATGTATACACATAGTTTCATAGCCACTCACAACCTAAGCATCTCTCAATTGTGGAAAAAAGTTTTAATTTACTTATTTGCACTTGTAACAGTGTCACATTTTTAGTATCTAATGTTACATCATTTTCTGCGAGCGAAGTACAGAGTAATTATGACAAAGTAGATACATACTAAGAGAGAAAACCTTCGTCTTCCACCTTTTGCTGACATTGCATTGGAATTGGGAAGAAGCCTTTGGGCCAAGATAATCAGCGGTGCGACAATGAGTAAATCGTCATTACTCTGACATCTGTCCTTTTATCACTGTCATCTTGCACTGACCAATTACGAAGACGTGGTGCCAGGAGGGTACTGACACCGCAGTACTGAAATACATTAGTAGTGAATCAGCTGTGAAAGACAGCATGGCTAAGTTCGGCTTCACATCTGGAAATTGTAACCACAATTGTAATGCTTACAGCATACACCAGGTGATCGGTCATCGTAATCGCTCGGCCGGAAACCACGTACATAGAGCTGTACGAATCAGCTCTGAAAGACTCAGGCTGTCCGGATGACTTTCGGAACCAATTTGGTCTGCTCGAACGGTTTCCGGGCATCGTAATCGGTCGTTGGGAATCCTGTACAGTTTGTTAGGTAACAAGGGTTTCGAATCAGGTTCTACAATGCCGAATCCGATCTGGAGCCTTTCCTAACAACATCGTAATTGGGCCCTATGTGTTGATATAAATGAAATAATATTAATTTTTTACACAAGTTTAAATGTCAAAATAATAACATTAATATTTAAGATATGTACATTATTTCTAACATTAAACAAAATATATATTTGCATTTTAAAAGTGGAATTAATTTTAATTAGTTTAAGATTATTTTCTATTTTGCCTATCATTATTTTCTATGGGGGCTTGTTACAGTGTTTGTGAGTTGCCATGTGTGGCACTTGACTTATTTGAATACTGGGTGGAGTTAATGTACTACTGTTCTATCACCGTTAGTGCTGTAGTAACTTTAGAACTGAAGTTTGTGAACAGCAATGATCTTACTCTTTGGTGGTGGGTGTATGTAGTAGCCTGGCCTTCCTGTTAGCCCTACTTACATGTTCCTAAAAATCTCCCATTTTGTGGTAGATATATTCCACATATTGCCCCTACTTTCCCTGGTCCCTCGCATATTTACTACTAAGGGGCGGATTACGATGTCGTTCAGAAACTCTTCCGACTGAATTGGTTTCGGAATCGTTTCCGAGCAAACTTGGGTTCTGCGAGTCCGACCAACCAATTACGATGCTTCCACCTTCATTTGGTAGGACTTGCATTGACTTCAATGGGAGCTGGTGTTCGGAACGAGAACACAGGCTCCCATTGAAAAAAGGAGTGGTTGGGGAAAACCATTCACCCTGTGACGGGCACCCCATGGTGCCTGCCACACTGTGCATGGTTGGTAAGAGGAGACCCTTGGGTACCCCCGCGGGCCCCAACCGGAGGCCCCTGGGAGAAGGGGGCCAGCTGCGGGCCCCTGAAGTCAGTTTCCGACAGCCGTTTCATGTCGGGCAGACCAAATCAGAACGGCTGTCCGAATTGTTGTTCGTTATCACTCACTCGTAAACTGTGTCCATAGAGCTGTACATACTGGCTCTGAACGACTCGGGCTGTCCGAATGCTTTTTGGAACCGATTCCGACAGCCTGAATGGTTTCCTTGCATCGTAATCGATCGTCCAGAAAGGTGTCGGAAACATAGGTTCCGAATCAGATTTGCTGAACCCAAATCCCGTTCTGAGTCTTTCCAGACAGCATTTTAATCAACGCCTAGATAGTAAGCTTACATGTGCAAGATCTCCTCATGGGGAAGATAGGAGAGGTAGAAATCTCCTGCATTGGATTTATGAATTGCATTTTGTTAAAGGTAAGTAGTACTACTGTAGTACTACTGTCAGAACCCCTTTCAGAGGGCCATGTTCTACGCAAGTGTCACTGGCCCAACCGTGGGGGTTGAGTCCTTTTACTCCTGCTGACCCGGGACCCAACGTACTATGTATCATGAGCAACTGGGCCAAATACCTCTTCTGCACTTGGCTGTCAGTGATAGATGTGAGCAAGCAGTTTTAGGCTCCCTCAGGGCGGTGTGTAACAGATCAGTGAACAAGGCTCTTAACTCAAAAAGCATGCAGCAGCAGCAATAAATTAAGTTCCAGACAAATACATACTTTTACAAGAAGTATTGTATCTCTAACTCTACTCAATCAAAGGAAGATTACGACATTCACAGACAATAACACAATACCCCTTGAAGTTGGGGCTCTAGTGTCTCAATGGTATGTCCCTGTTTCACACGTTCCTCGCAATGTGATCGGGTTATTTCCCTTTCATTGGTGGCCTCAGCCAGGTACTGCTCACTAGCAGGTTTTATTTCAAGAGTTTACCCTGACTCCTCAAATACAGTCAAAAATGTCTTGGCACCGCAGCTTTTTCTGTAGCTAGTCCTCCAGGGCCCTGTTGGCCCATAACAAGTCTTATTAGCTTTGGCAGGGAAGAAGCGTACAGCATTTTGGATGGCGCCTCATCCACGGGCACTGTCAATGGCTCTGGTCCTGCTCAGGTGAGTCGGCTGCACTCAGCAAGCCCAGGATCTCTCAGTAGCCTAAAAGAGGTGTTTCCCCACTCCTCCTGCAAGGTAAGTTTCCATGCTCGCTAAAGAGGTGGGAGGTTCAGATGCTCCTGATCTCGATAATGCTGGGGTAGCAATAATCCCACTGTGTCCTCAGTCAGTCCATGATGTCCATTTACAGTTCTTGTTTCTTTTCGTAACCTACAGGTCACCGCCGCTCACAGTTCATTGGCTCCCACACAATCCACATGGCACAGTTATTTCCGTAAGACCTCTTGGCATACAGGGTTGCCCCACCATTGCCACCCAAGACATTTGGCCCTTTCCTCAAAACAGTCCTTACAACAACAGCCCTCCTGGCTCCCAGGGAGACTGCTAAGGTGTTGACTAGGCTTCGGCCATGACCCCAAGGCAGTTTTTCCCTTGAGGCCCCTCCTGACTTATGGGGTCAATGCAACACATGCTTCACCCTTTACCACACAGCAATCTTTTACATGGCTATCTCCATGGCGTGCTCTCCTGGCATACGAGAGTCACCATCTCAGTCCTGCACATAGGCATCCGTACAGCACCCATCTACTCACAGCTGCTCCTGGGAGTCCATTCAACAGGGCTCGCCACTTGACCTCGCTCCTTCCACCACTCTACTCTTCCTCATAGGGCACACTGGTCTTTGCAAGGAGGCAGGAGCTGGCTATCCAGGCTCCAGAGCAAGTGGTCTTGGTTTCCGTGGGTAATTTCCCCTCACCCAGCAGAGAGACTACGAGGCCTTGGTCCCCAGTCCTGGTCACAGGCAGAAGTCTTGCAGCACTTCCCCTCCTCACACAGCCCGTCTGGCTGCTTGGCAGATGAACATTTTTGAGGTCTCAACCTCCATTTCTTATAGTCCATTTCCAGACACCAAATGTGATTTAGGGTCTGGGTCTTTGAAGTTTCATGCTGAGGTCCTGCTTCTTCTGAAGTACATACGTTTCCTCTCTCTCCCCCTCTTAAAAAGCCATCGGACACAGCAAGAGAGACTCTAAAGCTGACAGTCCAACAGAACAGGCAATTGGAATGACTAGAGTTCACACTTGGATGTCAGCCACAGTGAAATGTCTATCAAAAGGGAAATCTCGGGCTTCCAGCCACACTCGTTATGACTCCCTTATCAGCCCCATCTTCTTCCTGAGATCTTCCTGAGATGTGTCATGCCGCTTCCTAGTGATCTCTCACTGAATCAAAGAGCACCCTTTGAAGAATACAGGGGAGACTCTCTCTCCTTTCTCCTGTGCGTCCCACTCAGCTCACAGGAATTCAGCAATACACAAACCTGTCTGGGGGTGATTTCTCTGCCTCCTAATGTCTTCACCAGGCAGGACTGGGCCTCGCAAAATGGAACCCAGGGTCCTCCATTTAATGCACCATTACAAGCACACTTGCACTCAGACTACATATACATTTCACACTATCCAGCACTGTTACCTCCATAGGCACACATACACTCAGCACACACATTCACTCTGCATGCACTGCTCACTTGCAGACACACCTACATCCAGTACACGCATTCACCATGCACTCTCTGCACAACACTATGCCCTTCATGTACTGTACTTCTTGTAGGTTCACATACACCAAGTAAATGTACTCACCGTGCACACACTGCATAGCACTACATCTTTCACAAAGTGCATCCTCATAGTTACACATACACCCAGTACATGCACTAATCATGCACGCATTGCACAGCACTGCTTCATCCCTAAATTGTAACCTTCCCAGTCACACATACAACCAGTGCAGTCACCACTCCTTCCATGCACACTACTTAACATATAATTGATGTAGGCCCAAGGGCGAGTTAAGCACACAGCAGTGGAACTTAAAATAGTGAGTGAGACAGGAAGGACTCACTCCAGTGACACTGGTTAAAAAGGTCCTGATCACTCATACTGATCAATACACAGTATGCTGCCACCACTACAATTGTGCTGCTTAACACCTGGTGAAGGCAGTAAACTTACACCATTATGAGGGTAGCTCTAGGGCACCCAACAAGACCGCAATCCGTGAGACAGGTCTATGTCATGGCACACACACATCACCCATGTTTATCTATGACACAAAAATCAGCATTATGGATCTAGACAACAGTTCGTTGGGCACTCATGGTACACGTCAATTACCATGCTGAGGACCTTTCTGTCCCAACAACTACTCCCTGTACTATAAATTGTAGTTTGTGAATAGGACCATGATAAGCTGTGGTTTCATAGTTTAAATAATGCACACCTGTCATCCAACCACAGGTTATATAGAGTCTTAGGGTTACCATAACTCTGCACTCACACATTTCACTTAATTCTTGAAATTTTTCCAAATACAGAAATCTCTTGTCCTACATCCCCCAGCACAATTGGGGTGCAATGCTACTTCGTTTGCTTGTTTATTCAACTATACTTAATGGAAGTCGCCGTATTTGAATTAACTTCGCAATTGCCAATGTTTATTAAAACATACAAAAGTCTGACTTTGTAGATGTTCACCACACTGATAATGTCACTTCATATGATATTCCCAAAGGGATAATATTGTTTCCTTCCATGTGCCATTTTTATCACTATGGAAATCCACACTTGACAGGTTTTTGCATTACTGTCACTTGCTCCTGGCAAAATCTGCATATCAAGGGCAGATTGACAGCTTCCTGCAGTAGATGCATCAGTCCACTGGGCCACCGGACCTGACTCCTGTCTCTTGAATGGGTCTGCCTCACCTCTACGATTTGCTTCATAGTAAGGGGCTTGTACATTGCATTTCAGCAACCCTGGAACTGAAAAAAGTTACCTTGCAGAATACATGATACTAGTACATATCGGCCTTTAGAAACTCTTATTTTCATGTGTTATGTTTTGAGGAACAGGCAAAAATGCAATTCTAAGAGTCCTACCCAAAAACGTTAAGTAAAATTAGGTGTATCGATGTTGTGATTTTAAGCATCTGGCTCTGTGGAGAAGTTTTGCCCGCAGATGGTACTTCTGGACAAATTCTGAGAGTAGAGAGGAATATCTGTTGTCAGATAGTTAAAACTAAATGCCAGGGAAAGCAGAATGTTGGGAGGAATTCTAAAGTGCATAGAACACCCACACAACCATGAAATAGTAGGTATTCACAAATGTTTATTTGAACATTCGCACTCTAACCAATTGGAAAAAAGTACTTGCATTCTGATAATTTGTTATCGCTGTCGTAAATGTATCATTTAACTCTCATTTTAATCAGAAATTTCTAGGAAAGAACTATGGGCAGGAACCAAAAATTCACTGCTTGTTTTGAAAACTCATCACATTATACAATTGTTTTCATTGAAATTCCAGAGGATATCCCTTTTTTCAAGTCTCACCCGCTCTATTGATATATTTGTGGGGCTATGGCCTGATTGTAGACATAATTTAATAAATAACCTACACTTTTGAAGATCATTTTGATGACACTGTTAGAGCTGTATGTAAAAAGCGGGGTTTCCAAGTATCAGCTGACAAGCAGGAACAAGCTCTATCCACTGGAGATGTGTGAATGTTGGTGAATGACAGTAGAACTGAAGTTACACAAATGCAGAAAAAACTCCAAGGAGTCATTGTTTGATTGATACATCATCTCGACTCTTCTGGTCTTTTGATCTCTATTAGTTTCCACCTCTTCAGGGTTCTCTACAATGAATCTGTATAATTCTCTTCACATTCACTGCAGATATAACTACATACAAAAATACCAATGTTGTTGGCATGCCTAAAGGCATATTATACTCTCAGGCTTAGTAAAACATCCTTAATACACAAGTAAAGGCGCTCACAGCAATACAAAAGTGAACAAATATAAATGCAAGAGTATAAATACATCAACAGGCAACCACAACAAGCAACAAAAGTAGGCAGGCATGCACACATTTTCACATAGTCCTCCATATACACAGAGATGTGAAAACCACAAAGAAATAGTCCCAATAATTTATGAAGAGGCAGCCTATTAGACACTAAAACATTCTCCATCGAGAATCACATATGCTTACAAACCTCTGTTATCTAGATATAAGAAGCATACAAACAGGCACTCCTCAAATGCAAACTAAGCAACTGTCAAAGCAAGTGCACCCACCCAGGTGGAGTTACAAATATGGTTGTGTTTAAAAACAGCAGTGTGCAAGCAGAGACTATGAACTTTCAGAAAAAACACTCTTGAGACAAATAGACCTCACATCGTTCCATTCTAATCCTGATGCATTTCCAAGGTTTACAGACTCACAAGTAGCTCTAGGTCCAGAAACTGTGAGCGTGCAAACCTGTAACACATTGTCGTATTAACATCACTTTCTAAATTTCACAAAGCCTTTCACTTGCTAAATCAATTTGTACATTAAACATATAAATCTTCACCTGATATCTTGACCTTAGATGACACATACATTTATCAGACCAGCACAACTGGAAACTAAAGCCTGGTCCTAGGTCAGGTTAGCTCCAACATTTGCAAATGTAGGTCCCTGTCACAGAGATCAAAGTGCCTCCCAGTCATTACTGGGGGGACAAGAGGTAAGAAGGTACTTTGATCAAAGTGCATTTACAATCCTTTGACATATGGTCAGACTGTCCACAGGAATGCACATTAATTTTGCTTCTGGGCTGATCTAGTGGAGATGAAATTCTGCTTCTGGGATCACTAGATCCATTTCACAGAGATCAGGTGGTCAATATTGTTTACTCTTCAGCCAAATGAGTACCACTATGAATGGTATTTGTCTGGCATTTGGCATTTGTCATGATAAACATTCAGTAATTACTAGTGAGTTATTGCAGGTGTGTGGAATCTATAGGAGGGAGAGTCACAGGCCTGGAGAATTCAAAAAGAAGGTTTAAATGCCTTGATGAAAAAGCCAAATGGCAGGCAAGACTTTGCAAAAAGACAAAGGTTTTACCAGAGTCTGCAGCCTTGTACAGACAAAGGTATGTCTAATCTACCTATTTATTGGTAGTAGGTTGTGACAATCCTATAGAGAGAGGCAGAGCGAGTCCCTGTAGAAGTTCAGCTTGGTGCATATGGTAGGCAGATTGGTGTTATCTTGATTGTGGTACTTAGAGAGTGAGAGAGAGAGAGATATTTGAGCTCTCTCCATTTCATGGTCACTGAGTCTGTGTTAATCAGCTGAGCATATCGCCTTTCTGGCACGTTGTCATCTTTGAAGGTGGCCTGGTTGATATTCTGGGACATCACCAAATATGTATATATGTATCTAAAGATATTTATGTATCACACATCCTGCTGGTAATAATTGAGATCTTGTCAGAGAGTGAAAGATGGAAAAACGAGGAGTGCAATCTTAAGTAATTTACTGCTTTCTGCAGGTTCTGTTTTACAGGATGGTAGTTTTCTTTAAAGAACTATATCTTGCATTTCTTTCTGAATTGCAGGTGAGAGTGAACAGTTTGGTGTTGCTGGAGATGCTAGTCCATACCCTGGGTATATAGAAAGAGAAGGACTGTCCTTTCCTGCTCGAATGTCTTTGACTCCACTCTATCAATAGGCCCTGGTATAGAGGGGGTTGTCATCAACATGTATTGATGGAGACAACTATGCAAGTGAGAGGTTCAGGAGGAGTGAACAGAAAGGTGCATGAGTAGTCTGTGCAGGCAAAAGTTTCAGTTATTCACTGTACTTTTTTGATGGCTTGCTGAGGACTTAGTTTAGGAGAACTGCCTGGTCCTCCACTGACTGGGCAAGGAGTAAATTATTTGAAAAGGATGGGAGAGGTGAACAGTGGGGCATATTTGTATAAAGATGACTTCTGGTGTGGTGTTTTTAAGCTTGAAACAAATGCTGAAAATCAAATCCTTCATAGCATTGATGAACCTGGAAACGTCTGGTATTAGGCACCACAGACAAGTAGGTGGATCTGCATGTGGTTGCCATGTTAATGACGGGATACGCTGATGATCTTGAAAAGGTTCTTTAAAGAGATCATGGATAGATTGAAAAGTGTTTGTGAAAGGCCAGAACTGTGTGGGATGCAACAGAAAAATGTGACCAAGCATGGACCAAAGTCCCATAATTTAAGACACTGGCACTGAACAATGAATACAGGAGGCTCAAATCGGACCTTGCAAATACAGGAAAGGTGTTGTGGAATGTAATTATGAAATCAGCCAACCGGAATCGATTGTAGTTTCTGGTGGCTTTTTTCAACGACTATTGTGCTAATGTTGTCTCATACATACAATCCAGGAATTTTTATTTTCAGTAGAGGGTTTATTACTGATGGTTTGATAGAATTATAATTGGACATATTTTTCTTAGAAGCAAATAGATTTCTCTGTAGTGTGGGTGAACTAAAGGGGGCAATAGTGAATTAAATATCATTTTGGATTCACTTAGATAATGTTAATGAAGACATTATAGAGATCTACAGAGTACTCTTGGAATGAGAAGATGCATGAGGTGACACATTTGGCACAGGAGGTTTTTGGGATGGTCTGAAAGAGTTTATATGCCTTTCACAGAATATCGGATGTTGAATGATTGTTGGTTGCTTTTGAGAGAGCTTTGATTTAGGTGTTGGGGGTTGGCATAGGGACAAATAATTATTTGTTGTTTTAGCCCAGCGCCATGTGAAGCATAGGTTTTTCCAGTTGTGGCAGAGCGGTACCTGCTAGGGTCAGAGACCCAGGCAGAAGAGAATCAGAATGGAACTACCTAGTTGGTTTGCAGATGAGAGGTGTCTGAAGGTGGTAAAGGGGAAGTTGGTGAGAAGAGAATTGACGAGGATCATAAGGTAATCCTCAATATATTTTCCTTTTGAGCTAAAGTAAGTTTTGTTCTGGATGGCTCCCTTTTTGTTTGAGTTGTGGTAATTGGCTAAGTGAACAAGAATAGGTGGTCAATACAGGGTAAAAGAAGTTAGGGAGGTTGGTTAAGTGTGGGGCTAGGATGTATGGCAAAATATTTGGGGTATGTATTGTGAGGGAAAGTAAATATGATGTTATTTTTGAGGAATATCTGTTGCTAACTGCAGTAAGTTTCTAAAAGGGGCATGACTATAGCTTGGTCAGGATCCTTTATTATACTATTGATGAATGTCAGTTGTTGTCTGGTTAAGGTTCTCAAGAAGGACATGATTGCAGCGTTGTCAACATGCTTGTGTTCATTGGAATCCTCTTTTGGAGTTTTGGGCTTCACAGAAAATTGACAGCCAATGAGGGTTGCAACTTTACTGAGCAGTTCACAGCAAACAAGCTGGCAGAAAGTCAATGCCTGTGACAAATCTGTGTCTCTACGGGGCTGAGCGAAAATCACTCCCACTTGTCCTACCCACAGACCTTCATGGGTATTTAATCAATAAGAAATGGAAAAAAAATGAAACTGCAACTTTAAATGAAAATGATATCTAAAAAAATCCAAAGCGCGTATGAGCATTTGAGGAGAGGGTGTGTGTTTTTTTTCTTGTAATCTGAGATCTCTGATGATGGACTTATGTTACCCGCTCTTCCCTTTCTCTTACACCTTACCTACTAAAGGAGGAGTGCTTGATTGGTAAGTGAACGCTATCCACAAGATGACAGGGTATTTGTTAGAGACAGCTGAACAGAAATATGTAGGGGAGAGTCTTTTTTAAAAAAAAGCACAGTCAGAATCTCTGTATACTTTTAGTTTCTTTATGTTTTCATTATTACTCAGAAGGCTCTGTTTATTTTCCATTCTTTCCTTTACCTTCTTCCTTGATTTCAAGTTCCAAAACAACTTTTGGCTTTTGGGCTTGTTTCTTTTCTTTGTGAACTTCACACTGTTTTTGTAATGTCTTCTTTTCTGTAAGGTAAAGGGAGTTTACAAAAAAAACAAATTTGAGCTGCCGATAGCCACAGTGGAGACACAAGACCTTTGGGTTGTACGTCTTATCAATGTAATCTCTGTTCCAGGATTTCTAGGTCATATACATACACTTCATAGACCAGCAGCCATCCTGCTTCTTATTGAACATGCCATGGAACTTTATATGTATCCTGTTCCCCTCAGTTGTATGTCAGAATAGTGGATACAGAAGATACAGAAATATCATCTGACATACATGTTCTAAATAGCATTTACAAAACTATCTTCTCGTTGGGTGTACACTTTCTATCATTAACTCAAGAGGGTTGATATTTTTGCAGATGATATGTGGGACACAATATACATGTCGGACCATCTTCTAACATTAATCTGGTACTCAGGAGTCCATTCAATCAATGTTTGAAAGATAATGACTTTCCTATCAATGATGAAGTCTGGGCTAATATTGGTTACAGAACATGGTGATTTGGAGACCCAAATTCCTTACAATGATGGGCAGGTTCAATAGACATGGAGTCCCACTATCTCTCTTTAAACAGGTTGTGGAGGAAAACCTCAATCAAACATCTATCCTTTTAGTCTTCTCATTTGGCCATTTGGTTGCAGACAGAATATAAGGGCCATGATTCCTTCCCATATTGTTGCTGCATCCTAAATTGATTTGCAGGTTAATTGTACCAATAGACTTTAGAGACTTTATGGCTTGCCATGCATTGATGAGGATTCGCAACATACCATGCGTTTCTTTCTTGAATTATGCTAGACCACATTTATCTTGTCCTTTTTACATTATAAGGTGGAAAAACACATTCAATTAATGGGAAATCCGTTTTGACTCTCTGACAGGTAACATATTGGTCAGGAAGTCTGTTATCCATTTGTTATACCAGGAGATCAAACATAGGTCCAAGCAGTGTGAATTGATGCCAAAGATTCAGGATGATCACTACATACAAAAAAGCTGCTCCATGTATTGTCAATTTATGAAAAATTATTTTATGTGGAAAGCCTGAAAATCTGACATTGATTTGGCCCTCCTGGCTCTGTGTTGGATACCTCTGTTTTACACCATGTTGTTGCCAGCATGTTTACTAGAATAGACATTTATACTCTCTCTTTTATACTACATAGGGTGTGCCTAATCATTTCAGCTAGACCCTTCTGTCTCTGTTTTGACATTGTAGGGAAGGCAGGGCGAACACACCCTAAGTCTATTCTTCCCCACTGTACACCATGCATTGGGGGGCAGATTACAGTGATAATAATTAATTCCCTTGTGTATCTTTTGCATTATTAAACCACATAGTCGAGTATGATCTTTAGGAACCTTCAAGATTCTAGTTCTTTGTTTCAGTCTTTAGTTGATGACCACATGTATGAATAAACAACAAGGGTGCTGTTTGTGGGGTAGCACAAGTCTTGGAAACAACCTGGGATTTTAAAATTAAAATTATAGGATACCTACTGAATGTCTTTAAAACATTTGCTACAATTAAAGATACCTTGATACATTTCCTTAGCCAAGGCTTCCTCTACACCAAATCCTAAAATATGAAAGTTAGTATTTTTATGTTTCTTGCTATCTATTCGTGAAAGAGCACCAGTCTATGATTAAGATCTATATTACAGGATGTTTACCCAATTTGTTACTTTAACGCCATAAGGTAAATTGTCCATTATTTATATAGTGTAACTAGATTAATGTGTGTACTATGTTGCACTGCCTGTTGAGAACAATAGGGACAAATAATACCATTAAACCAAAATTGTAATGAAATTAGAGTTCTACTTTGAGGTTTCAATTAAACCTAAATAAACATATTTTTATGTATGAAATGACAGAAGATTATTAGAAGAAACATGCAGGTGCTTAATTTCATTGAAATGTATCAGAAAATGATGCATTGTTTTACTGATAGCCTAGAATATTCATGATCTCAATATATTGTAATGTACAAGTATTAAACCATGTTAATACGTTTTGTATTTGGTTCCTAATATGAAGGCATGCCTTACTTATGGCAATCTTAAACTCAGTATTGATTGTGGTGCGTAGTAAAATGTATTCACAGAGAATTTCCATAACCTACAGATAAAACGTAGTTTTCTCTAGGGGTAATGTCAATTATTATACAATAGGAAAATCTAATGTTTAAAAGTTATATCATTTTTTCAACCTTATCTGTTGAGTTACGTAGGTGGCTTTCAACCCTGTGTCACAAATAGTCTCTGGGTGTGCTAGTCTAGTGACTCAGTTATGAGCAATCATTGTGAGAAACAACAGGCAGAGAAGAAGCTGCTAAACATAATATGCAATGTGCTAGATCATTTCTTTCGCGTTATGTTACATCTATTATACTTTGTAATACTGATTCAAAACATAAGTGCCACCAATTCTCAAGGGACACAAGTTAGATCTGATCTTCATCCAGATGATTCAATATTATCCAGCTCTGAGTACTTGCTCAACGCTCTTATAAAGGTACTTTTATTAGGCTGTCTCATGCATGCTTTAACCAGCTAATATCTCCTGGAGATTCGTGGTGTTCCTGTGGATCTCAGAATTGTGAAAGGACTTATAACTGGAATTATCAGTCACACTGGAATTGAGAAGTCACTCTTAATGAGGGCTAAAGTAGTCTTTTTACATGTGAAAATAACCAGAACTGACCTGAAGCTACTAAAGCATGCATACCAATGCAACCTATAGATCCAGTGTCTCCACTGTCATGCTTAGAAAACAACAGACATGAAAAATAAGAAAATCATTTATCTTCATAAAAAACATTTTCATCTATTATTTGAGCCATCATTTTCACATTTAGATTTGCTTTTGTTCCTTTATCTTTCCTTTTTGTTATCTCCCCTTATGGTTTTCTGTCTTCCCATGATTTGCATGCTGGGATACCGCACGATGCCTATCCCCTTTCCAAATAAATCATATCTGTGAAAGGGACGCTTCACTCTGTGACATAATATCAGCAATATATATTTCTTTCATTGGCATTTTCTTTCTGCTACCTTCTTTCTTATTTTCTGTTTCAGTATACAGTGCATCATGACAATGATGACTATGAAAACAAATCTTTAACTAGAACCTGTTCTTGTTGGCAACTGTAACCCCAACTAATGTAAATAGCTGGAATCCTTCCTCAAACTTCTCCCTCCTGGCTTTCTCTCATTTCCAGATCTCACCACCTGGATCCGCTATTGCACCTTTAACTGTTGCAGACAGTGGAGTGCATTTCCAGCAAACTGAGAATGGTCAACCGAAGGAATATGACTCAGGAAATGAGGAATGCTCTCCACAATCCATTCAGGTGGGACCCTCTGTGTCGAAGGATACTGAGAATGAGAGTCCGGGCTCTGAAGAATTTAACCATACACTCTCACCTGGGAAGGATAAAATAGTCCACAGTGACAACATCTCTGATTCAGGGAATTCCTCTGCCAGCTGCTTTTCTCAGTCCAAAGTGGCACCTGTGGAAAATCTTTGTACCAAGGTTGTGAACCAAGAGGATAGGTAAGTTCCTGGCTGGCATCTGGGAAGATATTCTCAATACCAATCCTTTGCATGTTAGATAGCCGTGAGGGTCTCTAGAATATTGGTTGCCCATGTGATTAAAATGCCAGAATTATTGTTCAAAGTTCTATTGCAGGCTGATGGTTCTTTCAAAAATATTAGACTTACAACCGGAGCATTGCAATGAAAGTAACACATCCATAAAACCAATATATGATTATGTCCCTTTTCCTTTGAGAACAAATGGCTACTGCCCACTACATAATATAGTGTCACAAAGGTATAGCTAGTGTGCTTAGAAATGTATGTTTCATATGCCAAGAAAATTATATATCATGACCAAACTTTCATGGTCACATGACTCACATTTCTCAATTAGGGATTTAGCTCAACCAAATATAATAACTAGAAACATTTTATAAAATATTTATGCGCTAGGTTACAGATAAATGAATCCAATAACTATAATATTAATTTACCTGTGAGGAAAAATGTAAATTGATCCTTCTAGGAATTGCTTTAAAGTCTTAAATATGTCGGCAATTTTCATTTGTACAAGGCATACAGCAACTCGATCTCCTATAAACCTTCTGATACAATCTAACACATGTAATCACCTTTACTGTAGTATGTTTTACAGCACAAATATAGACTGTGATTATCTATTGCTGCATTTTCTCCTAATATTCTAGAGAAGGTTTATCAGTTAATCATGGACATGGTAACATCTGGTCCACACGATAATTAATTAGTTGTCACTATAGGCTTGTATTGGGACGATAGACTTTGGAGGCATGTGTTTCAGACTGACCACCTCAAAAAAGTGTTTTTAGAATTTAGTGGATTAAAGTTTAAACTTGCAGAACATTGTTTGAATTGCTTGATTCCTCATCATGCTTAACCGTTAGACCACTGGAAGTTTAAAATAGCAGATGTTTTATTTGTGTTTTTTGTGTA
Organism: Triturus cristatus; assembly: GCF_964204655.1. Classification (NCBI taxonomy): domain Eukaryota; kingdom Metazoa; phylum Chordata; class Amphibia; order Caudata; family Salamandridae; genus Triturus; species Triturus cristatus. The sequence goes on from NC_140594.1 coordinate 353,151,387, forward strand.
AATGAATAATCCCTAAGGGCAGATCATTGATTAGAATCATTTTTATAGAAAAGGGTTAGCATTCTTTACACACAGAACATTTCCTTGATTTGCACGCATGCTGTGTGTGATTAGAAAAAAGAACACTATGTTCATCGGATGTCTCCATTAACAGTCTTGGCTAAAGTTAAAGATGAATGATCAAGTGGTCACTAGTGTTCCTCTGATTTTGTTATACAATGGTTATATGGACTTTTTGTTCTCCTCGGTCATCTTTCTGTCCTGGTTTAAAACTATCATACATTCTTTGTTCATAGAATACTTTCATTCTTTGCTCAAAGCAATTGTCTCTCAAAAACGCCTTTTTCTATGTTGTCATATATGAAAATGCAATATATGTAGATGGACATTTTTAGAAAGGGACAGAAAGTAAGATCATCTTTCTTGACTCTTGCACATGATAGCTTAATGCGCAGGGTGAAACTTAAATGTTATGGTAGTCATATCTTGCACACAATTAAAGTGTACCTTTTCAGATCTACAATAGACAACGTTATGCAGAAGTGTTAGCTGTTAAAAGCAGTACTTAATATCACTTTTACTTGTGGAATAGAGATGTGCTCTGAATTACTGAACTAAATGGAGTTGTTGACCTGCACAGGGTGGACGTAGTAGCACAATATCAGAATACCATGAAAAAAAGTAAAACAATCTGTATTTCTGCCAATAGAGACACTTTTATATGCTGCAGAACATGCCTGATGTTTTTGAAAACTGGACACGTTTCTAAAGAGCAAGCCATTTATAGAAAACGACATTTCATAACTTGGTTAAAGGTTGGGAGCATCTCCGTAGTGTGGTAATATGTGTAGCCAGTTTTCAGTGAGAGAATAATTAGTTCACACCATAGTTAAATCTCTCTAGCTGCCTATTAGATTGTGGCTGATAGACTGGAGGTACAGAAAGTTAATCATGTATGAAGTGATTTTCTTCAAGCACAGTCTTTATTTATTCCTGACTATTACACACCAAAAACAGGAAATCTCATGAACAAAGTGAAAAAGCATTCTAGGAGGAATTAATATTGTGTTTGGAACATATAGATTGATTTCTATAAACAGTAATTTATTTACTCACAAGTTCATAAATCTAACTATGTTTGTGTTGCTGTCCTGTCTAGTTCAAGCAGCTAGGGAAAAACAATCTGTATGAACGACTGAAGAAAGTGGGTTGGGGTAAATTTATGATAATTGTAAAATAGTCCCTGGGTTTAGTATCCTGAACAAAACTAATCTGCATTATCTAGGAATGTTAATTATTCCCGACTATTGCACACAAAACTCAGGAAATCTCATGAACAAAGTGAAAAGATTCTAGGAGGAATTAGTATTCTGTTTGGAACATATAGATTGATTTCTATAAACAGTAATTTATTTACTCACAACTTCATAAATCTAACTAATTTGGTTGTGTTGCTGTCCTGTCTAGTTCAAGCAGCTAGGCAAAAACGATCTGTGTGAACGGCTGAAGAAAGTGGGTTCGGGTAACTTTATGATAATGGTAAAATAGTCCCTGGGTTTAGTATCCTGAACAAAACTAATCTGCATTATCTAGGAATGTTTCTAGGAGGAGAATAACCGAGGAAGTAGTATGCCCTGTTTGACTCCTGTTGCAAAGTTATTTGAGGGACATCGCATTGCTGTTATGCCTCGGTTAGACAGTGTTTTTGTAGGTGATCTTAGCTTGTATAATCACCCAGTGTAAAGAAGGCATGCCCAAGGAAATGTAACCCGTTGGTACCAAGGTACCAGGTTAAAATGCAAACACACTTCCTATCCCTCAGTGTCTAGTGACAACTCCCTTCCTGACAGATGCAAAATCCACAATAAATACCGCAGTCAGCCGTAATAAACAATCATCCAAGGTGAAATAAATGCTGAGGAAAAGGGAAGTGTCTCATAGGGCCTCACTTATGAGAAGTGACGCATCGCTGCGTAAAAGCAGCGATGCGTCACTTCTCAGTGCAGCCTCCTTGCCACATGATGGATGTGTCATATTTACTGTATGATGCATCATGTCGCAAGGAGTTACAGATATGTCAGTCTTTCTGACGTATCTGTAGGCGCAAAAGTGATGCATTGCTGGAGTGTGTCACAAAAGTGACGCAACTCCAGAAATGTTTCCGTTCACATGGGGCAAGCCCCGTGTTAAAGGGTCTGCGTCAGTCTTACGCCTGCTGTGAGGCAGGCGTAAGATATTGACGCATTTGCACCCTAGAAGTGGCGCAGTGAAATCTCGTAGACTTCACTGCGTCACTTCTACGTGGCTTACTTACGTGGGAACGCCCACCCTGCATATATTATACCTGACGCAGGTATAATGTAGCACAGGGGTTTGCAAAGTGACGCATCTGCTTAGATGCGTCACTTTGTAACTAGGGCGCAACAGGAGGCATGTTTTACGCCGCCGATGAGTCACAAAAAGTGACGCAACGGAAGCGCAAAACTGTTGCAAGGCCTCATAAATAAGGCCCATAGTGTCTGTATCACAAACGTAAAACTATTTACCACCTTTTTAGAGGACTTGGTACCATTGATGGTCAATATATTGTCTACTAGAATGTAGCTTTCTACCACTTTGAACTTTATAATTGCACTCTATTAAAAAATAAACATATTTGTTTACTTTTCCACTTTTTCACATTGTTAGCACTTACGTCTGACAACTGGAGATGGAAGCGAGTAGTAATATTTCACACTTTGAATAAAGTATGCTTCTGTGACTTGCTGTGCTAAAGTATTATGCCATTGTGACTGATGGGGATTATTTTCAGATTGTTTATGGAAGTAAAGGTCAAGAAGCAACAAGGTGATGAAAACTGCAGGCACTTTATTTATTTATTTAACATATAGCATATAGTTTTTTCTCTTTTCTAGGCCCTGGCAAAATGTCCATCATGCTGGTGTAATCTTGTGTAATTTCACAATTTTTCCCATTATGCTTATAACATGAAATTTGCGAATTGACACCATAATTCTTCTCAGTAAAATATTTGTGCGGATGTACGGGAACAACGTAGAATGTGAGAGTCTGTTGTCCACAGCATTTGTGGTATTCCACTATTTTTTCAACACCATATTTATCCTCGCACAATTATGCAAAAACAAATGTAATTCTGTACACCCATGCTGTTTTTAGGACTAGATGGAGACGGGTGGAGGGGCAGACCGAGAATGAGAGATTTAATTGGAAATAAAGATACAGAGCGAGTGTTCTGACCGCAGTGTGGACAGAAGAACAGCGTACATCCCAAAAAACATAAACGTGCAGCAATTTTTAGTTCTCACTACAGGCAGTGTTAGCTGTCTGGCAAATCTCATATCACTAATCCTTCACAGAGTACAACAGGAATTACAGAGACAGTGGCCTTTGAGCGAGCTCCCTTCAGTCACTGGCGTTCATGTGTTTTTGATGGTTTGACATTGCTAGGAATTAGCCCTCCATCAATCTCAGGGTATTTTGTGGGTATTAAATCATCAATTTGCTAGCCCACAGCTTTGACATAAAAAGTAGTTTGTAGATGAAACCCCAGTAAAATATTTACTTTCCAGACATCAACATTTTAATTGCTTAGTACCTTAAATGTACGATGTGTATTTTGTTTGAATTCTTTAGACTACCATAAAGGCACAGTGCTACTCACTCAATAATCAGCTTTGTGCATTCACTTGCTTTATTCTTCTTCATGATAAATGTTGTTGGATTTGGGGCTTTTTTGTTCACAAAGTAAAGATTAGCGTAAATGATCTTTGTTAAAGATTAAATAAAAAATACAACCCCTTTGTCACATGTTATCTACCCTGAAGTATTTAGATATGTGTATCCTTTAAGATCAACACTTGCAAAGCAAACATCATCTGACTCCTTTCCATAAAACCTTTCTTTAAGGCAAATGCTGCTTATACAGTCTATCATCAAGAGCCTCCTTCCCCAGATTCCATATCGTTGTAGCCCAAGATGTTGCTTCATCTCTACATGTAGGATAGCAGGATCAACCAAAAAAAAGCGCACCCAAATATTACTCAGTTTCTCCTAACAAAAAGAAAGATTTATTGGTTAATCCAATGCTTGTTAGTCTTACCTTTGCAAACTTCATGTGCATTGCTGCATGCTGTCGATGCAGACCAACTGCACTTACTGAGTGTATTGATTGCAGTGGAAAACGTTTGCAAAATATTTTTTTAAAGTTTAGTATTTTTATTAAGAAAGATAAACAGTATACTCAACTTGACAAGCAATTTAATAAAAGTGCATTATAAAATAAGAAAACAAATAATGTCCAATGTTCAAATCCAGGGATAAAGGATTTTAAGCTTGTCATATTGGACAAATTTATGGACAGAAATCCTGAAAAGTTAAGAAGAAAGAGAAAAGAAGAAAGGGAGGGGGGATTGGAGAAAGGAAAGAGTAGAAGAACATAGAATAAGAAAAGTATATACTGATGAAACTATCTAATCATTGTGGATTCAAATCAATACCAAAGACTTAAAGAGAAAAAACAACATGGTAAATATAAAACCTTAATAGGAACAGGAATTTAGCAAACTCTTACAGTTAATTAGAGTTACAACATGCATGTATGGACAAATATCTAGTGAGTGGTTTCCACAGTGTTCCCGGTTTAGCAAATACTAAAGTAGATGGTAAATTATGCTGATTAAAACGGTGGTTATGACACCCCAGATTCCACCATTGTTGCAGAGTAATAGTGTCCGTAGATTTCCAGTGAGAGGTGATTACCTGAAAACCCATTGGGATAAAAAGATCTGCTTATTTTGCCATACATTTTTTCATGAGACCAGAGATTAACCAAGCTATCTAGAACTAAAGCAGTCATGGAAAATGGAGACCTACTACCCATAGTGATAGTTATACGTGACCACACTTGATCCCAAAATTGAGACAGCTTAGTACATTGAAAAAAACATATGTAACTAGGTTCCAGAGCTTTTGTTACAATGCCAACATATATCTTGTTGAAGCAGTTTCAGTACAATAGAGCCTATTATAAAAATAATATAAAGTTTGGGTAAGGTCAGCAGCGCGTGCGATGTAGTGAATAGTCTCTCCCAAAAAGTTGTGGACCAATTTGTTTGCAACTCAAATTCACAGGTAAGTTTTATTTTAAATTTAGGTCTGTCCGATGGAAGATTTTTCAGTGTTTTATAAATCAGAGCAGCTGTAGAGGGGGTGGTTATGGATCTGGGGATAATCTGAGCACCATAATCCTGAGTGGGAGAGGATAAAATGGAACTAAGTGTGACTGTGAGCAAAGGTTCCAAATACTGATATTTTTTCATATACTTAGGTGGTAAGCAAAAGGTTTGGAAAAGATTCTCAAAAACAGAATTACACTTGTATGTAGAGGCAATTGAGAGATTGTAAGCACGTTTCTACTAGAAGAATCCTGCCAAAAAGCTTGTTATACCAATTGGACTTTGAACAAAGTGCTTATAAGAGGACGGATGAGCAGTCAGATATGGCATGAATAAGAAACAAGATTGAAAGATAAGTGAGGGCATCCAATACTTAGGAGGACGAGACATATGAAGAATGTGCTCATGAGAAAAGGGGGATAACATGGCAAGTTCCAATAAATACCACAATTTAGATTGCGTGTCAGGTGATCATAAAAATAACCCTGACATTGCTTAATGCCAAATGCTTTATGATAAAGAGTTAAATCAGTGAAGTTAACCCCCCATTAATCTATCGAATTGAAGAGGTGTGGCGCAGCGGCCAGGGCGACTGACGCCGGACGCTGGGGATCACGGTTCGATCACCGGCGGCAGGGGTTTGCCCAGCACCATGTGACTCTGGGCAATAGCTTGCTTAATCTTCCCGACGGCCCCCAGCGCCTGGACACCTACGGGTAGCTGTGCACTTTACAAATACAGGATTATTATTATTATTATTATCAATCAGCTTTTGTAAAGCACAACACTGTCACCCCTAGGGGTATCTGGGTGCTGTGTCTCCATCGAAAAGCCAGGTCTTGAGTCTCTTTCTGAAGTCTGCCAGCAAGGGGGCTGTACGGAGCTGGAGGGGAAGGTCGTTCTGTCACATTGCTTTGCGCTGCACACGGTACTACAAAACTTTGTTTTTTAACCATTTCTATGGCTGTTTTCACATGAGAACTCATCGCTGTAGTCACTCTCGGCAGGTTCCTGGTATTTTGACTGAACGTTGTGAGCAAGGTCGAACAACAATGCTCCTTGTTGTTTTGTTCTGGCCAGGCCTTGTCTTGCTACTGCGATTTCTGAGAGATCTGGGAGAGTTGTGTTCTGGGGTGTCTAATCATTTGTTTCTCTGTGAGAGAGTAGGTGAGAAAATGAGACACTATAGCTAGTCGGTCCTGGGCTCATGTGTATTAAGGTGGTAGGATGACTCAGTACCTAGTTCTGTGTTTGGGCAGAATCCCTGCAATAGTTCTAGGTCTTGGCAGTGACGCTGGAGAAGGAGCAGTCACTGTTGCCACTGTGACAGATGCGGGAGGTGAGTGCGAGTGAAGAGGTGCGGAGGTGTCTAGAGGGTAGATGGAAGTTCAGTCGATGGTTGATGTAGGCAGATCCCAGGTCATGGAGGTCTTTGTAGGAATGTTTTAGGATCTTAAATTGGCATTTTTTCTGGATGGGGAGCCAGTGGTGGTCTCTCAGGTGGGAGGCGATGTGGGTTCATTTGGGGAGGTTCAGGATGAGTCTGGCTGCAGAGTTCTGTATGGTCTGGAGACTTATGAGGAGATACCAGCATAGTGGCAGTTGTCATAGTCGAGGCGGCTGGTGACAAGAGCCTGAGTGACGGTCTGTCCAGTGTTGGTTGGGATCCATCTGAAGATTCTGCAGAGCATGCAAAGTATGTGGAAGCAGGAGGAGGTGACTTAATTGACTTGTCATTACATGGTCAGTTGGCTGTCGAGAATGATGCCGAGGTCGAATGCATGGTCGGTCAGTGTGGGAGTAGGTCCGAGTTTATCAGGTCACTAGCTGTGGTCCCATATGGAGGTGTTCTTCCCGAAGATCAGTACCTCAGTTTTGTCAGCGTTGAGTTGGAGGCAGTTGTCCCTCATCCATTTAACTACATTGGTCATGGCGTTGCAGAAGTTTGCTCTGGCCTTGGGGGTCCTCAGTGAGCGAGAGGATTGTCTACGTAAGAGATTATGTTGAGTCCATGGGATCTGAAGACATCTTCAAAGGGAGTTACATAGATGTTGAACCGGGTGGGTCTGAGGGATGAGACTTGTGGTACGCTGCATATGATGTTTTTGGAGGCGGAGGTGAAGGGCGGAAGTCGGATGCTCTGTGTCTGTCCTGTGAGGAAGGAGGCAACCCACTTGAGGGTATCGAATCTGTTGATAAGGCTTAAGTGTCAGACTATTGAACACTGTGGAGAGATAGAGGAGGATGAGGGCCACAGTATATCTGTGGTCGAGGAGTGTTCTGATACCCCTACAGATTTAGACAGCCTCAGGCAATGTAAAGATATTCAAGAGTGTTTCCCATTCCCACAAAAGCTTTTCAATGGCCTTGAAATATTTTCCAGAAATGTTTATAGGTAACATCATCAGGTAAACATTAATTAAAGGAAGTAGCATAATTTTAATTGTATCACGATACAATTAAAATATCCATGTTAGATTTTAGTATGTCTCTTAGATTATTAATATACCAGACTCCCAGGCACTTTATTTTATCTGGGTTCCAAGATAAGCCCATTCCAAAAAAAGGGGTTTTGAAACAAAGTTTGTTCAATGGCATGTGTGATAGTCGGCATCCTTGATGCTTATCACGATATAAAGGAAAGTATGGAGACTGGACTCCATTAATCATGACAGAAGAATGAGGTGAAGAGTAGAGTAAGGAGATTAGTTGTAAAATTCAAGGGCCAAAACCCTGCCAGTGAAGAGCATGTATTGCCAGCTAACTCTATCAAGGGCTTTTCAGCATCTACAGTTATCGCGGCGATTGAATGTTTGAGATTTGGGGCTTTACTTAGGATATTAAGAAAGATGAGTGAATTGTCAACTTTATTTCTAAACCCCAATTGTTTGATACCAAAAAGATCAGGAATATAATCATTAGGTTGAAGAGCTAAGGCTTTAGAGAATATCTTACAATCGGTATTTACCATGGATATAGGACGATTGTTTTGACATTGGGACAAATTATTATTCTTTTTTGGAATTAGACAGATCATAGCTTCTGTGAAGGAACCAGGGAATTATTCAATGAAAGGAAATGATGAAGTAGTTTAAGTACCAATAATTTAGAAAAATGTTGAAAAAAATCAACAGTGAAACCATTTGGGCCAGGAGCTCTGCCCGTGGGAAGGCGTTTGACAGCAGTAAATAATTCTTCAGTGAGAAGTGGTTGTTCAAGGCAAACACAATAACATGATGGACGGAGTGCTGAAACTTTTCAGACACTCACCCCCAATCACTATTAGATCTGGATTAAATCCATCATCATTCTTTTGCTCACTTTGCCACCCCAGTTAAGACCCAGCCATATGCAAATCAGTCTTAACCCGCTCCTCATGGGAACAGTCCTGTCCAGTCTAGTACGGTTATTGTGTTTTCTTTGTTCGCTGTGGCTTGAACTAAACCATGACAGTCTAATTTAAACTAGAATGTGCAGATGTTTCCTATGGCCAAATCTTTTCCATGCACTTGTCGTTGTACATTTCTGGCAAATTAGGGTATAAGTTAAATAGTTTAACAATTCTGGCCCAGATTTATCAAAGGATAGGGTTGCCCTTGCAGTACGCAAGGTGACTGATGTAAGGACAGAACAATCTTTAAGTCAGATGTATCAAGCCACAAAAGACCACTTTGCAAAACCCTGCGTTGCATGGTAAATCTGGAATAATGCAAGGCAGTGCAAGTTGCTGCCTTGCATTACTCTGTGCAGGGAAGGCATTACATGGGTGGAGAGTAGGTGTTGCCTCGTATCCACCCATGTATTTTGGCACATTCCCAGATTTGCCAAGGCAGGTAAACCAGAGAATGCATCAAATGCGACACCTTCCTGATAAAGGTGCAACGAGGCGAAGTATCTTTATTGCTGCATTCTACAGCGCACTAACAAAGAGACAAATACCTCTAAAGATTGTTTTTGTGCAGGAAGATGTCCCTTCCTGCACAAAATCAATCCTGCCTGCAACGCAGGCACCCTTGCACCAAAAAACAAGGGTGCCTGCATTGGCACTAAACTGCACTGAGTGCGCCAGCACAGAGTGAGCAGGAATGCACCATTTGTTAGTAAATATGGTGCAATCTTGCCCTCTCTATTTGATGCAGCGCACCAAGTTGTCTTGCTGCATTGCGAAACGTCATATAATGATAAATCTGGCTCCTAGCTGTTTAGCTTGAGACTGACAGCAGCATTACTTTTTCCTTAGATTTAGATAATAATTCTGAAATTGGGTGGGCCTATGATTCCTCAGTGAAATATTCATCAGCATTCACAGAATACATAGATTTTGACAATTCGTGTGGCACAGTAAAAAGTTTGAATTCCTCATTGCCCTTCCTCTAAAACTGAACTTGAGCTCTAAGCTTCAGGAATGAAATTCACACGTAAAAATAAGGACAAAGTGTAATGGACATGTCAAAATTGCTGTGGGTATGGCCAATCACATATTTTTATCTTACTATTAAAACTTAAATACTTCCTGAAATTTTCACAATACTGGCCTCTTGCACCTCTTACTGTGCTAAATTGCTGTGAATTCACAAAGATGAAACTATTCCTTTCCAGTGGAGTCCTGTCCCCATGCCTCGGATGCTTGGAGGAGAAGCAGCGGACTCAGCCCCCTTCACCCGCCCGCAGCTTGTCTCAGAGGTCCCAGTCCAGAAGCCACTCAGATGCCAGCTCAAGGAAGTCCTCTTCACGCAGCTCCTCGCGCTCTACACGCCACAGGTCTTCTTCAACGAGATCATCACGTAGCAGATCCTGCTCTTCAAGGAAGAGGTAAGGTCTAGTAGCAGGATACCTATGTCTCATCCCCACCTCCTAGAGAGGGCAATTTGCGAATGATATAATTTTAATGCAAATACAACGATCTGAATCATAGTCAGTGTGCCTCAGATTGTCTCTAATTCTGTTATCAGGAGCAAAGTCCTGTTACTCTACATGTGCATTAGAGGTCTTTTCAACTCAGCCCTCGATTGTCTCTCACTCGTGAGTATGCCTTCACGAAACCAAAATGGCCTCTCTAGGATCGGGGTCACAGATGATTATTTAAATTCCTCTTCTAATGACCGGCCTAATACATAGAATCCAATCAGGCCTTTTACAGACTATTTTTACAAGTCCAAATGTCCCCCCACAAAAGCAGGTGAACAGAGACTGTGTATCAGAACATTTGTACTCACTATTGCCCTAGTGCCTTCATGTGTCTACAGGGTATATCATCTTATCCTCATAGTAAACGAATTTAAAATTTAGAAATACTTTCTAAAAGCTGTATTGTTGAATAGTTAGAAAAGTGGACTATCAGAGCTCACTGAATTTGATCTGTAATCCCTGATTTAAATCAAATTAGTCTCTGTTCTATTGATGTATATAGCTTCGACCTAGACATGGCTAGCTCTCGCCCTTTCTCAAGGACATATGAAGGGGTCCACACAAGGAAATGACCTTCACATGACCTTGTTCCTCCTTCTAGATCCTACTCAAGATCTCGCAGCTATTCAACCAGCTCCAGCAGGAGTCGCCGCGGCAGCACCTGCTCACGGACCCGCCGCAGCCCCAGCTACTCCCGCTACAGCCCCACAAGGTACATTATGGTTACTAACTTCTAAAATGAGAAAATAACAAAACTGTAGCTTCGAGGTACTGTAGCTTACCACCTGCCGACCTAGCTAACGGTTAGAGTTATCATCATGCACAGCAATGTTTGCAGCTATGCAAACAAATTATCTTTAAAATCTCTGTGAATCTTGTTCTGAATTGCAATTTTGCATCTGAAGTTTTTTATGGCATTTAAAACGGTTTCGTTTACTATCTTGCTTGTGGCATTTTAGCAATTTCGCCTCTAAACACATATTGTGAGTTAAACAGACTGTCATACCCAGCATGCTTAGCAAAGATGACTTCTTGGCCTTCATGCTAATCTGCATCTCGGGGCAATAAATATAAATAGAACACCACTTGTACAGCTGCCATTAGTTCTTCTGTTGAGTTATATACATGTCTGGTATACTATTTCAATGCAATTATGAGTCCAAATGTAACATTTGGTGAGGTGCCCTCGTGCCCACCATGCCACCTCTCCCCTGGCAGAAGAGTGCACCATATAGTTAGACATCACTGCATGCTGGCTGGCATATCTAAGGACTTCAGTGAAGCCGCCAGGGCAGTGCACTCTGCAGAGTGGGCACCGTGTTTGTTTCATCCCGCTCAGCACTGTTTGTGTCTTTGTATAGCAAACTCTCAAAGCAGGTGTTTAATCTAAAAAAATAAAACCTCAATGACCCTGCGGAAATGGAGTGATTTGCTTTCTTTGGCTGGTCAAACTTTTCCTGCTGCAAACCAGCCAAAGCTTCGACACTGAAACTCGGTGGTTCTGCAGTCTGTATAGGTGGCAGGCAAGCTGTGAGATTGGTGGACGTGGCACCCATTCCTTTTAGTAGATGCACCTCATCAGGCAAGATCTAATTGATACCCATACTGACACAGGGTATACTATAGATGGTCACTTGCTGCCCGTTCCCTGATCCTTGCTCCTATCTATCATTAAGGGCTGCAATGGATTTATCGAACACAAAATCTATAAATCTGTGTATGGTTTGCAAAAAGGATCTTGGATTGTGTGCCCACTAGTATGGCACCTTTAAGGTTATTCTGGGTAGAGGAGAGACTTGGTGGGCTATTCTCAGCAGAGCAACTGGCAAACGCAGTAGATGTTTCGGCTGGCAGTCCTTGTGCATCAATAAGCTCAGCCGAAGTAGGATGAGAAGACTGGATAGGGCCAATAGGCAGAGGAGAATCCCCTAGTGATTCTACCGTAAAACAGTGATGCAATATGGAGCCTGCTTGTCAAAATAAAAATCATCCACAGCCATTGGACTATTTTCTTTGCTTCCATGTCTCAGGGACCGTGAAAGAGAGCACAGGTATGGATCCAGTGAAAAAGATTCGAACAAGGACCGGCAGAAGAAAAGACGAAGGTCCTACTCGCCCATGAGGAAGCGCAGAAGAGATTCCCCAAGCCATCTGGAAGCTCGAAGAATCACCAGGTAGGTCTAAGCTAGGAATAGAACAAGTGAGCCAACTGCAGAATGGGCATCTTGTCTTAGAGTCAAACTGGCATGGCCCCTCAGATAAGAGCCAGGCACTGAAATCGGCAGCTCAGCAGCGTGAAGGATGAAAGAGCAACACTCCAGAAATGACACAGGCAGCAGAATGGGGACATGGAGGTGGATATTTCTAAAGGTAAATACAGTAGCGGCCTGTGTTTGCGACAAGTGGCAGGGCAGGTGGGTGGAGGGTTGGGGGGGCATAGGGGTTCTGAAGGGAGGGGAGCAAAATAAAAAACACAAAACCTTACCTTCAGCCGCCACATCCCGTGTCATGCTCCTTTGCTTCAGGCACAGACTTCCAGAATGCCCTGCAGCCAATCCTGAAGCTGCACTCAGATGAGAGAAGCTTCAGGATTGGCCTGAGCACCCTCAATCAGCACTCCAGGACAGACTCGGAGTCAGTGCCTGCTCTCTCCAACCCCAGCAAGGCAGCTGGGGTTGAATTCTAATTTCTAATTTAAAACATTTCTAAAGCGCAGCGTACACCATGCGGTTTCTTGGCGCTAGTAGGCAGGATCGGCAACTGAGGGAAAAGACAAGAGTGATAAGAATGAAGAGCTAAGCGGGGAAAGCCTGATTGAAGAGGAAGGTTTTTAAATCTTTGCGAAAAGAGAGGTACTGGGTAGCAGAACGGAGATGGTCAGGAAGGGAGTTCCAGAATGTTGGAGCCAAGGTGGAGAAGTTGGCCCCACCCCACTTTTTACGTGTGAAGCGGGGGATCTGAAGAAGGGACTTAGAGGAAGACCGGAGCTCTCTTGTGGGGACATAGGGTTTTATTAAAGAAGAGATAAAGGCGGGGGCAGTGCCTTGGCGGGCCTGGAAGACCATGCAGCCCGTCTTAAAAAGGGAGCGTTCTTTTACGGGAAGCCAGTGAAGCTCCCTGAGAAGGGGGGGGGAATGGTGATAGCGTGGGAGGCCGTAAACCAGCCGGGCCGCCTGGTTCTGGATCGACTGAAGTCTTCGCAGGCTGTAAGCTGGAATGCCATGATAGAGGGCGTTGGCATAATCCAGCTTTGATATCACCAGGGCGGCCATGATGATCTTGAGTGCCTGAGGGGAAAAGAAGCGGGAAACAGAGCGGATGGTGCGGAGAGTGAGGAAACGAGAGGAGACCACAGAGCTGATTTGTGGGTGAAGGGTGAGCTGATTATTCATTTTGACACCCAGTGTTTTGACCGTGGTTGAGGGGGAAGGTGCGGGCCCAAGAGAGGGGGGCCAAAAAAAAGAGTTCCAGGGGCTGGATGAACCACCGGTGAGAACCAACTCGGTTTTATCCGGGTTCAGCTTAAGGTGGTTGTGGTTCATCCAGTCCCTGATGAATGTCATGGTAGACTGGAAATTACAGACAGAAAGGGGAGAGGAGGACAGATCAAAGATGAGCTGGAGATCATCCGCGTAGTTGTACACGGTGACCTCCAGCTGCTGAAGCGCGAAGATAAGAGGGAAGATATAGAGATTAAAAAGCAGGGGGGAAAGAGAGGATCCCTGGGGAATGCCGCAAGTGACAGGGAGGGGAGTGGCAGAGAAGACGCCTAGCCGCACTGCCTGGGTGCGGTCCCTCAGAAAGGAGGAGAGCCAAACCAGGGCTGATCCCCCGATTCCAGCCGCCCTGACACGGGACAGTAAGATGGTATGGTCCACCGTGTCAAAGGCGGCGGACAAGTCAAGGAGGACCAGTGCCTGGTGTTTGTTATCATCCATACCCTTTCTGAGGTTGTCTAGGACTGAGACCACAACCGATTCAGTCGAATGTCTGGGACGGAAACCGGCCTGGCGAGATGCCGGCCCCCCATTGGTCTCAATATGGGCGCTGAGTACCACGGTGACGTGGCGTTCCATCACCTTGCCCAAGAAGGGCAGCAAGGAGATGGGGCGATAGTTGGCCGAGATGGAAGGGTTCGCGCCAGGTTTCTTCAAAATGGGTACTATAGTAGCTGCCTTTAGCGCGGGGGGCACTACACCCTGTGCTAGGGAGCTGTTGAGGAAGGCGATGGGGGGTTCAGAACAGCAGGAGTAAATTTGCTGCAGAATACGTGCCGGGCAGACATCCGCCGGAGACCCCGACTTCACTTTGGGAAGGATCTCCAGAAATGATTCCTGAGAAAAGGGGGGAATGGAGGTGAGAGGGCATTGAACGGTGGGAGGGGAAGGATCAACGAATGCAGGTGAAGGTGGTGGAATGTTGGCCTTGATGGTAACAATCTTATCCAGGAAGTAGGCGTTAAGTTGATCACAAAGAGGCTGGGAGGGGGGGATTTGGGGTAAGGTTCAATCTGAGAATGCCAGGTCATTCACTATGCCAAAAATTTCCCTGGGTTTATTTTCAGCGGACGTTATTTTTGCAGAGAAATGGGTGGTTTTTGCGGCGAGAATTGCTATTTTATATTTGGCCAGTGATGTGAGGAAGTGAGTTTTTGATAAAGGACAGTAATTTTTATTCCATTGCCTCTCCGCCCGTCGGACGCTCAGTTTAAGCTCTTTCAGGTGGTCGTTAAACCATCTGTTGGAATCCTTAGGTCGACGGATGGAAATGCGACGTAAGGGAGCCACTGAATCACAGCCACCAGCCAGCCAGGTGTTTATGGCCTTGGCTTGAGAGGTAGATGATAAGCCGAAGAGGGTGGGAGTGGAGTTTCGAAGCAGGGAGGTCAGGGAGGGAAAATCCAGTTTGTTCCAGTTCCGCGCCCAGGTGTTTTTGGCATGCGGAGTTTTTGATACCGGGTTGCGGAGAATGGAGAGGGAAATGAGGGCATGGTCAGACCAGGGGCAGGGAGAGACTGCTGCCGAAGTCACTGGGAGGTTGAGGGACCAGACCTGGTCGAGTATATGCCCATGGGAGTGAGTAGGGACAGTTATATGCGGAGCAAAGTTGAGAGACAGGAGAGATTCTGTGAATTCTTTAGAGGCCGTACACTCATGTGGGTCTGAGGGCCAATAATTGAAGTCTCCCAGCACCAAGACCGAGGCGTAGTTGACCACCAAGTTGGCCAACAGGTCTTGAAATGCCGGTAGGAATGAGGGCGAAGGCTGAGGGGGGCGGTACATTAAAAGGCAAATAATAGGAGGGGAGGATAGAAGAGAACGGACAACCAAAAAGTCAGCAGAGGGGATAGGGGAAAAGGGAAGTGATTGAAAGTTCAATTCCGACCGGGCGATTAAGGCGACCCCACCACCGGCCCTGCCTGCTGGGCGGTCGGCACGTAAGGCCACATAGGAGGGGGGTAGGGTGGCCAGGAGAACAGGAAGGGAGGAATCACAATACCAGGTTTCGGTCAGGAGCAGTAGGTCAGGTTTCTCTGAATCGAGTAGGACGAACAGCTCGTGGTGGTGCTTGACCGCTGACCTGGTGTTGAGTAGGAATACAGACAAAGGCGGGGTAGTGGGGTGAGGGTCGGGTGGGAGGGGACATGGTGACGGGGGGGTATGCAACGGAGGGTGTGGTGTCGTGGGAAAGGAAGAGGAAGAAGCGAGGCCTAATGCGGAGACGAGCCTGCGGGTGGGATCGGGAAGTGGCCAGTGGCCTTGAAGGGCGATGAGTTCTTTTGAGGAATAAGACATCATTTTGGCATAATGTCGTGCCCCTAGCCCCGTCCGGCCGCGGACGGGCGCAGACGGGCTTACCTTAGGCGCGCCTTCGGCGTGCAAAAGTCGCGCCCGCTGCGCTCGTCCGCTGCGCTTCCTACTAAGACACATGCTTTATGCCGGTGGGTCGGGAGGTTGGAGGGGGCGTGGCCAGCCGAGGGGGCGTGTCTCGCCTCGCCCTCGGGAATGGCGGCTGAAGGAAGGGAATCGTTGCAGCGAGTAGCGCTGTTTGTGGGAAGCCAAGAGATGCTGGTAGGTGAAGAGGCCAGTTAAAAACACAATATAAAAACACAATAATTTTAAAAAGTAGTTTGCCCCTGCTCCCGGCTTTTCGCCTCAGGAGCCAACCGTAAATGCGACGCCTGGCACCGGCGCGCTCTATTTGTAGGTATGGCGGGGGGGCGTGGCCAGCTGAGGGGGCGTGTCTCGCCTCGCCCTCGGGAATGGCGGCTGAAGGAAGGGAATCGTTGCAGCGAGTAGCGCTGTTTGTGGGAAGCCAAGAGATGCTGGTAGGTGAAGATGCCAGTTAAAAACACAATATAAAAACACAATAATTTTAAAAAGTAGTTTGCCCCTGCTCCCGGCTTTTCGCCTCAGGAGCCAATCGTAAATGAAGAGAGGTACACTGCGCATGATGGTTTGGTCGGACTGAGGCGGCCGGCCAAACCATCATGGGGAGTGAGGGTTTCCTGCTGTTTTTGGGGGAGCGACGCTTCTCTGCCATAGCGCAGGAGCCGCCGCTGGGTAAATATCAGCTGGAAGCGCCTGCAGTGTTTCTTCGCCTAATTGATATAAAGTGGAATAATACAGATTTGTGTCTTTTGCTTCTGTTATCAGCCAGTAACGTGTGTTCCCACATCTTTGAAAGGTCATCAAGAAGATGTGTCAAAAAGGTCCTAACTGCCAGGATTTATCAATGAGGGACACTGTTCTTTTAATATGAGGTCACTTTTTTTGTCCCAGTAGAGGTAGAAAATCAACCCCTATCTTCTCTTTATTTCCAGAACTACTAGCCCTTTTAGAAAGACTAAATATGATATATAATCTGATAATTAAACTTCTCTGTAGAATCCAGGGCCTAATTTTGTCTGGATTATGAAAAATAGAGAAAGGGGGGCTCTGCCTTCTCGATCCGCCGTGGGAGGATATGAGGCTTAAAGGAGTTATCAGGTCCTTAAAATACGTAAAGCAAATGAAGACAAAATTGACTTTGAGGTAGATTTTCACACCACTAATAGATTGTCTGGGCACTGTGTTGGGTGATGTAAAAGTACTAAAATATAATAGTGTGTATTGATTACTGCTACGATCCTTAGCACATTAGCATTCTCATATTACTGGTGCAGATTGGAAAGGGTGAAGGATTGGAAAGTGGTAAGACTACCAAATCATTATGGTTTTCAACCAAACAGATTGTAGGGAATAGCTTGGTTAAACTATTTTCAGCCGCATTAGGAGGTCTCTGGTAATTTTCACAGTGCCAGTGACGAGTTACATGCCCTCCCACAAATTACAATGCCAGCAGTAACTCCAAATATCTTGTTTTTCACAAGGAGCCTGCAGCTGTTCAAAGGAGTTGCTGCCTACAGGTGAAACTTGTGCAAAGGGGGGGAGGTGCAGGGGGAGGATGAGGAATAAACTGCAGAATTTTGTTTGGTATTTCTAGTTCTGGTTCTGCATTACTGAGGGGACCCGTATTGTCCACCTCTGGAGTTACTGGTACCCCAATATAGTAAACCTGGTGGATGGGAGTTACCCTCCCAAAATCTAGGGACCTCTTTTAAAATAAAAGAAAATAATGCTTCTAGAAAGCGGGTAGTCATTTTTGGCATTGAGGGGGGCTGATGCACACATACAACCTTCCAATTTGAAAACTGGACATTCTTTTGGGGAAAGTCTGTTGGCGCCATCCCTGATCTGCTGCCTCGTCGCTGCTCCTGGGCTCAATTACACCGTGTCTCCCCTGCTGCCGCTTTACCATCGTGCGGCCGAAGAGCGGGGAGACTACATTTCCCAGGTGCCCTAGCGCCCGCCTCACGCAAAGCACGCGCCCAGAGGCGCTTAAAAGGACGTGGATCCCTCCGCGTCGCGGGACGCGCGCGGGCGCCGCCGGGCTGAGCCCGGGCAGAGGGCGGGCCGTCTGTGGCCGTCAGGGGCCAAAGGAGGCCGGGCTGGGCCACCCCTCTTGTCACCACTGCAACCCTCTATCCGGTAAAGATCCTTATTGCTCTATTGACTCGACGCATTGCACCTGTGACTGATTGTTTGCTATACCTCATGCTGTGATCCTCGTATTTACTTATTAGCCATGGCAATGTCCACACGTTCGGGAAAGGGAGGTGGGGCTTCCGTCAGTGGCACCCTTGATCACTTCATTATTCGCGCCTGCTCTGTACTAGAGAAAGAAATTGCCCTTACAGAGCGGAGACTCTCTCTCGACGCGTTAAAAGATAAGTGCTCTTCAATGGGTGCATTTGCGCGAGCTGTGTCTCCCGCCAGAACGATCACTCAAGTGGATGGCACTGTAACTGAGACTTTGCAGCGCTCACCGCCGAGTGCGGCCTCAAACTTCACCAATCCAATCCACTCTGCTCAAGTTACACCGCAGAACCTCTCATACTCACCTTTGTTAGTTACTTCCCAGGCAGTTTCCGACTCCGCCATTACTATCAACTCACACCCTGTAACTCCTGTGTCCACTGGGCCACCTACTGTAGCAGACCCAATACCCGCTGCAAGCAAAAGGAAAAGGGCAGCTAGTGGTAACAAGGAGGACTACGCAAAAGTATCGAAGAAATACAAAAGCAAACCACGCACTATCGGGGGTAAGAAAGCGGGTCGAACAGCACCGCCTACCTCACATCAGCAGAGGATAAGATCTTCTCCTGTCCACTCTACCATCTTGCCTACCCATATCCCCGCAGAGCAATTCCTCCAACAATCTGGTTCACAAACTGTCCCTGAACCCCTGCCTCCAATTATTGGTCAACTTGAATTACTGATTAAATCCCTGCTACTT
This sequence comes from Triturus cristatus, assembly GCF_964204655.1. Lineage (NCBI taxonomy): Eukaryota > Metazoa > Chordata > Amphibia > Caudata > Salamandridae > Triturus > Triturus cristatus. Next base: position 353,170,328 of record NC_140594.1, read on the forward strand.
CCTATGACGGAAAGAGTGAGATTATTGTCCGAGAGGCTTGAGAGATTTGAGCAAGCCTCTCTGGACAACTTCTTCTCCCTTAAGTCACTAATTAAATTACACGCAAAGACGGGTCAGGGTCATGGTGTTACTGTCGACCCCTCTCCAATTACTTCCATTGAGCCCACGCCCCAAGCTGCATTGCCTAAATCATATGCTGCCTCAAGCTCAGGCCCTAAGAATGGAATTCCTCCACCAGCCCCAAGGCCTCCACTACCCAATACTCACTTGGTCAACCTTTCTAATAATAAAAAACAGGCTTCCGGCTCGAATGATAACTCTGTTGAGCCCGAACAGAATCTCCCTAAACTATCCACCAATGATCACTCACAAGCCCATCCTAAAGTTCCTTTTACCGGCCAAGAATTGAGTTTACCTCATGTTAACCTTCCACCGGAGTGCCTACCCCTTGTTGCCATCCTGACTGGAGTTCCTTGCCTTAAATCTGACAAGCCAGAATCTTACATCGAACTGCGTAACAAAACAACACACTGGCTGAATACTAATAGACCGCTCCCATATCATCTGGACGGTCATGTTCTCCATGTCAGAAGGGTATCTTGGGTGGGCAATAAACCAAAAAACATCCCTGGTGATTGTGTCATCATAAATTTTAGAGATCCTCGGGTCGCAAGGCTAATCTGTAACTACCACCAACCCACTATGAGTGCCATAGGATGCCTAGATCTAAGCCAATTTTACTCTGGCACTCCTTACTCCCATTACCAATATCCTCTTTTTCAACCACTTTGTGATGGGTATCTTAAGGGAGTCTGGAATACTAGTGACAAGGCCTCCTCTACGTTTGCCCCAAGCAATCATTATGACACTCATAGTCGTTATGAGCACTACTGACATGGAATCTCGGCTGAGGCCGATATTCCTTCTTCTGCTGGTGCCCAAAGTATTGCAGATGATCCCGAAGTAGCCACTGACTCTGTTAGGGAGCCTCTGCATACCGGCTTGGGTCCATATGCCCAGCAGCCCTGTTCCCAGCCTACTCCAACTCCACAGGGTATTAATCATCCTCTATCACCCTCCTCTAGCAACTCGACTCAGGTCACTTCTGACTCTTCCAACTTACCTATCTCACAAGATGTAGCCACCACTACTACTCTCCTTAGGATTCTAAATTGGAATGTTGCTGGCCTCGCCAGCAAATTAGACCTCCCTCATTGGGAGTCCTCTATTACATCTTACAACATCTGTATATTTCAGGAGACTTGGGCTGTTGAGCCATACCATATGGTTGGCTACACCACCTTTTTTACACCAGCAATCCTATCACCGACAGGAAGAGGTCGTCCTTCGGGCGGCCTGTTGATCTGGGTTAGTATTTCCCTTGGGTGTACCATTAGGCGGGCACACATTGTCTCCCCTGACATACTAAGGCTTACCCTTAAGGGAGCCCAGGGAAGGAAACCTCTTGAGATATTTAACGTCTATGCGAGGGGCCTTAGCGGAGGTGCTCTATCACCTGCGCTTGTAACTCTTGAGGGCGAACTACGCAAGTGTCACCATGCAGCTTACGTCCTAGTAGCAGGCGACCTCAACTGCTCCTTCGAGCCCCTTGCCTCAGCAGACCTTCCCGATCTACTAGAGGATGACGTCAAGCGAGGTATCCCACTACTAACATTGCCCCCTATTAAGAGATGGACTAAATCTGTTGTATTCCTGAACACCATGTCACTAGAATTTGGCCTAAGGGCGGCCAATGGTAGAACACCCTCCGACCTCCAGGGCGCCCACACGTACAACAGACCTAATCACACCTCAAGGATCGACTATATACTTCTCGATCTTGAGCTCTGGACACACATGGTGGACATGGAAATAATTCCCTCTCATGATAGCGACCATAACCAGTTATCTCTTTGTCTAAACTCACTCTGGGCACAACCACATGGGTCCTTGTCTTCATTGGTGGCTAACCCCCTCCAATCTTCGGAGGTTATCCCCACCAACTGTGAGAGGCGCCTTAAATGGCGCAAAGTAATGTTGGATGATGGCAAAGTCGAATCAATCAGGTCTATTCTACATGCTACGCAAGCTGAGCTGACTCCATCCACCAATATTCAGGATTCCCTTAATAGGGCTCCATTAGTCTTTCAAGATACCATCCTTAAATTGGGGAATCTATTCCGAACACATTGCAAAGGTGGCCTGCCGAGGGGAGGGCTAAAGCCCATCTCCAAGAATGGCTGGTATACGCAAAGTTGCAGGACTAACAAATCTGCCCTAATAGCGGCCCTAAAAAGTGGGAATACACCCATGATCCAGAAAGCTAGGAAAGATTATAAGACCTCGGTTTTCAAAGCAAAAAAGTCTTGGGAGGAACAGTTTTGGCAGACCCTAAGGGAGGCTTCCCTCAAACGTAACCCCGGTGCCTTCTGGGACACAATAAGATCAAAGAATAGACCTGCCCATGAACTTCTGACATGCAATATCACTGGTTTAGTTTGGTATGAGCACTTCCTCAATCTCTATTCCACTCGATCCGAGACGGTGGAGAAGTTTTTCCCCGAGGGGACGCTTCCCCTCGTGGACGCCCAGAAAATTGACCCCTTCTCTGATAGGGAGGTATACAGAGCTATCCAGTCTATTGTCCCGCAGAAAGCAGCTGGTCCGGACGGTATCCCCGGTGATGTGCTTAAACTTGATCCATCAAGCTGGGGGAAGCTCCTTTTGACCCTTATTAATGCTATTGTCAATGGCGCCCCAGTCCCTGAGTCATGGAAGGGGGCTGAGGTTGTTCCCATTTTCAAAAAGGGTGTCCGAGGAGATCCGGCTAATTACCGCCCAATAAGCCTGATCGACTCATCTCAGAAGGTTATTGGGAAAGTGATTTTGGAAAGGATACTCACTTGGGCAAATGACAACAACGTTCTCTCAGATTATCAAGCAGGCTTTAGGGTCGGGACGGGCACTATAGAACAGGTCTTTAGACTGATCCTTATCTATTGGAAGATTGTTCTCCTTGGAAAAGGCAGTCTCTACTTGGCCTTTATAGATTTAAAAACAGCGTTCGATCTTGTCCCCCGCGATACCCTTTGGCGTGTTTTATCCAACATGCACATTCCTCCCTACATATTGGCCCTGCTAATAAAACTTCACGACGGCAATTATGCCCAAGTACGTTGGGGTCAACAGGGCCAAAAAACTGAGAGAATTCCAGTAAACAGGGGTGTCCGCCAGGGGTGTGTTCTTGCTCCCACCCTTTTTTCACTTTATGTGAATGGGGTAGTGGACCATCTGTTGAAAGTTCCTGCTGATGCACCATCCCTGGCGGGCGAACGTGTTCCAACTCTCCTGTTTGCTGACGACACCCTCCTCCTCTCCAAAACACCTATGGGCTTGCAAACCCTTCTTGACAGTTTCCAATCCTTCTGTAATGATAGAGGTCTCATTATCAACACCACCAAAACGAAATACCTAATTTTAAATCCACCCAAAAAATTAGGTCAGCCTCCAGTCTTGAATGCAGTCCCTCTTGAAAGGGTCAAAGAGTTTGATTACTTAGGCATCCGCATCACAGATAACATGCGATGGACATCTCACTTGCATAAAATGCTTTTATCTCATAAGAGGGTCACTGGTGCCCTCCTCAGAGAACATCGTTCCTCTTCATCTAGACCAATAGCCCCAGCTCTGGACATTTACAAAGCTAAGGGTGTGAGTTCGGCACTCTATGGAGCTGAATTATGGGGCTCAAACAATATTGAGGAACTTGCCAAATCCGATTCCAGTTTCTACAAGGAACTGATGGCACTTCCGCAGAGCACACCTATAGTGCCCTTACTTTCGGATCTAGGGTGCCATGCGTTGAAAGATCTGGCCAAACTACGTCCTTTACTTCTCTGGGCTCGGCTCTGGCGGACCCCCGAGTTAGCCAAGTATGCGGAGGGCCTATCCGAAATTCTTTCCATGCCTTCTTGGAATAAAATCAAATGGCTAAAAGAGGTAAAGTCCCTGCTCTTCGATCTTGGCCTAAAAGACGCCTGGACAAATAGAGCTTCGCCCCCGAAAGCTGAGCTGAAGAAACTCTACTGGAGTTGGGTTATAGGAAAAAGGAATTCCAGCTCCCATTCCAGTAGATGTACTACCGAATTTCTTCTCCTCAAAGATAACGTTTATTTTGAGCCTTATCTTGACATTATTCAGAAGCCATACGATCGAGCCCTCTACTTCAAATTCAGAATTGGCACTCTTCCAGTACGAGAGCTGACTGCCCGCTGGAAACCTCCCTTCCAAACTTCGCCCAACTGTCCTTTTTGTATAACTAAATCTGAATCTCTTGCACATGTGCTTTTCGCATGCCCAGAATATAAAATCCCTAGATCATATTGGCTCAAACCTTTATGCAGAACCTTGGGCACGCGTGACCACCTCATAGCGCTGCGCATTCTTAAATCAGACACACGATCTCTCTTTGTTTGCGCTCTATCGAAATATCTGAGGTGGTCCTGGCTTTTAAGGTCTAAAGGCCTTGCAGCCCTTGACTAAGTAGCCAGACTGTTTTACATTGCCTGTCTGCATATCTATTTTACATTGTCCTATTTATAATGTTTATATGTTTTTTATAATTCTTTGTATATCTTGGGGTCATGTTGACATTATATTTAAATGATTTGTTCTTTGGCATCACTTGTTTTTACAATTTATATTTGTCTGTGCTTTTTAAGATATTCTTTTATCGAAATAAAGCTTATTTCATTCATTCATTCACATACAAACTCACACAAACCCATGCATTCCCAAACACAGGTACACACACACACACACATCAGTTCACAGCACTCACTCACAAATATTCCTACATGGACGCACGCACACACGAAACCTAAACAAAATAATTATTTTAATTTATTGTTTAAAAGGAAGTGTGAAACACCTTTTCTCTTGCATTGAATACATTTACCAGAGCAATTGTATCGCCCAACAGAACCAATTGTTTTCTCTATATATTATCTATACCCAGGTTCTGAGGGACACCAGGTCGCCCCATTATCCTTAATGTTGAGCCAATGAGAGAAAGCAGCAGTCCCTACCTCTTCACTGAGTGAAATGGGGTCAAGAAGAGCTGCTGACCCTACTCCACTCTGTGACGAGGTGTCACTGATTGACACTTGGTCCTGGGCACTTCAGGGCTTAAAACTAACCACATGGGTTCGAAAAAATCAGTGACACTCCCCTTCGTCACAAGGGTAAGGAACTCAAGGTGCTTTACCAAGCTGAAGAGATCAGGCCCAGAGGAGCTGTGACATCTTCAGCCCTGCAAAATTCAACTCAGGGAGCCAGGAGACTGTGCATTTAAAATAAACTGTCTGTCAGGCTAAACTTTGTTCAGCCTGATTGATTCTCTTCTTGTTGGGCAAAAGGTGAGAGAGCATGGCCTCTCTGCCCATTAGGACCGGACACAGCTGGGGTAAATTCAGAGGGGCATATTTATAATGCAAATTAAAAATTTGATTTCTGAAGCCACACAAGGCCACCTGGTGTGGTCCTGATTGGCTTTATAAATCTTGAGTAATGTAAAGCAGCACAAATCGCTGTGTTGCTTTAATCTGCGCCTAGGAGGTGTTTCCATGGGTGCTGCGTGAGTGTTCCCATACAAAATCCATAGATTTTGATGCATTCCCAGATTTACAGGATCAGGTAAGCCTGGGAATGCTCCAAAAAGATATGACTCCCCTAGAGAGGTGTGGCAAGGAGAAATACTTGTTTTTTTCTCTTTCCATGTGTGCTGCAGAATGAAAGAGAAAAAAGTCTCTCATGATTGATTTTGTCCAGGAATGTGCCACTTCCTACAAAAAAAAACAATCCTCCATTGGCACTAGGCAGTCCTTTGTGTGCCAGTGAAGCGGAAAGGACAGAAATGCACTATATTGTCTTAAATATGAACCATTCCTGCCCTTTCCCAGTGGTGCAGTGCAGCACAGCAAGGTGACCTACTGCGCTGCGCCAATTTTTCATAAATATGGGCCAGAGTTTTTTTGCTCACATCCAAGACATTCACGACTTCAAAGCATGGCTGTATCAAAAGTTATTAGTAAGCCATTTCCATGGCAAAAAACCCACAAATCACACAGTGCCAAGGTCTAATGATGTTTGCCTATCAAGGCTCAAATCTCAGTGAGATCTCACTGAGGATAGAAAAAAAATCTATATTAAGAGTAAATGTCTGGATAAATCATTAGACAGATTTTCCAGTACTACACTAGACAACATTTTGTAATAATGTATTTTTTTCTGTAAGGAGCACTAGTCACTATAGATTTCTTAAGGGGTATCATCATATATTCTAGCTTCAGCTTACACAGCATTGGTAAAGGAGCTAATAAGTTGATAGATTTTCCTCTCTATGACCTTATAACAAAAGTCTTTAATTACCATATTATTAATTTAGGGCCTAATGTGCAAAGTCATTTTGTGGTTGTAAATCATGTAATTTACAAAGTCATAGAATCTGTGACCGCACAATATTTTTTTATTTTGTGATAAAACCATTTTGCCAGTCAGGAAAGGACTTCCACTCCCAAAATGAGTTTCTCACTGCCTCAAGGTGAAACTCATAGGAGGTATATTGTAATTAGGAGGGGGAATGAATATGGAGTCCCTCCTAACTGCAATTCAGAATGTAATGTATCAATGGTTTGCAACCACAATTGCAGTTGCAAACCATTAATAAGAAACTGACTTCTCAAGGAAGGTAGTACCCCATTTGTAAAGAGGAAGTATTTCCATCCAACATCTTTCCCTTTGGGAATTGTGTCAGATGATCTCGGGGGAGGGGCAAGATCTTTGATCCAGAGAACCACTGCCTGCTCCCACAATAGAGACATATTTTTTAAAACTCCACTGTGGTGTCCTGCGGGACACATTCTAGTGTTCCAGTAAATGCACTATGTCACCAGCCACTCCCTAAGAGCTGGCCTCTACACTGGCCCAACACCCATCCATCAAAACTGTAACTGATCAGGTGACCCTGCCAATAAAAGGGGCGGGCGTACATGCCCTGGGCCAGTTATAAATACCATAACTATGCCTGTGTCTTTTTTCCACACACGTGAGGGACTTGGGTCCAAGACACCACACCCACCTGTTCTTTTAAAAAACACATACAGCTTTAAAAAAAGATTTTCTTTTTAAGCTGCTTCAATTCCTTTACTTAACAAAAAGCAAATTCTCCATTTGGGAATGTTAATATAGGGATGGTGATCAGGAGCGCCTTGTTGGCCATCATCAATTTGTTTCCGGTCACAGGGCGTTGCAAACATTGTTATTAATTTTCGTCAGGTGGGGGCTTTCTATATTCGTTAGGTGGAGGCTATCTGTAACCCCGTACAACTGGAGATTTTGCGACACAACCTATTAGTACAGGGGTACCAAAAGGTTGAAAAAAGTTGATGCGTAGTTTGCAAGCACTTTTTTAGGTCAAGCCTGGGTAGCACATGCGCTGCTCTGTGCGGCATGCTGTATTAGAGTATGGAAATAGAGCCCCCCCACTCTCCGCCCATATTTTTAATTGGCTTGTGTCATTGTCCTTCGTAAATGCTGGCTTCTGATTCGTTAATAGGCTTGTTAGTCCCTCCTTAGTACTGCCTTGTCTTCTGTTATAACCTCCCATGAGGACTGGCCCCTTTACTTCTGTTATTACACAGTATGTTTATTTTAGTCTGTAGGCACTATTTTCTTGAATGAGTTTCTGTTCTTGCAGGCACTACGTGCAGCGAGCCATTCGCGCTTTCACTTTCAAAGCACCCTGGTACAATTGTGGTTGCTGCTTTGCAATGCTTGCATATATGAGAGCTTGAGCATTTGGCATTATAAATGACAATAGCTTAAACTCTCACAAAGGCAAGACCTATTGCATTACAAATATGTTTGGGGGTAAAAGTGCCCCATACGGCGTTTTCACTTTAATGGCGGCACACACCTTTCTTTAGACCCGGCTCGTCTAAAGAAAGGGGCATGGCTGACATTAATGTGAAAGCGCGGCATGGAACGCTTTTCCCAAAATTGCATTTGCAATGCAATAGGTCTCACATTTGTGAGAGTTTAAGCTATTGACATTGTCATTTACAATGCCAATAGCTCAAACGCTCATAAATTCGAGACCTATCGCTTTGCAAATGCTTGTTGCCACCTGTCTCTTAGTACATCAGGCCCTTAATGGGGAATGGCAAAAGACAGCCATGTGGAGGGAACACGTGCCGAGTTATAACAAGCATTGTCAGTGCCAATAGGTCTCACTGTATATTGGAGTTTAGAATATAAAAAGTATTAAAGAGCAGTGAAAGTATTAATGAGCAGTGATAGCGAAACGGAAAACAAACCACGACAACATCAACAGAAAAGGAAAAAATAAATGGTCTACCATAATATTAGTAAAATAAAATGCTCCGTGGTTTTTTAATATTATTTTTAAGTTTGACTGTGTGGTATAGTTGTATTAATCACAAAAACAAACACAGCTTTAATTGAGCCTGGGTTAGCCGGTGCTCACCATTGTTATCTCTAAAAAGCTGGTGCTGAAACAACTGCATATACACTGCGATTTACTTCCAGCCAAACCTTACATAACTCCGGCTTCTCTGCCCATGTCCGCTGGCAAAACTGAAAACAAACCCCAACAACGTGAACAGAAAAGGAAAATAAATCATCTACTGTATTTTTTAATAACACGCAATGCTTAATATTACTAAAATAAAATGCTCTGTGGATTTTTAATATAATTTTTAAGTTTGACTATTTGATATAGTTGTAATATGGGCCCAACAGAACCAGCTTTAATTGGCCCTGGTCCTGCCAGTGCTCACCATCGTTAGCTCTAAAAAGCTGGTCCTGAAACAAGTGCATATGCACTACGATTTAATTCCCGCCACCCCTCACATGACTCCATTATCTCTGCCCTTGTCCGCTGGCAAAACGGAAAAGAAATCCCAACAACTTCAACAGAAAAGAAAACTAAAAAAACGCTCCACCGTATTATTTAATTAATAACACGCAATGTTTAATGTGAGTAATATAAAATGCTCCGTGGTTTTTTAATATCACTTTTAAGTTTGACTGTTGGAATAAAAGTCATACTGCAGTTACCCTCAGGATAATTCATAACAGATGTACGTTAAAACATAAACAAATGCACAGGGCTTTTTTAGGTCTGAATTGAAGTGAAACTGTAGTTCAGATAAGGATAATTGCTAACAGATGCACGCTGAAACAGAAACAAAGCCACAGATCTTCTTTAGTTCAGAATGGAAGTCAGACTACAGTTACGATAAGGATAATTGCTAACAGATGCACGTCTCTGTAAACAGGGGCCATCACACGCTACACAGTGTGATGACCAAACCAAATGCTCACTAAGTGAAATCGCCAGAAGGAGAGAAGGGAGGGACTTTTACAACCCAACACCAATATAAAGGCTTCATTTTTGAATGGCACAGCCAACAGCCAATACTTATAGAATACAATACAACATGTCTTGCAGACTCCGCAAGCGCTGTCTTGCCTCGACCTAAAAAAGCTGTTTTCACTGTGTACACAATCTCGATTCTGACTGAACTGTAGATGAAAGCAGCCGCGATTATCTCTAGATATTACTTGTGAAACATATCAGTGTGTCTCTATTTGATATATGTTGATGTAACCATGTCTTCTTTTCTCCATTCTCTCTCACCACAGTGCACGGAAGCGCCCCATTCCATATTACCGGCCAAGCCCCTCCTCATCCTCCAGCAGTGATAGCAGCTACACTTCCGGTCACGACCGATGGGGTCGCTCTCGTAGTCGTGTCAGCTCCAGGAGCAGCCGGAGCTGGAGCAGCGCCAGCAGTGCAAGCAGCCGGAGTAGGACTCGTAGCAGGGGGTGGAGTGACCGAAGCAGCCGTAGCCGGAGCAGAAGCAATGACACGGATGGAAGCTACCACAAAAGGAGGGGTTAGGTCAACTCATCCCTGCTGTTGAAAGCACCTTTTCATGCACGTGTGCACGGGTTTTCGTGTGCACATGTGTGCCTGTGTGTGTAGGTTATTTTTAAGCACCCCCTTCGACATAGTCGTCTCCTCCTCCCTTGAGCCTAAGGACAGGTGTCTGTGGAATCTCAAGCCCGTGCTACGTCACTGTGCAGCTCCTGGAGCGAGAACAGAGGTGTGGGAAGAGAGGCACACGGGTCAGGTACTGGTGATGGGCCTGTCTGTTGCAATACCATGTTTACAAACTAAAGAGTCAACAGGCCCCTCCTACCTCATGATGTCAGCACAGAACAGCAATGCAGACTAGCGAAGGTTACCCTCATGTTACAAAGTACAGATTCTGTAAAGAGAGAGACCCTCATGTGAATTTGACAACTAAAAGAGGATTTTCACACTTCTGACTTCTGACTAGGGGTACCTCGCTCTGGATGACTGGTCTTGGGAGATATCCCAACAGGTCATTTCCTTTAAAACACGTTAGGTTAACCTGAGAGGCAGCAAGATCACCCCAGCTCTGGGCCTCTTTCAGAACCATCGCCCTGCGGTCCTGATGACCACAATTATTTGTATGTGCACAGAAATTTCACCCAACTTAAATCTTGGGGCTCAAGCAGGAGTTTGTGCCCAAATCCAGAGTATGACGTGGATACAAAATACAGACAGACACGTTTTTTACCTGTTCAAATTGTGCAGGTAAAATTGCAAAATTTCGAGCTTTCCACTCAGTACAGGGGAAAACATGCATTTTTGCAATTCCGTCCACACTGGCTCCACATGTAATAGGGAGGTAATTTGACCCAAGCCCTCCATTACCTCTAATACCCCAAGGTGTTCGTACCGTCCACAAATCGCGAAGCACTTTGAATACCCTTCCCCCGCCCCTAAGCCTTCTATGGAAAAGCATCAATGGTTTATTGAGTGTTTAAGCTATTACACAAAGCACAACGTCCTACCAGTGACTTTTTATTACAAATGTTATTCTCATTCAAATGTATTTTCGGCAATTATCACACATTAACCATTAGATAGCAGATTCCGTCTAACAAAATTAGTGGGTATGGAACTTTGTTTCTAACATATAAAGGGATATCCTGGAATATGCTTATGAAATAAAGTCTCTGTTTACACAAGACAGCTTTGATTGGCCAGTACCTCATGTGGCAATACATTAAATCAGTAGTTCTTCCATAACACCACAGTGTTTGTTTGTCGCACACAAAAGAAAATTGCCAACTAATCAACATGTATTGGTTGCTATGGGCTAATGGGCCAAATCACATGGTAAATAAAGTGAACTCCTCAAAATAAATTATATAATAAAGAAACAAGGATTTCTTGCTTTGTGTACTTGCTTAGCCACTAAATATCACACAGATGCTCTTGGGTACAAGACTGTAAATTCTGTATTAATGTAGAGGGATGTCCAACTGATATTACCACACCCATTCTCACAGAAACATCATTGGTTATGGGTTACACCATGTGGTAGAACAGATATCCATGTAATGTCCCCTTGTGAATTGAGACAAAGATAACAGTTTAACTCAGCCACTTCATCAATGAGCAATGGTTTCTTCAAGAAGAAGAAGCAGTAATTCCTACATTATGATCTCGAAGCATCTTAAGTGGCTGCCCACTAGCAAAGGAATCGTACACTGTACATCCATCTTAGATTCTGGACTTAAGATTATAGCGATGGAAACAATCCATTTGAGTCTTACACTAAGGTGGTGCAAACCGCCTTCAATTCTTTATGCTTTCTTGAATCTGAAAGTACAGAGAAATTTTGAATTCAGACCAAATACAAAATCTGAACCACATGAGCGACTTGATGGTCTTGGCATCAATCCTTGTTTTTGGAATGATGTTTACAAACAGTGGTTGTTGGACACCTGTCAAGAACAGCAACATTGTTTTGTAAATTCCAGACAATGCAAGTGGATCTGGCGTTTACACCTTTAAATGTTGCCGTACCTGTCTCTGATATTGTACAACCACAACACGTGCCCGGGACTGTAAGGTCAGACTCACTTAAAGGAGCCCCAACCCTTAAAACAGCACTGATGAATTGCCTGCATGACAACAGTGAAGTTGTCCTCTTTTTTTTTGCAACATTGAGCCACAAGAAGTTTCATCCTTTTCCATCATCACAATGAACATATACTTTAAGCAGGATTCACTCAAGGTGTTCTACCAGAATATCAAGTTTCTGATAGTGACCTATAAGAATATCAGCTGCAGAATATTCAACTACCGCTTTCGTCAAGGTAAGTATATACATAATTGTAAATGTACTATTCTTAACTCCACTTCTAATGACCTTGACGTTTTGTTCCTCAAGGTAAGCAATTGTGTAGTTAAGAATAGTACATCTACACTTGCCTAATATATCTTAATTCCAAATCTACTTACCTTCAATATACTAGGTAAGTAGATTAGCTATTCTTAACTCCTCATCTATTTATCTGGAGGAGAGTAGATTTGGAGTTAAGAATTTTAAACCTACACTTACCTCTATTAACCTTGACAGTTTACTGGTAGCCGATATTCTTCAGTCAATATTGCTCGACATCTATCCTTGATATTCCGTCATACAACCATCATCCATTCACCAAGTCACTGGGGCAGATGCATTTCAGTCGAATCTGAAATTATGTAAACATTTTGCCATTAATTTCATTCACTCACTTTTCACAAGCACTGATTGTATCTTACTGTTTATACTGTATGGGTAGAAGAGACAAGCCACATTCCTGGGTAAGAGAGAAGTGACTTAGTGTGACATAGTTTATCGAAATTCCATCAAGGTGTAGGCCCTGGAACATCGGCTTTCTAACACAGAATACCTAACCGGTGCTAGTTTGCACCAAGGTTATAATAACGACTATATCCTATTACATATTGCATGGGGGTGCTATGATTCTTCATTTCTTTTTTTTAGCAGCCATTAAATCAATCATATTAAGTTATTTGACCCCCTGTATAGTATAAAAATGTGCCCACGATGAGCACCAGAAATGGTGATTGAGGTGTTACAACAATGTCAAACTTCCCACTGTGCGCCCATTATAAACCCTACCACTAGTCCCTTCTAAGTAGCCAATCCGAAAGAATCTCGGGTTTAGAAATGTTGAGCTTGACAAAGTTTGATCACAGGAATTGACATTCTTCTAATTCTAGAGTCAACCAGTCATAGCATACCCCAACCCAGAATGAGGCTCTTTCCCATCATCAGATGCACTGTATGCACAGGTAACCTAACTTGGAGACTCCAACCTAGAGATGAACTACATATCAGTGCAGCAAAGAGATTCAATGCTGCAACCATACTGTTTAATCTACCACACATTCAGCATGTCTAAGATTGCAGTGGCTGACCAGACCAGAGCTATTCAGGCGACGGGACATATCACTGGGCAGAGGGAAGAATGATATGAAAGAACATACCATAAGATAACACCAAGGGAAGGTTGAAAGTGGAGTGAGATGTGTTGTCTTAAGACAGGAAGAAAGGAGGTGTTGCAAAAATTTGGCAATTTCTGAGGATCTTTTTGCACATTATCCATACATACATGCGTACTGTAAATGAAGTAAGGGCAGATTGAGGCCCGTGTAAATAATGCAAAATATTAGTGATAATTATAATGTTATTTCTGGTTCACTTGAGATCCTGTGTTGAGGTGGACATTGTGAGGAAAAACTCTTGAGTAAGGCATTAGGCTAGGCCTAGCAATCCATGACCCCACAGAGACTCTATGAGGCCCAACAGGCTGGGCCAAAATGCACTGATCAAAGCAATCTATTTATCTTTTATTTAAGTGTATTTATTGGTCTACCATCTGATTGCAGTGTTGAATGTTATTTATTTATTTTATGTTAATTAAATAAGTTATTTTTCTGTTAAAATGTACCGGCTGTTCAATTAAAGTTGTAATGTACGTCAAACGAGCAAAGTTTGCAGAAACCAAGCTACTGCTCACGGTATCAGAAGCATGGACTTCTTTACCCAATAAGTCTGTCCTCCTCTAGGTGGGGAACACATACAAATGGTACAGTTTAAAGGAGGCAAAAGATATTTGTCCTGTCATATTCTGAAGATCAAAAGCAATAAAGTAGACTAAAACACAACGATGCTTTCCGAAATATTTATTTGCACAGACAAAACCCTTAAGTATAGGTCACGGGGCATCAAGCATTGGAAAGACTTGTAGTCCTAAAACATTTTAAACAAAATGCAACTTTCAAGTACCATAGCAGCAACCTTGATCAGTGATTTGGGCATTGAACCTGCAATGGAGTGCAGTCCACCAAATGACAACCCAAATGTAACTAAATAACTACAGTAACACTCCGGTTTTTATTGTGTCTTTTGATACCATCCTCTTAATTTTATTTCAAAGATGTCAATATGCTCATCAAAGGAAGAAAACAAATATATATGGCCAAACACCAAATGAAGCTTATGCATCTGCATTTTACAAGTGGCTCAATTACGGAGCTTCCATAGCTTAATTAAAGAAATAAATACTCCATGCGAACAACTTATACCCAAGCAGATACTGATAACAGAGTTGTTTAATGGCCACGTGGCACCACAGACATGAATTATCCATGGTGTGGCTGTGGGCATCAAATATGAGATAAACCCAGCTATATTTCATGAGGTGCCTTTATACACAAATCAAGGTAGGACAAACAAACATACATCATTGGCCCTCCTCATCTTATAAACTATGTACATTCCTGCATATTAAAACTGAGAGGCTAGCAAAACTATTCCTCTGTCCAAATCAACTTGGCTGTAATGCCTCATCCCAGAACCTCTGCAGACGTTTTTGCACTTCCGTCTTTCCCCCCACTCTTTGGGCCTCTCAGCCCCTTTGTTTTGACTGACCTACTGACTTTTCCTTCCCCTGGGACTGCTGGTCCTCCCGTCAGCAAGCTTGCCCCTGTGGGCACAAGCTGCTACACCTCAAATAACCTCTTTGTACTTCTCAAACTCACATATACCTAACTTTAAACTACAAGTTACTCAATCTTTGTTTCTCCTGGTTATTTAACAGCTGATCACAACACATTGAATGAATAAACCCACCCTTCCAGGAAGCATAAAAAGGAATATACAAAATACAAAAGAATTTCACAAATGAATGCAGTACACCACACCAGAGAAGGTTCAATTGCTCTTATAGCCTTTTCCACAAGAAAGTTAGAAATTAAACAATTATTGGGCCAACCAAAAGCATACTTTGTAAAATTTGGTGCTAACCCCATGGATCAAGATGGCAAGCCCAATGTCTTATCTGCTTTACATTAGTTGAAAAGACAAAACATCCCCGTAGTCACAAATGTTACATTTACTGCAGCATGACAACGGTGGGCCACATGGTTCAGTTTCGCTGCTAGCTACTCCTTGCCAACCTTCAGTCATTGTGTAGCCATCACTCCACTACTCCATCAGATGTGCAAATCCACAGCCAACCATTTGACACTAACGGCATAGCAGCACAATCAAAGTCAAACATTTAGTTTATGATTATGTTAACATGTAATAAGTTGTGGGTAAATTATTATAAGTCCTCAGGGTTGAATTTTAGTTTTTTATGTATTAAAATTGTGCATGCGTCTATTTAAAGTGCAGAAAAGAGAAAACCAACCAGCTCTAGTCCTAATATACCTTCAGCATGGGATCTTATTTGTACACATTGTACATACTGTATAATGAGTTGGAAACCGAAAAAGAGGTTTACGTAGCCATATGATTACAGATTGTATTTATTTCTTGTATTTATTAAAAAAACTGTACAGAGGTTGAAAATAATGTCTGTCGTAAGTTTCCTGCGATTGCTTCTGTATCTAGGGGAGTAAAATGAATTCTAATATCTGGTTGCAGAAATCATAGACTTCACTCATTGTCATGAATGTGATGCTTTCTAGAGTCGGTGTGCATGAGAAAAAGGTGCCCAGTAACACTATCACTTGTGACGTACATGTGACATCAATGCCATGGCAGACAATCAGAATATTAACTTTTGGCAGACAGTGAGCCAACGTAGATATAGGGTAGTCACAAAAAATTGACCTTTTTATTGTCGTATAACGAAACTGTACAACTGAAATTTTAAGGCACACATCTGGTAAACTAAACCGATGGACAAAATAAAATGTCAAACAATTTGAACATATGCTTTGAGTTTCATTTGTTCTGTTTTGGTTGAACGGGCCATACTGTCATTGTGATTTGTGAACTTCTGGGAATTCCGAAATTAGGCTGGTTGAAACCTGAAGGTTACTGATTGTCTTGTAGACTGTGGCTCCCCTATATCTATGACCAATCTGTGTACGACGTCTAGTCCTAAAATGTACCCATATTGCTGTAAAAATAAGGCATAGACCTATTGCAGCCCTAGTTTGACTTCTGACAATCAGTTTAAAAACACCTAAATAGCTGAAAATCTTCTGGGCTCCACGTGTCTCAGAAGAGTTGGGAGTTTAGTATCTAACAACATTTTACATATTTCTCTGATATGCCTGTTTACAACCCATCAACATTGCAGAGGAAGAGTAAACAGAAGCCATCCCCTATCCCATGACAAGGAAGTATCCAGGAGCCTGCAGGCCCTAGAGGCTTATTCGAACAGCCAGGTCTTGAGGGCCATTCAGAATTCTGGAAGTGAGGTGATGGTCCTGAGGTGCGTGGGGAGGCTGTTCCAGGTCCTTGCTGCAATGTGGGAGAAGGAGAGTCCTCCACTTCTGCTTCGGTAGATACAAGGAGTATGGGCAAGTGAAAGGGAGTTGGAGTGTAGTCTTCTCAATGGTTGGTGGAAGTTCAGGTGGTGGTTAATGTTGGCTGGTCCTTGATTGTGTAGAGCCTTGTGTGCAAGGGTAAGAAGCCACCAACTACCGACATCATTCATCACCGAGACCACACACCACAACATTTACACCAACCTCTACAATAAGACCTTTTCATCACTTAAACTCCATTATCTGGATATGCCCCCTGTGATAACATAAGTAATCTACCCTCACACAGTTGCTTGCTGGAATGCACACCACTTTAAAATTGATCACAAACTATCGAGTGATTAACTTAGAGTACGAACAGTGTATGTTTTTATTTTCTCTCCTAAAATATTTACTATTCACAGTTGTTTTTAGAAAAAGCAGCTTACCTCATAGAAATGCCTTACATTTTTCAATCACACACACAGACATTTTGTTCTCAATTTTTCACCACTGACTTCAGAGTATAAGACACAAGTCTAATCCAGTGCTCAGCTTGTCTACTTATTCAACTATAGGTCTCAGTGGAAATGAACTTATATCAACCATCATACAACTCAGTTATCTAGCTATTTCCATTTCTTTTGACAAACAAAGGATTAATTAATTCTCCTGCTCCATCAATCTCACAGTTCCATCCCCATTTAGAGATGGAGCAGCCACTGAATGACCGTGGATGGAGCCTCTGTCAGCTCGGCCTGCGAACAATGATTCTCAGCAACCCCGTGTGGCACAGAGTTGCCACCATCAACTTATCCGTAGACATGACATGTTTAGCCGAGGCAGCGGAGACTGATGCATGGAACATCAACAATGGTGCCGACATGCAGGGTAAAAACTCCCTTTGTGTCAGGACTACTGCTATTTTTTTACTTTTACTTCTCAGAAGCTTTAGAAGTTTCTTCAGACGTGGTGACCACTCAGCATTCATCTGTGCCAAAAGTGTATCTGCTGCATCACCAAATGCACTGTAGACAAAGAGATCACTGCAAAGCAGGTGAATACACTTGTATGAGAATTTAACCTACAATGAAGTGGTTAACTTTCTAATGGGCAGGCAGTTGGCTGAGGGTGAATTGAGGCTGGCCTTTTGCCAACCAGAAGCATAAGTGAACCACCCACAAGGTCTAAATTACCCTTAATTACCTTGAAAAATGTATAATAACATTTTAAAAACCCAAAGAACGAGACCAATTGCTATTTGTCTGTTGGTGATGGGGGCTTTACAATACTTTCCATCTGAACCACTTTAGACTTCTATCCTTTTTTGGTACACCACATATTTAATTTTGACATACACATATTCAACCCCGGGGGTGATAACCTACTCAACCCAAAATCTTAGCTCTACGTTGATAGTCAAAGTATCTTCCTCACCTACATAGCTTAAAAACAATGTGTCATTCTGAAACTTTACTCCTCCTTTCAAAATGCTACATAAAATGGCTTATTAATCTTAGATGCTCTGAATTCAATCCAAAAGTCATCCAAAATAAATGAAAGGCATCACCGCTCTCGACAAATTTGGTCTATTAGCAATAAGACCATTCATCTGACACAATGTGATAATAGGCCATCCTCAAATATAGTTTAGAAATCAATTATGCTTGCACACAACAATCAATTTGTCTTTTCTTGGAAGATCATGATTCTTAAGTCAAACTGTCTCATTCAGTCTGTGCAAGTTGATATATTCCATCAATGTTAAAAGCTTCCCAATGACAAGATTGGTCTTCCAGCACTACCTGATGGTAGGCCCCAAACCTACTCCAGAAAACCACTCAGCCTTGTGCAGCACATTGATCATATTGACCTTTATTGGGAGCAAATGATTCCCCACACAAATCCCTCACTTGAACTGTGTGAAGCTATGCATAAGCATAGTTTGCAAACCTCTTTTGAGCCAGAGCCACAAGCATACAATAACTTATCCTTTACAGACTCCATTCTCCCTTCATCATATATGTTCTCCAACAAATTCAAACCGTTTTCACATACAACTGCACACACAAACACTTTAAGACTCCCCAACCTGATTCAAACCAGATTTTTAAAAATTTCCAACCCCAACTTTTTCACACTCCCTTCAACTGACAAAACCTAATCTTTCTCCCTCAGTTTCGTTTCAAAACATTCTGAGCTCTGCTTAATGCTTCCATCCAAAAATGCCCAACCCTTTTAAACAAAATCTACGTTTCCTTTAAAATGGCATCCAACCAGCATATTTACACTTCTTTCATAGGCTCCTGGAGCAATTTGAGAGACAGCAACTATTTCTCATTTCTCTGTATTTAAAATATTCCTCAGGTATATCCATACCTCAATCCACTCACAGTTTCAGTGTCCTTCCTTTTCTGTCCACCTCTCAATTAAGGGTCATTGTGGTCACCCCTTGATGGCCAAGTTTATTCTCTCCATCTCAAGTAATACAGCCCCATTTCCACTTCTTTAACTTCTTCCCATATGTTGTAATTTTTGTTCATGTAACTCCTTCATGACCACTGCCTTGCTCTCTATTCTATATTGAATTTCCCTTTTTCAAATAACTTAACCCTTTTTCACATCTGACCTATGAACCATTTATCTACATTTAAAACATGCACTCCTCGTTTCAGCTTAATGTTTAACATATTCTTCACATTGTTCAAATTATTTTCACCACCCCCGATTTAATGGTTTTCAACCCCATTGTCTATATGGTGTGGGCACCTTATTTTTTTACAGTATCCTCAGAGATATTATTCCCCATGACAAAAAAAAAGCTTTGTCTAAAGTTGAATTGTTTCATAACAAAAGTCTGCCTGACTTTTGTAAAACCTGGCAGACCTACCCTTCATTCCAGCATGTCCAGCACATCGTCGCTCCTTCTTATGCAAAGACTTTCAGCATGGATTGGTCCATATCATGAAAAGCTAACACTCATAGTTGAAAACAGGAATGATCATTGACACAGTTACAAGTATTTCTGGGGACGGATTATTTTTGGGGTAATTTAGTGACACCTTAGTGCAATTCATACCATGCTTCTTTAGAAAGACAAGACATTTGTGATTAAATAAACTATACCTAACCGATGTCCAAGCAAGTCTTAATCAGCAAAGCAGTCCTTTGAAGTGCAGAGCAGGCCTTCTGAGTGTCCTCCGCACGTCCAAGAGTGAACTGAAGAGTGGATCTGAAGGTCCTATTTTTATACCTGGTACCAGTTTTGAAGTGGAATAAATTTCTAGAGTTTTCCCCACAGATGGTTCTAGAATGTCCCTCCTCCCTGCCCAGGCTCCAAGGGGTCTAGGGTGACAAAGACTGGTATGAAGCTCCTTGTGAGTGTGTCAGGTAGCTTCTTTGAAATATAAGTGGCCAGGAACAGCCCCCCCTCCCATTCTGGCAGAATGGCTCATCCTGCCAACACCTAGTCACCAGTGGCGGCTGGTGACATTTGAAAGTGGTAGGGCGGAGAGTTTGTGGTGAGTCCGCGGTGGCTTCAATGTCATAGGGAGGGTTTGGGGGGTTCTCCCCCCAAGAAAATTTTGAAAAAAGAGTGGGCAAATGGTGCATTTTAAAGCATATTTTCAAAAGCAAGAAGGTTAATAAAGCAATGGTCATAGTGTCTTTTCAGACTCACAAGCCTGTCAATAAATCTGCTGGCACTGCTCCAGCTCAGCTGTCCTTACAGACTCCTGTACACCCTTTAGCACTCTAAGGCCTGCCAGTAAGTCTAACGTCACTGCCCCAGCTCCACTATCCTTTCATACTTCCAGGCCTACCTGTAAGTCTACAGACACTTCCCCAGCTTCACTGTCCTATCAGACTCCCAGGACCGTCAGCAAATCTGCTGGCAATACACCCAGTTCCACTATCCTATCTTTGCTCTCTCTCTGGCAGGAGAGGGCCCTCTAGGCACTAGCAGTACACACACACACTTGATCTTAGCCAAAAGGCCGAGAAGCACTAACAGTTATTTCTCGTCCACTTTCTGACAGGAGAGGACCCTGGCAGGGGCTGGCAGTGGTTGCCGGGAGGATAATGTCTAATAAGTCAGACTTTTTCTGGCTCAAGACCTGTTTCCTTGAACCAAGTGCATTAGCCGGGAACTTTTAAGGGATTTGAAATCACTCTTATTAAATGGGATCCTCATGCACCTGGCAGTGCCACGGGCTGCCAATAAAGGGTATCAGGAGTGGGGCACCCCCACCACCAGAATGCGGGCATTGGGGACATTAGCGGAGACTGCCTTTCCTATCACAGGCACTAGGAGGTAGAGAAGGTAAGAGGCAAGAGAAAGAGAGGGGGAGAAAGGAAGTGCAAAGGAAGAAAAGTGGAGAAAGGAGGGAAGAGAAAAGGAGAAAGTGAGTCAGTGGGGACAGACAGACGAGAGAGGACAATAGAGAGAGAGAGAGAGCGAGATGGGGATACTGAAGAAAATAGAGATAAAGAAGAAGGAGTAGTTTGGCAGAGAAAGGGAAGACCAGAAAGGAGTAGGAGAGAGTGCAAATAAACAACATCATCCAGCAGCAACAGGCCAGCCCAGACAAGAAACTGAAGTAAGGTGCCGACACCACAGCTGATCTATGAGACCTGACAGTCAGCAGTCCTAAGGTTTTTGCTGCCCTTGACAAAAGTGCTCTAGAGAGCGACATCTAGCAGCCACCTCTCTAGTGTGCGCACATGAAGGAACAAGTTATTTTACTTATATGTGGTGACCTGATGCACTTCAAGGTGCATCCAACGCCATACTTGCAAACCTATCCCAGAGGAGAGAACCACCACCCTGTGCCCCTAATCACCCACCTCACAGCTTCAGAAATGAAGCGATTACTTTAAGAAATTAGACTTTATTGATGACATTTCAAATTCAAACTCACCAAATCGATGGCAGGGATACATTACAGACAAACGTGGCATTTAAAAGGCTTGAAGCTACCTCCTAAGAACCTGAATACTATTTAAAGGCGAGGAATACATTAAACACTCCTCCGCAAAGAAATATGCAATGTTCTTCTAATGTAAATGACAGACAAGGTTATAAACGAGTCTAAAACTTACTGATATTAAATAATGTCTGCCGAGACCGGAAGTTGTCTTGTTAGCACTCTTGAAGATGCACTTTTATTGTCTAAGTGAAAGTGCACCTTGTGCAAGTGAGCAGTGCAGCCTGCTATTCACTTATCTGCACGCACTGAAATGATACTCACTCACTGGTACAGCCAGGAGCAGGAAGGTGAAGCAATTAGATTCAGAAGGGGCACCGGAAAGTGTGGAGGGGCCCTTGCAGCGAATTTACTGGCAGCACTGACTAGAGATACACACAGAAAAACGCAGAAGGTGAATGCTGCAATGTCAGCATGATTGGCCTCCTTTACAGCAGCAGCACACGATTATAATACTAACAAAGACTGTGTTACAACACAATGCTGACAACATGGCTTTACAAATAATTATTCATATGCAGATGGAAGACCGGACTAAAAGACCTGTTGACAGTGAGCCCCTTTTATTCCATTTTATAGGCACACAAATCAATCTGTGGACCATCACGTCTGGCTGACTGTCATACAACATGCCATGGCTTCAGGTGTTTCAGCTGGCACGTGTCACGCACAGACAGGCGAGAAACGGAATATATAATAATGTGAGCAAGCACGTTCTCGATGTAATTTTGAATGCTACCCTAAAATGTCTTTTTTTAACATACTTTGCACACATCTGCACATCCCTAAAGCCAAAACTAGGGATATGAGAAGGAATAATTCATTTTATTTGTTTTATTTGTTGCTACAATTGTAAGCGCTGTCACCAAGTGTATTACATTTAACACAAATACCCCTAACAGGAGTATTTGTGTTAAATGTAATACATTTAATACACATGGAAGTTGCATCCGAGAAGCACTCGGTTATTACTACCTCAACCAAGCAAGCAGCGCCAATGAGAAACAACTGATTAAGCGTAAGGCCCATTTTTTATAAAATTCTTTTCATTGAATTTTGAAGTACAGAAACAAACAGAAAGCTGTGCAGTCTCTGCCTCTACGTAAGGCTAAGCAACCATGGCAAGGGTTATGCACGGACGCATTTTTAATGTGTTAACGGTTTGTTAAGTGCGGCCCTGCCCTGAACAGCGTGGTGCCGCGCATCACGCTATACCTACTAACTCACCTACATTCATGACACTACTGCGGACGTCTTCAAATTGATTTTTATGAACAACTAACACTCAGAAGTAACTATTTTCAATATTAACCTGTTATGTGAATTCGGCGCTTTCTTCAATACTTTCTTCCCTGGCAACCTTTCCTTTTCATGTCAACAGGAAAACAAAACCTCTCCAACTCCTTGCCATGCCTGATGGTCTTGACCCGATTACTTTAAGATCGGTGACTTCACCTTTGTACTTAAGCTTTAAAATTACAAATCTAAACTACCGCAGCAACGACTTCAAAATTACTTTCTAAAGACCACACAACAACAATGGCTCAAGTGTAGTGCAATTACGCATAAGGGGGGGGGGGCGGATTACAATTTTAAAAAGAAAGCTAAGCTTACCAGACCAGGTCCGCGCGGCGCCTCAGCTTCTCGGCCGGGTCCCATTGGCGCCTCTTCTAAGGAACAGCACTGGTTGGCAACCCCTCTAAGCCAATACTGACGCTGCTCCAGCAGCGCCAGCATTGGCTTAGAGCAGGGTGACTCACCGCCCGCCTGCCCATTAGGAGACCGAGGTTTGAGCCTTTGCTCAACCCTCGCTCTCCTAATGGGCATGTGCCAGCCACAGCAGACAGTAGTGCGCATGACTGGGCACGGAGCGAAAATTCGCCTCCTTCACCCAGCATGCGCACTGCTGCCTGCTGTGCGCTCTGCGCCACCCCTGGTCTGCTGCATGTCAGTCACTCAGCAGCATGACGTCGGACCGCCCTCCCCCTTCAGACTCTGAAGGGGGTGGGCAGTCCGAGTTCATGCTGACTGTGACTGACATGATTGTCAGAAAATTCTCCCTCGACGCAGAGGGAGCTGCCGGTGCGGACGGCTTGTGGGGCAACGCCCCAGCGCCCTTAATGGACGCACCGCCACTGCTAGTCACCCTTAATCTCTCTGTATGGTAGAAATACAAATAGGTCAACTACCACTCTAATCATGTAATGTCACAGGCACCAAATGGTTAGGATAAGAAAATGCCAACTTTCTAAAAGAGTGTACTAACCGTCAAGTTTTAGATGCTGTTAAGATTATTTAACCAACTGAAGACCATTACATTAATTATCTGGTTTTAAGCATTTATTTGCTATGATAACATCTTTTTTAGCAATAGATACACATTATTGTATAAATCAGACAAAACGTGATACTTGAATATTAGTACACGTTAAAACAATACATTTCAAACATAACTTGGAAGTGAAAGAAAATAAACATTGTGGTTCACAAGGCAATACAACTTGCAAGCAACAATAATTGCATACATTAAAAGCCAGTCTGAATTTGCAAAACAAAAGCAGCACCTCAACAATCTTTAACAATCAGATTATCTAAATAAATAAAGGTGCAGCTAAACATGGGGGAATGGTTACTAAGCTAGTAGGTGAGAGTTTATGCGACTTTCCTACGAGGGCAAACTTAATTAAGTACAAAATTCCCCGTGGACTGTAGTGCCGACGCGCTTTGAGTCCCAAAGTGGTGTGGGGGATTCTCTTCAGGGCTTAGACTGGATAATCTGATCAAGAGATTTCGATTTATCGCTAGAGCACGATCCCAGGGGTTCAGAGTAATTTTTTTCATGACTCCGGATTTTATTCTTCTGATGTAAGCCACTAGGAACATGGGGGTATTTTTCACATGGAATCTGATTTTGACTGGTGTGGCAGTGCCGAATCATTCAAATTGGCTCAGGCGAAGGTGAAAAGTTGCAGCGGTGCTTTTTCTCGCTTGGATTTCAATTCCAAGTTGAATCGGGAAATCGTGTAAAGATGTGGCCGGTTTCTAAAAGTGTAATTTTCAGAATTGTGACTTAAAATCCAACTTTACCATTGAAGAGGATTTTACATCAGAAATCTTTTGAGACCAAATATGACCTTCCTATTTCTTCTGAAACAAATGTTTTGACTTATTAAATGTAATAAGGAAACCCAATGTTATTCTGTGGGAGAGGTAGGCCTCACAGTAGTTGAAAACACATTTAGGAGTTGTTCACTACCAGGACATGTAAAACTTAAAAGTACATGTCCAACTTTTTAAATACACCGCACCCTGCTCTATGGGCTGTTTGGGAACTACCTTAGGGGTGATGTATATGTAAAAAAGGGAGGTTTGGGTCTGGCAAAAATGTTATTTTGCAAGGTTGAATTGGCAGGTTTAAATTGCTCACAGGCTGCAATGAGTGGCCTGAGACATGTTTTACAAGGCTACTTAAGTGGGTGGCACACCCTTCTTACTAGGAAGGATTAACAATTTAGAGAACTAAAAGAACAAAGTTCTCTGCATATGGTTTTTATAATGCATGATTGTATGGAGTCATCTGTTTAGGATAAAGGCTTCAAGTGAGCCAAGATTAGGTGTTGAGACTGGATGTCATGCTTCTTGAAGAATGTGTATTGGTGAAGAATTCTGGTGAGTTATTGTGTGGGTTATTGTTTGTGTATCTTTATTGTTTGTGTATTTAAAAAATTTACATTTACTGACTGAAAACATAGGCAATTTTAGTGCCTGTATATGAAGACATTGGAATCTCAGAATTTTTTATTGGGTTGATGCAGAATTGTATAGATTATTGGACTGCTTTGTGGCTGTTTGAGTCTTTATTCATCTTTTCAATGACATCTAAGACCAAAACCTTTGGTATACTATTTATTTAGTTCCTGCTATTCAATGTTGTTCAACTTGATTCTCTCTAGCCATCATTTATCTAGACGATGCTGGCAAAATGCCTCACTTATAGTTTGCTGGAATGTGAACTCAGCCATAAACTTGCAGAGCACACAACCTGCCATCACAGTCAATTGCTTCATTTAAACATAAGAAAAGCACAGTGTCTGACACCTTTGAGGCAACACCCAGTACACTACTGGATCACTCAGTCACTGTAGTAGTACTATACCCTTTTTAAAGCAATAGCCTTGTCTGGACACGTCTACAATTCTCCTTGCTAGTCAGGTAAAACACATTTTGGATCCATCTGTGCCCAAACAACTTCTGCCTCGCCAGCGGAGGATCCCGCCATGCAGGCAGTGAACTCTGAACATGGTGGCAGTCCTCAGCCGAAGCAGAAGGAGGCAAGGCTACCTATAGCCCAGCTGGTTAGCAGTCCTCCCCTCAGGGACTAAATTAACTCTAAATTCTTTTGCTGGTGCATCTGTTATGATTCATCTGTCCCTGACTGCTAAGAAGACACCTAAAATCTACTTTAAACCACTCCTAGACTTTCTCAGAGGCCAGTCATGAACTGCTGTTCTGATGCCAATGACTCACAGGTCCACCTACAATTGGGTGCTATAAAACAGTCTTTAGTGGAGTGGTGATAAAATGCAGATTCTAGTGTTAAGAGTGCCACATATGCTTGTGAAAGTGTCCGGATTAATGCCTCAGCATAAGTTAAGAACAATAAATAACAAGTGTTGGCAATGCAATAGGTCTCGCATTTAGGAGAGTTTAAGCTATTGTAAATGATGATGTCATTTATTTATGTGTTGTTTTTAAAACAGATAAATAAAAGGCATTGTCATTTACAATGCCAATAGCTTAAACTTTCGCAAATGAGAGACCTATTGCATTGCAAATGCGTTCTGCATCCGTGCTATAAAGATTTTTTTTTAAAGCATTAGGAGAGATAGGAGAGAGCGTGTCCTGCCTGAAACTGTAGGCAGGTCAAAGCTATTTGAGAAAATAGTGTTCGGAGGCTTTAATTAAAGCCTACTGAGTCACAACACACTTAGAAGGGGGTTTCCTCAAAGGAGGTTACAAAATAAGACAAGGTAGTACTAAGGAGGGACGTCTAAGCCGATTAACCAATGAAAAGCCACAGTTGACAGTCGACAATGACACAAGCCAATGAAAAATATGGGGGGGGGGAGTGTGGACGGGGCTTCAAGTCCAACTTGCCCCACAAAGCAGCGCAATGCGCCGCCCAGGCTCGACCTAAAAAATCTTAGCAGAGCATGAATTATATGATCGGTGAATTTGAAGTACCTACATAGAGAATGCAAAACCATAATAATCTGACTACGTGACTCCTGAACCGAGTATCAGTAAGAAGGCTTCTATTGACTGTTTATAGGTTACCAGACTAGGGCAAAGTCAAGTATAAACAGTTGCTGCTTTGTCAATAAATGTCTGTATTTAGTGGCACATAAAGGTTTGGTGGTGTGATTCGAATGGATAATCCAGGACCAAAGCCAAAGCCCAAGCCCAAGCACACATGTCACAGAAAGCAATAAGGTTGTGTGGAAAATAGCCTGCAGTCATTGTCAGTTGTGCACATTGGCAGGTGCACAACCAGGAAGCAGTCAGTTTCTGCTGGGTATTGTTAGCCTGCCAGGATATCTACCTGCCAGATCTGTTATTAAAGGGAAAAACCAAGAAGTTCAGAGCTGCAATAGTGAATCTGTCTACAGATCATTCAACTTGCTCCTCAGATGTATCCAGAATTCCAAATGCAGACTCAATGGAGACGGACATTCACCTTGCCCTGGCCTAGTGGCTTATTTAATGCCTTTCCTCCAATTCCTCAAATTTCAACAGTTGCTGATGAAAAATTAGATCTGAAGTAAAACTGAGTAAAAGAGAGTCAGAAAAAATCGATATATAATTGTTTTCCGCTTAAACAATAGTTCTAGCAAGCATTGGTAAATACATTCAGTTTTGACTATGTGATCAATAATATATATTTTTTGGTAAGTTTTAAGTTGGTGAGCTGTTGTGCAATATAAGTTAAAGAAACTCTGGTACAGTGTTATGGCTTGTTTTTTCAGAAAGGCAATATATTGTGCAGTATCTGATGGTCATATAAAGTGGCCCTGTACCTTCGGGTGATGTTGTGAATGCCAGATGTATCCCCTGCCTGGAATATAAAGGGGATTGGACGGCGATGGGAAGTAGTGAATTCTGCTCCGGCCCATTTTAATATCTCGCAATTATCTACTGGAACCCACTCTGGTCTGATGGAACTTTTTACTTGCCCAATAGCGTGGAGGGAAAAACACAATTATCAAAATTACTGTCCACAATTTGCCATAATCAAGGACTCGAGACTTAATCCCTTGGCTCTCTGGTTTTTATTATCAGCATAAAGATTTGAAGATACAAAGTCCTCAATACGAGGCACAACAAGTACATAGGCACTAACACAAATGCTACTCTACGAAGAATCCGCATACGGCTAAAAATAACTAAAAGCACAATCTCTAAAAGCATGAGGTAGAAAACCACCAAGCAAATGTCGATACTAGGGACACTGAACCATACCATCTCTGTCCCTACTCTGCACTAGATGACATCCCTACTTAGCAATCCCTTGAGACCCTCATCGAGTAAAAGGTGTCAGAGTGAAACTTCATAAGAAGTCTTCACTTAGAGAGCTTGATCTAAGTTGCCTCCTCTAGTTCTTCGCCTACCCTTCTCTGCTCTGGGCTGCTCTGATCTGCCTCCACCCTCGGGGCGCTGTCCCTAATACAGAACCCCAAATCTCAGAACACGCCCTTTGCGCCTCCTCTTCTGCGGGGTCGTCTTTCAGTAAATTTCCACAGCGCGCTGTCCAGTTCCATCGTCCATCGCTTGGCCTTGAGTCCCAGACGCCATCCGCACTAGGAGTTACGATTGGCACATTCCAATGCACTCCCATGTCTGGCTTTTACTACATAAGTCAATTTGTGAACAAAGAGCTTCTCTACTAACGAGCAACTGTCCTTGCACCTGGGGTGAGATCATGCAAAGCAGACATTCTTCACATCTTTTAAGTTGCAATTTACTACAGCCTAAAACCTCTACTGGAATAAATCCTTTTTGGCCTATTGCCCTTGGCTAACATAAGAAAATACCAGGCCTTTCGCCTCAACGATATATGCGAATTCTGGCCACTACTTCGGTTACACAAGCAGGTTTAAATCACAGTATTGACATTTACGTCTTTCTTTCATGTGTGGTCAAACTAAACAGTCTACAGACACGAATTCTAATCTACACGTTTTAACATCACATTGTTCAAAAAGGACTAAGCTCTATGCATTGCTTCAATATATACATAAGATGCTTGTACATAGCTAACACTTCTATTAAAATCGATATAGGTTATACAGTTCTTAATACATTGCACACAAAATACCTGAGTACACATTTGATTATATGCGGGTGCCAACTAACAGTGAATATAACGCACCCCTACGATTTTCAAACTTTTAAGCGCTACATCAGTTCCCCCCTTTGATGACATCCGTCATCACACCATAACATTTCTCTTCTTTAGAACTGATTTAGACCGCGCTAGTCATAACCTTGCCATGTCGAACTCCCTCCAGTCTCTTAAGACTCTCATATTGCTGTTCCTGGAGCTTCGCCATCCTTTTCTCGGTTGCCTTAAGAGCTCTTTCAACCTTGCCTCCTTGATACCACTTCCATGCCTTCACGCATCCCCACAAACAAATCACACAAACCACAGCAATGATAATTGGTTTCAACACTGATCTCAAAAATCCCCTTCCCAGATTCGCAAACCAAGTTCCCACTCTTCCAAATCCTTGTCCAATCTTCTCCCACACATTCTCCTCCGTCAAATCCATAATCTCCTTGTGAATAGTCGTGATGTTATCTATGTACTTCCCTATCTCCTTCGTGTTGTCTGGAATATATGTGCAGCATTCCTGAACCTTCAATAATTTACAGACTCCGCCTTCTTTGGCTAATAACACGTCTAAAGCAAGGCGATTCTGCATAACCATATTCCGTATCGACAACATTTCTCCCGCCACCAACAACAGCGATCTCGCCGTGTTCATAGACAACTCATCAACCACAGTCGCCAACCTCCTGATCTTCACATCATTCAACACCACACCCATACTAGGTATCATTGCTCCATATATGTCCCCAATCACTGCACCGGCGTTCGTAGCCCTACGTTTCCTAGACTGTCGCTTCGTCTCTAACAACTCCAAGTCCTCGGTGTGATAAATCTTCGGGAATATAATAGCCAAATAGCATATGCCATACCAATTCGCAGGTAGCCTGACATAAGCATTCTTCCCACATACATAATATACTGTCGGAATTACCTCTA
Organism: Triturus cristatus; assembly: GCF_964204655.1. Classification (NCBI taxonomy): domain Eukaryota; kingdom Metazoa; phylum Chordata; class Amphibia; order Caudata; family Salamandridae; genus Triturus; species Triturus cristatus. Next base: position 353,200,380 of record NC_140594.1, read on the forward strand.
CTGGACCTTGCATAAAATTCTTAGCAGAAGCTTCCACTGTGAAGGTCTGAGAACAAGTGCTATGTCCTACTGCGACCTTATCCGTATCGGATTGAGGCCGTCCAATACACAAATTCCCTCTCTGTACCTCATCTAACGCTATTGGTCCATAACTTCCCTTGGATCTGTGAGCCCTCTCCTCGTCTGTCCAATCTACTGGACTATCTCCGGTGTGTCGTGTCTGGGTCAACTTTCTGTATCTGTCCTCTACCTGATCTATGAATTTCTTCTCTATCTCCGATAACGCACATGTCAGGTTATTCCTGTGAGCATGCGCCGTATCCAATTTCATAGTCGGTCTAAAATACTTCAGGAGTCTGTCCTCTTTCTTATTAGAATCATATTTGTTCAAATGCTTGATTGCTGGAACTTCAGGAAGTACCGTGTCAAAATTTGAAAAGAAATACTCGAACTGTCTCCTGTCATAAAATAAACTGAGCAATAAACTACAAGAAATTCCATAGGTCAATGGGAGATGATGATACTTGATACCCTCATCCACTGAAGCAGGCAACTGCATGCACACATAGCAATCCTTCACATCCATCGCATCAACATACTCATACAGCAACCTGGCATACGCGTTAAGCTTGAAATCACCCTTGGACAAATCCATGTGGAGTCTGCGATCATCCCTCATCTTCGATGTTTCCTGTTCTCTAATACTGACACCACTCTGCCCTGGGGAAATAGGTGTGGGTGCTCCCTGAACCTTCCCCTCTTGCCTGTGAGCCACCATATATGAACTTATCACTACCGCAAATATGGTGACTATCACAACTCCTACCAATGTGCCTATTATCAATTTAGCCCTACGATGTGGGTTTGCAGGATCTGCCATCTTCGGAATATACTCAGTGTCCAATACAGTCTCTGAAAGGGTAAGTCTCTTTCTCATTAATATCTCTTTTGTGAACTTTAGGCAAACCTCCCTAACTTTTCTTCGTTCTATAACGGAAAAATCCCTAATTTTGTTCTTCTTCCGCTCGGGCCTAGGTTATCTTCTTTTCTGCTTGCAACCTTCTCAAATCAATCTAACATAAGCGCTGGTCCCAACAGCTCCAAGACTCCCTGCAAGATTTCGAGCTTAAGAATGATCAGTTCTTCTGGGTCTGGCACAGTCGTGAACGTCGGGAACTCTAAATTGTCCAAGATCATGCCTCGAATGACACTCAGGAATGGCGGACTCGGAATATGAATCGTCAAAATTCCTTCGATCTCCAATCCCGGAACCTTCAACAACACTTCCACCCTCTGGAGCGGGACACTGTTGACCAATGTCATCGACCTCAACCTTCCCGTGCTCGGTAACCCTGGCATCAGTCACTTGATATGCCCACTCTGGTGAAGCGTACTTCCGACTTGGCACTCGAGTTCTCTTGGACCTTCTCACACCACCTTGAGGATTCTCCTCGTCTCCTGATTCTTCTTCTGGTTCCTCCGAAACTGGTGCAAGGTCTGTGTCCGGAGCCAACCTCAGGTTTACCCGGTTCTGTCTTGCGGGCCAAACCCTTTCTGCTTCGGTAACACCTCCGGTCTTCCCTTCGATACCCTGTGCACTGACCTCCTCTTCTTCGGCAGAACTTGATTCTGTACTACCCACTGCACCTCTTGCTCTTTCGCCGGTTTCTGGGTCAGTACTTCTTTCACGCTCTTCCCCAATACGATTCAGTGCACCATCAGCCGCTTCAGCAACCCTTACAGCTTGACTGGCCCTCTCAGGAGGCTCGGTCGGCTCACCGGGATCTTTGTTCTCGAGAGGGGCTGTATCTTCCAAGGGTGCTGGAACTCTACGGGTATGAGAAGCATGCACCCAGTTCGGTAAACCTCCACACTTGACGGCTGTGTTCGTGACAAGGATCACTTGGAAAGGGCCGCGCCACCTAGCATCCAAACAACTCTTCCTCACGTGCTTTCGGACTAGGACCCAATCGCCTGGGTCCAAGTCGTGGCACCGGTCACTCGCAGCTGGAACCGTTGCTGTCTGTACCTGCTGAGACACAGAACGGACCACGTCAGCAAGGCCTTTACAATAGTCCAGGATCATATCATCAGTGATATTTATCAGAGCAGTAGCAGGTATTGCAGGCAAACGCATCGCTCTTCCCATGAGGATTTCATGGGGAGACAACCCAGTCCTTCTATCAGGCACACTTCGGAGGCTCATAAGGACCAAAGGTAATGCGTCAGGCCATTTCAGAGACGTAGACGAACACACTTTCGCCATCCGAGCCTTCAGAGTTCCATTCACCTGCTCCACTATCCCTGAAGCTTCCGGTCTATAGCTACAGTGTAATTTCTGATCTATATTCAAAGCAGCACAAAGCAACTTCATAACTTCGCTATGGAAATGAGTTCCTCTGTCCGATTCAAAGGACGTCGGGAACCCGTACCTTGGAATGAGTTCTCTCAATAATAGTTTCGCTACTGTGAGTGTGTCACATCTGCGTGTAGGGTACGCCTCCACCCACCTGGAAAAGACACATACTATCACTAATATGTACCTCAACCCATTACACTTCGGCATTTCGACAAAATCCAATTGCATCCTATTGAAAGGTCCCCCTGACCTCCCTATGTGGCTCAACGTCACAGCGGTTCTTTTCCCTACATTCATCTGTTGACAAGTGACACACCTCTGGCACACAGTTTCAGCCACTGCACGAAACTTCGGGTTGTACCAAGTCTGACGAAACACTCTCATCATGGCATCCCTACCCAGATGTACAGCACCATGTATCAACCTCGCCATGGGATTCAACAAACTTTCCGGCAACACTGCTCGTCCATCATTCGAAACCCATATATCCACATCTCCCTTCTCACATCCAGCTCGTATCCAGCTGTCACGTTCCTGATCCGAGACCCCTTCCTGAAGCTGTTTCAGTTCCTCCCATGAGTCTGCCATTGCTAACATCTGACCATACACCACTTCCTCCCCAGTTTCCTCAATGTGGATCTCAGTAAAGTTGCATCCCTGTTCTGCACAAAATCGGGCTACTTCATCAGCATAGTTGTTTCCCAACGAAACAAAATCATTTCCCTTTGTGTGTGCAGCACATTTGACAACAGCAATTTCGTCAGGACCTTGCAATGCTTTTAACAGTTTCCGTACATGTTCACCATTTCTTATAGGAGAACCTGAAGACGTCATAAACCCTCTCTGGGACCATAGCTGTCCGAAGTCATGAACCACACCAAACCCATACTGGCTGTCCGTGTAAATCGTTACGCGGATCTTTTCCGCTGCCAAACAGGCACGAGTCAGAGCAATGAGCTCAGCCACCTGCGCGGAGTGTACTCCTTCTAAACAAGCGGCTTCAACCACACCCGTGATGGTGCATACAGCAAACGCTGCTCTCAATCGACCGACACTGTCTCTTAAACATGAACCGTCCACAAAGAAAATCTCGTCTGACACTGGGAGTGGTTCATCGACAATGTCAGGTCTCGGTTTGGTGCATAGTTCCGTAACGTCGAGACAATCATGGTCCTCACAATCTTCATTCTCATCTATAATTGGAACAGGTAACAATGTAGCAGGATTTAAAACAGCACACCTCTTCAATGTCACATTATCGGCTGCAAGGATAACTTGCTCATAACGAGTCAGCCTATTATTCGTGAGGTGCTGTGTTTTAGTCCTAGTCATCAACAGTTCAACAGAATGTGGCACATGTACAGTAAGAGGATGACCCATCACAATGCTCTCACATCTCTCGATGCTGACACCCGTTGCCGCAACGGATCTGAGACATCCGGGCAACGCAGAAGCTACTGGATCTAAAGTAGCTGAGAAATAAGCAACTGGTCTACGGACACCTCCATGATTCTGGGTTAACACTGCTAATGCGCAACCTTCTCTTTCGCAGCAGAACAATGCAAATGCCTTGTTGTAATCCGGCATTCCCAACGCAGGAGCGCTACATAAGGCTTCTCTCAGCCTCAGAAATGATTTCAAACAATCGTCGTCCCATGGTACCGGATCACTTACATCCTTTCGCGTCAGCCGCTGTAAAGGCTTCGCTTCAAAGGAAAAGTTTGGGATCCATTGGCGGCAATAACCCACCATTCCCAAAAACATTCTAACTTCCCTCTGCGTCGAGGGAACTGGCATTCTCAGAATCGCATCAATGCGATCTGGAGACACTTTCCTTTTACCCTTTTCAATCCTGTGCCCCAAATACTGGACCTCAGGTAAACAGTATTGCAGCTTGTTGGGAGACACCTTGTGACCATTCTCTCCCAGAAAATTCAACAACGCAATGGTATCGACCCTGCAAGCGTCTTCTCTCTCTGACGCGACAAGCAGGTCGTCAATGTACTGCACCAAAACAGAGTTTTTCGGCAACACAAGGCCTTCAAGATTCTTCTTTAAAAGCTGATTAAAAATTGACGGGCTCTCCGTATACCCCTGTGGGATACGACACCACGTTAATATACGATTCTCTAGCCTAAATGCAAAAAGAAACCTACTCTCTTCATGTAGGGGAATCGAAAAGAATGCCTGACACAAGTCAATCACTGTGAACCATCCAGCTTCGCATGGGATCTGGAACAGTATCACAGATGGATTCGGTACCACTGGACAACATGGAACAACTATGTTGTTTATTTTCCGCAGGTCTTGCACTATCCTGAACTTCCCACTTGGTTTCTGCAGTCCCATAATGGGTGAATTACATGGACTACCCATGATCTCCACCAGTATTCCCTGCCTAATCATAGACTCGATCACAGGTTTAATCCCTGCAATTGTTTCAGGCGACAGTTTATACTGGGGTGTTCTCGGGAATTCCGCGTTCGGCTTAACCTGTATTTTCACTGGTTCCACTCCCCTGACTAAGCCGATCTCCTCTCCGCTTAGATCCCACACATCGGTCGATACAGACTCCCTCAAATCCTGTGGAAGCTCCTCCACTGTCAAAGCCGGGTACATTTCCACACACACCCGCTGATTTGCAACCTTAAAGGTCGCGTCATCATCTCTTGTCTGTACCTCTACTCCCTTCGGGGTACAGTAGATGGTGCAATTGAGCTTACACAACAAATCTCTTCCCAACAAACAAACAGGACTAGAATCGCACACCACGAACTGATGTCGATCCCTAAAGTTTCCTATCCTGACTGGAATCGGTTCCGTTAAGGGGCTCACTAGCCTCTTGTTCGCCACTCCAACCACTTGTATGCTTTCCCCCGAAAGGGCTACCCCCGGAATTACTGCTGATCTTATAGTTGACCTGGTAGCCCCCGTATCTACCAAAAAGGTAGTAGGGTGTCCATCGAGTTCTGCTTCCACAAAGGGTCCTCTCTGATCTACCTCTAGAATGGCCCTAAGTATGCAATCATCATCCTGACCTAAACTCAACTGCGCCAGCAAATCTGCATCCCTCTCCTCTCCCACTTCGAACATGGGCATCTGCAAATAAGTCCGGGCTCCCTGCTGTATGTTCTGCATCCTGGGTGGCTGGGGAACCTGCACCTGCGAGACGCCGGTCCCCCCTTGCATCATTCTCGGTACAGTCACCGTCTGTACCTGTTCTGCCCCAGGGACCTGACCCATTCCTCCCTCCATCTGCGGCTGATTATAGGGGTTCAAGGGACACTCGCGCCTCCAATGTCCCACCTGGTGACACTGGTGACAAGCAGTCGTCTTTTTCAAGATCGCTACATCTATACCTGTCCTAGGGTCAACGGGCCTCGGCCTTCCCTGACCCTGCATATTCTGATTCCCTGTCTGATAGTTTCCCTGTCTCCGTACCACTGGACCCCCATTCGGCGGTCCCTGAGCAGCTTGCATCTGAATGAGCAATAGGTTATCCTTCATCTTCTTGTGCTTGGACTCAATCTCATCCGTGCAGTACCTGGCATACCGCAAGATCTCATCTACGGGCTTATTCTGCCAACAGATCAAATGCTGCTGTATCATGAGACTGACCTCGGGCTTCAAACCCAGCACGAACTTAGACACAAACTGTCCCATGTCCTTCGTTTCCAGCTCATCTAGGCCACTGTACTGCTTAAAAGCCTTCAAAAGTCTCTCATAGAATTCATGTACTGTCTCCTTTGGCTCCTGCACCGTCCTATCTATCTTCACCCAATCAATGTCTTGGGGTGAAACCTTCGATTTCAACCAGGTAATTACTTTATCGTACAGCCTCATCACTACGGGCGACGGACCATTTGTAATCATGTTCCTATCAGGCTCATAGTCCGGCCAATCAACAGCAATTTTACATGCGTTCCACAGATCTCCCGGAACCACAATATCGAATAAGGTATTCAGGTCTATCCACAACACCTTCGAAATCTTAACAAAACGCTCAACTTGCTTGTACCACTCTGCAGGCTTCTCCCTGAGCCTGGGAAAATCATTCGTAAATGATGCCAAATCCCCCCTGCTCCATGGTACATGCACATATCCTCCATTCGCCACTTCCCTAAGGGGAAAGGTCTTAGCTAATAGCAACCCCTCTGCCGGAGTTCCTCCTTCCGCTCCCCTTGAGGTCTTTTTCTTTGACCATTTCTCTTCCCATTTATCAAGCGTCAACCATGGCCGCAGGGCTAGGACCAGTTCTCTAGTATGTGACCTCAGTCCAACAACCCTCTTCTCCTCTAGCTCCCGCTCCGTATAATGCATCCTATGACTTCCTTGCAACGCTCTAGTCTTGGACAGATCCACACCATATTCCTTCGCCAATCCCCTCAATTTCTCGTGTGCCATTCGTGCTTTCCGCGTCACATCTTTCGCCACGAAAAACAGGTCATCTGGATTGTAGGATACTATCCTCTCAAGAGGTAGACTTCCATATATAATTTCATCTGCCTCTGCCTTAAGCCTTACTACGTCTATCATCCCTGCCTTCAAGGCTCCTTTCAACACCTGACAACTTGCTCCACGTCCCTCATCATATTCACATTCTGGCTCCTTCTCCCTCCTCTCTTCTGGTGTTTCTATGGGAGCAGAAGGGCTCTGAAAGCCAACCGGAGTTGTCCCCGCTTGACCCATATTCCAGCTCATTTGCTTCTTTGGCGGTACCCATGACCTTAAATCTGATCTCGACTCCATCAGAGTCCTCGGCCTCACCGGTCTCTCGTCCTCTTCGCCCCTAGATGTGTCTGACACCGCTGCTAATGGTGTACTCCATTGTACGGGGCTTGGAGGTCGGGCCGTTGCCCCTTCCAACCCACTTTCCCCGCTTTCTCTCCTCGTTCTTTCTGCCACTCGTTCTGACCTCTCTCTTTCCTCTGATTCCGGACTGTATATCGACACAATCGGTCCAATGGTGACCGGTACCCTCAAGGCATCCGGTAACCTCATCTCTCTTTCAATCCTCCCACTAGCCTCAGACTGACCCTGTGAACTCGCTGTTTCAAACTAAACCAACCCTTCCACTCGGGTCTCAGGCTGGATTGTTACCCTCCTAGTTTCTCCCCTCTCACCCCACCTATCATCCGCTTCATCTGGGTTGTAAGGAGGTGGTCTCTCGTCTAGCAATCTTTGCAATACCCCATCATCGGAATCACTATCTTCCTCTTGTGCCTTCTCCTGTGCTTTCACATGGCGTATCCCCGTCAAATCTATTATTACGGGATACAGTTTCGCTTCCTCAATTGTCTGCACTCTCCATCTTTTCTCCGCTGCGTCCCACTTGGCATCCTGAAATGCCCTAATCGACTTCCTCATCCTCTCCTGACTTCTTCCCTTTTCCTTATCATGCGCTGCTCTAATCCACGCATATAATGCTTCGAACTGTGCTGGTCTTGGCAAGGGTCTTAAGGACCCCATCACCGTCTTCAGTTGGTACAGCACTGCTAGTCTAAATGAGCCATACCTCGGGAAAGCTAGTTCCCCCTCGCCTTGTGTCATCTTGTGCCAATTCTCGATCCAAACTATAGTATGTAACCCCACATTCTGTGCCATATAATGCGCCGGGGTATCCTCGGGAGGGGCTTCTTCTCCCCCACAAACAACCACATGCTTATCACCTCTACACAACTCTCGCAAAGCCCTAAGACACTTCATGATGAGCAAATTCGATCTCGCGCTCTATTTACTTCTTGTTCTCGAATCCTCCAATAACAGCGCGACTCACACCAACCGGCCTATCACAGCGCGACACTCTCTGACGTCACCTTCCTTCGTTCGCAGCAGTTCCCTTCTCCAAAACTCGTTTCACGCTTACTCACGTCCCATTCATACACTGAAATAACCAATTAAGTTACTTCTCTGGCTGTCCGTCCACAGCCTCTGACTGTTCGTCCACAGTCTCTCGACCTTGTTGACCTCGATTGGCGCCCGTCTGCCCCCGTCCGGCCAGACAAATCGCCTCTGATAGGTTACTAACACTCCGATCTGCACACCACAACCCACGACCAGCGTTAAGTTGCCATACACACACGCATTCGCTCCCCCTATCTCGGTCCAGGTGATCGATGGTACCTCACGATCTCCTTTGGGTGGTCAACAAAATCTATCTCAGGTGTCTTCTACACCACAATTCCCGGGCTGCGCGCGCTCACAGCCTGATCTCACAATCACACGACATACACAACAACTCCGCAAGACATCACACAACAAATCAACACCGCAATCTACAACATCTCATTATGTTCATACTCACTCCTGGAACTGCTGCTTTCTGCCGCGCTGCTACTCGCCGTCGATGCTCATCTGCTGCCGTCTGCTGCTCGCCATCTGATGATTCAGCATCACTTATCGTCTCTTGGGCCTCAAGGGTCACTTATCCTTATCTAATCTTCCCTCGCTATCAGAAAGAAACCATCCTCTGCTACCAACTGCTCCGGCCCATTTTAATATCTCGCAATTATCTACTGGAACCCACTCTGGTCTGATGGAACTTTTTACTTGCCCAATAGCGTGGAGGGAAAAACACAATTATCAAAATTACTGTCCACAATTTGCCATAATCAAGGACTCGAGACTTAATCTCTTGGCTCTCTGGTTTTTATTATCAGCATAAAGATTTGAAGATACAAAGTCCTCAATACGAGGCACAACAAGTACATAGGCACTAACACAAATGCTACTCTACGAAGAATCCGCATACGGCTAAAAATAACTAAAAGCACAATCTCTAAAAGCATGAGGTAGAAAACCACCAAGCAAATGTCGATACTAGGGACACTGAACCATACCATCTCTGTCCCTACTCTGCACTAGATGACATCCCTACTTAGCAATCCCTTGAGACCCTCATCGAGTAAAAGGTGTCAGAGTGAAACTTCATAAGAAGTCTTCACTTAGAGAGCTTGATCTAAGTTGCCTCCTCTAGTTCTTCGCCTACCCTTCTCTGCTCTGGGCTGCTCTGATCTGCCTCCACCCTCGGGGCGCTGTCCCTAATACAGAACCCCAAATCTCAGAACACGCCCTTTGCGCCTCCATCGCTTGGCCTTGAGTCCCAGACGCCATCCGCACTAGGAGTTACGATTGGCACATTCCAATACACTCCCATGTCTGGCTTTTACTACATAAGTCAATTTGTGAACAAAGAGCTTCTCTACTAACGAGCAACTGTCCTTGCACCTGGGGTGAGATCATGCAAAGCAGACATTCTTCACATCTTTTAAGTTGCAATTTACTACAGCCTAAAACCTCTACTGGAATAAATCCTTTTTGGCCTATTGCCCTTGGCTAACATAAGAAAATACCAGGCCTTTCGCCTCAACGATATATGCGAATTCTGGCCACTACTTCGGTTACACAAGCAGGTTTAAATCACAGTATTGACATTTACGTCTTTCTTTCATGTGTGGTCAAACTAAACAGTCTACAGACACGAATTCTAATCTACACGTTTTAACATCACATTGTTCAAAAAGGACTAAGCTCTATGCATTGCTTCAATATATACATAAGATGCTTGTACATAGCTAACACTTCTATTAAAATCGATATAGGTTATACAGTTCTTAATACATTGCACACAAAATACCTGAGTACACATTTGATTATATGCGGGTGCCAACTAACAGTGAATATAACGCACCCCTACGATTTTCAAACTTTTAAGCGCTACATCAATTCCATTGCACCACATTGAGAGAATCTCAGGCACTGGCCAAGTAATGAAAAGAAAAGCAGTCTGTCAGTATGTGGTCTTGCAGGCAGGTCAAGATGGGGTAGTTTTATTTTTTGGGCCGGGCCTTAAGTACCTTAGTGTTTTCAAAGACAGACAGGTAAATACGTTTAAAAACAGCTTAGTGTGGTAGTAAGGTGTAACTCAAAGTATGGTGTGCACAGGAAAACCTAAACACAGCTTTTCTATGTCAGATGTGGTGCCATTTTTGACCAGTGTTGTGCAGGCGAAACATAAAAAGGAGCAGTGGAACAACATATAAATGGGTCAATGCTGCAGGGGTTGGACAAATACAAGGAGGAGGAGGAAATGCACACACAGCTAACAAATAAGCAGCAATTAAATGAGCGACAATGAAGCCCACCAATTAGTGGTAAGAAAAGGGCGGGCCCTACGCCCGCTGTAAAATAACAATATGTCTTTCAACAGACATGGAATGTGCTGTTTCAGGTGAGACCTTGAATGGAAAGCTGTGTGAGGCAACTAAGCATGAATGGGGCCTAATCATAGGGAGGTTTCGACTGTAAGCTTCTTAAAAGTACGAAGAAAGTCACAGTATTAAATCGTACTTGAGGGTGCTAAACAAATACATTTGCAGTTATTTCTAAACATCGATCCAACCTCTTTCCAGCTTGGAAAATTAAACCACCACCAAATTTGTTGAGAAAAATGTTTCCTTGTGGAGAAATAAAACGTACAGTATGTGGAATTCCTTCTACACACGCAGAATGTGAGCCCCTGTCACAAGCCATTCCCAAAAGTACACCCGGATACCAGCACCTGGTGCATCTTTCCAGGTGTACACCAGGGAATGTTTGTGAAAAGGAATAAAATCATAACTTACGTTCAGGAAGAGATGTTATTCTCTGCCCATACCTTTATGCTTTTTTAAAGAGCATCTGTATGTAGTTGAGGAGGCTGAAGACAGGATGGCAGCAGAGACAGAGAGTAGCCAGGCAGTAGGAAAGATTAATCAGAGAGAAAGGGGGTGGCACTGGAGCTGAAGAGTCAGTGGGCAGGAGAGGGTGACAGGCCTGGAAACAGGAGAGCAAGTGAAGACAGCAGAGAGGCGAGGCTAGAGTGACTACAAAGGAGAGACGATGGGAGGACTTTAGAAGAGAAAGGGAGGGGAACTAGATGAGGAGAGAGGCTGAAGAACTGAGGCAGTTGTAGACGGATGAGTGGTGAGGTGTAGACAGGGGAGCGGTGAAAGGGATGCAGACAGGAAAGGAAGAGAGGGCTATAGACAGAAAAGAGTGAAGGGTTAAAGACAGGAGAGAGTGAAAGGATGCAGACAGAGGAGCAGAAGATGCTGAGGATAAAGAGGCGAAGGGTTCCACTGAGGAGACAAACAGGGGCTTGAGATGGAACAGGAGAGAAGGCTGCAGAAAGAGGAGAATTGAGGTTTGGAGAGAGTGAGAAGCTGGATATGGTGAGAGGGCTACAGGCAGGAGAGGTTTGCGACTCTCTTCTGACTTCAGCTCTCTCAACCTCCTGGGTAGAATAGGGGTGCAGTATGTTTTTAGGCAGGAGCAGGTGAGTGGGTTGCTGCCTGGAATGCTGACAATAGAGAATGCAGTGATATGCAAGCCGGTAGTAGTGTGAGTCCTGCAGACAGGAGAGGAGTAGAGGCCCGAAGTCAGGAGATGATGCAGAGGCTGTAAACAGGGAAAGTCAAGAGGTCTGCAGACAGAGGAGCGAGAGAGAGAGGGCTGCCGCAATCATAGGGCGCAAGGGCTGACCCCCAGATGGCTGCCACAGTAGTCCCTACCACGTTGTGCTACTACTCTGGGACAATAACTGGACTTCGACCTGACCTTGATCCTATCCCCCATCATGCCTACCCTTCAGGACTTAGACCTTGTTGAACTTTCCTCTGACAGTGGAGACCTAGCTTTCTGGCTGATGCCTGGTGGAGCTACCTGATAGCTATTGAGGAGGTGGGTTGTGGACTTCCCCCTCGGCCGTCACCTACCCAGCCAGACATTGGGCAGACTTTCCTTTGTCTCTCTGTTTTATCTCCCTCCCTGTTACCCTTTTACATTACCCCCTTACCCTTCGACACACCATGAGCCAACTGATGAAACTTGTAACTGATGTATCTTCTGTAACAATGTGTAACTTGTAACCTATGTAACTTTCCTCATTTAAAACGCTCTGATACCTACAGGTCTAGCCAGTGCGATATAAAACTCAAGTAAATAAAGAAATAAAATAAAATAAATAAAAAAGGGCTGCAGAGGAATGAGTTTGCCATAGACAGGAGCTGGTGGGAGGCTGTAAAAGGGAAGGGGTGAAAGCACTGCACACAAGGCAGGAGGGATACAACTGAGAGTGTGAGACGGCTGCAGACCAGTCACGGCCAGCATGACTCGTGGGTGGGGGGGCTGGGGTCACGCTGGGTGGGGGGGTCACATGAGGAGGAGGGGAGGTTTAATTTAAAATTTAAATGAAAAAAAAAACATTAACTTACATTCTCCGGCCCGGTCCCGTGTCGTGTCTGCTTCTCTCCTGGAAGCAGGAAGCCTCCCTCCCCTCCCCTAAGCCAATCACAACAGCGTTGTGATTGGGTGGGATGCCGACCAGCCAGGCGTCTATGGGGAGGCCATTTTCTTCATGTAGGCTGCAATGGAGCCTAAATGGATAACAGGCAGAATGCGCATGACTGGTTTGGTTGGCCCCGGAGTGCCGACCAAACAGTCAGCGCCCTCAGCAGTGGCCAAGCCACTCCTCCCCTGCCCCTGCCCTAAAGCAGGACCACCCACCTGCCCACCCCCAACCAAACCCTTCTACTTTCTCGCAGTGTGATAAGCAGAATCACGCACTGCAAGAAGGCAGTGGGGCGATGCTCCTCCACCCACATGGAGGAGCCCCTCCTGCTGCAGACAATGAGAGAGAGGGGGCTAACATAAGTCCAGACAAATAAAGACAAAGGGCAAGGTGGCTGCAGACATGAAACTAAGAGGGTGAGAGTGCGAGAAGTGGAGAGGTTGGGAGAACTGAAAACAAGGGATGATGCCACAACTAAAAACTGAATTTTTATATTACTTTTTGTGGTTTTTATGTAACATGAATATGTCCCCCAGACATCAGAGCGCTTTACAAGAGGATTGGTCCAGACAATCATTAGGAACAAAGATTAAGTAAACATTAAAAAAAGCTAGAACAGACAGGATCTCAGCTCAAGTGTAAAAGAATCTTAGTTATAGGCAAGTCTTTCAAAAAGGATTTCAAGACACTTTTGAAAGGTGTTGAGGCAGGGGTTGCATGGAGAACTACAGGAAAGGAGTTCCAAATCCTTGTAGCACTTTGTTTGAAAATGGGAGGCTCCAGAAGAAGGGCTCTGCTGTATTGTGTGGGAGAGCTGCAGACAGAAGTGGGGTGAGAAGCATGCAGGCAGGGGAAAGTGAGCCGGCTAGAGATGACAGGGCTGCAGACAGAAGTTGAGGAAGCACGCTGCAGACAGGACAGAGTGGAGTTACAGAGAGCAGAGCCTTATATGACAGGCTGCCTATGCCCGTCATGAGGAGCAGTCGAGCAGATGAACATTGAGGCTATACCGGGTGACTAAGAAATATTAGCAATTGGAGGGCAGCTGATGCTAGCCACTCTTATACAGAGTCCCTCTCCACCAACAGGAACTGCATGGCTGAAGCAGCTCTGCCCTATTACACACAACACTCTTACAGTATAGAAAATATCCCAGCAAGCTCACCTCGCATCGACAACAGATACAGCATGGGCGACAAGCAGCATGTGCATCAATGACACACAGAGCATCTACAGTAAATGCGGAAGCAATGCAAGCATCTCCGAAATGAAGAACAGGGGCATCACACGCAACAACAGCTCAATCTTTGATGATACTCACAACAGGACCAGCACAGGCAGCAACTGTGCGAGCTCCCCCCTATACTCAGGGTAGGTTCATTGCTGGAGGTAGCAGCGTACGTTTCTGTTCTTAAAGGCTGCAAAAGTAGTGCTTTCTTGCTACAAAAGCTGAAAGTACATTACAAACTTCTTTTAAACAAGGGATATCACTCTCTTTCATCGATTGCTGAATGGCCAGCATGGAGGTGAGGCAATGCCCTCACCATCCGGGGATCTTTGGGAGACATTTGGGACGCAGACGTGATGACATGGCCGGTGTGCGAGTCAAGTCACACTTTTTTACTGATTGTTCGATAAGGACAACCGTGCCTTCCTGACGGTGATGTTCCCGGCCGTTTGAAGGAGCCTCGACAGTAAACAAGTCTAGCTTATGGGGCAGTAATGTTTAAAAGAAGCACTCATTGTGAACTCAGACAAAAAAAAAACTACACAAAAGCGCATTTGCAGTTTGTGCTTGCGCTGCAGAGAACTTACTGCCTCGCCTCATTGTTCTGCTCGTGGAGACTGTGTGAGGTGTGCTGTGCACGCAAAACCAGCATCACTACTAAAGTGGAAGCAATATTATAGCCTTTCGGGTTCTAGGATCCTGCCGCTAATCATCTCCCTAGAAAGGCCTGTTTTTGTCAATGGTCATGGGAATTGTAGTTCAATTACGGAAATGCATCTCTCAATGTGAACTGAGACATATGAAAAGTTACACAAAAGCGCATTTACAGTTTGTGCTTGTGGGGCAGAGAACAGACTGTGTGTGCCTCATTGTTCTGCTCATGAAGAATGTGTGACGTGCGCTGTGCATTCAAAACCTGAAAAAAATAGTTCCATAAAAGCAGATGGAAACAGTACTTGGTCCACGGGAAGCTGATAAGAGAAACACACGAGGAGCAACAAGACAACAGTATGCTACCGCCAATAGAAATGGAGGAAAAGTAAGTGTCAAGCACAGAAACCCATGAAAAGTAAGGAAAATAAGGGGGCGGGATGTAATCCCCTTTTAAGATTTATTTAAATACAATATATTTCACAAGCACAGCACAAGCACTGTGCAGGCAAAACTTAAAAACAGTTGTGACAGCATTCACATAATAAAATGTTGTGAAAATTAAAATGCAGCTGCAGTAACATGGAAAATACTACTAAAAGATGGGCACCATGTTAGGTCTCGATTTTAGGTAGGAGGAGATGGGGCGTGATGCAGTGGAAAGCTGAGTCAAAAATTGTATCTCACTTTCCTAATTTCAATCATCATCATCTGCTGGGCCCATAAACAATATCACCTTACTTTCCTTACAAATTTACTATCATACTAATAATCAAACCTTGGTCTTCCCATGGATCGTTTTGTTGGTCTAACAGGGACATGAATATTTAGAGAAGGTGAGGCAATTCCTCATGAAGACCTGAAATAAAGAAAAGCCAAAAACATCCTACTTCTTCACAATTACAGTTTCACCAACATTTCCATAAACTTTAGTCAAGAAAGTTTACTCTAAAAATTACTCAAAATACGATAATGTTACTTATGGAATTCGTTTATCTAAAGCCTCAATTTGAATGGTCAGAAACATGAAATCGCATTTTCATAATCACAATTAATACCAGTAAATTAGTACATTTAGCCACACAATACATACAAATTCAAAAAGAACATTTTCTGGGTTGCCTAGAAAAGTAATGAGAGAGAAACATGGTAAAAACAAGCATTTGCAATGCAATAGGTCTCACATTTATAAGAGTTTGAGCTATTGGCATTGTAAAATTACAATGCCTTTTATTTATGTTTTGGTTTTAAAACAAATAAAAGGCATTGTCCTTTACAATGTCAGTAGCATAAACTCGCATAAAAGCAGTGTGCTGCGTGCAGCAGTGTCGTGCAGCATGCAGCAGTGAGTAATGCAGCAGTGTGCAGCAGTGTGTGGAGTGCAGCAGTGTGCGGCGTGCAGCAGTGTGTGCCGTGCAGCAGTGTGTGCCGTGCAGCAGTGTTTCGTGTAGCATTGTGCGGCGTGCAGCAGTGTGTGGCGTGCAGCAGTGTTTTGTGTAGCAGTGTGCGCCGTGCAGCAGTGTGAGGCATGCAGCAGTATTTCGTGTAGCAGTGTGAGGAATGCAGCAGTGTGTGGCGTGCAGCAGTGTTTCGTGTAGCATTGTGCGGCGTGCAGCAGTGTGTGGCGTGCAGCAGGGTGTGGCGTGCAGCAGTGTGAGGCATGCAGCAGTGTTTCGTGTAGCAGTGTGAGGCATGCAGCACTGTGTGGTGTGCAGCGGCGTGCAGCAGTGTGCGGCGTGCAGCAGTGTGCTGCGTGCAGCAGTGTCGTTCAGCATGCAGCAGTGAGTAATGCAGCAGTGTGCAGCAGTGTGTGGCGTGCAGCAGTGTGCAGCGTGCAGCAGTGTGCAGCGTGCAGCAGTGTGTGGCGTGCAGCAGTGTGTGGTGTGCAGCAGTGTGTGGCGTGCAGCAGTCTGCGGCATGCAGCAGTGTGTAATGCAGCAGTGTGTAATGCAGCAGCAGGCGTGGGTGAGTGTGAGAGGATGGCATTAAAGTGCTGCGGTAGAAGACGGCTCACCTGGCAGTGCGTAGACAGTGCATTTACGCTTTGCGCACTCTCTGCAGGCTCCGTTCACGGTCACGAGCTCCGGGTTTAGAGCGAGTATGTGATCTTCTGGGAGCCCCATGACCCGGAAGTGAGAGAAACTCACTGTTCACACAAGTTATTCACAAGCGCAGTTAGCGCACTTAAGGTGTCGGCGGTCGGTGTGAGATGGACTGAAGCCCAGCCATCGCCTGGTTACACCATCTACTATGGGGCAACAAGATGTATGTAGTCTTTTAAGTGATGAAATGCCGACTGGAATTTGCGCCGGACTCTCTGGGGTACAAGTGTGGGGGGGGAGAGAGGGGGGGCTCAGAGCGCTGCCGCTGCCATGGAAAGAGTTAATGTGCGCACAAAAGCGGTGTCCGAATTTAGATGGGAGGCTCTTATCACCGGCAAACGGAGCTTCAAGTCTGTAACTTAAAAATAATAGAAGAAAAAAAACTATTGCCTAGGCGTTCAAAGCCCTGCCCCTCGCAGAGCACCACATACAGCAGAAACCACTTCGGCGCAGAGGCTGGTTTCACTAATTATGGTGCACAGAATGGATTTGATGTATCCTTTTTAGGTGGCGCCCTCCCCCACAGATACGAAATGTGCCTTTAAGTACGAGTTCGCAATTAAGCACGGGCAGGGATCTTGAAAAATAATAACGAAAGAAAATATATGCAGACAAAGTAAACTGTAGTGTTTTATCAGGTTTTTAAGAGAGAGAGGAAGAGTGAACAGGGTGGGTGGGGAGCCAGTGAAGGGGAGATAGATGGAAAAAAGAGATAAGAAACAATGCCAAACGAGAAGGGAGGGGGGAATGTCAGCAACAGAGGAGCCCGCGAAAGTGAAAGTGATCGTGATTACGATCGCTACGGAGGAAAGACACATGGCGCTGCGCGCATGCACGTTCACGTGCACTGTAGCTTTAGGCCACGGCAGCACTTTGAGAAGCCCACATATAAAATGTCTCTTCGAGCCTTTGGCTCGCGAGACCTAATGAAGATTCAGCATTTAGATAATGCAAACCAAATATACAGAAAAATGAAGCACTGCATGCCTCAGCAGCTGAAAAGTTATTTCCTGCCCACTTTACCAGCTGGCAAAGTACAGGTTCCAGATCAGTCAGGAAAGTTCAGTTCAATGTTTAGGCATCATAGGGAAAAACAGTGTTCATTCCAACAGCATGCCAGGCAGGGAAATAGAAAAATGACAGCCAGCCCTATTCCTCCTCCAAGGGGGAATTATAGTTCCAAAAGTTTTCAGTTTATGCCCACAAAATATCCTTTTTGTCATCTCATAAGGTTTCGATTGGTTGTCCACAGTGGGCTGTTCATGGTGTGATCAATACCTCAATATAAAATCCGGAAGCATAAAGTAATCCTTTTGCCAAATCATCAATTTCAATTATTTTATATTTCCATCCTTTCCCCAGCAGTAAGAAATGTAATTTTGTTCACAGCCAGTCCATTCGCAGACGCTCTCTCTGGGTTTGTAATTTTATCAATACATTTCTATTAAGAGTGTTGCTGAATCAAAAGAGAGTCCATTGTCCTAGAGCACAAGAAAGAAACCTCACAAAAAGTTCTCACAGTGTCTAAAGTGACTACTTTAGCTAGATTCTGCCTTTTGCGCAAGGAAAGAAAAGCATCTGAGGCCTGCATGAAAATTCGCTGAATCATTACCTACTTTCATATTTCACTATACTAATTTACCACTAATCCTTTATGGGTTCCGGAGTAGCATGCTACTCACCGAAAAAAGCACTTTAACACTCCATTAGGGGTAACAAGCGCTATATAAATGCAAACCTTTTTCCCTCTTCTATCCGTCCACTATCCTTCTGAATCCAAATAACTGACTAACCTATCCACCACTCAAATTACTTTTATATTTCACTATAATAACTAAACACTAATCCTCTATGGGTTCCCGGAGTAGCGTGCTACTCGCTGATAAAGCGCTTTGCCGCCTCGACAGGGGTAGTAAGTGCTATATAAATGCAATTACAATACAATACAACTACCACGTTATGATTAATATAAAACACAAATGAATATAAGTAGTTCAATGTTCTTAATTAGTTCAATTATTCTTCTTCTTAGAGGTTACATGTCAATATTAGGCACTACTAAAAAAATCATTTGCATGTTTATGTTATGTTATGTTATGCAGCACTTATAGCGCACACGGATACTCGAGAGTTTCCCGGCGCGAAAGCCAACTACAGGAGACAGGAAGAGGGGCGTGAAAAGGAGCTGTAAATTAGTTAAAAAGCTAAATCTTTAACTGCTTTTTAAACAGCCTGAGGTCTTGAGTGTTTTGTAGTTCATAAGGGAGGGCGTTCCAAGCTTTGGCCGCCTTAAAAGAAAGGGAGCTACCTCCTGTTCGAGCAAGGCGAAAATGGGGGATAACTGCGAGGCACTGGGCTGTTGATCGCAAATGTCTTTGGGGCACATAGAAGTCAAAGCGTCTCCCCATATCATTTTCAAAATAACATATTTACGTGTCACTCTGAAGTACACTTTTTTATCACACAACATTAGAATAAGCTGTAAGTTTTTATACTAACGGTTATTTCTGAATTAAGCCCCTTTAATCATTTCATGTGCTTCAGTATACAGACATTTATTCATTTTCGACACACATTTTGAAGTTATCATCACCACATTTTCTATGTTAATTACGTTTAAATTCTCAAACCACGTGATTACATGCATAGGTAAATAATCATTGTTTCTCTCTTTACTTACTTTTTCACAATTTCATGTTTCAAACACTTTTGCTTGCTTTTTTGACGCAGTAAGAAACCTCACGTTTTTACATGATTTCATCAATAATTTATTATCGTAAATCTCTTTTAATGGTGAGAACTGATAGAGACAACTGTTATTTACCATTTATGCTCCATCAATTCCCCCTTTGATGGTGAATCAAGCCATCACACAATCTTATCTTATCATTTGATCATATTCTGATGCCATATTAGAATGCAGTTGTCTTCATTTGTTTGTCTCACCTGTTTAAAATTTTTCATATCGCCATAAAAAACACATTTTCTATCTTCTAATTAAATTTCTGCTCTATTTCTTTTGCACCCTCTAGTTTCTTTACAAGTTATTTTATATTTACAATATTGGTACATTAGTATTATTACGAATAAGCCAATAGCAATGGTTATTAATAGTGTCAATATTTTTCCCACTAAGTTATTTCCCAGTGCTGCAAACCAGTTTCCCACAGAAGAAAATCCCTTCTCAATTTCCTCCCAAGCACCGTCTACTTTTAGTTCAGTTAGTTCTTTTCCTAAATTAGTAATATTGCTTATATATCCCTTCAAATCTTTACTTTTGTCCGGGATATAAGTGCAACATTGTTAAACCTTTAGCATGTGTCAGACTCAGCCTTCTCTTGCTAAGAGTACATCTAAAGCAAGTTGGTTTTGTCAAACCATAGATTTAATAGCAACCATTTCCGTGTCAATTACTAAAAATCCAACCGCAATATCTGTCGATAATCGATCTACTACTGTTGAAAGTTTTTGAATTTTATGTGAATTCATTATTACCCCAACTGAGGGTATTATTTCTCCAAATATATCCCCAGTAATTTTGTAGCACTCATCCCTCTTCTAAAATGTGCAGATTTTCTTTCATTGATTTCATTGTGTTCATTTACATGATAATGTTTTGGAAAACCTATTCCCACGTAACAACTTCCATACCATTGTTTAGACAATTTAAAAAAGGCATTTTTTCCACACTCAAAATATACTCCTGGAAACAGCCGCGGTCGGTAGTAGGAGTAACTGCAGGGCGGTGACGTGGGGAGGGGCAGGGTGGGGGGTAGTAAACTATGGATTACGGAGGTTTACAGGTAAGTTAACATATAAATTAATAAAACGAATTTCGTTGCGTGCACTGCATCGCATTAGGGGATGCAGTGCACGCAACGAAATTCGTTTTATTCATTTATATGTTAATTTACCTGTAAACCTCCGTAATCCATAGTTTACTACCCCCCACCCTGCCCCTCCCCCTCCCCACGTCACCGCCCTGCAGTTACTCCTACTACCGACCGCGGCTGCCTGGAAATACTGGATCCAATCCTGCCAAATATGATCCCCAACCTCCCATAAGTAGGAAGGTATGGAACCAATTCATTTATTTTTATGTTCTGTCTTGCTCTTAATATGCAAATCTTTCCTTTGTGTTGCCAATCTAGTCATTGCAGCATATGTCTCTCCCTTTTTATAATTACTCTCCCTATGTGCCCACGGAGGTGTTCTCACTTATTTTTCAGATCTTTTCTTTATTTCCTCCCGCCAATCTTCAACTGAATTATAAAATCATTTTTCTACACTATGCAAAGCACAAGTTAAGTTATGTTGATGCACATATACAGTATCAATAGGTGATAGAGAATGAAAAAATTCTTCCATTATCCCAGCATCTCGTGCATCTGGTTCTATATTCAGATCTTTTTACTGGAACTCCTGAGAAAATCAAGTCATAATTTCAGTAGTAATATGAAAACTGCCCTTTACAATAGAAACAACTTGTTAGTACGCTACAAGATATGCTATATGTTAAAGGGAGGTGATAGTAAGTCACCCCTTCAGACACAGACATAGGTAATTGCATGCACACATACCAATCTCTCTCATCAATAGTATCGACGTACTCATATAACGATTTTGTAGATACATTTAGTGAAAAATCATTAATTGAACAATCATGATGTAAGTCATTACTTGTTAAATCATTAATTACCACTCCTTCGTACACTTTAGTCACTTCAGTAGTTGTAGTCACATGCAAATTAGTATTTTCACTCGAATAAACATGATGAGGTAGATTTATTGTTATCAACGACAAGGCAAGCAGTTAAAAAGCAAGCACATATACGCTAACACCTGAATGAAAATGAATTTGGATTTTCCATCTTGGAGCTAGAGGTAATCATTTAAAAAAAATAATGTTATGCTCTATTACAATAGGATATGTGCTGTAGCTTTATGGCAGCGTCTCGTCACACTTTCTTAATCCCTTTGCTTCTCTTTGGCCTTTAGTTATTTTTTCACACTTTTTCCCAACAGTTCTTTCATGGCGGCTTGACTGAGCTGCAATGTTTGGAGCAAAATGCGTAGAACTCTTTCTCCCAGTCGTTTGTAGCTTTTAAATATGTCCACTCTGGAGCTGCACATCTCTGACTTGGTGTTTGTGCCCTTTTTGCTCTGCGAACTGTAGACTCTTCCTCCGTCTGTATCACTCTGCTCAGATTGACTGGAGACTTCAATCACAGTGGAAGGTATTTTTCCTGCGGTCAATATGTGTCTCAATCTTTCAGATTTTCGGGGCCAATGGTCTCCTCTTCGCACTCATTTTTCTGGTACACTGTTCACATCATTTGAGTCAACACTTCTCTTAGCTGGATTTCCTTCACTTTGATCCTCGATACCAACCAGGATCAACTCTCTTTCACTCTAGTTCATAACAGTGTCTCAAGACTCAGTAGCTGGTGCCCTCTCTACTCTGTGCTCAGTCTGAATGGGACGTCTCTCTGTTACCACCGGTTCATCCACCACAGACCCTGCACTTTCAAGAGGACATGGGATTCGACGAGTGTGGGCTGCATGCACCCAATTAGGTAGACCACCACATTTCACAGCAGTTGTGGTTACAAAAATCACTTGATAAGGCTCACGCCAATGAGGTTCCCAACAGGACTTTCTCACGTGCTTTTTTATGAGTACCCAGTCACCTGGGCACAGGTCGTGGCGCTGCTCCTGTTGAAAGGTAGTTGTGACTTCTCCAACCTGGTGTGACACAGAACGTACCACATCAGCCAGTCCTTTACGCTAACTGAGTACCAAGTCATCAGAAATATTCACAAGCTGATTTGCTGGGACCATAGGCTGCCTCATTGCCCTCCCCTTAATTATTTCATGAGGGGACAGTCCAGTTCTTCTGTCTGGGATGCTTCGCAAACTCATTAACACCAAGGTTAATGCATCAGGCCATTTCAGGGAAGTGGACGCACACGCTTTTGCTAGTCTGGACGTAATAGTTGCATTTACTTGTTCAATGACACCGGATGCTCTGGTCGATAGGCGCAGTTTTCTCGTTTCTCAATTTGCAATGCAGTAGAAAGCTTTCGTACCCCTTCACTGTTGAAGTGGGTCCCTGTGTCCGATTCCAGTGAGACTGAAAAACCAAATCTTTGTATTAACTCTATGAGAAGCAGGTTAGCTACTGTTAAGCTATCTTTACATCTTGTGGGGTAAGCCTCTACCCAACGAGAAAACAAGCACACAATCACAAGGACATATTTCAATCCATTGCAAGGGGGCATCCCAATAAAATGTAACTGCATACGGGCAAAAGGACCTACCAATTTCCCAATGTGACTCGTACGAACCACTGTTTTCCTGCATTTTGTTGTTGACAAATCACACATCTTTGACACAGACTCTCTGCAATGGCTCTAAATCATGGATTGTACCAAGCTTTATGAAAGAGACGTAGCATCGCATCTCTACCACCATGTGCAGATCCATGGTAAATCCTTGCCATCAGAGACAATAGGCTACCTGGCAACACAGGCCTCCTATCCCTGTACACCCAAACCTCATCCTCCTGTCTACGGTTACATCCTGTTTTAATCCACCATTCTCTCTCTGCTTGCAGTATGTAATCTTATAATCCTCTGATATCTTCCTAAATTTCAATAACTAAAAACATCAACTTACATTCTGTGTCATCAGACTGTTCCTTCAAAGATTCCCCATTAAATGCATAAGACTTTAGGGCACAAGAACGCACAGTCTCATCCACATAACAAATGCCAACTGTGACATAATCATGACCAGTTTGGTGGGCAGAACATTTCACCACCGGAATCTGAGCTAGCAGTTGTAGTGCCATCAGTAGGTTTTTCACGGTTGTATGACATAATTCCGACAGACAGAAAATCGACCTACAAATATATCGCAACAAAAATATCGATGTCAAGAATATCAACATCCTATCTACAACATGGTAAGTACAAAAATATCGAAAATTAAATATCGATGTCAAAAATATCGTTATTAAAAATATCGTTTTTCTTTTACTTTAAAAAGATATGTAAAATAAACCAAATTATACTTAGAAATTAAATAAACATAATTAAATATATTGTATAATATTTAAAATGTATAATTAATATATATAATTTAATAACACTTTAATTAAACATATACATATAATATATAATATATATAATTACTTAATAATTATTTTACTAATAATTTCTGTAACGTATAAATTATTAAATGTTTTTAAAAATTACCAATACATCTATACACATAAAATAATAACATTAATAAAGATTTAATAATTACATATAGCAAATAATAATCAATATTTTTAATGGGAATAATTTTTATTATTAATGATATATTACAATAGCAAAAATAATACAAAACATATGAAATATCAGACACAATAAAACTACTAGTCCAACTCCAACAAAAACAACCATAAGGAAAATGTTGGATACCGTAGGGGTAAAAATTACTATTCCAACTCCAAAGAGTGCAACAGTAGGGAAAGCGTTGGATAGCGTAGGGTTAAAATTACTATTCCAACTCCAGAGAGTGCAATAGTAGGAAAAGCGTTGGATAGCGTAAAGGTAAAAATTACTATTCCAACTCCAGAGAGTGCAACAGTAGGAAAAGCGCTGGAAAGCGTAGGGGTAAAAATTACTATTCCAACTCCAAAGAGTGCAACAGTAGGGAAAGCGTTGGATAGCGTAGGGTTAAAATTACTATTCCAACTCCAGAGAGTGCAATAGTAGGGAAAGCGTTGGATAGCGTAAAGGTAAAAATTACTATTCCAACTCCAGAGAGTGCAACAGTAGGAAAAGCGCTGGATAGCGTAGGGGTAAAAATTACTATTCCAACTCCAGAGAGTGCAACAGTAGGGAAAACGTTGGATAGCGTAGGGGTACAAATTACTATTCCCACTCCAGTAAGTGAAACAGTAGGTAAAGCGCTGGATAGCGTAGGGGTAAAAATTACTATTCCAACTCCAAAGAGTGCAACAGTAGGGAAAGCGTTGGATAGCGTAGGGGTAAAAATTACTATTCCAACTCCAAAGAGTGCAACAGTAGGGAAAGCGTTGGATAGCGTAGGGGTAAAAATTACTATTCCAACTCCAGAGAGTGCAACAGTAGGGAAAGCGTTGGATAGCGTAGGGGTACAAATTACTATTCCCACTCCAGTAAGTGAAACAGTAGGGAAAGCGCTGGATAGCGTAGGGGTAAAAATTACTATTCCAACTCCAAAGAGTGCAACAGTAGGGAAAGCGTTGGATAGCGTAGGGGTAAAAATTACTATTCCCACTCCAGAGAGTGCAACAGTAGGGAAAGTGTTGGATAGCTTAGGGAAAAGAATTACTATTCCAACTCCAGAGAGTGCAATAGTAGGGAAAACGTTGGATAGCGTAGGAGTAAAAATTACTATTCCCACTCCAGTGAGTCCAACAGTAGGGAAAGCGTTGGATAGCGTAGGGGTAAAAATTACTATTCCCACTCCAGAGAGTGCAACAGTAGTGAAAACGCTGGATAGCGTAGGGGTACAAATTACTATTCCCACTCCAGTAAGTGAAACAGTAGGAAAAGCGCTGGATAGCGTAGGGGTTAAAATTACTATTCCCACTCCAGTAAGTGAAACAGTAGGGAAAGCGCTGGATAGCGTAGGGGTAAAAATTACTATTCCAACTCCAGAGAGTGCAACAGTAGGAAAAGCACTGGATAGCGTAGGGGTAAAAATTACTATTCCAACTCCAGAGAGTGCAACAGTAGGGAAAGCGTTGGATAGCGTAGGGGTACAAATTACTATTCCCACTCCAGTAAGTGAAACAGTAGGGAAAGCGCTGGATAGCGTAGGGGTAAACATTACTATTCCAACTCCAAAGAGTGCAACAGTGGGGAAAGCGTTGGATAGCGTAGGGGTAAAAATTACTATTCCAACTCCAGAGAGTGTAATAGTAGGGAAAGCGTTGGATAGCGTAAGGGTAAAAATTACTATTCCCACTCCAGTGAGTCCAACAGAAGGGAAAGCGTTGGATAGCGTAGGAGTAAAAATTACTATTCCCACTCCAGAGAGTGCAACAGTAGTGAAAACGCTGGATAGCGTAGGGGTACAAATTACTATTCCCACTCCAGTAAGTGAAACAGGAGGGAAAGCGCTGGATAGCGCAGGGTTAAAAATTACTATTCCAACTCCAGATAGTAAAACAGTTGGGAAAGCACTGGATAGCATAGGGATTCTATAAACATAATAACCAATTAAATAATTAGTTATAAAAAAATAGCAAATTAATAATTATTTTACAAAATATGTATTATTAAATACCAATTATTTAAAATAAATATTTATATAAATAACTTTAAATTACATCCCACACTATTCCCCCTTTAACACACAACACACTACACATACAAAATATACAATACATTTAAATATCAGTTTATCTATTATTTACAATTAATAATACATTCTTTATAATTAATATACTTATTATTTACAAATTTATACATATTAACTACCAAATTACAATTATTCACAAATTAATTATTAATTAACAATACATTAATTAGCAATAACAACAAATAACATGGAATAATAAATTATTTATATTTACTATATTTAACGTACTAATAACAATTAAATACCAATTAATAATTAATTAACAATTAATTATTATTAATTACAAATAAATAAAAATTATCAGTAATTATTTGAATTTAATTACATCCCACCCTATTCCCCTATAAACCCACAACCCACTACACATAAAAATTCACATAATTAATTTAATCATCAATTAATCACTTAATAAAATTAAATCACCAATTAATTAGTAATTAACAATCAATTAATTAACAATACCAATAAATAACTATTAATATTAAACTAATTATAACTTATATAATTAACCAATTAATAAAATTAATTTACAATTAATAATTAATTAACAATTAATTAATCAATTCATATATTTAATTAACAATTAGTAATTAATTAACAATTAATTAATCATAAATACCAATTAAACAATACATATTAATTAATTAATTATAATTAAATTAATTCCCACCCTATTCCCCTATAAACCCACAACCCGCTCTGAATCTAAAACGCTAAATTATATTTTAAATAATTATTAATCTCTAAACATTTATTTTTAAATGTATTAAAATACATTACAATAATCTTTAACATACAAATAAAATACATATTAAAATACATTACACTAATAAAATATCGATATTCTTGACATCGAAATTTTTGATTACGATATTACTTACATCTATATTAATGACTTCGATATTATTAACTTCGATAATACTTACCTTGGGGTCGATATTCTGTCCATCGATATTCTTGACTTCGATATTCTTTACCTACGATATTTACAACTCGATATACTTGTAGTTCGAAATTTAAAACTCGATATTTAGACTGCTCACCGTTTTTCACAGACTCTCCGTTTTGTATAGGTGAACCTGAAGAGGTAATAAACCCATGTTGAGTCCACAACTGCCTAAAGTCGTGCCCTGCCCGAAACCATATTGACTGTTTGTGAATATGGTTACTCTAATTTGTTCTGTAATGCTGCAATCCCTGGCAAGTGCAATCAAATCACCTACCTGTGCTGAATACACTCCTTTCAATCACAATCCTTCAACTACCCCCACCACAGTGGAGATTGCATACGCAGCTCGCAAGGTACCTCCGGAATTTCTCAAGCATGATCCATCCACAAACAGAACATGATCTGACTCAGGCAACAGAGTATCTTGGATGTCAGGATGCGGTTTGGTACACAATTCAGTCACATCAAGACAATCATGACCAGCTTCTTCCATCAGAACTTCAAATCCTGGCAATGACATCTCATCACAGTCACATTTTCTGCACCCAAAATTACCTGCTCATAGTTTGTTAACTGACTACTTGTGAGATGCTGTGTTCGAGTTCGAGTTAACAAAATTTCAACTGAATATGGCACAACCACTTTTAAAGGATGAGCCATCACAATGTTTTCCCATTGTTCCAAACTCACACATATTGCAGCAAAAGCTTTCAAACATTCAGGTAGAGCAGCAGCTACAGGCTCCATTGTAGCTGAAAAATATGCAATTGGTCTACTTGCAGTTCCATGCATTTGCATTTGAACTGATAGTTCACAACCAAAACAGAGTAAAACTGTTGTTAAAGTCAGGCATTCCCAATGCCGGAGCTAGACACAAACTGTCTCGCAGTTCGAGAAAAAAGCGCATAGTTTTTTCGTCCCATGGAACAAGATCTGACAAGTCTATGTGTGACAATCTCAGAAACGGCTTGGCTATCAGAAAAAAACTGGTGTCCACTGACTACAATAGCCAACTATTCCCAAAAACATACAAACTTCCTTTTGTGTACCCAGTGGATTCATCTGCAATATAGCAGTGATTTGATCTTGTGACATATTCCTGACTCCTTTTTCAATGGGGTGTCCCAAATAGAGAACCACTCTCTTGCAAAACTGGAATTTTGCCGGTGACACCTTATGCCCACTCACTGCCAAATGATTCAGTAATGCAACCGTATCTGAAACACAAGCTTCTTTAGTTCCAGATGCAATTAATAAATCATCTATGTACTGCAGCAGCACAGAGTGGTTCGCATTTCCAATGATTCCAAATTTATTTTCAATATTTGATTAAAAATTGAGGGGCTTTCCGTATACCCTTGTGGAACTCGGCACCAAGCCAAACACGGTTTCTGAACCGGAGTGCAAACAAATATTGGCTATCCGCATGCAAGGGAATGGAGAAAAATGCTTGACACAAGTCAGTCACGAAAAACCATTCAGCTTCACATGGAATCCTGATATAGAATTACAGCCTGATTTGTTACTATTGGACAACAATATGTCACAATCTGATTAGTTTTCCTCAAATCCTGAATAATTCTATATTTCCTGTTCGGTTTTCGTATGCCTATGATAGGTGAATAACATGGACCGCCCAAAATATCTCTCAAAATTCCTTGTTCAATCAGAGTCTCAATCAATGGAGTTACTTCAGCAATAGTTTCTGGATCAAATTTTGCATGGGCTTTACCATCACATCTTTCAGTGGTAGTCTGACCATTTCCCTGTATCATGCCTGTAAAGTTTGAATCAAAACCCACATATCCTTTGTTAGCTGCTCTCATCTGTGGCAACATCAATTTCTCTTTCAACCTTTTGTGTCGCATATCAATATCGTCTCCCCAATACTTTGCATAATGAAGTATTTCATTTATTGACTTGCTCTGGCAGCAAATCAAATGCTGCTGAATCATGGCACTAATCTCAGGCCCCAAACTATAGACAAATCAATACACAAAATGTCCCATATCTTTCTCTGACACTTTTTCAATCCCACCATACTGTCTGAATGCTTGCAAAAGTCTCTTGTAATATGCATGTACTGATTCTTTTAATTCTTGGGTAGTCCTATCTATTTTGACCCAATCCGTTTCTTTCTGCAAAATCTTTCCTTTCAAATACACAATGACCTGATTGTATTTTTTCATCACTTCCACTGATGGCGCGCCTGTTTTTGGATCTCTAGTAGGTTCCGTCTCTGGCCAATCAACAGCTATTTTACATTCCACCCATAAATCTGTAGGAACCACAATATCAAACAAAGCATCTAAATCTTTTAACAAAACTTTTGAAACCTTCATGAATCTTTCCACCTGTTTATACCACTTGACTGGTTTCTCTCGTAGCCTCGGAAAATAATTAGTAAAGGACAATGGGGCATATGCATCAACCAAACTAATACCGATTCCTTAATAGCGAAAAATAAGGAATCGCCATTAAGGAATCGGTAATTGGCATGCATCAACAGATTCGGTAAAATTTAGCGATTCCTTAAAAATCGCTAAATTTACCGATTCCTTAATAGCGGGGCACGCAAACGGCCCCACTAGCAAATAGCGAGTTCGGTAATACCGATTTGGCTAATAGCGAGTTCGGTAATACCGAATTAGCAATTACCGAATCGGTAATAGTGAAATCGCAAATTGCCGCGTCGCTCCGGGAACAGGCTGATGACATCACCAACCAGGAAATACTGCTGCCCCACCCACATAGCCTCAACAGAGGAGCAGACAGGAGCTGGAAAGAAGGACAGGCTGTGCAGAGTGAGGCCACACAGATTCTGCCAGTCACAGCACACATCCATCATGTCGCAGGAAGTGCCATCCAGCGCTGAATCTGCACGCAAGCGCAAGAAGAAGTTTTCAGACAGGGAGCTGGAGTACCTCATCGAGGGAGTGTCCAGCAAACACGACCGCCTCTTTGGCAAGCTGTCCCTCAAGGTGCCTGAGACCGAGAAGCGGCGCATCTGGCAGCGCATCCGTGAGAGGATCAATGCGGTTGGCGTCACTAGCCGCAGCATCGACGATCTCAAAAAACGGTGGTATGACCTCCGGAAGCGCGCAAAAGAGAGGATTGCTGAGAGGCTCCGGGAGGCAAGAAGGACTGGAGGCGGAACAAGCACTGCACCATCCAACACAGCCCTGGAGGACCTTGTGGAAGGGACGATAGAGCGGGAAGCCGTCGTGGGGGTGATCCAGATGGACACGTCCGGCACAGCCACAAGTGCCCAAGGTAAGATGCATGCCTGTGCCACACCCAGCATAGCGTAAATCCATACCCATGCCCCCAGCCCAATCTCACTGTGTCTGCAGCTCTGGCACAGACAGTTCCACACATGACACTACTGCATCTTGGGAGTTGTAGTCTAGTCAGCCCAGAGTGCAGGCACAGGCGTAAATCCTCACACAACACATATTTTGTACATGGCTGTAGACTGTTCATTTGTTGGACCACAGAGGGACATTGATGGGTACAACACTATGTAGGTGTAATCATCCCACTAATCATGCACTGTTTCACACACAGATGCATCACCTGGGGACTCTGACGACAGCGACCAGCTGATCATATCTGAGACACCCGTGGAGTCAGACCAGGAGACTGTGCAGGATGCGCACGCACCGCCAACACCTGCCACCCCACCAGCACCACCTCCACCAGCGCCACAATCATCGGCACCAGCACCAGTGCCACAAGCCAAGGCACCTGCGCCACAAGCCAAGGCACCACCACCTGCGCCACAAGCAACGGCACCAGCAAGTCAGCCTGCAGCCAGTGCAGCCACAATACCGCAGAGGCACAGGCACCAAGTTGCGCCCTTGCAGGAGATTGCAACCCCCCCCCGCAATTGGCACCCACGCAGCGCACATCCACACCACCTGCTGCACCACATGGAGGCTCAAGACACGCACGGCGTCACAGGGCCCGTCGCAGTTCCGTCTCCTCAGCTGACCAGGATGTCCCAACAACCTCTGCAATTGAGGAGAGGATGCTGCGCACACAGAACCTGCAGGGAAGACATGTGGCTAGCATCAGCTGCAACATCGTGCGCCTAGCGAGGGAGATGCGCGCCATGACTGCAGCAGTCACCGACATGGGCTCCGCGGTCAGGGACATGGGCACGGCGGTCAGGGACCAGACCACTGCGGTTGCTGATGGCAATGCTCAGCTCAGGGAGGAGGTACGTGAGCTCACCCGTGCCATCAGGGAGGGCCATGAGTCCCAGAGGAGGAGTAACCGGCAGCTAATGTTGCGTTCTGCCGCCGCTACCAAGGCCATACAACGGCACAGCAACTGCACCGCTGTGTTGGCACGCCGCACAGTCTCCCTGCAGGTGGACCTTGGGCACTTCTGCGGTGATGTTGCCAAGTCACTGAGACACATCACCACTGCTGTGGAACAACTTCAGAGCAGCACATGCAGTGCTGCAGCATTGGGAGGGGATGACACCAGTGAGGCTGCCTCCAGTGTCAGCAGCGTGTCACTGGCAGAGGCCAGCACCAGGCGCTGAAGTTCGTGTGCCTCCACGGGGACAGGCCGTGGTGAGGGTATGGATGCACCTGAGCGGAGGCTTGGTGTACGTGGCAAGCGGCACTAGAAAATTGGACATGCTGCAGGTCCATGGTGGAGCAACCATGGCCATCCAATTATCCTGTTTGCACAGGCCTGACTTTAAGGAACCTTTTATTTACATTTATGCAATCGGAGCATGATTCACAATGCTAGTTCTGTTGCACAATCCTCAGTGCTACTGTGCATTAAACAGTTGCACCCAACACCAACTTGTAATGTCTCATTTTACCCAGGGTCAAAAATGATTTTGCGTTATGTCTGTCCGCCTCCTATGGCCCTCTGCTGTGTTTGGGATGTGTGCCGGTCGTCGTTGGGCGGGTGGTTGGTCAGCCTGGGGGTCGTCATCCCTGTCCACCTCCATGGGTATCCCCCTTC
The DNA here is from genome assembly GCF_964204655.1 of Triturus cristatus. NCBI lineage: Eukaryota > Metazoa > Chordata > Amphibia > Caudata > Salamandridae > Triturus > Triturus cristatus. The sequence goes on from NC_140594.1 coordinate 353,232,390, forward strand.
TGGTGGCAATGTTGTGCAGCATTGCACATACAGCAATTATTCGACAGCATGTGTCTGGTTGGTATAGCATTGCGCCGCCAGTCTTGTGGAGGATACGGAAGCGGCTCTTGAGAATCCCAAAAGTCCGCTCTATCACATTCCTCGTGCTGATGTGTGCAGCGTTGTAGCGATGTTCCTGCGGGGTTGCTGGATTTAGGTATGGGGTTAGTATGTATTCCCGCAGGGCGTAAGCACTGTCACCTAGAAGATAGAAGCATAGACTTAGCATTGGTGATGTACATACATGTGTGGTGTTGGTGTGGGGAAGCGTAGTTCTACTTACCTAACAGGAGTCCCTCTCCAAATTCGCCATTGAGTAGTCGCCTGTGCATTCCACTGTTGCGGAAGATGTATGAGTCGTGTGTGCTCCCTGGGAATTGTGCCACTAGGTCCGTTATGATGTTGTTGGCATCGCACACAACCTGCACGTTGATCGAGTGGTATGACTTGCGGTTCCTGAAAAGGTACTCATTTGCTGACGGAGGGCATATGGGGATATGCGTGCAGTCGATGCATCCAATCACATGTGGAAATTGTGCCACCTGGTAGAATGCCTGTTTGGTGCGGTCCAACTGCTGTGGGGTTGTGGGGAAGCTGATGTGTCTGTGGAGCATTGTCAGCATGGCATCTAGGAATTTTTGGAAGAAGCGTGACAGTGCGCTTTGCGAAAAACCTCCGGCAACCGCAATTACCCCCTGGAAACTCCCTGAGGCCAGTAGGTGCAGGCTGCATAGTACCTGAACGTGCGCAGGGATTGCATTTGTCCGGTGGGTCTGGTGCTGCAGTAATGGTTCCAGGTCTGCAATCAGGCGCATGATCATAGCGCGATTGAGGCGATATTTCTGGTACACCTCGTCCTCATTCTGGCCGAGCAGGGTTATGCGCAGTCTGAACACTCTCTCCTGTACCCTTCTCCTGCGCTGTCCTGCTGCATTGATCCGCATCCTCCTTGCAAGCACGTAGAGGGCAGCCATTTTGGGGGAGCCAACAGGGTCTCCTGGGCCAAATTTAAGGGTTTAGTGATTGCCTCAATCATTTGCACATGTAGGAATTTTTTTTTTTTTTTTTTTTTTTTTTTTTGTGACTTTACCTCCAGGTTTTGATTCCCCTTATTTAGCTCTGGCAAAATAGCGATTTTTGGGATTTTCGGTATTAGCGAGTTTTGTTGCATTGGGGTGCGATTCGTTATTTGCTATTGGCAATTTCCGGGAGCTAATAGTGATTTCGGTAATTGCGAATTCGGTATTTAGCGATTCTGTAAATTAGCATTTTGGGTATTAGCGATTCGGTATGTTCGAGGTTATTTATTTAGCGATTCGTTCTTTGCTCGGGTTTTGGGTTGATGCATTGGGATTGGGTATTTTTAACACAATACCGGGAGCTATTACCGAATCGGTATTTTACCGACTGGATTTTGGCTTGATGCATAAGGGTGAATATGTCTTGTCCACTCCAGGGGACAAGTAGATAACCTCCTCTGGTACTTCTTTCATGGGATTTGCCATTGCATCTGCCTCACCCTTTTCCATCATTGGGTGTAAGGGCAGAACCACTGTACTATCTTTGTTCTTTTTAGCCCATCTGACTTCCCATCTTTCTATTTCTCCATTTCTCCCCATCGCTTCAGAGTTGTTATTAACTCTTTACTTTGAAGTCCTTTTCCAAAGGGATTCAAACTCACCAAATCTTTGTCACTAAAATTCAATCAATATGTCATCTGTAACCCAATTGAGGGCAGCAGGTGGGATGGCTGGGTTTCTGGGAATACAGACCATCCGTTGCCCATGCAAAGATACTCAGTCACCTAAATAAGTCAAGGTGCAGTGGCTATCTTCACACTGAGAGGCTTCTGGTGGTCCTGTTCACTCACTTTGATTTGTGCCCTTCTATTACAGGGAATTTACAGACTATTTCCCGCTTTTGTTTAGGGTTTCCCATCACTCAAATGTGAGTAATTTGTTAAATTTGTTTCTAAATGGGTGTCCTTGCTTGATTTTTATCAGCAATAAAGTGTCACTCGAGGTATCACACATTTAGCTGTGGTGTGTCACTCATACCCACACTGAAACCATGAAAATGTCACACAAAGGCAATCAGTAAACTTGGCCACTATGACTTTAAGAAGTTCCCAAAGTTCAAGGAAAAATCTGTGAGGTTACGAGTTCGCTTCCTTCACAACTTGGAACAGCCAGCCTTATGTATTCAAACTCCTGATGGATTGAAAGAAAGGGTTTTTAAGTTCTGTTTACAGCAAGGAAATAAACCCCTAACCAACTAATCAGAGTTTTATACACAGGAGAATGAATGATTTGTTCTTTGGTATGAACATATTTTATATCTCTTCATATGTACATGGCATTGTTCTCAAATCAGTGGTTCTTTCAAGAGGTCAGTCTTATCCACTGAGGTCCAATATCATGAATTTTAAAGTGTATCCTAAATACACGCTTTGATAATACATATGCAATGTGCACAGATGTCCTGCAAAACTGCTTCTTGCCGCAAGGAGTGCTTTGGGAAGTACCGTGATGTAAACAATCAATAACTCCAAAACTATGTTGCTGGAGGCGAGTTTTAATATATAGAGCATTATTTGCAGTTTTGCAGAGCAGGAGAACCAGCGTAAAATGGCGGTGTTCTGGCACCACCGAACTTGTGGATTTCCACTCTGTTTAGAGTCATGGGGCCATATTATCAAGGACCGGCGATAACAATATCGCCGCTTTAGCGGCAGGAAATGGGCTTGATAATATGCCCTTGAGAACTCCCATAGGAGCCCATTTTCACACCAGAACCTGAGCTTCTATGGGCATTCACAAGGGCATATTATCAAGCCCATTATTGCCGCTTTAGCGGCAGTTTCCTGCCGCTAAAGTGGCAATAATGTTATCGCCATTCCTTGATAATATGGCCCATGGTGTGCACAAGGTTTGCACCAACAAAACACCTGCTAGCTGGTTCAAACCTATTTCAAAAGTCTGAACTCCTAGCCTATCCTCTAAGGGGCTGTCGGGTCAAAATGACGGTTTTACCGCCTTATTTAGGGCAGGGTGAATACTGCTTATTTTGCCTCCCCACCATCCAATGGATGGCGAACATGGGCAGGTGAAGTGCAAAAGGGCCCCCTCACACAGGGAAACAATTCCCTGCATGTTGGCGCCATTAGTTTTATCTTTAGTAACTCCTGTGTTAGCCGTTTGTTTCCTTTCAATGAAGAAGTGTGCAGAATAGGTGCTTTGAACATCGCACCCACTCGACAATCCTCTGTTGCTGTGAAGGGAGCAGCCGCTCAGCATCGAAGTAGGATGGACAGAGTGTATATATTTATGCATTTGTGAGTTCCTGCGTTTTGTGTTTGAGTGTGCACACAAATGTGTGTTACAATGTGCAGGGACTGTGAAGAAACTGCAAGAAAATACAAACATTTTTGGAAATGGAGAAGAGGAGAGGTGACTATGGGGCAGATTTACGTTCCCTGGCGCATCCCTGCAAATCAGCAGGGATGCGCCAGGGAAGATGCGCCACGCAAGTTAGTCCTTGCGCCACTGCAGATGCGCCGCATTTACAATGCGGTGCATCGTGGCGCAAGGACAAGCAGATGCGTGACGCATCTGCTGGCGTAAGGTTGGCGCAGTGCTGAAGTTGTGTCGCAAGCGCGACGCTACTCCAGCACTGTTCCAACCTGCCCTATCCCTAATATGGTGTGTCACGCCTTACGCCTGCTTGAAGCAGGCGTAAGGATTTGACGCACCAGCGTCGGAAAAGTGACTGCGTGAAATCTCGTAGATTTCACTGCGTCACTTTTCCGAGGCTTTTTCCAACGTAAAGCCCACCCTGCATACATTAAACCTGACGCAGGTTTAATGTGGCGCAGGGCTTTACAACGTGATGCATCTCCCTAGATGCGTCACATTGTAAATCTGTCGCAGCATGGTGCTAGCTATGCGCCTTCGCTGCGTCACAAAAGTGACGCAATGGCGGTGCAAAAGTGGCGCACAGGGCTTGTAAATCTGCCCCTATGAGTCATCATTCTGTCGTTCTCCTGTGGGCAAAGCGAAGTGATTTGTTGGAATGTGTGCAACATACCCGAAACCCACCAGGTCAGAAGACTGCAAGCAGCTCTAATCCAACCGAACACCCCCTTCAGTGAAAATTATTAGACTGTTGCCTACAGCAGTTGTTCCTTTTCTGCTTCTCTGGCGAGGTAGTTGCAAGGTGCATCAAGAGATGGCAGGTCAAGGTGACGGAGACGCGCAGCGTGGAAATTGACAGCAGCGTGGAGGTGCGTGGGAAGATTCCGCCTTTCTCATTAGGAAGAAAAGCGACGACTGACAATATTAGCATGGCAGTATTTCATTGTGTTCCTTGCTTGAATATCTATAGCTTTTCACAGGATAATGACGTGAGTAATGAGGCTCGCAGCATATAGCAGATAGTTGAAAAGGGACATTTGTGCGGCAAGCACAAGAAAAGAGATTTGGGGGTGGCTGAGGCATCTAGGCAGAGAAATCAATTCTAAACAATGGAGGCATGTGGCTCTAAAGTATCCCCGGAAGGAAAGCTTCAAGAAGGCTAAAAAAAAGTTGGGATTCTGTAAAATGGTGTTTGGTCTCAAAAGCATGAGGAAGAGTTGTCTATGAAATGTATCCTGGTCCTGGCGCTCTTGGTCCTTGTCCTCTTGGCCATCATCATCCTCAAAATGCTGGTCAAGGCTGCTGTGTGGGACGGGGCAGTGCGTCGAGGAACTTACGAGCGGTGCCGTCAGGTCACGGGGCAGGCAGCAGCGTCGATGTTGGCATGGAGGGTCATCGTCGGGAATACCAGGGCAGCGCTCTGAAGTGAGGCGGTGCAAAGTGCGGTCCTAATCTTGACGCGTGATCATGGTCTTTTTTCTCCTGGTAGTCCTGGTTCTTCCAGTGAACCTCCTTCACTTGGTCCACTTTGTCCTTGTGCTCCTAGCCATACTAGCCTTGCTCTGCTGGTCTTTGCACTCAATGCCCTACAGGGGATAGACCCTAAACCAGGATTGGGTTGGACCTAAAGCAACATTTGACATGATCAGTCTGCTACTCCTTCGAATGTCGCTCAGGTTTTGTCTTTCCATTCAGGCTTCGCCAGATTTCTCTTTTGAGGAGAGACCAACTACAGAAGGGTCCAGGAAGAAGCAGTCTTAACACCCATTTTGTTAGTGCTGCAGGGCTGAGCCCTCCCAAGCCAGTAAAGCATGGCTTAGACAAAATGAATTGATATAGGTTATGGACCACTGAGGCTCAATGTTGAACGATGAATTATTTTCATTTTTTTTTAATTTGTGTGTTCACGCAGTTACTTTTTGTTTCACAGATACTGTGTTGGGGTTTGAGCCCCTAGAAGAAGAGCATTCAGCTCAAAATGTATTTGGATATTCCCAAGAAGAAAGCTGATTTCTGAAACTGAACAGTGTTTGTCTCATCTTTTTCTCAAACAAAAAAAAGAATGACTAAATGAAGGGATTTTGAGTTTAAAAGAGGCGAATGCGTGTTTCTAAGTGTTCCTAAAGTCTTATTTGTTATAAAGTGACCAAGCCCAAGCAGGTCTGAAGTGCTGTACAAGGTCATACAATACCCTACTGTGGCGTAGAGCAACATTTAGATTAATGTATGCACATTTCCAGGGCCGGTGCTAGGCATGCTCAGTGTGGGCAGCTGCCCAGGCCTAGCGCTCTGCCAAAATACAGGGTGCCCCGGATCTCTGTGAAAGGCCACGCTTTCACAATTAGCCAACCTATCCCTCCAGGGCCCCCGGCCCCACTTGATCACATTACGTCTTGACCTTGTTGGTCAATGCGGGGTGACATTCCTGGGGGTGAAGGGATGGGGGGAAAGTACAAACAGAATGGGGGACAGCACACCAGCTGGGCCAGCAATTATGTTGGCTGGCAGGGCTGGGCAGCGCCTCTATTAAGTACCAGCCATGCTAGGCGCCCTTTGTGCCTTTTGTATCCATGCGACAGACCGAAGGCCCCTTTGTTTCCAGGAGCAGCCGGACACAGGTAGGAGGAGGTGGGTGAGGAGAGGAGGGGGCAGCCAGATCAACTGGCTTTTGTTAACCTTAATCTTTCTTTGTATCTAAACTGCTGTGTTTTGGGAAGTGCCCCCTTACTGTTTCAAGGCCCAGGGGAGCCCCCCCCCCTCCCTGGGCCTCGAGCACTGGATCAAGCTGCAAGATTCAGGTGTGGGGGCCCCCTTACCCGGGCCTTATAGCAATTATGTAGCGCCAGGATTGGATTGTGAAGGAAGGTATTCGGCCGGTGGGAGAGGCCCAGTCCCTGAGGCTTGAGTGGGCCGTTTTTTTTCCTCATTTAAGTTCAGGTTTGCTCTGCTGCTGTGACCTCGAGAGGCCTCAGCATCCACGGCCCATTTTCATATATATAAAGAATCCGTTTTTCGATTTTCCTTGAACAGCAAAAGAACTGAATGGATTTTTGCCATTGATTTAATTTTGAATGTTGAATCTTGGCGCTCCATGTAAAGCAAGCATTTGCAATGCAATAGGTCTCTCATTTACGCGAGTTTGAGTTATTGACATTGTAAATGACCATGCCTTTTATTTATGTTCTGGTTTTTAAAACATAAATAAAAGGCATTGTCATTTACAATGCTAATAGCTTAAACTCTTGCAAATGCCAGACCTATTGCATTGTAAATACTTGTTTCCTTCTGGCACTCCGAGCGCTGCAGAAGGAAAGTAAAACTACAGGTCCCAGAATACACACGCTGTGAGGCAACTATAGAGCTCTTAGTATCTGCTTGATGCCTGCCCACTAAGTCTAGGTAAGCATATTAGTCGCTCAGAGAGCCAGTGATACCACTGTCCACCTTTGGAGCTGAAATCATCCATAACAATTACTCAGTGAGAATGATCATGGCATACTCATCCTCCTGTGTAACCTTTGACCTTGCATGACATCTGGCACTGCATGACATCTGGCACTGCAAGTGACAGAACGACTTCACCTCTCCATTAATTTTAGAACTTCCAAAAACTCGTATTTTGCAGCCATATTTAGGTATTATGTCCCTTGTGGTTCTCGCTGAGGCATGGATTAGGACCCTGTGGTCCCAGACCAGTTATCTGATCTGCATAAATGAGCTTTGCCTGAGGCTTTTTGTCTGTAATTTAAAACAAGCATTGTCACAGCTGCCCCAGCGCCGGGACGCCCCGTTGCTGGGGCAGCTGTGCGCTTTACAAGTCTACAACATTTTACATTTACAATAGGTCTCGCCTTTGGGACCTTATAAGTGTTTAGCCATGCAACAGTTGCATAACTAAATACTTATAAGGTCCCAAAAGCCAGACCTATTGGCTATGCAAAGCGGCCGCAAAAGTGAAAGTAATCGCGGTAAAACGTGCGTGCCCGCGCACATGCCCTGTAGCTCTAGGCTGGCCTGTTAGCACTTTTTGGAGCCCTCTCAATAAGTCTCGCCAGACCAGCGCATGCGCTGGGTCAGGCGAGACTTAAAAAGAGAGAAGTCTGACAATACCATCTGCATGTCTGTTTTAAGCGGGTATATCACTCCTTGGTACGGGGCCTGTCCTTTCACAAAAAACGCACAATATAGCATGCAGCCTTTCAATGAAAGAGGCACAAATAAAACACACCCAGCCAGCAGTGGTCTGCAGCAGTTTATTTATAGCTGGCAGAACATTTTCAAAGAGCAGAGCAGCCAGTGCTTAATTTGTAACAACATAAGTGCCAGGGCTCTCCTCAGGAGGGCACTGCAGCTTGCACCACACATTACCCCCGCCACACTGCCAATTTTAGTAGCAACACAGCTACTAACCATCACACTACTGCAAGTGCGACAATTCCGACTATTTCAGGCCCACAAGGCTATAAGAATGGCTTGGGTGGCAGGTAACAGTAATTTTTAATATATTGATAATTAACTGTTGTTGTGGCCATCTCTAAATTAGATAGACTGCGCCACCTTGTGGCAGACTGTCACAAGCCTGGTGTTGACAATTAAGTGCTGGTGCCAATCACCGGAAACCACCGGCCCAAATTGAGCACTAGCAGAGCTGATGAAAACATCTGGAGTGATCACAGCATATTGAAATCTATGACCAACTATTCCACACACTGCCATGTCTGCGCAGGGCCACCTGAACAGCATTATAGACCCTTCTGCAAAGCAGTGCACTGGGCCCTGCCTACACAACCACTCTCAAGAATAAAACTGTTTAAAGGATAATCAGTGTTAAATTCCAGTCTGCATGGGGGCCCTATGCTTGTAGGGTCCCCAGGCACCTGCCCAGCATGCCCATGCATTGAGGGCACTGTGTCTGCGGTCCCATGGTTGAAAGCACTGGTCCTCAGCGCTCTCTTTACTTTTACACAATGCCTGCTGCAGCTGTTTCTGTGGTCGTCGCTAGAATTATGTAAATATGTATTTTTGGTATTTGGTATGAGTTTATGAAGCACAGCATCTGCCGTGGGGCGGTTTGCTTCAGAGTCAGCAAACGGTTTACAGGTAGAGGGCTTAATTTGAAGTAGGCTTTTGAAGCCTCCCTGAGTTTAAAGAGGGATTCTTCCCAGTGTGGTGACAAGGGAGTAGACTTGTGACCGAGGAAGCCTGGCTGCCAGCCAAGAACCTCCTGTACTTGGACACATCCTCTTTGAGTTATGCACAGGCACCTGCACTAAAAACACAGCTTTTTGCAAAACCATACTAACACATTCATAATATAATTAAATCACAAAACACCCCCTCATGCTCAACATAAACCTATTTTATTAAAAAATAAAGGAGTAAATTCTGACTTTGTTATTAGTGGTTCTAACAAGAAAGAGGGCAGAGGTGTTCAATAGTGGGGAGATGGTTGTGTATGTCAGTTAAGTGAATTTGTGTCATTGTGGTGTTTTCACACAGCTACCAGTGAAATTGTTGCATTCTCATGCTCCCCTGGTAAAGCTGCTCATGGGCGAGAACAGCATTGGTTCCTCCTTGTGTAAAGTGCTTATAACCTGCAGAAAAAATTATATTAATGGACTCACAAGTCTGTTATTTTTCTGTGTATTCGATTGTAAATAGCATTTATATAGCGTTTACTACCCCTGAGGAGACATGCATGCATATTTGAAGGTGACGCCTGAAAATTACACCATTGCGTAATGTACTACCTAGAAAAATACACGATCTCAAAGCATCCTGTGATCTGAGAAAGCAGGAGTTTTCGGATGTTCCTAGTCTGAGCAGATGATGAATGCTGGAGTTATCCAATTAAGCCACTGATATATTTTGCAAACAATCGGTCCTTTTCAGCTCAAGTGTCATAGGCTTGCTGTTGCAGTGTTAAAGGAACTGGTCATGAACCTGGAGCGCAACATCTTTGCATTCCCATAGTGGCCTCTCTAGATCGTCCAATAGAAGAGAGATCTTTTGAGGTTACTTTGGGGTCAGCCCTACCAACATAGGTTGTCATGTGTTTGGTAGATCTGGATTATTACCCAGGTGTCACGCGAGTTGCAATCTGTCCTATTGTCCACATCAACTTTTTATTTGCATGTATGTTAGTGCTGATTATTTAACAGGCAGTGTTTTGGGAAGTGCCTCGTTACTGTTTCAAGGCCCAGGGGAGGGGTGCCTCGAAGCACTGGATCAAGTTGCAAGGTCCAGGTGTGGGGGCCCTCTTCCCTGGGCCTTATAGACGTCATGTAGTACCTGGGTCGGATTGGGAAGGGAGGCTTAATGTGGGACGTTTTTTTTCTCATTAAAGTTTAGGCTTGCTTTGCTGCTGTGAACTCGAGAGGCTCCAGCAGCCCCTTCCAAAGCCAGCACAGATTATCACAGCCCATTGCCATATATGGAATAACAATGGGCCAGCCCCAGCCGGCCCATCATGTGTTGTGCATTCCTGCCCTGGCCTTGTGGTACCATGATGCGGCCTCGCCATGGGAGATGCTGCTTTTGAGCAGCAGAGTTTTCACTCCCCCCCCTTGGAAGGGGAAGTGATGGGGGCAATACACGGGGTTCTGCTTTTGTCTCCACAATGGATGGCTACACTCCCATTCACGGTGGCCAGTCATGGCACCCTCGCTGCTCTACCCACCTCCCGCCTCAAACCCAGAATTTAACAGGAATGCAACACACTGCCTTACCAGTCTCTTGCAGTTTTGGCACTTTAATTGAAAGGCTTTGTCAGCAGATGGCCTTGTCAGTGAGTTTCCTGAGCTTTAGTGCCACCCCATTGTAGCTTTTTAAATTACCTTAGTCAAACAACTGCCCTACAGAATTCGTTACTATTATTCAGAGAGATCAACTGTTTGATTATGAACTTCTTTTTTAATACAAAGCTCTTTCAAACAAAGCAAGTGAAAGTGTTTACGCCTGTAGTTTAATCGTTAGGACAGCACAGTCATGAATGTGCTGTCTGCTGGGGTGTACTGACATAACCAGAAATGATGCAGCTGTCGAGGGCCTAATTATGCAGCAGGGTTGAGTAAATTGTACGACAAGAAAAGAAAAAGTATGCGGCGTAATGCCGGAAATTAATGATAGTATTACTTCATTATTTTGATATTTTTACACTTGTTAACAGTGTCTGTGCATGGCTGCACCTCATTAGTACCAGTTTAACACTCAAAAAAGAGAAAAAGCAACAAAAAGGTGAGCAGTCAAGCATTGCAAGGAGGCGTCTACTGCGCGGCAACACCTCGCTGCATTTTAGGTGACTCTTGAACCCTTTGAGCTAGAAACAACTTTTTGTGTTAACATCTGCAGATTATGTGGTAGATGTGGCAAATCTATATCCATAAAACACTGCAGCCGCACAATTGCATAATTCCGGTGGCCATGAATATAACTTACATGCTTCATTCTGACCAGTTTGTACACAAGTTGGTCGCACACTGCTCGTCACACCAGCAAGTTGCCCCAAAGGACTGTGGTAAATGTAGTGGCGACGGCGGGTACGCCTATGCCACGATGTGTAAGGAGAACAGTATGTGTTGCATTTAGCCATCCCTGGACACGTGTTTCGAGGTAGTTGCCTCTCGTCAGCAGGGAGCAGGACAGTGTAAAGGGGTGCCGTGTGGACTGCCAAAATGTAATTAAAAACAGGTCAAGTACCTCTCATGGTGCGCAGGTGCAGATCCAAGGCTCGTCAGCCCGTTAGCTCAAGGGAGCCGTAATAATTTGTACACAAGTTGGTCGCACACTGCTCGTCACACCAGCAAGTTGCCCCAAAGGACTGTGGTAAATGTAGTGGCGACGGCGGGTACGCCTATGCCACGATGTGTAAGGAGAACAGTATGTGTTGCATTTAGCCATCCCTGGACACGTGTTTCGAGGTAGTTGCCTCTCGTCAGCAGGGAGCAGGACAGTGTAAAGGGGTGCCGTGTGGACTGCCAAAATGTAATTAAAAACAGGTCAAGTACTTCTCATGGCACGCAGGTGCAGATCCAAGGCTCGTCAGCCCGTTAGCTCAAGGGAGCCGTAATAATTTGTACACAAGTTGGTCGCACACTGCTCGTCACACCAGCAAGTTGCCCCAAAGGACTTTGGTAAATGTAGTGGCGACGGCGGGTACGCCTATGCCACGATGTGTGAGGAGAACAGTATGTGTTGCATTTAGCCATCCCTGGACACGTGTTTCGAGGTAGTTGCCTCTCGTCAGCAGGGAGCAGGACAGTGTAAAGGGGTGCCGTGTGGACTGCCAAAATGTAATTAAAAACAGGTCAAGTACCTCTCATGGCGCGCAGGTGCAGATCCAAGGCTCGTCAGCCCGTTAGCTCAAGGGAGCCGTAATAATTTGTACACAAGTTGGTCGCACACTGCTCGTCACACCAGCAAGTTGCCCCAAAGGACTGTGGTAAATGTAGTGGCGACGGCGGGTACGCCTATGCCACGATGTGTAAGGAGAACAGTATGTGTTGCATTTAGCCATCCCTGGACACGTGTTTCGAGGTAGTTGCCTCTCGTCAGCAGGGAGCAGGACAGTGTAAAGGGGTGCCGTGTGGACTGCCAAAATGTAATTAAAAACAGGTCAAGTACCTCTCATGGCGCGCAGGTGCAGATCCAAGGCTCGTCAGCCCGTTAGCTCAAGGGAGCCGTAATAATTTGTACACAAGTTGGTCGCACACTGCTCGTCACACCAGCAAGTTGCCCCAAAGGACTGTGGTAAATGTAGTGGCGACGGCGGGTACGCCTATGCCACGATGTGTAAGGAGAACAGTATGTGTTGCATTTAGCCATCCCTGGACACGTGTTTCGAGGTAGTTGCCTCTCGTCAGCAGGGAGCAGAACAGTGTAAAGGGGTGCCGTGTGGACTGCCAAAATGTAATTAAAAACAGGTCAAGTACCTCTCATGGCGCGCAGGTGCAGATCCAAGGCTCGTCAGCCCGTTAGCTCAAGGGAGCCGTAATAATTTGTACACAAGTTGGTCACACACTGCTCGTCACACCAGCAAGTTGCCCCAAAGGACTGTGGTAAATGTAGTGGCGACGGCGGGTACGCCTATGCCACGATGTGTAAGGAGAACAGTATGTGTTGCATTTAGCCATCCCTGGACACGTGTTTAGAGGTAGTTGCCTCTCGTCAGCAGGGAGCAGGACAGTGTAAAGGGGTGCCGTGTGGACTGCCAAAATGTAATTAAAAACAGGTCAAGTACCTCTCATGGCGCGCAGGTGCAGATCCAAGGCTCGTCAGCCCGTTAGCTCAAGGGAACCGTAATAATTTGTACACAAGTTGGTCGCACACTGCTCGTCACACCAGCAAGTTGCCCCAAAGGACTGTGGTAAATGTAGTGGCGACGGCGGGTACGCCTATGCCACGATGTGTAAGGAGAACAGTATGTGTTGCATTTAGCCATCACTGGACACGTGTTTCGAGGTAGTTGCCTCTCGTCAGCAGGGAGCAGGACAGTGTAAAGGGGTGCCGTGTGGACTGCCAAAATTTAATTAAAAACAGGTCAAGTACCTCTCATGGCACGCAGGTGCAGATCCAAGGCTCGTCAGCCCGTTAGCTCAAGGGAGCCGTAATAATTTGTACACAAGTTGGTCGCACACTGCTCGTCACACCAGCAAGTTGCCCCAAAGGACTGTGGTAAATGTAGTGGCGACGGCGGGTACGCCTATGCCACGATGTGTAAGGAGAACAGTATGTGTTGCATTTAGCCATCCCTGGACACGTGTTTCGAGGTAGTTGCCTCTCGTAAGCAGGGAGCAGGACAGTGTAAAGGGATGCCGTGTGGACTGCCAAAATGTAATTAAAAACAGGTCAAGTACCTCTCATGGCGCGCAGGTGCAGATCCAAGGCTCGTCAGCCCGTTAGCTCAAGGGAGCCGTAATAATTTGTACACAAGTTGGTCGCACACTGCTCGTCACACCAGCAAGTTGCCCCAAAGGACTGTGGTAAATGTAGTGGCGACGGCGGGTACGCCTATGCCACGATGTGTAAGGAGAACAGTATGTGTTGCATTTAGCCATCCCTGGACACGTGTTTCGAGGTAGTTGCCTCTCGTCAGCAGGGAGCAGGACAGTGTAAAGGGGTGCCGTGTGGACTGCCAAAATGTAATTAAAAACAGGTCAAGTACCTCTCATGGCGCGCAGGTGCAGATCCAAGGCTCGTCAGCCCGTTAGCTCAAGGGAGCCGTAATAATTTGTACACAAGTTGGTCGCACACTGCTCGTCACACCAGCAAGTTGCCCCAAAGGACTGTGGTAAATGTAGTGGCGACGGCGGGTACGCCTATGCCACGATGTGTAAGGAGAACAGTATGTGTTGCATTTAGCCATCCCTGGACACGTGTTTCGAGGTAGTTGCCTCTCGTCAGCAGGGAGCAGGACCGTGTAAAGGGGTACCGTGTGGACTGCCAAAATGTAATTAAAAACAGGTCAAGTACCTCTCATGGCGCGCAGGTGCAGATCCAAGGCTCGTCAGCCCGTTAGCTCAAGGGAGCCGTAATAATTTGTACACAAGTTGGTCGCACACTGCTCGTCACACCAGCAAGTTGCCCCAAAGGACTGTGGTAAATGTAGTGGCGACGGCGGGTACGCCTATGCCACGATGTGTAAGGAGAACAGTATGTGTTGCATTTAGCCATCCCTGGACACGTGTTTCGAGGTAGTTGCCTCTCGTCAGCAGGGAGCAGGACAGTGTAAAGGGGTGCCGTGTGGACTGCCAAAATGTAATTAAAAACAGGTCAAGTACCTCTCATGGCGCGCAGGTGCAGATCCAAGGCTCGTCAGCCCGTTAGCTCAAGGGAGCCGTAATAATTTGTACACAAGTTGGTCGCACACTGCTCGTCACACCAGCAAGTTGCCCCAAAGGACTGTGGTAAATGTAGTGGCGACGGCGGGTACGCCTATGCCACGATGTGTAAGGAGAACAGTATGTGTTGCATTTAGCCATCCCTGGACACGTGTTTCGAGGTAGTTGCCTCTCGTCAGCAGGGAGCAGGACAGTGTAAAGGGGTGCCGTGTGGACTGCCAAAATGTAATTAAAAACAGGTCAAGTACCTCTAATGGCGCGCAGGTGCAGATCCAAGGCTCGTCAGCCCGTTAGCTCAAGGGAGCCGTAATAATTTGTACACAAGTTGGTCGCACACTGCTCGTCACACCAGCAAGTTGCCCCAAAGGACTGTGGTAAATGTAGTGGCGACTGCGGGTACGCCTATGCCACGATGTGTAAGGAGAACAGTATGTGTTGCATTTAGCCATCCCTGGACACGTGTTTCGAGGTAGTTGCCTCTCGTCAGCAGGGAGCAGGACAGTGTAAAGGGGTGCCGTGTGGACTGCCAAAATGTAATTAAAAACAGGTCAAGTACCTCTCATGGCGCGCAGGTGCAGATCCAAGGCTCGTCAGCCCGTTAGCTCAAGGGAGCCGTAATAATTTGTACACAAGTTGGTCGCACACTGCTCGTCACACCAGCAAGTTGCCCCAAAGGACTGTGGTAAATGTAGTGGCGACGGCGGGTACGCCTATGCCACGATGTGTAAGGAGAACAGTATGTGTTGCATTTAGCCATCCCTGGACACGTGTTTCGAGGTAGTTGCCTCTCGTCAGCAGGGAGCAGGACAGTGTAAAGGGGTGCCGTGTGGACTGCCAAAATGTAATTAAAAACAGGTCAAGTACCTCTCATGGCGCGCAGGTGCAGATCCAAGGCTCGTCAGCCCGTTAGCTCAAGGGAGCCGTAATAATTTGTACACAAGTTGGTCGCACACTGCTCGTCACACCAGCAAGTTGCCCCAAAGGACTGTGGTAAATGTAGTGGCGACGGCGGGTACGCCTATGCCACGATGTGTAAGGAGAACAGTATGTGTTGCATTTAGCCATCCCTGGACACGTGTTTCGAGGTAGTTGCCTCTCGTCAGCAGGGAGCAGGACAGTGTAAAGGGGTGCCGTGTGGACTGCCAAAATGTAATTAAAAACAGGTCAAGTACCTCTCATGGCGCGCAGGTGCAGATCCAAGGCTCGTCAGCCCGTTAGCTCAAGGGAGCCGTAATAATTTGTACACAAGTTGGTCGCACACTGCTCGTCACACCAGCAAGTTGCCCCAAAGGACTGTGGTAAATGTAGTGGCGACGGCGGGTACGCCTATGCCACGATGTGTAAGGAGAACAGTATGTGTTGCATTTAGCCATCCCTGGACACGTGTTTCGAGGTAGTTGCCTCTCGTCAGCAGGGAGCAGGACAGTGTAAAGGGGTGCCGTGTGGACTGCCAAAATGTAATTAAAAACAGGTCAAGTACCTATCATGGCGCGCAGGTGCAGATCCAAGGCTCGTCAGCCCGTTAGCTCAAGGGAGCCGTAATAATTTGTACACAAGTTGGTCGCACACTGCTCGTCACACCAGCAAGTTGCCCCAAAGGACTGTGGTAAATGTAGTGGCGACGGCGGGTACGCCTATGCCACGATGTGTAAGGAGAACAGTATGTGTTGCATTTAGCCATCCCTGGACACGTGTTTCGAGGTAGTTGCCTCTCGTCAGCAGGGAGCAGGACAGTGTAAAGGGGTGCCGTGTGGACTGCCAAAATGTAATTAAAAACAGGTCAAGTACCTCTCATGGCGCGCAGGTGCAGATCCAAGGCTCGTCAGCCCGTTAGCTCAAGGGAGCCGTAATAATTTGTACACAAGTTGGTCGCACACTGCTCGTCACACCAGCAAGTTGCCCCAAAGGACTGTGGTAAATGTAGTGGCGACGGCGGGTACGCCTATGCCACGATGTGTAAGGAGAACAGTATGTGTTGCATTTAGCCATTCCTGGACACGTGTTTCGAGGTAGTTGCCTCTCGTCAGCAGGGAGCAGGACAGTGTAAAGGGGTGCCGTGTGGACTGCCAAAATGTAATTAAAAACAGGTCAAGTACCTCTCATGGCGCGCAGGTGCAGATCCAAGGCTCGTCAGCCCGTTAGCTCAAGGGAGCCGTAATAATTTGTACACAAGTTGGTCGCACACTGCTCGTCACACCAGCAAGTTGCCCCAAAGGACTGTGGTAAATGTAGTGGCGACTGCGGGTACGCCTATGCCACGATGTGTAAGGAGAACAGTATGTGTTGCATTTAGCCATCCCTGGACACGTGTTTCGAGGTAGTTGCCTCTCATCAGCAGGGAGCAGGACAGTGTAAAGGGGTGCCGTGTGGACTGCCAAAATGTAATTAAAAACAGGTCAAGTACCTATCATGGCGCGCAGGTGCAGATCCAAGGCTCGTCAGCCCGTTAGCTCAAGGGAGCCGTAATAATTTGTACACAAGTTGGTCGCACACTGCTCGTCACACCAGCAAGTTGCCCCAAAGGACTGTGGTAAATGTAGTGGCGACGGCGGGTACGCCTATGCCACGATGTGTAAGGAGAACAGTATGTGTTGCATTTAGCCATCCCTGGACACGTGTTTCGAGGTAGTTGCCTCTCGTCAGCAGGGAGCAGGACAGTGTAAAGGGGTGCCGTGTGGACTGCCAAAATGTAATTAAAAACAGGTCAAGTACCTCTCATGGCGCGCAGGTGCAGATCCAAGGCTCGTCAGCCCGTTAGCTCAAGGGAGCCGTAATAATTTGTACACAAGTTGGTCGCACACTGCTCGTCACACCAGCAAGTTGCCCCAAAGGACTGTGGTAAATGTAGTGGCGACGGCGGGTACGCCTATGCCACGATGTGTAAGGAGAACAGTATGTGTTGCATTTAGCCATCCCTGGACACGTGTTTCGAGGTAGTTGCATCTCGTCAGCAGGGAGCAGGACAGTGTAAAGGGGTGCCGTGTGGACTGCCAAAATGTAATTAAAAACAGGTCAAGTACCTCTCATGGCGCGCAGGTGCAGATCCAAGGCTCGTCAGCCCGTTAGCTCAAGGGAGCCGTAATAATTTGTACACAAGTTGGTCGCACACTGCTCGTCACACCAGCAAGTTGCCCCAAAGGACTGTGGTAAATGTAGTGGCGACGGCGGGTACGCCTATGCCACGATGTGTAAGGAGAACAGTATGTGTTGCATTTAGCCATCCCTGGACACGTGTTTCGAGGTAGTTGCCTCTCGTCAGCAGGGAGCAGGACAGTGTAAAGGGGTGCCGTGTGGACTGTCAAAATGTAATTAAAAACAGGTCAAGTACCTCTCATGGCGCGCAGGTGCAGATCCAAGGCTCGTCAGCCCGTTAGCTCAAGGGAGCCGTAATAATTTGTACACAAGTTGGTCGCACACTGCTCGTCACACCAGCAAGTTGCCCCAAAGGACTGTGGTAAATGTAGTGGCGACTGCGGGTACGCCTATGCCACGATGTGTAAGGAGAACAGTATGTGTTGCATTTAGCCATCCCTGGACACGTGTTTCGAGGTAGTTGCCTCTCGTCAGCAGGGAGCAGGACAGTGTAAAGGGGTGCCGTGTGGACTGCCAAAATGTAATTAAAAACAGGTCAAGTACCTCTCATGGCGCGCAGGTGCAGATCCAAGGCTCGTCAGCCCGTTAGCTCAAGGGAGCCGTAATAATTTGTACACAAGTTGGTCGCACACTGCTCGTCACACCAGCAAGTTGCCCCAAAGGACTGTGGTAAATGTAGTGGCGACGGCGGGTACGCCTATGCCACGATGTGTAAGGAGAACAGTATGTGTTGCATTTAGCCATCCCTGGACACGTGTTTCGAGGTAGTTGCCTCTCGTCAGCAGGGAGCAGGACAGTGTAAAGGGGTGCCGTGTGGACTGCCAAAATGTAATTAAAAACAGGTCAAGTACCTCTCATGGCGCGCAGGTGCAGATCCAAGGCTCGTCAGCCCGTTAGCTCAAGGGAGCCGTAATAATTTGTACACAAGTTGGTCGCACACTGCTCGTCACACCAGCAAGTTGCCCCAAAGGACTGTGGTAAATGTAGTGGCGACGGCGGGTACGCCTATGCCACGATGTGTAAGGAGAACAGTATGTGTTGCATTTAGCCATCCCTGGACACGTGTTTCGAGGTAGTTGCCTCTCGTCAGCAGGGAGCAGGACAGTGTAAAGGGGTGCCGTGTGGACTGCCAAAATGTAATTAAAAACAGGTCAAGTACCTCTCATGGCGCGCAGGTGCAGATCCAAGGCTCGTCAGCCCGTTAGCTCAAGGGAGCCGTAATAATTTGTACACAAGTTGGTCGCACACTGCTCGTCACACCAGCAAGTTGCCCCAAAGGACTGTGGTAAATGTAGTGGCGACGGCGGGTACGCCTATGCCACGATGTGTAAGGAGAACAGTATGTGTTGCATTTAGACATCCCTGGACACGTGTTTCGAGGTAGTTGCCTCTCGTCAGCAGGGAGCAGGACAGTGTAAAGGGGTGCCGTGTGGACTGCCAAAATGTAATTAAAAACAGGTCAAGTACCTCTCATGGCGCGCAGGTGCAGATCCAAGGCTCGTCAGCCCGTTAGCTCAAGGGAGCCGTAATAATTTGTACACAAGTTGGTCGCACACTGCTCGTCACACCAGCAAGTTGCCCCAAAGGACTGTGGTAAATGTAGTGGCGACGGCGGGAACGCCTATGCCACGATGTGTAAGGAGAACAGTATGTGTTGCATTTAGCCATCCCTGGACACGTGTTTCGAGGTAGTTGCCTCTCGTCAGCAGGGAGCAGGACAGTGTAAAGGGGTGCCGTGTGGACTGCCAAAATGTAATTAAAAACAGGTCAAGTACCTCTCATGGCGCGCAGGTGCAGATCCAAGGCTCGTCAGCCCGTTAGCTCAAGGGAGCCGTAATAATTTGTACACAAGTTGGTCGCACACTGCTCGTCACACCAGCAAGTTGCCGCAAAGGACTGTGGTAAATGTAGTGGCGACGGCGGGTACGCCTATGCCACGATGTGTAAGGAGAACAGTATGTGTTGCATTTAGACATCCCTGGACACGTGTTTCGAGGTAGTTGCCTCTCGTCAGCAGGGAGCAGGACAGTGTAAAGGGGTGCCGTGTGGACTGCCAAAATGTAATTAAAAACAGGTCAAGTACCTCTCATGGCGCGCAGGTGCAGATCCAAGGCTCGTCAGCCCGTTAGCTCAAGGGAGCCGTAATAATTTGTACACAAGTTGGTCGCACACTGCTCGTCACACCAGCAAGTTGCCCCAAAGGACTGTGGTAAATGTAGTGGCGACTGCGGGTACGCCTATGCCACGATGTGTAAGGAGAACAGTATGTGTTGCATTTAGCCATCCCTGGACAAGTGTTTCGAGGTAGTTGCCTCTCGTCAGCAGGGAGCAGGACAGTGTAAAGGGGTGCCGTGTGGACTGCCAAAATGTAATCAAAAACAGGTCAAGTACCTCTCATGGCGCGCAGGTGCAGATCCAAGGCTCGTCAGCCCATTAGCTCAAGGGAGCCGTAATAATTTGTACACAAGTTGGTCGCACACTGCTCGTCACACCAGCAAGTTGCCCCAAAGGACTGTGGTAAATGTAGTGGCGACGGCGGGTACGCCTATGCCACGATGTGTAAGGAGAACAGTATGTGTTGCATTTAGCCATCCCTGGACACGTGTTTCGAGGTAGTTGCCTCTCGTCTGCAGGGAGCAGGACAGTGTAAAGGGGTGCCGTGTGGACTGCCAAAATGTAATTAAAAACAGGTCAAGTACCTCTCATGGCGCGCAGGTGCAGATCCAAGGCTCGTCAGCCCCTTAGCTCAAGGGAGCCGTAATAATTTGTACACAAGTTGGTCGCACACTGCTCGTCACACCAGCAAGTTGCCCCAAAGGACTGTGGTAAACGTAGTGGCGACGGCGGGTACGCCTATGCCACGATGTGTAAGGAGAACAGTATGTGTTGCATTTAGCCATCCCTGGACACGTGTTTCGAGGTAGTTGCCTCTCGTCAGCAGGGAGCAGGACAGTGTAAAGGGGTGCCGTGTGGACTGCCAAAATGTAATTAAAAACAGGTCAAGTACCTCTCATGGCGCGCAGGTGCAGATCCAAGGCTCGTCAGCCCGTTAGCTCAAGGGAGCCGTAATAATTTGTACACAAGTTGGTCGCACACTGCTCGTCACACCAGCAAGTTGCCCCAAAGGACTGTGGTAAATGTAGTGGCGACGGCGGGTACGCCTATGCCACGATGTGTAAGGAGAACAGTATGTGTTGCATTTAGCCATCCCTGGACACGTGTTTCGAGGTAGTTGCCTCTCGTCAGCAGGGAGCAGGACAGTGTAAAGGGGTGCCGTGTGGACTGCCAAAATGTAATTAAAAACAGGTCAAGTACCTCTCATGGCGCGCAGGTGCAGATCCAAGGCTCGTCAGCCCGTTAGCTCAAGGGAGCCGTAATAATTTGTACACAAGTTGGTCGCACACTGCTCGTCACACCAGCAAGTTGCCCCAAAGGACTGTGGTAAATGTAGTGGCGACGGCGGGTACGCCTATGCCACGATGTGTAAGGAGAACAGTATGTGTTGCATTTAGCCATCCCTGGACACGTGTTTCGAGGTAGTTGCCTCTCGTCAGCAGGGAGCAGGACAGTGTAAAGGGGTGCCGTGTGGACTGCCAAAATGTAATTAAAAACAGGTCAAGTACCTATCATGGCGTGCAGGTGCAGATCCAAGGCTCGTCAGCCCGTTAGCTCAAGGGAGCCGTAATAATTTGTACACAAGTTGGTCGCACACTGCTCGTCACACCAGCAAGTTGCCCCAAAGGACTGTGGTAAATGTAGTGGCGACGGCGGGTACGCCTATGCCACGATGTGTAAGGAGAACAGTATGTGTTGCATTTAGCCATCCCTGGACACGTGTTTCGAGGTAGTTGCCTCTCGTCAGCAGGGAGCAGGACAGTGTAAAGGGGTGCCGTGTGGACTGCCAAAATGTAATTAAAAACAGGTCAAGTACCTCTCATGGCGCGCAGGTGCAGATCCAAGGCTCGTCAGCCCGTTAGCTCAAGGGAGCCGTAATAATTTGTACACAAGTTGGTCGCACACTGCTCGTCACACCAGCAAGTTGCCCCAAAGGACTGTGGTAAATGTAGTGGCGACGGCGGGTACGCCTATGCCACGATGTGTAAGGAGAACAGTATGTGTTGCATTTAGCCATCCCTGGACACGTGTTTCGAGGTAGTTGCCTCTCGTCATCAGGGAGCAGGACAGTGTAAAGGGGTGCCGTGTGGACTGCCAAAATGTAATTAAAAACAGGTCAAGTACCTCTCATGGCGCGCAGGTGCAGATCCAAGGCTCGTCAGCCCGTTAGCTCAAGGGAGCCGTAATAATTTGTACACAAGTTGGTCGCACACTGCTCGTCACACCAGCAAGTTGCCCCAAAGGACTGTGGTAAATATAGTGGCGACGGCGGGTACGCCTATGCCACGATGTGTAAGGAGAACAGTATGTGTTGCATTTAGCCATCCCTGGACACGTGTTTCGAGGTAGTTGCCTCTCGTCAGCAGGGAGCAGGACAGTGTAAAGGGGTGCCGTGTGGACTGCCAAAATGTAATTAAAAACAGGTCAAGTACCTCTCATGGCACGCAGGTGCAGATCCAAGGCTCGTCAGCCCGTTAGCTCAAGGGAGCCGTAATAATTTGTACACAAGTTGGTCGCACACTGCTTGTCACACCAGCAAGTTGCCCCAAAGGACTGTGGTAAATGTAGTGGCGACGGCGGGTACGCCTATGCCACGATGTGTAAGGAGAACAGTATGTGTTGCATTTAGCCATCCCTGGACACGTGTTTCGAGGTAGTTGCCTCTCGTCAGCAGGGAGCAGGACAGTGTAAAGGGGTGCTGTGTGGACTGCCAAAATGTAATTAAAAACAGGTCAAGTACCTCTCATGGCGCGCAGGTGCAGATCCAAGGCTCGTCAGCCCGTTAGCTCAAGGGAGCCGTAATAATTTGTACACAAGTTGGTCGCACACTGCTCGTCACACCAGCAAGTTGCCCCAAAGGACTGTGGTAAATATAGTGGCGACGGCGGGTACGCCTATGCCACGATGTGTAAGGAGAACAGTATGTGTTGCATTTAGCCATCCCTGGACACGTGTTTCGAGGTAGTTGCCTCTCGTCAGCAGGGAGCAGGACAGTGTAAAGGGGTGCCGTGTGGACTGCCAAAATGTAATTAAAAACAGGTCAAGTACCTCTCATGGCACGCAGGTGCAGATCCAAGGCTCGTCAGGCCGTTAGCTCAAGGGAGCCGTAATAATTTGTACACAAGTTGGTCGCACACTGCTCGTCACACCAGCAAGTTGCCCCAAAGGACTGTGGTAAATGTAGTGGCGACGGCGGGTACGCCTATGCCACGATATGTAAGGAGAACAGTATGTGTTGCATTTAGCCATCCCTGGACACGTGTTTCGAGGTAGTTGCCTCTCGTCAGCAGGGAGCAGGACAGTGTAAAGGGGTGCCGTGTGGACTGCCAAAATGTAATTAAAAACAGGTCAAGTACCTCTCATGGCACGCAGGTGCAGATCCAAGGCTCGTCAGCCCGTTAGCTCAAGGGAGCCGTAATAATTTGTACACAAGTTGGTCGCACACTGCTCGTCACACCAGCAAGTTGCCCCAAAGGACTGTGGTAAATGTAGTGGCGACGGCGGGTACGCCTATGCCACGATGTGTAAGGAGAACAGTATGTGTTGCATTTAGCCATCCCTGGACACGTGTTTCGAGGTAGTTGCCTCTCGTCAGCAGGGAGCAGGACAGTGTAAGGGGGTGCCGTGTGGACTGCCAAAATGTAAATAAAAACAGGTCAAGTACCTGATGAGAGGCAACTACCTCGAAACACGTGTCCAGGGATGGCTAACGCAACACATACTGTTCTTTTTACACATCGTGGCATAGGCGTACCCGCCGTCGCCACTACATTTCCCACAGTCCTTTGGGGCAACTTGCTGGTGTGACGAGCAGTGTGCGACCTACTTTTGCACAATTTATTACGGCTCCCTTGAGCCAACGGGCTGACGAGCCTTGGATCTGCACCTGCGCGCCATGAGAGGTACTTGACCTGTTTTTAATTACATTTTGGCAGTCCACACGGCACCCCCTTACACTGACCTGCTCCCTGTTGACGAGAGGCAACTACCTCGAAACACGTGTCCAGGGATGGCTAACGCAACACATACTGTTCTTTTTACACATCGTGGCATAGGCGTACCCGCCGTCACCACTACATTTCCCACAGTCCTTTGGGGCAACTTGCTGGTGTGACGAGCAGTGTGCGACCTACTTTTGCACAATTTATTACGGCTCCCTTGAGCCAACGGGATGACGAGCCTTGGATCTGCACCTGCGCGCCATGAGAGGTACTTGACCTGTTTTTAATTACATTTTGGCAGTCCACACGGCACCCCCTTACACTGACCTGCTCCCTGCTGACGAGAGGCAACTACCTCGAAACACGTGTCCAGGGATGGCTAACGCAACACATACTGTTCTTTTTACACATCGTGGCATAGGCGTACCCGCCGTCGCCACTACATTTCCCACAGTCCTTTGGGGCAACTTGCTGGTGTGACGAGCAGTGTGCGACCTTCTTTTGCACAATTTATTACGGCTCCCTTGAGCCAACGGGCTGACGAGCCTTGGATCTGCACCTGCGCGCCATGAGAGGTACTTGACCTCTTTTTAATTACATTTTGGCAGTCCACACGGCACCCCCTTACACTGACCTGCTCCCTGCTGACGAGAGGCAACTACCTCGAAACACGTGTCCAGGGATGGCTAACGCAACACATACTGTTCTTTTTACGCATCGTGGCATAGGCGTACCCGCCGTCGCCACTACATTTCCCACAGTCCTTTGGGGCAACTTGCTGGTGTGATGAGCAGTGTGCGACCTACTTTTGCACAATTTATTACGGCTCCCTTGAGCCAACGGGCTGACGAGCCTTGGATCTGCACCTGCGCGCCATGAGAGGTACTTGACCTGTTTTTAATTACATTTTGGCAGTCCACACGGCACCCCCTTACACTGACCTGCTCCCTGCTGACGAGAGGCAACTACCTCGAAACACGTGTCCAGGGATGGCTAACGCAACACATACTGTTCTTTTTACACATCGTGGCATAGGCGTACCCGCCGTCGCCACTACATTTCCCACAGTCCTTTGGGGCAACTTGCTGGTGTGACGAGCAGTGTGCGACCTACTTTTGCACAATTTATTACGGCTCCCTTGAGCCAACGGGCTGACGAGCCTTGGATCTGCACCTGCGCGCCATGAGAGGTACTTGACCTGTTTTTAATTACATTTTGGCAGTCCACACGGCACCCCCTTACACTGACCTGCTCCCTGCTGACGAGAGGCAACTACCTCGAAACACGTGTCCAGGGATGGCTAACGCAACACATACTGTTCTTTTTACACATCGTGGCATAGGCGTACCCGCCGTCGCCACTACATTTCCCACAGTCCTTTGGGGCAACTTGCTGGTGTGACGAGCAGTGTGCGACCTACTTTTGCACAATTTATTACGGCTCCCTTGAGCCAACGGGCTGACGAGCCTTGGATCTGCACTTGCGCGCCATGAGAGGTACTTGACCTGTTTTTAATTACATTTTGGCAGTCCACACGGCACCCCCTTACACTGACCTGCTCCCTGCTGACGAGAGGTAACTACCTCAAAACACGTGTCCAGGGATGGCTAACGCAACACATACTGTTCTTTTTACACATCGTGGCATAGGCGTACCCGCCGTCGCCACTACATTTCCCACAGTCCTTTGGGGCAACTTGCTGGTGTGACGAGCAGTGTGCGACCTACTTTTGCACAATTTATTACGGCTCCCTTGAGCCAACGGGCTGACGAGCCTTGGATCTGCACCTGCGCGCCATGAGAGGTACTTGACCTGTTTTTAATTACATTTTGGCAGTCCACACGGCACCCCCTTACACTGACCTGCTCCCTGCTGACGAGAGGCAACTACCTCGAAACACGTGTCCAGGGAAGGCTAACCCAACACATACTGTTCTTTTTACACATCGTGGCATAGGCGTACCCGCCGTCGCCACTACATTTCCCACAGTCCTTTGGGGCAACTTGCTGGTGTGACGAGCAGTGTGCGACCTACTTTTGCACAATTTATTACGGCTCCCTTGAGCCAACGGGCTGACGAGCCTTGGATCTGCACCTGCGCGCCATGAGAGGTACTTGACCTGTTTTTAATTACATTTTGGCAGTCCACACGGCACCCCCTTACACTGACCTGCACCCTGCTGACGAGAGGCAACTACCTCGAAACACGTGTCCAGGGATGGCTAACGCAACACATACTGTTCTTTTTACACATCGTGGCATAGGCGTACCCGCCGTCGCCACTACATTTCCCACAGTCCTTTGGGGCAACTTGCTGGTGTCACGAGCAGTGTGCGACCTACTTTTGCACAATTTATTACGGCTCCCTTGAGCCAACGGGCTGACGAGCCTTGGATCTGCACCTGCGCGCCATGAGAGGTACTTGACCTGTTTTTAATTACATTTTGGCAGTCCACACGGCACCCCCTTACACTGACCTGCTCCCTGCTGACGAGAGGCAACTACCTCGAAACACGTGTCCAGGGATGGCTAACCCAACACATACTGTTCTTTTTACACATAGTGGCATAGGCGTACCCGCCGTCGCCACTACATTTCCCACAGTCCTTTGGGGCAACTTGCTGGTGTGACGAGCAGTGTGCGACCTACTTGTGCACAATTTATTACGGCTCCCTTGAGCCAACGGGCTGACGAGCCTTGGATCTGCACCTGCGCGCCATGAGAGGTACTTGACCTGTTTTTAATTACATTTTTGGCAGTCCACACGGCACCCCCTTACACTGACCTGCTCCCTGCTGACGAGAGGCAACTACCTCGAAACACATGTCCAGGGATGGCTAACGCAACACATACTGTTCTTTTTACACATCGTGGCATAGGCGTACCCGCCGTCGCCACTACATTTCCCACAATCCTTTGGGGCAACTTGCTGGTGTGACGAGCAGTGTGCGACCTACTTTTGCACAATTTATTACGGCTCCCTTGAGCCAACGGGCTGACGAGCCTTGGATCTGCACCTGCGCGCCATGAGAGGTACTTGACCTGTTTTTAATTACATTTTGGCAGTCCACACGGCACCCCCTTACACTGACCTGCTCCCTGCTGACGAGAGGCAACTACCTCGAAACACGTGTCCAGGGATGGCTAACGCAACACATACTGTTCTTTTTACACATCGTGGCATAGGCGTACCCGCCGTCGCCACTACATTTCCCACAGTCCTTTGGGGCAACTTGCTGGTGTGATGAGCAGTGTGTGACCTACTTTTGCACAATTTATTACGGCTCCCTTGAGCCAACGGGCTGACGAGCCTTGGATCTGCACCTGCGCGCCATGAGAGGTACTTGACCTGTTTTTAATTACATTTTGGCAGTCCACACGGCACCCCCTTACACTGACCTGCTCCCTGCTGACGAGAGGCAACTACCTCGAAACACGTGTCCAGGGATGGCTAACGCAACACATACTGTTCTTTGTACACATCGTGGCATAGGCGTACCCGCCGTCGCCACTACATTTCCCACAGTCCTTTGGGGCAACTTGCTGGTGTGACGAGCAGTGTGCGACCTACTTTTGCACAATTTATTACGGCTCCCTTGAGCCAACGGGCTGACGAGCCTTGGATCTGCACCTGCGCGCCATGAGAGGTACTTGACCTGTTTTTAATTACATTTTGGCAGTCCACACGGTACCCCTTTACACGGTCCTGCTCCCTGCTGACGAGAGGCAACTACCTCGAAACACGTGTCCAGGGATGGCTAAATGCAACACATACTGTTCTCCTTACACATCGTGGCATAGGCGTACCCGCCGTCGCCACTACATTTACCACAGTCCTTTGGGGCAACTTGCTGGTGTGACGAGCAGTGTGCGACCAACTTGTGTACAAATTATTACGGCTCCCTTGAGCTAACGGGCTGACGAGCCTTGGATCTGCACCTGCGCGCCATGAGAGGTACTTGACCTGTTTTTAATTACATTTTGGCAGTCCACACGGCACCCCTTTACACTGTCCTGCTCCCTGCTGACGAGAGGCAACTACCTCGAAACACGTGTCCAGGGATGGCTAAATGCAACACATACTGTTCTCCTTACACATCGTGGCATAGGCGTACCCGCCGTCGCCACTACATTTACCACAGTCCTTTGGGGCAACTTGCTGGTGTGACGAGCAGTGTGCGACCTACTTTTGCACAATTTATTACGGCTCCCTTGAGCCAACGGGCTGACGAGCCTTGGATCTGCACCTGCGCGCCATGAGAGGTACTTGACCTGTTTTTAATTACATTTTGGCAGTCCACACGGCACCCCCTTACACTGACCTGCTCCCTGCTGACGATAGGCAACTACCTCGAAACACGTGTCCAGGGATGGCTAACGCAACACATACTGTTCTTTTTACACATCGTGGCTTAGGCGTACCCGCCGTCGCCACTACATTTCCCACAGTCCTTTGGGGCAACTTGCTGGTGTGACGAGCAGTGTGCGACCTACTTTTGCACAATTTATTACGGCTCCCTTGAGCCAACGGGCTGACGAGCCTTGGATCTGCACCTGCGCGCCATGAGAGGTACTTGACCTGTTTTTAATTACATTTTGGCAGTCCACACGGCACCCCCTTACACTGACCTGCTCCCTGCTGACGAGAGGCAACTACCTCGAAACACGTGTCCAGGGATGGCTAACGCAACACATACTGTTCTTTTTACACATCGTGGCATAGGCGTACCCGCCGTTGCCACTACATTTCCCACAGTCCTTTGGGGCAACTTGCTGGTGTGACGAGCAGTGTGCGACCTACTTTTGCACAATTTATTACGGCTCCCTTGAGCCAATGGGCTGACGAGCCTTGGATCTGCACCTGCGCGCCATGAGAGGTACTTGACCTGTTTTTAATTACATTTTGGCAGTCCACACGGCACCCCCTTACACTGACCTGCTCCCTGCTGACAAGAGGCAACTACCTCGAAACACGTGTCCAGGGATGGCTAACGCAACACATACTGTTCTTTTTACACATCGTGGCTTAGGCGTACCCGCCGTCGCCACTACATTTCCCACAGTCCTTTGGGGCAACTTGCTGGTGTGACGAGCAGTGTGCGACCTACTTTTGCACAATTTATTACGGCTCCCTTGAGCCAACGGGCTGACGAGCCTTGGATCTGCACCTGCGCGCCATGAGCGGTACTTGACCTGTTTTTAATTACATTTTGGCAGTCCACACGGCACCCCCTTACACTGACCTGCTCCCTGCTGACGAGAGGCAACTACCTCGAAACACGTGTCCAGGGATGGCTAACGCAACACATACTGTTCTTTTTACACATCGTGGCATAGGCGTACCCGCCGTCGCCACTACATTTCCCACAGTCCTTTGGGGCAACTTGCTGGTGTGACGAGCAGTGTGCGACCTACTTTTGCACAATTTATTACGGCTCCCTTGAGCCAACGGGCTGACGAGCCTTGGATCTGCACCTGCGCGCCATGAGAGGTACTTGACCTGTTTTTAATTACATTTTGGCAGTCCACACGGCACCCCCTTACACTGACCTGCTCCCTGCTGACGAGAGGCAACTACCTCGAAACACGTGTCCAGGGATGGCTAACGCAACACATACTGTTCTTTTTACACATCGTGGCATAGGCGTACCCGCCGTCGCCACTACATTTCCCACAGTCCTTTGGGGCAACTTGCTGGTGTGACGAGCAGTGTGTGACCTACTTGTGCACAATTTATTACGGCTCCCTTGAGCCAACGGGCTGACGAGCCTTGGATCTGCACCTGCGCGCCATGAGAGGTACTTGACCTGTTTTTAATTACATTTTGGCAGTCCACACGGCACCCCCTTACACTGACCTGCTCCCTGCTGACGAGAGGCAACTACCTCGAAACACGTGTCCAGGGATGGCTAACGCAACACATACTGTTCTTTGTACACATCGTGGCATAGGCGTACCCGCCGTCGCCACTACATTTCCCACAGTCCTTTGGGGCAACTTGCTGGTGTGACGAGCAGTGTGCGACCTACTTTTGCACAATTTATTACGGCTCCCTTGAGCCAACGGGCTGACGAGCCTTGGATCTGCACCTGCGTGCCATGAGAGGTACTTGACCTGTTTTTAATTACATTTTGGCAGTCCACACGGCACCCCCTTACACTGACCTGCTCCCTGCTGACGATAGGCAACTACCTCGAAACACGTGTCCAGGGATGGCTAACGCAACACATACTGTTCTTTTTACACATCGTGGCTTAGGCGTACCCGCCGTCGCCACTACATTTCCCACAGTCCTTTGGGGCAACTTGCTGGTGTGACGAGCAGTGTGCGACCTACTTTTGCACAATTTATTACGGCTCCCTTGAGCCAACGGGCTGACGAGCCTTGGATCTGCACCTGCGCGCCATGAGAGGTACTTGACCTGTTTTTAATTACATTTTGGCAGTCCACACGGCACCCCCTTACACTGACCTGCTCCCTGCTGACGAGAGGCAACTACCTCGAAACACGTGTCCAGGGATGGCTAACGCAACACATACTGTTCTTTTTACACATCGTGGCATAGGCGTACCCGCCGTCGCCACTACATTTCCCACAGTCCTTTGGGGCAACTTGCTGGTGTGACGAGCAGTGTGCGACCTACTTTTGCACAATTTATTACGGCTCCCTTGAGCCAACGGGCTGACGAGCCTTGGATCTGCACCTGCGCGCCATGAGAGGTACTTGACCTGTTTTTAATTACATTTTGGCAGTCCACACGGCACCCCCTTACACTGACCTGCTCCCTGCTGACGAGAGGCAACTACCTCGAAACACGTGTCCAGGGATGGCTAACGCAACACATACTGTTCTTTTTACACATCGTGGCATAGGCGTACCCGCCGTTGCCACTACATTTCCCACAGTCCTTTGGGGCAACTTGCTGGTGTGACGAGCAGTGTGCGACCTACTTTTGCACAATTTATTACGGCTCCCTTGAGCCAATGGGCTGACGAGCCTTGGATCTGCACCTGCGCGCCATGAGAGGTACTTGACCTGTTTTTAATTACATTTTGGCAGTCCACACGGCACCCCCTTACACTGACCTGCTCCCTGCTGACAAGAGGCAACTACCTCGAAACACGTGTCCAGGGATGGCTAACGCAACACATACTGTTCTTTTTACACATCGTGGCTTAGGCGTACCCGCCGTCGCCACTACATTTCCCACAGTCCTTTGGGGCAACTTGCTGGTGTGACGAGCAGTGTGCGACCTACTTTTGCACAATTTATTACGGCTCCCTTGAGCCAACGGGCTGACGAGCCTTGGATCTGCACCTGCGCGCCATGAGCGGTACTTGACCTGTTTTTAATTACATTTTGGCAGTCCACACGGCACCCCCTTACACTGACCTGCTCCCTGCTGACGAGAGGCAACTACCTCGAAACACGTGTCCAGGGATGGCTAACGCAACACATACTGTTCTTTTTACACATCGTGGCATAGGCGTACCCGCCGTCGCCACTACATTTCCCACAGTCCTTTGGGGCAACTTGCTGGTGTGACGAGCAGTGTGCGACCTACTTTTGCACAATTTATTACGGCTCCCTTGAGCCAACGGGCTGACGAGCCTTGGATCTGCACCTGCGCGCCATGAGAGGTACTTGACCTGTTTTTAATTACATTTTGGCAGTCCACACGGCACCCCCTTACACTGACCTGCTCCCTGCTGACGAGAGGCAACTACCTCGAAACACGTGTCCAGGGATGGCTAACGCAACACATACTGTTCTTTTTACACATCGTGGCATAGGCGTACCCGCCGTCGCCACTACATTTCCCACAGTCCTTTGGGGCAACTTGCTGGTGTGACGAGCAGTGTGCGACCTACTTTTGCACAATTTATTACGGCTCCCTTGAGCCAACGGGCTGACGAGCCTTGGATCTGCACCTGCGCGCCATGAGAGGTACTTGACCTGTTTTTAATTACATTTTGGCAGTCCACACGGCACCCCCTTACACTGACC
This sequence comes from Triturus cristatus, assembly GCF_964204655.1. Lineage (NCBI taxonomy): Eukaryota > Metazoa > Chordata > Amphibia > Caudata > Salamandridae > Triturus > Triturus cristatus. Next base: position 353,263,835 of record NC_140594.1, read on the forward strand.
TGCTCCCTGCTGACGAGAGGCAACTACCTCGAAACACGTGTCCAGGGATGGCTAACGCAACACATACTGTTCTTTTTACACATCGTGGCTTAGGCGTACCCGCCGTCGCCACTACATTTCCCACAGTCCTTTGGGGCAACTTGCTGGTGTGACGAGCAGTGTGCGACCTACTTTTGCACAATTTATTACGGCTCCCTTGAGCCAACGGGCTGACGAGCCTTGGATCTGCACCTGCGCGCCATGAGAGGTACTTGACCTGTTTTTAATTACATTTTGGCAGTCCACACGGCACCCCCTTACACTGACCTGCTCCCTGCTGACGAGAGGCAACTACCTCGAAACACGTGGCCAGGGATGGCTAACGCAACACATACTGTTCTTTTTACACATCGTGGCATAGGCGTACCCGCCGTTGCCACTACATTTCCCACAGTCCTTTGGGGCAACTTGCTGGTGTGACGAGCAGTGTGCGACCTACTTTTGCACAATTTATTACGGCTCCCTTGAGCCAACGGGCTGACGAGCCTTGGATCTGCACCTGCGCGCCATGAGAGGTACTTGACCTGTTTTTAATTACATTTTGGCAGTCCACACGGCACCCCCTTACACTGACCTGCTCCCTGCTGACAAGAGGCAACTACCTCGAAACACGTGTCCAGGGATGGCTAACGCAACACATACTGTTCTTTTTACACATCGTGGCATAGGCGTACCCGCCGTCGCCACTACATTTCCCACAGTCCTTTGGGGCAACTTGCTGGTGTGACGAGCAGTGTGCGACCTACTTTTGCACAATTTATTACGGCTCCCTTGAGCCAACGGGCTGACGAGCCTTGGATCTGCACCTGCGCGCCATGAGAGGTACTTGACCTGTTTTTAATTACATTTTGGCAGTCCACACGGCACCCCCTTACACTGACCTGCTCCCTGCTGACGAGAGGCAACTACCTCGAAACACGTGTCCAGGGATGGCTAACGCAACACATACTGTTCTTTTTACACATCGTGGCATAGGCGTACCCGCCGTCGCCACTACATTTCCCACAGTCCTTTGGGGCAACTTGCTGGTGTGACGAGCAGTGTGCGACCTACTTTTGCACAATTTATTACGGCTCCCTTGAGCCAACGGGCTGACGAGCCTTGGATCTGCACCTGCGCGCCATGGGAGGTACTTGACCTGTTTTTAATTACATTTTGGCAGTCCACACGGCACCCCCTTACACTGACCTGCTCCCTGCTGACGAGAGGCAACTACCTCGAAACACGTGTCCTGGGATGGCTAACGCAACACATACTGTTCTTTTTACACATCGTGGCATAGGCGTACCCGCCGTCGCCACTACATTTCCCACAGTCCTTTGGGGCAACTTGCTGGTGTGACGAGCAGTGTGCGACCTACTTTTGCACAATTCATTCTGACCAGTATTAACCCAATTATTCCTCTATCTGAGAAAAGTGGATCATGGTATTAAAAACTTCTGTTGGGTACAGTGCTACAAAATGGCAGGACATTTAGTGGAATGCACTATGTAAAAACTCAAATTGTATACACCTTTCCTTTATTTTTCTGCCCTTTTCAGCAATGCTCTGCTTTTTTACTCTGTTGCACCAATGTCTGTAGCTCACTTGTCCTCACTGAACACATCCACATTTTTTATTACAACATCAACACAGTGCTGGAGTTGAGCCTATAGGTAGTGCAAGGTTCTCACAGAGGCTACTACAGGATCCTCAAAGTGTTAAGAATACTACCAATGGGGTTCTCTAGATTGAACAATGGTGCATTCTTGCAGTAAATATTTACATTGGTTTCTTTCTTTTGCTGTAGGACTCACCTTATATATAGGTCAAACTGCAGAGAAGGAGCAATCTCTCTAACAGGGGATTCCGTTACTTGCAGATTATGCTTATATCACTGATATTGAAGTAAGTGCCTGCAGATCGAGTATAGAGCTGTGTAGAAAGTCCCTACATATGTTGAGGGGCCTTCCTCAAACCGTAGCCTCTTTATTTTTCTTTTTTTCTTTCTATTTCTATTGTGGATGTCATGTTGGAGAGAAGTATGTTTTGGATAAAATGTAGTCTTATTAATTTGGGTCATAGCAATTTATATTGTCCACAGTGTTTATAATTAATGGAGGTACAGTAGGAGTCCCCATATTAAAGTAGGTTTTAGACTGAGCTGGGAAAATAATATTTATTGGTAAGTAGTAGGGGATAGGATATCAGATAAAAGATTAACTTTTCATGCTTTGATTTGCTATTGAAATAGAAACCTATCCATTTTTCATGATAGGTATATTGTATATTTTAAAAACCTACACATACTGTATGTTCCCATTTCTGTATATAAAATGGCATTTCATTTTACATTTATTCTGCAGGGTGAAGCTTTTTAACATAAGTAAAAATGGCTAACCATGACTGCGACATTGGAAGGAAATATGCCTCTGGTGCATTCAAGAGGAAAAGGAAGCGGAACAGATTGAAGAAGATAAAAGTCAGCGGGAAGCGGTACTTAAACTTATGAGAAGAGGGATGCACAATGCGAAGGAAAGTAACCCCAACACAGCAGCCTTCCAGTTCCAAAATCAGGAGCCAGAGAACCCTTTGGACCACCACCAAACATCAATTGCTGCTAGTGTACTCATTCAGTACGAAAATAAAGTGGTGACGAGCATTCTGGGTCAAGATCCTAAACACATCACTACTACCACGGCCAGTAGAGTCTCCAATTTCGAGGAACGTGATCAGGAACATCAGCAGCAAGTTACAGAAGGACCAGTAACACAGTTGCCAGAACAGGAATCAGAGGACCAGCAGCAAGAAAAAGGCAGTGATGCTACCAAGCTCCAAGGAGAGGTTAAAAGTAGGCCTGGGCGGTAAATTCCGTTCCGCTCGCGTAATTTGCAGAATTTGGGTAATTTCGCGTTCCGCGGAGAACGCGAAATTGCCCAAAAATCTGCGTTCCGCGACTTCGCGAAATGTTTTGCTTGTTCGCGTTCTCAAAATGCGTGTTCGCGAGATATTTCCCCCGAGAACGCAAACAGCGATTGCAAACAGGAAAAAAGCATAGTGAACCAGCACTTCCGCATGTTCGTGGAATTTCTGCGTGTTCGCGGAGATTTTTTACCGTTTCGCGGAGATTTGCGTAACGCGATTACGCAAATTCCGCCCACCCCTAGTTAAAAGGAACTCGGATGTGCAACAGCAAGTTAAGGTTACAATTAATATGCCATCTGAATATTACAATTGTGGCGTAAAGAACCAGTATGGCCAATGGCTGGACATTGTAAAAGAGACTGATAGCTATGAAACTACTAGCGAAACTGCTGAAAGGTTTTTCCACCACATTGATTATGACCCAGAGAAATGGCCTACTACTCAAGATGATGACATACGTTGCCACCTAGTAGAAAGAGGACCTACACAGGCTGGATGTTCAATCCTTCAATCCTACTTATTTCAAAGGGGAAATTAGTAATGGTCAGCAAATTAACCGTCAGTGGCTAGTGTAGGAGAGTAGGATCTGCTTCACATGGTTACCCCCACTTTTTGCTGCTGTAACACTGTTTTTCGACTTTAGTCTGCTGGGGCCCTGCTATTCAGGACCCCAGCCTAGCTTCTTCCTCTCTAAATTGATTCCATGTACCCCAGGTGCATCACAGATTGGATTCTGAGGTGTCCTTATAAGTCCCTAGTATATGGTATACTATGTACCCAGGGCATAGGTAGCCCAGAGGCCTACCAGGGGTTGACGCATGTATTATGCCACCCCTGGAAAGCCCTCCAAAATGACAACACTGTCTGCTGCTGCAGCCTGGGTTCACTATATCTCACCTATCACTGCACATAGAAAACTATCAGTCACCCCTATGGTAGGTGTTGGACTTGGCCCTTCTGGCAGGTTCACCCCTGAACTTTTTTCTTTTTATTGGTGACTTGGTGTGGTGATTTTTTGGTTTCTGCGCACTTTCCCTGTGTCCCAGAGGAAAGTGCGTGCGCATTCTGAGTGCATGTGGTGAGATAGGCCTGCCCTCCCATAGGAATGCATGGGGAATGTATGTGTCCCTACTAGTTCCTGATGCGTGGGGTGTGCAGGCCCGAGTTTGGTATGTGCGGACTCGTGTGATTGAATGCTGCGCGATGATGTGTGCGGCGTGCATGTACCTAGTGTGGAAGTGCCACTTCTAGAAGTGGGCACTTCGGTGTGCCGTGTAAAATGTGTGGCTTGTCTGGCGATTGGCTGGTGGAGGTCATGTGACGGGCTAGGGATTCCCCAGAGTCAGGATGAGTCACCCAGTGGTGAATGGGGAGATCAGCAGCTAGATGGGTGGGAGGAGTACACCTGGGTCCTGAATAGGGCAGGGTTTTCCCCACACAATGCTGGCTCCGCCCCCTGTGGTGCGACTGACGACTCTAGCCCTGCCAGTGAATAGAGTGAGGGGCTGAGCACATCAAGGGTGCTCCCCAACCAGCTGCGACTGGTTTTCCCCCTCACCCTGAACCAAGAACAAAGACTTTTACTGTATAAAAAGGGGCTGTGTCCCCTTACAATTTGTTCTCTGCCAGGATCTTACCTGAGGGGGCTGCTGCTGCTGGACCAGAGGACCGCCACTTGGACTACCTCCCTGCCTGGAGGCCCAGTGAGGTGGCTCTGGGTCCAACCTTGCCCCCCACCCCTGCCCTGCTGCATGCAGGGGAAAACTTTGCTGGACTTTATGCTTATTCTCCCCTAAGCGCTGGGAGCGCTTTATTTGGTTTCCTAAAGCGTCTGGGAGCTTTTATTGTCCTTTAGCGCTGAGAGCGCTTTCACTTTTTATCCTTAGCGCTAGGAGCGCTTTAATTCTGCAAGCCGGTGCCCACCCGGCATTTGCCCCGTTCTTTGACGATCCTGAAGTCCCCTGGCAGGTGCCCACCCTGCCAGGGACATTATTGTGGCGTTCGTTGGCGGGTGCCCACCCCGCTTATTTGTGTATATTGGCGTGACAACAAAAGCGGGTGCCCACCCCGCATTGTGGCGCTCGTTCGCGGGTGCCCACCCCGGTTGCCACCAAGTAGAATTCACCGCCGCGGCCGGGGAGAACCGGAAGTCAGGTCGCGTGTTGCCTGACGTGGGGCGGGACTTCCGCTTTTGAAAGGAAGCCCCGCGCCCACGGAGTCTCCCGGAAGCCGGCACAGAGAGGGGTGCGTCGATCCCCCAGCGGAGCTCTCGGGAAGGGAGAGAGCCCCGCTGCCCCAGAGAAAGCAGAGCGTTGCATGCTCTATCGTCGGCCCAGCAGAAGTGGACCTACAGGCGGGAGCCTACCCCTCCGTGAGGAGCCGTGAGAAGCCCGGAGACCCGACGAGCCGCCCGAGCTGGTGAGTGAGGGCTGGGGCGGGATACGCAGGCCGGCCGCTATCTCCCACATGCAAGCCTGCCCCACGTTGTGTGTAGTGGTCCTGAGGGCCCGTGGTGCCCAAGCTAACTGAGTGGTCCCGCACCCGACAGCGGGCCACTCCACCGGTGCCCCAGATTGTTCTCGAGCCCGAGTGAGGCTCCAACGACGGGGGCAGTATTTCGTAGAGTCCAGAGGGACTCCAACGGGCCACATTTGTCTCGAGCCTGTGAGGCTCCAACGCGGGGCACCTTGTTTTAAGAGCCTAGAAGGCTCCCACGTTTTGGGGGAATTATTCTTGTGGAACTTGCACGCTCCCCCGGGTGGCATTGTTATGCCCAGAGCCTAGGTGGCTCCATCCCTGCGCAGTGTTGTTCTCGAGCCCACGAGGCTCCAACGTGTGACATATATGTTTTGAAAGCACCTTTCAAAAGTTGCGCCCGGCTCATTCTCCCAGCTGCCCAGCACTTAGTGGGCAGCTGCAACGTTTAGGTTGTGCCCAGTGCTACTTGCGCTTTGGCTTGCGCAGTCTTGCCCTAACTCGGCTGGACATAGGGCGTCCTTGCCCCGACAAGGCCAGTTGGCCTAGGGACTACCACAGATAGTGGCTAATGTGAGTTTTTGCGCCATTGTTCCTTTCCTGCACCTCTGAATGTGTTTATGCGTCATGTGCTTTGCTTTACACCTCTGAATGTATTTTATGCATCCTGTGTTTATGTGCTTAGACTCCTACAGGTATTGTGATACTTAGGTGGTTGTTTTCTCCCTAGTACAGGTGGTACTAGTGAGGTCCTAGTTCCCTGCCCGATATTGTCCTGAGGTGGTTAGGGTTGCGTAGGTAGTACCTACTTGTTACCAGTAGTTACTGGTTGTGTGCTATATGTTCTATTTTTAGTGCTACAGTGATTGTATGTGCTATGTTCTAAAATATTATTCCTACGTTCTAAGTGCTATTTCTACAAAGTGCTAATTCCTGACAGTGGTCCATGTGGCCCTGTCCCCTGTATATATAATCCCTTGTAAATTCTGCCCGTGCCTGTTGGCACATTGTAAAGTGTGTGTTTTTATCTAATGTGTTGTGTATAATACAAAGGCTATTTTTATAGAATACCTTGTGTGGAGTTTCCTTTGTGGTGGGCCTTGGGTGTTGTTGCTGGGTGCGCGCGCAAACGCTTTACACATCACCTCAGGGATAAGCCTGTCTGCTCGTGCCAAGCTACCAAGGGGGTGAGCAGGGGTTATCTTTGGCGTGTAATTCCCCAGCCCTGACTAGAGTGGTGGTTTCTGTCTGGCTTTGGCGCAAGCCTCAGCCAACCAGAAATCGCCATTTCTAACATTGGTGATCAGCGGTGGGATTTGGACTTGCGTTTGCGCTGTACCGCAGCGGCAACTGGCCGCACTACAAAACTCTGCATTTAGATAAATCACATGGTATAGGGATTATTGTTCTAAGTTTGTTTTTAATTGTCATTTCTTTGGAAATGTGTTTTTGTGCACTGTGAGTTAGGTGTCCCTAGCTCGGGAGGGTAGATCATCCCCCTTAGTGCATTGTGTTTCTGGATTCACCAGAGGGTGGGATCCAGTGGTGGCAGCGTAATAGTGTCCTGTACATTTGTCCCCCGCCCTGCGCCCAGAGTTGGTACCTGTGTCACGTGGTGGTCAGGTTGAGGAATCAGGGGTGGTAGAAACTGCCTTACCAGTCCGAGGGGAGGGTTGTGTGTGGATGAATGGTGTGTGGCACTAGGCAAGTGAGTGTAAGTTCTCTGGGTTAGAGAGCTTGCTGAATCTTTTTCGTGAAGTGTGTACTCCTGTGTTAAACGCAGACCCCTAGGTTCCCTGTGTGATCTTTTCTCTAGAACGTCTGCCAGAATGGAGCCTGCTTTTGATCCCAGTGATCTAGTTTATTACAGTATGCAGGAGTTGGAAAGATTCTGTAGAGAGAGAAACATAGGGGTGAGAGAGTCAGACACTGTGTACGAACTGAGGAACCACATGATTGGATGGCAAGCAGGTGAATGGAAACGTGAGCGCAGTGAGGAAGAAAGGGCCCGGGCCTCACACCTGGAGGGTGGTGGGTCTGTGGGGCGCCCTGAAGATTCAGAAGGAGATGACAGTACCTGGACGCCAGTAGAGAGTGAGGACCCCGTAGGTAGGGAGTCCCTTGCTGGGTCCAGCGTAGGAGCTAGCGCCTCATCCCTTTCCCTGTCCCCTGAGCACAGTGGTAGTTTTCTGGATTCCCCAGTGAGGGTGGAGTCCAGTGGTGGCAGCGATATAAAGTGCAGTATAGAGAGTCCCAGTCCCAGTTCCCCGAGTATGGTACCTGTTTCCCAAGAGGAGGAGTATAGGTTGAAATTCAGGGGCAGTAGGAAACTGTCTCACCAGTCTTGGGAGGAGTTTTTGGAGGGATGTAATGAGGCACTGTCCGATTGGGTGGAGCAGTACTCGGAACATACGTATAACGGCCTGTATGATCTGGTTCTCAAAGAACACCTGCTCAGTTGTTGTGTGCCGGGGTTGCGCCAACACCTGTTGGGGTGTGGATTGTCTGAGCCATTTGAGCTTGCAGAAAAGGCAGACCATTGGGAAGGTGCTAGAGGTCCTCTAGTGTCATTAGTGAGTGATTCCAACAATAGTGGGCCAGAGATCCTCCAGCCCAGCGTGGTGGAGGAGGCCCAGTGTAGCCCAGCTAGGTCCCAGGATAGCGAGGAGGGTGTAGGGGCTCACTGCCTGGCTCAATGGAGCAGGAGTGAGTGGGTGACCGAGGGTCCCCAGATGCCCGAAACCCTGCCTCAGGACTTGGATGGTTTCATGAGGGAACACCAAGTTGGGGACCTAGGCTGTCCTGTTAGTCCACTTGAGGAAGATCTCTTAGTGAGTAGAGGACCTGGAGCGCCTGTAAACAGGGCTCCTGTGGTTCTGGAGTCTGGCAGTACCGCTCCGGTAGGGAGGGTACAGGAGTCCAGCGTGAGTGATTGGGGGATGAGTTCCCCAGTGGAAGAGCCGGTGGGTCAGGGACTTCCCAGTTGGGCTAGGATCCCGTGTGGTGACCAGGGTGACACCACTTCTGTTCTGGGGGATCTCCGCGCACTGTCAGGTGGACAGGGGACGGGAGATCAGCGCCAGACAGACAGTCGCTCGACATATGTGTCATTTGATAGCCTCAGGGGGATGGAGTGTAAGTCCCCAAAAGTCCTGGAGTGCCAGGCAATTATTCCACCAAGGGTTCTAGGCCGGAGGTTGGAAGGCCAGGTTCGGGATCAGCCTGACCTGAAGGGTGGGACGTCTGTAATCAGCGTCCCGACCGGTTCTTCTTCCAGAGGTACCGCCCCAGTTGGTAGGGAGCAGGGCTCTGGAAGGGGGTGCAGATGGTGGGAGAGCCCACCTCTGGCCCCGGTACAACCTGAGGGGTTAAACCCTGGGTTGGAATGGCGTTCTAGGTGTACCCCTCGCCGGAGGAGGAGGAACCCTAGGAGAAGAGGTGGGGGGAGGAGAGCCTTCCCTGAGACTCCTGGTCCGCCTGAGGGTGTAGACCCTAGGCTGGGGAACCAGTGGCAGTCTAGTCCTGTCTTGCAGAGAGGAAGAGTGGAGAATGGCCGCTATGTGCCAGGGGTTACTACCCCCCACTCTGTGGTTAGGCAAGGACCGGTGGCACCTGGGTGGCCTAGGGCCTGGTCCTGGCCGCGGACAGCTTGGGAGTACCAGTGGGGTAGCCCAGTTGGTCCAGACAGTGGTGTTAGAAAGAATTCCATGGGTTCACCGTGGCGTAGAACCGGAGGGTGTCCCTGCAGTTGCGGGCCCGCGTCCGTGTTCTATCGCCCCAAGCAGGGAAGTCCATCACGGTGGTGATTGGGCTGCCCTGCGTTTTGGCTGGAAGGGGGTTGTGTTGGACTTGGCCCTTCTGGCAGGTTCACCCCTGAACTTTTTGCTTTTTATTGGTGACTTGGTGTGGTGATTTTTTGGTTTCTGCGCACTTTCCCTGTGTCCCAGAGGAAAGTGCGTGCGCATTCTGAGTGCATGTGGTGAGATAGGCCTGCCCTCCCATAGGAATGCATGGGGAATGTATGTGTCCCTAGTAGTTCCTGATGCGTGGGGTGTGCAGGCCCGAGTTTGGTATGTGCAGACTCGTGTGATTGAATGCTGCGCGATGATGTGTGCGGCGTGCATGTACCTAGTGTGGAAGTGCCACTTCTAGAAGTGGGCACTTCGGTGTGCCATGTAAAATGTGTGGCTTGTCTGGCGATTGCCTGTTGGAGGTCATGTGACGGGCTAGGGATTCCCCAGAGTCAGGATGAGTCACCCAGTGGTGAATGGGGAGATCAGCAGCTAGATGGGTGGGAGGAGTACACCTGGGTCCTGAATAGGGCAGGGTTTTCCCCACACAATGCTGGCTCCGCCCCCTGTGGTGCGACTGACGACCCTAGCCCTGCCAGTGAATAGAGTGAGGGGCTGAGCACATCAAGGGTGCTCCCCAACCAGCTGCGACTGGTTTTCCCCCTCACCCTGAACCAAGAACAAAGACTTTTACTGTATAAAAAGGGGCTGTGTCCCCTTACAATTTGTTCTCTGCCAGGATCTTACCTGAGGGGGCTGCTGCTGCTGGACCAGAGGACCGCCACTTGGACTACCTCCCTGCCTGGAGGCCCAGTGAGCTGGCTCTGGGTCCAACCTTGCCCCCCACCCCTGCCCTGCTGCATGCAGGGGAAGACTTTGCTGGACTTTATGCTTATTCTCCCCTAAGCGCTGGGAGCGCTTTATTTGGTTTCCTAAAGCGTCTGGGAGCTTTTATTGTCCTTTAGCGCTGAGAGCGCTTTCACTTTTTATCCTTAGCGCTAGGAACGCTTTAATTCTGCAAGCCGGTGCCCACCCGGCATTTGCCCCGTTCTTTGACGATCCTGAAGTCCCCTGGCAGGTGCCCACCCTGCCAGGGACATTATTGTGGCGTTCGTTGGCGGGTGCCCACCCCGCTTATTTGCGTATATTGGCGTGACAACAAAAGCGGGTGCCCACCCCGCATTGTGGCGCTCGTTCGCGGGTGCCCACCCCGCTTGCCACCAAGTAGAATTCACCGCCGCGGCCGGGGAGAACTGGAAGTCAGGTCGCGTGTTGCCTGACGTGGGGCGGGACTTCCGCTTTTGAAAGGAAGCCCCGCGCCCACGGAGTCTCCCGGAAGCCGGCACAGAGAGGGGTGCGTCGATCCCCCAGCAGAGCTCTCGGGAAGGGAGAGAGCCCCGCTGCCCCAGAGAAAGCAGAGCGTTGCATGCTCTATCGTCGGCCCAGCAGAAGTGGACCTACAGGCGGGAGCCTACCCCGCCGTGAGGAGCCGTGAGAAGCCCGGAGACCCGACGAGCTGCCCGAGCTGGTGAGTGAGGGCTGGGGCGGGATACGCAGGCCGGCCGCTATCTCCCACATGCAAGCCTGCCCCACATTGTGTGTAGTGGTCCTGAGGGCCCGTGGTGCCCAAGCTAACTGAGTGGTCCTGCACCCGACAGCGGGCCACTCCACCGGTGCCCCAGATTGTTCTCGAGCCCGAGTGAGGCTCCAACGACGGGGGCAGTATTTCGTAGAGTCCAGAGGGACTCCAACGGGTCACATTTGTCTCGAGCCTGTGAGGCTCCAACGCGGGGCACCTTGTTTTAAGAGCCTAGAAGGCTCCCACGTTTTGGGGGAATTATTCTTGTGGAACTTGCACGCTCCCCCGGGTGGCATTGTTATGCCCAGAGCCTAGGTGGCTCCATCCCTGCGCAGTGTTGTTCTCGAGCCCACGAGGCTCCAACGTGTGACATATGTTTTGAAAGCACCTTTCAAAAGTGGCGCCCCGGCTCATTCTCCCAGCTGCCCAGCACTTAGTGGGCAGCTGCAACGTTTAGGTTGTGCCCAGTGCTACTTGCGCTTTGGCTTGCGCAGTCTTGCCCTAACTCGGCTGGACATAGGGCGTCCTTGCCCCGACAAGGCCAGTTGGCCTAGGGACTACCACAGATAGTGGCTAATGTGAGTTTTTGCGCCATTGTTCCTTTCCTGCACCTCTGAATGTGTTTATGCGTCATGTGCTTTGCTTTACACCTCTGAATGTATTTTATGCATCCTGTGTTTATGTGCTTAGACCCCTACAGGTATTGTGATACTTAGGTGGTTGTTTTCTCCCTAGTACAGGTGGTACTAGTGAGGTCCTAGTTCCCTGCGCGATATTGTCCTGAGGTGGTTAGGGTTGCGTGGGTAGTACCTACTTGTTACCAGTAGTTACTGGTTGTGTGCTATATGTTCTATTTTTAGTGCTACAGTGATTGTATGTGCTATGTTCTAAAATATTATTCCTACGTTCTAAGTGCTATTTCTACAAAGTGCTAATTCCTGACAGTGGTCCATGTGGCCCTGTCCCCTGTATATATAATCCCTTGTAAATTCTGCCCGTGCCTGTTGGCACATTGTAAAGTGTGTGTTTTTATCTAATGTGTTGTGTATAATACAAAGGCTATTTTTATAGAATACCTTGTGTGGAGTTTCCTTTGTGGTGTTGTTGCTGGGTGCGCGCGCAAACGCTTTACACATCGCCTCAGGGATAAGCCTGTCTGCTCGTGCCAAGCTACCAAGGGGGTGAGCAGGGGTTATCTTTGGCGTGTAACTCCCCAGCCCTGACTAGAGTGGTGTTTTCTGTCTGGCTTTGGCGCAAGCCTCAGCCAACCAGAAATCACCATTTCTAACAGTAGGCCTTATCAATCCTGAAGGCAGGGTGCTTGGTTATATGTGAGAGGATGCCCAGGCATGAGCTGAGCCCCTCGGCAGCCTTCGGAATCCATCCTCCGGTGTTGCCAGTAGTGCAATACTCTTAAGTGCATTATAACTAAAACGGTTAATGCTAACTTTGGACTGGCTGCACGGAAACATGTCGTGTTTGGTGTCAAACACCTTGGAATCATACCCCCACATCAATAACTGGTGTGAGAATATCACCCCACCCTTCTAGAGGGAGAGACATGACAGCACCGGTATACCCGGTACCAACTTAAAAGTGCCCTGGCATCACAAAATGGATGCTGCAGCCACAGACAGGGGTCTGGCCTCCTGCTGCTGACCAAAACTCAAGCAGGGGAGGCCTGGATGATAGGTTTCTTGTCACAGGGAGGTGTAACCACCTCCCAGACAGGCTGATATGTATTGGGGCTGGGTGGGAGCACTCTCAGAGTGCTTTGAAGTCCTGCACTGGGGGCGCATTTGGTGTCCCTGTGCATAGTCCAGCTCAAACCAGTTCAGGGGCTTCCAGCCCCTGCTCTGGCACGAAACTGGACAATAGGTGGGTCCCCAGAGTTAGTCCAGTCTCTTCCTAAGGTATAAGTGAGGAACCCCTGGCAACAGGACTATAGATATCCCTGGAGGAAACTCTGCAACTGAATCCTGGAACTTCAACACTCTACTCAAGACTAGAGGACTGAAGAAATCTCCCTTGGCACCAACAAAGCATTTTCCGGTCTTCATCTCCGAAGCTCCCGACGGACTCCAAAGTATCGGTAGCCCAGGAAGAGGATTTCCAGACTTCTCAGAGGCCGACACCATTTGACAACTATGCACCCGGCTTCCCTCGGTGAGGTAACTCGAGTACTCGAGTACTCCCGTGGGTGTTGACCCTAGAACTTCCTAAGTCCAAAAGGGTTTGGTCCTAGCTCATCTCTAAGTGTCCTAATCTTTAAAAATCTAACCGTGACTTTCCCATTAGAAGTTAATGGGAGCTTGCGGCTGTGTTCTCACACTGCACACGGCCCCCGTGGGTCCCCTGTGTCAATACCTTGGGTGGTTCCTTGGGGTCCCAGTGATTCTACAGGCTCTAGGCTTTGCGTCTAGTTAAGTTGTGGTTCTTATACCACTATTTTGTATATGGTTTGGCTCGCCCCTAGGGGCTGACGTGTATTTGTGCTTTTTTACTGTAATATTTGATGAGTAACTTAAGTGTTTGGACCTCTAGCCTCATAAAGAGACTAGTGGGGTGTGTTTAGAAATAAATACATATATTTTATGTATATATATACCTGGTGTGGTTCCCTTTCATTTGGTCATTCAAGAGATTATAGACTGGTAAAACAAGCTGCTTTACATTCCTTCAAGACTTAGGCTGAAGGCTGCTCTCCATAGCTACCATTAGGATAGCTTTCAATAAAGGTTGTCTTTAACCTATCATCAATAAGGGGTTGTTTGGACTGGTGCAAGGTGCCCACTATAATTGGTGGACAGCATATACCAGGCCAACTTCTCACAGCTAGTGTAGTCGATGAACAAAAATGCAGTATTTTGTTTCTGCTGCAAATTGTTTACCACTTCTTTCACTAACACTCAGCTTGTGCCAATCAGACAAACCGCTGCGCACCATCTTGGACAGCATTTATCTGAACATGAAAATTCTCAGGAGCACCTAAAAAATATTAGGGAGTGGAAGGAGCTTGAACTTCGACTGCGGAAGGAATGCACTATTGATAAGCAAAACCTTGTTCAAATCCAGCAGGAGAAGATGCATTGGCGAAATGTCTTGGAGAGGCTCCTAGCAATTACACAGTACCTAGCAGATCATAACTTGGCATTCCGCGGCAGTGTTGACCAGCTGAACCAACCCCACAATGGCAACTTATTAGGGTTTGTACAACTTTTAGGCAAATTTGAGTCGGTTATGATGAAACATGTTCGCAGAATTACCACAAAGGAGATTCATACACATTATCTTGGCAAACATAATCAGAATGAATTGATCGACCTGATGTCCGGGATGGTTCTCAAAGAAAGCCAAATATTACTCAGTGCTCCTTCACTGTACTCCTGATTTGCGTCATCCCGAACAGATGACATTTATTGTGAGATTTGTCAGTTCTACAAATGGATGTGTGACTATTAAGGAACCTTTTATTGGATTCATTCCCCTGGAAGAGCAAACTGGACTGGCTCTTACTGATGCATTGTTGCACAAGCTGGAGGCACTAAAACTTCCCCTTCCTGATTGTCGTGGGCAAGGTTATGACAATGGTGCAAATATGCATGGACAATACAGTGGTGTGCAAGCTAGAATCTTAAAAGAGAACAGACAGGCTTTTTTTTTACTCCGTGCGCCTGTCACAATTGGAACCTGGGCTTGGGAGATGCTGCAGCTTCATCTACATATGCTGCCAACGTCTTTGGTATTATTCAACGACTTTACTCATTGTTCTCTGCATCAACAAAAAGGTGGAATGTATTAACCGAAGCAGCAGTGACCCTTTCCCTCAAAAGCCTCTCTGATACTCGGTGAGAATGCCGTCTATAAAGTGTCAAAGCGGTCCGATTTCAGATGAGTTTAATACATGAAGCACTTCTGCAGGTGTCTGAAATGGATAAAGATGTGAAAACCAGAAGTGAGGCAACATCACTAGCATCAGAGCTTGAATCATATGAATTCCTCCTATGTTTGGTCATATGGTATGATATTTTAATGAGAATCAACTCAGTCAGTAAACTGATGCAGTGTGAGAACATGCAGCTTGATGTAGCTGTAAAAACACGTTCAGGAACTACTTGCATTCTTGACAAAGTATCACCATGCAGGATTTACAGCTGCATTGATATCAGCAAACGAACTTGCAAATGAATTGGAAATTCAAAAATAATTCAAATGTGATCGAAGAATATCAAAGAAAAAGAAAATGTTTGGATATGAGGGAGCGGACATGGCAATAACAGACCCAAAAAAGCAATTTCGCATCAAGTTTTTTAATGCTCTTGTTGATACAGAAATTGTGTGCATTGACAGACGATTTGAGCTGCTGAAAAATCACCACAAGCAATTTGGATTTTTTTATGATATTTTCAGCTTAAAAGATATGAAAAGTGGAGAACTACAAAAGCACTGCAATGAACTGCATCATCTTCTGTCAGACAGCTCAGATGATGGTGCTATAGCTTCTGACATATATGCGATTGAATTGTTTCAGCAGATTTCCTTTCTTGCTCAAGCCCTTCCTGAAAAACTAAATATGTTAGAAGCTCTTCAGTATATTTATATTAACAGATTCAAAGACATCTATCCAAATTGTGTGCTTGCCCTAAGAATTCTGCTTACAATTCCAGTGACAGTAGCATCTGCCGAATGCAGTTTCTCACGCCTCAAATTGATAAAGACTTATTTACGCTCAACGATGTCCCAGGAACGACTATCAGGATTGGCCCTTCTTTTAATTGAAGGAGATATTGTTGCAACATTGGACTACAATGAAATGATTGATGCCTTTAGCAGCAGAAAGGCTAGGAAGATCACATTCTAGCCTGTAGTGCTACACACAAGATATTGATTTGTCACAACAAATTTCTTTATTCAATGTTGCCCTGTCAGAAAGTACTTATTGGGCTCTTTACTGTGTTGTTTTTCAGAGTTCAACTTATGTTTCCTGTGTTGTTCCTCCTTCAGATTCAGCTGTGAAATGTATGCAGATGTTTTCTTGACACTCTGGTTCCTTTGAAATTTGGGGGTATATCCTGATCGACACCAACTAATCATTGAAGGAGCCAGTAAGTGTTACACTCATTTTGTTACCTTGTGTTATTTCTCTGTTATGAATGTACTTCCTGATAACCTGTTATATGTACATGTTTGTCTTATGATGTAGGCGAAACAGGCAGATGCGACCAGTGACCTCCAGATGCGTACAGGACATAATATGAAGATGGAAATTTCTTTTTACATGATTTATGACTAAAGAAACAGAAAAATGAAAATTGGCCTTTCTTAAATGTGCAAATTAACATGTAACATGTTTAGCCTGATTTCCTTTTTGTAGTAAGCATCCATTTCTTTCGTATTTTCATTGTCAAGTTAAGGTAGGCCTTATTTATTTTTTATTTCTCTGCATTGCTTTATTTTAGCCATTTAATGTGTTTTAACAGAATGTGGCATGGTGCAGTGTTAAATAAATAATTCCTAAAGCCTTAGAAAACATGTAGCCGTAGAAAACATGTCATCCTTGTAGAATGTGCTGATTCAGATAAATGTCTTCTTTCCTTTCTAAGCTTCATGTTCACTTCGCTTTTGGATAGATTTTAGCTGTCCCTTGTTCTTAATGATGAATAACCAACAGTATATTAAAACAATAAGTGTATAACGAGAATGTGGAACCTATAATGCATATCCGTAGAAGTTGCAACTAGAATGTATCTGCTTTAGACCAGTTCCTTGTCAGGCAGTGAAGTTCTGAGTAGCTAATAGAGTAAGCTACAGGGTTCTCGAGAAAACACGATGTGAAAACTAACGTACACAGGCAATTGCAACTTAGTATGCAGCTTGAAGATAATATTAGCTGTTCTCATATGTCACTGTGGGAATCGAGAAGGATGAGACACACCATTGGACGATCTTTAATCACTAGTTGAAGATGACATAGCACCAAAGAAGATGGATACATACGTTTTTGTGTTCCTAGTTACAGAACACTTCACTTGCACTTTGTTGTATTTCAAAGGAAATCCAGACTCCACAGCAGGTAAGTCCAAGTACCTTTATTCTGATCATCCACTCTCCATCTCACAGAACTAGTACTCCAACATTCTAACATGAACTTCCATGGAGGGAACCAAGTGCTAGGAAAGAAGGGGGGGTGGAAAGAACCATTACAGGACTCATACATTACAGTAAGATTACAACACATCTCCCTATGTAGGGGAACATTACCAGACACATTAGTTTCAAGATATGTTCACAATTCTATCCTTACTCCATGTCTGACCATTTTCCAGGCGGACTACATTCCTGCCTGTCTTATCCACATGAATGGGAGCACCATACTTACTCGACCCTGGTTGCACATGAGTGGGTTTCTTGACAACCACAGGAGTGTCTGTTTTAAAGTCTACATTTTTGACACCATGTTTGACATCATACCATAACTTGTATTTCTGTTGATGACAATCTACTTTCTCTTTGCTCTGGTTTAGATCAGGCAATACACTCTTCCCACCTCCCAACCATCTAGGATTCATTTTAGTACTAGGCTCCCTCCCTCTCAGGAACACGAAAGGAGAAAGTCCCATAACAACATTGGGAGTGGTGTGGTATGCCCACAAACATTCTCTTAGGGAGTCTTCAACATTGAACCCATTTGTGATGGCTAGTTGAATGTGTTCCTTCACCATACGATTCACCCTTTCACCTAAGCCACTGGCTTTCGGACAATAGAGTGCAGTCTTTTCATGCCTTATGTTAAGTTCTTCCAAGAATTCTCTCATTGTCTCAGAAACAAACTGTACCCCATTGTCTGTTACCAGTGTAGACGGAATACCTTCATAGACAAAAATTTTCTTCAAAAAAGAGATGAGATTGCTCGTTGTGGTAGATGATGTACATTTGAAAATGACCCAATGGGAGGTGTAATCCACAAGAACGAACATGAACCTCTTCTGCGGACCCAGCATTTCCATGGGACCAATGATACCCATAGCCAATTTAGTCCATGGAATCATCGGAACATTGACCGGGGCCAAGGGAGTTTTGTGGGACATTTTACTCTTATCACTTTTAGCACAACTGACACATTCCTTAACTTTTAACTCGATCATGGAATCCATTTTAGGAAACCAAAAGCAGCTTCTAACCTTGTTTTTAGTGAGACTCCTGCCCAAATGCCCTTCATGGGCAAGATCAATTATTTTTTTCCTCAGACCCATGGGCAGAATGATTTTATCACCACGCTGTATACGACCAGACATGTGGAAAAGTTCTAGTCTCACTTCCCAAAAGTCTCAAATTATGTCGGGGACTTCCGAAATCTTTTCTGGCCATCCTTTAATGATGATTTCTTTTAGTGTCTCCATGGCTTTATCTTCTTTCATTCCCTTATCCCATTCATCATTTGTTAGTGAAGCTAGATGCATGGAAAAAATGGGGACATCTAACGATTCCTCGCTATGGTTGCCTTTGAGGGGTGATCTGGATAAATAGTCACATTTTCTGGACCTGGTAAATACTCTACTTTAAAGCAGTAATTTTCCAGACCTAGGACCCATTTACTTATCCAGGGAGACATATTTTGAGCATGTTTAGGTGAAAACATGAAAGTTAATGGTTTGTGGTCCGTGTGTATAACAAATTTTGTGCCCCACAGGAAAAATTTTAAATGGTGCACAGCCCAAAAGCATGCCAACGCCTCTCTTTCAATAACTGAGTAGTTGCGTTCTGATGAGCTAAGGGTCCGGGATGCAAATGGTATGACAATTTCTTCCCCATCCCCTTTCTGGGAAAGCATAGCTCCTAACCCTTTGCTTGATGCATTCGTAGTTAATACAGTTTTTCTCTTTGGATCAAAAGTACCAAGGGCTGGAGAATCCAAAATACGATGTTTTATCGTCTCAACGATTTCACTGTGTCTTTTTTCCCATTCAAACACTGTGTTTTTCTTGAGAAGCTCACGTAAACCATCACATAGATCAGCAAAATTCCTTACAAATTGTGATATATATTCCACTAATCCCAGGAAAGAATTCAGTTTCCTCTTTGTTCGATGGGTGCGGAGCATCCTTGACTGCTTGGATTAAGCTGTACTTGGGCCTAAAACCTTCCTTGGATATGGTATGTCCCAAATAGTCAACTGATGTGACTTTAATCTTGCATTTATCAAGTTGAACTGTTAACCCTGCATCTGAGAGTTTGTGACACACTGTGTTGAGGGTAACATCATGTTCTTCCTCCGTCGCCCCATACATAAGTATGTCGTCCTGGAAAAAGAGGGTATTTTTGACACCCTTGAGGACATGTTGCATTATTTTTTGAAAGATGGAGCCGCTGAGGTGAGGCCAAACGGCATTCTTATAAACATATAGGCCCCAAAAGGTGAAGTAAATGCCGTCAAAGGTCTTGACTCAGGATGTAGTTCAACCTGATGATAGGCCATGGATAAATCAATGACTGAAAAAAAACATGCCTTCCCCATGGTGCTTAACATCTCATTTATATTAGGGAGAGGAAACCTCTCTACCCAAATGTTTTCGTTTAATGAGCGGATGTCCACACAAAGACGAATACCTTGTCCATTCCCCTTAGATTCAAGAACTAAAGGTGTGAGCCATTCTGTAGCTTCAATGGGTTGAATGACCCCTATTTCACATAACTTTTCCAACTCCACTTTGAGCGTTTCTCTAAGGCTGAGAGGTACCGGCCATGTTTTGTGCACCTTGCCTGACTTTGATTTTGTGTTGAAAATATCGTAACTTACCCAGTTTCTCAGTGAAAAGGTTCGGAAATGCATCCTGCAGGTGCTTGTTACTGTTAGGAATATCAACTAGAATGACCTGGTTCTTATCATTGGGATCCAAAATGATCCCCAGTTCTTTCTGGCGTTGCCATCCTAGAAGATTAGCCCCACACTCTACTATGTACACTTTGCCCACCGTGGATCTTCCTTTAAAGTCTATGTGACTGCTTACCATGCCAACGATAGGAATGGGATCTCTCGTGTAACCCTCTGGTGAAATATCAGGGGTACTTAACATCATTTTACAACACCCTAGAGACTCCTCAAAGTCTTTGATATTTATCAACGTGAATGGTGAACATGAATCAGCATAAACTTCCAACGGTTTACTATCAAATAAGACAACACACTTGGGATAATTATATTTGGAACATGCATCACTATCTTTCACTTGAAACACAAATCTAGCCTGTGGTTCTTCCTGAGTATTGATCACATTGACAGTATTACTCACGCCATCTCTACACACCCTTGCTAGGTGCCCTCTCCTATTAAATTTTTTACATAAGACACTACGCGCTGTACACAAAGGGTTGTTTGCGAGATGGTTGCTGCTACCGCATCTAAAACATTTTAACCCATGCCCCTCTTTGGTAGGTTTGGAGGTTGTTACATCTTTATTGCCCCACTTGTCAGATATTTTCTGTACCTCATTGTTATTGGCTTCTACTTGTACTGAGGCCACTACTTCTTCTTTAACCTTCATTTCCTTTACACACTTCGCAGTATGTTCAATTGATTGTAAATGTAGTAGACTTGTAAAGCGCACAGCTGACCCAGCAACAGGGCGTCCCGGCACTGTAGACCGCTGGGGAACCCATCCTGGCCCTCCCTGTGAGATGGTCCCTTTCTGGGTATCTCCAAGGGGAAACCAGGCATCCCCGGCGTCTGTGGGGGGCCGTTGTAGAGATGAGGCAAGCTTAATGCTCAGAGTTGCCGAGTGTGTTCCTGGTTAGAGTAGGTACCAAGGCGAGAATTATCGAGTCTGTTTTGACCCTGGTCCACGACCCTGCCACGTCGGGAATTGAACCCTGGTCCCTGGCCGATTCTCTGCTTACGGGTCTGCCGCCTCTAACCAGTGAGCCACACCTTTCTTGTGCAATCGAAATAGCCTCTCTAAGAGTAGGGTTTTTCGCAAGTAGTTTTTCTTGAACCCTGCTGTTGTTCGTGCATCTGACAAGTTGATCTCGAATGAGCGAGTCATTTAGATCCCCAAATTCACATAACTGAGTGAGTCCTCTTAAGTCTGCAATATAGTTATTAATAGATTCATTCTTCCCTTGCACTCTGCTAAAGAATTTATGTCGTTCCAGAACCACATTTACCTTGTCTCCAAAGTGTGTCTCTAATTTTATAAGAGTAACATCATATACATCATAATCATCTTCATTATCCACTTCAGGTTCAGGTAGGGTTTCGTAAACCTTACATCCATGCACACCCAAGTTATGCAGCAATATATTTTGTTTCCGCAATGCTTTAGAATTTCTCACCCCCCATAGCGATCAGGTATGATTCAAATAATTTTGGCCAATCTTTCCAGTGAATCTCTGGATCACCACACTCATTCAGAAAGGACGGTGGTTGGCTAATACCTGGAGTGCCCATGATAAGAAGCGAAATGCACAATGTACAGTAAGTTTGAATTAGCTGCTGTAGAGAAAGCACGACAGGGATTTATAGAATTGTCACTGGATAGACAAATGAGAGCCAAAGAATTTAGGTGACCCAAAACTTTAGTAATATTGACTGGACCCCACGCACATTTTAGGGAGAATTCCAGCCGGCTGGAAGCATGTGAACTTGCTAAAAGTTATGTATAAAAAAGAAAAGGAAGCCCCAGCAGTACAGGACCCCCAAAAGAAGATGTATAAGCCTTACTTGTTGGAAGACATCCACAAACGTTAAATCCCCAGTGGCAGTGAGGCACAGGGAAGCAGAGTTCACCCTGACGGCCTACTGCACCAGGAGCACTGAAACGCAGTAATGCCAAGCTGAAACATCTAGTGCAAGGATTGACTGGGCAGGCACGGCCTGCAAGCGTTGAAGTGCCGAAGTTCCGATCCAGGAGAAATCACATATGAGGAGAAGACATGAAACGGATGGCCCACAAGCGGTTGGAGCGCCGGGCCTCCGACGGCTGGAAGGAAGAACTTCTGAGGTGAATCCTGGGGAAGACCGGCCCTCTAGTAGTTGGAGCGCCAGTTCTGAGGTGAATCCTGGAGCAGAACGGCCCTCTGGCAGTTGGATCGCCGGACCCCCAGCGGCAGTAAAGCAGATAGAGCGGGCACCGGTTAAGCCCCAACCTCGGGCCAAGAACCTCTCCGCTTGGAAAGGTAAGGGATGGCCCATTTGTGATGCAGGAACTAGGCTGATCCAAGAAAGCCAACACGATGATGCCAGTTGAGCCCACGCCCGGGCTGAGGAATGCTCCGATATAAAGATGACGGGACGGGCACTTGCAGCGCAGGGTCAGCCGGGTGTGCAAGGATGCACTGCAGCAAGGAATCCACCTAGTCTGTCACCAGGCTAATCACGAACCTCACGGCTAAATGGCACGAAGAAGCCAAGGACACTGGACATCCTGGAAAACCTTGAAGAGAACAGAGTATCCGTGGCTTGACAGCACACAATCACACCCGTTATTGTTCAGCAGGACCTCACAAACAGTCATGGAAAACAATTGAAGACATGGATGAAATGTCCTACTTTCGCTGAACTATCACAATTGCCAAAGGAGGAATTATGAGACCCCACACCCCACTTGAAACAGCACTCCAGATGTCCCAGCATGGGGTGTCTCACGGAACGCCCAGTTCAAGGAGAGAGTAAACAAAGGGGAGATGATCTGCTGCCCCCTTCGCAGCTCGTCGCCAGTGTTGTATTTCAAAGGAAATCCAGACTCCACAGCAGGTAAGTCCAAGTACCTTTATTCTGATCATCCACTCTCCATCTCACAGAACTAGTACTCCGACATTCTAACATGAACTCCCATGGAGGGAACCAAGCGCTAGGAAAGAAGGGGGGGGGCGGAACGAACCATTACAGGACTCATACATTACAGTAAGATTACAACACACTTCCATAAGCCTTTTCTCAGAAATGCGCTGAGGCCTTTATGCTGATCAGACTGGGCCAGGCTAATACCTCTGTGACAATCCTTTTGCCTTTTGCACTGTGAGCTACTGCCGATGTTGTTTTCGAAATTTCTCTTTAATTCTACAGCAATTCCTGTGACTAACCTCTCACTGAGAGAAGACTCAGACTAGTTTTCCAAAACTACTCATCATGAGAAGTTCACTTAAAGCTAAATGCTCTTTCTAATGCGCCTTAAAATTCTCTCTTTTCTAAAAGATTCCTCATGGGTTCTGATAGGTTAGGATCCATTAGAGTAGAGTAGGGATTTAGGTAAATTTCCTTTATGGAACACGCTGAAATATTTTTCTGTTTATTGCTTACCTTTATTTTTCTTAATTCTTCTGTAAAGTAATTCTATTAATCTGAACCTGAATAATGAGATTACAACTCAAACCACTAAACTTAAAAACATGAATAAAGCTTTTAAACTCTCATGAATGATTTAACATAATAAGTAGTGTTGGAATTTGATTGTGATCGATGCTCCACTCTAAAACAGTGGCAAAGATCCAGTCGACCTGAAGAAGAACAAGACACAAAATTGGAGACTGCTGTTGTCAAGGGTTGAGCTGTTTTATTAAATTACTAATGCACCTGCAGTTTCTAGTAGAAAGTTGAAGTCCTGGCAAGGTGCTACGAGAAGACGCTTGCTGTTTTGAAGGTGTGAGTATCAATAGGGAGAATGTTCTGTTTGCAGTAGTTGTGTTTGGGATAGATTGCGATATTGCGAGTATGAATAAGTGAGTAGAAAAATAAGTATTAAGAAGTCGATGAATATAAGAGATTGAAATAGTCAGAAGACCCTGGGGTATACATACATTAAATTGTATAAGAAGACTTGTGTGCAGGATTTGAGGTGTAGAGTGTGAGGTAACATCCCCTTTTCCAGTGAAATAGAAAAACTAAGCATTGTTGTGATTGATTAACATTGATCGGTGTTGGTGGAACCTAATTGTGCAAACGGGTGAAGCTGCATTGGTTTGGGTGGTTTCACACTGGTCGAGATTTCACTTGCGGTTGTGACAAATATCCTTGAATGATTTAAATACTATTATTTCCTTAGTAAAGAGCAAACAAGAAGAAGTTTAGAAGTTATTGTTGAAGTTGTGTGAATGCGGGGAAAATTGTAAAGGAGGGTGAACTGCTGCGAGTAAGTGATATGTCATATTGTGTTTGCACTGTGATTGGTCGGTTGGTATGTTTTTACACAGGAATTGGTTGGTGACATTAGAAGTATCGCGCTGGGATTGGATTGTTAAAATTGAATAACATTTTGGGATTTGTCTGGAAAAAATTGGGCAAATTATTAGCTAAAATTGGATTGGTTTGATGAGAAATTGATCTGTACCGATCACAGCAATAATACTGGGATTTGAAATTTCTTGTCCATTGCATTGCAAACATGAACTGTTTTTAATCTAGTCAGATGGGATGTTACTATTCCAGTATGAATGGGAGAAGAGGCACCTCCTGAGGGTATGCCTGTTAATATTATGACAATGAAGCATGGGTTCCACTCTTGTTCATGGCTACGACAGAGGATTAGAATCACTTAGAAAGAGGGTGCTTTGAGTTATCCTAGATATGGGACATTTAATAAAAGGATTCTTGACAATTTGAAGGGACCCGAGTTTAGCTCAAATTGAAAGACCTATACAGATACTCTAAATTGCCCCACCAGCTCTGGGTCGACCACAGGTTGCAGCACCAACAGAGACTGGTACAACTGGAACACATACTATAGCTCAGCTAACACCTGTAAATGCTCCGATAATACCCAGAGTAAGGGCAACTGCTCCCCCCAATGTGGATTTAATGTGAGAAGCTGCTCAAGTTGTGGGAGGTGTTCCTGCCACAGGATTTGTTCTGACTTCACAAAATTCTCAGATTGTCGTGAGGTGACAGTAAAAGTACTTACAGGTGGATGGTTCATAGTCTTTGCAACTTCAGTTTCTCCAGTATGCTTCCACATAAGGAAATGTACCAGCATGGCTAGAAGAAGCAGCAGGGAACAGAAAGGTAGACAGCACTGACACAGTGAAAAGACCCAGAAAGGGAGAATCCATTAAAAGTAGCCACATTAAAGATACAATTGGAAGAAGTAATAAAAGGTTGCCTAGAATTTGAACATATTGAACAATACCAAAGAAAGCAATCAATCAAAATCTTTATTTAGTTTATAGAAGTAAAACCATAAAAGTAGACAATAAAAACAATACGATTAATAAATAGCTAAAAAAAATACAAAAGCTCAACTCTTAAAGTGAGGCCAGGTCCTGTACAGCACTCCGGTTTCATTAATAATCAGGATTGCCAGTGTCTTCCGTCACTCATTCAATACAAATGAATCGATCCAACGAGTATCATTATAGTCAAACAGTTCTTAAGGGCTGGATTAATAGGGTAGCCTCATAAGTTAAGGCTTAGAAATAAACAAGGTTTTTTCTTCTTCCCAAGGCAGATACAATGAATGCTATAACAGATAGACAAATATCCCCATTTTCCAGAGCACATAGATAATTAAAAGCATCCTGATAGTAAATATAGTAGCCAGTTTTATAAATCAGCACTAAAAAACATTTCCTAAGGTCCTTATAAAAACTACAAAATACAATAAAGTGCATCGTGCTTTGGCTAGTTCTACCATCACATGGGAAATTTGATAAGTTGTCAGTCCATGCCCCAATTTTTGAAGAGGCAACCCTTAAGTGCATTGTTTTTAAACGTAGTCTGGTGAGGTAGAACTTGTTTTGGCTGTTCTTAACAATTGTCTTGTAATTTTGCAAGCCCACCTGTACAGGACCCAGCAGATATCTACGCACCATGTTTTTTTTTGTTGCTTTCTTTGATGTCTCTTTCTATGTCTCTCTTTTCCCTGAGTATAGATTTAACATCAGTTTTGGAGTATTTTAAGACTTTGTCTGTATCCTTAGCTTCAATACTATTGTCCACTTTTCTTAGGTGGCTATCTATTCAACCATTTTATTTTCTTTCATGCATCTAGCATTAGTCAGTCTAGTATTACTGCCTTTGTGAACTCAGTCCCTGCTTTACTCCATATATTATACCACAAGAAGATAGGGTTAATATGTAGGTCGTCCTCTAAAAAAGGAACTGCCACTTCCTTATGAGTTATGTTTGTTGAACTTGTTTTCGGGACAGACAGCAACCAAGCCAAAAACTTAATCTCAAGGTTTTGCAATGAGGCACAGTCAGTACACCCCTACAAAGTGGCGCTGTAACCAGCACTTGGGAGGCATTTTGTTTTATACAGTATCAATATCTCCCTAATTAGCTTCTGGCCTATTTTACCCGCAAATCTAAAAATGGATTCTATGGCACTCAGGAATTTCATTTTAGTGATATGTATTTGGCTATCCCAGCATTTGAATTCCCAGGTATGAAAACATTTAAATCTCAGCTAATCTCTCTCCCTTTATATGATGTGTACTCTTTTTCAATCTTCCCTTTCTGCTCACCATGGTGATGGTTTTCGTTAGATTTACTTTCATATCATTGTTTTCCATAAAGGTAGCAAAGATATCGATCAAAAGCTGAAGCCCGTTTGCTGTTCTAGATAAGAGGACAGCAGCATCTGCATATATTAAAATTGGGACAGGGCGAGATCCAACCATGAGGGCATCAGCCTTAAGTTTCTGTAGACACTTATCCACCCCATGTATATACATAGAGAAAAGCAGGGGGGCAAGTGCACAACCCTGTCTGATCCCCCGGGCAACTTTAAATCTTTCAGTACATTCCCCCTTTGGATCACACGTGCAGTCAGATGGGGGTACCATTCGGACAAGTAATTGACAATACACATTGGGCACCCATGTCTGAAAGGGTTTTCCATAACCTACTATGGTTTACCAAATCAAATGCACTGCTTAAGTCTGTGAAGCATAAGTGCACATGTCCCTCTTTTGCAACCGTACATTTGTTAATACGCAGATGTAAATTAACACATTGTTCTATCGTGCCAATATCGCTTCTGAACCCATACTGTATGTCAGTAAGAATATGTTTCCTCCACCCATTGTTCCAACCTACCAAAGAGGATGGCTCATAATTGTTTGACAAAATATGAGCAAACTATTTTGTCTTGTGATAATGTAGTTCTCAAAAGCTGCAGTGTACTAAATCCTTAGATTTTGATACCTGTAAATGATGTTGATTGTGAGGAGACGGAACATGATAGTCTAGATGTCAAATAACTATGCAATAAACCCAGACCTGACATTAAGGATCAACCCCTTTTTGAGCCCTAACCATGCACTGTTTGTCGATGGCTCATGTTTAAGTGGTAACAATGTTATACTAAGAGCAGCATATGCAGTGTGCCCCATCATTGACGCTGTTGAAGGTTCCTGATTTCAGAAAGTTACCTCAGCACAAGTTGCCGAGCTAATCGCTCTTACCATAGCCTGCAGTTTAAGTGCCCAAATGAGAGTCACAATATTCACAGACAGTCAATATGGGCTTGATGTGGTCCATGATTTTGGACAGTTGCAGTCGCAAAAAGGTTTCTTAACCTCTTCAGGCTCCCCAATCCGCAATAGAAATCATGTTAAATGTTTGCTAGAAGCCTTACAATTGCCCATGGAAGTAGCAGTGGTCAAATGTGTAGCACACCAAGGTAGACATGGATATATTGCCATGGGCAATAGATACGCCGATTCAGTAGCCAGGTTTTGTGCTTTGTTAGTCTGCACATTTAATGAACATTTCACATGTGAGCCCGAAGAAGAGATTCATTCACAATGTTCATGAGGATCACAGACATCGGGGACAAGTTCAAACAAGTGCAGGAAAATGTTCCAGAAGCAGAACAAAATGGATTGATAAAAGCAGGTCTTGAGACAAATGACATTTGGATGTAGTCAGATGGAAGACCAGTTTTACCTGACAGCTTGTTGTTTCCAATGACGCAATAAAAGAGATTACATGGTGAGGCTTTTCAGGCACAGTTGGCTTCATCCCAAATTTTGAATGTTTGCAGAAGAGATTTGTCATAGGTCCATTATATGTTACCAAATGAATGCAGGAAAGAGAACACACACTGACACACATAGGGAGATCAGGGGAACCATTCAACAGGATGCAGATGGACTTTATTGAAATGCGAGTTCATTCGGGCTGAGATATGTCAAGGCCTCACAGTGGCTAAGCTGTTATTATGTGAACAGATGCCTGGGTATGGAATGCCTATTTTTCTTGAGTCAGATAGAGGAACCCATTTCAGTAATGAAGTTCTGAATATAAGCTTCTCAGCATTACAAATTGAGCAGTGATTAAACTGCAGTTACAGACCTGAGGCTTCTAGAACATGTGAATGGGACTATCAAATCCCGATTGGCAAAGGTTTGTGCTTCAAACTCTTTGAAATGGCCTGGCGCTTGCCTTTGGTGTTGATAAGCATATGAAGTACTCCAGATAAATAGATAGGAATGTTCCTACATGAGATTCTGATGGGAAGTGCAAAGAAAATACCAGCTGTTCCTGCAAATGCTCTATTGAATATCACTGACAACATTATCTTGGATTACTGCAAAGGCTTGGCTGATGTGGTTCATTCTATTTCTCATCAGGTTTCAGCTGCCACTTAAGATCCGCACCAACAACAGTGACACGACCTCAGCCCTGGTGACTGGGTCATGATCTAGAAGCACGTTTGGAAAACTTGCTTAGAACCCAGATGGAAAGGGCCCTTCCAGGTAAATCTAACAACAAATTGTTAAGTGTGCTGGGGTTGCAAATTGGATTCATGTCTCACACACTAAGAAGGTGAGAAACCCAGATGATGCACTTGTGGTCAATGGTCCTGCAAGAGGAGCATTGGTGATTTCACCAATTCCTGGGAGACCACCTAGACCAGCAGCACTGTAGCCTGAGCAACAACAAGAGAAAGAGAGGGGTGAAGATCAGTCAACTGAAAAAGAAAACCAAGTGTCCGAGATTACAC
Source organism: Triturus cristatus (assembly GCF_964204655.1). Taxonomy (NCBI): domain Eukaryota; kingdom Metazoa; phylum Chordata; class Amphibia; order Caudata; family Salamandridae; genus Triturus; species Triturus cristatus. Next base: position 353,292,562 of record NC_140594.1, read on the forward strand.
AGAGAGGAATAGGAGTCTCTAAAGACAAAGAAGCAGAGACTCCTTCTCAAGGTGAAAGTGGCACTGAAACTGCAGCTGCACAAACAGAAGATCTGGGGGAAGTAAGAAGTACTGGAACATAAAGTGTGAACAGAAATGCTGAATGGCCAAAAAGCTACAGCAAGTGGTACAGAGCACAAGAAAAAGTCTCTGAGAAGAACCAAAAGAACGAGGGTGCCTTATCACACGTATTCGGCACCTGAATGGTCATACTACGTGAACACAGTATTGAATGTTACCTTGGAAGATTTGTGCAAAGTAAACCCTGAGCTACTAGAACCTCGTTGAGAGCATCCTGAACAGTTAAATTATAGAAAACGAATTTGAAAGATACAAAAGAAGAGACCTTAAAGAAAATTGTTGACAAAACAAAATGTATCATTCGTTTTTTTATTTTACAGAAGACCAACCTAGACCTGAGTGCACAATAGAAGAATAGGGATTACATTTTAGAAGAACACAGAGTAGGGTTAAGGTTTGTCTGCTTAGTAACCAACCTAACAAAAAGAAAATAAGAAAAAAAAAAAACACAGGCTGATGAACTCAAAAAGCGTGAAGCTGACACAGAAAGAAATGTCAAATTTGTTGCAATAGAAATAAGTGTAAATATATTATGAGCTCTGTTTTCAGATTTATTTTCATAGACTTCATAGTAATAATGATTTCTATAGTGCTAATAGGATTTTATTTAACACCAGAGCCAGAAAGTAACACACAGAGGGGCCGATTCCGATTTCGGTCGGATCGTGTCGGCCGGATTCCTTTCCGACCGAGCCATTGTGATGGGCTCAGTCGGAAAGGAATCCGACATGGATTTCCGGATTGCGGACGACAGGCTCTTTGCAACCGAGGAAGTATGATGGCAGTTTTTCAACCGGCACGAAAAGGCAGTCGAAAACTGTCTTTGGGGCCCCCCAGTAGTGCCCCCATGGGTTCGAGGCTGCCATATGGCAGCCTGGGGGCACCTAAGGTGCCCCTCTGTGGATCCCTGCACCCGGTGGCAGGCACCTTGGGGTGCCGCCCACAGGGTGCAGGGATGAACTGCACCCCTGCTTTCCACGATGCAGGCATGCATTCCGCTCGGCATGCATTCCGCTCGGAATGCATGCTTGCATCGTGTTGTATACGAGTGCGACCGAACCCTGTTCGGTTGCATCGTACTAGCAGGGCCATAACCGACGACAGCAGGTCAGTAGTGATAATAGGTGCTAATAGGATTTTATTTAACATCAGAGACAGAAAGTAACACACAGAGGGGCCGATTCCGATTTCAGTCGGATCGTGTCGGCCGGATTCCTTTCCGACCGAGCCATTGTGATGGGCTCAGTCAGAAAGGAATCCGACATGGATTTCCGGATTGCGGACGACAGGCTCTTTGCAACCGAGGGAGTATGATGGCAGTTTTTCAACCGGCACGAAAAGGCAGTCGGAAACTGTCTTTGGGGGCACCCAGTAGGGCCCCCATGGGTGCGAGGCTGCCATATGGCAGCCTGGGGGCACCTAAGGTGCCCCTCTGTGGATCCCTGCACCCGGTGGCAGGCACCTTGGGGTGCCGCCCACAGGGTGCAGGGATGAACTGCACCCCTGCTTTCCACGATGCAGGCATGCATTCCGCTCAGCATGCATTCCGCTCGGAATGCATGCTTGCATCGTGTTGTATATGAGTGCGACCGAACCCTGTTCAGTTGCATCTTACTAGCAGGGCCGTAACCGACGACAGCAGGTCGGTCAGTTACAGCTCCTGACCGATGTCGGACGGACTCAGATCGGCGCCAGAAGGTCACTAAACCCAATACTCATTTTGGACTAGACAACCAGGTTAGATATTCCTTTGTATGCTGTAAAAAAAGATGATTTCTCGACAAATGTATATTCTAGATTAGTTCAAGAATACACTAATGCAATGGATGCTAAGAACTGCTATATCTGTGCAAACTTAACGACATTAGTTTACGAATAAGCAACATCTTATCATACACCGTTGTCTTATGCTATTTCATGTAGCATCCTGCGTTCCTTAGTTTATAGAAGAGGACATTTTGAATATTTTTACTGTAATTATGATATGATACGTTCTCATGTTCCTTTAATAGAAAGCATGAATTTGCACCCGCAAGCAAAAGAAATGGATACTGCCTGCTAATATTTGTTCCCACATAGGTCAATAGATAGTGTATGGGCTATCAAAATAACTTAACCTGTTTAATACGACCAATGGAAAAACCATACATAATGACTTTAGAAGAAGTAGTGATAAAAGTAGTGATGTTGTAGAAAATGCTTGGAAGAAAGATGAGAACAAATTCTGAAAGAAGATGATATGCCCAAAACTAAGATTAGAAAGCCAACATACAGGGAAAATTTGTGTTTACAGTAACGGTGGGCACCAAACTCCGCTCCGCCAATGGAGTCTGCAGAGTTTTACTCCTCCGTGCTCCGCTTGGAACACAGAGTTTGGCGCAAAAACTCCTCCCACCACCGGTGGAGCGGAGTTAGCCTGTCCTACCCTAGGTTCTGAGCAGCTGGCTATCCCAGAAGCCATATACAAGAATAAATAAAGTTTATAAATGCTAGCCAATGTATGCGGCCACATTCTGGGGCTATCCCAAATGTGGCCTTAGCTGAGCAGTTCAATGTCATGTCACTGTCGAGAATGATGATGATCAGAGAGATTACTTCTTTAGCCTCCTATTAATGATACGTAAACAAACAACTATCTGCTAACTGCGTATTTGGAATCATCTGCCAAAACTGCCCTCTGCCCCCGCCCCCAAATGTCATCAGGCTGGAACACTTGAGAATACCTGCTATAGTCACTAGAAACACTATGGTCTGACTTATACCAGGAAAAGTAGTCTGCAGGTGGGTAAGAAGTGAACATGTCATGGTGACGTGTGACAACCATCTTAGGGTCAGGCAACCCTATTAGTAATCAGACTTATTTAGTCTGCCTACTAATAGGGTGTCCTGACACTAAAATGGCAATCACCATGACACGTTCACTTCTCACCCATGCACAGACTAGCGTCCCTGTTTGAGAAGAGGGAGTCTGGTGTCACCCTTTCCATTCTGAAAGGACCTTGAGGTCAGAACTCGCTGGTCTGTGACTGGCGCTGAGGGGCTGCCTCAACCACCTGACATCACCTCCTTATATCTGCCAGCCACGCATGGATTGTAGGTTTGTTTTTGAGCTTTTGGTGCTGTGCCAACTCCCCACTGGAAAGGGACCAGATGAAGAGGGACAAGAGGAACATCGTCGGTGAGCTGGGTGGCGGTGATTTCAGCTACAGCAAGGCATTCAAGGAATCAAGGTAAGGCCTGTCTGACTCTGCACACCCATACTTCGTGCCTCTCAGCCCTGGGGTTAGAAGCCTGACTGCATCACTGGCACCACTGTGGGAATATAGGAAGCAGTGGAGTGGATCATATACTGCCAGACTCAGGCCTTCAAGTACTCCACCTGCTTGCGAAACTCCATGGAATTTTGCGAAGTTTTAGGGCAACTCCATGGAATTCTGCGTAGTACAACTCCACGATCTCCACCCAGCACTATTTTACAGAAGGAAGACACCTGAATGAACTATACATGTAGGGATTAGCAGTTGCGAACACACATTTGAAATATAAGGGGGATTATGGCAAATATTACAGAGGGATGAAAATGCAATTCCTGGAGTTTACTAACTGTGTGTTCGCAACTGCTAATCCCTACAGTTCACTGACCAAATATCGATGTTAAAAATATAGAAGTAAAAAATATTGATGCAAGAATATAGACTGCAAAAAAGCGACTCCCTATACTTGAACAGCCACTCGGTAGGTTATTAAAGATGCAGTGCTTTATTATCCAAAGACAGCAGCATGACGCGTTTCGACTGGGTAAACCCGGTCTTGATCACATCTATATATATATATATATATATATATATATATATATATATATATATTTATATATAAAATAAATATTAAGGGGCCAATTCCGATTCCGGCTGCAAAACGAACCGACCGACACGGACCCGGACCGAATACAGACCGACACGGACCAGCGCCGTACGACCCGTGCAGTACAATGCAACGTGAGTGAATTACAGCCGACACGTACGGAATACAAGCCCTGCGACCGAGCTGTAGGGAAAATAGTGATCCGGACGGAAAACCGACGTGATTTTCACCGACCGACACGAACCCGGAATGAACCTGACCGACCCGTACCTGTGATGTCCGATCCGCGCAGTACGATGCAATGCGTGTAAAACCAGACCGACTCGCACAGAGACCAAACCGCATGACCGACACGCACAGACAACCGAGCACACAAGCAATACAGATCGCCGCGACTGCCGTGTACCAAACACAGAAGATAGGCAGCGTGAACGAGGCGGATAAGTCCAAACGAGACAACAGCAGCGTCCGTTTCCGTCACATGAACGTCTCCTTCATGCCTACAAAACCCAAAGGAAAAAAGACAAAAAAAGGACCAAACAAGCAATGACAAAGCCAATAAATAGCAAATAAAAAAAAAGGGACAAAGACACACCCACAACTCCAACTATATAAAGGACTACAGCCACTACCATCATCCCTTGCAAACAGGAGATGCAGCCAGCAGCAAACACCATTACACAGCAACCACAGACACACTCACAACTCACCCATCACACAACTCACACACCATCAGCACCCCATACAAAAGCACACACACTTAGACCCAGCAAAACCAACACCAAACCACCCTCACTTGCACCCTCACACACACATCCCTCACCACCACCACCACCCATCACCATGCCCCCAAAGAAGAATCCAAAGTTTACAGATAGTGAGTTAGAAGTGCTGGTAGACAAGATCATCAGAGTAGAGCCACATTTGCTTGGTACATTGGTCCAAAGGACTCCCATCTCAAAGAAAACCAAGATGTGGGCGAGGATTGTGGACAAGGTGAACGCTCAAGCACCAGCAAGGCACACAAAGGCCGATATCCAGAACAGATGGCATGACGTGCGCAGGAGGGTCAAGAAACTCATCGAAAAAGATCATGCCCAGAGTCAGTGCACCGGTAGTGGCCCTCTTGCCAAACCAGTCTACTTCAGGACCTGGGAGGAGAAGGTGCGGGACATCCTACCACCAGAGAGCGTCCATGGCCTAACAGACATCCCAGAGCCTGGTGAGTACACAAACAACATACCCAAGATTGTGTGGCAAGGGGACAGTGAAACCATGCACCACAAACAAAGCTACACTAACCAATAGATAATCATCCCAAGATGTGTATGCCAGTCAGACAAACACAATACCTGCCATCTCATAGTGACTGGGAACTGTGTCATGACATGCAGCAACCTACAAACAAATAGAGCAGGCCAGTGGCATAAAGCCAAATAGACCCTGCAAGACAGTTTGCCACCACAAACACACCACCTCACAGTGCAGCTGACTGTCAGGAAGGAATAGTGGGGATGCAGGTGAAGTGAGTGTATCCAAAAGCATAATGGGGCCTGTAGTCACAGATAATACTCCCCCTCCTGATTGGCCCATCAAGACCTCTCTGAAACATGCCCACATCACAGGGAGTGGAAAATGACTGACAAGATGGCTGACACTGGCTCCTGCTGTGGGGAGCACAAGGCCCTGCTAGGGGTTGTGTGCAAATCAGAAGCAGGACACCACTGACTGACATCCTGAAAGACAACTTGCACGCCATACAATGGAAGCACGTTTCATGATGGGAAGGAGGACTGACAGCCCTGACCATACTTACCAGCATGTGGAGACACCCCCCGCCTCAACACAAACTCCACACAACTCACCGGGTAGAATGCATTGACACACACCTCAGTGAAATATCAGCAAAAGATACCCCGTACTGGGTGCTGCTGTGTGAAGCACAGGGGCTCACTTTGAACTTGTAGCCAAACAAACACCAGGATTTCACAGTCAGCCAGCTTGCCATTGCTGTCACACCCCCTCACAGGGAAGCAGAGTAAAGAGGGAGGAAGTATGGGCATGCTGGGAAGGGGGTGTAGCCAAGAGTATGATGGGAGTCGCAGTCACAGACAATCTACACCCACCCACATGGCCCAGCAAGATCAAACTGAACCATACTCGTCTCACAGGGAGTGGGAAGGGACTGAAAAGATGTCTGACACTGAGCTCTGTCGTGGGGAGCACAAGGCCATGCTGGGAAATGGCCAACAACAAACACCAGGACTACACAGTCAGCCATCTTGCCATTGCTGTCACACCCCCTCACAGGGAAGCAGAGTCAAGAGGGAGAAAGTTGCTGGGAAGGGGGTGTATCCAAGAGTATGATGGGAGTCGCAGTCACAGACAATCTACACCCACCCGCATGGCCTGGCAAGATCAAACTGAACCATACTCGCCTCCCAGGGAGTGGGAAGGGACTGACAAGATGTCTGACACTGGGCTCTGTCGTGGGGAGCACAAGGCCATGCTGGGAAATGGCCAACAACAATATCAAACTCTGTCCGTGACAAGCAGGGAAAAAGCAGTGTACAGGCAGGCATCTGTTCGAAAAGTAGAAAATGTCATGTTTGTGAACCATTGATTCATGTAGAAACATAACTCACATTGTGTGTCTCTTCCAAACACAGGTGGTGCTGGGCACCCAGCACCAAATGAGGAGGATACCCTGTCCCAGACTCTGGCAGACACTAAGCTCTCTTGTCTGACTCTCTCTTTGTCCTCTTCGGATAACGACGACCAACCTGGCCCCTCCGGTGTGAGCCATCATGCAGCACCAGCAGCATCAACATATGCACACCCTGTACCCACGCCTGCAGCATCTGGACACCGACAGGGCACCCCCGCCAACATGGACAGACCAAAGCCAATCAACACACACAGCACAGGGACACAGGACCCCCCAGAAGCTACAGCAAACACCACCAGCAACACCACCCAAGGGGTCCCAGTGTCACCTGTACGTCCCGCCGCTGGTCCTGCCCGTGTGGATAGGGGTGCTAGGAGGGGTGGGAGGCACAGGGCACGCCTTGCAGAGGGGTCTGGACTGCATGATGACCCCCACCTGGCACGCATCTTAGATGCGTACCAGGATAGCACCGGAGGATTTGGCCAGGTAGTGGGGATCCTCAAGGAAATGTAACACAAGAAGGTCGGCCACCATGCCCGCATGGAGGCCAAGTGGGAATACATTACTGCGGTGCATCTGGACATACTCCAATGCCTCCACCAGATCAACATCAACCTGTCCACACCCCCCTGTGTGGCCACAACATCTGTCACAACACCATCTGCCAGCGCCACAGGGAGGGAGGAGGACTCTGGCGGAGAGTCCCCTGCACCGCAGAGGCCTGCACATGAGGATCCCCCCCCCCCCCCCGGAAGAAGAGGGGTTGTCCGAAGAAGGACATGTGAGAGGCAGATGACCCAGCACATCCCCCAGGACTTTAAACCTGTTCTGGACAATGTCCTTTGTGCACAACTCGTTCACCTTGCCCAATCGCACACAACTCGCCCACATGACATGGAGGGTTCATGTTGGGCAAATGTAGCAGATGACTTTGGACTTTACTCTGGACATTTCATCTACCAGCACTTCCAACTCTAATGTGAACTTTGGATTCCCAAACCAATGTACAGCACCCACCATCCTGTACACTTCCCTCACACATGTTTGTAAATACAATCACCAGTACACCATACTTGCCTCTGTTGTGATTCCAACTTGTCATGTTCAGGGAGATGTCGAACTGCTACACAACACAGTGCATGCCAAATACTGCAACAATGTGACCAAAGTAAGGTGAGTCATGGTGATGTGACACATGTGAGGGAGACACACCACTATGGCAACACAACACATATTCACCATGGCCATGTTACTCATCACACACAATGATGTTGACTTGAAACGCTTTGCCATGTACAGACAGAACACCAACCCCAGTCAGTGGTAACAAGTCCACAGGTGAGCTAAGCAGATGTCACTCAGATGTGGGAAGACAGACAACGCACATAACAAAGCGTAGCACAGGTTCATTACACATCAGCAACACGTTTATTCCACAATAGTTGCACAGTAATTCTACGTAACAGTGGACACACGCTCACAATGTGTTGGAGAATGGAAGTCCAGGGATGTGTGGTACATCAGTTGATGGGAATTGTCAACTTCTGTGGAAATTTAGCTTGCAAACTGAACATTATCTGCGCCATCTTGCCTCTCCCCAACGCCACGCACAGCGAACGCACGGCCGCCATTTTAGGCACCCCACTCTCTCCCCGCTCATTCTCGATCGCCAGCGCTTTCCCCTGGCGCTGCGAACATCCCCCGCGCGCCGGCCACCCCCGCTCTCTCATACACGGGCCATAAACCCTCTCCTTCAGCGCGACCCTGCTACGGAACCACATCCGACCGACATCCCATACATGGTCATGCCTCTCCTTTTGATAACCCCCTTCCTCTGCGCCCCATTGTCCGAACTGGTCCCAGGCCATCACCTAGCCCTGCGGATGCAGTTTATTGCCCCTACTGTAAGGGAAACACCCCACATCAAAGGGATTACAGTGGATCAAAGCCCCTACCCCCTGAGACCCGGCCGGTTGCACACACCCCCGGGAATTGGCGGAATTCCCTGCTGCGCGATAGCCATCTCCTACTGCGGGTAATGTGGGAACTTCTACTATAGCTATGTGTGGGATCGGATCTGAGCCGGGGCTTCAGGGGATGTTCTCTCATACATCAAGGGAATCTCAAGAATGTACTATGTGTAATAAAGCAATAAACCTGTGTATAAGAGACCAGGTCTCAGAGATGCAGTAGAGCACCTCGTGACGATACCTTGCTGTCTGATCTGATGTGTTCTGCTCCGACGGAATAAAACTTTGTTTCCTGCCTTCCAGTCTCCGGCGCCTGCCTCTTTCATTGGTAAATTATCGAGTGGTATGAGAGGCGATTACCGCCGGGCAAATACTTGAAAGGTTATCGACTGAAACTGCCGCTACCATTTAACAATTGGCGTCCCAAACGTGGGGCCCATCAGCGACACGTGGATCCAGTGGGAGAGGTCCCGACGAAAGAGTGAACGACTGCAACGATCGGGAGAGCTCCTGCCCAATAGACCCTCGTCTGGCAGCCGATCATCCGAACTTCACTGGTTCCGAGCAGACCTCTCTCGAGTGATCTACGGTCCTGACTGGGAACCATCAGGAGTGCCGCGGCAAATACGGAGAGTAGAGGACGATCGGGCGCTGGAGGCGGAAGACGAGAAACTGTCCACGCGGTCCGGGTAAGGTCGTGATACACGACAAATTGCGAAATAATTGATTGATTGTTTGAAGCTCTGGAATACTAGTATTGCTCATTGATTGTGCTCATTGATTGTTCTCTTTGAGATATTCGCTGTCTACAAACGGGGAGGAGTAGAAATACTCTCTCTCTCTCCCTTTGCAGATAGTGAAGGGTAGGTAACGCAGACTTTTGTCCCCGTTGTAACCCGTCGTGCCCATCTTTATCTCCCCACTGATTGATTGTCCGAACATTGATTGTTTTGAAGAATAGTGCTCTTTGAGATATTCTCTGTTTGCAAATAACTTAGAATAGAAATATTCTGTCTAGTCTTTGCAAATAGTGAAGGGTAGGTAACGCAGACTTTTGTCCCCGTTGAAACCCGTCGTGCCTATCTTTATCTCCCCATTGATTGATTGATTGATTGTCCGAACACTAGTTGTTCGATATTGGTTCTTTGGAGGTATTCTCTGCTTACAAATAACGAGGAATAGAGATATTCTGTCTAGTCTTTGCAAGCAGTGAAAAGATAGGTAGTGCTGACTTTTGTCCCCGTTGAAACCCGTCATGCCTATCTTCTCCCCACTGATTGGTAGTTGGTTCTGCCCGGACCGCTTATTAGAGGTGAACCATCCGGCTCCACTGGAAGGCACCCCTAATAAGGACATGTTCACTAAATATGGACTAGTCGCCGTAGCTTATAGCAAGCTATGGCATAAATATACAAGGAAGGACCCCGAGAGTCAGTGGCCACTGATGGGATCCTTCGACGACCATAAGATAGAAGCGCTAGAAGTAGCTCTGCGTAGCAATAAGACGACGCCTACTATGCTTGACAGTATTGGCATGTGGCGCAAAGAAGCAACGCAACGGAAAAAGAGGGAAGAAGTAAAAGCAGAAAAGGAATTACGAAAGGCAGCCCACCTTGCCGCTAGAAAGTTAGAAGAAGAAATAAAGGAGAGAAGGGCAACTAAACTAAGACAGGAGCCCGAAACATCAGGCCAGTACGCTGTTAGGACCCCTTCTTTGCTCTACCCTGAGTTGTCCTCCAAGCAGCGAACGAATGACGAATTACTGTTAGGTCCCCCGATCATTTACATGCCCCCTCCATATGCACCCTCCCAGTCAGTAGTGCAACACCCACAACCCCCGAACACGAGCGAAAGCAGTACAGGGGCCTCGGTCCTCACGGCCTCCGCGCCGGCCGAGCCTCCTGTACTGAACACAACGTCGGCAATAACGCTAGATGACCATGAGATGGGAAAGAAAGATTCCACCAGAATGAATCGATTAACGAAGGATGAACGAGCAGGAATTGATAAGATAGTAGGGACACTGGTGGAGCGAAAAGAAAGTGAAGAGTATATAACAGACGTGTATAACTCGTATGCCGACAGCCGCAGACGACACTTTGTCGTACGGCTCTGTTATCACGCCCTGAATGCATATGAGGATAGATACCACGATAAAGGTCCCGAAGGCTTAGCGGCCCTATATAGGAAGGTGGACATCGGGGAAGAAAGAGAGGGCGACGTGACGAACCTCTTCACTCGTACACTCGAGGTCTACCGACACCTTAAAGAACATAGACAGACCACCAAAGCAGAAACCCCCATAGCGACTAAGCCCCAGGAAGGAAGGGCTGATGCCATGATGCCCATCAAAGAAGCTGCCCCCTACTGGGTCCCCCCACGGGGTCAGGGAACACATGACGACATCAACCACCAAGATGCGAAGGGAAGGGTTGTATATAACTGGGTCTACCAGCCGTGGGACCGGCAAGATATTTTGACCTTTAGAAAAACTCTACCCGACTTGAGAAAGAACCCGACTGCCTTCTACACTGAACTGGGTACAGCCTTAGGTTCTACGATAATGACTTTAGCAGATATCGACTTGTTCTTTGGGCTATGTCTGCCGGCTGATGTGTGGAAACAAATCCGGAAAGTTGACCACGCTGAGCCGTTCGGATATACCTGGGTACAACTCGATACCATAGATAAGCAGCGAGAACCAGGACAGAAACCCCCGAAAGCCATATTAGAGCTCCCAGACAAGATTGTACTAAAGCTGAAGACTCTAATCCCAGAAAGAAAGGTAGACTGGTCGATAGTGACGGCTTGCCGCCAGAAACCCCAGGAGGATGTGTCTGAATACTTCTCCCGATTCGAGACTGTGTTTTCCGATTACAGTGGCCAAGACATGACCACCGCAACCGGACATCACCTCTTTGTCCAGAATTATGTGAAGGGTCTGTCACAAGAAGTTTCCCAGAAACTACAGACCAGTGAGAGTAGTTGGGCAGCCTCCAAACCCGCAGCAATTCTCCAGATGGCCCAATACTATGAAAACCAGAAAAACGAGAACGATAGGGCGTCAGAGAAGAAGAAAAAGGAATTAAAGGAGAGGGTAATGATAGCACAGTTGCAAGGGGTGACCATAGGAAGGGAACCCCCGAAAGAGAATTACCAACCAACCGCCCCTAGAAAGCTACCCCCTAGAGACCATACCCCTACACCCTACAACGGACGGAGAGACTTAGATGGGAACCAATGTGCGTTCTGTAGAGGGTTCGGACACTGGAAATCCCAGTGCCCGGTCCTTCTGGAACTGAACAAAAATAGGGATCCCAGAGACACAGCATATGACCCCAGAAATAGAGGACAGGGACGAGGGCACATGAACGACGCAGTCAACGTCAGGCCAGGCAGACCAAACACCTTTGATCGCCCCCGACAAAACCAGTGTCAGCAGTCCGACTACGAAAGCACCCATGACTTCGCATAGGACCGCCAGGGGCAAGGGAGGGATCCATTCGAACTCCGTGTTGACCAACAAGGTCCTTACGTCACTGCTAAGGTCTTGGGCACAAAATCTCCATTCCTGGTAGACACTGGGGCGACACGTAGTGCGTTATCCAAACGACTGATCCCTAGGGCACCCTTGTCTGGCTCACATGTAACCTCTATAGGCTTCGATGGAACGCCCTCCACTAACCCCTTATCAGCACCAATCTCCTTTGACTTAGAAGATAACACCACTGACACGACCTTTCTGCTCTCCTCCAACACCCCCGATGCTATTATGGGACTTGATTTGCTAAAACATTTTCGAGCTACCATCAGATGCTCCCCAGACGGAGTTCGAGTCATCCTACACGATAACCCAGATCTGTCCAGACCCTGTCACACACGGCGTATGCTCTCTATAACCGACGCTGACATGTCCCTACTCGACACGTTACCTTCACATCTATGGGCTAAAACCGACTCAGATGTAGGGCGCATGGTGATTGACCCAGTACACATAACCGTCCGACCGGACGCAGTGCTCCCAAAGCTTCCACAGTATCGGATATCACCCGAAGGCGAGAAGGCATTGGTGGAAATCATCGAGTCCCTAGTCGAGGCAGGAGTGGTAGAAGAAGAAGTCAGTAATGTTTGCAACAGCCCTATCCTACCCATTGTAAAGAAGCAAGGCGAGGGAGATGAGAAAGCCTACCGTTTCATTGTTGATTTGCGAGAGGTTAACAAAGTAGTCATACCCCAGTACCCCGTGGTCTCAGACATCACCACCATCCTCACCCTGATTCCATCCACTGCCACCACCTTTACTGTTATTGATCTCAAAAACGCATTCTTCTCCATCCCCATCCACCCAGACAGCCGTTACCTCTTCGGCTTCACCCTAAAAGCCCGTTCATACAGATTCTGTAGGGCACCCCAAGGCTACACTGAGAGTCCCAGCATTTATAGCCAAGCCCTCAAGAGACAGCTAGATGCAGTCCAACTACCCGATGGAGTGGTGTTGATACAGTACGTCGATGACATTCTTTTGGCGGCCGACACCACTCCACTTGCCGTCACAGCCACCATTCACCTCCTCCGCTTCCTTGCGGAGAACGGTCACAAGGTCTCCAGAAAGAAATTGCAATTCTGCCAGCCCCAAGTAACGTATTTAGGCCACCTACTATCCAAAGACGGGAGGAAACTTACCCCTGACCGAATTCAGACCATCCTAGAAACCCCTGTTCCCAAAACTCAGAAGCAAGTGCGGTCCCTAGTAGGCCTCACCTCCTTTTGTCGACAATGGTTGCCAAACTTCAGTCTTATCGTAAAACCTCTGCTTTCCCTGCTGGCTAAAGATGTCCCCTTCCCCCTCCCCTGGACACCCGAATGTCAATCCTCCTTCAAAGAATTACGAGACGCCCTCTGTTCGGCCCCAGTCCTAGGAACCCCAGACTACACTAAACCTTTCTCCCTCTACACCCACGAAAGGGAGGGATGTGCGTTGTCTGTCCTAACCCAGTCCATAGGCCCTAAACAACGCCCTTGTGCCTACTTCTCTGCCACTCTTGACCCTGTAGCCAGAGCTTTGCCCGCATGCCTTCGAGCAGTAGCCGCCGCGGCTATCTCTATCCGGCAAAGCGAGGGGATTGTACTCTCAAACCCCCTCACAGTATTGGTACCCCATGCGGTTGACACCCTCCTGAACCAGACCAAGACTCAACACCTGACTAGCGCACGACTGACCGGTTACGAACTGACTCTGCTTGCACCCCACATCACATTGAAACGATGCACCACTCTGAATCCAGCTACCCTACTACCTCTCCCTGACACTGATCCCAATGCGTCCCCTATACACGACTGTGTGACCCTCACCGACGAACAGACCAAGAGTAGGGTCAACCTCCGAGATACTGCCTTCCCGGACCCTGACGGAGAACTGTGGGTGGATGGCTCATGTATCAAGCTCCCCGATGGCACCACCTCAGCTGCCTATGCAGTCACCACGGCCCGAACAGTTGTTGAGACAGCCCGCATCACCCAGCGATCTGCACAGGCGGCGGAACTAATAGCTCTCACACGAGCATGCATTCTGGCAGCAGGGACAACCGCAAACATTTACACAGACAGTCAGTATGCCTTCGGGGTAGTTCACCACTTTGGGCTCTTATGGAAAGAGAGGGGATTCCTGACCTCTCCGTTCACCCCCATCCTGCATGGAGATCTAGTCTCTGCCCTGACCGAAGCGGTCCTCCTCCCCACACGGTTGGCTGTGATCAAATGCCAAGCACACAAGAAAGTGACAGACATTATAGGACAGGGAAATGCACTAGCTGACATTACTGCCCGAACCACAGCCGAGAATAGGTCCACGACCCGTATGTACGTGACCAGGTCACAAGCTGAGAAATGGAAGGATGCGGGGGAAACGATTAGGGACATCCAATTAGCCAGTACACCACACGAGTTAACTGAATGGGCACGGGTGGGATTGAAGGACGATGATGGTTGCTGGCGGACTAAAGACTCGAACAAATGGTTGCTACCAGACTCATACTTGATCCCCATGCTGACCATGGCACACTCCCCCGCACACATAGGGTCTGCCCCCATGATCGAACTCGTCTCCAAAGTCTGGCACAACGACAGGATCCCAGACTCAGCCAAACGTCTGGTCCAACAATGCCTAGTATGCCTCCAACACAACCCTGGGAAAGGAACTGCTGTACCCCGGGGAGGGTTTGGGGTCCCCAATCACCCTTTTGAGGTCCTACAAATGGACCACGTCCAGTTAGAAAGGTGCCAAGGTTTGAAGTACGTACTTGTCGTTGTGTGTGCCTTCAGCAAGTGGGTGGAAGCCTATCCAACCCACGACAACACCGCTATGACTACTGCAAAAGTACTACTGAAGGAATTCTTCCCCAGATACGGCCTTTGTCGAATTTTGTGGAGCGACAATGGCCCCCACATCGTAGCTGAAGTTATCCAACTCATCTTAAAAGGGTTGGGTGTAAAACAGAAATTCCATGCGGTCTTCCATCCCCAATCTGCAGGCCTGGTTGAGCGACACAATGCCACATTGAAGCTTAAGATAGCAAAAATAGTCGCCACCACAGGACTAAGATGGCCAGACGCTCTCCCACTAGCATTGCTATCAATGCGTTCCACCCCCACCAAACACCACTTAACCCCCTACGAGGTCGTCTTCGGGCGGCCCATGAACCTTTGGACTGCACCAAAACCAACATCCATCCACGACGTCCCGGACGTCCTCATGTCTGACTATTTGTATAACCTAACTAAAACGTTGTCTGTTATCCATCAGCAGGTGCTGCACGCCATCCCCGATGTTTCCAGGGGCCCCGGACACGACATCCAACCCGGTGACTTCGTCTTAGTGCGTAACTTCCAGCGCACCAAGAGTCTGGAGCCCCGGTGGACGGGCCCCCTGCAAGTCCTGATCACCACCCGAACAGCTCTTCGAGTGGAGGGGAAACGCAATTGGCTGCACGCACACCACTGCAAGAAGGTATCACCGACCCTGACAACCACGGACAACATCACCACCCAAGAAGAACTCCTGGACAAAGACCGACCATCCCTGAGCCGCTGTCCAGATACAGAGACACTCGAGTTAGTAAGATATCCTGATCCCACCGTGCCATCCAAAGAAGGGTATAACTTGCGACGAAAGGAGAGAACTTCGGCTAAGCAGACCACAGGCTAAGTGGAAATCCCAGAGCGGTAGCCTAGTCACCTCAAAGGCCACCAGGAGAGAAACTAAGCGAAGTCTGTGGTTCTGCCCGCTACCGAGTCTCTTGAAGGTGATGGAAGCGCCCGACATGAAGATGATGGAAGCAACCGGACGTCCGAAGATCCACTACAAAAACCCAAAGACTGACCGAATGCACAGCTTAAAGACTATTGCACTTTTCATTACCCTTCTCTTTTGCCTTCTCCTCGTGGTCACCTTCTGGATCATGGAGGAGGGCACACCCGCTCATACGATATTGCTGACCACCGTTCCACCTACCAACATGAAAGAACACCATCTGATCTCACTTTCACCCCAACTCCGAGAAAGGCGTAAGGAGTTCTGGAATAACTCTTTTGTGCAGTTGCTCCACCAACATAATCTTGCTGCCAACGCCACTAATTGCTGGATCTGTGGATTGCTACCACATGCCACTGGACACTCTATCCCTTTCATCCCTTCACCTTTTTCTGTCCATGGTTCCTGCCTCGCCTGGCTAATCCTCCTGCAAGAAAGCTACAAGGACAATGCCACTTCCGGCAGAACCATGTCACACTTCTACCATGGGTTCTGGCTGAACAAAACTGGAAGAACTTCTGCCCTCTTCTGCCCTCTGAGATCGAACACTTCCTTTCACATGGACATCCCTGCCAAAGAACGAGTTGAAATGCAAGTGTTCAACAACCCAGCCAGACCCACCTTCTCTTACCTCCGGAAACGGACGGCCGCCACCCTAACAGTGGCCCTGTCCGTCATCAACATCACTGGATTTGTGTGCCTCGAAGGCCTGGGGGCGCAGCTGGTGGGCCACAGCTCCTGCCTCATCACCCGAACATTGGACTCAGTTGACCCACCCTCCTTTGTTGCCTCCCCGAATATGTACTTCGTCTGTGGTACTAAGGCCTACACCTGGCTTCCGAAAGGTTGGGGAGGCACCTGCTACATCGCCTTTGTCCTTCCTCCGACATATGTGGCTCCAGCAAACCATCACCGACAGAAGCGGGCCAAAGACATTGTGCAAGCCGACTCCGCCGGAGCACAGTTCATGGACGCAGTGAAAGGCCTTGTTCCACTCTGGGGTCCAATGGCAAACAGCCGTGCCATCCGCCACTTAACCCAGGCAGTCGAGACGGCGATGAACATTACAGCTGGCGCCCTCGCCAACAACACCGCTGAGCTTCAGGCCGTCCGCCTGGTGGCTCTTCAGAACCGCCTCGTTCTAGATGTGGTTCTGGCTGATCGTGGAGGAGCATGCCGCATCATTGGGTCCAGCTGTTGTACCTACGTACCGGATAACTCACCCTCAGTCTACAAAGCAATTGAACACCTCCACAGACTGTCCGCAGAGGTCCATCAAGAGCAAGGAGAATGGTCACTGGGGAGTTGGTTTTGGGACACTATTAAAAGTTGGGGATGGAGGCTGTTTTCATTTATCCTCATACCAATTGTGATACTATGTGGATGTTGCTTGGGAATTCAATGTCTGCCACCTTTATGTTCGCTTTTTATGAACTGCATCTGCCCTAAGACTTTGGACTTTGAAACAGAGCGAATGAAAGCTCTGTATGAGGTGGAAGTTCGGAGTATTATGGGGATAGATCCGAACTAGGCAAGCTGGCGAGATATGTTAAAAGGGAGGACTGTGGAAATTTAGCTTGCAAACTGAACATTATCTGCGCCATCTTGCCTCTCCCCAACGCCACGCACAGCGAACGCACGGCCGCCATTTTAGGCACCCCACTCTCTCCCCGCTCATTCTCGATCGCCAGCGCTTTCCCCTGGCGCTGCGAACATCCCCCGCGCGCCGGCCACCCCCGCTCTCTCATACACGGGCCATAAACCCTCTCCTTCAGCGCGACCCTGCTACGGAACCACATCCGACCGACATCCCATACATGGTCATGCCTCTCCTTTTGATAACCCCCTTCCTCTGCGCCCCATTGTCCGAACTGGTCCCAGGCCATCACCTAGCCCTGCGGATGCAGTTTATTGCCCCTCCTGTAAGGGAAACACCCCACATCAAAGGGATTACAGTGGATCAAAGCCCCTACCCCCTGAGACCCGGCCGGTTGCACACACCCCCGGGAATTGGCGGAATTCCCTGCTGCGCGATAGCCATCTCCTACTGCGGGTAATGTGGGAACTTCTACTATAGCTATGTGTGGGATCGGATCTGAGCCGGGGCTTCAGGGGATGTTCTCTCATACATCAAGGGAATCTCAAGAATGTACTATGTGTAATAAAGCAATAAACCTGTGTATAAGAGACCAGGTCTCAGAGATGCAGTAGAGCACCTCGTGACGATACCTTGCTGTCTGATCTGATGTGTTCTGCTCCGACGGAATAAAACTTTGTTTCCTGCCTTCCAGTCTCCGGCGCCTGCCTCTTTCATTGGTAAATTATCGAGTGGTATGAGAGGTGATTACCGCCGGGCAAATACTTGAAAGGTTATCGACTGAAACTGCCGCTATCATTTAACACTTCCACACTGGTGTTGGCTTCTGGGTGTTGGGGGTCAGTGTGGACCAAACAACAGGCAAAGTACCCTGGGAAGGACAGACACAAAACACAGTCAAAAGCACAGAAGAACTGGAGAGAACTGCAATACACATGCACAAAACATGTTGAAAAACACCTACACAAACACTAGTTAGCAGTACTACCCTATTGTGGAGTACACACCACATGAATGGACACATCACAGCCTGCATCCAGCCAAGTGGCACACAGACACACTCAAACAGCAACAGAGCTGGCACAACACATTCCAGGCTACCTCCATACATTCACATAACAACCCTGGAAACTCACATTCAGGCGAAGAACTTGTTGATGAGCTGTGAGCGGACATCACCCTTATCCTTATCATCACAGACATCTTGGCCCAGACCGGGATCCTCCACAGGTGCCGGAGGTTGGTGATCTTCGTCGTCATCCAGGATGAGAGGCACCTCCTTCCGCACTGCCATGTTGTGTAGCATGCAGCAGACAAGGATTATTTTGCACACCTTTGCAGGCTCATATGGGAGGGCCCCTCCGGTCTTGTCCAGGCAGCGAAAGCAGCTTTTCAGGAGGCCGAATGTCCACTCAATCACCCTCCTGCTCTGACCATTGTAGCGAAGCTCGGCTGATGTCACAGGGTTCCTGAGGGGTGTCAGCAACCACGGCATGTTGGGGTATCCGGAGTCACCTACACACACAAAAATGAAGAAGTAGCTGAGTTTTGTAGGAGTGTGGAATACAACATTGACAAACACACACAATGAGAAACAGTCAGTACACACCGACAAGCCAGGCATGCTGAGCTGGCATCTGTGACATCAGCATTGCAATGCGACTACTCCTCATAATGTAGGCATCGTGCGCAGAACCAGGGAACCGTGCACACACATGTGTGATCGACATGTCAGCAAGGCATGCCACCAGAGCATTGATCGAATGGTAGTGCTTCCTGTTACGGTATGCCTGCTCATGTGCCTGTGGTGGTATCAGGGCAACATGTGTCCCATCAATAGATCCGATGACGTTCGGCATCTTCCCCAGTGTATAAAAGGCATCCTTAATTTCAGGGAGTTCAGCTGGGCTCGGGAACTTGATATACAGGTCTAAGAAATGCAACATCCCCTCCAAGACATCGCGTAGCACCCGACTAAACATCGTTTGCGACATCCCACCAGCAGTAGCCACAGCGTACTGGAAGGTACCAGTAGCAAAGAAGTGCAGGGCTGCCATCACCTTCAACTCTGGGGTCAGTGCAGTAGGGTATGTCTGGCCAGGTAGCAGATGTGGCGCCAACTGCTCCGTCAACTCCTCAATCAGTGGATTGCGCGGTTCATGACCGAGCTGTGCGTACGCTTTGTCATTGAATGCAATGAGGTCCGACGCGGGTGACAATGCGTACGCATTGCACGGGTCATGACCGAGCCGTGTGTACGCTTTGTCATTGAATGCAATGAGGTCCGACGCGGGTGACAATGCGTACACATTGCAAGGGTCATGACCGAGCCGTGCGTACGCTTTGTCATTGAATCGTATGGAGACGGGTGCGTGTGCACATTCAAAATACGCGGTGTACAGTCATTTGAACAAGCCGGGCGCACCCATTGGCTCCAGACTGTCATGGAGACGAATGCGGATTCAAAACTTCTACGAGTTGTGCACTGGAAATTCAGTTGGATACCTACAACAATGTTGCAATTTCAAGTGTTCCATGAAGGTGAAGATTTGAACGATGCGGAAGGCGTGTACGAGTCGTACATTTAAATGGATTGGCCAGATTCATAGAATGCAACCGTGTTGAACCTATCACTTGGGACACATGACACAGAGTCTGCCTCTGCAGCACAGATATAAGGCTGGCTGGCCCCCAGGGAGCTCACTTGCCTGCACTACATGCTACTGGACCACATCCCTGCTACCACTGCTGCTGTCTCTGCATCCTCTGGCTCCTGCCATGGCACGTACTCTGGAGAGGGCCCCAGCCTTCACTGAGGAGGAGAACCAGGCCCTGCTAGACGGGCTCCTTCCACAGTACAGCAAGCTCTCTGGGAAACCAGGGGAGCAGGTGAGTGTGCAGTCCACTGCCTTCCTAATTATGCATGTTGTCTGACTAGCAGTACTAGCAGTGTGTACAACAGTGGCAAGCATTCTCACTGACTACTTTCACCCCCCCAAAGTGTGTAGGTACATGTAATGAATAGGTTTCCTGCTGCTAAAGTGCATTAGTGCAAGCTTAAACTATCCAGGCATTGTTAACATGTCAGACATGCAGGTGATTTGTCCTTCCCCATGGTTGCACCACCTGTGTAATTCATTTCCCTTTGTGATTATGACATGTATATCCAAATGTGTGCTGCACAAATCTGGGGCATGTGTGTTAATGTACTTTTCACTTTGTCATCCTCACAGGTTGATGCCCACCAGAAGCAGGAGATCGGGCTGACCATCCCCCGGGCTGTTCGTTCGGTGGGGGTCTACAAGCGCCGGATCTGCAACTGCCAGAGAAGGTGGCAGGACATTCGGGGCTGGACCCGGAGGATAGCTAGAGTCCAGCTGAAGCTGTCACCTCCACGCAGTAGGGGCGGACACCGGACCCTGACTCCCCACATGCTCCGGATACTGGCAGTGGTCTTCCCGGACCTGGATAGGCAGTTGAAGGCCAGACAGCAGCAGGAAGGGGGTAAGTCCATGCTTATCTGTGTACTATGTCTGACATGCTAATAGCAGTCGTTTGGCCTGGTTACACTTCCACATTACGTAGGTCTTGTAGTCCAATACTCTTTTCCCCCAATTGTGTGATGCACCCTCCTCATCTGTTCCACAGGTGTGGCCCCTACAGTCTGTTGCTTGTGTCACTAGGGCGCTATGCTTCAGCTACCGGTCAGCATCTGTTCCCGTGACTCTGTTGTGTGTTTCATGGGTGGATCAATTGTATACACAATGCCTGAGATCTGACATGTGATATGTGTGTGCCCTTGAGATGTGTTCCAATTGCTGGTCTGACTCGCAACATGTGGCTGGGTTATTCCAAACAAACCCATGCAGCATGGGACTCCAATGTTTGGGCTTCAGGAGTATGTATATGGAGTATGTCACACTTGCTTAGCCACCTGACTACTGTCCAGGGCCAAACACTGTTTCACATAGACCTTGCCAGTCATGCCTCCTCAAGGGCATTTAGGAACACTCTGTAATCCCACTCCTGTGTGTGAAATTGCAGGTTGTGCTTAGTGACATGTGCCCTCAGGTGTCTGCCTCTGTGTCATTAGGGTGTGGCTTGCTGTTACGTACAACTGTGGTGTCCATTATTCAGAGGGTCAGCATGACATCTGAGATGTGACTGTGAGAGACAAGACCTGTGTGACATATAGGTGTGTGATCATCTGACAGCGTACAATGGTATATGCAACAGTGTCCTTCAGGCAGCTGGGTTACATGCATGCCAGACTGTGACGTGTTAATGTACAGGGATTTGTGTTTGAAGAGACTCGTATGTATGATTTGCATTATGTGGGGTCTCCTGGCTCTTGGATATGTTGTTTGCATGGGATGGGCAAGTGTGCCAGTCATCTGCAGAGTTAGCTTTACCCCTGAGCTAGGATTGTGAGTCAGTGCATATTGTTGTTGTCTGGATGCCCTGCCCCTGTGACAGGAGACAGTGTTGACTGACTTTCAGGGCATCCCAGTGCCATGGCATTTAACTTGCCATGAGTGATCCTGCATTGTGTTCAAGTGTGCACCATGCACACCATTGTGGCATTGCCCATCAGGACATGAGAACATCATAGTGTGTGTTGCTGGCATGCATCACAAGCATGTGAAATGAGTCTCTGCCCATCCCTTCATCCGGACACCTGTACTGATTCAGAAGCAAGAAATGTGCTGTGTGTATAGTGACATACTCCTACATGTACACTTGCATGTACAACTAATGTGTGGGTGGTGCATGTTGGCACATTGGGGTGTTAGCATCCAACATGCAACAGACATATGTGTGAAAGTCAAGGAGGGATATGTGTGCCATGGTTGATATTGAGAATGACAATTGTCTTATTCTAAACAGTGTTGGCACTTTGAGCTGTGTTCAGCTGATGATGCCGGGGCTTGCTCTGTGATGTGATGTACTTACTGTGGTGTGTGCAGTCGGTGCAGGTGACTGATGTTGTTCTCTTACTTCCTATTCCTATCCAGATACATCCACGGCCACAGGAGGGGACAGCTCCATGGACCAGGAGGAGCCACAGAGCTTTACAGGGACAGAAGGAGAGGAGTCGGGTGGACCCAGTGGCACGGATGGCGAGTGGAGCCACACAGAGGAGCCGTCAGCACCATCCCCCCCAGCTGAGGACGACAGCAGCTTTGAGGATGACTCCCTTGTGGAGGCAGCCACCAAACCCCAGCTAGTGAGGCTGTCCCCGCCACCGCCACCACCACCACCACCACCACCCGCCCATTGGCTCCCATCCCAGAGTTCCCTGTGGGCTCCCGTGTTCGTGAGCATGTCTCCTTCATGCCCGGCACCGCACCCCCTGCCCCTGTGTCCCCTGCTGCCCTGAGTGAGGAGTCTGTGGACTTACTTCGGCAGATCCATGTAGGGCAGACGTCAATGCTGAAGGTCCTCCATGCACACACAGGTCTCTTGACACAACTGGTGTCATTCATGGAGGGCATTTCCTCGGGAATGTCTGCCCTACAGAGGACCAATCAGTCCGTTGCCTCCTCCCTGACAGCAAGAGTGTCCCTCCTCCAACAGTCCCGCACCCCTCCTACCCCTGCACCACCCACGATTCCTAGCACCCTACCTGTCCCAAGCACAGAAACACCCAAAGCAAGGTCTAGACGTGCACACAAGCAAGCGCAGGGGACTGATGACACACTCACAGGGGCTGGTTTGCAGACACGCACACAGTCATCCACAACCACTCCGCAGTCCTCCGAGACCTCTCCCTCCCAGCCCCCTTCCCTTGCATCATCTGCAACCCCATATCCCCAGAAGCTCTTCCTCTGTGACCTTGGCCTCTTCCCCACCGACCCAGCAGATCCTGATTACAAGGGGAAGAGGAAGTCCCCACACACAGAGGGGAGTGCCCCTCACACACGGACACCCTCCCCCAGGCGCAGTGAGACAGAGACCCCCACCCGCAAGTCCCCCCGGTGCCAGAAGAGCAAGACCCCCGGCCACCACGCTGCTCCAAGGCAAAGTCTCCGTCCTCCATCCCACAGGCCACCACTCCAGAGGTTCCCCCGCCACTCCCTGCCCCGGGATCCCCCACCTACAGATACACCATCCCCAAAATGCTAAGGCCATCCCCCCTAGCACTTGCTCCTCCTCACCTGGTCAGACGGTTAGTGCCACTGATGTGGGGACCGTGTCACCCCCCCTGCCCTGCCGACCTCACCTGCCCCCCATTCCGCTCCCATGGATGTAGGCACTGCATTGGAGTCCACGACCACCAGGCCACCAGGTCTGACTTGGGCACTGCAGTGGTGACCCAATCCACTCCATCTGACCTGCCCACTGGAGTTGTGCCAGCACCCACCTCATCTGACTTGTGCCCCACAGTTGTGACAGCACCCACCACTTCAGTCAGCTCCACTGCAATTGCAAGTGTCTCGCCTGCATCCACCACCTCTTCACTGCCTCCTTCTGCTGCACCCTGATCCTGTCCCTGCGGTGCCTGGCCTGCCCCATGTATGCCCCTCCGAGGGGATGACCCCGGTCCTTAGCAGTGCAGGCAAGCAAGGTGTGACAGTTGTCACTCTACTTCACTCTTGGCATTTGGACATGGACTGGCCATTGGCCTTTTGTTTGAACAGACGTTTAACTTTTAATATGCTGAATAAAGCTTTTTTCTTTATCCCTGTGAACTTGATTTAGCTGTACATTATGTTGATGATGTTTAACATGCCCTTGCACCTGTGATGCTTGGTTTCCAATGCTGAATACTGATGTGTTACTGTGAGGTACTCCATGTGGTCCATGAGATATGTATCCTATTCTGGTGGGTATCCATGTCATCCTTTGCAGCTACCTGGGTGTGTCCTGATCAACTATTTGTGGACATCTCTGTGAACATTTCATTTGCATGGTCACATCTGTGGCTTGCACCCCTGCACATATGATGTGCTTCCCATTGTCGAATTTGTCACTTCCACAGACTTTGTGCTCATCAACACTGGCCCTACAGGTGTGGGCATCATTGGTATGGGAGCAACTGGGTCCTCTGTGCAACTTGCTAGATATATGTTTTGGGTATGTGCAGGTGACTTAGGGGAGACTCACGTACCCAGGCTGTTGTGACCAGAGCCTTCATTGAGTGGTAACTGATGGCTGACTGACCATGTGTTCTGCAGACATGAGTGAGACATGCGGGGAATATGTTTGGCACAGCTGGGCTTCAACAGGAGTTGGGCCCCCTCAAGTAAGTGTGTTGTCCAGTGACATGGCCAGTGACATGTGTGTGTGTCCATATCCCTGTTCATACACAGACAGTGTTCCCTTGATATGTTCCTGTTGTTGATGCTTGCTGAGTGGTACTGGGTTCATCCCACTACTTTTCCAATGGGCTACCAGATATGTGGGTGCATGACACACTACTGTTAATTGGTGTATCATCATTGGGATTTGTCATTTTTGAGTAGTGATGATGTTGTCAGACACATATGGGACACTGTTAGGGTTCCCCAAGGCTGTTTATTTGCTAAATCATGTAGGTGTCCCTTGGTGGTACCTTTCAGTGATTGAGACATTTGTATGTGTGTGTGACTGCTCCCACTTGTCGGGTTCATGGCTGCGATGCTGGCAGGTGTCAGCATGTGTGCCTTGTGGTTCTCCTTGGCTTCTGCATTGTCCTGGGACTGTGGCAGGGATTCTGAAGGTTGCGTGAGCTTTGAGGTCATGGCCATGTACCGCATACTGTGAAGTATGACTGTCATTCCGCTGGGTTGTAAACGGTACTTGTGTGATGTGTCTGTGCACCTTAGTCCCTCCCAACATTCCAGTGTTTGTCATGGGTGCATATGCAATGTCACCTGTCCATGTGGGCTTCACAGATATACATTGTTGCAGTTCAGGGTAAGTGGTGTTGAAGGTGGACTGAAGTAAATGTTTGCATGGTTGGGCCCCTAGCTCCCGTTTGTCCATGGATGAGGGGCCATGCTGAGTGATTTGTGTTTGTGTATGTGTGATGTACGTTTGTGGGACAGGACACATGTCTGGGTTTGCCAGTTTGTAAGACATCTGCTTTTGTCATCACAGTGGAGGTGTCATGCATGCTTGTGTCACCCCAATGTCTGGTCCCTGGGTGTAGTGGTGTTGTGTGTCAGTCTCTTGCTGTGTTAGTTTGTGTTCATTCCAGCTTGTGTCACATGTGTCTGTTGTGCTCCCTCTCATCTCCCAATGCCCGATTGCCCACTGAGGGTGTCCCAATGATGGTTTACTTTTGTGTGGCACTGTGTCCACATCTGTGTCACTGTGGTTCAGCCCCCCCTCATGTGTTATGTAGTTGCCTGGGGATACTGTGACGACACACACACACACATGCTGTGTCAGATGTGCAGGGTGAGGTTGCCTGTTTTGGTTTGTGCATCTGCACCAGTGCATTGGTATTACTGTTGTGGGCCTTTGTCTGGATGGTGTTTCTGTGATTTTTCCTGCTGTCCCTGTGAGTCATATCACATCATTGTGCACATTCATCCTGGTTGTTAGGTGCCATTGCTGGCATGGAATGTGTGTTTGTGAGCTGACACCTAAAGTCTACACATGTTGTTTTGATTAGTGTGTCTATTTTCGAGATCTGTGCATGCTTTGTGATGGTCACTTCTGCTCTTGTGTCATTGTACACTGTATACATTGTCAGCCCCCATGTGTGGTGCTTGTCTGCACATGGCCGAGAGTGTGTCATGTTTCCCCAGCACTGTTAGCCTCACCACATCTCTGTGGGAATGGGACACAGCCACTAGTTTGCCCAGAAGTGTTTAATGTGTTGGGAGCAGGGATCATACATGCTGCTTGTTATTTGCATCTTTGACCATAATGACACTTACCTTTTGGTCACTGTGATGAGGGGGTGTTTAGTCCCCATCACCACAATGCTCAACATCTGCTGCATTTTGGAAGCCCACACTTAACTTCTGTTCTACACAGTGAGGGGGTGTTCTTTTTACATTGCCACAGTGCTATGGTGATGCTTGCCTTGTGTATGTCACACTCATGTGTTGGTCACCCATGTGCTGTAGTTACATTGTATGTTCAAAGTCATAATCACTGTTGTGGGCATTTGTCACAGACTACACACTGATGTCATGATGTAAGGGGGGATGTATTTTGCTGAAATACCTGATGTTGGAGTATGCTGGATGTGTTGCACATCCCCCATCCTATGGCTGGGGGTGGCAGTAGTGATGGGCAACAGGTCGCCTATGGGTGGGGGTGGCAGTAGTGATGGGCAACAGGTCCCCTATGGGTGTGGGTGGCTAGGGTGATGGGCAACATAAGCCCTATGGGTGGGGGTGGCAGTAGTGATGGGCAACAGGTCCCCTATAGGTGGGGGTGGCAGTAGTGATGGGCAACAGGTCCCCTATGGGTGTGGGTGGCAGGGGTGATGGGCAACATATGCCCTATTGCTGGGGGTGGCAGTAGTGATGGTCACCAGGTCCCCTATGGGTGGGGGTGGCAGGAGTGATAGGCAACATAAGCCCTATGGGTGGGGGTGGGGGTGGCAGTAGTGATGGACAACAGGTCCCCTATGGGTGTGGGTGGCAGGGGTGATGGGCAACATAAGCCCTATGGGTGGGGGTGGCAGTGGTGATGGGCAACATAAGACCTATGGCTGGGGGTGGCAGTTGTGATGGGCAACATAAGCCCTATGGGTGGGGGTGGCAGTAGTGATGGGCAACAAGTCCCCTATGGGTGGGGGTGGCAGGAGTGATGGGCAACATTGTCCCTATGGGTGGGGTGGCAGGAGTAATGGGCAACATAAGCCCTATGAGTGGGGGTGGCAGTAGTGATGGGCAACAGGTCCCCTATGAGTGGAGGTGTTAGTGGTGCTGGCCATGCAACCCCTATGGTGGGCTGTTGTTAGTGGCCAGGATGTGGATCCCCTGTGTGTGTGTGCCAGTTTGCGGGTACATGTCGTTTGTTTATGTGGTAGGTGTCTGACTTACCGCCTGCACTGTCGGCGTCGGTTCCTGAGCCGGTCATAGATGTAGAGTACTGGTATGACCTGCGCGATGGGATTCATGATGTGTTTGTGTTGTACACGCTGCTTGTTGCTCCGTCTCGTACCCGCTGCAAGCTGGTCCGTCTCGTAGCCGTGTATTGAGTTGTGGCACGAATCGTAGCTGATATGCTTATTTTCCAGATGCTGTGACGTCCCGCACGTGGTGAGCCGTCCGGCGCGTTGGAAGTACGCATCGTACTTGTCATGACGGAAACTGCTATGGATACTGCTTCCGGGCGACTCGGTTCAGCGTTAGGAGTTACGGCTCGGACGGAGAATGGAGCTTGAATCACAGCCTACGTGTCGGTCGTGTTTTTGCAGTTCTGCGCATCGTACTTACTCTACAGGATGGACCGGCTACGGGTACATGTCGGTCGTACGGTAAGGCTACGGACAGCTGTCCCACCGGGTATCGGAATCGGCCCCTAAATGTTAAATAATAAAATTAATATAAAAAATAAAATAGATTTAATATAAACTTAATTAAAACAAGTTAAACACACATACATATTTACTTTAAAACAATTAATGAATTAATTTAAATGTATTTTATAATTTTAAAATTACATTAAAAAGGTTTAAAAATAAAAGAATATAAAAAGCAATATATATATTTATATATATATATAGATATATATATCTGTGTATATATATATATATATATATATATATATATATATATATATATATATATATATATGTGATATATATGTGATATATATGTGTGTGTGTACCAATAACATAAATTCTAATTAAAAAGAACATTCTATTATAAATTAAAACTTTAACCTATTTAAATATCTTCAAACTTAAATTTCCCTTTCCAGGGAGAGCGACGGTAGAGAAAGTGTTGGATAGCGGAGGGGTAAAATGTACTATTCCCACTCCGGTGAGTGCAAGTAGGGAAAGGGTTGGATAGTGGAGGGGTAGAAATTACTATTCCCACTCCAGTGAGTGCAGCAGTAGGGAAAGTGTTGGACAGCGGAGGGGTAAAAATTACTATTCCCACTCCAGTGAGTGTATCAGTAGGGAAAGTGTTGAATTGCAGAGGAGTAACAATTATTATTCTCACTCCAGTCAGTTCAAAATTAAAAACAAACACAATTTTAACAATAAAAATATTTCAACAACAAAATAAATTAAAAAATATATAAATACGTTAAGAAATCAAAAACAAACAGTTATTATTACATTTTAAAAAGCGTAGAAAAGTAGATACAAAAAATATATTAAATAAAATAAAAAATAATTTCCAAACAAATAAATATGTTTAATTAAAAATTATTGAGAAACAAAACAGTAATTACATAAATTTACTTTTTTTTATTTCCTTCCACACAATTCACAACCCACATCTAAGTTTTTGAAACAAATTTAATTCCTCAACTAACATAATTAATTACCAATTAAAGAAATATTATTAAGTAAAAAAAAAACAAATTCAAACTCATAAAATTATTTAACTTCCCACACTTTACCCCTATAATCCCCACAACCCACAGCTAAAATTAAACTGCAAAAAATGTTATTGCCCAATTAAAACTTATTTTCAATTAAAAAACAAATAGTATTTAACAATTAATTATACAGTAAGTAAAGTTAATTTACTCCCCACACTGTACCCCAATAACAATAAAACCCACACACAAAAAATATAAACAAATACCCTAATTAAATATGAATTAATAAATTAATATTAATGATCAACTCATTTTCAATTAATTAAACAAAATGTACTTCCATCCTTTACCCCTATAATCCCCACAACCCACACCTAAAATGAATTACACAAATTCCATATTTAATTTTCAATGAATTAATTAATATTAATTATTAACGAATTATTGATTAATTGAACATAAATTACTTCCCACCCTTTACCCCATAAACCCCACAACACACACCTGAAAATAATCACACAATTACCATAATTCATTATCAATTAATTAGTTAATATAAATTAACAACAAATTTTTAATTCATTATATATAAATTACTTACCACACTTTACCGCTATAAACCCCACAACTCGCACCTAAAATCAATTACACAATTTCCGTAATTCATTTTCTATCAATTATTTAATTAATATTAATTAAGAACTAATTAATAATTAATTACAAATACATTCCTTCTAGGTGCAGGCGGAGAACTCTGCTCCGCCAGCTGAGTGTGCGGAGATTTGCCTACTCTGCGTTCTGCAGAGAACGCGAAGTATAGGGCAAAATTCCAACTCCGCAGCGGAGCGGAGTTGGCCAGCCCCCGCCGAGGAAGAGGAGGAGGGCAGCCTGGGGACTCCACAGTACATTTAAGTGTTTATTTTTTCATTTTTATTAAACTATATTTCACTTTTAATAGGGGTGGTGGATGCAGGTGGCGGAACAGAGAGGAGCTGAGTTTGTTCCCAACTGCGTGGACCTCTGTGTAGTCCCGCTCCACCAGCTCCGCCCGGGGTCAATTACTTCCCACAATTAATGCTATAAAATCTAAAATAATCATTAATTCATTATAATTAAATTACTTCCCACCCTTTTCCCCTAAAAACCCACAACCCGCTTTGGAACTAAAAAATGCAAAATGTTATTAAAATAAAATTCATAACTACGAAAAATGTAGCACATATATATAAAAAAAACCCAATATTTATACAAAAAAATACATCACATACATTTAAAATATAAACTAAAACACATAAGACTAATTAAAAAATCGATATTTTAAACATCTATATTTTTGCAAACAATATTAATGACTTCTACATTATTAAAAACAATACTTCTTACCTTAAATTCGATATTCTTGACCACGATATTCTTGCTGTTGATATTTCTGAATCACGATATTTCCAACTAGATATTTGTGTAAGTCAACATTTCTAACTCGATATTCTGTCACATATCACATAGAAAAAAATAAAAGGCAGAAACGGGAGCGGGATTAACAGGAGACATATTCAAAGCAATAATTCTACCAGTAGGCATCATTTTAAATGTTGAAAGGATTTGGAAGTTAGTCATTATTGTTGAAAAATGGCAATGAGCACTTCAGAAACTTAGCTTATAACTAACACTGAACTAGTTGTTATATACTCTATGGTGCTCGAAGAATGACTTGCACTAGACATTTTACTTGCCAAGAAGGGCAGAGTATGCAAATTGCTTATATTAACCCATTGCTGTAGGTACATACCAGACAAAAGTAAGGAACTAGAGGTTTATGCCAAGAGTATATCAGGGGATAGAACCCAAACTACATGAATTGGAGACACCAAGGGCCTGATTATGATGTCAGTCAGAAAGCCTCCGACCGCAGGTCAGAGGCTTTCCGACCAACATCAATGGTTTCAATTTCGACCACCGGATTAAAATCTAGATGGTCGGAATTGGAACTGGCCCGTCATTCCAGCTGACTTTCAACAGGCTTAAGGATCCCATCGGCCAGTCGGAACTGGCACATAATCCCTATACATCAATGTT
Source organism: Triturus cristatus (assembly GCF_964204655.1). Classification (NCBI taxonomy): domain Eukaryota; kingdom Metazoa; phylum Chordata; class Amphibia; order Caudata; family Salamandridae; genus Triturus; species Triturus cristatus. Next base: position 353,323,608 of record NC_140594.1, read on the forward strand.
TCCGCCGTCGAAATTACAATGTCGCTTTCCGATATGCTTTACATGTTGGGCTTTCTGACATGGAAAGCCTGTCGGACAGCAACTTTTGGAGCCCCTAGCAGGGCCCCTATTGAAGAACCAGAACCTTTTGGGTCCGGCGGTGCAGGGTACGCCTTAATCTCCTTCTCCTGCTTCAGCTAACAGAGACACGGGGACACTCCGTCGGCGTAAAAGATCAGATTTTATTAGCTGCAGCTAGTACAGTTATCCTAGAAGTACACACGGTATGTTCTCAGGAGACTGCCACTTCACTCCGTGGCGCACAATCTTATATAGGTCATATGTGAAATATACATTAACCAAGAACACACCTAAAACATATAGAAAGAACCAATAAGAAAGGTTGAAAAACAGAACAGAGCCAATAGGAAAGGTTTGAAAACAAAGTATCGGGTAACTTGAAGAGCCTCTCCTCCAACTGTGTTTATTACCCCTCCCCACGAACAGGTTCGTGGTCAACTTGCAGGTGACGAGATACGTTTGTGTGTTTTGGAGGACCGTTGTGAAACGAGAGAATACTAGCAGAGGACAGCGAAGGCCAGTTGATAAGATAAAGTTAGAAGAGAATAGTGTGAACCAACAGATAGTTGAGACAGGGATTAGAAAAACCAGACGGGGATTAGTGTATTCGGCCAGTGCTAACATCAGCTTTGTAAATAGAGGCAGAAGGCTTATTTTGACACAAAGCTGCAGAAAAAGCAGAAAAGACTATGTTCGCCGTGATGCCTGAGTGAGGGCAACACAAAATGGCGGCGGAGCACAAAATGGCGGGTTGATTCGATCACGATCGAAAATCGAATCTCCTCAGACCCTCCTTTTGCCAGAACTCAGGCAAGATACATAGACTCACGTTAATCTGAGTCAATGTCGATGGCCATGAGGTCATCGAGCTGTTGCTGTAACATCATTCTAATATTCTCTGTTACTTGTGGTTTGGGTTTAGGGATGCACATAGTAGCACACAGGTCGCAGACGGCGGGACCACAGTGCATACAAAGGCAACAAGAGAAAATGATGGTCAAAACTACTCCAAGAAATGTCAATACCTTCCAACCCCATTTGGACAGTAGTCCCCAAAACCACTCCAATAGTGACCAATCTCCTTCGTCCTGATGAATCGACTCAGAGATTATATGTAACTTAGAGATGGCTTGGTATACTGTCAGAGCGTCATCAGGTATGAAAACACAGCAACTTGACCCGATCAATTTGCACACTCCACCACGATCCGCAAGAACAAAGTCTAAGGCAACTCGGTTTTGTAACATCATAAGACGGTCTGCCTGTAGTTCTGCCATGATATTACTTAAGGCTCCTACAGTGATGTCTATAGTGGTTTCTACGATACGAACCAGTTGCCTTATATTTCTGCTGTTGGCCATCGGACCCCAAAACGGAAGAATTCCTTTAAGGAAATCTCCTCCCTCTTGTCCTGCGGTGTCTTTAGAGTCAATAATCCCTCTGCCATATCTGTTTCGATGATGATTTGCAGAAGCGGTGTATGTAGGGGGAAGAAGGAAAGCTATATAACAGGTACCAGAAAAACCAGTTGGCAACCACGTGTAAGCCCTATCGTGGCAGATAAAATATGTGCCTTGGGATGGTACTAGAGGAGGCGAGTTCTGAGAGGAGTAGACGTATGTGTGGGAACAGTTGTTTCTTTGTACGGTATCAGTAGACGGACCTTTTAATTTGCAGACAGAAATTTCCCTGTTGAGGAATAGACCAAATCGGTGGAGATTTTCCTTGTTTAACCTTATCACTAAGGCTAGTGACATAATGGGAGACGTTCCAATTGGTGTACGCTTTTCTTTCGTCAACGGAAATCTTACTATTTTCCATGATTTTAGCCATAGCTACCATTCTTTTTATCAGTGAACTATGACTGAAATCCGGACCACCAATATATGAACTAACGGGTCGTCTGAATTTGCTTTGGTAGGCATTGGCGAAGATAACAAAATAAGCCCAAGCAGAATCCTCATAAGAGAACGGAAGAACTAAATACGGCATTCCTTTCTCTGTGGTATGTGGCATAAGTCCACACACCCAACAGTCAGTTGTATTGATCACTAATTGGTGTTGATGTAATAACTGGACAAATGAATTGTTGTAATACTCGGTTCTTCTAATGAGTTCATGCTGAGGAAGGGTATGAAATAGATGTGGAGAGACAGTAGAAGAAGACAAAGAAGTAGAAGGAGAGACAACTTTTTGCTGCAGAGCGTAAATAATCCAACTTATACACGCCAAAAGAATACACAATAATATATTGATACACAAGGTTATACTAAAACGATTGTACATTAATTTACAGAATTCTTTCTTCATTTTATCCTTTCTCTCTCTTTTTCCTAATGTAGTTTCCATCTTTCTAATGGATGCTCACGGCAATCTTCCTTAATCACTTAATTATGATTATCTGCCGTCCTATGACACTGCAAGTCCTGCAGGCCTATTGCCACTACTCAGGGCACAATCAAGACTCCTACCGTGACCCTGCAACCGGGATAGAATACTACATAGGAGAGAGAAAATCTTAAGTGTTCTTTAGTCTAGGTCTTAGGTTATAATGTTCTTTGTCAGGTACAGTTTGGTCTCGGAACAATGTTCTCGGATTTGTCATATTCAAGCGACGATGTGGTGTATTTGCTTCCTGAAGAATATCGTCATCCTCTTTCTCAGACAATGTTCCATTCAGGCGTGCATCACTGAAAGGTACAAATCGTGGAACCTTCTCGCTCTCAGAGTCGCTAATGCCCTTACGCATCCATTGATCAAAGGGTAGGGGCAAAGGCACTTTCTTACAATGCACGCCGTGAATCCAGTTTTTCTTTCCTTCGACCTTTACTGCTGTTCTCGTCGTGAGGAGAACCAACCGAGACTCCCTCCACCTGGGCTCCAAATTTTTCGTCCTTTGGAAGTTTTTTATGCAGACCCAGTCTCCTGGTCGGATGGAATGACCTGGGTCTGTGGAGGCCTCCGGCAAAGCACTCTGAACCTGTTGATGGAGAACACGCTATGTAGTCGTAAGTTCATGCAAGTAATCAATCAACATTGGATATGGCAAGTCTGAGTTTTTCTTAGGGCGAGGGACTCCCCATATATTAGCTGGGCATCCAAAAACCACTTCGTAAGGGCTAAGTCCCAAACGAGAGTGTACAGCAGTTCTGGTGGATAGAAGAGCCAATGGTAAAGCATCGGGCCAATTAAGTCCTGTACTAGCCTGCACTTTCGCTAGTTTTAGCTTCAAAGTTCCATTGTAGCATTACACTAAACCCGCTGACTGTGGATGGTTTGCCGCAATAAACTGTTGCTTGATTCCAAGACCCGCACAAACTTTTTGCATGACTTGGCCCACAAATTCGCTCCCATTGTCACTCCAGACAATGCGCGGCAAACCAAACCTAGGAAAAAATTATTTTAGTAGAACTTTGGCTGTGGATAAGGCTGTATTGTCCTTTAGTGGGTATGCTTCAATCCACCTAGAGAAGGCGCATACTACCACCAGAACATATTTGAGGTTTTTGCATCGTTCCATATGAATGTAATCGATCTGCAACACCTCAAATTGATAGGTCGGAGGAGCAAAGTGACCCGCTGGAGTTGGGGTTCCCTTTCCTGGATTGTACATCAAACAAACAATACAATGTTTTACTTCATTGTCTGCACACTTTGGGATTCCTTCATTTTGCCACACTGGAGCCAGAAGCTTGCATATACCTTTCGCACTTAAGTGGGCTGGACCATGCGCCATAGTAACTACTGGGAGTACATAGGCATCTGGTAACAGACAACGTTGGTGCTCAGATAATTCCAACCAACATCCCATCTCATCTAACATTCCCGTACTTTCTTTCCACTTACTCAATTCTTCCTCTGTAGCCTCTTCCTGAATTGACCTTACACTTTCCACTGTATCCTCATACATTCCTCTCTCTCTAACCCAATTCGCAGGACCTGCAACATACATTCGACTTGTAGCATCTCTCGCTGTCTTTTTTGCTACTTCATCTGCTAACGCATTTCCTCGACCAACATCATCTGTAATCTTCTTGTGTGCACTACACTTCACAATTGCTATTTGAGCAGGTGAAGAAAGTGACTCGAGAAGATCAGTCACCAGCTGACCATGTTTTATTTTAGTGCCATGTGAAGTAAGAAATCCCCTCTCTTTCCAAACGCGCCCAAAATTGAATGCCACACTGAAGGCGTACTGACTGTCAGTATACACATTCAGGTGCCAATTACGATCCTGTAAAAACCGGGTACGAACCGTCGGACAGAGCATATTCTCCGTCCGACGCGTACCCGGTCGTCAAAACTTACAAACATGGAATTACGAATCGCACGGAAACTCCATTTCCGTACGATTCGTACAAAACCCTGACCGACGAAAATAAACATACAAATGCGATCCGGGAAAGCGCCGACGTGACGTCGGGACGCACGCAGCCTGCCATTCACGAACCAGGAATTACGATTCGCACCGACGTCATCCCGCACGGTGAATATTTTCGGCTGCCAAAAACTGCCGGGAAATCAGGACGACGCGAACAAGGAGTACCTGTACGCGACGGACAGACATGGACCCGAACCTACGTGTCATCCCGGCCTTTATAGCAGTCAACCTCCTCTACAGGCTACGACGCAGACACCGCAGAAGGTCAGAACAACAAAGGGAGGGGGGAAAGGGGGGGGCAGGACCAGGGGCAGGCCACAAAACCCCCACCAAAGTCACACAGCACACATGCCCTGGACATACCTGACCCCCAGGCCCTGGTCACTACGAGGGGGTGGGGGCGTGTCCAGCAAAGCCAGCGTCCGCCACAACGGAAGTGCCTGACGACGCGAACCGGCAACACAACAATACAGGTACGTCCCGTACCCATGCCTTAAGAGCGTGGGTACGAGTCGTACCACGCCCACACCTACGTCACCCCAACAATGGCGGGACGGCCCGTACCCACGTGGCAAAGGCCTGGGTACGGGCCGCGCAAGCATTCTACAGCGTGGGTATGGATATGTACGGACCGTACCCCCACCCACGTATGTATGGAGCATACCCCCCACCCCAACAGTGGACGACGGAGCGTAACACCAGCCCTGTATGTATGGAGCGTACCCCCAACCCCAACAGTGTAGGTACGACCCGTACCCTCACCCGCGTACGTATGGAGCATACCCCCACCCCAACAGTGTAAGTACGACCCATACCCTCACCCGCGGACATTTGGAGCGTACCCCCACCCCAACAGTGTAAGTACGACCCGTACCCTCACCCGCGGACGTATGGAGCATACCCCCCACCCTAACAGTGTAAGTACGACCCGTACCCTCACCCGCGGACGTATGGAGCGTACCCCCATGCCAATAGTGTACGTACGGACCGTACCCCCACCCCGTATGCATGGAGCGTACCCCCCACCCCAACAGTGTAAGTACGAACCGTACCCCACCCGCGTACGTATGGAGCGTACCCCCCACCCCAAAAGTGTAAGTACGACCCGTAACCCCACCCGCGGACGTATGGAGCGTACCCCCACCCCAACAGTGTAAGTACGACCCGTACCCTCACCCGCGGACGTATGGAGCGTACCCCCACCCCAACAGTGTAAGTACGACCCGTACCCTCACCCACGGACGTATGGAGCATACCCCCCACCCCAACAGTGTAAGTACGACCCGTACCCTCACCCGCAGACGTATGGAGCATACCCCCCATGCCAATAGTGTACGTACGGACCGTACCCCCACCCTGTATGCATGGAGCATACCCCCCACCCCAACAGTGTAAGTACGACCCGTACCCTCACCCGCGTATGCATGGAGCGTACCCCCACCCCAACCGTGTATGTACGACATGTACCCCCACCTCGTATGCATGGAGCGAACCCACACACGTGTATGTTCTAAGCGTACATATTGTTAAATAGGAGGGGTGTGTGCAGAGTCCTCCCAGCAGTGCCCAGAGACAGGAGGGGTGTGTGCCTATCACTCCCAGCAGTGCCCAGAGACAGGAGGGGTGTGTGCCTATCACTCCCAGCAGTGCCCAGACACAGGAGGGGTGTGTGCAGAGTCCTCCCAGCAGTGCCCAGACACAGGAGGGGTGGGTGCAGAGTCCTCCCAGCAGTGCCCAGACACAGGAGGGGTGTGTGCAGAGTCCTCCCAGCAGTGCCCAGACATATGAGGGGTGGGTGCCTAACACTCCCAGCAGTGTCCAGAGACAGGAGGGGTGTGTGCAGAGGCCTCCCAGCAGTGCCCAGACACAGAAGGGGTGGGTGCCAAACACTCACAGCAGTGCCCAGACACAGGAGGGGTGTGGCAGAGGCCTCCCAGCAGTGCCCAGACACAGGAGGGGTGTGTGCTGAGTCCTCCCAGCAGTGGCCAGACACAGGAGGGGTGGGTGCAGAGTCCTCCCAGCAGTGCCCAGACACAGGAGGGGTGTGTGCAGAGTCCTCCCAGCAGTGCCCAGACATATGAGGGGTGGGTGCCTATCACTCCCAGCAGTGCCCAGACACAGGAGGGGTGGGTGCAGAGTCCTCCCAGCAGTGCCCAGACACAGGAGGGGTGGGTGCAGAGTCCTCCCAGCAGTGCCCAGACATATGAGGGGTGGATGCCTATTACTCCCAGCAGTGCCCAGACACAGGAGGGGTCTGTGCAGAGTCCTCCCAGCAGTGCCCAGACACAGTAGGGGTGGGTGCAGAGACCTCCCAGCAGTGCCCAGACACAGGAGGGGTGGGTGCCTAACACTCCCAGCAGTGCCCATGGAACGCAAAGGGTGGAGTAGCCACAGATACCATGCCCACAAATGTCAGTCAGGTGCACAAAGACCCTGCAGTACATGTACCACATGTGTGCGAGGCTGGGAGTATACGCATGCATAGCGCCGAAAAGAAAAAAAGTCCACATGAAGTCATGTCAATAGTCCACATACACAAGTACAATGACTACCAAGGATGCCACGAATGATGCAGGTGGAGACATCGCTCAGCATGCATGTGCAAAGTTGAAGGAGTCCGTCACACACCCAGCTAATGTACACACAGCTCAGCGCTAAATATTGTGAACACCCTGCAGGGAAGATGTCAGGGTACACAGAGGAAGGAATACACCTTGGGACAATTTCACCATGCAGTAACTGCTTACATGAACAGAGAAACCTAGCTAACACCATGTGATGGCACACAGATACCAGGGTCCACCCTATGACCAGCACACTACTACATTTCCCACACACCCAACACATGATTACCACCCAAAATCATGTAGCAGCCCCACCAACAGCAACATTAGAAAAGCAGTAGTGTTCAAAGGAAACAAAAATGGCTTTAATCAGCATGATCTTAAATAGTGTGTTCATAGAAAGTTCAATATTTACAAAGCCCATAGGGCAGTCCATGAGTCACAGCTGGACGGGGGACACAGTGGGACGCGTGTCCCCTAGCTTGCCTGCACAGTCAGACTCCTTCGTCTTCCACAGCGGGGAGGGCATCATGTTGGGGGGAAGGACCAGGCACCGCAGGGACAGGAGGGCGAAGGGTAGGCGTCGTGGGTGCAGGGATGGAGGACTCCACCACAGGGGGTGGGGCAGGGCCAAAGGCGGAGGCCAGGATCTCGCTGCACACCTTAGCAAGGTCCTCCAGCGTCTCCCCTGCACCCGAAGGAACCACAGGCCCCAAGGAGGGGGGGGGGGCGGAGGGATGGGTCGCAGCGCCACTGGGGGAGTGTGTGGACAGGGGGGGGACTCAACCACCCTGACCGGGGACTCCCTTGACCGCTTGCGGGGTGGTGTCACAGTGGGGCTCAGGGACAGAGCGGCCATGAAGGAGTCCTTGCCGGATATGTGGCCAGGAGAGCTGAGGGGAGGGGATTTGGAGGGAGTGGATTGGGTGGAATGCGGACTCCCACTCTGGCTGCGTGTCTTACGTTTGCCCCCCGACCCAGTGGGTGTGCCTTCCTCACCCTGTGTGTGCGTGCCAGGAGGTGTGCGTATGACCTTCCCTGCTGGTGTGGTGCCTGTGTCTGTTGTGGTGGGTGCATGCTGACGTCTGGGTGTACGTGGGACAGGCATGGGAGTGGGAAGTGTGGATGGGGCAGGGGTAGGGGGTGGGACGTAGCGCTGCAGGAGACCCACTGCTGCAGTCAGTGTCGAGTCTATGGACCTCAGCAACTGGCGTTGGTCAGCCTGCGACAAAAAAATGCCCTCCAAGTATGCCTCCATGTTGTGCAGCACTTGGCTGTGGCCATGGAGGACATTAAGGATCGCAGCCTGACCAACCTGCAACTGCCGCTGGATGTCCATAGACTCGGCATTGGCGGCAGCAGTGGAGACAGGGGCAAGGGGTGCGGTGCCTGGCAGGAAGGAGACATGTGGTGACCGTGGACGTTGGGAAGGGACACGAGCAAGTGGGAGGCGGCTGATGGCAATGGAGGGGGTGGGGTGCGATGTTGTTCCGCTGTCAGCTGCTGGTGCAGCCTCCGCCCACTCGGAGAGATCGTCCTCGGACCCGTCGGCTTCATATTCGGTGGTGCCAGTGGACAGGTCCTCGGCCTCACTCTCCTCCGCACCACTCAATGTGCCAGCCACGATGTCAACGCTGGCACTGGTGCTCGGTCCCTCCGCTCCGTCTGTGCTCATGTCTCCCTCCGTGTCCCCCGACGATGCTGTGGGCAAGGTGAAGAGACAGCAATTAATCACACACCTGTATACATATGTCACATGAGTCCAATCTACATAGGTTACAGTGTATAGCCTGCAAAGAAAGTTAAGTAACATCTACAAAACAAGGTACAGATGTAGGGCATGCAACACACAGTTGGTTGACCCACCATGCCACAGAAAATCCATGGAGAGCATGACACAATAGCAAATGACATGAAATGGAGTTTGACATAGGAGCCAGGCCCTGGGGACAATCCAGCACTGCATCTGCACCACACAGCGTTGCCGACAATAGGGATGAGGAGGGACCAAATCCATGAGCTTGAGGCACATGCTGCATAGGTAATACTGAAAACATGCCCAACATGCCTGGCTCACTGCACCTTGAGTGTATGTCCAGACAAACATCACACACTGGCCAGACCTAGCAAGGAGATTTCAGGTTTTGACATGTAGGCTTTGCCCGCACCAACCACCCCCTACATGAGACAATTTGTTGAGACACAGGTGGCACTTACATCTCTTAGTCTGGGTGAAATACACAGGGGATGCATAAATGCAAGATTGGACGCCAAATACCTGAGGTGCGCCTGTCCAAATAATCATGTACAAATGGCCATCATCAGATGATTGTAACAAGACACACAGGCACTGGCCACTGTGACTATGAACAAGGAAAATCAGGTCAGGCTGTACAGTGGACACTTGTACTACATTTCACGTCAATATACATGGTGCCAGGGGACAATGGCACAGAGCACAACCTATGCTGTAGACACTGAGAGTGTCCACGTTTTGTGATGACACACATGACACCTATGAAAATATGCCCCAGGGGACAGTAGTGGCCACACAACTCCATGGTCCTGAATGGGAATGACTGCAACACACGCCACCATCCCTGCACTATGCGTATCGCACACTCATGCACATCATGTCACAGGCCACAACATAGGACATGCGCGCTGTAAGGCATGACACTTGTGAGACTAACTCCCATGTCTGGACTCTGCATCAGTGCCAACTGACATGGAACCCACATGTACTGAACTGGACAGGGCACAGGCAAGGTCCCCAAACCTGTTACACACCACCCCCACACATGATGCTACAGGCATAGTTCACGTGGAGAAAGCACCAGCCTACATTACCTTGGGAAGGAGTGACTACACACAGACCAGGGAACACATTGCAAGGAGAGGAAGGGAGGCAGGAGAGCACAGCTATACTGTGGGTAACTGGATCTGCACAGCACCTTTAAACCCTGGCAGTGTATCCATGCAACTGTGCACTTACAAATGCTGGTGAAACCCAACAAGCACACATGTACCTACCCCCTTCCTGCTGCTGCTTCTCCTGTAAGCGCCTCTCCAAGTCTGGAAATACCACCGGCAGCACACACTTGTGGATGTGGGTCAGTCGGCGGCAACCCGCGGTTCTTATGGCTCTCAGGTGAGTCCCCCAGCAGGACCCGTGCGATCCTCCGCGTCCAGCACCGGATATCCTGCCAGCGTTTCCTCACCTGGGACAGGCGCCGCTTCCGACCATCCACACTCCTCACGGCGCTGACGGCGGTCAGCCATATCTGCTCCTTGGCAGAGGCGCCTACCTGTGAGGATGAACAAGTGACACTACATCAATACACCTGGCACATGTCACAGGGACACATATTAGAAAACATTTGCTGTTTACAACAAGGCATAGTATGCACTCAGCGCATTGCACCTTTGTCATAGGGACATGATCCTCTGGGGAAGGGCAAAAGCAGTACGTGCCATTGAAAGGACACAGGTGGAATGAGGGCAACTACACAATCAATGATCCAGGCTCACACTGTGCATCACAAGCTACACCAGGATAATGTGCAGCACCTCTAAGCAGTCACATGCCACAGGCCACTGACGCTACCGCAGCAGAGTACACAGACACACACAGGCACAGGACATTCACCTGCCATTGCCAAATGCAGCGACATACCTCACTCTGCACATGTTCCACTAGACTGGGGGGGGCTCACAGGTGTGGGGCTGGCTCTGCACGTCAGACACACAGCACTGCTCCCTGCTCACATCACATGGCCAGGGCATATCCATCCCTCATGCAGCTGGGGTGCTACACTCCACATATGCACCCACCCACATGACAGGGGACTTACACACACACCGATGTCCAGGGTACGAACACATCATGTGGACACTCTCAGCACAGGTACACAGAACTAACACACATCTGTGGGTACAGTCACCTGTCACACTGGTGTGAGCACAGAATCACATGAGGACTGTAGAGGCTACATTCCCAGGAGGACAAGACAGGCAGAATGTGGTATGCACCATGCAGTGATTGTCACACTAAACACAATGCAAGTGAGGATGGCAGACATGCACCACAGCATGCACTGGCTGGGAGACATCAGGCATTCCCCCCCCCGGGACCCCCCCTACAGTACATAGCATGTGTGCCACACCTGGACACAATGCCAGAAGTCACACTCACAAAAAAGGGACACAGTCTGTGCTGGTGGACTCTGCACTCACCTGATACCCTGGTCGCCCATACAGCATGGGGTACTGTGGGAGGATCACATCCAGCAAAGTCAGGTTATCCTCAGGGTGAAGGGCTGTGACCTCTCCACAGACCTTGACATGGTTCCAGGGAATCAGTAGCAGCAGCTGGGTCGTGGAATACAAAGATGTGCAGGCAAGTGCTCCCTCATGGGACCTGGCTGCCTTATATCTGCCTTGCTGGCCTATTTCATGCACAGGAGTACAGAGTGATTGGTCACTCACATTTGCATCCTATGTTTCCTCCAATCCCTTCAAACCTAGCACAGTCAGTGGGTTCTTAGTGTGTTTTTTTCTTCAGCATGATGTCAACCCCACAAACACATTGCAACAAAGTAGATTCATTCCAACTGACTTTTGCTGTGCACCTTCCAGAACAAATTCTAACTTTAAACTTGGTCTCCATGACAACCAGCATGCATGTAGGCCTTTATACTTGTCCCTCATGTGTCCCCTATGTAATTTGGAGCTTCACACACAGGTACGGTGCGTTCCGGGGCCCTAGGGCACCCCAAATGCATATCAACGGCCCGTACAGGCGTGTGTACGCTCCGTACCACTATGGGTGTTCTCGCGTATGCGTACTCATGGTGGTACGGAGCGTACACACACCTGTACGCTCACTATCACTATGAGTACGCATACGCGAGAACACCCATAGTGATAGTGAACGTACGCACGCGTGTACGGTCCGTACCACTATGGGTGTGCTCGCGTATGCGTACCCATAGTGATAGTGAGCGTACAGGCGTGTGTACGGTCTGTACCACCATGAGTACGCATACGCAAGAACACCCATAGTGGTATGGACCGTACACGCGTGCGTACACTCACTATCACTATGAGTACGCATACGCGAGCACACCCATAGTGGTACGGACCGTACACGCGTGCGTACGCTCACTATCACTATGGGTACGCATACGCGAGCACACCCATAGTGGTACGGACCGTACACGCGTGCGTACGTTCACTATCACTATGGGTATTCTCGCGTATGCGTACTCATAGTGATAGTGAGCCTACGCACGCGTGTACGGTCCATACCACTATGGGTGTGCTCGCGTATGCGTACTCATAGTGATAGTGAGCGTACGCACGCGTGTACGGTCCGTACCACTATGGGTGTGCTCGCATATGCGTACTCATAGTGATAGTGAGCGTACGCACATGTGTACGGTTTGTACCACTATGGGTGTGCTCGCGTATGCGTACCCATAGTGATAGTGAGCGTACAGGCGTGTGTACGGTCCGTACCACCATGAGTACGCATACGCGAGAACACCCATAGTGATAGTGAACGTACGCACGCGTGTACGGTCCGTACCACTATGGGTGTTCTTGCGTATGCGTACTCATGGTGGTACGGACCGTACACACGCCTGTACGCTCACCATCACTATGGGTACACATACGGCAGCACTCCCATAGTGATACGGGAACGTACACAGGCCCTCTTTGCGAAAGTACGGTGGTTTTCACACATCACAGTGGTGACAGGCAGCACACAGGAAGGAATAGGGCTGACATACTTGTCCATGGATGGACATCAAGGCATTGTCTGGGCAGTACTACATGTGTGGGGCACAGGTGTGAAAGGCTGTGATGTGGCACATTACTCCTGAGTCGAGAAGGCACCAGATGTATGATGAGATGTGTACACATGTAATGTGTGATGGTGCAATGTGTGCCAGGCATGCCCTTGACTCCTTAGACATCTGTGCATGTCGTACTGCACACTTGGGATGAGCGTCACTGGCATGGCACGGACAACAACAAACGGAAGTGTCCCCTGAGGCCCGGTACAGGGGTTACCACACCTGACATGTCACTACCCACGGTGCACGATGTGACTATGTCATGTATGTGTGGGGGATTCCCATTAGCTTGATGTTGGAGCTCCCTCAAAAGCTGCAGCTGTTGCAGCAACCAACATGTGTCTGTGTGTAGATTGATATGGCACACTGTTCCGCACACCATGCCACATGTGGTATCGGATGTGAGGTGCGTATGTATGCATGGGACACGGAGTAGCGTAACAAGGACATGTCTGCATCCTCTCTATGAATGTGTGGTGAGTCATCACATGTACACCTTCATGGCAAGGTGTGTGGGCTGTCCTAGTGTAATGTCCTGTGACCTGTGGCTCTAGTGTTCCGCTGCCAGTCTCTGCAATCGACATCCTACTTCTGCTGATGTGTGGATGTATGTCACTCCTGTGTTGCGTCTGGCTGTTCACTTACACTGGGACACAGCTAATCCCATGCCATGGCATGTGGAGGTTCACAATCTCCGTGTGTAGCTGGGTCTTAGTAGGAGTGTCACCTGGCAGCCATACGTATCCAGGGCATGTGGCACATACCTGACTCCGTATGTAGCATATGTGTATTGACAGATTAACATGTGCTCAGTACAAATAAATTGTTGTTGTGGTGCACTCACTCTTCCTTGTCACTTCCAAATTACTGCAGAGCGCCGCCTCTTTCCCGACCAATTCCGGACTTGGCTGCCATGCGGGAGAATGACTGTATCCGGTGCTACCGCTTCCCCCAACAGTTGATTCTGGAGTTGACGGCGAGACTGGCACCACACCTGCAACCGCTGCACAGGTATCCTACGGCACTGACACCCAAGCTGAAGGTAATGGCAGCCCTACATTTTCTTGCCACGGGTACCTTTCAAAATACCATAGCTCATGTTGGTGGCATGTCCCAGAGCATGTTCTGCCGTGTGCTGCATGATTTCTTAGAGACCATGTTGCTTCACCTGGATGACTTCATCCATTTCCCAACCCCTGAAATGTTGACTGGGGTCAAGCGTGGATTCTATGCCCTGGGAGGGATGCCCCATGTCATTGGGTCCATAGATGGGACACATGTGGCTTTGGTACCACCACAGGCACAGGAGGTAGCATACAGGAATCGCAAGCACTACCACTCCATCAATGCCCTTGTGGTGTGTCTGTCCAACATGGTGATTTCACATGTCTGTGCTCGTTTTCCAGGATCAGCACATGATGCCTACATCATGAGGCGTAGCAGGGTGCCTGAAATGATGACGCAGCTGCGCAACGAACGAGCATGTGTTGTTGGTGGGTACACTCTGTCTGTCCTGTATTTTGCGTAGACTTCCAGCACGACCGCTTCTCCTGTCCTACTTATGTCCATGTGCTTGCCATGTAGGGGACGCTGGCTATCCAAACATGCCATGGCTGATCACACCTCTCCACAACCCCATCACGCCAGCCCAGCTTCGCTACAACACTGCCCATGGCCGGACAAGGAGAGAGATAGAGAGGACATTTGGCCTCTTGAAGAGCCGATTCCGATGCCTCCACAAGACCGGCGGCGCCCTCCCATATGCCCCGGCGAAGGTCTGCAAAATCTTCCTGGTCTGCTGCATGCTGCACAACATGGCAGTTGAGAAAGCTGTGCCACTCATCCTGGATCAAGATGATCAGGACCATCCACCCGTGGAGGACGAAGGGCTTGGCAATGGGGCTAGTGATGTGGAGGATGTGGAGCCGCAAGAGGACATCCGGACTCGGCTTATACGCGACTTCTTTGCTTAGTGGTGAGTACCAGTGTCTGAGTGTGCACGCATTGGTCCCCGTGTGGTATGTGTTGCGATGTGTGTGTCCATCTGCATGTATGCCACGTGAGTCAGAGGTGTGTGTGGATGTGTCACTGGAGTGATGGTGCCAGTGATGAGTGTATTTCCGCAGTCATAATTGTGACCTAGCATGTTGTCATCCATACATGTGTCGAGTACATGCACATGCAAGTGGCTGTGCTTTTTGTGGCTGACTTCTTGTGTGTCTCTCTTCCCCAGGTACTTGCGCATGCCGTCTACTGCTTGCATTGTTGTGGCACTGCTATTCCTCATGGACACGTCATCGTGTGCTGACTCAGCGTTACACGCACGGACAAGTTTGGAAGTCTCCGTAGGGTAAGGGATGCATCAGGGGTGTTTTGGGTGTGGCAGTTGTTTACGATGTATGCACACTGCCCCTGTCGATGTTTGGTTCCTCTGCAGACATGTCGCATCACCATGGTACACATTACATGCAGCTGGGTACACCTAATTAGATGGTCAGACTTGTTGACAGTCATCAGTGATGGGATTGTGGAATGTGATGATGGCATCAATGTGTGTTACACTGCCCTCGGACACATACGGTTTGCATTGGCTTGACATGGTGTGGGACTTCCACATCAGCGGTTCTATGGTGTATGGCAGGCTCTCCGTGAGCAGCAGGGGGTGTTTAGCTGTTAGCTGACACTTGTGTGCCAGTTCCATGGATATCACGCATTTGTGGTGCAGAAGGGGGGTGCCAGTGTTGGACCCACATGTTACTCCACATGACCTATTCATGTGTACTCCGAGTTGCCTCTGCAATCCCGAATACATGACTAATAAAGGTGTCCCTATGCCTCCAAGGTGCCTCTTCTCAGTCAATGCTGGTGTGTTGCCATGGGGCATATGGCATGTCTGGCATGGTTTACCGTGATAGTGGCTATGTGTCTATGTGTAGAGTAGCAAGATGCAAGCTGTTTGTGTGGGATTAGACTGTGTATTGTGCATGATGTCCATGACTGTGTGGGTACTGTGACATGCATCCAACGTTGGCCAGGCCACCATTTTCTGCATCCACCTGACTCAAGCTTGCAGGACATGGTTCTGCCACCTGTCCACACATACCTGGGTGCCCCCCAGGACACTCCACATGATCCCTGACCTCTGCGCATGGCTGTCGCTGTACTCAATATGTCTGTCGGCACGGTTGTGCGCCCCCCCCCTCAGCTGGTTGGGCCCATCACGGGTGTGTATGGTGCTCCATGTCTGTCTTGCCTAATACACTGTGACCCGTGTGTCCTCCTGTGCCAGACTCAGGCCCCAGGGTGTGGATGGTTGGAGTCAAATGAGAACTCAGGCATGGTTAGACTTTACAAGACACATGTAAGGTAATAATGCAACCAGTAGGCATCTTCTCTTCATGGTGTGACTTTTTATTTTAGTGGGGGGGGGGGGGTTTGACATGAGGGGCTTTCCGGGTGTGTGGAATCCAAAGTTCACTAGGGGAGTTGGTGTCCTTGCCATTTGAAATCCTCAGAGTCCATGCCACAGTCAACATTGGTCAGACAGTGACCAGCAAGGCCATGTGGCAGAGAATGTCTTTTGCTGCTGTGCTGCTGTTGCTCCAGTGGGCCAGGTGCCAGGCCAGGTGTCCTGGGAGATGGTGCTGTAGCGCCGACCCTCACGGTCTTTTACGTGGATGACCCGCCCTCCTGCGGGGACCCTCAGAAGCAGGCCGTGACGATGTTTGGGATGCTCCATCGGATGTTTCCTCCTCCTCCTCCTGATCCCTCCCTGTGGGTGGTGATGTTCTACGCCTGATGGCACAGGGAGGGTTGCCCATGTTGTCGGCCATCCGACGGAGTGTACTGTGAATTCCCGTGAACACCGTCACGAGCTCAGCCTGTCTGTCCTCCATCCGCCGTTGGTGTTGCTGTAGACAGGCATGTTGCTCCGCATGTTGCTGGGCCTGCTGGGTCTTGATCTCCTCGAGGATGGACACAACCTGGGCCATGCCCGTGGTGTCCTGCCGGTATGTGTCCAGGATGTTTTGGACATGGGAATATACCGGTTCCCCAGCCAACTGGTCAGGCTGGCGCCTCCGCCGTCCTCCACTCCCACCACCCCTGCCCACTTGCACCTGGCCTGCCCTTGTCGGCACATCGGGTCTCCGGGACCCCTGAGGGGTGGCATTGGCGTTGTCGCCTGCCTGCTCCTGGGTGCCCGGGACACCGTGTCCCTCCTGGCCAGCCTGGCTGCTTTGTGGTGGTGGGGCAGGGATCTGGGTGTGTCCTGGGATGTGGCAGGAGTGGGGGTGGTGGTTGGCCCGGTTGTACCTGTTGCAGGTGCTGCAGGTCGTTGGACACCGGATTGGCCAGGTTGGTCAGGGTCAGGTTCGTCCACAGAGTGGTGAGAGTCGTCGCTGCCGGTGGCTCCTTCATCCCGCCGAGCCAGGTCCTGTGAGTCTTCCCCCCCAGTGTTGGGGGGTGATCCACGACGTTGACCTGTGTGTGAGAGAGACAATGTTAATTTTGTTCCATGCAACAGCCATGTTTCATTTGTTTCAAAGTTGGAACATTTCCTCTGGGAATTTGGTTATGTCTTGCATTCCACTCACAGTGCACTTGTGCATGGGTATGTCCCTTGGGCACAGCTTTTGTGACTTTACCTATGTGTGGCACAGTCTTACTTGCTGCGTCAAGTGTGACTGCAGTCAGCAGTGGAGTGGGCAGGTGTGGCGAGCCGTGCATTGGCGCCTTCCGTGTAGCACTGTACGTGGGCACATGAAGTTGTTCCACACACTTATATGATGCAGGTAGCTGTCGTTGTGCTCGTGCACAGGTTGTGACATGGCCCTGTGTTTTGCCATGGAGGAGAGGGGGGGTGCTGGCACTGGCCACCCTTGTCTACATGCACGCAGTCCACCTGCTGATGAGCAGACATTCCCACACACCACAAGGCTGATTTGCTCTCCCTGTGTCTCCCTCCCTCTCTGTCCCCCTCTCCCTCCCTCTGTGTGTCAGCCTCCTCCCTCTGTCCGTCTCCCTGTGTCTCCCTCCCTCTCTGTCCCCCTCTCCCTCCCTCTGTGTGTCAGCCTCCTCCCTCTGTCCGTCTCCCTGTTTCTCCCTCCCTCTCTGTCCCCCTCTCCCTCCCTCTGTGTGTCACCCTCTGTCACCTCAGCCCAGCTTCCTGTGCACACACTGGTAGCAGATCTTTGAATGGCCCTTGGATTGTTGATGTGAGTTTGTTTCTGATCTCCAGCCACCCATTGGGTGTAGTGTCTGTGTCTGCACTGCTGCTGTGGTAGTGTGTGCTGCCACTCTTTCACAGTGTTGGCTGTTCATTAGCTGCTGTCACGTGCAAGAACGTGCCGTCACCCCCATGTGTTGATGCAAGGCGTCCGTGTGAATGCACGCGATGTTGTGTGAAGGTGGTGATGTTGGGGCCTGGGGTGCGCTACGTACTTAGAATGTTGGGGTGGGGGTACGCTCCATGCATACGCGGGTGAGGGTACGACTCTAACGTACACGGGTGTACATACACGGGGGTACGACACGAACGTACAGGGGGGTACGACACGTACACGGGCGTCCGCCATTTGGTGGCAAGTCATTCCTGTGTTGGGACACACTGTTTGTCTGGCTGTGACCTAGGCCATATGGGCAGGGGGCATTGTTGTCTGCTTCTTAGTTGCACTATGTGATTTTTTGGGCCCACCCTCCCGCCATCCAGCTTACCGTGTCATGTGTTGGTGTCTTCTGTGGCCTGTGACTTGACATTGTCCAGCTGGGTGCATGGGGCATGGTGGCGCCAGTGGCATGTGCGTGTTCATGGAGTGTGGTTGAGTCATGCGATAGCTTGGGGTGGTTGCGTGCCTGTTTGTGAGTTTGGTTGTGGATGACGTTCCCCCCATGTGAGGTGAGTTGTTTGTGTACTCACCCGGCTCTCGGAGTCCATCTACTCCGTCAACTGCCACCACCGGCAGTATGGCCATCACCCTCTCCTCCCAGGGATGGTAGTGTACGGGTCTGTGGGCTGGGCCTCCTCCAGTGACGTTGGCCTGGTTGTGTTCATCGGTCATCTTGGCTCGGACCCTCCTCCGCAGATCGTACCACCTGGCTTGGCATTCCTGCTTGTTCCTTCTGGTGTCCGCAACAGCATTCACAGCATCGACGATGGTCTGCCACATGGCTGTTTTTGCTGAAGTGCTGGTCTGTCTGACCAATGTTCCAAAGAGGTGTGGCTCGACTCTGAGGATTTCATCGACAAGGACCTCCAACTCTCGGCTAGTGAACTTTGGATTCTTGTTAGTGGGCATGGTGAGGGGTGTGGGTGTGGGTGGTGGGGGGGTGTGTGTGGATGGTTGTGGGTGTGTGGGTGTGGTTGTGCAGGTGTGTGTGTGAATGTGATGAGGGGGTGTTTGTGAAGGTGTGTGTGTGAAGGTGTGCAAGTGTAAGGTGTGGTAAAGCTTCTAGTATGGTGCTGTAAGTTGTCTGTGGGGTCTGACAGCAGTGAGTCTGTTGCAAAGGCTCATGGTTTGTGTGTGTGGGCGCTTTTTATTGGTCCATTGGTGGGTGTGGCTGTGTTTGAACTTTGGGTGGGTGTGTTATAAGGAGTGGTTGTGTTTTGGGCCTCTGTTTGTTTTTGGCAGTTGCAGGTCAGTGGATGTGTTGTTTTAGTGGTTGTTGGACATGTTTTGTGGCTTTGTGCCATTCGAATGGTGTATTCTTGTGTCGTTTTGGTTTGTCCTGGTTGTGTACGTGCGTTTTTTGCGTGTGTACGGTGTGTACATGGGCCATTTTGTTGTACAGTGCTGTCCTTGTGTGTGGCTTGGTACGACGCGTACATGCGCGATGTTGTGTGAAGGTGGTGATGTTGGGGCCTGGGGTGCGCTACGAACTTAGAATGTTGGGGTGGGGGTACGCTCCATGCATACGCGGGTGGGGGTACGACTCTAACGTACACGGGTGTACATACACGGGGGTACGACACGAACGTACAGGGGGGTACGACACGTACACGGGTGTAAATACAGGGGGTACGACACAAACGTACACGGGGTGGTACGACACGTACACGGGTGTACATACAGGGGGGGTACGACACGTACATGGGTGTACATACACGGGGGGTACGACACGTACACGGGTGTACATACAGGGGGGGTACGACACGTACACGGGTGTACATACAGGGGGGTACGACACGAACGTACACGGGGGGTACGACACTTACACGGGTGTACATACAGGGGGGGTATGACACGTACACGGGTGTACATACAGGGGGGGTATGACACGTACACGGGTGTACATACACGGGGGGTACGACACGTACACGGGTGTACATACACGGGTGGGGGTACGACACGTACACGGGTGTACATACACGGGGGTACGACACGGGTGTACATACAGGGGGGGGTACAGCACGTACACGGGTGTACATACAGGGGGGTACGACACAAACGTACACGGGGGGTATGACACGTACACGGGTGTACATACAGGGGGGTACGACACGTACACGGGTGTACATACACGGGTGGGGGTACGACTCGAACGTACACGGGTGTACATACGAGGGTGGGGGTACGACACGTACACGGGTGTACATACCCAGGGGTACGACTCTAACGTACACGGGTGTACATGCACGGGGGGTACGACACGTACACGGGTGTACATACACGGTGGGTACGACACGAACGTACACGGGGGTTACGACACGTACACGGGTGTACATACAGGGGGGGTATGACACGGACACGGGTGTACATACCCAGGGGGGTACTACTCTAACGTACACAGGTGTACATGCATGGGGGGTACGACACGTACACGGCTGTACATACCCGGGGGTACGACACGAATGTACACAGGTGTAAATACGGGGGGGTACGACACGAACGTACACGGGGGGTACGACACGTACACGGGTGTACATACACGGGTGGGGGTGTACATACACGGGGGGTACGACTCGAACGTACGGGGGCTGGGGGGAGTGTTGGGCGCATATGCGGGCACATGTCTCCATGGTTGCTATGGGAGTTCGGTGCGGACGGTGTTTTTTCCATACGGTTGTAACATCGGGATGGATCGGGATTCCGCGGTCGGACTTCACTTTTCACATTTGAACGGTGATTCGTCCGAGGACGTGTCGGACACACTTTCCGACACGAGGACGTGTGAGGAATTATTCCCAATGCGATTCGTATGGTCTTTTTCCCATGCGAATCGTAATTGCCAGTTTGTACGGCACTTGTACGATTCGTACGGTAAAAAGACCGGATACGAGT
Source organism: Triturus cristatus (assembly GCF_964204655.1). Taxonomy (NCBI): domain Eukaryota; kingdom Metazoa; phylum Chordata; class Amphibia; order Caudata; family Salamandridae; genus Triturus; species Triturus cristatus. The sequence goes on from NC_140594.1 coordinate 353,344,753, forward strand.
CGTACGGGGAAAATTTTTACCGGATCGTAATCGGCATCTCACTCTTTTTCCTTTTGACAACACACATGCTCTTGTTAAAGCTATCAGTTCTGCTGCTTGAGCTGAATTGTGTCTGATACGGGCTGTTTCCACAACTGTATGTAAAGTAGTAACAGCATAGGCTGAAACTGTATCTCCATTAGGAAGCTTAAAGCAAGAACCATCCAGCCATAGAATTCCATCCGGATTTTCTAGCGGCGTATCTTTCAAGTCAATTCTTCCTTTTGTCTCTTCCTCAGTACGGAGGAAACAATCATGTTGATTTTCATCATTTTTATCTACTGGAAGAGGCAACAAAGTAGCTGGATTTAAAGTGTTACAAAGTTTGATGTGCACATGACTAGCCAAAAGTGTCAACTCATATCCAGACAAACGAGCACTCGTAAGATGCTGCGTTTTCGTTCGGTTTAGTAAGGTATCCACTGCATGCGGCACCATAACAATAAGTGTGTTATCTAACACTACTCCAGCAGATTGTCGAATAGAAATTGCTGCTGCTGCTGTTGCTTTAAGGCAACTTGGTAATGCTTTAGCTACCGTATCTAACGTAGCTGAAAAATATGCACATGGTCGCTGTTTGTCTCTAAAACGCTGCGTTAAAACTGACAACGCACAACCTTCTTTTTCATGAACATATAGCGTGAATGGCTTACTGTAATCGGGAGTACCCAATACAGGAGCAGAACATAGCGCAGTACGTAAGTCAGTGAAACTCTTCTGACATTCGTCAGTCCATGGAAGGGGCTGAGGTGTATCTTTCAAAGTAAGTGCCAACAGAGGTTTGGCCAACAGAGAGAAGTTAGGGATCCACTGTCTACAATAAGAAGCAATGCCCAGGAAGGCACGTACCTCCCTTTGTGTGGATGGCACAGACATTTGCGTAATCGCCTGAATTCGTTCTGGGGTTAATCGTCGTCCCTCCTTTGATAGGAGATGACCCAAGTAGGTAACCTCCCGACGAACATATTGTAGTTTGGAAGGTGAAACCTTATGATTCAGATTAAACAAATGGCGTAACAATGCAACAGTCACGTTTTTGCAAATATCTTCTGAATCAGCAGCGTTCAACAAGTCGTCCATGTATTGGATAAGAACAGCACCAGACGGCAAATGAAAAGTATCAAGATGACATTTTAAAGCTTGGCTGTAAATAGAGGGACTTTCACAATAGCCCTGAGGTGCGCGCTTGAACCGGAAGCTTCGGCCTCCAAGAGAGAAGCCAAAAATATCTCTACTTTCTTCTGCAATGGGAATGCTAAAGAAGGCATTTTTTAGATCGATAATAGAAAACCAAGTCGCTGTGGAAGGTATCATTGTCAACAGAGCAGTGATATCTGGGACAACAGGAAATTGTGGTACAACAATTTTGTTTACCTCCCGAAGATCAATTACAAAACGATATACAGGAGGCTGAGAAGGATCAGTGCGTTTAAGAACAGGAAGAAAAAGACTATTGCATATGTTTCCTCTCGTTTCTTCAACCACACCCTTCTGAATCAAATCATGAATGATTTCCAAAAGCGCTTTTTCACCTTCAGTGGAAATTCTATACTGTGGAATACGAGGCAATTCAACATTAGGCTTAAGAGTAACAACATAAGGTGGAATCTTAAGACAGCCCACATCGTTTGGACCCGTGGCCCAAAGCGTTGCTGGAAGAGAAAGCAATTCAGGTGGAAACTGATCTTTGGACAAATACATTGGAGAAATTAATTTCTGACCTAAAGTAAGATGTACACCAGAAGGAGAACAGTATATTGTAGCATATATTCTTTTCAATAAGTCCAAACCCAACAGATTCTCACCACAACCATTCATCAAAAGAAGCGTTCCAAATCATAAGGGCCAATTGAAATGGGCAAAGGGCAAGAAACCGGATTACGAACAGGGGCGCCAGAAAATCCTACAGATACATTCGTTAAGCCAGACAAAGGTGCCCCAGGGAGTTTTGAATGAATGATAGAACTTCTCATTGCACCAGTATCTAAAAGAAATGGCTCTGAAACACCCATTGTAGTGACTTTAACATAAGGTCCATTCTGATCTACTGGAATCGACACAACTCCCTTACTTTGTCCATGGCTGTCCTAGTTAGCATGAAGACTTTCATTCCCGTCTTCAATGTAATAATCCTCATTGTAATATTGTGTAGACCGAGGGTTTGGCTGATCAAAGTAATTAATGGAATTAGAAGGAGGAGGAGAACGCTATTCTTGCGTCAACATACCTCGACCTCTACCTCTGTTAGGTGACTGGAGGCCAGCACGACCTCGTGAAGCAGATGGTGTCCCATTTCGCTGCAATAAAACCGGACAACTATTCTTAAAGTGACCTTCCTCTCTACAATAGGCACATTGATTAGGTCCTAACAAAGGTCGCGGAATATATGGCTCAGGCTTTTGATACACACTCTGAAACTGCGGAGGCTGTTGAAACTGAGGCTGAGCATGACGAGGTGGATATGCCTGTTGCAAGAGAACCTTGGTTTTTAATTCTTTAGTCTTTTTCTCTTGCTTATCTCTTTCTTCTTTATCTCTATTTTCATAATATTGAGCAGTAGCCAATATCTGGGCTGAAAAAGAAACAGCCCATGAACTTTCAGAGTCTTTCAATTTATGCGACAGCTCGGGAAGCAAATTAAATATGAACTTATCCACAAATAACCGCTGTCCACCTTCCGTAGTCATGTCCTGACCACTATGATCAATGAATGTCGCCTCGAAACGAGTAAAGAAATCGGAGACACTCTCATCTTTCTTCTGTTTACACGCGGCTAGTTTATCCCAGTTAACTCTCAAGGCAGGCATCATCGTTTTCATTAATGTAATAATCCTACCAGGGAGTTCTGAAATGAAAGCATCAGGTTTCGCACCACCCACTTGGTTTCTATCTGCGGCGATGATAGCATCCCAATTTCCACCTAATTCTTGGGCATGATTTTCTTTACGAATCCTAGCCCATAATGCTTGTGGAACTACATTCCCCATCAACATGTCAATATCTGCTAAATTCATGGTGCAGGCTTCAACGGTTTGTGACAATTCTTTATAATAACCTGCAGGGTTCTTACGAGGATCTGGTAGAGACTGTTTAAGGGCTAAAACCTCAGATCTTTTCCAGGGGACATGTACCCATATTCGCTGGAAGTGAGCAGGAATAGGTTGATTACCACCTACTCCCGCAACCTCTTCTCTCCACACTGGAGGAACCTCTCTCATTGGATAATTTTTCAGTGTCAACCTAAATGAAGGATCGGAATCTAGAAAAGTCTGTGAGGAAAATAAGGTTCTAAAGGAAACAAGTGTCTTTACAGCGTCCTCAACCTAAGAACCCACAATGAGACCTTTATCAAAATTAGCCTGAATGTCTAACAGACCCTGAGGAACCGAACCCAAGTCCATATCCTCCCATCCTTTAATAAGAGTATCGCACATAGTATTGAAAACATATCTCTGCGTAGGCGCATTCGAGTGTGAGAAGGTAGGCATAATATCAGGTACACTATACCGAGGACCCTTTTTAATCCATTTACGAGCAAGAGAGTCCAATATTTCTCGTTCTTCGGAATCTGGGAACTGACTACGAGACTGTCTTCGAGAAAATGCCGGAGACACATTTAATGCCTCAAAGAAAGGTGATAAAAGACCAGAGACCGTTTCTGTAAGTCGCTTATGCATAGATGGAGAATTGGACATAAGAATAGGGGACAAAGTATTAGGCGAACTATCTGAAAAGGAATCTGTAATTACCAGAGGAGCAGAAGGCAAAGAAGACGAAGGCAAAGGAGTCGAAGGCAAAACCGGCAGAGGCGGCAATGCTTGAGGGGGCAAATGTGGAAGAGCCGAAGCAGGCGGAGGCGCAACTGGCGGCTGAACAGGCTGTAATAACGGGGGTGCATTAGCACCTTGTGCATAGGGCAGAGGCAATCTCAATAGGTGAGACATCAGGGAATCCTCTTCTAAATCCTTTCTTTTATCAGAGGGGGAAGCTGGCAACATAGGATAGCATTTATCTATTGTCATACGATGCTGTCTCTCGGAAATTTCCTTTGCATTATCGACTTCATCATCTTTAAACTGTTGAGCAGCCTGTATAATGGTCATACCCTGTGCTTTCTTATCTCGTTTTCTTGCTTAATTTTCTTCTGTTTGGCTTCCTTATGCCAAAGGCGGAAAGAGTCAAACATTGCCGGCCGGGCTTTTCTTTTTTGAAAAACTACTTCCAAATTATCTAGTATGTCAGGCTCAAAACTACCATTTTCTGGCCATTTTAAAACACCATCATTCTTCGTGTATCGGATCCATACCTCGTTAAAGGCAATGGGGCCAACACCATGTTTAGAATAGAGCTCATAAGTGGGAGTTCCAACCGAAGGAATCGGACAAGAGTCCTCAAGCCGGGAATCCCTATTACAACCAAAGCAACACATTTTTCCAAACTTAGTCAGACCAGGCATCTCGTGATTTCACCGGACTGTTCACAAACATCAAGGGGGCAAACTCAGTTTACGCAGCACAAATGCACTTACCCCTCGGCTTTGGCTATTGCAATAGTCAAATCTAAGGACCAGAGGAACTAAGGAACAAAGAAAACAAAGGACCAAAATTGTGAGCGCGACCCACCAAATACTTAACTAAGGATGTCTTCTTACGCCAACAGAGGCCCCGTCTATCGTCTCGCCTTACCATACATCATCGAAAGAGGGCCAAAGCAGGGCGACAGTCAGAGCAGCAGTCGTCAGTAGCTGCCAGGAAGGAGTAACCGCGCTGCAAAAGACCTTCGGACCACTTTCGACATACAATTTTCTTGTGGGGTTCCTCACGACCTTCAGGCAGAACCACTACCTCTGAAGTTGCCCCAAGTTGGGTGCCAGTTGAAGAACCAGAACCTTTTGGGTCCGGCGGCGCAGGGTACGCCTTAATCTATTGGGTTCTCCTGCTTCAGCTAACAGAGACACGGGGACACTCCGTCGGCGTAAAAGATCAGATTTTATTAGCTGCAGCTAGTACAGTTATCCTAGAAGTACACACGGTATGTTCTCAGGAGACTGCCATTTCACTCCGTGGCTCACAATCTTATATAGGTCATATGTGAAATATACATTAACCAAGAACACTCCTAAAACATATAGAAAGAACCAATAAGAAAGGTTGAAAAACAGAACAGAACCAATAGGAAAGGTTTGAAAACAAAGTATCGGGTAACTCGAAGAGCCTCTCCTCCAACTGTGTTTGTTACCCCTCCCCAAGAACTAATTCATTAACAGGTTTGTGGTCGACTTGCAGGTGACGAGATACGTTTGTGTGTTTTGGAGGACAGTTGTGAAACGAGAGAATACTAGCAGAGGACAGCGAAGGCCAGACGATAAGATAAAGTTAGAAGAGAATAGTGTGAACCAACAGATAGTTGAGACAGGGATTAGAAAAACCAGACGGGTATTAGTGTATCCGGCCAGTGCTAACATCAACTTTGTAAATAGAGGCAGAAGGCTTATTTCGACACGAAGCTGCAGAAAAAGCAGAAAAGACTATGTTCGCCGTGATGCCTGAGTGAGGGCAACACAAAATGGCAGCGGAGCACAAAATGGCGGGTCGATTCGATCACGATCGAAAATCGAATTTCCTCACTATTCCTCCATGGCTTCCGGTTGGGGGCCGAGAAACCCTGCACTGGGTGGCAGGCGCCTTGAGATTCTCCCATTTCTCTATGGGAGCTTGTGCTATGGCTGGTTTACGACCACATCACATGCTCCCCTAGGGAACTGGGAGTATGCAACCACACCATGTGCAGTCGCATTGTAATACTACGGTCTGGACCGCCGACCGGAGGTCAATCGGTCCCGGATCCACAATGATGTCGGTCGGAGACAACTTTGACCAACATTATGAACAGGGCTCAAGTATCTTTGAAAAGTTTGGCAAAGGAGTGCAAACAATTAGAAATTGTATTTCAACAACAAGGAAGGGGGTTTAGAATGCTAGACTAATGCCAATAATCCTAAAGAGGGCTAAGCTTAATATTTCTTTATGTGCTGTTCATGAGCTGTAGATACATTTTACACAAAGATGCAAAGAAAGTTATATAAAAAGGATTTAGGTTTAGGTTAGGTTAGGTTAGGTTAGGGATAACGAACAATGATTACATAAAATCACTGAAATTTAGAGGGGTATATCGAAAGACAAAATTCAACTGATGATGAAAGTGTCTTCTGAAATCGAACTCAAATGCAAATGCATTAGTGTGATGGCTATAAAACCATCAGATGAAGGAAATTGATAAAGCAAGAAAAATTTTCTTGAATAATGCGGTTAGTTGTAAAACATGTACAGGAGTTATGCTTAAAGAAACAGAAAAAATAAAATGTGCCTTTCTCTAAACGTGCAAATTAACTTGTAACAAGTTTAGCCTGGTTTTTGTTGTTGTAAGCATCTGTTTCTGTCGTATTTTCATTGTCAATTCATTAATGTTTTATTTATTTCTCTGCATTGCTCTATTTTATCCTTTCAAAATGTTTTAGCAGAAAGTGGCATGGTGCAGTATCAAACAAATAAATAATATAGTCATAGAAACATGTAGCCTTAGAAAACATGTCATTCTCGTAGAATGTGCTGATTCAGATAAATGTTTTGTTTCCTTCCTAAGCTACATGTTTTCATTGCTTTTGGATAGATTTTAGCTGTCACTTGTTCTTAATGATGAATAACCAACAGTATATAAAAACAATAAGTGAATGCAGAGAATGTGAAGCTTATGATGCAAATCCGTAGATGTAACTAGAATGTTTCTGCTTTCGACTAGTTCATTGTCATGCAGTGGAGTTCTGAATGGCTAATAAAGTAAGCAGCAGGGTTCTCAGGGGAACTCGATGTGAAAATTAACGTACATAAGCTATTGCAATTTAGTATTCTGCTTGAAGATTATGTTAGCTGTTCTTTTATGCTACTGTAGCAATGAAGAAGGATGCGACAGACCATGGCACAATCCTTTAACCATTGGTTGAAGACGACATAGCACTGAAGAAGATGGATACATACATTTCTGTGTTTAATATACGTATTCCTAGTTAGAGAAGACTTTACTTGCACTTCCATCACCCTTTTCTTAGACACGCGCTGAGAGCTTTATGCTGATCATACTGGCCTAGGCTAATTGCTCAGTGACTATCGTTTTGCCTTTTACACAGTGAGTTACTGCTATTGGTGTTTTCTAAACTCTCTTCAAGACTACAGCTATTGCTGTGACTAACTCCTGATTGAGAGAAGACTCGGATGAGTTGTCCTGAACTTCTCTTCATGATACGTTCACAAAAATCTAAATGCTCTTTCTAAATTCTTCTTAAAATTCTTCTTATTTTCTAAAAGACTCTTCATGGGTATTGATAGGGAGAGGATCTATCAGAGTAGAGTGGGGATTTAGGTACATTTCTTTATGGAACACGCTGTAATATTTTCCTGTTTATTGCTAACCTTTATTTTTCTTAATATTTCTGTAAACTGATTTAATTAATTTTAACCTGAATAGAGAGATTAAAACTCAAACCACTAAACTTCAAAAGATAAATAAAGCTTTTAAAATCCACCGAAACTCTCATTATTGACTGAACATAATAAGTAGTGTTGGAATTTGATAATGATTGATACTCCATTCTAAAATGGTGGCAAAGATCCAGTCGACCTGAAAAAGAACAAGGCACAGAGTTGAAGACTGCTGTTGTAAGTCTAGGGTTGAACTGTTCTAAATTACTCATGCGCCAGCAGTATGAACATATTGTACCATTGACACAGAATGGGTAAATCTCTTTCTTACATATGACCCATTGTCTCTTCATTGATGCAAAAATGACACAATAGAAAAGCGTTGACAACGACTTACATATTGCTCAGTTAAACGTGACAACCACATTTAACAACCCAAATAGGCGTCACAATTGATTCTAAACTAATTTAGTCCACTCATATTGACCAAGTAAAAAACAAAGATTCTGCAGTCACTGAGGTAGTTATATGCTTCTTCACCATCTACAGCAGACGTGCAAGCACGCCTTTACTTTTGGTCTTGAACATCAAACTCCTTGTGCTTTTTCTCTGTGCCTTGGTGGCACTTCCAGCTAAATAGATTAGTATCCTTAGAGTAATATACATGTAAAAATGTTAGGCTTCTACTCGAACCAAGGTCCTCCATTCCTCAGACAATTTTTCACCTGGTACTGAACCTAAACTCTTTTAGCAGCTTATACCTGGCTTCTCTCGTCAACTATGCATGCGATTACTGATCTACACATCAGAACATGCTAAAAAAGTGGATCCTCCAGGATCTTTCCAATGATTCAACTTGTTGCACCTTGAATCTCTGACATTGGAATATTCTTGGAAGAGAATCTTTTGTCTTCTCTGGTTGACTTATCCACCCTCCAAAGAAGCACTCATAAACATCAAATATGAACCTTTTTTCTTTGTCTTGGTCATCACAATGACTTAAAAAAATTCTTAAAAACAAACAAGGCCCCTTAGTTTTAGACACATTCTGTGCAACAAAACAGCCTTACCTCGACTCAGACATAGAGGTAGCTCAAAAAAATCGAATACGGACGGAATCTCATTTTGTACATCCCCATCGCGAACTTGAAGGGCTCCTGGAAAATAGCTCTGCACCCACATGCTGAATGCCGACTATGTGGCTACAGATCGGAAGCTCTGGAACACATACTGTGTATCTGCCTGAACTTACTAGACTTGAGATGAAAATATCTGCATCAATCTTTCACTGAGTACAAAAAACAAGCAGTCAAAGGCAAACAAGCTGTTGCTTCTCGCTTCAGATGAACTGCTTCATCAGTAAACTGCAAAACTTATCGAAGGCTTGCCTCTTTGACCAATACTCGCATCTTAACTAGGCGCCTCATTGAGCTATCACATCAAGGCCAAGCATAGTGATTCAAACTCAGGGATTTAGATTTAAAGACGATTTGCTCACTGTTAAGTGGATTTTAAGACAGTTTACTTAGAAATTATTGATTTCTATCCTGATTTACACTCGTAATTGACTTTCATACAATCAATATGTATTCAGTCATACAATAGCTGTCCCTGTAACAACCCACAGGTGTGTGACCTAAAGTGAGGAACCGTTACATAGGAGCGCCTGCCTGCAGGTTCTAACAAGCATTGGCATAGCCAATAGGTCTCGCCTTGGGGACCTTATAAGTGTTTAGCTATGCAACAGTTGCATAACTAAATACTTATAAGGTCCCAAAAGCGAGACCTATTGGCTATGCAAAGCGGCCGTGTGGCCGCGAAAGTGAAAGTAATCGCGGTAAAGCATGGCGCACGCGCCCGCGCACATGCACTGTAGCTCTAAGCTGGCCTGGTAGCACTTTTTGGAGCCCTCTCAATAAGTCTCGTCAGACTAGCGCATGCGCTGGGTCAGGCGAGACCTAAAAACCAGCCTTGTAAGAGATGTTCTGCTTTGAAAGTACTCCTAAGTACCGACAATCTCACACAACAGATGGAGAATTAATCAACATAGCACTGTGTGGTTTTGTGTAGAAATTGACTTTCTGTAACTTTATTTGGGTGGTACTGCTGATAGCGTGAAAGATAATGATGGTGCCTGCATCACGTAAACTGGGCACAAATTCAAAACTCCGCCATGTCCATTTGGATGGACGGACCTTGTCACAAACTGAAGCGTATGTTTGCAAACCATGAAGGTTTAATAACAAATTATTAAAGGTACAGTTTCAAATTGAATCAGTTGAATCATAAATCAATAATCACCTGTTTACAGCATATGTAAATATAATCCAAGCAAGTCAATTGTAATTGTATTTATATAGAGCTTACCCTGACAAGGTGTTGAACGCTTTATGGTGAGTAGCACACTACTCCGGAACCCAAGGATAGTGGTTAATCCATTGGCTAATTTGGTTAGTCATGTGCTCTAAGAAAAACATGCATGTGTTTACTCCAGTTACTTTGTGATAGCATTATATTAATACCAGTTATGTGTGATCATTAGTGGGGCTATGTGGTTTCAGATGAATGGTTGCAAGATAGATAGTCTGGTGGAGATTAGTTAATGTTGGGTTACAGGGATAGAGTTTTAAAGAGGAGGGGTTGTGATCTATGAAATGAGGTATCTGGCAATTGCAGAATTACAATAAGAAGGATTAAGGCAGACAGGCCTAAGACTGAGATAAGGCTATACTCAGAAACAGCAGGAATGCGAAAGGTAAGAAGAGGGTCACTCTGAAAAAAGAAAGAAGCAGAATTAAGCGGAGGCAAATTAAGGTACATTTTTCATGCAGGGTTTTAAGAGTATAGTGGGAGAAGTCTTTCTGAGATAACAAGCAATCAGAGGATGTAAGCTGTAAAAGGAAACATTATAGATAGTGCTCTATATGTGGGGCAGATGGCTTGAACTTGAAATTTCGAGTCTACACATCATTATTACATTGAGAGCCTTAGCCTGTTGTGTACCGATCTGGGACAGCCCTTTTAGAAATAGTCCGAAGCATCTCAAACTTGACACGAGGTCTGTATGCTGCACAACGGGAGTTGGCCCTGATAAAACAAAGATCTCATTTAAAAAATGTTCCCTCACTAATCTGTAATTAAAGGTTTTTCACTCATTCACAAAACATTAGGGGGCCGATTCCGATCCGGGTCGGAAGAGCACCGAACGCGATCCGGCCGGAAAAACTACGAGCCGTACGCGTGTTTTCCGGCCGACTCGTACAGCTGTACGAGCGAGCAAGTACGATGCGAGCTACATGAAATTCACCGACCGAGTCATTTCCGGTTCCGAACCGCTCAGTACGTCTCGGTCGTAAGCTAACCGTGGCGTGCAATGGATGCGATTCACGACCAAGCCAGTACGATGCACGCGTCAGACAGCCTGTGTGAGCCGGAGTGTCCGACTCGCAAATTGTCCGGGTGGTTGCCTTTGGGGGTCCATGTCGGACCCCCTGTCAACCGCAGCCCTACGATCCGGACACAGGGGGAGACCCATGGCTCTCCCCAACACAGGCATGTATGATGCGGATGGCACCGATGCGTACCCACTGTAGGGGGCGCACTTGTCCGCGACGTACCCATTCAGTCAATGAGAGCCCATGTACGCGTCGTACGACCGGCTCCCATTGACTTCTATGGGAGTCCGACCGAACCGAGTCCGGCAGCATACGCCCGCATCGTACTCGCTCGGTCTGACTGCAGGACTCCGGCTCGGTCGGAAAACACTCCGGATCCGGCTCGGTCGGAGTGCTTTCCGACCCGGATCGGAATCGGCCCCTTAGCTGTTTGGCCCTGGCTGACAGTGTCTCACTAGTGCACAGTCAGATTCATACTCTGTTTTGTCATCTAATCTTATTTAAGTGTTGTGCGAGTGTGTGCATTTTGCCTGTGTAGGATATACATTGCACATATAAGTGAGGATGAGTGATGGAGGCGTATGGGTTCCATTTTGAAATCCTCTAGCCTGTTCCTGTGCACATGATGTCGTTTTCTGAGACATGTCTCAGGAGAGATGCAGGAGGTTGGAGACCTAGAGAGTGAAATGAGGACAAAGGAAACAAGGCTCCAATAGAAATTCGATTAGGCACTTTTGCTATAAACGGCTCCTGACTAGTCTTCCAGCAGCACTGCTACTTCGTGGATTGGGGGAGTGAAGGGGCTGCAGTCTCTGTTGTTCAGCTGAGAAGGGCCTTTTAGGTAAATCACCCGTGTGTCCCCTTCCTGGTCACTGTCTCTTGTGGTTGTTCATATCCAGGTGCAGATAGTTCGCTAAACATAATTAAATCTCCAGAGGTGGATACTGAGCGTCCCAGGGAGAAGTTGTGCAACCACAAACTAAAACTTTGTTTGTGTTCACACGCGTCTTCACAAACCATTCCTGCCATGGAAACAGCCAGAGATGAACTCTGCCAAGTACAAGGGATAATCAGTTTCCAGTGTGGGAATAAAAGGCAAACATCCCCCAAAACTGGTGGGGTTTAGGGGAAGGGATCGTCATGGGGAAAATATTATTCTTACACAGTAAACATAATATTCAAAATGCAGTTCCACTGATGAAGAGGTACTTTTGAAGTCACAGTGGTAAACTGTGCTCTATTGTGTACGCAGAACTTCTATCACATGAAGGTAATTGCGAATTCACAAAAATGTTTAAGGGCTACACCAGGGAGCCATCGACTGCCACAGGTTTCCAGGAGTACTCTTGCAAAACATTCCGTCAATTCTAAAAATGTGGTAATAAACCTGCAGGTGCGGTTTTACTTTTTTGAGGAGGTGTGAGAACAAAGAAAGCATTCCTAATCCTTATTGAGGAGCGACACCATCTTCCCTAGTAATTTCCCTAATTTTTACTCGAGATAACAAAATAAATGGATAGGAGGGTTGTATAAGAACGGTGAAAAGCAGCTAAGATGACAGTGCACAATCACATATGGACGTGCTCTCTGGAAAGGAGTGTAACCAGTCTGGGTGAATTATTTAACGTGCTCTGCTATAAGTACGAGTCAGCTGTAAGGATGCTGATAAAGTGTGCAACGTTACTGGCGTTTGTCTACCACGCATTCTGCCAATGGTATGGCTTGGCAGTGCTTGCAGCTGTCCTTTGCCTCTCGACATGGTGTCATGCTCCCATGACAGAACAGAGTATGATGCAAGCAGTTTGTGATGGTATATTATGGGTGAAGCATCACCGGAGGGCTCTAAGCAATACCAGTGTGGCATACGTCACAGGGGCCTCTAAGCAAAAGAAGTGTGGCACAGGTCACAGAGGCCTCTTAGCAATAGCAGTGTGACATATGTCACAGGGTCATGTAAGCAATAGCAGTGTGGCATTTGTCACAGGAGCTTGCAAGCAATAGCAGTGTGACATATGTCACAAGGTCCTGTAAGCAATAGCAGTGTGGTATATGTCACAGGGGCCTCTAAGCAATAGTGGTGTGCCATATGTCACAGGGACCTGTAAGCAATAGCAGTGACGTATCTGAGGTGGGTGTGTAGGCAGTGCAACTGACTAAAATGGAATTGGAAGTGCAAAAGAGATTTGTGTGGAAAGGGCTGAGGTGGAACTGCTGTGTTAATGTGTGTGGGGTGGGTATGTAAACAGTGTGTGGGTGTGTCTAAGCAGTGTGTCAGGCAGGTATATAAGCATTGTGAGGCAGGCGCCCCCACCCCGCCTCACCACAGCTCACCTGCACGGACCGCCACTGTGTTTAAGCAGAGTGTGACGTCCAAGTGTAAACAGTATGCCAGGTGAAGGTTCAAGTACTATTTGACGCGTGTGCAAGAATGTGTGAAACAGGAATGTAAGTAGTTTGAAAGGCAGGTGAAAGCGTGTAAATTGGCTGTGTAAAGGTGCTTTAGGCTGGTGTTGTTTGCAGCCACGACCCGTGCAGGTAAGAGCGGTGGGGTGGGGGGCAAGGTGAGGGGGAGTCGACAGCCGATGATAAGGGAAAATAACATTTTAAAAACAGAAAAAACTTACCTGGCGCTCACAGCAATGCGGCGAGCGCCAGGTAAGTGGTTTTCTTTTCTTCAAATTTTACTTTCCCTCATCGTCGTCTATCGACTCCCCCTCACCCCACCCCACCTGCCCCACCGCTCTTACTTGCATAGGCCGCGGCTGGTAGTTTGTGTGGTAAAAGTGCAGCCTGTGAAGCGGACCGATAACAGTGGGGAAGCTAGGCGGAATATAATCAGGGCACAAGTCAGGGGTACACGCGGGTGAACTCGTTCACACACAATTTTCACAGGCTGGACCTTGTCCCCGCCTTCACCAGATGTTGGCCCCAGATAAATATGATGGATTTACCCTGGTGTATCATTAGGTCTCGCCTAGTTATCGCGTAAGCGATCGCTCAGCGAGACTCTAGTAAGGGGCTCCCAAAAGTGCTCCCAAAAGCGGATTGCATGGCGAGCACGCGCACAATCACGTGCATCGTGCCGCCATGCAATCCACTTTTGGGGAAGCGCTTCAGGCCACTGGCGCGTGCACTGGCGACGGGCGGGCGGTTACGCGCACAATGACGAGCAGAGGCGCCATATGGCTTTCCTCTCTCGTCATGGTGCGCGCACATCGCACACCACTCGCCAGCCAGCCTGCTTTCACTTTTGCGCCTGTCTTGTTTTTTTTCGCTCGCCACCTCTCCTCTCTGACCATGCCTCCCTCCTCTCCTTCCGCCCCCGCAGCCTCTCGTCCTTTTCTCCTCACTCCTCCACTCTGTTTTCCTAAACCCTCCCTGTTCAGCTTTCTTCTCTATTTTATTATAGAATATATTCTAGCTATTTTGCTGGACTCTTCCCTTTCTGCTCATTTGGAATTCCTTCTATGGAGTGCACGCTTGCCGTCCTGTAGAGAACAAGTGTCAAGTTTTCCCGAGTCCCTGCCAAGCCGAAGAGCCACAGTATAATATTCACATGGTTCAAGCTTAAGATTTTGCAGCTGTGTAGTTTTAATATAATCAGCTGCGGGTGTTAGGCGGCGATTTTCGCCAAAAAAACAACTACATGTATCGACTCTTTGGATGTTATTGTGAGCTTCCGTTGTTCCAAGTTGGCTCGAGCCAACTCTTTTGTCAAAAGTGCTTGTGTCTCCCAAACAAATAGTGTTTCAAAAAGGTTACAGGCCATGTGTGGGATTTGTTTTTGTAGGTTTGCACTTAGCACGGGGTTCCTGGGGTTTCCAGCATAATGTAAAAACAGTTTAGTGCATAACAAATTGTGCTTTATACACTTGCATTCATTATGAACAGCGCACCACAACACTCAATACACATTTGATGCTGCTCGTACCACAAACAGACAATGCAATGGTGAAGACTTTATTTGCTTCACCACTAATGTTATTCAGAAATCATTTGATGTCATAATTATGTAATACTCGACTGGTGCTTTGAACATATTGGTACTTAAGGTTCGCTCAAACTGCAGTAATTATTGCACTGTTTATGCTCTATGACTTAGAGTATCCCTCTTTGATTAATGCAGTGAGTAGATGAGGTAAGTAGGTGCATTTGTTTATTTCAAAAGTGTTGTCTTCATTTAAAAACAAGCACTGTCAAAGCCAGTAGGTCTGACCTTAAAAAATGTGTGGTTTATTTCTTTTTCGCAAACCTATGCAAAAAAATGACGAACACATGAAAATTATAAACAAGCATTGGCATAGCCAATAGGTCTCGCCTTTGGGACCTTGTAAGTGTTTAGCTACGCAACAGTTGTTGTTGCACCAAAGCAATTGTGCAGCATAAAGCGAGACCTATTGGCTATGCCAATGCTTGTTTTTTAATTGTGAACAGCAATGTGAAAGCAGCAAAGGGGCATTCTATTTAGAACTACTGCTAGGCCCAAAAGAAAGGCAAATTTAAGGGCTATCAGCTAACACCTAGAAGCTAATTCAATGGAGGGGAAGCAAAGGTTCACAGTTTGGTATCACTTCACAAATACATAAGAGGACACCGATTTGGAGGCAATCTTTTAACTTTATTCAATCCCTGTATGTAAGAGATATATGTGCGCTGTAAGATTGTCAGATGTAACAGTCTGTACGATCATTTAAACGAATAACAATGTAAATACCACTATTGTTTAATTTAATTCTTTTATAGAGCTACTTAACCCTATGGAGGGTGTGTCAGAGCACTTTACATCACACACAAACATTATACATTGACAATAAATCACACAAGTGTATAAATCAATGTACAGGATTTATTAGATGAGATGAGAGTTGCAAGCTGTAGGAGTCATACATCCTCCTTACTGGTAGACATAATATGTTAAGAGTGCATGGCCAGAAGTAACACAATGTAAAAATGTCAAATGTAATGTAGTACCTGGGGTTATCTGCATTTATAAGACTGTATTACATCCCCAAAAAGCCATTTTAGCAGCCTTATAATAAGGACAGGTTGAAAAAAAACACTAAGGTTCTAAACCCATGACTTGCAGTTTTCATGCAGGTCATTGATGCCGGTTTATAGCTCACTGTGCTATATCAGAAGGATTGCAACTTATGAACTGCAAGTAGAAAAAGATCTGGGTGTTAAAAGCAGTACCCACTGATCTATCTCCACAAAATAGAAATCTGACATCTGCATTTTACAGGGTGTGCTATGCAGGAGACACAGTGACTCTCTAAACAACTATATGAGACAGGACTGTGACTGAGGCAAAACACAGATCTCTCCAGCAAATGCCTTAACCATAAGAGTTATCTTACCATTATTATTATTTCCTGAGATTTACTGGAACACAAAGATCTCTGCAGCAGGTGTTTTAACCCCTTAAGATATTTTAAAATGCAACCTTTGCAACCACTTAAGTGAGAACAGATTTACTGTCACATTTCTCCTTGTTGCCACTCTCCTTGTGGCAGAGTTTTTAAAACATACTTGTATAAGTTGACAGTCAGACTGCTTTTTATCTCTTTTTCCCTCATGACTCTACTCCTTTTCATTACCACACCTTGACCCTCAATTTAAGGGTTCCCGGAATAAAGTTTTTGCCATTTCAGCACTGCTATGAAGATCTCAAACAATGCAGTAGCAAGGCTGAATAAAACGTTCCGTCTCCACCCTGTGATTTTTCCCAGCATGCCCAGTGGCAGAAGCCCAGAAGAAATCAGCAGAAAGAATGTAGAAAAATGTCCACACTGCAATTCTCCCAGAATGCAGCGTGCCAGGAAGCCAGAAGTTCAACATTTCCAGCACACCTTCACCCCATCCAACTGCAAAAAAAAAATACTTTGTCTTATCTTTGGACAAAATGCTACCCTTGCGATTCAGTATTAGGAAGGGATGCCCTAAACACGCACTTCCTCATAGCGAACCGCAAACCCATTTTGCGTTTCAGTAACAGGTTACCGAATCGCAAAATAGGGTTTGCTGCATCTGAAAAGCATTTTTTGCATTCGCAAACAGGCTGAATGCGAAGGCAAAAATGCTTGATGTGTGTGCCCCAGAGAGCCAGGTCAATTGTCATTAGCACCCTCTATGTGACCTTCATTATTACTGTACATGGAACAACCTTGTAGAGTATTAAATCAAACATAGGAAAAATACTTGCCTAGGATCATAGAGTTTGTCAAGCAGGAAAGCTGGGATTCATCCCAGGTTTTCTGCTTCGACATTGTGCTATTCAGCCACTAGATGGTCATCCCTTTATTTCTCCTATTTTACATCAAAGGTTAATGCTTTGTTTTTAATTCATGGCTAGTGAGGTTAGAGCCTAGCTGGCAGACAGAAGCCACATGCAAGTCAACTGCCATGTACACCTTATAGGTAGTTGGATTCGTATTATGCATTGAGCAACCTTATAGCCCAATAAATTAAACACAAGTGAGATTTGCTGGGTTCATACAAATTGGCCAAGTGGGGAAGGCGAGAATGATGCTAGGATTTTTGCATTCACATTGTGCAATTCAGCCAATAGATAGGCATGGCTTTATTACTCCTGTTTTATATCAATGCTTTGTATTTAATATTTGGCGCATGAGGGTGGACAATGGGTGGCAGGCAGAAGCCACATAAAAGTCAATTTTCATGTGCCCCACATATCTGGCCTAGATTCTTATTATACATGGAACAACATTACAGTCAAGTAAATCGCACAAAAGTGTTATCTACCTACCTCTCATGGCTAAGCCGCAGTTCAGCTCACACAATTATTGCTGTAAGCATGTGAAAGTGCATTGACTCATATATGTTTACTTGCACACTTGTCAGCTTGAACCTGTCATTTCATATTTGGTCAGTACCACAGATTGATGCACACTTATTTGCCAACCTGTAGAAATTGCATGTTTTGTTCTTCTCTCAACTTCGCTGCACCTCTCCAATTTCTCCCTCAAACAAGGGCTGTCTTGCATAATCCTGCTTGCTCCTTCATTACCCAAATATTTCAGTTCTGTGCAGAAGTATCTAAGTCATTCAGACACCATTATGGCAGTGCAATTTATCTAGAATGTGAAAAGATCTTATTAGTGAGCATGGCCTAATGTAGATTCTGACACTTACTTTAGTTTGTGGTGTCTTTCACTGTTACTACATCTCCATTCTAGTGTTGTTTTCCTATGTAACCCACAATATTTCCTTGTAAAGGGCAATATGTTTCTGAAAGTGCTAACTGGGACTGGAATTGCATGTGCCCTTGTCTTGTGAGTTAACTTTTCACCATTTCTTTCTCATCCGTGGTCACTGGGCGGTTTACACTTATTTTGATGTGGCGCTAAAATCCTGTACTGTGAACTTTATGATCCATTCTTTGTGTGGGTATTCCGGTGGTTCTGGTTCGAGGGTAGCTGACATTTGGTTGCACTGGTGAATGTGTGGGTGGCGTATATATACCAGTAAGAAGAGAGGTGTCTGCTGCTAAATGAAGAGGTAGAAACGTTTTGTGGGGGCAGTATGTAATGTGTAAAAACATGCATGCAGAACCACAAACATTTTCTTAGGGTCTCATTGCTGAAAGCCAGGATTACCATCACCATTTTTCTTTGCTACCCTACACTTGCATTGACTTTATGTTTTTTCTTGCAGGTTCTTTTCCTGCCTTGATCCTTACTTTCCTATCTCTCTTTGTCCTTCTTTCTTCCCTTTTTGTCTTTCTCTCTTGCTCTGTGTCATAGTCTGTTAGCGAAAAATGAGCCCCAATCTCCTGCAATCAGTGCAGGTAGGTAGAGCTGGATGAGCATGCTTCGCATAGGAGACTGTCCTCTGGCGAGCGAAGGCAGCCTAAAGCAATCACACCTACATAGAAAGGCGCTGCACATGGAATAGTACTCATGCTGGAGGGGGCTGGCTGCAGAGTTAGTTCATTTAATCCTTGGGCAAAGGAAGTTTTACACTGACAAAAGGCAACATTGTTTTAAGCGTCACTTACAAAACCAAGAGCCTTCAGCCTAAATCAGCTGTGGTGGCGTATTTATTCCTTATCCTTTAGCTTCAAAATCACCTTCACAATCTCTGCAAGCAGGCTGGATGGTTTCCAAACATGTCAAGGATGGTGCTCACTTCTTGTTCCATGCCATGGCCATTGATCTGCCTCGCAGGTTATAGCACTGGTTTCTGCAGTTACTAGGGTCTCACTTCAATCAGTGTATCTAGATTATGACTTTAGATGTTCCTAATTCAGCTCTACGATTCTAATGACATCAATCTTTCACAACAGTGAAAATTTTAGGTGACGTGGCTAGGATCCACATGAATCTCCATTCTATGCACAGGTTTCTACAGTAGTAGGTTTTTAACTGAAACAGTTACATGATCGGTTCACCACTGTTAAAAAATGTACTTTATAGTTAAGCCTTTTATGAGTGTAAATATCCCACCCAATTGTTTTATATTTTTTCTTTGACGGTGTTGGCCACTTGATTCTTGGATGAAGAAATGCTCTTCCTGTATTATTTTACAAATTTTTCTTAGCACATTGTAAGGTGTGGAGTTACAGCTGAAGGACTCGCCCACAGAGCATGCACGGGCAACTTATGTATGCTCGGCAAGTTCTGGCTGCCATGTACTTAAGGTGCCCTGGTAATATCTGCTTGTATGTCTGTTAAATAACAGCTGCAGAACACCTCCCTGACAGGCCCTCCAAACAAATCCACAAGAGAGTAATGTGTACTGTGTGTAGATCATGTTAGTGTATAGACTTGTGCAGGAGATTCTCTATTAATAAGAACATAGATAACAAGGTTTAAGAAACCATATTGAAAATAGGGAGGATGAAGGTACAGAACAACTGCAACCTGTTTTGAGGTCTATAAACAGACTTCGAGCAATTGGCAAAGTTGTTTCAACACCATAAACTTGACAATGTCGCCCATACAAAACTATCTTGATATCACACGTCTTTCCTCACTAATGTTCATAGATCTCCAGGGCCCTCCTCTGCCTCTTTGGAATCCATTGCCATATCCTAACAGCTGGATCATTGCTTATCACCATAAAGATGATACTCAATCTATGAAGGTAAATCCTACTGCCCAGCACAACAAAAGAGATGCAGATGCATGGGATTTGTTTTAAGCAATCTTCTTAGTCACAAGTTATGGAATCAATGCTGTAAAACGTCTCACTAATTACTAATTTCTTATGGTTAAACATGCAGTGGCAATATAGCATGGTGAATAAGTATTTGTGCAGATTATCTAGTTATAATAGTATCTTTCATAGGGAATATATTTACCATGCTAGGATTACCAAATGTAGTGTGCAACTTGCATTTTGTTTAATAATGGCCAATGTGCACTAAAATTGCCAGTGTATATAATGGTACACTGGTATATAATGATGGTTATTTAGGTAGATTGATCATTTTATAGATTTGGTATTCACAATTGCAGTTTCTAGCCCTGGAAATCAGGTGCATAAACTGGTGCCAAGTTTAATATGCCTAGCTTGTAGCACTTAGTGGATTGTCTACAGTAGTTATTCTGGCACCAAATTTCATCCCCATTGGACTGTTAACTCCTTTAGACCGGGAACTGGAGTCACAGGTGTAAGTATGATCAACTGTAATTTGTTAGATCTAGTAATGTGCTCAAATGTACTCATGATAGACCTGATAAAAATGTTTGTGATGTCTTCAAATGTAATGTCACTTCTTATGATGTCAATTCCTGTGAGGTCCTAGGTCGTGATGCCACTTCTGGAACGTCACGTGCCACAATGTCACTTCCATACTGCTTTAAACTAGTTAGACCCACCCTCATTTCTTCTTTTAGGACTTGTGCCCTGAATAAAATGATTAGGGCCTTAAAAGTGGCAATAAAGAAATGTCAGGAAGTCTGTCCACAATAGTGATTTTGAGTGTGCAATAAAAGTAGAGATAATGGTGGGATATTTTACTGTGTTGAACTTTGCACAGGCACTGTGGGTAGACTCATTTGTGTATGTGCATACTCATGCAGGCTGTGTGCACACACACTATGTGATTGTACTCTGTATTGATGCACACCTGTTCTTGGGGATATGTGCGTGTGTTTATGCATACCTGGATGGATACATGCATTTACGGTACACACACATGAGTGATTGGAGAACTCCTTCGCGATGACGAAGAGCTCTTTGCCGTGGTTTGTGCTGGCTTCTATGCGGTTTGCTTGGGCACTCTTCTTTGTTTCTTTCAGGAGACGGTAGCACTGGTTGAGTGCTACCTTGAAAGTGGCATGGTCTCCTGTCTCTTTGCTGGTGCGCCACTTAGTTTTTAGTTGCTGGAAGTTGCTTTTGGTGGGATTCAGCTCCGCAGGGAACCAGCTGGCTCATCTGTCAGGTCCTTTGGATTTGGTTGGTTTGGCACAGGCGATTGAGTCGGCACATTCTGTGATCCACTGGGAGAAGTTCTTCACCACCTGTTCTGGGTTGGATGCTGTGTCTGGGAGGTGGAAGCTGAGACTAATGTTCCACTGGTCTTCTGATATCTTTTGCCAGTTTCTGCACGTGGAACTGGTGGGCATGGTCCCGGTATTGGTAGGTCCTAAGATGGTGAAGTGGATGCTGTAGTGGTTGGTCCAGGTGAGCTGTGAGATATGGTTGTACTTTATTCTGTCACTGGACATCAAAATAGGGTCGAGCGTGTGTCCTGCGAAGTGGGTAGGGTCGGTAACCAGTTGTTTATCTGCCAAACAAGTGTTATCAGATTGACAGCACTGCGCCCGCTCTTCCACCCTCTATATAAGACCCTATATCTCAAAGTTTATGGTTAAGCAACTTATGTGAAGGCAGCGTGCTTAGAATAACATGGGTGTCAAACAAGCCCATTTAATGTATGGATTGTAACTATTATCAGCATTTTTTACTTTTGTGTTATTTATTTAATTTTGCTCTCGTGATTCTTTTAACTTTAGTGGTATTACGTCCTGTGCACTGTTACCAGTAATGTGCGCATGGGCACACGCGCGCAGATATCTTACCTCGAGTGCGCAGTGTGCTGTTCGAAGCGCACACAGGTGAGCCAAGCAGCAAGTGCCGCCCTGCACTTTCTGCATTTCTTTTGTTTAAAGGATGCGGCTGCAGGACATATGTCTTTTGAAAGTATGCATGTTAATCGCAGCGCCCATCATCCGCCTGCAATCAACATGATTACTTTAACCAAGGCATACAATCTGTCCCACAGCCGTGTCCTTTTAACAGATGAAAGGCAACAAGTTTAAAAGCACGGTGTGTGTTTTAAGGGAATTCTGAAAGCACACATGTGCTTGTAGACTTGCTGCATTTCTTTTGGTAATAGAGCGCAGCACACAATCTGTCCCGCCCTATTACCAAAAGAAATGCAGCAAGTCTACAAGCACACGAGTGCTTTCAGAATCACTGCTGCTGCAGCTACAGGAAACACAGGCCCACCAGTGCCCCTTTCTGGACCTGCAATGAGCTCTGGGTCGGGGCCCATTACCAGAGCTACTCCTGCTCCTTTCTTGATACTGGATACCTGTGTGGGTCTGGCCTGCTCTATTCAGGGTCAGGGCCAGCTCTAGGGCTGCCTTCTGAGGGTGCTATGTTTGCAAGTTTGTTATTTATTTATTTATTTATTTAATGGTTTTATAAAGCGCGTAGTAACTCAAGGAGCATCCCAGCGCTGACCTGTTTCTCCAGGGGTTTCAGCCATCTGATGGAATTATGTCTGCGGGAACAGGAGGGTCTTTAGAGTTTTTCTGAACTGGAGGTAGTTCGGTTCTGTCCTGAGTCTTTGTGGTAGATGGTTCCAATGTTTGGCCGTGTGAACCGAGAAGCGACGGCCACCGGTCTTGGCTTTTCTGACTCTAGGAACTACTATGAGATTTTCTACGCTAGACCGCAGGTCTCTCTCTGCTTTGTATGGGGTAAGGAGTTCTTTGAGAAGAGGGGGGCCGTTATTGTTGAGGGTTTTATGGGCCAGACAGAGGGCCTTGAAGACGACCCTCTCTCTGACTGGGAGCCAGTGGAGGGATTTGAGAGCCGGCCTGGCGGAGGATCTTCCAGGTGTGCCCGTGAGTAGGCGGGCGGCGGCGTTTTGGACTTTTTGCAGCGAGTTCAGGGTGGCTTCGGGGGCTCCCAGGTAGATGGCGTTACAGTAGTCCAATCTTGCCAGGATTAGACCCTGAATGAGGAGCCTCCTAGCGGTATCGGGGAGCAGGGGGAAGATCTTCCTGCATGCTCTGAGAAGCCCAAAACATGTCCCTGCCGTTCTTTTAGCCTGGGTATTGAAGCTCATGTCCTTTTCAATCCATACACCAAGGCTCTTGACCTCTTCCTTGGGTGCGGGGGGGTCACCTAGGCAACTGGGCCAAAGGTGAGATGTAGAGAGGGCCCCTTGTGGCCCATCAAGAGGATCTCAGTCTTGGACCCATTCAGTTTCAGTGAGGAGAGATTCATCCATCGGTGTACTTCGGAGAGGCAGCCGTGGAGATCGGATGGGGCGTGGTGGGGGTGTGAAAGGGTTACGACCAGCTGAGTGTCGTCGGCGTAGTTGATAACTGACACGCCGAACGAGCTGACCCTCTTCTCCAGTGGGGCCATGTACACGTTAAATAACGTAGGGCTAAGGGATGAGCCCTGTGGTACTCCGCACCGGAGGGGGAAGGTGGATGAGCAGCTGTCGTTTTTCCCGCACCTGGAAGGAGCGTCCTGATAAGAAGGATTCTAGCCATTTCAAGGCCGTACCCTTTAGTCCGATCTCTCCCAGACGGTGGATTAGGGTGGGATGGTCTACAGTGTCGAAGGCCGCACTGAGATCCAGGAGGATCACTGCCACTGATCCTCCTGTGTACAGAATGCTTCTGGCCTTCTCCACCGCTGCCAGGAGGGCGATGTCCGTGCCATGACCTGGACGGAACCCTGTTTGGGAGACCGCTAAGAGGTTGTTACTTTCTAGGAAAAGTGATAATTGCTTGTTTACCAGCTTCTCTGCGATCTTGCTATTTCCGGGGAGAAGGGATATGGGCCTATAATTGGTGAAGTCCTGCGGATCTAAGGAGGGTTTTTTTAATAGACCTTTGACTGCGGCCGTTTTCCAGCTGGGGGGGACTATGCCCTCCGAGAGAGAGGAGTTGATCAGGGCTGTGAGGGGAGGGATGATAGTGCTCAACACTTTTTTTAGAACATGGAGGGGTGCAGGGTCGAGGGGTGAGCCACTTTTGATTGAGGCCAGCGTTGCTCCTACTTCTTCTGTTGTTACGGGGCCGAAGGCGTCCAGGGAGGGTTGGGGATGGGCTAACAGCGGAGGAGGATAGGTGGTGGTGGTAGTGTGATCCTGCTCTGTGTGGGCCTGATCGGGGGGGGGGGGGTTTGGTAAGAAGAATTTTTTGAATCTTCTCGTCAAAGACGGTGGCTAAGTTGTTACATTTAATTTCAGCTTCTTTGAGATCGAGGGGTTTAAGTGGGGGGTCAGGGGCGTGGAGGAGTTCTTTAAGAACTGAATAGGTTTCATGGGCCGAGCAGGCAGCGTTTTTTATTCTGTTCTCGTAGAAGCTGGTTTTGGTGTTACGGAGCTCTTTTTTGTAGGTTTTTATAGAGGTACGGAATGATTCTTTTTGTTCCTTGGTTTTTTCTTTCCTCCAGATGCGTTCATTCCTTTTGCAGGCCTTACGCAGAAGGTTGAGTTCGGGGGTATACCAGGGTGAGGGATTAACTTTCTTCGTGTGTTTCAGGGAGTGGGTTTTAGGCAGAATAGCGTCGAGCGATTGGGTAATCCAGGTACAGAATTCTTTATCCCCTGCTACGGTGCCGTGGGGGGGGGGTAGGGAGCGTTTTCCCTAAGTTTGGCTGCCCAAACGTCTGGTTCCAATTTCTGCCATCGTCTGGTATACGTTCTGGTTTTGGGAGGTGAGGGGGGCGGAGTGATGAAGTTCCATACAAGGGAGACCAGAAAGTGGTCCGTCCAGGGAAGGGGGATATGGTCGAGAGTTCTCAGATTGGGGATATTGGAGAGAATAGGATCAAGCAGTTGCCCTCTTTCATGAGTGGCCTGTGGGTTTTTGAGGTCAAGGCCCATTGAGGTGAAATCCTGAAGTAGTTCACTGGCCTGCTTGTCATCTGGGTCCAAGAAATGTACATTCAAGTCTCCTAGTAATAGGTAGTTGGTGGTGGAAGTGCATTTAGTGGACGTCTGGTCAATAATTTTGTTTGGGAAGTCTCCTAGATTGCCTGGCGGGCGATAAACCAGCGTTCCTGACAGAGAGGTAACTGGGGAGATTTGTATTGTATAGTGGCAGCTTTCGTATCCCTTGATGTTGCCATCAGATGTTCTACAGGTGAGGGTGTCTTTGTGAATTATCGCTAGTCCACCTCCCCTCCCCTCTGGCCTGTTTAATGAGCACATAACGTACCCGGGGGGGAGTGCTAGGACGATGTCTGGGCCGCTACTGGGGGTGAGCCAGGTTTCTGTTAGAAACAGAATGTCTAAGGCATTGTTTGTGATTAAGAGGTTCACTTCGTGTGAGTGTTTCACGAGCGACCTGCAGTTGAGTAGGCCTAGGTGCAAGCCCTTGGGTGCCGTGTTCTGATTGGCGGGGTCGCAGAGGTCACAGCCGGAGAATTGGGTATCTCCAATCAGGATGCGCGGGCAGGAGGGTTGTTTGTTGGGGTTTAAGGCTAATAAGTCCGCGCGAGTGTAAGTCCTGTCGTTACGGGCTGCAAAGGGCAGAGTGGCTGGGCCAAGGGCCGGCTGGGCCCGGACGGGCCCAGACGGGCTTGCCTTTGGCGCGCCTTCGGCGCGCTGACGGCGCGCCCGCTGTGCCCGTCCGCTGCGCTCCCTATGCTGGCACATGTTTAAGGGGGAGGTTATGGGCGTTGGAGTGGTGGGCGTGGCCAACAGGAGTGGGCGTGTCCCGTGGCTCCTCGAGGTGAGTGATGGCGGCGAGCAGGCGTTTCCTGTCCCTGACAGCGCTTGGATCGGCTGATTGGGGTTAGCAGGTGAGCGCCAGGGAGTGGGTGCTAAGTGCTTTTTAAAAGTACAGAGATACAGTTTTTAAAAGCAGTGATTTCGATTTGAGCGAGACAGAACTCCCGGCTTCCGCCTCAGGAGGATTTAGGTACAATGCAGTCCCAACAATCAGGGTGCGCTTTTGTACTGGCGAGGGGTGGGCGTGGCCAACAGGAGTGGGCGTGTCCCGTGGCTCCTCGAGGTGAGTGATGGCGGCGAGCAGGCGTTTCCTGTCCCTGACAGCGCTTGGATCGGCTGATTGGGGTTAGCAGGTGAGCGCCAGGGAGTGGGTGCTAAGTGCTTTTTAAAAGTACAGAGATACAGTTTTTAAAAGCAGTGATTTCGATTTGAGCGAGACAGACCTCCCGGCTTCCGCCTCAGGAGGATTTAGGTACAATGCGGTCCCAACAATCAGGGTGCGCTTTTGTACTGGCGAGGGGTGGGCGTGGCCAACAGGAGTGGGCGTGTCCCGTGGCTCCTCGAGGTGAGTGATGGCGGCGAGCAGGCGTTTCCTGTCCCTGACAGCGCTTGGATCGGCTGATTGGGGTTAGCAGGTGAGCGCCAGGGAGTGGGTGCTAAGTGCTTTTTAAAAGTACAGAGATACAGTTTTTAAAAGCAGTGATTTCGATTTGAGCGAGACAGAACTCCCGGCTTCCGCCTCAGGAGGATTTAGGTACAATGCGGTCCCAACAATCAGGGTGCGCTTTTGTACTGGCGAGGGGTGGGCGTGGCCAACAGGAGTGGGCGTGTCTCGTGGCTCCTCGAGGTGAGTGATGGCGGCGAGCAGGCGTTTCCTGTCCCTGACAGCGCTTGGATCGGCTGATTGGGGTTAGCAGGTGAGCGCCAGGGAGTGGGTGCTAAGTGCTTTTTAAAAGTACAGAGATACAGTTTTTAAAAGCAGTGATTTCGATTTGAGCGAGACAGAACTCCCGGCTTCCGCCTCAGGAGGATTTAGGTACAATGCGGTCCCAACAATCAGGGTGCGCTTTTGTACTGGCGAGGGGTGGGCGTGGCCAACAGGAGTGGGCGTGTCCCGTGGCTCCTCGAGGTGAGTGATGGCGGCGAGCAGGCGTTTCCTGTCCCTGACAGCGCTTGGATCGGCTGATTGGGGTTAGCAGGTGAGCGCCAGGGAGTGGGTGCTAAGTGCTTTTTAAAAGTACAGAGATACAGTTTTTAAAAGCAGTGATTTCGATTTGAGCGAGACAGAACTCCCGGCTTCCGCCTCAGGAGGATTTAGGTACAATGCGGTCCCAACAATCAGGGTGCGCTTTTGTACTGGCGAGGGGTGGGCGTGGCCAACAGGAGTGGGCGTGTCCCGTGGCTCCTCGAGGTGAGTGATGGCGGCGAGCAGGCGTTTCCTGTCCCTGACAGCGCTTGGATCGGCTGATTGGGGTTAGCAGGTGAGCGCCAGGGAGTGGGTGCTAAGTGCTTTTTAAAGGTACAGAGATACAGTTTTTAAAAGCAGTGATTTCGATTTGAGCGAGACAGAACTCCCGGCTTCCGCCTCAGGAGGATTTAAGTACAATGCGGTCCCAACAATCAGGGTGCGCTTTTGTACTGGCGAGGGGTGGGCGTGGCCAACAGGAGTGGGCGTGTCCCGTGGCTCCTCGAGGTGAGTGATGGCGGCGAGCAGGCGTTTCCTGTCCCTGACAGCGCTTGGATCGGCTGATTGGGGTTAGCAGGTGAGCGCCAGGGAGTGGGTGCTAAGTGCTTTTTAAAAGTACAGAGATACAGTTTTTAAAAGCAGTGATTTCGATTTGAGCGAGACAGAACTCCCGGCTTCCGCCTCAGGAGGATTTAGGTACAATGCGGTCCCAACAATCAGGGTGCGCTTTTGTACTGGCGAGGGGTGGGCGTGGCCAACAGGAGTGGGCGTGTCCCGTGGCTCCTCGAGGTGAGTGATGGCGGCGAGCAGGCGTTTCCTGTCCCTGACAGCGCTTGGATCGGCTGATTGGGGTTAGCAGGTGAGCGCCAGGGAGTGGGTGCTAAGTGCTTTTTAAAAGTACAGAGATACAGTTTTTAAAAGCAGTGATTTCGGTTTGAGCGAGACAGAACTCCCGGCTTCCGCCTCAGGAGGATTTAGGTACAATGCGGTCCCAACAATCAGGGTGCGCTTTTGTACTGGCGAGGGGTGGGCGTGGCCAACAGGAGTGGGCGTGTCCCGTGGCTCCTCGAGGTGAGTGATGGCGGCGAGCAGGCGTTTCCTGTCCCTGACAGCGCTTGGATCGGCTGATTGGGGTTAGCAGGTGAGCGCCAGGGAGTGGGTGCTAAGTGCTTTTTAAAAGTACAGAGATACAGTTTTTAAAAGCAGTGATTTCGATTTGAGCGAGACAGAACTCCCGGCTTCCGCCTCAGGAGGATTTAGGTACAATGCGGTCCCAACAATCAGGGTGCGCTTTTGTACTGGCGAGGGGTGGGCGTGGCCAACAGGAGTGGGCGTGTCCCGTGGCTCCTCGAGGTGAGCGATGGCGGCGAGCAGGCGTTTCCTGTCCCTGACAGCGCTTGGATCGGCTGATTGGGGTTAGCAGGTGAGCGCCAGGGAGTGGGTGCTAAGTGCTTTTTAAAGGTACAGAGATACAGTTTTTAAAAGCAGTGATTTCGATTTGAGCGAGACAGAACTCCCGGCTTCCGCCTCAGGAGGATTTAAGTACAATGCGGTCCCAACAATCAGGGTGCGCTTTTGTACTGGCGAGGGGTGGGCGTGGCCAACAGGAGTGGGCGTGTCCCGTGGCTCCTCGAGGTGAGTGATGGCGGCGAGCAGGCGTTTCCTGTCCCTGACAGCGCTTGGATCGGCTGATTGGGGTTAGCAGGTGAGCGCCAGGGAGTGGGTACTAAGTGCTTTTTAAAAGTACAGAGATACAGTTTTTAAAAGCAGTGATTTCGATTTGAGCGAGACAGAACTCCCGGCTTCCGCCTCAGGAGGATTTAGGTACAATAGTTATAGTTTTAAAAACACTTGCTACGGCATTCCCTGCGTCCAGCAGTTTTCTTGAAACAATAAAAATGTCTGGATAACTCCGGTGATTAAATTTCTTCCTGTGAGGGAATCATTGGCAGTGGTGGTCGATGGGGGGCGCCAACAAACATTGTTGACCAGGCCGCCACCAGCTCTAAGGCCGTCCCCATGCGGGGCACATTGTGTGCCTCTGAGAAAGTATTCATGTTAATTGCAGCACATGACTGGCGCTGCGATTAACATGAATACTCACACAATCTGCACTTGATATTTGTCGCTGCACCCACATGCGTGGTCGGGTTCCTGGCACACATAGTCTTGGCTGCAGTGCACAGAGACCTTACACTGCTGCACACTGAGGAAAACAATTAGATGGAACATTGGTCCTGTGATATATTCATAATTAAAGGTCACTTTTGTCACCTCATAAAAATATAGGTGTCCACTGCTTTGCACCCTCTAGTGCACCTGTCCCACATGAAGCCCATTGTATTACTCCAACGCCCGGCCATAAAATCATCTTGTTGTGCCCCTTAAAAATAATGGAAAGATAATAAATTGCTTTGTACAATTGAACATGAAATCTTTCACAGGGGCACATTCTTTGGCACAGTTGTGCTATTTCTCTGGTCAGAGTGTTTTTTTTCCCAGCCTGCAAAATCACTCACAGGAAAGGACACGCGGGCCGTATTACACATACAGTGCATTTTCCTTGATTGTGCCGGGTGCATCTTTTAAAAGGTGTGCCCGGCACAGTCAAGGAAATTGTGCAGTATTAGGGTGAATGCGTAGTCCCCCAGGGCAGCTGCAAACTTGTGCTGCCCTCAGGGCAGCAAATTCCTGTGAAAAAAGGAGCAGTTTCTTTGAAGCCGCTCTGTGTTTTCAGAGTGTAGGCGGTAATTCCCCTACACCTTGAAGGGGGAATAAAGATCCCTTGCAGGCGGGTGCAGTGAATGTCTGCGGTGCCTGTCACGTTGTGCATTGGAATGTGTGACATGCATTTTTAGCATTGCGGCGGGCGGTGCTTTCAGCACCGCCCACCCGCCGCAATGTTAAATATGCGGGATGTGCCCGCCACTGTGGCGGGCGCATCCTAATTGCCCCCACGGGGCCCCCGCCCTTATGGCAGGCAGTCCCTCTTCACGTCGGGATGGCGGGCGGACGAAGTCCGCCCGCCATCCTAATGATGCCCTAAGTGTTCTACCAGGTTGATGCATCAAGCACAATGCAAAGAATTGCCCGGGTTACACTGCAATCTTTGCACTGTGATGAGACTCGCCCAACCACACAGTTGGCCTGAAATTCCCTTCAAGGCTATGTAGGAGAACTTTGTTTTCATCTGCAAAGGAAATTGCAAATAGATGAAAGACTGGTTGACCCCACCTCTGAGTCAGAAGCTTGAAAGTGTTTGGATGGAGAAAAACATTCTGAGAAGAAGGTACCTTCCTGCTGAGGTTGTCTGCTCTCGTTGCATGTTCCCTGAATGTGAATTGTTGACAGCAAAGTCAAAAACATCTAAACCCAGTGCAAAGATTATTTGAGCAATTCTTGTCAAGGCAAGAGATGTTGTACCCCCTGCCTGTTTATGAAGGCCTTGGCTGTCATATTGTCTGTATGAATCAGGACTGAGTTGCATCTGATCCTCTGAGTGAAGAATCTCAGTGCTCATCTCACAGCATCCAGCTCCTTCCAGATGATCCTTCCAGCTCCCTCCGGGTGATCCTTCCAGCTCCTTCCAGATGATCCTTCCAGCTCCCTCCGGGTGATCCTTCCAGCTCCTTCCAGATGATCCTTCCAGCTCCCTCCGGGTGATCCTTCCAGCTCCCTCCGGATGATCCTTCCAGCTCCCTCCAGATGACCCTTCCAGCTCCCTCCGGGTGATCCTTCCAGCTCCTTCCAGATGATCCTTCCAGCTCCCTCCGGGTGATCCTTCCATCTCCCTCCGGATGATCCTTCCAGCTCCCTCCAGATGACCCTTCCAGCTCCCTCCGGGTGATCCTTCCAGCTCCTTCCGGATGATCCTTTCAGCTCCCTCCGGGTGACCCTTCCAGCTCCCTCTGGGTGATTTCCAGATCATTTCCAAATCCTGAATCTGATGGTCTTCTAACCAAGCTCCCCAACCTGACAGACTGGTGTCTGTTGTTATGCCTAGAGGAGATGGCAGTGTTAACAGCACTCCTTTCAAGATGTGGCAATGCTTTAACTACCATTCCAGGTTTCTCTTCATTTGAAAAGATATCTGAATTGATTTTGTCAAGTCAGGAGATTCTGAGTACCATTTTCGAGACTCCACATCAGCAGACTGTCCAGGTGAAATCTTTCCCCTGGGACTAGAAACACTGTGAAGGCTAAATCTCCATGTAACCTCGACCAAGAGAGAACTGGCGGAGCCTCCTGAGAGAGAAGATCGTTGTTGTGAGCATGTATAGTTAAGACTCTCCTCTCTGTTGAGGTTGCCATCCCTAAATCTTGCTTTCCCTGAACTCCAGGACTACAAATGGTATCAGACTTGACTTGTCCCAATTTAGGATGAAACCAGGCTTTCGAAGAACTGATAACACTCTGGTTATCCTGAAGAGCAAAATTCCTCTTGAGGAAGCCTACACCAAGCAGTCATCAAGATAAGGATGCAGGAAGATGCCCTCCAAATGCAGAAAAGCCACCAGAAGAGCCAGCACCCTCATAAAAACCCTAAGGGAGAATTTAAACGATAAGGGTAGGACCCTAAATTGGTAGTGATTGTCTCCTACTGCAAACTGGAGATATTTGAATTTGAGGAGCCTTGGCCATCGTGTTGCTTCGAAGCAGAACATCCAGGCCTTGTGAATCATTTAGGTCTGCCCACTACAAGCTTTGAGACTGCTTCTTCCTAAATCATGTTCTGAATCTCACTCTGGGTCATGAGAGGAGGCACCACAATATCAGGAGGACTCTTCATATCCACTCCTGAATGTCATGCAGGTAAAGGCCCTTCATCTTCAGCAGACGAAAAAATGATATGCCGCCTGTTAGCCAGTCTTTTCCCTTCCATCCTCAAAGAAGAATAAAGGAAAAATGGGGAAAACACGCTTAAATACATGGAAATAAAAGTAAAAACAACCGCTCATACTGGTCTGCCTTACCAACGCCCCCAATCTTTGTTAAAAATCAAGTGAACCATAACTAGGATAACATTTCAAGCTCCTTGAAAAGTATAAATAAGGGATAGTGTGAAACCGCCCAAAGGGCCACTTGCCCCATTTTTACTGCTTCAGTGCACTGTAAATGTCCCCTGGTGCTCCAAGCTGCACGACTACTGTTCATCCCTGAAAAGTTAGCACAGCTCCAGCCGCTTGGGAGCTGGGTGAACTCTGTTGCCAACTCCCACACTGTATTGCTGCTCCATGCAGCGCCAAACAGCTTTGCAGACTTCGCAGCTGCCCGTAGCCTGACTAGGATCACTCCGCGCCCCATTATGCCACACCACTCCAACCAATCCAATGTGACGTATTTGAGGCCCCTCTACCACCAGCCTCCTGGTAAGCGTCTTCATAAGACGAAAAGCACAGGGGGGAGCAGCGGGGGGGGTATTTTGCAGCTTGGTATTAGGTTCCATGATGTGGGATCGCCTCACACGCAATGAAGTAAATTGAGGGAGTGATGTGGCAGTTATGATACTTCCACACATACAGTTCAGTACTTTGATACCACCTAACTGAGCTGAGTGAACATTTGTTTAGTGGTCCTGCCTTTGTAGACACATCTTCAATGGACATGTCTGTGGGAACCTGGTAATACCCCCGATAATCTCATCCATTTGACTGGCTAGCATATATGTTGAGGTCAGTCATTGGTCAGTCTCACCTGCTGTGTAAGCTATTTTCCCGCACCCCCAGCAGCTCCTAAGTGGTATGGTCCTATTCGAAAATCCCCTAATTCTCTATTGGCTGCCTCTTAGTGCAGCTTTGGAATGTTGTTCGTAATAGGATATTGCCTGACACGACTTGCCAATGACATGGAGCCACATGCCGACCATTGACAGTCAACTGGATTCCCCAACGTCCTGAGGGCAACAGCTGACGCACTTCCAAGGATTGCAATTGCTAATTAATTGCTCTCGGCAGTTGATGAATGCTGCAGCCTCAGCAAAGCCTCGGAGGGCGCGGCCTGCGGGCAGCAGAGAGGCCCCGTGTGAGGCAGCCCCCCTTCCCGGAAGGAGGGCACCGCCTGGTGTCCATGCACTGCTCCTTCAAAGGGGGAATGCCAGCTATTTCACAAGGTTGTTGAACATTTTCCATTGAAAAGTTTAACATTGATACAACGTTTTTCAAGGGCACCTGTCAGGTCAGTGAATCTTTTTCCACTTAAGGCGAGTCCAGTGAGGTCACCATTTCGGAGCTTCATTTATTGGAAATACACGTCAGCCTCCCGAGTATGAAGGGTCCCTGCACAGTCTCCGCCAGGCATGGGTACATGAATCTCACTCTCTAAGAATCAAATAACAAACATAATTTTCTTTTGTGTCCTACGGGTGCTGAATAGAGTCCTTTGGATTATTTGTTACAACCATACAGTGAAAACAAAAATAATATCCTAGTAAAATTCAAATAAAACAACATTTTAAACCAATAACATATAAGAAACAAATTACTTTCTCAATAACATAACAAAGAATTCACGTTTCAGTTAGTGATGGGCGAATGTGATGAAAATCTCCCCCCACATTTCTGCAAATTATACTGGTATATTTCCAATTATTCACGGAATTCTAGTGGCCCTTTGGGCTCTGGAATCCTACCCACAAGAGCCTCATACTTCTGAATTATGTTTTTACTTTTTAAAGCCCTGTAGTGGTGGGCCTGCCTTCACCCTGGACTTTAATAAATGTCTTATACCCACGAGATAGTAAAAACAAAAGACAAAAACTCGCTGATTCAAATAGCATTTGCTGAAGGCATTTTTTTCCCCTACATTTATAATCTAGTGTTAATACATTCTGCACACACTATTATGCAATTGTTTTCTATTCAGCACAGATATTTAGCTATAGGAGAAATCACCTCAAATTGTGCTTCACTCATATTAGGTTGGAATCTTAACAAGCATTGGCATAGTCAATAGGTCTTGCCTTTGGGACCTTATAAGTGTTTAGCCATGCAACAGTTGATGTTGCACCAAGGATATTATGCTGGATAACTAAACACTTATAAGGTCCAAAAGGCGAGACTTATTGGCTATGCCAATGCTTGTTTCTTCCTCCCTCCCACCCACCACATGTACCACAGCTTGTGCTGCTGTACAACATGGCTATAGCGCGGGTAATGTTGGCCGCGTCATAACACTTTGTTTCTTGACTTTAAGCTATGTTGCATAGCAGTTTGCGCTGCTGTGCAACATGTCTTAAAAACATTGACAAAGCCAATAGGTCTCGCTTATGCGAGATCTATTGGCTTTGACAATGTCTGTTTATATAAAGCTCAATACTGCAGTTTTGCAATTTAAAGGCACTATAAGTACTCCAGGATTATTTTAAAGCAATTTAATGGCAATCAGTTTTTTGACTTTGAAAGCCTGGAAGGCTGAGTTAGCCCTCCTGCGAGTCAAACTCAAGTACTCCAGGTGATAGCTGATGTCAGCAGGAAGTGCTTACCTCACTGAGCCATCTACCCACATATTACAAACCTGCACTGAGGATTACTGTATTGTCCTGCAGTATGAATGACATGCTAAATACCGTCCTTTACTCCACTCCTACAAAAGCTCTTGGTAAAGATGTGTTCTATTTTCTTTGTACATAGTAAATTGAGTTAGGTGGTTCACTTCCGGAGGTGCCACTGGGTGGTTGCAATGGAGTGGGAGTCTTTAGTGGCCACGATGCGTTCCCTTTTGGGTCCTGAAGGGTTAATGTGAGGCAGGAGTAGTTATTTTGTGCATATCTCTGCCTCCTCGTAAACCATGATAGATATGGGCCTGGTGGGTTCAAGCCCTCTTCAGGGGTTTACCTTTGAAAAGCCCCCGTAACCAGTGTTCCTGACAGGTAATCATGTGTTACAGTCATGATAGCTGGGCAGAGGTTCCGAACACCCTAGTCTCATCTGTAAAGGCGGCGTCTAGAGGAAAATCGGAGTTCTTTTGTAAGCCGCCCCCCCCCCCCCCCCTTAAAATCATTTTAGCCTAAATTTGTTTTCGTCCTCTAAATAAAATTGTAACGGATTTAGGAGTGCCAATTTTGAGTGATAAAATGGCAAAGGATTTTGTTGCAAAAGGTAAATATCTGCACGAATCTGTCGGAAATGTAATGTTTAAATTTATTGAGGTAGCGTCTACAATAGTTCGTGCTTTTAAAGAAATACATAATGTATCATTGTACAAGCTGTTGACTATATTCGGATATTTGTTGCCAGACTGCCCGAGTCAAGTAATTCTGTAACTAGAATTCAATGTGATGAGATTATTAATGAGAGGGTGTGTGTGCTGGTGCAGCACGTGACGTGAGATTGCCTCTTACTGTAGTAAGGGTCTTTCTGTGCCTGTCACTTTTAAATGAAGTGGGCTTCCTTTAGAAACGAAGTAACTCATCACCAGTAGGGGAGGGGTGGAACCTTAATAGGGTGATAATTAGCAATGCAAGTCATGCAAAAAAAGGTCTTTGCTCATAAACAACACACTGAATCTAAGAGCACAATGTATGTCATAGCTTCGAGAAATCAAGTGTCATGCTGTAGTATTAAAAGGGATGTGGAAAGTAAGACTGGAGACATCATCTGATCGATGCACAAACCCCCAGGCTGCATAGCGGCATTCCCAGCACCATAGACAAAGAAATAGGTTAATGTATGATGAAGTAACAGGGTAATGGATTAGAATACATGCTGAATGTGGTTGTCAAATGGAAGCCCTTGAAGATTTGAGGTAGAGACTCAAAAGTGGTGGGGTTCGTCAGAGCGCAGGAGTCTATTATAAGAGTTGATTTGCCTCTGGAGCTCTAATACTGGGACCTGTCAGGGCGCGTGCATGTTTACGTACAGAGCAGTAGAGAGCGTGGCAAATGTGCAATAGCTGTTCAGCAGAACTGACTTTTACTGTGCTAACAGTTGCTTTACGAGATGAGCTGACTTCTAACATTTGAAACTGAATAGGGGTAGTTCAGGCTCGAACTTTCCATGGCAAATATCTGTTTAAAAAACAAGGGAAGCCATCGCCTCCCCCCGACAGGAGACTGCTTTGGAGGTCAGGAAAAACAAACAGAACAAACCGACGCCGATGCCCGGAGCAGTTGTTTTGAAGCACACTCGTGCTTGCGTCAGTACTTTCCTGGGAGCGCGCGTGAGAGGGGGAGCAGGAGGTGAGCCTGGGAGTGGTGCCCGCGCAGTCTGCTCTTTTTGGAAGCACATACTCGTGCTTGTGGCGCGCCCCTGTGCGGTCCCGCAAGGTGGAAGCCGCCACAAGCACGAGTATGTGCTTCGAAAAAGAGCAGAACGACGGCTAAAGGTCCTCCTATGCAGCGCATTCGCACTGCGTAGGTGAGACCTAAAAATGGCACATGCTGTGTTTGCACTTGCGACCAGAGGTGTGGGAATAGATTTAATGGTGGGGGTGCTGGCACCAACGTTACACCAGTGAAGGCAATTCCAGATTACCACATCGGAAAAGTAAGCACAAGCCTTTTATGGCCCCACTTTAGGGCCGGCAACAACGGATCAAAATACAACTTAAAGTACATAAACCAACCACATCAGATTCACATAACAGCTTGTCTTGTCAAAGCGCATCTCCTGGCAGCTGTCAGTTTGTAAATAAATGCGGTGCATTGGGAATTATACGATAATTTGCGAGGGGGACCCCGAAATTGCAAGCATAGGGGCCTCCACAGGGTTTAATCCAGCACGGGTTAAAGGGATTGTGAAAACTCTATGTCACACACAAAGAACAAGTATAGCGTAGTAAGGGTGTGCAGTGTTACCTGTGGCACATCTTGAAGCACACTGTCACAAATACAATACTAAACAGGGTGTGGTAGCACACAGTCATTTTCCATGTGGACACAAAATTTGCACTGACATGCAGTTTTACTGATACAACTATAGAGTGCTCAAATGATAATGTGTGGACATCGATTTTCAGCAAATAATTATTATTTGTACATCACCAACTGAAGTGCTTTGATTTGTTTTGATCCTATAAAAGTTTTTGTGTCCATCACACTTCAGAGTTCCCCAAAATGTGCTTCATTGTGCTTTCCTAATTGCTGATATATTTTTCTGCTATTTTGCAGGTATTTAAATGTAGTATGTTAGAGCAAAACTGACATCCTTCATCCTGTCCTTTCTCATTCCTTGCTGCACTCCAGCAAGATTGTCAGGTAGTTCACTTTACAAAATCCTCTAACTTTTCAGTCAGGGAAAGAAATGTTAATACCAACTCCATGGTAAAAGAACAAGCAGTAATTTGACAGAAGAATTAGGCTGACTTTCGACCTCTGTCTTTGAAGGCACAGCAAATGTGACAAGATAAAATAACATTTAAATACATCTTTTTTGCTCATTCTTCTTCTGAAATACTACATGTCACTTTTGTGGGTGCATCAGCACCCTCACACCCATTCTTCCAGCTCCTGTGCTTGCTCCCACTCTTAAAACTAGAAAATAAGTCAAGATTGTTCCAGAAATATTTGAAATCATGCCACACTGCCATACTGGGGTCAGCAGTCCCCTACAGGATTTAAAATAAATAAATCCAGGCATTAGTAAATCTGTGCCCGTAGTTTTATGATATCACATTGATGTGTGTCTAAAAATTAAGTTCCCATTATGATGGCAGTCAGACGAGCATCCGACTGCCATCACTGTGGGCAGGTGACTGTCCGACAATGAGTCAGTGGTCCAACCTGCCCTATTACCACACGACCGCCGTGCAGGCGGTCATAAAATCCATTTTTGAACTGTGGCTTCTGCTGCGGCCTGGAAAAGGGCCGCAGCAAAAGCCACAGTAAAAAAAAGGCACTTTTCAAACATCCATGCATCGTGTGCCAGGCACCAACTAGTGCCTGGCACACGGTACATGGATGTATGGCGGTACCACATGTGCCCCCTTGGGCACTTATCAGTGGCACACGGGGATGGGCCCTGCTTGATGGCACCTTCCTTGGGGCCCCCAAAGTGACAATCCTAATCTCTGCAGCAGTGCCTGCACAGGCACGACCTTCATTGTACGGATTAGTGTCCGACCACCACCCCGATGGGCTCCTTGAGCCTGTCAAAGGCAGAGGTCTTCCCCCTGACATAATCGCTCTGACCGCCGGTATTGTAATCCAGTGGTTGGACCGATGCCATGGATGTCGGTCGGTCCGCCACCGATGGCCTGTCGGAGGCAGTCCGCTTGACATCAAAATGAGGGCCAAAGTTTTCAAAAGTATTCATAAAAATTCATGGAAAGTGCAGGTTTATAGACGTACCCTGGGAAAACCTTTGATATTTCCAAACTACAACCATGGAAAGGCCTTTTTACATGTTTACTTGCACAAAAAGCAAGATTGTGCATGGGGGAAGGCCATCTAATTTTTTAATAATTGCACATTTTTCTAGAGGGAAGCAATTCCCCTTGGAGAAACCCTTCCAGTATACTTCCACCAATTTTAGTGGTTTCCTTCTCTATTCCCACCATGGAAAAACTTTTACTCCTGCCTCAAGCATTCGTAAATCACCAAGCATTTGCAAGTTGGGCGTGGGTGAGATAAAAGTTTGTGAATATTCCTCAACTCTCAAGTTTGGAGAGATGACAAACTGTTCAGGTCTTGCCTGCCAAGAAAAACCCATCAGCCCTACGTACGATTTCCCCATTTAGTAATATTATACTGTCATGTCCTTTAGGTTAGTCCCATCATATACATACTGATTACATACATTGTGTCCCATCCACACGACATAACGGCCTTACACAGGTGACCTTTTACCTAGTAGCTTACTACTGTCTCTCCGACTTCAGGCTCTTGGTACCATCTCTCAATCCCTGTACCTGACATACACAAACATGTCCCCAGGCACAGTAGATTTATTCTGTACAAGAGTCACCAATTTTTTTAATCCATGGCCAACAGCCAGCTGTGTATGATCATGTTTGTTTAGAAAAGGATTAGCAGGGGATTAGAGAATGTTTTCAAAACATATTGATTCTAGAAAAACCCCGGGGTGACCACTTTTGTATAAAAGACCCTCACTCCCCCTTAGAATATAGAGGAAAATTCCTCGAGGCAGAAACGAGGCTCTGCCGGCTGATCCTTCGACAAGCAGAGATCCGACATCCCTTACGGGGTGCCATCAATGCAGAAACGGGGTCCTCCATTCAGAACCATCAGGGGAGGGGTTAGCTCTTCCCCAAGGGATTCTTGGCTCCATTAGGACATTTCCTAGCACTCACACATACATGCTTCACCTACAAATCTAGGCCCGGCACAGTTAGGTAGGCTATGCATCGTAGGAGTACGCCAATAGTATTGTTTTATGTAATATGCTTTGATTCATCTTATTAGCACTATGGTAGAAATGTATCAACTTTTTACGATATTGATACTAGCGATTACATTTGTCTGCTCCTGTCTTTTGATTGTTGCAGCGAACATGTTTCATATTTGACTGACGGTTGACCAATAAATAATTATTGAAAACATTCCAATCGTCATTCTATTTATACTGAGAAAACCAAGCATGAGTGACTGAGGGAAAGATACCGTATTGTTTCCACGATACCTGAGGAATCAGGGTTGTCATGTTCAGTGGTTGCCAGAAACTACAAACCACACTGTCTGCTACAGGGGGGTGGTAGTGGCACTGTAGAGCTAGCAGATCTAACAGCTGACTCATCCTGTGGGGATGTCCAGAGACTGTCTGCACACCAAGCCCTCATTTTAGGACATTCAAAACGCGCAGGTTCTGGGGGGTCCTAGGAACTACACGACAATACCGTGTTCAGATAAAATTGTGCATGGTTTAATCATTACACGAGTGTAGGTTCACCTTTTGTGAATTCCTTGCAGTAGTATACAAAGCTATTTGTGCCTGTAAGTTGTACTTAAGGCTGAGTGATTTAGACCTGATATCACCGGTGGAGCAGCATAGTTTTAGGCTCCACTTTCTATATTTCATTTACATGCTTGTATATGGGATTCATATAGTCAATGTGTGTCTAAAGTTTATTAATCAGTGTTCCAGTCTAACAAGATTTTTGTTGGTTGCCACTTCTTAGCTTGGTGAGAAGTTCAACTAAATTTAATGATAATCAAAGTAAACTTATTTACTAAATGTACTTATATTTTAATAATATTAGTTGATTACTAAGGATTAATAATTTTGTAATATGCTTCCATTTTGAATCTCAAGTTAAGTCACCCTGGCGCTGGGACTTAGCTGAGTATTTCACACCTTAAGTTTGGCAGTATGCTGTTTCTCTTTCCTCTGCAGGTGTGTTATCAGGTTCCTCGTTAGCTAGAGAAAGGTTTATTGTTATGTATTAGACTGATAGTGAGGTCTGGGAAGAGAAAACTGTCAGCAGACGTGACGGGGTGACAGTAAAAGGAGCCTTCTCTACCCGGCGTGCTAGGAAGATGTAACTTTAGAGGACAAGCAGATCTTCACCTAATTGTGCGAAAATGGGAATTTGGGGAATGTATTGGTACCCCGCAAATGCTGCAAAAGCATTGGTTTTGGACTGCTGGAGTGTTATATGGACGTTCTGGAATCTTCAATTCTGCTTTTAATTACTGTTCCTTAGTTAGTTACGGTTATACTCTACCCTGAATTAGGAGAGGGCAGATCTTTCTGTTGGGTTTTTCCTCTGAGTGGAAGGTTTTATGCTAGACACTTTTTCATTTTCTCTGCATTTCTACGGAGGTTGTCAGAATGCTTCTTCCTGTCCTCTTTAGAAATCCCTGATTCTCTTTCATCTTTAAGTATTACAGTGTGGGTTTCTTCATGGAACACAATTTTGGGATATTTTGCATTCTTTACGTATTCTTCATTACTATTCTGTATTTTTTCCTGCACCCATGTGTGCGTTCCTGTATTTAGCACACGTCGCGATAATACATTTGTAACCCTTTGTTTGCACATAAGATTGGCTTCTGAGTACTCCTTTTCTGTGGCTGCCGCTGTGACCGCTGATGAAGAAATTGCAGTGCTTGAAATATATATATAGATATTTTTTTTTTTGCAAATGGATCAGAATGTACATTAATACATTAATACAGTCATAATATTCAGGTACTCAAGTATTCTAAATTTCAGCCGATCATGGGTCGTAAATTATTCAAATTTAAGAATGTTCTGTCATTTGCCGGACGCCTGCTGATATATTTCATTTATTTTAACAGCCAGTGGCAGGTGAGAGGTGTTGGCGCAGAGGAGAAACATTTCCTGCTATAAAAAGTTTATTTGGAGCACCAGTAGGAGGACATGCACTAAAGGACTACTGTTTACATTACTGTGGAGACAGTGGCTGGCACCCCAACTCTGCGATGTAATGATGAAATGTGGCATTGATATCCTGGCAATATCGAATATACATGGTGCCCAACTGTAGCCACTCCATCATGGCGACCAAAATCTAGAAACTTTGAGGAGAGAGATCGTAGTCCTCTTTTGTTTACAAATCTGAACTGTCCAATGACTTTGGTAAACACGTGCCATTTAAAATGAATTATTTACTGCGTGCTGTTTTTATTCAATGAATGCATCTGCCCTGAATAAATAATAGAAATAAACACCTCTTGAGTGGCCCGTATTTCTTGGAGCCTGAGATATATAATATATATTCACTAAAAAAACACAAAGGTTGCAGGGACGTTATTGTTAAGGTCAGATTTTACTAATACAAAACCAGAGAAATTCAGCTGTTATAGTTAGCTGAGATAACTATAACTCGCGCCCCCACAATACACTGCTTATGACCTCCCATAATACATCACTCATGACATACCTAGTGACATCACTGAGGACCTCTCCAATAACATCACTGATAACATCAGTGATGACATCATCCACAGCGTCTCTCTGACGCACCCACTCACACCCCATAGAATCTTTTATACACCCACTGCTGCTTCCACAGAACCATTCACAAACCCATTCACAGAGCCATAGCAGTACTTACACACCCACTCACTGATTCATTGATCTACATACACATCCACTGGTTCACCCATACTGCCACTCATAGACCCACTCACAGCCACATATCCACTCATACACTCATACAGGCCTTCACAAACTGTGAGTCACCCATTGCACTACTCACACACCTAGATACTCACTCATACAGTCAATCACAGAGCCACTTACTCACCCAAACAGTTTCACACCCATCCACTTACTTACTTATACAAATAGTAACACTTAGTCACTCACTTATACAGTCACTGACAGAAGCATGCACTCAACCATATAACCGCTCTCACATTCACTCACTAATTAATACCGTCACTCATATACCCAGTCACTATTATTATTAATATACAATTTATAAAGCACGCAAATACCCATGGGTGTCTCGGCGCTATGGACAGCAAGCATGAACCAAGATCTGTTGACTATTGGCTAAAAAGCCCTGTTTTGATAGTTTTCCTGAAGGTGAGCAAGGTCGGGCTAGTCTTGATTTGGAGAGGGAGTGTATTCCATAATTTGGCGTGGCGACAGTGAATCGTCTTTCACCCCATTAAGCTTTCTTAGTGCGGGGGACCCTCTGCAGGTTCGCTGTTGATGAACATAGCGATCTATTGGGGGTGTAGGCAACAAGAGCTTCCTTCAAGAACATAGTTCCAGTATTGTGCATGGCCTTATAGGCGATGCAGAGGGCCTTGAATTTGATTCGACTTCTTATAGGTAGCCAGTGGAACTGTCGCAACACCTTTGAGATCGATTTGTACTTAGGGGTGCCTGATAGAATCCTGGCAGCTGACTTCTGCACCAGCTGTAACTTGTTGAGGACCTTACTGTGTGCATTCATGAAGAGAGCATTGCAATAGTCAATTTTTGACATTACTGAAGTACTGCCAAGGGTTATTCCAGCACTAAGGGGCCGATTATGATTCCGGCCGCAAAACGAACCGACCGACACGGACCCGGACCGAATACCGACCGACACGGACCAGCGCCGTACGACCCGTGCAGTACGATGCAACGCGAGTGAATTACAACCGACACGTACGGAATACAAGCCGTACGACCGAGCCGGAGGGAAAATAGTGATCCGGACGGAAAACCGATGCGATTTTCACCGACCGACACGAACCCAGAATCAACCCGACCGACCCGTACCCGCGATGTACGATTAGCGCAGTACGATGCAATGAGTGTAAAACCAGACCGACTCGCACGGAGAACAAGCCGCACGACCGACATGCACAGACAACCCGGCACACACGCAATAGAGACCGCCGCGAACAACGCCCACCAAACACAGAAGACAGGCACCGTGAACGAGGTGGAGAAGCCCGCACGAGACAACAGCAGCGTCCGTTTCCGTCACATGAACGTCTCCTACATGCCTACAAAACACAAAGGAAAAAACACAAAAAAAGGACCAAACAAGCAATGACTAAGCCAATAAATACCCAACACAAATTAATTGGACAAAGACACACCCACAACTACAACTATATAAAGGACTACAATCACTACCATCATCCCTTGCAAACAGGAGACACAGCCAGCAGCAAACACCAGTACACAGCAACCACAGACACACTCACAACTCACCCATCACACAACTCACACACCATCAGCACCTCATACAAAAGCACACACACACACATACACACAGCAAAACCAACACCAAACCAACATCACTTGCACCCTTACACACACATCCCTCATCACCACCACCCATCACCATGCCCCCAAAGAAGAATCCAAAGTTCACAGATAGTGAATTAGAAGTGCTGGTAGACAAGATCATCAGAGTAGAGCCACATTTGTTTGGTACATTGCTTCAAAGGACCCCCATCTCACAGAAAACAAAGATGTGGGCGAGGATTGTGGGTAAGGTGAACCCACAAGCACTAACGTTGCGCACAAAGGACGATATCCAGAACAGGTGGTATGACGTGCGCAGGAGGGTCAAGAAACTCATTGAGAAAGATCACGCCTTGAGTCAGCGCACCGGCGGTGGCCCTCCTGCCAAACCAGTCTACTTCAGGACCTGGGAGGAGAAGGTGTGGGACATCCTACCACCAGAGAGCGTCCATGGCTTAACAGACATCCCAGAGACTGGTGAGGACATAAACAACAAACCCAAGATTGTTTGGCAAGGGGACAGTGAAATCATGCATCCCAAGCAAACCTACACTAACCAATAGATAATCAACCCAAGGTGTGTATGCCAGTCACACAAACACAAAACCTGCCATCTCATAGTGACTGGGGACTGTGTCATGACATGCACAAACCTACAAACAAATAGAGCAAGCCACTGGCACTAAGCCA
Source organism: Triturus cristatus (assembly GCF_964204655.1). Lineage (NCBI taxonomy): Eukaryota > Metazoa > Chordata > Amphibia > Caudata > Salamandridae > Triturus > Triturus cristatus. Next base: position 353,389,104 of record NC_140594.1, read on the forward strand.
AATACATCCAGCAAGACAGTTTGCCACCACAAACACACCACCTCACAGTGCAGCTGACTGTCAGGAAGGAATAATGGGGATGCAGGTGAAGTGAGTGTAGCCAAAAGCATGATGGGGCCTGTAGTCACAGATAATGCTCCTCCTCCTCATTGGCCCATCAAGACCTCTCTGAAACATGCCCACATCACAGGGAGTGGAAAATGACTGACACGATGGCTGACACTGGCTCATGCTAGGAGTTGTGTGCAAATCAGAAGCAGGACACCACTGACTGACATCCTGAAAGACAACTTGCACGCCCTACAATGGAAGCACGTGTCATGATAGGAAGGAGGACTGACAGCCCTGACCATACTAATCAGCATGGGGAGACACCCCCCCAACACAAACTCCACACAACTCACCGGGTACAATGCTTTGACACACACCTCATTGAAATATCAGCAAAAGATCCCCCGTACTGGCTGCTGCTGTGTGAAGCACAGGGGCTCACTTGGGACTGGTAGCCAAACAAACACCAGGATTTCACTGTCAGCCATCTTGCCATTGCTGTCACACCCCCTCACAGGGAAGCAGAGTCAAGAGGGAGGAAGCATGGGCATGCTGGGAAGGGGGGTGTAGCCAAGAGTATGATGGGACTCGCAGTCACACACAACCTACACCCACCCACATGGCCCAGCAAGATCAACCTGAACCATACTCGCCTCACAGGGAGTGGGAAGGGACTGACAAGATGTCTGACACTGGGCTCTGTTGTGGGGAGCACAAGGCCATGCTGGGACTGCTAGCCAAACAAACACCAGGATTCCACAGTCAGCCATCTTGCCATTGCTGTCACACCCCCTCACAGGGAAGCAGAGTCAAGAGGGAGGAAGCATGGGCATGCTGGGAAGGGGGGTGTAGCCAAGAGTATGATGGGACTCGCAGTCACACACAACCTACACCCACCCACATGGCCCAGCAAGATCAACCTGAACCATACTCGCCTCACAGGGAGTGGGAAGGGACTGACAAGATGTCTGACACTGGGCTCTGTTGTGGGGAGCACAAGGCCATGCTGGGACTGCTAGCCAAACAAACACCAGGATTCCACAGTCAGCCATCTTGCCATTGCTGTCACACCCCCTCACAGGGAAGCAGAGTCAAGAGGGAGGAAGCATGGGCATGCTGGGAAGGGGGTGTAGCCAAGAGTATGATGGGACTCGCAGTCACACACAACCTACACCCACCCACATGGCCCAGCAAGATCAACCTGAACCATACTCGCCTCACAGGGAGTGGGAAGGGACCGACAAGATGTCTGACACTGGGCTCTGTTGTGGGGAGCACAAGGCCTTTCTGGGACTGCTAGCCAAACAAATACCAGGATTCCACAGTCAACCATCTTGCCATTGCTGTCACACCCCCTCACAGGGAAGCAGAGTCAAGAGGGAGGAAGCATGGGCATGCTGGGTAGGGGGGTGTAGCCAAGAGTATGATGGTAGTCGCAGTCACAGACAACCTACACCCACCCACATGGCCCAGAAAGATCAAACTAAACCATACTCGCCTCACAGGGAGTGGGAAGGGACTGACAAGATGTCTGACACTGGGCTCTGTTGTGGGGAGCACAAGGCCATGCTGGCAAATGGCCAACAACAAGATCAAACTCTGTCCGTGACAAGCTGGGAAAAAGCAGTGTACAGGCAGGCATCTGTTATAAAAGTAGAAAATGTCATGTTTGTGAACCAACGATGCATGTAGAAACATAAATCACATTGTGTGTCTCTTCCAAACACAGGTCTTGCTGGGCACCCACTGACAAATGACGAGGATACCCAGACTCTGTTGGACACTGAGCTCTCTGGTCTGACTCTCTCACTTTCCTCTTCGGATGACGACGACCAACCTGGCCCCTCCGGTGTGAGCCATCATGCAGCACCAGCAGCAGCAACATCTGCCCCCACTGTACCAACCCTCCACCATCTGGAAACCGACAGGGCACCCCTGCCAACACGGACAGACCAAGGGCAATCAACACCCACAGCACAGGGACACAGGACCCCCAGAAGCTACAGCCAACACCCCCAGCAACACCACCCAAGGGGTCCCAGGGTCACCTGTGCGTACCGCCGCTGGTCCTGCTCGTGTGGAGAGGGGTGCTGGAAGGGGTGGGAGGCACAGGGCACGCCTTGCAGAGGGGTCTGGGCTGCATGATGACCCCCAACTGACACGCATCATAGATGCGTACCAGGATAGCACCGGAGGATTTGGCCAGGTAGTGGGGATCCTCATGGACATGCAACAGGAGCAGGTCGCCCACCATGCCCGCATGGAGGCAAAGTGGGATGCCCTTACTGCGGTGCATCGGGACATACTACAATGCCTCCGCCATATCACCACCAACCTGTCCCCACCCCCCTGTGTACCCACAACATCTGTCGCAACACCATCTGCCAGCGCCACAGGGAGGGAGGAAGACACTGGCGGAGAGTCCCCTGCACTGCAGAGGCCTGCACATGAGGATCCCCCCCTTCCCGGAAGAAGAGGGGTCGTCCGAAGAAGGACATGTGAGAGGCAGATGTCCCAGCACATCCCCCAGGGCCTCTAAACCTGTTCTGGACAATGTTCTTTGTGCACAACCCGTTCATCTTGTCCAATCGCACACAACTCGCCCACATGACATGGAGGGTTCATGTTGGGCCAATGTATCAGATGACTGTGGACTTTACTCTGGACATTTCATCTACCAGCACGTCCAACTCAAATATGAACTTTGGATTCCCAAACCACTGTACAGCACCCAACATCCTGTGCACCTCACTCACACATGTTTGTAAATAAACTCACCAGTACACCATACTTGCCTCTGTTGTGATTCAAACTTGTCATGTACAGGGCGAAGTCGATCTGCTACACAACACAGTGCATGCCAAATAGTGCAACAATGTGACCAACGTAAGGTCAGTCATGGGGATGTGACACATGTGAGGGAGACACACCACTATGGCAACACAAAACATACTCACCATGGCCATGTGACTCATCACACACAATGATGTTGACCTGAAACACATTGGCATGCACAGACACAACACCAAGCACAGTCAGTGGTAACAAGTCCACAGGTGAGGTAAGCAGATATCACTCAGATGTGGGAAGACAGACAACGCACATAACAAAGCGTAGCACAGGTTCATTACACACCAGCAACACGTTTATTCCACAATAGTTGCATGGTAATTCTACGTAACAGTGGACACACGTTCACAACGTTTTGGAGAATGGAAGTCCAGGGATGTGTGGTACATCAGTTGATGGGAATTCTCAACTTCCACACTGGTGTTGGCTTCTGGGTGTTGGGGGTCAGTGTTGACAGGCAAAGGACCCTGGGAAGGACACAACAGACAAAGGACCCTGGGAAGGACAGACAAGATACAGTCAAAAGCACAGACGAACAGGAGAGAAATGCAATACACATGCACAAAACATGTTGCAAAACACCTACACAAACACTAGTTAGCAGTACTACCCTATTGTGGAGTACACACCACCTGAATGGACACATCACAGCACGCATCCAGTCAAGTGGCACACAGACACACTCAGACAGCAACAGAGCTGGCTCAACACACTCCTGGAAACTCACTTTCAGGTGAAGAAGTTGTTGATGAGCTGGGAGCGGACGTCACCATCATCTTCATCATCACTGGCATCCTGGCCCAGGCCGGGATCCTCCACAGGTGCCGGACGTTGGTCGTTGTCTTCCTCATCCAGGATGAGAGGCACCTCCTTCCGCACCGCCATGTTGTGTAGCATGCAGCAGACCAGTATTATTTTGCACACCTTTGCAGGCTCATATGGGAGGGCCCCTCCGATCTTGTCCAGGCAGCGCAAGCGGCTTTTCAGGAGGCCGAATGTCCGCTCAATCACCCTCCTGCTCCGAACATGGGCCTCATTGTAGCGCAGCTCGGCTGGTGTCACAGGGTTCCTGAGGGGTGTCAGCAACCACAGCATGTTGAGGTATCCGGAGTCACCTACACACACAAAAATGAACAAGTAGATGAGTTTGGTAGGAGTGTGCAATACAACAATGACAAACACACACAGTGAGAAGCAGTCAGTACAAACCGACAAGCCAGGCATGCTGAGCTGGCATCTGTGACATCAGCGTTGCAATATGACTACTCCTCATTATGTAGGCATCATGCGCCGAACCAGGGAACCGTGCACACACATGTGTGATCAACATGTCAGCAAGACAGACCACCAGAGCATTGATCGAATGATAGTGCTTCCTGTTACGGTATGCCTGCTCATGTGCCTGTGGTGGTATCAGGGCAACATGTGTCCCGTCAATGGATCCAATGACGTTTGGCATCCTCCCCAGTGTATAAAAGGCATCCTTAATTTCAGGGAGTTCATCTTGGCTCGGGAACTTGATATACAGGTTGAGGAATTGCAACATCCCCTTCAAGCCATCGCGTAGCACCCGACTAAACATCGTTTGCGGCATACCACCAGCAGTAGCCACAGTGTACTGGAAGGTACCAGTAGCAAAGAAGTGCAGGGCTACCATCACCTTCACCTCTGGGGTCAGTGCTGTAGGGTATGTCTGGCCAGGTAGCAGATGTGGCGCCAACTGCTCCGCCAACTCCTCAATCAGTGGCCTGGTGAAGCGGTACCATCTGATGCTGTTGCGTTCCTGCATGGTGCAAGGTCTGGGAACGGACGATGCACAGCTGGTGCCCTGCAGTACAGAGATGCACAAAGGAAGATTGTCAGTACATCCCCCCATGTGGCCATGACCACGATCACTCTCACACGCTAGTTCATGACATTACACAATGTACTGAGGTGTGTGCTGTTGGTCATGGACACATATGTCACCTACAGGACCACCACCTCACATCTCAATTCCACATGTCCCCATGAGTCCCATGTAGTGCAATGGGCTAATCATCTGGCTGTGTCACCCAACCTATGTGCTGCTGCAACGTTCAAAAAACCCACCCCAGTGACTAATGAAGACTTATGTCTCCCAGGCATCACAGATCTTTGCCATGCAGAAACCCAGGTTCCCTGTATTGCCACATCAACACAGCAATGGACATGGCATAGCACGTACACACCACAAGGCAAGCGTAAGTCCCACAGGTAATGGCCACTGTTGTCCATGCTGGCCCCACATGTACGTCTCTTAGACACACACCCCATCAAGGTTGATGCATATACCACATGGATGTGGAGACTGTCACCCATTGGTAACATGTGATCAGACACATCTGAGACACAACATGCACACAGACTGTGGGTGCACATCAGTATTGGGGCTACAGGTCTCACTGTGACGTACATGCCATCACCCCCAGGACTCAGGGTGTATATGACATGCCCCAAACATATCCAACCTGACACTGTGGCCTTCACTCATGCCAATTACTGTCCAATTGCACATCACAGTGCAAATGTGCACAACACACAATGGACTCTCCCCCATGTACAAGATAACAGCCTGGGAGTGGCTTCACAAAGTGCCAGACAAAAAAACTGCTGTGGCCCCCTCAAACACCCAGGGAATGCAGCCTCACATGCCATGGGACACTGTGTGGCCAATGCTATAGTGTGGCAGGTGTGTGCAGGTGTCCATGGCCAGTATATGTGTGTTGCATCTGTCTAATAGTCACACTAATGCGGTCCGACGCGGGTGACAATGCGTACGCATTGCACGGGTCATGTCCGAGCCGTGCGTACGCCTTGTCATTGAATGCAATGAGGTCCGACGCGAGTGACAATGCGTATGCATTGCACGGGTCATGTCTGAGCCGTGCGTATGCCTTGTCATTGAATGCAATGAGGTCGGACATGGGTGACAATGCATACGCATTGCACGGGTCATGTCCGAGCCGTGCGTACGCCTTGTCATTGAATGCAATGAGGTCCAACGCGGGTGACAATGCGTACCCATTGCACGGGTCATGTCCGAGCCGTGCGTACGCATTGTCATTGAATGGAATGAGGTCCGACGCGGGTGACAATGCGTACGCATTGCACGGGTCATGTCCGAGCCGTGCGTACGCCTTGTCATTGAATGCAATGAGGTCCGACGCGGGTGACAATGCGTACGCATTGCACAGGTCATGTCCGAGCCGTGCGTACGCATTGTCATTGAATGCAATGAGGTCCGACGCGGGTGACAATGCATACTCATTGCACAGGTCATGTCCGAGCCGTGCGTACGCCTTGGCCATTGAATCGTATGGACACTGGTGCATGTGTACATTCAAAATACGCGTTGTACAATCAGTTGAACGAGCCGGGCGCACCCATTGGCTCAGGACTGTCATGGAGATGGATGCGTATTCAAAACTTGTGCACTGGAAATTCAGTTGGATGCCTACAATAATGTTGCAATTTCAAGCGTTCCATGAAAATGAAGATTTGAACGACGCGGAAGGCGTGTACGAGTCGTACTTTTAAATGGATTGGCCAGATTCATAGAATGCAACCGTATTGGACCTATCACTTTGGACACATGGCACAGAGTCTGCCTCTGCAGCACAGATATAAGGCTGGCTGGACCCCAGGGAGCTCACTTGCCTGCACTACATGCTACTGGACCACATCCCTGCTACCACTGCTGCTGTCTCTGCATCCTCTGGCTCCTGCTATGGCACATACACTGGAGAGGGCCCCAGCCTTCACTGAGGAGGAGAACCAGGCCCTGCTGGACGGGCTCCTTCCAGAGTACAGAAAGCTCTATGAGACACCAGGGGAGCAGGTGAGTGTGCTGTCCACTGCCTTCCTAATTAAGCATGTTGTCTGACTAGCAGTACTAGCAGTGTGTACAACAGTGGCAAGCATTATCACTGACTACTTTCATCCCCCATAGTGTGTAGGGACATGTACTGAATATTTTTCCTGCTGCTAAAGTGCATTTTTGCCAGCTTAAACTATCCATGCATTGTTAACATGTCAGACATGCATGTGAATTTTCATTCCCCAGGGTTGCACTACCTGTGTAATTATTTTCCCTTTGTGATGATAACATGTATATCTAATTGTGTGCTGCACAAATCTGGGGCATGTGTGTTAATGTACTTTTCACTTTGTCCTCCTGACAGGTTGATGCCCACCAGAAGCAGGAGATCTGGCTGACCATCGCCCGGGCTGTTCGTTCTGTGGGGGTCTACAAGCGCCGCATCCGCAACTGCCAGAAGAGGTGGCAGGACCTTCGGGGCTGGACCCGGAGGATAGCTAAAGTCCTTCTGAAGCTGTCACCTCCACGCAGGAGGGGCGGACACCGGACCCTGACTCCCCACATGCTCCGGATACTGGCGGTGGTCTTCCCGGACCTGGATAAGCAGCTGAAGGCCAGACAGCAGCAGGAAGGGGGTTAGTTCATGCCTGATCTGTGTACTATGTCTGACATGAAAATAGCAGTCTTTTGTCCGGGTCACACTTCCACATTACGTAGGTCTTGGAGTCCCCAAATCAGGTCCCTCATCTGTGTGATGCACCCTCCTCATCTGTTCCACAGGTGTGGCCCCTACAGTCTTTGGATTGTGTCACTAGGGCACAGTGTCCCTGCAGTCAGCTATGTATCAGGTACCAGTCAGAATCATTTCCCGTGACTCTGTTGTGTGTGTCATGTGTGGGTCAATTGTTTACACAATGCCTGAGATCTGACATGTGAACTGTGTGTGCCCTTGAGATGTGTACCAATTGCTGGTCTGACTCGCAACATGTTTCTGGGGTATTCAATACAAAACCATGCAGCAGGGTACTCCAAATTTTTGGGCATCAGGAGTAGGTATGGCAAGTATGCCACAATTGCTTAGCCACCTGACTACTGTCCGGGGCAAAACACTGTTTCACTTAGTCCTGCCCAGTCCTGCCCCCTCAAGGGCATTCAGAAACACTCTGTAATCCCACTCCTGTGTGTGAAATTGCAGGTTTTGCTTCGTGACATGTGCCCTCAGGTGTGTGCCTCTGTGTCATTAGGGTGTGGCTTGTTGCTACGTACAACTGGGGTGTCCATGATTCCGAGGGTCAGCATGATATCTGCAATGTGACTGTGGGAGACAAGACCTGTGTGACATATGGGTGTGTGAGCATCTAACAGCGCACAATGGTGTATGCAACTCTGTCCCTCATGCAGCTGGGTTATATGCATCGCAGACTGTGATGTGTTAATGAACATGGATTCGTGTTTGCTGAGACTCATATGTCTGATTTTCATGATGTGGGGTCTTCTGGGTCCTGGATATGTTGTTTTCATGTGATGGGCAAGTGCGCCAGTCATCTGCAGAGTCAGATTTGCCCCTGAGCTAGGATTGTGATTCAGTGCATATTGTTGTTGTCTGGATGCCCTGCCCCTGTGAGAGAAGACAGTGTTGACTGACTTACAGGGCATCCCAGTGCCATGGCATTGAACTTGCTATGAGTGAGCCTGCGTTGTGTTCATGTGTGCACCATGTGGCCTTGCCCATCAGGACATGAGTACATCATAGTGTGTGTTGCTAGCATGCATCCCAAGCATGTGAAATGAGTCTCTGCCCATCCCTTCATCCGGACACCTGTGCTGAGTCAGTCGCAAGAGATGTGCTGTGGGTCTAGTGACATACTCCTACATGTTCACTTGCATGTCCAACTAATGTGCGGGTGGTGCATGTTGGCACATTGGGGTATTAGCATCCAAAATGCAACAGACATATGTGTGCAAATCAAGGAGGGATATGTGTGCCATGGTTGATGTTGGAAATGAAAATTGCCTTATTCTAAACAGTGTTGGCACTTTGAGCTGTGTTCAGCTGATGAGGCCAGGGCTTGCCCTGTGATGTGATGTACTCACTGTGGTGTGTGCAGTCAGTGCAGTTGACTGATGTTGTTCTGTTACTTCATATTCCTATCCAGATACATCCACGGCCACAGGAGGGGACAGCTCCACGGAACAGGAGGATCCACAGAGCCTTACGGGGACAGAAGAAGAGGAGTCAGGTGGACCCAGTGGCACGGAGGGCGATTTCAGCCACACAGAGGAGTCGTCAGCACAATCCCCCCCCAGCTGAAGGTCACAGCAGCTCTGAGGATGACTCCCCTGTGGAGGCGGCTAGTGAGGCTGTCTCTGCCACCACCACCACCACCACCACCCCCTCCCATCGGCTCCCATCCCAGAGGTCCCTGTGGGCTCCGGTGTTCATGAGCATGTCTCCTTTGTGCCAGGCACCGCACCCCCTGCCCCTGTGTCCCCTGATGCCCTGAGTGAGGAGTATGTGGACTTACTTAGACAGATGCATGTGGGACAGACGTCGATGCTGAAGGTCCTCAATGCACACACTGGTCTGTTGACACAACTGGTGTCATTCATTGAGGGCATTTCCTCTGGCATGTCTGCCCTACAGAGGACCAACCAGTCCGTGGCCTCCTCCCTGATGGCAGCAGTGTCCCTCCTCCAACAGTCCCACACCCCTCCTACCCCTGCAGCACCCACAATTCCTAGCACACTACCTATCCAAAGCACAGAAACCCCCAACCCAAGGGCTAGACGTGCACACAAGCAAGCGCAGGGGACTGATTCCACACTCACAGGGGCTGGTTTGCTGACACACACACAGTCATCCACAACCACTCCACAGTCCTCTGAGACCTCTCCTTCCCAGCCCCCTTCACTTGCCTCACCTGCAACCCCATCCCCCCAGAAGCTCTTCCTCTGTGACCTTGGCCTCTTCCCCACCAACCCAGCAGACCCTGATTACAAGGGGAAGAGGAAGTCCCCACGCACAGAAGGGAGTGCCCCTCACACCCGGACACCCTCCCCCAGGCACACTCAGACCGAGACGCCCACCCGCAAGTCCCCCCGGCGCAAGAAGAGCAAGACCCCCCCGCCAGTACGCAGCTCCAAGGCAAAATCTCTGTCCTCCATCCCCCAGGCTACCACTCCAGAGGCTCCCCCGCCATTCCCTGCCCCGGGTTCCCCCACACACAGATACACCATCCCTAAAATGCTAAGGCCATCCCCCCCTAGCACTTGCTCCTCCACACCTGGTCAGACAGTTGCTGCCACTGATGTGGGGACCGTGTCACCACCCCCTGCCCTGCAGACCTCACCTGTCCCCCATTGCGCTACCATGGATGTAAGCACTGCTTTGGAGTCCACGCCCAACACGTCTGACTTGGGCACTGCAGTGGTGAGCCAATCCACTCCATCTGACCTGCCAACTGGAGTTGTGCCGGCACCCACCCCATCTGACTTGTGCCACACAGTTGTGACAGCACCCACAACTTCAGTCATCTCCACTGTGCAAGTGTCTCGGATGCATCCCTCACCTCTTCACTGCCTCCTTCTGCTGCACCCTGATCCTGCCCCTGTGGTGCCTGGCCTGCCCCCATGTATGCCCCTCCGAGGGGATGACCCCGGTCCGTAGCAGTGCAGGCAAGCAAGGTGTGACAGTTGTCACTCTAGTTCACTCCTTGGCAATTTGACATGGTCTGGCCATTGGCCTTTTGGTTGCACAGACGTTTCGAATTTCATATACTGAATTTGTGACTCTAGTTCACTCCTTGCCCTTTGAACATGGACTGGCCATTGGACTTTTGTTGGAACAGACGTTTCACTTTTCATATGCTGAATAAAGCTTTTTACTTTGTCCCTGTGAACTTGATTTAGCTGTACATCATGTTGAGGTTGTTTTAGATGCCCTTGCACCTGTAATGCTTGGTTTACAATGTTGCATACTGATATGTTGATGCGAGGTACTCCCTGTGGTCCATGAGATATGTATCCTATTCTGGTGTGTATCCATGTCATCCTTTGCAGCTACCTGGGTGTGTCTGGATCAACCATTTGTGTACATCTCTCTGTGAACATTTAATTGCCATGGTCATATCTGTGGCTCGCACCCCTGCACATATGATGTGCTTTCCATTGTCCAAATTGTCACTTCCACATACTTCGTGCTCATCACTACTGGCCCTACAGGTGTGGGCATCATTGGTATAGGAGCAACTGGGTCCTCTGTGCAACTTGCTGTACATATGTATTGAGTATGTGCAGATGACTTAAGGGAGACTCACGTACCCAGGCTGTTGTGACCAGAGCCTTCATTGTGAGGTAACTGATGGCTGACTGACCAAGTGTTCTGCAGACATGAGTGGGACTTGCGGTGAATATGTTTGGCACAGCTGGGCTCCCACAGGAGTTGTGTCCCCTCAAGTTAGTATGTTGTCCAGTGACATGGCCTGGGCCCATGGTGTGTATTGTATGTGCATGTGTGTGTGTCCACATCCCTGTTCACACACAGTGTTCCCTTGATATGTTTGTGTTGTTGATGCTTGCTGAGTGGTACTGGGTTCATCCCACTACTTTTCCAATGGGCTACCAGATGTGTGGGTGCATGACTCACTCCTGTTAATTGGTATATCATCATTGTGATTTGTCAGTTCTGAGTGTTGATGATGTTGTCAGACACAGATGGGACACAGTGAGGGTTCCTCAAGTCACTTTTTTGTTCGCAATATCATGTAGTTGTCCCTAGGTGGTAGTTTTCAGTGATTGAGACATTTGTATGTGTGTGTGACTGCTCCCACTTGTCGGGTTCACGGCAGCGATGCTGGCAGGTGTCAGCATGGGTGCCCTGTGTTCCTCCTTGGCATCTGCCTAGACCTGGGACAGTGGCAGGGATTGTGAAGGTCACATGAGCTTTGAGGTCATGGTCATGTACCGCATACTGTGCAGTGTGTCTGTCATTCCCCAGGGTTGTAAACAGTCCTTGTGTGATGTGTGTGTGCACCTTAGTTCCTGCCAACATTCCCGTGTTTGTCATGTGGGCATGTGCAATGTCACCTGTCCATGTGGGCTTCACAGATACACATTGTTGCAGTTCAGGTGTGTGGTGTTGATGGTGAACTGATGTGAATGTTTGCATGGATGGTCCCTTAGCTCCCGTTTGTCCATGGATGAGGGGCCATGCTGAGTGATTTGTGTTTGTGTATGTACGTTTGTGGCACAGGACACATGTCTGGGTTTCCCAGTTTGTACGACATCTGCCTTTGTCATCACAGTGGAGGTGTCATGCATGCTTGTGTCACACCAATGTCTTGTCCCTGGGGATTGTGCTGTTGTGTGTCAGTCTCTTGCTGTGTTAGTTGGTGTTCATTCCAGCTAGTGTCACAAGTGTCTGTTGTGCTCCCTCTCATCTCCCAACGCCTGATTGCCCACTGAGGGTGTCCCAATGATGGTTTACTTTTGTATGGCACTGTGTCCACATCTGTGTCACTGTGGTTCAGCCCCTCCCATGTGTTGTGTAGTTGCCTGTGGATACTGTGACACACACACACACACACATGTTGTTTCAAATGTGCAGTGGGAGTTTGCCTGTTTGTGTTTGTGCATCTGCACCAGTGCATTGGTATTGCTGTTGTGGGCCTTGGTCTGGATGCTGTTTCTGTGATTTTGCATGCTGTCCCTGTGAGTCATTTCACATCATTGTGCACATTCATTCTGGTTGTTGGGTGCCATTGCTGGCATGGAATGTGAGTTAGTGAGCTGACACCTACAGTCTACACATGTTGTTTTGGTTGGTGTGTCTATTTTCGAGATGTGTGCATGCTTGGTGATGGTCACTTCTGCTGTTGTGTCATTGTACGCTGTGTGCATTGTCAGCCCCCATGTGTGGTGCTTGTCTGCACATGGCCGAGAGTGTTATGTTTTCACAGCACTGTTTGCCTCAACACATCTCTGTGTGTATGGGACACAACCACTATTTCCCCCCAGAAGTGTTTGATGTGTTGGGAGCAGGGATCATACATGCTGTTAGTTATTTGCAGCTTTGACCATGATGACACTTACCTTTTGGTCACTGTGTTGAGGGGGGTTTGGTCCCCATCACCACAATGCTCCACATCTGCTGCATTTTGTGAGCCCCCACTTGACTTCTGTTCTACACAGTGAGGGGGTGTTCTTTTTACATTGCCACAGTGCTATGCTATGGTGATGCTTGCCTTGTGTATGTCACACTCATGTGTTGGTCACACATGTGCTGTTACTTACATTGTATGCTCGTAGCCATATTCACTGTTGTGGGCATTTGTCACAGACTACACACTGTTGTCATGATGTCGTGGGGGATGTATTTTGCGGACATACCTCATATTTGCGTATGCTGGATGTGTTGCGCATCACCCATCCTATGGCTGGGGGTGGCAGGGGTAATGGCCAACAGGTCCCCTGTGAGTGGGGGTGGCAGGGTGGATGGGAAACATAAGCCCTGTGAGTGGGGGTGGCAGGGGTGATGGGCAACATAAGCCCTGTGAGTGGGGGTGGCAGGGGTGATGGGCAACAGGTCCCCTATGGCTAGGGTGGCAGGGGTGATGGGCAACAGGTCCCCTATGAGTGGGGGTGGCAGGGGTGATGGGAAGCATAAGCCCTGTGAGTGGGGGTGGCAGGGGTGATGGGAAACATAAGCCCTGTGAGTGGGGGTGGCAGGAGTGATGGGAAACAGGTCCCCTGTGAGTGGGGGTGGCAAGGGTGATGGGAAACATAAGCCCTGTGAGTGGGGGTGGCAGGGGTGATGGGCAACATAAGCCCTGTGAGTGGGGGTGGCAGGGGTGATGGGAAACATAAGCCCTGTGAGTGGGGGTGGCAGGGGTGATGGGCAACAGGCCCCCTGTGAGTGGGGGTGGCAGGGGTGATGGGAAACATAAGCCCTGTGAGTGGGGGTGGCAGGGATGATGGGCAACATAAGCCCTGTGAGTGGGGGTGGCAGTGGTGATGGGCAACAGGTCCCCTGTTAGTAGGGGTGGCAGGGGTGATGGGAAACATAAGCCCTGTGAGTGGGAGTGGCAGGGGTGATGGGCAACAGGTCCCCTGTGAGTGGGAGTGTCAGGGGTGATAGGAAACATAAGCCCTGTGAGTGGGGGTGGCAGGGGTGATGGGCAACATAAGCCCTGTGAGTGGGTTGGCAGGGGTGATGGGAAACATAAGCCCTGTGAGTGGGGGTGGCAGGGGTGATGGGCAACAGGTCCCCTGTGAGTGGGAGTGGCAGGGGTGATGGAAAACATAAGCCCTGTGAGTGGGGGTGGCAGGGGTGATGGGCAACATAAGCCCTGTGAGTGGGTTGGCAGGGGTGATGGGAAACATAAGCCCTGTGAGTGGGGGTGGCAGGGGTGATGGGCAACAGGTCCCCTGTGAGTGGGAGTGGCAGGGGTGATGGAAAACATAAGCCCTGTGAGTGGGGGTGGCAGGGGTGATGGGCAACATAAGCCCTGTGAGTGGGGGTGGCAGGGGTGATGGTAACAGGTCCCCTATGACTGGGAGTGGCAGGGGTGATGGGCAACAGGTCCCCTGTGAGTGGGAGTGTCAGGGGTGATAGGAAACATAAGCCCTGTGAGTGGGGGTGGCAGGGGTGATGGGCAACATAAGCCCTGTGAGTGGGTTGGCAGGGGTGATGGGAAACATAAGCCCTGTGAGTGGGGGTGGCAGGGGTGATGGGCAACAGGTCCCCTGTGAGTGGGAGTGGCAGGGGTGATGGAAAACATAAGCCCTGTGAGTGGGGGTGGCAGGGGTGATGGGCAACATAAGCCCTGTGAGTGGGGGTGGCAGGGGTGATGGTAACAGGTCCCCTATGACTGGGGGTGGCAGGGGTGATGGGCAACAGGTCCCCTATGAGTGGGGGAGACAGGGGTGATGGGCAACATAAGCCCTGTAAGTGGGGGTGGCAGGGGTGATGGGCAACATAAGCCCTGTGAGTGGGGGTGGCAGGGGTGATGGGCAACAGGTGCCCTGTGAGTGGGGGTGGCAGGGGTGATGGGAAACATAAGCCCTGTGAGTGGGGGTGGCAGGGGTGATGGGCAACAGGTCCCCTATGGCTGGGTGTGGCTGGGGTGATGGGCAACATGTCCCCTATGAGTGGGGGTGGCAGTAGTGCTGGGCAACATAAGCCCTGTGAGTGGGGGTGGCAGGGGTGATGGGCAACATAAGCCCTGTAAGTGGGGGTGGCAGGGGTGATGGGCAACAGGTCCCCTATGGCTGGGGGTGGCAGGGGTGATGGGCAAAAGGTCCCCTATGAGTGGGGGTGGCAGGGGTGATGGGCAACATAAGCCCTGTGAGTGGGGGTGGCAGGGGTGATGGGCAACAGGCCCCCTATGGGTGGGGGTGTTAGTGGTGCTGGCCATGCAGCCCATATGGTGGGCTGTTGTTAGTGGCCAGGATAGGTATCCCCTGTGTGTGTGTGCCATTTTGCGGGTACGTGTCGTTTGTTTATATGGTAGGTGTCTGACTTACCATCTGCGCCGTCGGCGTCGGTCCCTGATCCGGTCATAGATGTAGAGTACTGGTATGACCTGCGCGATGGGATTCATGATGTGTTCGTGTCGTACACGCTGCTTGTTGCTCCGTCTCGTACCCGCTGCAAGCTGTTCCGTCTCGTAGCCGTGTATTGATTTGTGGCGCTAATCGTAGCTGATATGCTTGTTTTCCGGATGCTGTGACGTGCCGTACGTGACGACCCGTCCGGTGCGTAGTAAGTACGCATCGTACTTGTCATGCCAGAAACTGCTATGGATACTGCTTCCGGGCGACACGGTTCCTCTTTGGGAGTTACGGCTCGGACGGAGAATGGGTCTTGATTCACAGCCTACGTGTCAGTCGTGTTTTTGGCACTTATGCGCATCGTACTTCCTATACAGGACGGACCGGCTCCGGGTACGTGTCGGTCGCAGGGTAAGGCTACGGACAGCTGTCCGACCGGCCATCGGAATCGGCCCCTAAGTGGGAGGAATGGTAAGAGTTTTTTTAATCATCCTCAGTATGTAAAAAGACGATTTGACAATAGTGTTGACATGAGGTGCAAAGGGCAATTTGTCGTCAAATGTGACACCCAAATTTCTGACCTTTGATACAGGGGGTGGAGGTGGTCCCAGTTTGGTAGGCCACCAGATGGGGGACCAACCCGGGGAGAGATTGCCAAAAATCATCACCTCTGTCTTTTCAGAGTTTAACTTTAGGCAGTTGTTAGCCATCCACATACTGATTGCCACCATTCCATCCTGAAAATTGGCTGTGACTGCTCCTCCATCATTATGTACTGCAAGCACCAATTGTGTGTCATCAGCATAAGATGTGAGACCCATCCCGTGTGCTTTGATGACTCTGGCCAAGTCCGACACATAGATGTTAAATAATGTCGGACTCAGAGATGATCCTTGTGGCACACCACACGGGATGGTGAATGATGGGGAGTTGAAAGTGCCAAAACTTACTTGTTGGGTGCGGTTAGAAAGGAAGGAGGCCAAGAGGGCTTTAGCCTTGTCACCTCTACTGCCTTTCACATACTGTTACTTATCTATACTGACACAAGCATTCAATCCCCACCACAGCCATATAGACACTCATTCACCCATACTGCTTCTCACACATGCACTCACTACCCCATACAGCCACTGACTCACCCACTCACTCATCCATACAGGCAGTCACACGCCTCCTCACCCACACACAAAGATACTCAGACAACCATAGAGCTAGACAGACAAACAATCAATCACCCAAATAGCCATTCGCCTACCTACTAACACACGCATACACCCAAATTGACAGATACACACACAACCAGTCACTCACCCATGCATTCACTGAGACACATAATCACTCACTTAAACAGTCAGTCAAGCACCCAGTCATCCATACAGTCACTCATACACCCACTGATTCACCATTACACCTTGGTATATGCATTTAACACTCATAACCTTTTAAAAAACACTCAGTCACTGGATGATGTAATCAGTGATGTCATTTGAGATGTCATCAGTGATATCATTAGTGATGTCACTGACCAAATCATGAGTGATGTACTATGTGGGGTCATAAGCAGCGCATTTCAGGGGGATGAGATATAGTTAAATCAGGTAACTATAAGGGCTGAATTTCGCTGTTTGGTTGCCACTTCTTAGCCGAATATTTTTTTAAAAAAAATGCTTTGTTAGGTCCTGGGGGTCCTTGTGGGACCCCCTGAGCCGGCCAAGGGGGGGACAGTGTTTCTACAATGCCCCCTTATCTTAACTTTTTACCTTTTTTCTTGTGACTCAGTTCAACCGAGTCACAAGATGGCTGCCAACACTTCCTGGTTGGAACTGTTGGCAGCCAATCAGATTGCAGGCACAAGATCGGGAGGGTTCGAGGATCCTCCACGGCCATATTTGTATATCTGAGAAATGTTTTCATTTCTCAGGAACTACTGAATGTATTTACTAGGCCTGGGCCAAAATTCCGTTCCGTTCTCGGAAATTGCGATAATTTGGCATTTTTGCGCACCGCGGAAAGCGCGAAAATGTCAAAATTTCCGCATTCCGCAGCTTAGCGATAATTTTTTTCTGGCTCGCGCTGTAAAATAATACATTCTCGCGTGCGCGCGATCGCCTTTCCTGAATCCCCGCGTTCGCCAACAAGTTTTCCCGATCCGGTCGCGTTCTCCACGAGATGTCAGAATTGTTGGTAGCCATTTGCGCTGTCTCGCGACAGTTCGCGCCCGCAGTAACGTCATGCGTCGCGCGATCACGTCTTTCTTTTCGCGATCATGCACCGCGAGACAAGTGAAAACAAGATGGCCGCGCCCGCGAGCAACCGCATGGGTAAGTTGGCGAACCGCGACCACACAGAAAATACAGCGAACGGGCGGGAAAAAAACATCCGCATCTTCGCGATATTTCCGCATGTTTGCGGAGATTTTTAACATTTTCGCGATAATTTGCGAAAGTGAATTTCGCAAATTCCGCCTACCCCTAGTATTTAGACCATTTAACAAACAGAGTGCTACATACTTGCCAAATTTGGTGTAATTCCATTCAGCAGTTCGGGCTGTAGCCGTGTCTAAAGTTTCCTATGGAAATTAACATGGGGAAAAAGTGTTTTGGGCCCCCCCTTTTTTCCAGTCCCACTTGACCAATCACCCCGAAACAGTGCAGCTGAAGTGAGCGGGCCACTAGTTTTTAAAATTTCATGACGATTCATCAAATAGCGCCAAAGATATTGGCAAAAGAAAAACACTTTTTGAATAGAAACAAGGTCCTAACTTTAACTACCTACTGGGGGCCACTATATATATATCAAGTAATACTCAAGTATTTTAAATGTAAGTATATATATATATATATATATATATATATATATTATCTACTGGCGGTCGCCAGTAGATAGTTATAGTTAGGACCACGTTTCCATAGGAAATCCGCAACATTCTATTTGGAATAACTTTGGCGCCGGTCGACGAATCCTCGTGAAATTTTCAAAACTAATGGGGCGCTACGCTCCGCTCCTACCCTGAAAGTCTCGGGGGATTCGTCAAGCGGGGGCTGAGAAAAAAGGGGGGTCCCAAAACGCGTTTTTCCCATGCATTTTTCCATAGGACCTTTAGACACAGCTACAGGCCGAACGGCTGAACAGAGTTACTTGAAATTTGGCAGAGAGGTAGTCCTCAGGTCAAGGAAGTGCCTTTTGTAGGTCTGGTGTAAATCTGTTCAGTAGTTCCTGAGAAAATAGCATTTAAATCAATATATATATCTGAGCCAGCTTACGGTGCGCTTACGGTAAGCTTACCGTACGCGTACGGTGACGTGCGCGAGCGCGATTCTGATTGGCTGTTAGATCTTAGTAAACATTCGAATCGTTCGAAACCAGGAAGCGGCGGCCGCCATTTTCTCTCTCGCACTCCTAAGGGGTGAGGAAAAACAAAGGCAAAAAACACGTAATGGGACTGTTTAGACAACTCTTTACCACCTAGCCGTGATTAATGGGTCCCCACAGTTCCCCCAAGAGCAAAAATTCTTTTTTTTTTTTTTTACGAAAAATCGCCGATTACGCTTACCGTACACGTACGGTAAAAAAAATTAAAAAAAAATAAAAATTATCCCAACTCTCCCCACCCCATGCGCAAATGGCGCCTGAAGGGCACCTTTTGTGCATGGCATATCTGTTAATTAGAAAATGTAAATGCTTACCCTTCACAGCGAAGCGCACAATATGTCCTCCATGTGCGCACGGTGCACGAAGCGCATCATGCGTACATGGCCCATCCACGGCACTAACTGCGTAAAGTGGGCGCGCGGTGCGCAAAGCGCACCGCGTGCTCACTGTGCGCGCACGGTGCGCGAAGCGCACCGTGCACGCACGGAACGAACTGCGTTAAGTGGCCGCGCACGCCACAAATGGCGTAAAGTAACTTAGCATTTAAAAAACCGTACAAATTCACTGAAAAAACCATAGGTTTCACACGTTATAGTTAGGTGGACATTTTACTGATAAAAAACCAATGAAATTCCCCCGTTATAGTTAATGCAGGCAACTATAACTCACGCGACCGCAATCCTCTGCTGATGACATATGTGTCTTTATGAAAAAAAAATATTTGTAATATATGTATAGCTAAAATTTAATGGAAGAAGACATGGGCAAATAAGTGTCTAAATACAGTATTAGCATCAGCAGAGGATTGCGGTCGCGTGAGTTATAGTTGCCTGCATTAACTATAACGGGGGAATTTCATTGGTTTTTTATCAGTAAAATGTCCAGCTAACTATAACATGTGTGAAACCTATGGTTTTTTCAGTGAATAAATATATATATATATATATATATTCACGCTCCAATTTGCCCTCAGGCACGGCAGCACTCTCCAACAGCACCCTCGGGCGGTTAATTACGAATAAAGGTGGGCGTGTCTACATGCACAATCTCGTTTGTCGAAGCCTCTGATGAGGGCGGATGCCCAGAAACGCGTCAGGCAGTAATTGTCGACATGAGAACAGAAAGAATACAGAGTGTGAATTGAGCTTTTATCCGAGGGTGCTGTTGGAGAGTGCTGCCGTGCCTGAGGGCAAATTGGAGCGTGAATTTATATGCGGCCGGCCCGGCCGTAGCGGTGTGCACCACCCCGTGATGACTGGGGGCCTCGGGGCTTGGAATCTTCTGGGCCTCGGCTATGGACCAACAACAGGAATCTATGGCTCACTCACACTTTGGGGGCCCATTCAGGACCTTATTTTGGACAATATCTGTGCAACCATCAAGGAACTAATTCATAGACACTACAAGACCCACAAGTCAAAGCGTTTCACTCACCTGAGTGAGCCCATCCATGGGCGGTTAATTACGAATAAAGGTGGGCGTGTCTACATGCACAATCTCGTTTGTCGAAGCCTCTGATGAGGGCGGATGCCCAGAAACGCGTCAGGCAGTAATTGTCGACATGAGAACAGAAAGAATACAGAGTGTGAATTGAGCTTTTATCCGAGGGTGCTGTTGGAGAGTGCTGCCGTGCCTGAGGGCAAATTGGAGCGTGAATTTATATGCGGCCGGCCCGGCCGTAGCGGTGTGCACCACCCCGTGATGACTGGGGGCCTCGGGGCTTGGAATCTTCTGGGCCTCGGCTATGGACCAACAACAGGAATCTATGGCTCACTCACACTTTGGGGGCCCATTCAGGACCTTATTTTGGACAATATCTGTGCAACCATCAAGGAACTAATTCATAGACACTACAAGACCCACAAGTCAAAGCGTTTCACTCACCTGAGTGAGCCCATCCATGGGCGGTTAATTACGAATAAAGGTGGGCGTGTCTACATGCACAATCTCGTTTGTCGAAGCCTCTGATGAGGGCGGATGCCCAGAAACGCGTCAGGCAGTAATTGTCGACATGAGAACAGAAAGAATACAGAGTGTGAATTGAGCTTTTATCCGAGGGTGCTGTTGGAGAGTGCTGCCGTGCCTGAGGGCAAATTGGAGCGTGAATTTATATGCGGCCGGCCCGGCCGTAGCGGTGTGCACCACCCCGTGATGACTGGGGGCCTCGGGGCTTGGAATCTTCTGGGCCTCGGCTATGGACCAACAACAGGAATCTATGGCTCACTCACACTTTGGGGGCCCATTCAGGACCTTATTTTGGACAATATCTGTGCAACCATCAAGGAACTAATTCATAGACACTACAAGACCCACAAGTCAAAGCGTTTCACTCACCTGAGTGAGCCCATCCATGGGCGGTTAATTACGAATAAAGGTGGGCGTGTCTACATGCACAATCTCGTTTGTCGAAGCCTCTGATGAGGGCGGATGCCCAGAAACGCGTCAGGCAGTAATTGTCGACATGAGAACAGAAAGAATACAGAGTGTGAATTGAGCTTTTATCCGAGGGTGCTGTTGGAGAGTGCTGCCGTGCCTGAGGGCAAATTGGAGCGTGAATTTATATGCGGCCGGCCCGGCCGTAGCGGTGTGCACCACCCCGTGATGACTGGGGGCCTCGGGGCTTGGAATCTTCTGGGCCTCGGCTATGGACCAACAACAGGAATCTATGGCTCACTCACACTTTGGGGGCCCATTCAGGACCTTATTTTGGACAATATCTGTGCAACCATCAAGGAACTAATTCATAGACACTACAAGACCCACAAGTCAAAGCGTTTCACTCACCTGAGTGAGCCCATCCATGGGCGGTTAATTACGAATAAAGGTGGGCGTGTCTACATGCACAATCTCGTTTGTCGAAGCCTCTGATGAGGGCGGATGCCCAGAAACGCGTCAGGCAGTAATTGTCGACATGAGAACAGAAAGAATACAGAGTGTGAATTGAGCTTTTATCCGAGGGTGCTGTTGGAGAGTGCTGCCGTGCCTGAGGGCAAATTGGAGCGTGAATTTATATGCGGCCGGCCCGGCCGTAGCGGTGTGCACCACCCCGTGATGACTGGGGGCCTCGGGGCTTGGAATCTTCTGGGCCTCGGCTATGGACCAACAACAGGAATCTATGGCTCACTCACACTTTGGGGGCCCATTCAGGACCTTATTTTGGACAATATCTGTGCAACCATCAAGGAACTAATTCATAGACACTACAAGACCCACAAGTCAAAGCGTTTCACTCACCTGAGTGAGCCCATCCATGGGCGGTTAATTACGAATAAAGGTGGGCGTGTCTACATGCACAATCTCGTTTGTCGAAGCCTCTGATGAGGGCGGATGCCCAGAAACGCGTCAGGCAGTAATTGTCGACATGAGAACAGAAAGAATACAGAGTGTGAATTGAGCTTTTATCCGAGGGTGCTGTCGGAGAGTGCTGCCGTGCCTGAGGGCAAATTGGAGCGTGAATATATATATATATATATATATATATATATATATATATATATATATATCCACCAACTGCTCGCACAATTTCCTTGCAAGCACGAGCCACACGAATCCAGTTTGGTAACTCGTAATTTTATTACAGGGCAAACAAAATGTGTTTCGAGCTATCCAGCTCTTGATCACATATATATATACATAAAATACTTATATTTAGAATACTAATATTTAAATGTAAGTATTTTATATATATACATTACATTTAGAATACTTGAGTACCTGAATATTGTGAATGTATTAATGTATTAATGCACTTTTTGATCCATTGTCAAATTTGCTGATTGATAATTGACTAATAACTAGAACAATAAACCTTTATGGTTGAGTTCATTGTATTTTCGTTGTACTTCCGATGCTAGGTCCCTCTCTAAGCTTCAGGTTGACAACCAAATGTCAACACAACCATTGCGGGATTCTGTTGGATTATTTCAATAAGAGATTGAGGCTTAAATGCCCCTGGCCCATTATCAGTAAATGTAGGTGATTCAAACTAAAGTGACTCACCTGAAAACTGCAGTGATTCAGATTTTGCCCTTAATATTCACCCATAGTCAATTACTCAATCCTGCTTTGATGTAGAATGATTCAAAGATGTGTCAAACTATTATGACCTGTTAAATCACATCTGAATCTTACAAAACTGCCCTTGAAGTCAGTACTTACTTTCGTGGAAACAACACCCACCAACATTTTGCCTTTTGCCAAATCTCCCTAATACAATTCACAAATGTTTCTGCTACAGATTGTCAGATACGAATAAAATAAATGTGTGGATTTCATCAAATAATGATGAGAGCCATAATAATAATGATGAGAGCCATAATAATAATAAAAACAACAACAATCATAACAATAATAATATCAATCCCATTAAACTTACTGCTAATAATATTAATAATATTAATAATCATATTAATACCTGCAGTGTATGAGTTACTTTACTTAACTATTGTCGACATGACATAACATTTAGCGGCCCCCACATTATGTGCATGACTAGCATCACCGGTACTTAATCATCTGACAATGACAATGCCAACTGATTCAGCCTTACACCTCATCTTTCATCCCAATGCATATTCTTACGTTATATATCCCAGTACTACTTTTGATAGACAGCATCAGGATGAAAAGCAAAATGAGGGAGCTCCCATACTTTCCTCAGAGTTGTTAATTCTTTTTTTAATCCCTCTAAACACCCCACCCTTACCTTGGACTCTGTCTTAAAACATAGGTCCATCATCTCTGTTCAAGGTTCTGCCAGAAGGGTTTCAGCATTCTGGGATGGTGCCATTGGTTGCTGTCTGTGCCGATTTGCAGTTTGCTAGGAAAAGCAATGTTTTTCTAAATATCTGAGATTTTTTGTTTCACAAGGCAATGCAGCAAATTATTTCTAATGATGTTCTGTAGTAATGGCCTTCAGTGCTCGAAAGCTTCGATTCTAGTATGTACCACTTTCCTATTTATTTGCACTTAAAGGAGAATCATATCTATAGAATAGGCCTTTAGGTGACTGTAATGAATAAAATGTGATGGGAAGATATACAGGCCTCACTTACAGTCTTTAATATTATGAATTATTTATAAAAACTCATTAGGTCGAGCCTTGACCTGTTGTGTCTTTTCTGTGGGCTTTTGGCACATTCACCGATTGCCATTGGTTGCGATCTGTGGCATTCAGAAATGCTGGCTTGTTATTGGTGCATTTGTGTGAATGTCCCTCCTTTGTGTGCTTAGTTCCCTCCCCGGCAAATTCACTAAGAGAACATTTTTGTTGTCCATCACACCATGATGGACATGTTGGCCATGTGATGGCCCCTCCTTCCTCCTCCCGTTTGGGCATTGCAACCTTGACTCTCGTGTGAGCTCTGCAACAGCCTCCCAGCTAGTTCAAAGGTTAGTGAAAGGGAGAGTGTAAGGGAGACTGGTTTTCTGAGCTCACATATTTAAAAGAGTTTCCATACGCTTTAATGATAAAAAAGGAGTATTTGCGAAATAAAATACTTGGCTAAGCTCAATCATCTTAAGTAGAGAAGGTGCGATTTATCCAGGTTTTCTTGTTTAACTTTGTTTAATTCAGCCAATCAGTGTTTCAATTTCTGCACCATGGCAGTGCGTTTAAGAGGGGCTGCTTTTATGTGACTTTAGCAGGCCATAAGGTAATATCTTCCCTCACTTTGCTCCCGCCACATGCTTCTCCTTGAGTGATGCAGGTTCCTTGCCTACAGAATAAGTTTGGTTTTCAGTGTTTGAATATTCCTTCGGACAGCTCAAGTATTGTACAAACACACATTTGCAAAGATAACACGTGTGCTGAGTTAAACCATGTTTCTGTTCTGGGGCGGGTTGGCCATGGTGAGCTCAAGCCAGCCTGTGACAACAAACACTTGTGGGCTAGGAAGGGGCTTCCTTTGTTTTTCTCACTAAAACAAACGTCACTTATCTTCCTAATATGCCCCCTCCTAGTCTGCCCTGTCAATGTTCTGTGGGTGCACAGCTGTGTGTGGGACATAGATGGACCCCCACCCCTCCTGTTGCTCCAATACACAAGTCCTCCTACCTGAGAGAGAGCTAGCGCGGGAAACAACCATTAAATTGCATGCATTACAACGTAATGCATTTAAAACAAAGCCTTTACAGCAAATCTACCATTACAATGCATGCCATTACAACCTATGCACGATTACAACGCATGCCATTTCAACGCATGCTAACACAACGCAATATTTCAACAAATTTAGGTGAGTACTTACTAAATAAAGTTTACTTTTTTTTTTTTTTAAATAGTTAGCTTGTGACTTTTTTCTGTCATGGTATGCCAGGTAAATTGTGGTTTAGGGTGGGCAGTGTATTACAACTTGGGTTTTAATTTTAATACCCAAGCATTCATTTTTTTAACAGTTATGTGTAATTGTTTAATTTTTAAATAATAATAGAAAACAAATAGTAAATTATATCTAAAATGTATTTTAAAGGGTAGACCCCTTTTCCCTGGCACAGGATGCCAGGAAAAAAAGGTTTTGGGTATTAATTTAAATACACGGGTAATCATGTCTAAAATTGTGCTACTAATTTTAAATTAATTCTCAAATACATAAAAAAAATAAAAAAAAAAGAGGATGGATACCTTTTTTTCTGGTATGGAATTCCAGTGATATAGGACTTTGGGTGGGGAGGAGTTTTAATATTCAGGTATTAATTTTAATACTTGGGTTTTTATATTTTCATGCTTTGCTACTGATTTTAAAAATAGCTTAAAATATTTATATGAGAGTTTAACACCTTTTTTTGTGGCATGGGATGCCAGGGAAATAGGAGTTTTGGGTGGGGAAGTGTATTAATATTCAGATATTACTTTAAATACCCGCGTATTATTTTCTTAGATCTATTACTAATTTTAAAAAATGTCAATAAAAATATATTATAATTTTAAAAGGATTTGACTCCTTTTCTCTGGCATGGGATGACAATGAAATGGGGGTTTTGGGTGGGGAAGTGTATTAATACTTGGGTTTTAATTTTAATACCCAGGTATTACATTTTTAACACTTATTTCTATTTTTGAAATGCTATAAAAACATTAAATTAATTGAAAAATAAAATGTTATATTATTGTTATTGGTAAAAAAAGTTGTTTTTTGAAATAAGAATAAGAATTTAGTTAAAAAAGGGGCAGTAGTTTTAAAATATATGATAATTCAAAATTTAAAAAAACTTAAATAGATAAAATAGGATATATGTACACAGTAACATTTTAAAATAGTTATTTGACATATACAATCAAAAAACATTTATAATACATTTTTTATTGAAAGAAAAGAAATATGACAGTTAAAATAATTTAGTTTGATGAATCTTTTATCTATAAAAAATATAAAAATGAGTCCTAATTTTTTTTAATTAAACATACACACACGTATATTTGTAAAGTCATATACCAAAATATAAATTATTAAAAAGATGTACATTAACATTGTCAAAAAAAAAAATCTTTAAATTCCCACGTTTTCCAATATTATTCAATGGGTGAAATTGTCCTTTTTTAAATTTTACTCTTTTAGATTACGTTCGCCTTTGAGCGTATGTTTCGGCAGTTGGTGGAGCATCGCAGTCAAGATCAGATTCAATGAAGAGCTGCGGTCAGGTAAGTGAAACTTTATTTATTTTATAGACATTGTGACAGGCATACTTTATTGTAAGGAGAGTGGAAGGAAGTAGTTAGTTAGATGTAAGTATATAGTAGTGTGTTTTTATGTTTTTGTGGGGGGTGATTCTCTTTTTTATTAAACAATAGTGATGGTACAGTGGCGGGCCCCAAAGTCACGTAATAATATCGTACAATGACAAAGGCAACTAAGCACACACACATCTCAAATCTTGATTCAAAACAACTTTAAATAGTAAGAAGATCAATGTCCAAGTCACGTGTCCGCATTTCAACTGAGGGAGATATACATAGTTCACCTCGCGATGTATTCCATTTCGCCCATTTGTGGTCCCACTTCGCAGGGCAACCTCTATGTGTAAATACATCCTTTTCTGCAATCATAGCATTATCCATGTCGGTGGCCCATTTTGAAAACTTAGGCAAACCCCCAATTCCCCACCCCTGATCAATATTCCTCTCAGCAAGGACAAACCCTAGGGACGCCCATGTGCGTTCTGTATGAGTCTTCCCACACATTCAGTAAGCATAGTCGTGGGGAGTGGTCAATGGCTTTCCCACTGACCCTCGCCAGTGTAGAGACAATTTTCACCAATAAGGTTGGAGTAGTGGACGATCCCATACCATGCGGAAAAAGGTACCCTCAGCTGTGCACCCTCTAACGCACCCCCTCCTAGTCCTAGTACGTGTGCTGATAGATAAGTTCTGTGCAATATTTTAAGTTAAATGAGACGTAGTCGCATTGGGATGGTGACGTCCCTGGGGAGGAAAGGGTTTCCTGCCAGACATCGTCCTCTAGATATCCCAGGTATGTTTCCCACAGTTGTCGGAGACGTATCAATGGGTCAGGTTTATTGTTTATTAATTTACGATAGGTAAGCGAAATCTCCTTACGTGTTAGGAGGTCTGTCAGGAGTTGATCTTCCAGCGGGGAGGCCTCGGGTAGAGCCCCATCGCCGGCAAGGACAGTGGTGAGTGCATGTCGGATTTGAAGGTAACGGAATGTCTCAGACTCCGCTAACTGATATTCTTTTTGAAGAGCTGCGAATGAGATCAGAGCTCCCCCACCTAGAAAATCCCAATTAAGTCCCATTTGTCAAAGCCCGGACAACGACTCAGTATGCCGAGCTGCTCGGATTCCCATAGGGGAGTGAGCAATGTTAATTTCTTGTGCCACCCTAGTTTCTTTGTTGCAGAGTGCCAAAGCGCCACAGTGTGAGCCGTGGGGCCAGTGAGGTGCTGTCGTTTAGGACTGGAATAGAGTGCACGCTGGCACCCTCCCTTAGCCATTATCCATCTATCCGTGCGATACGCCGGCTCAGACTGTCGAGCGAAGACCTATTGATTAACCACTGCGAGCTGGGAAGCCCAGTAGTACTGTTTCAGGTCAGGCAACGCAATCCCACCATCGTACCACCCTCTGGTCAGTTTATGTGTCACGATGCACTGGCTTTTCCCGTCCCACAGGAGAGTTCGAACCTCGCTCTCCACACTGGTAAAATAAGCATCTGGGACCCTATGCGGGGTATTCTGTAATACATATAGAAACCGAGGAAGTGCCAGCATTTTGAACAACACTGCTCTTCTGAGCAAAATGAGGGGCAGCGTCCGCCAGTGAAGTATGTCTTTCCGAAGCCTGGTCAATGGGGCTTTGAGATTGACATCATAGAAGTGCGCCGGGTGTGGCGTGATATAAATGCCAAGATACCCGACGCCCTCAGTAGCAACTGTTATAGTGGTGTCTTTGGGCAACCGTGGTACAGGGCCCTGCAGCATAAATAAAACAGACTTTGTCCAATTAATAGTATATCCTGAATGGGCACTAAAGATTGCAAAGATGTGCAGGATCTTGTGGATCGAGGACGAAGGAGCTGCTACGTATAGCAGGACATCGTCAGCATATAGGGGGATTCTGTCCTCATGCTAGTCAGTCCACTTCAGTCCCCTGATCATAGGATCACCCCTGACCCAGGTCGCCAGTGGCTATGGCAGCAGAGCAAATATGAGGGGTGACAGGGAGCAGCCCTGCCTAGTCCCCCTCTCTAGTTGGAAGCATCAGGAAGTGTGTTGATTAACTACCACTTGGGCTGTGGGACCCGTGTATAATAATTTAGCCCATTGTATAAAGTGGTGGCCGAACCCCAGATGCTCGAGGAGTGCAAATAGATAGGGCCACTCAATGGTGTCAAACGCCTTTTTACCGTCCAGTGACAGCAATGCAGCATTCCCTAGAATGGTGTGGGTTCTTGTTTTTATGGTTTCAATAAAAATGTCATTCCTATGCATGTAGCAGAAGTACGATCATGTCAGGGTTTTTTTTTTTTTGCACTGTTGGTTTCAAAAAAAGGGAACTCTGTGGAGCGAAGAATTTAATTTTCTTTTATACCAAAGTGTAAAAGAGGAAATATTTTTTTTATAATCGTTTTTTGTGTGTCACGTCTGGTTTTTAAAAGACAAGCCTATTCATGGATCTTCAACCACGTGGATTTTTGGACTATGTCGATGGGATTGTTCGCCAGAACGAAACTTATGGACATTTTGGAGTATTTTTGTAAATGTTTTTTTTGTTAAACGAATGATTTTGAATCATTACAACATTTGGGTTTTGATTTCTACTAACACACCATGGAAAGAAAATCGATGTAAAGAGGATTGCAGTGCTGGATTTTTGGGGATGCGTTTTTTTTAGTTAATACAGATTAATTTGCCGCCTTTGATTTGCAAATAAAAACAGCTATGCCAATCTGTTACTTTTTTGATAGTTACACAAGTGCTTTGAATCGAATTGTGGATTATGATTACACACTATGGACATTTGGGGACCTGCAGACTCTTGCTGGACATTGGATTTTTATGGAGGAACAAGAGTCAAAGAAGGAAGACAACTGAAGGTAGGATCCCATTTTTCAAAACTTTAAAAATTGTTTAAAAAAAAGAAATTCATTGAATTTTAAAAAACGCAAAACAGGCAAGTAAGATAGAATAAGTGTTAGTGAAAGTAAGAAATGTAGTATGTGTGCAATATTGTCTAGGTACTCTGAAGCCACCATCAACGAAAACTGTTGAATTTGTCCCAATAGTCTCTCTGACATTTCTTTTGTTTTTTTCGTAATTCGTGGGTTCAGACTACCAGACAATGATTGCGCTATTCTCAGTTCTTGAAAACTTTGCTCCTTCTTCAAATTTTCCTAAAAATGATAAAAGTTAGGGTGTGGTTTTCCAATCGATTGATTGAAAGAGTTGTGCCATCCCTCTATGGCATTATTGGTCTTTGCTCCTCCCTCCCTCAGGTCGTGTAACAGTTCCACCACTTGACAAGAAACCTCGGATTCCTTCTGCGACTCGACCTGCTTAGATGGCCAATCCAAGTGTCTTTGAAGTAATTTAATAGGGTGCCCAATTATTCTTCATTTGTAGTAAAATAATCTGATTCAATAATTGATGTGTAGTATTCATCCACACAGTCAGGAGGAACAAAACACAATGCTGTTTGTTTCTTTAATTCAAATTGCAGTTTACCATCTGATATATAATCCTCAACTAATGATGTTTTTTTAATTTTTCTCCAATAAACATCCTTGAATTTGGGTTTCTGGGTAGGTTTTAGTAATGGTGTAAATCATTGATAATTCAAAGTCAATTATCACTTTTTTTAGGACTTTTGTTTTGTGTTTTAGATTTTACCACTATTAAAGGTTCAGTGTATGTTGAGGATTGCTTATCAGGGAGTAAACTGTACACTAAGGGAACTACAGTGTTATTAATGTAGGCATGAACAGTGTATATTTGGGTGAATGGATAGGATATGGATTTAAACGTCCCATCCGTCATCCAAATTTCACTACTCTCCAATTTTAAAAGGTTACGGGGTGTGCTAAAGATTAGTATTATTTTTTGAGGGTTTTTGTTGTTGTGCAATAGAAACGTTTCATTAGTAACAGTGACAGTTAGTTCAGGAGGATGTTAATATCAGAGAATGTTTGGGGTGTTACACATTGGGGGTTACTTGCCTGTTTTTTCCTTTGAATAATTCTTCTTAAGTTAGGGATTGTGGGCATAGAACTAGCTACATGCATAGGAATGTTTTGGGATACCTCCCTCAAAACTGACCCACATGATTCATTGGTGGTGCATGCAAGGCCTTTCATTTGATTAATGTTTTCACTAATCTCTATCTCCATTGATGAGGCAGAGTGGTTATGCTCTGTGGTCCTTTCAACACAATCTCCAAGAGTAACCGCTCTGCCTGTGCAAAGGGATGAGTAATATTGCACACATGTCCACTGACTCTTGGGCTCAGTTAGTCTCTCTTTACAGTAAAGATAGCCACCATATCTTAGGGGACGATTTCCTCTTTGGAACTTAAGATAGCTGGTTTGTCTTCTTGATGCCATTATGTTGTTTTCTGTAAAAGAAGATTGAAAAAGAGTTTCTGTGTTATTGATTTTTAAATGAATTATTAACCTGCAAAGAAAATGTTGTTATGTTTACATGTTTATTTGTTGACGTTTCTGAAATTATGTTTTAAATTCTATTATTGTTGTTTTGTGCTTATCAAGTTTGGCATTGTTTTTTTATTGCAACCTGTAAAAAAAACTAGTTAATATTTTATAAGGTTGGCTAGTGAGTGCATTTATAACATGCAGATTATTTTGGCCTTGATTTTGAATTTTCAACGTTTGATTGTCTACTATGGTTGGAAGTTGGTTCTTCAGAAAAGAGAAATATGCATCTTAAAAAGTAAATGTAGTTTGGCTCACCTTACTAAACTTGCTTGGTTTGCTTGATTGTTCTTTTCCTGGATTTGATTTGTTTCGTCAAATGATTCTGCTGTTTTACTCCTTTCTCTTCTGTGTGAGGTTTGGGTAGGTCTAAAAATTAAAGCTGATTTTAAGACAGTTTTAAAAAAAAAACATTCTCACTTTTGCTTCTGTTTGACAATTTGGATTTCAGTAACAGATTGTTGTTTATTTGACTTCCGGCTTGGTTAGAAGAAACCTTGTGCTTACAACATAAGGTTTTGGAAGTATTATACCTGTTATTGGCCTTCTGTTTGTTTAACCTCTGTTTTGATGATGGTTTGCTGTCCAGTTGATGGTTTTGTATGCCATTGTTTTTGCAGCTATTTTAATTAACCGGTGAAAAAAGTATACAGACTTTATGTGTTTCTTTAAAATGAAAACATTTCTTTGAGCAACTGACCAGCACCTTCCCTTAGCAAAGCACCCTACAGAGTTAGAATAGTACTTTTGCCCCCCACCCCTGACCAGCAGCTTCCCTAACGCAAGCACCCTGTGGAGTTAGAATAGTAATTGTGCATCCCACCACTGACCAGCACCTTTCCTGTGGCAAGTACCCAGTGGTGTTAGAATAGTATGTTTGCCCGCCACCACTGACCAGCACCTTTCCTGAGGCAAGCAACCTGTGGAGTTAGAATAGTATTTTATGCCCCCACCTCTGACCAGCACCTTCCCTGAGGCAAGCACCCTGTGGAGTTAGAATAGTATTTTTGCCCCCCCCCCCCCCCCAGTGTCAAGTGGCCTTATCACGCAATTCACATTGTTTAACAGCTTGTTAATAGCCACGTCCCCCAGACTTCCATGTTAAAATGTAAGGTGTGTATATGAACCGCACAAAAGTGCAGAATTAAGAATTACTGCGCACTTGAACTAATATTTTCATCGTTTCTTTTGCTCCATCACCAATATAAAATGATGTGGGCTGAGCTTCACTAACCATTTTCTGGGATGTAATCATAAAGTAACATCATGAATTGACATGAAATAAATTGTGTCTGCATTTACAATTCTAGTTGCCAAATGGTCTTGCATTTTCAACCACTAGAGAATTTCACATCCTGAGCATGCAAGACACTTAAAATCAGATGAACCAAGTGCTATAAATTTTCAACCACATAAAACTATAGAGAATTTCATGTTCTGAGCATGCAAGAAACAAAAAATCAGATGAACCAGGTGCTATAAAGTGCCTTGTGCAAATAGTTTGACCAATTTCTTATGCTTCACCATCCCTAGATATTCAGAAGTTGACATGGGTTATAAGTGTTACATGTGGCACAGTACAATGATAATTAAGTTAAGATCATAGAGTGCCATTCATGGATGTAAACAGTTCAATTTTTCAGAGTTATCTTAGGACACTACTTTGTGGGCTAAATAAATCATTTGCCTACTCGATTCCTCAAAGATAAGGCTGCAGAAATGAATTTATAGATCATTAAACAGATACGTTCTGATTGTAAAAGCTGAAGATAATACAATGCCGGCCTATATCTTCTAACATTCAGGGTCTTTAATAATGGTATTAAAAATTCTTTCCATGGCTTGTTATATAATTGTTAGAAAAAGAAGTGCAGCATGTTCTGGGTAGAAATTGAGTCACATGGAAAGGTATCAAGGAGGGAATCACAATATACATTACTGGGTTAAGAGACCAGAATGCGTGCAATGCTGAACCTGAACATTGTCAAACAGTATCTTTGTGAGTGTCGTAAAGGGAATAAAAGATATGGTTCCGTGGATTCGGTGGTTACTAGAGGGGAAATATTCAGCCGCTCTCTTCTTGTCTAACTCTGCAGGTTCTCTTTTCATTTTATATGCAGTTAGAAGATTGTTCTTTAGCTGTTGATTAGGAATAGCAATGATATGCTGCGGATTTTGAAAGCAGGCAGCTCTCCCTAACATATCGAACTGCTGCCTTACATATCTTAGCCATGGAATTTTGTGTGCACGATCAAGGCGAAAGCAATCATGGATTATTGCTCGATGGAGTTTAGTTTTAGCCAAGATGGCTCGCCATAACATTACAGGTGTGCTTTTAAAACACTCTTCTAGGGTAACTTTGCCTAGTTCTATGTGACATAAAAGTATCAGCAGACTGTTTGGTCCTACCAGGAGTCTTCTCAAAAATAGATTTTCATCTGTCTGTACGGATGACACATCACAGAATCTGCAGACTCCAGCTCTATACATACCAACGAAACAACAGCAAGCAGCATACATGTTAATCATTGCATCAAGTGGTTTGGAGCCCATTGTGAGAAGTTGGCTTGATATATGCTGTCCACTAGTTATAGTGGGCACCCTGTATCAGTCCAAACAACCCCTTATTGGTTATAGGTTAAAGACAACCTTTATCGAAAGCTATCCTAGTGGACCAGCACACTGCGCTCCCGGCAGCCGGCCGGCAAAGAGGTATGAGAAGGCACGATTGGGCATAATTAAGGTTTGAAAAACCGTTACCGATCGACACCAGACATTACTAGATATCTCCCCGACAACTGCCATGCTGTCGGGCCGAGTGCCGCCCTCCCACTGTCCCCACCACGCTCCAAGAAGAGTGTGTGCAGTGTTTGGCTGACCCCCCTCCTCCTTCTCTATCTGGGGGGGTGGTGTGCTGCGGTGTGGCACGGCGGCCGGCAAGCTCTGAATCTCATGTTTTAGCGTACACGAGCGTATAGAAGAGAGCTGCCTTCGAGCAAGGACTGCAGAGCACCGTCAGAACAGTTCAAGTAGGTTAAGTAAACTAAGCAGGGGTAATCAGAGGCCCTATCCTTGCCCTATTCTCGCCCCCTTTCTAGCTCCAAACTTCACCTCCTGTGGGACGAAGTGGGTTTTCTCTACTTTTCGGGTGGCAACAGCCCGAATGAGATCAGGAAGGATAAGGGAAGAGATGCCGCCACTGTCGCTCAAGTCCAGGCGGGGTAGAGTAAAAAAGCAAACCCATGCCCAGTCCAAGTCAGTGCCTGCGCTCATCAACTGGAATCAAGAGCAAGACTGCACGCAAGATCAGGCAACAGTAACAGAGCAAGAGCATGAACTCAGCAAGGGTATGAAGCAGTGCGTTCCCTCCACCGCCACCAATGCTATTCGTTTTAACCAGCCCAAGATCTACACAAAGTTTCACTTCTTAAAAGACATTGGGTCAGCATTGTACTCAAGCAACGCTGCACTTACAGGATTACAATCTCCCATGCTGCCTACGCAACCCAATGTCTCAGCTCAAGTCTGCAAAGTGGATCTACATCAGGATAATCAATCGACTAAACAACTGTCAACTAGCCCCACATCACAAGAAGGGCCTACGACGGCTCAATCGGAAATCACTGCTTTCATACCAACAGAGATCCCAGGGCCTTCGAGCAAGAGGCCAAGAACAAGCACGAGCCATCAAGGGCGGTCTCTGGGGTCTCCAAGGGCTCAGCCCGTGGTCCAAGTGCTAAAACAATGTTTAGAAATCGCGGAAGCCTCAAAACCAATACAGAAGGATGGCGTGGGACCCGGTAAACATTTTGCTAACAAACACGACACAGAGACCATAGAGACCTCAACTGCAGAGAAAGAGGAAACAAAGAGAGCTGGAATCATCACTGGCCATACTAGTATAAATAATAGCTCATACTTTGGTAATCTTAGTGACGTTAACACCAATCCTAGCATGGGCAATGATTTGGGAAGTGGAAACTCAAGTGGAAATCCAACAACAAATCCCTCTTTAAACTTACATCAAAGAAACGAATCGGGGGACTTAGGGCCAACAGACATAACCTCGACTGGGGAAAGGAGGACGACCACGACTATGATCGCGTCACTGACAAGCATACCACAATCTGACTCTCAAGAGTATGAGCAGGATAACAACTCGGAGGTTGACCAACCAAACTCAGAAGATGTACTAAAGCTAGGGCAGTTCAGCCCCCAAATCTCCTCTAATAACCAAAGCTGTATAAATCAGACGAACTTCACTGTCAACAAATCTGAATTGGCAAAGGCACAAAACATCAGCGCTTGGGATTCTTTACTGAATACAATCCAACTGGCCGTAAACGCCTTGCAATTTCAATCAGAAAAAATGGAGATACAGTTAACATTACTGAACACTCTGGCCGTTTTCACCGCCGGCATAGATGAAAAACTGGGTAACCTAAACAGCCTGATCATAAGAGCTCAAACTACTTCTAATCTCAAATGCAATTTCGAACAGGTTGTCGAAAAATTATCTACTTTACCCCTAATGCTTAATAGCATGTTAACAGAGATTAAAAGTGTAACAACAAAAGCAACAACGACAAATACAAAACACACGCAGG
Organism: Triturus cristatus; assembly: GCF_964204655.1. NCBI lineage: Eukaryota > Metazoa > Chordata > Amphibia > Caudata > Salamandridae > Triturus > Triturus cristatus. The sequence continues at coordinate 353,424,534 of NC_140594.1, forward strand.
TGGTCTCAAACATCGCAGAGGGACCTGAAATCAACGGTCTGGCAGAAACTCAACAGCAGGGCAATGTCACTAAGGTAATGGCAATGGCTACTTCTAGTGTCTCTAAAAATGGCGAAGAATCAAAACTAAATGCTAAACAGCGCCGCCAACAAAAAAGGAAAGGTCGGAATCAAAAGCCAGACAAAAGCATGTCTGCCTACTTCCCCATCTTCGCCGATTCACATGACAGTCACGCCAACAACGAAAACATCCTAGACACCACAAGTAGTCCATCAATACATGATCTTTCTCTTGCGAATACTTTAGAACAATCCCTGGAACCTGAAAGCTCTCAAAATCTGAAACTGCGCACCTGCGCATACGTAAACAAAGACAAGCCAAATCAAACAACAACTACCTCAACTCTACAACAAGAAGAGGGAAGAAGCCAAAGAGACCCATTAAATTAAAAAACAACAAAAAATTTGGTGACAACTCAAAACAAACAACAAAAACAGAGCTCTGACCAAAGGAGTTCACCTTGGACTGCCCAAAACATACACACGCGATCAAAAGAAAAGGGTAGCCCTCTGCGTGTACCTACACAGGACAATTTAATTCAACACAACCAGAAACCAATACAAAATCAAGGGGAAATAAGGGATGCCCAGGGAAGGGAAGTTAGGCCTGATAGGCTAACGCAGGCACTATCACCAACTGAGTCCAAGCATCAGGAGCAAGCCAACGAATGCACCAGTTTTGGGTTACTGGATAACAAGGTACAGTCCAGGTGGGGAGGTCTAATACATACAAACCCCATACAAAGAACTTCCGAGTCACCCTTAGGAAATCACAGAACTGAGGCTGCAAGTAATAAGGGGGAAATACAGTACAAAGCAATAATCAGTGGTTTGTTTCAAACGGATCAAACAGATAGAACAAACCCAACGCACTTGGAAACACAAAAACTAACGCAAGAGCCAACAGTTCTGGTTTTTCATCCAATATATGTCTCTCGGGGCCCTCAGGATATACTTAACCGCGGCAACATCTTAAAATTATTTAAGGCAATTCCAACTTTAGCTGAGATAAGATCAATGGACCTAATATCCATAGAGTTTGTAAACACCAACAATCCTCAATCTATGGAAGCAACAAAAACAACATGGACTTCTAGCGGAACTGCAAAACTAATCCTGGCTGAACTACATGTCTTCAAAAAATGGGGCATTGAGATATTCCCATTTCAAAGCCCAGCATACCCGACACCACTAATAATCACTGAAGGCACAGGCTAACAAGTGGATGATATACCAGCAACCAGCATCCTCAAGGGCGCCCGTGGGAGATCTCGCCAAAGGAGCATTGACGACTACAGGCACCAACAGGAATTAACATCACAACCACGAGCTCCAATATACCAGGTTCGTAAAACGGAAGCAATATCACGCACCATAAAAAGACGCACAGTGCAGGATTGACCAGATCAACAAATTGGAACAACAGGCCGGTTGAAAATGCCTTTCCTTAAAATCTGTTCCTGGAACATAAATGGCCTAGCTGCTAAAATAACTGACCCAGACTTTTTAAACTACATCAAGGCCCACGACATAATACTATTTCAGGAAACTTGGCTCATGACCCGATACAAATTGAGGGATACATGTGCCTCTCTATACCGGCAATAAGGTCCGGAAGATTTGGTCACAGTTCTGGGGGGCTGGCCACCTACATTTCAACAACCCGCATATCATCAGCAACAATGTTGAATCTAAATTCAAATGCACTTATAACAGTGAAAACTCCAATTTTCATCGAAGATAAAGAAACAGAGGTGATCTGGATAAACTCATACATTCATCCTAAACGTAAAATAAAGGACGATATAGAGTTAGTGAAACACGTGACAGAAATCTCTACGGCGCCGGCGAATCCACTGATAATTTTGACAGGGGATTTTAACCAATATCTTATAGGCTCTGCCCAGGGACATGAGGTAGAGCTGCTAACAGGTCTATATAACATACCTATACAATACGTTCCACGGCAGAAGAAGAAGAATCGAAGTAATAACCATCTATTAGATGACCTGGAACACTTAAACCTGCGTGCATTAAATGGTAGATTCCCAGGTGACATACCACCTGTCGCCTCATATTACTCTTCAACAACCAGTTCAATCCTGGACTATTCCTTCGCAAATTTTGCACTTTTTGAACATATCGGTGGATTTAGAATGGGAGATAAAGGAGACAGCGACCACCGTCCACAAGAATTTCACATAACTTGCTTAGCATCAAAAGCGATCAAGCCGGAAGCAACCCAGGAGACTATTTATACCTCCAATTTACGGAGGATTAATTGCACAACAACAAACACAGTTACTAAAGCTGATACTGCAATTCAACTCTTCAATAAACTAGCTGAAAGCCCAGGAAATCAAATAGAAATTTGGGAAAAATTCACTGATACACTTATAGGTCGACAAACAGAAAACGACAATAACAAGTGGAAGCTACAGACCATACATAATAAGAACAACACCTCGAAAAGAATTCGAGTAGAGATAAAGTCTCTTAAAAAAACAATAAATGCAGCTCTGCGTAACCTAAGACACTCACCGTGGAATATTCTTCTTCGAACAAACTTAAAGGAGCAAAGGGCAAAATTGAAGAAATTGAAATGGCATATCAAAAGAGACTCGGAGAATGATCACTGGGCAAAATTGCTAAGCGACATAAAATGTAACAACAGTAGTCGTTTTTGGAAAACAGTCAACGGAATTATCTGCCCATACCACATCGGAATTGGGTCAAACATAACAGAATTAACATGGGTGAACTACCTGTCAAGTCACTTCAACAACACTACTGAAACACCTGGCAATTATCAAACAAGCATTTTTATGCCGCAAGTTTATGTCAGCCAGACCTTAATTGAGCCGAGTAATCAAGAACTTGAATACAATGAAAACAGCCGACTAAGTGCCATCATCTATCTCCCCCCGACAACAATAAGAAAACAAATCGCAAAAAGAAGGAGAGAAGGAGCACCAGGCCCGAATGGCATTCCCCCAGCACTCTACAAGGCTAAGTCCGATGCCTGGGCGGAAATTTTTCATTCTTTATTCACGGACATCAGGCGGCTGGAAATAATACCAGAACTCTGGAAAGGGTCAATTATAGCACCAATCCACAAAAAAGGGGACAAGGCGGATCCTAACAACTATCGCCTAATACCTTTAATAGACAATGAGGCAAAATATTTTTCAGGCACAATACTTGAAGATCTAACAACTTGGGCAGAGGCTAGTCTTATTATACCGTGGAATCAGACTGGGTTCCGTAAATCAACAAGTACCACCACTAACATCCTCACAATATCCTTAATAATCGATGCAGCTAAAGTCTCTAAGCAACCATTACATCTGTGTTATATTGACTTTAGTGCTGCCTTCGACAACGTGGACAGAGGCAGACTATGGAGGAAATTGGATCAATGGGGTGCACCAGCGCCTACTGTAAATATGCTGAAGCTTTTACACACAAACACTTGGGTGCAGGTGAAACTAGGTGATGGTACCCACATCTCCAAGAAAATTTACACCACAAAAGGCTTGAAACAGGGTTGTGTGCTTGCACCAACCCTGTTTAATTTATATCTGGCTGATCTGCCAAAAGTACTCAATGCCTGTAACTCTCATTTCCCGCGGTTAGGTGGGATTGCACTGTCCAACTTAATGTATGCAGACGACGTAGTCCTGCTTAGCCACACATACGTCGGACTACAGAAACTCCTGACGGCAATGCAGAACTATGCCGAAGAGAATAACCTAAGGATAAATCTGCAAAAAACACGGACGATGACAATCCATAATAACAAAACGACACGCCAGAGAAACTGGTTCCTCGGTGACCGAAAAATTGATGTGGCAGACGAATATAGATACCTAGGAGTATTAATAGACAAAGGAGGCTCGTTTAAATCTCAGATGAAGGAGGAAAGAAGAAAGGGCATGTTAATGGCCAAAACACTGAAAAATCTTGCACACAAACTTACGGGGTCGCTCCTGACCCCCTTACTAAGGGTAGCCCAGGCGAAACATCTTCCCACAATTGCATACGGCAGTGAAGCTATGCGGGGCAGAGATGCTAAGGAACTAGACAACCTTCAGGACAAAGCTTACAAAAAAATGTTCTGTCTTCCGAACTATACCTCTCCAGCCCAGGTTAGGTTGGAGTTCGGGCTCCTACGACAAGATCTCGCCAGACAGGGTGCATATATTATCTGTTGGTTTAAGATCAAAAGCTCTCCGTCCCATATGCTCAACAGTCTGCTGTGGCAAGATCTGCAGCACAGAGACACGTCTCAAGCCAGAGATTACCTCCACTCAGCCCTGGAACATACTAAATTACAGGAACTTTGGGATGCTCAAATTGGATACTACGCATTTAAAAAATTGGCCTGGAAGGTCATTAAACAAGCGTCACTGATCGAAGATAAGGCAACTTTCTCCAATAGAGCCCATGCCTGGATGACTCTGAACACATATAAGACACTGACCCCACAAGTATACTTCAATCAGGGGTATTCTAAAGCAGTAAAAATTAGTTTTATGAGGTTCAGATTAGGAATTCTGCCTTGTGCCCAGCATCTTCCGCCATGGCAACGGCGGACAGCACAAGACTATTGCAGCTTGTGCAAAGCTAAGCAAGGCGATATACTACACTTAATCTGCCTATGCAAAAATATGGCTCAAGATCGGCAGAAACTCCTAAAAAACCTATTCAACTCAAAGGGTATCCGAACTAGGAGACAAGCGGTACTAGCCTGTTTTAACTCAGAAAACACTCAGCTAAATTGCCGCCTAGTAAAATTTTTAACGCTTGCTGAACAAAAACGGCAAAAAAACTTGGTAACTGATCAAAGAATCATCAATGTTCTTGGACATTCTGAAGGGGACTTGGATCCGTCTTAGTCGGACTCCATGGTCTCAACATCTATTCACAACGGGATTATGCCACAGCAAGCACCTACAAGGAACCAGTTTAGACAGTGTTGTGGGGCGTGGACGATTCGCTACAAACACAGTCATAAGAGAGCCCCTTTTGAATGAACTAAGAACTTGCCTGCTCACCCCTCTGTTGTTGTACACAAACGCTATACATGGCTTTCTTAAAACTTAAATTTTTGCCCACAATTTACACCATCTATAACTAAATTGTAAACACGTATGTTTTAAGAACAAGTTAACAGCACGATGGCACTTTCAGAATTAATCTCAGGTATTAGCCTAATTTTATTGTTACATTGGCTATCTGTACAAGGAAACGGCCCAAAAATTCTATGAAAAAAGTAACTGGTTTTAAAATATTTTTTTAATTGATTTTATTGGTATTATGCATTGTTAACAAATGTTATATTGTTATGGTTTTAATTAACTAAACAATAAAATGTATTCTATTCTAGTGGTAGCTATGGAGAGCAGCCTTCAGGTTAAGTCTTGAAGGAATGTAAAGCAGCTTGTTTTACCAGTCTATAATCTCTTGAGTCAATAATGAAAGATATCCACACCAGGTATAGATATAAAATATATGTATTTATTATTAAACACAACCTCCTAGTCTCTTTATGAGACTAGAGGACAAAACACATAAGTAACACTTCAATAATCACAGTAAAATAGCACAAATACACATCAGGCCCTAGGGGCGAGCCAAACCATATACTAAAATGGTGGTATAAGAACCACAACTTGACTAGACACAAGGCCTAGAGCCAGTAGAATCGCTGGGACCCCAAGGAACCTCCCTAGGTAGTGACACAGGGGACCCACAGGGGCCGTGTGCAGTGTGTGAACACAGCCGCGAGCTCCCGTTAGCTTCTATGGGGAATGTCGCGGTTAGATGTTTAAAGATTAGGGACACTTAGAAATAAGTCAGGACTAAACCCTTTTGGACGTAGGAAGTTCTAGGGCTAGCACCTACAGGAGCACCGGAGTACTCGTGTTACCTGACCCAGGGAAGCCGGGTGCATAGGAGTCTTTTGGTGTCGGGTCGCGATGTCGATTTCAATGGGAGCTGGCGAAGAAGTGCTGCTGCTGTGAAGATGCGAAGTGTCCGAAGAGATCCAAGCCTGGATTGAAGATGAGAAGAACCTGAAAGCAGAGGGGACAGAGTCTGGGTCACTAGCCAGTGACCAGGAAGGCGATGGACAGATGCCCACCAATGCCGGGTGATTTCAGGTGAAAGAGGTGAAGCTTGACTCTTCAGCCACGAGGACCAGGAGGTGTCGAGGACAACCAGGAGCTGGATTCGAGCTGTCCCACAAAGGATGTCGAGTGCTGCAGCATCAGTGCCCGGATTGGACACAACAAACCTTGGCAACAGCATCCCACGCAGAAACAAGAAAGATGCTTCGGTGCAGACCAGCAAGGTCTGTGGGACTCACAACTTGGTAGGGAGTTGGGGCACGTCTGGAGCAGCCAGAAAAGCCCAAGGAAATACAAAGTTACCCCTTCAGGGACCCACCAGTCAACGGACCAGGGATTGCAAAGGGACCTCAAGACAAAACACAAGATGGTGGCCCACGGGTCACTCAGAATGACCAGGCTGACAAAATTTTGGTGGATTCAGTGCTCAACGTGAGGGCTACAAGTCTGCCAAAGCATGACTTCAGGAGACGTCGAGAAGTCAATGCACTTGCAAAAGTGCACGGTGGCCAGGAGTTCCGGTTTCACGCTACTCACGAGGGCTGAGGGTCTCAGCTTTGCTGGGGACTCAGGTCAGCCTCTGAGATGTCTGGAAATCCTCTTCCTGGGCTACAAATACTTCAGAATACAGCAGGAGCTTCGGTAATGCAGACTGGCAAATTGCTTTGTTGGTGCCTGCCAAGCAGGGGAGTAACTCCATGACCCCAAGGGAGATTTCTTCAGTCCTCTGGTCTTGAGCAGAGCGTTGAAGGTCCAGGATTTGGCTTCAGAGTTTCATCCAGAGTAATCTAAAGTTCTAAGGACTGGGGTCCCATACTTATACTAAGGTAGGGGGTTGGACATACTCTGGGGACCCACCTATGGGAGGGTTTGGAAAAAGGGGTGGCTACATCCATTTCCTTTGTCCAGTCTTGTGCCAGAGCAGGGTGCTGTCATGTCTCTCCCTCTAGAAGGGTGGGATCATACTTCCACACCAGTTACTGGTGTGGAGGTATGATCCAAGGTGTTTGACACCAAACACAACATGTTTCCGTGCAGTCAGTCCAAAGTTAGCATTTACTGTTGGGTTATAATGCACTTAAGAGTATATGGTCAGGTTGCACTACCGACAACCCCGGAGAACAGATTCTGAAGGCTGAGGGGGGCTCAACTCATGCCTGGGCACCCCCTCACGTATAACCAAGCACCCTGCCTTCAGGATTGATAAGGCCTGCCATAGGGGTGACTGATAGGTTTGTATGTGCAGTATATAGTGAACCTATATCTCAGTAAGGGGTGCATACACCACCTTACTCAAGCTGCAGTAGCAGGCCTGTGGTGTCATTTTGGGTGGCTTTCCAGGGGTGGCATAATACATGCTTCAACCCCTGGTAGGCCTCTGGGGTACCTATGCCCTGGGTACATATACTAGGGACTTATAAGGGCACTTCAGATCCAATCTGTAATGTACCTAAAGTACATGGAATCATTTTAGAGTAGAAGCAGCTAGGCTGGGGCCCCGAATAGCAGGGTCCCAGCCAGACTAAAGTCGAAAAACAGTGAAACACCAGCAAAAAGTGGGGGTAAACATTGAACCAGATCCTACTCTCCTACACAACCCCCCCAACGCAGGTACATTAAACTAACCTTGACCAGTTGAGTCTTCATATTCTAAGTGGAAATATCTGGAGAGTCCATCTGCATTGGCATGGTTACTCCCAGGTCTATGTTCCACTGTATAGTCCATCCCCTGTAGGGAAATGGACCACCTGAGCAATTTGGGATTTTCACCCTTCATCTATTTTAGCCATAAGAGGGGCTTATGGTCTGTTTGAACAATGAAGTGAGTACCAAATAAGTATGGCCTCAACTTCTTCAGAGCCCAAACCACAGCAAAGGCCTCCCTCTCAATGGCTGACCAACGTTTCTCTCTGGGGGTCAACCTTCTGCTTATGAAAGCTACTGGTTGATCCTGACCTTCATCATTCAACTGTGACAGTACAGCCCCTACCCCCAACTCAGATGCAGCTGTTTGGACAATGAACTTTTTGGAATAGTCAGGACTTTGCAGAATGGGAGCAGTGCACATGGCCTGCATCAGGCCATCAAATGCCTTTTGACAGCTAGCTGTCCACTGAACCTTTTTGGGCATTTTCTTAGAGGTTAAGTCATTCAGGGGTGTCACTATTGATCCATACCCCTTGACAAATCTTCTATAGTACCCAGTCAGGCCTAAGAAGACCCTCAGCTGAGTCTGGGTAGTTGGAGCAATCCAGTCCATTATGGTCTGGATTTTGCTCTGCAATGGTTGAACCTGGCCTCCACCTATAAGGTGGCCCAGGTACACAACCTGACTCTGCCCTATCTGGCACTTAGTAGCCTTGATAGTTAGGCCTGCTTTTTGCAGGGCCTCCAAAACATTCCTCAGGTGGACCAGGTGATCCTCCCAGGTGGAGCTAAAGACAGCAATATTTTCTAGATATGCTGCACTATAGTCTTCCAGGCCTGTATTTTCTAGATATGCTGCACTATAGTCTTCCAGGCCTGTAAGGACTTGATTCACCAACCTTTGGAAAGTGGCAGGTGCATTCTTCAAACCAAAGGGCATTACTACAAATTGATAGTGCCGACTAGGGGTAGAAAATGCTGTCTTTGGCTTTGCATCATCAGCTAGTCTGATCTGCCAGTAGCCAGCTGTCAGGTCAAATGTGCTGAGAAACTTGGCTGAGGCCAAAGTATCTATCAGCTCATCTGCCCTGGGTATGGGATGGGCATCGGTTCTAGTGACTGCATTGAGACCCCTGTAGTCTACATAAAACCTCATCTCTCTCTTGCCATCTGTGGTGTGAGGTTTAGGTACCAGGACAACTGGACTAGCCCAAGGGCTAACTGAGGGTTCGATAACTCCCAAATCCAACATCTTTTGGACTTCTGTCCTTATACAGTCCCTGACATGGTCAGGTTGCCTGTAGATCTTATTCTTCCCAGGCAGACTGTCCCCAGTGTCCACTTCATGAGTGCACCAGGTGGTCTGACTTGGAGTCAGAGAAAACATATGTCTGAACTGGCTGAGAAGTTTTCTGCAGTCAGTTTGCTGCTGGGCAGTGAGGCTGCCTGCCAAGGCTACACCATCAACTGACCCATTATCAGGGTTCTGAGAAAGCAGGTTAGGGAGTGGGTCACTCTCTTCCTCCTGTCCTTCATCACTAGCCATGAGCAAGCCCATGTCTGCCCTGTCAACATATGGTTTTAGACTGTTGACATGAAGTACCCTGTGGGGACTCCTAGGGGTTCCAAGATCTACCAAGTAGGTGACCTCCCCTTTCTGTTCAACAATTGTATGGGGGGCACTCCATTTGTCCTGGAGGGCTGCCGGTGTCACAGGCTCCAACAACCACACTTTCTGTCCTGGCTGGTAGACAGTCAGTACCGCCTTTTGGTCATGCCAGGCTTTTTGTAATTCCTGGCTAGCCTCAAGGTTTTTGGTTGCCTTTTTCATATACTCAGCCATCTTGGAGCGGAGACCAAGTACATAGTCCACTATGTCCTGTTTGGGGGGCTTGAGAGGCAACTCCCATCCTTCCTTAACCAGACACAATGGACCCCTGACAGGGTGACCAAACAAAAGTTCAAAAGGGCTGTAGCCAACCCCCTTTTGAGGCACCTCCCTATATGCAAATAAAAGGCAGGGCAAGAGTATGTCCCATCTCCGTCTAAGCTTTTCTGGGAGTCCTTTAATCATGCCCTTTAAGGTTTTGTTGAACCTTTCAACTAAACCATTGCATTGTGGGTGATAGGGTGTGGTGAACTTGTAGTTCACTCCACACTCCTTCCACATAGCAGTCAGGTATCTAGACATGAAGTTTGCACCCCTGTCAGATACTACCTCCTTAGGAAAGCCTACTTTTGAGAACACACCCAAGAGAGCTCTTGCCACCACAGGTGCTGTAGTGGTCCTAAGGGGAATTGCATCTGGGTACCTGGTGGTATGATCCACCACCACCAGTATAAACCTGTGCCCAGATGCTGTTGGAGGATCCATGGGACCAACAATGTCAATCCCCACCCTCCCAAAGGGAAGCCCCACCACAGGTAGTGGTATCAGGGGGGACCTTTGTGGTTCCACCTGCCATGCCACTGGCTTGGCAGGTCACACAGGAGCGACAAAACTCCTTAGTGTCTTCAGACATGTGGGGCCAGTTAAAAAGAGGGACAATTCTGTCCCAAGTCTTGTTCTGGCCCAGGTGTCCTGTTAGGGGAATATCATGGGCTAGTGTCAATAGTAAGGGTGGGCGGACAACTCTGTTCCGCCCACGGAATGTGCAGAGATTTTCCCTTTGGGGATATAGGTGGAGAAACAAGGCAAATCTCTGCACACTCGGGCATAACAGAAGTTGGCCTCCCGCCCACCGCCCGCCTCTCGCCCGCAGTATTAAATACATTAAAAAAGCAATTTTCAAATAACCTTACCTTATCCGTGGCATCCCCGGGCTTCCATCCGTCTCCATCGCGTCTTCTTCTGGGAACTGCGCATGCGCGGGAGCCCGTGCATGCGCATTCCTCGGCATGTATGTGCAGTATATGCTGAGATATAGTGAACCTATATCTCAGTAAGGGGTGCATGCACCACCTTACCCAGGCTGCAGTAGCAGGCCTGTGGTGTCATTTTGGGTGGCTTTCCAGGGGTGGCATAATACATGCTTCAACCCCTGGTAGGCCTCTGGGGTACCTATGCCCTGGGTACATAGTATATCATATACCAGGGACTTATAAGGGCACCTCAGATCCAATCTGTAATGTACCAAAAGTACATGGAATCATTTTAGAGAGGAAGTAGCTAGGCTGGGGCCCTGAATAGCAGGGTCCCAGCCAGACTAAAGTTGAAAAACAGTGAAACACCAGCAAAAAGTGGGGGTAAACATGTGAAGCAGAGCCTACTCTCCTATACCCATTTCCTTGCAAATCTGAAGAGGACCTCAACCGTTTGACAGCATTGCAGCTTCTTGACCTTGATAAGATGGAACCAAGTACCTTTTTGATCGAATGGAACACGTTCATAAGTGAAGGTTGTGACATGGAGCAATGTTTTGCTGTTGATGTAATGGGATTTCAAAGGAGAGCAGGTTTTCCAAACTTCAAGAACATGCGATTTGGCAGTATTTGTCTTTAGACCCAAATCGCTCATTAATGAAGCAAATCTACTTAACAGTTTTTGAAGGTCAACACCGATTCTTGATATAAGAACACAGTCATCAGCAGAAAACAGGTGGTAAGCTTCTAGAGCTCACTCTCTGTGTGTCTGCCTCCCCCTTAATGAGCTACCTCTCAAGATTTTTTATGTACAGACAGAATAAAAAAGGGGCCAATACGCACCCTTGCCTTACCCCATGCTTCATTGTAACTGGGGTGGCGAGTTCTCCATTTGCTCCATATCTTATATTCCCTGTCGTATATGTATGCATCTGAGCTAACAAATGGACTAGAGATGTATCTATACCCATTCCCAACATTTGTTGCCCTGATCTTCCTCTGTCCTCCCAGTCAAAAGCTGACGTGCCACTGTGAATTTGCTTATTACCAGGTGGAGGTAGAGACATTCTTTGGCAGTACCTAGGCCTCTTCTAAAACCATACTGCACATCGGAACAGCTCCCTTTTTTTTCTACCGATGCTTCCAATCCTTCAAGTAGTAACCTTCCCAATGGTTTCTTCGTGGTGTCAATTAAAGAAATCTGGCAGTAACATTTAATATCTGCCCTATTACCTTTTCTGAATATTGGAACAATGATTCCATTTGACCACGATTTGGGGGGCCTTCGATGATAGCACACCTCGTGATGTTTGTGAGCAGAGGTGACCATAAGTCAGGGTTCTCCAAAAATAGATCAGCAGGAACCTAGTCAGGATCAGGGGCTTTGTTCTTAACGGTCTGTTCAGTACACGTTTAACTTCTTGTTAAGTAGGCAGTGCTAACTCCAAGTCTCCCCCAATTAGGTGGCTGTCTATTATCTCAGAATGGCTGTTAATCTCTGTGTTACTCCCTTATACTCCTGTAAAATGCTTGACCGATTTGTCTGGTAAGACTGCAGCATCAATGGATTATTGTGGCTATCTCTAAAATAGGGGGCATTTTTGGTCGTCCAAAACATACAAGAGTTCTTCCTTATGCTAGCTTTATGTCATTTTTGCCATGCCTCTTGCCTGATGACCACATTTTGATGCATAATAGCTTGTTTATATTGCTGTCTACATAGTCTCACTAGTTTCCTGTCCCTGGACATCTGTCTCATGGCGTGAATAAGATTTTTGTGGGTCAGCCCGCAGTCACTATCAATCCTTTTTTTGTGGCCTAGGCACTCTATCTTTTCTGTCGTACAAGAAAATACTGGTGATTGACTAACTTATTTCATCCAACACCTCCAGCATGCCTTTCGGGTTTCATTCATTCTCTAAACAAGTTATAATTTTCCTGCTATTTCTCTTTAACAGTTCCCCTAATACAACATCGGGATTTGTTGTTGCCCATGTGCGCAGAATACCCTTATTCTTATTAAAGACTACTGCCAAATTGCAGAGTGTTTCCAGTTCTTCACTATTTTGTTCCTCGAAAAAGACGGCAAAAGGGAAATGGTCACTAAGGCAAATTTTGCAAAATTGAGAAACCAACAGCCTTGGGTTTATAGCACCGAGAAAGTGCAATGAAATCAATAGGACTGCCCTGACCTCTCCCCATATAGGTTACCTGATCTGACTTGGAATGGGTCAAGAGATCAATAGTAAGAAAGAGGAAGAATTTGGTCAATATGAAATTTAAAATATCCCCACAGCGGGATCAAAATGGCATTGTTCCTCTGTGCCGTGTCCCATCAGCCCACACGCGGCTGTTTCAGACAATGATCATAATCGGCAGGTAAAGTCGCCCCGACATTATGATAAAATCTATGTTGAGCTTGATCAAATGTTTGGTGAGGGACCAAAGGAGGGAAGCAACTAAGTCTATATTGCTAAAGGTGAAATTATTGTGATAGAAAATCACAATGACCAGCATCACCCTTGGTTCACACACAATATTAATGAATTGGGAGTGTGGGGAATCAAGGTGCGTTTTGATGAGCTTTTTTGACCATGGTAGTTGATATTAGGGTTAACATACCATGTCTATGGTGGCCAGCACGTCAAGTGGCCTGCCAGAGTCTGAATAGCAAGAAACCCATTTATATGCACTGTTTCGCAAGCCCAGGTTTCTTACTAGATCAAACCAATCATCACTCTTCATCTTCTTAGAGAGACCTACCACATTCCAAAACAAACATTTAAAATCATATTTGGCGGACAAACAACATGTGTCCAATGTTTATCAGTGATATTTCAGAGTCTGACAATGGCTTACAGCATGTTCCTTTGGCTTTCGACTGAAGTGCCTCATCCTCAGGATTAGCTTCACCTGTTGCTTCCCTTCCCCCAGGCTCTTTTGTCATGTCAGTGCTAACCTCAGTGCTAATAGATGGTTTGTTTATATTTTCTACAGCACACCAAAATGTGACCATGCTTCCTTGGTGAGCTCTGACATCGTGTCCTCAAGTTTCGAGCCAGGTACTGAAGCTGTCCTTCAGTGGTGCAGTCAATCAATTTGTTCAAAGAGAGAGAAGCGATTATGAGTCACTAGTGCATATAGGTTGAGCTCAGGCAGCTCTATGGAAGAAAATGGAGGTGATCTTAAAGCACCTGGGGGCAGATTCATGAGCCCCTTGCGCCACTTTTGCGTCACTTTTAACATGGGAAAAGTGACGCAAAAGTGGCGCAAGGGGCTCATAAATCTGCCCCCTGGTTTATAGAAATACCCCAGATGTACCACCATAATTCTTTCATGGGAGGAGCGATCCAGAGACAGCCTTTCCAAAAGGGACTCAGCAAACAATGTATTCCTGAAATTGATGACAACGGAGTCATCGGGCCCATCCTTTGATTGCGATCCAACCCAGTTCACTCTAAGTTTGTTGTTTATGCTCCTGTATAAGACTTCACAACTAAACCAATCTGTAGATTTTACTAGACAGTGTACTATCTTTTCTTTTAACCGATGAGTGTCCTCATCCCAGTCATAATTTAGTGGTGAGACATTTTTCAAAACTATCACCAGTGGGATGGCTTCTGGTGGTAACTGTGGGGCTCTTCTTGAGTTTGATTTCAAATTTTGAGGCACGTTGTTGACTTTCCTAACTTTGTCTGCATCAGCTGAACAATAATCAGACAGCATGCGGGTGCTACCTGCAGTAGTATTCAAATAGTTAGCTACTTCATGTGATTGACCTGAATTAGATGGACTTGGGTGAGATTTGGTGTTCCGATGGCTACCCCCAGACACCGTGTGTGTGATTTGTTTTGAGGGGGACCAACAGTTTGCATCGGCGTACCCAAATTAGCCCCTACGATCTTAGCCCCTGGGGAAGTCAGAATTTTCAGCGAGGAATCAATGCTGTTAAGAATGGCCATCATAGGATCAAAAACCTTTCTCAGGGTTAGCTTGAGGATATTAGCATGTGTAGCATATGTGGGTTCTCCCTCCAGGGCCGCTTTCCCACCATCAACCAACGGAGAAGCCACAAGGTTCCCTGCAAGAGCATTTTTGCTTTTTGGTGTTTTTTTCAAACGTATGTAGGTAGATCTGTTGCACCTTTTTGCCTTTTTTAAAGGTGGGAGCTTATGTTTTATTTACTGCCGCTGTGGATGTTATTATAATCAATCAGCAAGTCACCATTAAATACACGTGTCCAGGGTTTACAAAATAACTTTATCTTTGCTTGTTGAGTGTGATGTTTTGAGGCTCTGTAGTGACACCAGTGGGAAGATTAGTTTGCAAAGCTTTCTTTGTGGCCCCCAACATCTCTTCAACGCACTCAATCTTATTATTAAGTCCGTCCAAAGCGGGTAATCATAGTAGGTAGCAGGGCTGTTTTGTAGATGGCATTGCAGATTTCCTTTTTACCATTTTACCTTACCTTGAAAAGAAATTGTTCTTGTCACTAGCGGAGGCAGCTCAGCAGTCAGAAACGCGATACTCCTTGGCGGTGCCGAAAAACCAAGGAGGCTGGCCTGGGCACGTCCCGTGCTGCACTACTGGTGCTTGGCTTTTAAGCGTTACCACGCTTAAGGTGCGAGCGTGTCAAAGCAGCTCCTGCCATGAGGAAAGAGGGTGCCTGTCAGGGCCGGACTGGCCATAGCGGGCACCGGGCAATCCCCCGGTGGGCCGCACAGTTGGGGGACGGTTTTGGGCCCCTGGGGGACGTTTTTGTTACAGGGCCTTTTTTGCAGCATTGAGGCAAAATCGCCCGGTAATAAAATCGGCCGAAAACCGGCCCTGGCAAAGAGCTCGGCTGCACCCCCAAGCCCCAGGGGGGGGGGGCAGCTGAGCACTCTGCCAGGGCCGGTTTTGGTTCCCAGTCCGGCCCTGGTGCCTGTAGTCCGTCTGCTCCCCCCACTGTGGGACAAGTGCTTGGCTTTTGTGTGCTACCGCACTTCAGGTGCAGGAATAGGCGTGTCAAAATGGGTCCTGCCACGAAGAACGATAGTGCCCGTAGTCCTCCTGCTCCCCGTGCTGCGGGCCCAGCGCTTGGCTTGTGTGTGGACAGAATATCATGTCAAAAATATTGCGGACCAAAATATTGAGAAGCTAAGTGCAACTAGGGAAGTATAAATGTACTATTCTTAGCTCCACGTCTATGTACCTTGTAGATATATATATTTTCATGATACATACATGTGGAGTTATATATTATAAAACCTTACTTACCTGTTTTGGTTCTGATATTCTGTTTAAACACTGCAGGGATGTAAATATTTCACTCACCCCCTACACTATATTTAAGAAAGTAGTTGACTGTTCTTATTATTCTATATCTTTTATTTAGAAATGTATCAATGATTGAGCTCAAATAACCATAGAAGGAAAAAAAGATGAAGCCATGTTAACAAATATATATTTATTTTATCAATACTGTTCTTATTATTCTATATCTTTTATTTAGAAATGTATCAACAATTGAGCTCAAATAACCATAGAAGGAAAAAAAGATGAAGCCATTTTAACAAATATATATTTATTTTATCAATAGTCCCCCATCCCACCTCTCACACACTCCCTAACTCTAACAATAACTATTTTAAAAAACGTAAAATTGAATGCCAACCTCCATTCTCAAATGTCTGCAATCCACCCCTAATTTCTGCCAGAATGGCTTCCCCCCAATCTTGCTCTGAATTGTGATGTGCTGTCTTTGTCTTAAGCAGGTAACTTCGGACTGTGCTCAGGCAGCTACTCCAGGGCTAAATGTGACAGTGGTCTGGGCCGGGTTTAGCGCTGTTGGCACCCGGTGCGACAATCACTTTTGGTTCCCCCACGTCCCTTGACTGCCTCCTCGGATTCTGTCACTACCACCTGCAAAAGTGCCCCTCATCTCTCCTATAATAAGATATTGGTAAGCACAGTGCCCCCCAGAGGTCACAGCGCTCCCCTCCACAGGTCAGGGCCCAGTGCGGTCGCACCAGTCGCACTGCACTAAAGCCGGCGCTGGCAGTGGTTATTTGCCAAATAAAAGGGTGGACTGGTGGATGCTGCTAACACTCCTGTCTTTAACCCTATCCACCAGCTTCCTGAGGGCCACCGACATTTCCTCCAACTTCACCTACTTCAGCTGATGGGCACAATGGGATTGCAGCTGGGAAACAGGCTCTGGCTAACTGGCAGGTGAGAAAAAAAGGAACTGATTGGAGGACCAATCACACTAAGCACAGATAAACCAAAACAGTTCTTCAGTGTACAATACTATTGTCCTACACATATTATTCCTCCTCTACACCATTACACACTAACTTTGTGTTTGGGCTGTGTCCAAAATATATTTATCTCGCCAAGTAACAAAACATGACTATTTGTGAAGAAGAGCAAGCTTACTGACTAAGATAGAGCCAAAGATTTGCAGCACATTCTCTACCATGCACAAACCTGATGATAAGCACCCTCATCAAATCTCTTCTAGACTGTTTAAATGTCCCAGCACTGCCCAGTGCATTCAAACACAAGCTCACACCATTCTAGCCCCATGTACATTGACCAGAACCGCAGGGTTGCCACATGGCTGTTTTTTTACCTGACTGACCAGCTTTTTAATGGCCCAGGAGGCACAAAAATAAAGGAAAATCACCTAAAGCTGATTTTTTTCCTCCTATCAGTGCATTCTTCCTATCAGTGCATATTTAAAAACACACAAACATGCGTTAGTCTAAACCACGAAGCGTGGTACTGGGCAGCACTGGTTAAAATGGCTTTTGAAAGCAGAGATCACAGAACAATGGTTAATTTGTGCACCTCTGAAAACACTAGTCAATGACACAAACTCCACTGGGTACAAGTATCAATCAATCAATCACAGACATTTTAGCGCGCTACCTACCCGGAGGGTCTCAAGGCGCTAGGGGGGGCGGGGGAGTGCCGCTACTGCTCGAATAGCCAGGTCTTGAGCTTCTTCCTGAAGGAGAGGTGGTCTTGGGTCAGGCGCAGGTCGGTCGGGAGGGAGTTCCAAGTCTTGGCGGCCAGGTAGGAGAAGGATCTTCCTCCTGTTGTCGTTCTTCGGATACGGGGGACGGCGGTGAGGGCGTGGCTGGCTGATCGGAGATGTCGTTTGGGAGCGTAGAAGTTGATGCGGTTGTTGAGGTAGCTCGGGCCTTGATCGTGTAGGGCTTTGTGTGCGTGGGTGAGGAGGCGGAAGGTGATTCTTTTGTTGACGGGGAGCCAATGCAGGTCTTTCAGATGTCCGGAGATGTGGCTGTGACGTGGGATGTCGAGGATGAGTCTGGCTGAGGCGTTCTGGATCCGCTGGAGTCTCTTCTGGAGCTTGGCGGTGGTTCCGGCGTAGAGGGCGTTGCCGTAGTCCAGTCGGCTGGTGACGAGGGCCTGGGTGACCGTCTTCCTGGTCTCGGTGGGGATCCACCGGAAGATCTTCCGAAGCATGCGCAGGATGTAGAAGCATGACGAGGAGACGGCGTTGACTTGTCTGGTCATGGAGAGGGAGGAGTCCAGGATGAAGCCCAGGTTGCGTGCGTGGTCTGTCGGTTTGGGTGCGCAGCCCAGGGCGGGGGGCCACCAGGAGTCGTCCCAGGCGGAGGGCGAGGAGCCCAGGATGAGGACTTCCGTCTTGTCTGAGTTCAGTTTCAGGCGGCTGGCCGTCATCCACTCGGCTACGTCTTTCATCCCTTCGTGAAGGTTGGCTCTGGCGGCGGCGGGGTCGTTGGTCAGGGAGAGGATCAGCTGGGTGTCGTCGGCGTAGGAGATGATGTTGAGGTTGTGTTGGCGTGCGATGGCCGCGAGGGGACTCATGTAGACGTTGAAGAGGGTGGGGCTCAGCGAGGATCCTTGAGGGACGCCGCAGATGACTTCGGTGGCCTCTGACTTGTACGGTGGTAGACGGACTCTCTGTGTTCTTCCATCGAGGAAGGAGATGATCCATTCCAGTGCCTTCTCCTGGATTCCGACGTTGCTGAGGCGCTGCACTAGGGTGCGGTGGCAGACAGTGTCGAATGCCGCGGAGAGGTCTAGGAGGATGAGGGCCGCTGTTTCTCCGTTGTCCATCAGGGCTCGGATGTCATCGGTGGCAGCGATGAGGGCGGTTTCGGTGCTGTGGTTGGCTCGGAAGCCAGACTGGGAGGGGTCGAGGGATCCATTCGTCTCGAGGAAGGCGGCCAGCTGCTTGTTGACGGTCTTCTCTATGACTTTGGCTGGGAACGGGAGGAGCGAGATGGGGCGGTAATTCTTGAGTTCGGTGGGGTCCGCTGTAGGTTTCTTTAGAAGGGCGCTGAGTTCGGCGTGCTTCCAGCTCTCCGGGAAGGTGGCGGTGTCGAAGGAGGTGTTGATGATGTCCCGTAGGTGGGGTGCGATGACCGCGTCGGCCTTGTTGAAGACGTGGTGAGGGCAGGGGTCGGTCGGAGATCCGGAGTGGATGGAGTTCATCATGCGAATGGTGTCTTCGGTGCTGATCGGAGTCCAGGCGCGGAGGGTGGTGGTGGGGGGCGGTGGTTCGGTTGTGGCGTGCGACGGTTGAGTGCTGAAGCTGTTGTGTATGTCCGCGATCTTGTTGTGGAAGTAGGAGGCGAGGGAATTGCAGAGGTCTTGCGATGGGGTGATGTCGTTGTTTCCGGCGTTGGGGTTGGAGAGCTCTTTGATGATGTTGAAGAGTTCCTTGCAATTGTGTGCGTTGTTGTCCAGCCGGTTCTTGAATGCAGTTTTCTTGGTGGCGCAGATCAGTTGGTGGTGCTTCCGGGTGGCCAGCTTGAGGGCGGTCGTGTTGTCCGGTGTTGGTTCTCTTCTCCAGGCTTTCTCGAGGGCTCGGCAGTTCTTCTTGGAGCTCTTGAGTTCGTCGGTAAACCATGGGGCCTTCTTGCTGCCGGGTCTGCTAGGTGGGGTCCTCAGTGGGGCGAGTTCGTCCGCGCAGTTGTTGATCCACTTCGTGAGGTTGTCGGCAGCCTGGCTGGGGTTCGCTGAGCTGGCGGGGGGGTGCTGGCTCAGGGAAGCGGTGAGCTGGTCAGCTGAGATCTTGTTCCAGCTTCTTCGAGCAACCGGTTGCTGGTGGTGGTGGATCGTCGTTCTTTGGAAGGTGAAGTGGACGCAGCTGTGGTCCGTCCAGTGGAGTCCAGTGGCGTGGTTGAAGGCGATGTCTTTGCTGGATGAAAAGACTGCGTCGAGTGTGTGTCCGGCGAGGTAGGTGGGGGTGGATACCAGCTGCTTGAGTCCGAGGTTGGCGAGGTTGTCGAGCAGGGTGGTGGTGTTGCGGTTGTTGTTGTTCTCCAGGTGGAAGTTGAGGTCCCCCAGGAGGATGTAGTCAGCGGAGGGGAGGGCATGCGGGCTGACGAAGTCGGCGATGTCCTCGCTGAATTGTGTGCGTGGTCCCAGGGGTCGGTAGATCAGGGTCCCCCTGAGGGTGGTCTTCGGGTCGGTGTGGATCTGGAAGTGCAGGTGTTCGGCTGTTTTCAGGGTGTCGTCGGTGTTGGTCGAGATGTGGATGGTGTCCCTGTGGATGATGGCGATGCCTCCTCCAGTCTGGTTGTCGCGGTCTCTCCGGGTGATCTTGTATCCCTCTGGGATGGCGATGGCGATGTCGGGTGCTGAGGAGTCGTTCATCCAGGTTTCCGTGAGGAAGGCAACGTCAGGAGCTGTGGTGTCGAGGAGGTTCCAGAGTTCGATGGCGTGCCTGTGGACGGAGCGGGTGTTGAGCAGGATGCACTTGAGGTGGTTGCTGCTGGTGTTCGGCTTGGCGGGTGCTGGTGTGGGGCAGGTCCGGATGCAGGT
This sequence comes from Triturus cristatus, assembly GCF_964204655.1. Lineage (NCBI taxonomy): Eukaryota > Metazoa > Chordata > Amphibia > Caudata > Salamandridae > Triturus > Triturus cristatus. Next base: position 353,445,040 of record NC_140594.1, read on the forward strand.
GAACTTGCAGGCGTGGCAGCTGAAGGGTCCGTGGGTGTGCTTCGGGGTGGCTCGGTAACATCCAGGGATGCCGCCGGTGTTGAGTGCGCTGAGTTCGGTGGCGTTGTAGGACAATCGGGTCGTCTTCCGTCTGTGGGGGCCAGGGGTCCTGGCACTGGGCGCGGTCCAGGCGCAGACGGGCGCAGACGGGCTTACCTTTGGCGCGCCTCCGGTGCACAATCGGCGCGCCCGCTGCGCGTGACCGCTGCGCGTTCGCACGGTCGCCATATATGGCGAAGTGCGAGGGGGGGCGGAGCGGCTGGGATGCGGGAGCGGGGAGGGTACAGAAGGAGAAAAGGGGCATGGTTAGCGGCGGTGGCGGGAAGCGGGGAGGGAAGAGACGGGGGCAACAAGAAAACAGGCAAACAGGCACTACAGAAATACAAATTTACAATACAATACAATAAATACAGGGGCACAGGGCAAGAAAGCGGGGCCCAGGAGCCTGCAGGTCAGGCGAGCACGGACCATGCCGCTCGGTGGCAGGGGGCGTGGTCACGCGGCGGCAGCCGGGGCAGCGAGGCAGGCAGGCTGGAGGCACACGCAGCAACTGGTGGCCGTGCGGCGCGGGGGGTGTCCTAAACTAGGTCACACTCACCTGCGTCGCACGGTCGCCATATATGGCCAAGTGCGAGGGGGGGCGGAGCGGCTGGGAGGCGGGAGCGGGGAGGGTACAGAAGGAGAAAAGGGGCGTGGTTAGCGGCGGTGGCGGGAAGCGGGGAGGGAAGAGACGGGGGCAACAAGAAAACAGGCAAACAGGCACTACAGAAATACAAATTTACAATACAATACAATAAATACAGGGGCACAGGGCAAGAAAGCGGGGCCCAGGAGCCTGCAGGTCAGGCGAGCACGGACCACGCCGCTCGGTGGCAGGGGGCGTGGTCACGCGGTGGCAGCCGGGGCAGCGAGGCAGGCAGGCTGGAGGCACACGTAGCAGCTGGTGGCCGTGCGGCGCGGGGGGTGTCCCGTTTTCAAAATAAATTGTCTCACCTAAAGGACTGTGGAAGACTCTGTCAGCACCCACATATCCACAAACCAAAAGTTCACACTACCGGTCTAGGCAGTCTCCTTGATTCACCCAAACCTCAAGAACTAGAGAGAGAGTTGTCTCTTGGTGATGTACAAACCACCTACAAATAACCTCCATCACAGCCTTTGCTCTATCACCAACCTCGTGTCATTTCACAGCCAAAATGAAAACATACTTCTTCAATCAACCACAACCCCCCAGACGGCATACTGACTTCCCTTCAAAGGCATCCTAGATGCCATAGTATGCTACTTCAAGGGCCTGAAATAAATATCACCACAACACCCAAACCTTTACATCATTTTCAAACGCAGTGGGATACTTTACACAGCCTTAATGACTGCTACCCCCTGACAATCTGACAGATGAGCTCACCACCTCCATAGACTATGTGCTCACACATATTCAGGATACCATCCAACTTGAGATGAATAAGAAACAAAAGGCAGCAAACCTTCAAATGTATGCATCCAGGATTGATAACAACATCCCTGCATCTTACAGGACTGCCATAACCCAGCTCCACCATGGGAAACAGCCAGAGGCATATCTCTTTAAGAACATTAAATCACAGCAAAGTAACAGCCAATCTCTGCTCCTAGATCCCAGCTTTCCCCATTCACCCATTGAGTGAATATTTGTCCTTGCCCCTGTAGAATGGTCCACTGTCTTCTGTCTGGGTTTGCTCTTTTATCCCTCATTTATTATCCTGCACACATAGTTATTGATTGTACCCTGCTCTTGTCCTACAAATAATATTCCTCCTCCCCACCCTCACAAATTGCCAGTTTCGATCTAGGGGTGTGTGACTTGGCTCACAAAGTTGAAAAACCTGGCCCTTCACGAAGATTCACAAAGATTGGTCACGTATCCCAACTAGTATGCCTGAGGTGTTGGTCACCGGCCCAGTCTGTGGAACCTGCAGTCTCACAGCAGAACATTGGACTGCATGGAAGTGTTTTCCTTGCTGTGTCCCAAGCGACCCTTAATGTCCCATCAGGTAGCAGATTAAAATAATTGACACCATGAGCCATGGACACCCAACATACTTTCTGTTCCACCTGCTGCCAGAAGTTCTCCTGCACTGGGAATTCTGGCAGTGGGGAACTGGAAGAACACAGAACTGATATGGCAGGGTCTGCCATAAAGAAATAATAAGCTGCAACTCCTAAAGAGGATTCTCGGAGTCAGTGTGGCAATAGGAATATTACTTTTTTACCAACTCTCAGGAACATCTGAGGCGTAGAAACATTAATGAAATGAAAAAAAGGTGTAGAAAACAAAACAATCACAGGCTGTAAGGGAGCCCAAAGACAGGTGACAAAAAATGAGAAACAAAAAAATTTGGTATTTCTCCAAATTAAATACAGAGGGGCAGATTTATGAGCCCCTTGCGCCACTTTTGCGTCACTTTTCCCATGTTAAAAGTGACGCAAAAGTGGTGCAACGGGCTCATAAATCTGCCCCAGAGAGTGAGAATCAATGTCGCTGTTGGGATCAGGGTTTTTACTCTATATGTGTTATGTACAGCTTTTTAACTGACCAATCCACTGGAAGTAACACAAAGTAGCCTTTATTTTCTGAATGTAATGGTGATAATGTTTTCTTCAAAAATGGATGTTTATGAAATTGTTTAGACACTTTGTAGGTTTATCCATCACATTGCTTACAATAACAGCTCCAAAATCATGTACAGTATATCTACCTGATAAACCAAAAGCACTGATGCTGTTTTGTTGAATTTTGCCACAAGACATGTTTTTGAATTAAAAAATGTATTTCCTATGGGCTGGTAGGGACAGAATGAGGAAAATATTTCCTTCAGTAGCGATTAACAGGTATTGGAGAATTATGCCCTATAAATATGTAACTGCTTATAAAACTGTCTGGCTAAACTCCTTCTAATGAGTTCAAGCTGGGTAAAACATTTCAGGAGTCACACTGAAGCAAAATGTGAGGAAATGTTAACTACATTAAAAAAAACTTGAATGGTGGGAATGTATTGGGATATGCAAATAGAGAATACTGTAAAGTGCAATTGTGATGTAATAGGATATACAATTTTGAGATCCACAGTGTAATGCGGAGACGCACCAAACAAATTAGCCGTCATGTTGGGGGGCAGCACACCAGAGGGGCAAAGTCTATCCTCCCCCAATGTGAGAACCATTTTGAGAGAGCACAACTTTGCTAGATAATTATGCTCTTCAGCCAAGGAAATAACAATGTGTTACCGATAATGTGAAGAGATACCAACACCTTTGCATATCATCAACAAGAAATAGGCAGGATTTGGTAAGTAAAGATGAACCATAAACGTATAGATAAGTAGTTCTTTTTATTGGAGCATACATGCAAGGTGAACACCAGAAGAAATTGACTTGGAATCACATCCCAGAACTTGGGATGTAAACTGAGCATCCAACTGGAGACGAAGTAGCTCAAACAAGATTCAAATGTATGCATCCAGGATTGATAACAACATCCCTGCATCTGTCAAGACTGCCATAACACAGCTCCAACTTAGGAAACAGCTGGAGGCACATCTCTTTAAGAACATTAAATCAAAACAAAGTAACAGTCTACCTCTGCTCCAAGATACCAGCTTCGCCCCATTGACCCATTGAGTGGATATTTGGCCTTGACCCTGTAGAAAGCTCCACTGTCTTCTGCCTAGGTTGGTCCTCTTATCCCTCATTTATTATATGGCACACATAGTTCTTAATTGTACCTTGCTCTTGTTCTACAAATAATATTCCTCCTCCCTCACCATCACAAATTGCCAGTTTCGCTCTAGGGGTGTGTGACTTGGCTGACAAAGTTGAAAAACCTGGCCAATCACAAAGATTCACAAAGATTGGCCACGTATCCCAACTACTATGCCTGAGGTGTTTGTCCCTGGCCCAGTCTGTGGAACCTGCACTATCACAACAGAACATTGGACTGCATGAAATTGTTTTCCTCACTGTGTCTCATGCGACCCTTAATGTCCCATCAGGCAGTGAATGAAAATAATTGCCACCATGATCCATAAACACCCAACATACTTTCTGTTCACCCTGTTGCCAGAAGTTCTCCTGCACTGGAAATTCTGGCAGAGGGAACTGGAAGTACACAGAACTTAATAAGGCAGGATCTGCCATAAAGAAATGATAACCAAAAGCACTGATGCTGTTTTGTTTAATGTTGCCACAATACATATTTTTGAATTAAAATGTTTGATTCCTATTGGCTGGTGTGGACAGACAGCTGAAAATATTTTCTCCAGTAACGATTAACAGGTATTGGATCATCATGCCCTATAAATGTGTGACTGCTTATAAACCTGTCTGCCTAAACTCCTTCTAATGAGTTCAAGGTTTGTAAAGCATTTCAGGAGTCACATTGAAGCAAAATGTGAGGAAAGGTTTACTACATAAAAAAACTTTAATGGTGGGAATGTATTGTGACATACAAATAGAGGATACGGTAAAGTGCAATTCTGATGTAATAGGATATACAATTATGAGATCCACAATGTAATGGGGAGAAGTACCATACAAGTCAGTCACCATTTTGGGAGGCTAAGATATCTTCAATTATCAATAAGTACATGCAAACTTACTTACAGAACTTAGGGCCTGATTTGGAGCTTAGTGGATGGGTTACTCCGACACAAACATGACAGATATCCTGCCTGCTGTATTTCAAGTTCCATAGGATAAAATGGAATTATAATACTGGAGACAGGAGATCCGGCACATTTGTTACAGAGTAAACTAATACGCAAAACTCTAAATCAGGCCCTTAGTCATAGAATGTGGACTATGACTTACCACACCAGAGTTGTGCTCTTTCAGTATGGTTTGTACGGTTAGTTGTCTAGTCTTCCATCTAGACTACTCCCAGGAAAATAAGAACATTCAGCTCGTCCCGCACAACAAATTTGCACTTGTGTAACCGCTAACATAGCATTCAGTGGCTACGGTGCAATTGTGATGTTCTGGCTGACGTTGCTCTGGAATTGTTTTCTATGATACAAGTAAGTGAAAGTAATGGCTGATTGATATTTTGTTTCAGCGCTGTTAGAAGTATGGTTTTAGGGCACTGAGTGAATATTTAAAAAACTTAGTTGTCATGGGTTGGATTAACTGCTTAACCGCTCCATTTTGAATAAGCGATTGGTGTCCGGAGGCAAGAAAGATTGACCCTGTATGTTTGAAAACTATCTTATTTGCAAATTAACTGTCCACAGTCCATAGCTGGCATCTCCATTGCACATATCAAGTCATGAGGCACACAACTTATTGGGTATGAGTTGCCACATAGCATTTAGTTTTACCTTGATAGGTTTCACATGATTTATTGAATGGCCACGTAGCTGTGGCTAGCACACTTGTACATTGTCTGACTACCATAAGGATCAGAGACTTGGGGCATTTGGCCAATTGAGAGTTAGATAATGCTTGATGAGGATTAATATTTACCTCCTACATGGTGTGTTTGTTGTTGTAGCTACATCCCAGTTAACAGTAACCGGAGATAAATAAGACTTCTCTTTATGATGTATTGAGTACAGTTGGTGAGGTAGGTCCAGCATACTCTACTCCTAGAACCTTCTCCTGGGCTGATGTTGTAGTTTGTACTAATACGCCTGTGAGGAAGTACCCTCGGAGCCCCCCAGTTGCCCCGTATCCGTCTCCATACCTCCATCAGAGGTCCCCCTCGTCCGAGGTCTGAACGATGATGACAGGAGCCAGCAAAGGACACAAACAGTAAAAACGCACTGTCTTTCTCCTGCACAGGAATGAACCGAAGCGGGCGAGGCAGTCGAGATCTGGAGGGGTGGAGCCACATCTAGAGCATCCCAGTTCGAAGCCGGAAGGGAAAGGTGGAGCTGGCCAAAGAGCGGAGGAGGAAGTGGAGAAAGGGCGACCCAAAGAGGAGCAAAACACCGGAGGAGAAGATGCCGGACGAGAAGACACTGTGGGGAAGGACGTGGGAGATTCGGAACCTCAAGAGGGGTGGTGTGAGGACTGGTGGGTCCCCGAAGATGTGCAAGAGCTGCTGCAACTCAGGAGGTTTGCGGCAGCAAGAGGTATGTGAATCGGAGAGGGGAAGGCGGGCATGTCAGGTGTTGGTTCGTGGTTATGTTATGTTATGTTATGTTATTTGTACACTTCTATAGCGCACGGCCACTCCACTGGAGTATCCCGGCGCTTTAACGAAGACTCCCAACCGAAGATGGGGAAAAACATAACACCAAAAGGGCATACAAACACAGAAACAGCATCAAGATTACGGGAAGAGCAAAGTCTTAAGAGCCTTGCGGAAAGACAGAAGACTAGAAGTCTGTCTTAGAGAGATTGGAAGATCATTCCAGGCATGAGGGGCTAAGTGACGAAAAGATCGTCCTCCTGCTCTTGCTCGTTTGATAGTGGGAACACTCATCTTTGATAAGGACGAGGATCTAAGAGATCTGGGAGGGGTATACCAAGACAGTCGTTTGGAGATATATTTGGGGCCTATGCCATGCAAGGCCTTGAAAGTCGTGGTCAGAGTTTTAAATAGAATCCTTTTTGCAACTGGGAGCCAATGCAATGTGGCAAGAAGATCCGTGGCTCTGACTTTCCTTGGAAGACCAAAAATGGCTCGGGCTGCAGAATTCTGGGCGATTTGCAGACGCCTGACCAAATATTTGGGAAGTCCCAGAAACAGAATGTTTGCATAATCCAGCCTGGAGCAGATCAGTGCCTGGACAATAATTTTTCTGTGCTGGATAGAGACTAGAGGGAGAAATTTACGAAGCATCCGCAGGATGCCGAAACATTTCCCAGTAAGAGATGAAATATGTGGTCCGAAAGATAGCTTGTTGTCAATCACCACTCCCAAATTTTTGGCTTTCACAGACGAGCTAGTGGGAGGAGACATATCTTTCGGCCACCAGGTTTTCCAATCGGGTTCAGATGTACAGCCAAAGAAGAGCAGCTCCGACTTGTCTGCGTTGCACTTCAGCCCATGGCGTCCAAACCACTCAAAGACAGCACTCAAACATCCGTTGAACTGGACACTATCAAACTGACCATCCCTGTTACTTACAAAGAGGAGCTGGGTGTCGTCAGCATAGCTGACAATCCGGGCGCCAAAAGCCTCCGCTGTCACCGCCAGGGGGGCCATAAAGATGTTGAACAGGAGGGGGCTCAAGATGGAACCTTGAGGGACCCCCACTTCAAGTGGTGACATTTCAGCAGAGAAGGGTGGCGCCCAGATTGTCTGCCGGCGGTCGGCTAAGAAGGATTTAAGCCAATTCCACACCGTTCCCCGCAGACCAAAGTCCCAGAGTCTGGAGAGAAGAAGTGCGTGGGGAACGGTGTCGAACGCCGCCGACAGGTCCAGCATAATCAGTACCACTTTTTTACCAACATCCAACTCCTCCCTGATGGCATCTGTGACTTCAAGGAGCGCGGTCTCCGTGCTGAAATTTGCACGGAAACCAGATTGAGTATTATGCAACAGACCCCTTTCCTCAATAAAATTGGAAATAGATCTGTGAGCAAACCTTTCAGTCACTTTCGCCAGAGCAGGGAGTAAGGAGATGGGTCTGTAATTTGCATAGACTGCAGGGTCGAGCGCAGGTTTTTTTATAAGTGGCAAGATCATGGCACTCTTCCAAGCTTTGGGAACTACCCCGGAAGAGAGTGACAGATTCAAAATGGGATTAATCAAATCATTAAGAACAGGTGCCATATTTGCTAGACACTTGGCAGGGCAAGGATCCTGTGGAGATCCGGATTTGAGACTTGTCAGAATAGCAAGAGAGCTCTCATGATCTAATAGGGGAAAATTGGACAGAAAGGGGCCATGATCTGGCAAGGGACACCCCAGACTTGTCGTATGCTGCTGGAAAGTGGCCTGGAGAGATGATTGAATAGAGGTGATTTTCTGTACAAAATAGACAGCTAATTCCTTCAACCAAATTTCGGAGTGAGCATGGATCGGAGTATAAGCAGAGGGGGAGGTGAAATCTTTAACCACCCTGAAAATTTCCTTGCAAGAATGCTCCGCTTCATTTATTCTAGATTCCAGATAGGATTTTTTACCATCCCAAATTAATTTATGGTAGGCTCGAGTCAGCGTCTTAAATTTTTGCCTCTCAGAAAGATCATAGGATCGCCTCCATGCTCTTTCTGCTTTCTTAAGATCTTGTCGTGCTTTTTTTAGATGAGGGGTAAACCAAGGGGCAGATGTTCTCTTATCTGCAGAGTTTTGTTTCATGGCCGGAACCAAGCTCTCTAGACGGTCTGTGAACCAATTATGGAAGAGATCGCTGTACTCCTCTACATTGTCAGAGGTGGGACACGGGAAGTTAGTTAGAACATTTGATAGCATCTCTGTAGTAAGAAGATGGAAAGATTTAGAGAGATGCTTTAGCGACCCTACTGGTTTAGACCGTGATGGAACCATGACAGAGATGGAAAAAGTGATGAGAAAATGATCTGACCACAAAACTGGCATGGGAGGGTCAACACAGATAGGAGAAGTAGAAAAAATCTGGTCGAGCGTGTGGCCTTTATTATGAGACGGTCCTGCCACATAAGGAGATAGGCCAAACACGGAAGTAATATCTAACAGTTTTAGAGTGTCCGGATCCGAGCTATTATCCATATGGATATTTAAGTCACCTAATAAAAAGCAATGATTGGACCTAAGGCATGGTATTGATAGGGCTGCCTGTAGTTCTTCCAAAAACAGCCCCACCGAACCTGGTGATCTATAGACCAGGATACCAGTACAGGCCTGGGAAGATGAGAGCTGGAGAGTAAAGCCTAATGCTTCGCAGCCCTGTATATTATCTAGTGAGAAAGTATGGCATACAATATTCTTATTAACTATAATAGCCACTCCACCACCTCTACCAGATGACCTATCTTTCCTATAAATGTTATAGGCAGAAGGTACGGCATTTGCCAAATCAGGTGAGGAAGATTCGGACAGCCAAGTTTCCGTAAGGAACAGACAGGATATCTTAGAATCCTGTAACATATTCCAAATGTCTAGAGCGTGGCCAGGTAGAGATCTAGTATTCAGTAGTAAACATTTATGCAGAATAGGTGGGCTGACCTGTGTAAAAGAATTCCGAGCAGGAAGGCGCCAGCCACAAGTACTACACCCTGTCTTCAAAGCCCGCCCTCCCGGGAAAACATGATGGCAGTGACCACACGGGGGCGGAAGGAGCGTAGCTCGGGGCTGGAATACCTGAGTATACAGCGACACATAGTGCCACTGGCACAAATAGAGGGTATATACGTAGACCGTCCGGCACCGTCCGCCTCCGTGCCGCGGACTGGCGCAGACTGGCTACTCTTTGGCGCCTCTTCGGCGCGTATTCGGCGCTACCGCTGCGCGTCACCGCTGCGCTAGTCTGTGAGGGGTCTTATAGATTAGGTGAGGGTGGAGACTAGTCCGCCGACCTCTCCAAGATGGCTGACCAGGATGGAACAGCCAGGAACCAGGAAGTGATGACGCTCCAAAGCTCCCTCCACGACAATCAGCACAGAAGCTGTGGTGGACCGGGGAGTAGCGAGCAAACTGCAAGTATGGGCAGAGCAAAAGTTTTCTAAAACACAGTATTACATTTAAAGCACACAATCAATAAATCACGCTCGAAAATGTTTTAAAATCCTAAGAGATCAATAAAATGCTATAAGTTGTTTGTAGTAATTCTAGTGCGAGTATAGCGCTGGTAAAAGTGTAGCGCTGGCGCTGCAAACTTCGTTTAATCAATGATTGCGCGCGTGAGACTCCCGCCCTCAAATAGTCAGGGCGAGGGGGAGACTAGTCCGCCGACCTCTCCAAGATGGCTGACCAGGATGGAACAGCCAGGAACCAGGAAGTGATGACGCTCCAAAGCTCCCTCCACGACAATCAGCACAGAAGCTGTGGTGGACCGGGGAGTAGCGAGCAAACTGCAAGTATGGGCAGAGCAAAAGTTTTCTAAAACACAGTATTACATTTAAAGCACACAATCAATAAATCACGCTCGAAAATGTTTTAAAATCCTAAGAGATCAATAAAATGCTATAAGTTGTTTGTAGTAATTCTAGTGCGAGTATAGCGCTGGTAAAAGTGTAGCGCTGGCGCTGCAAACTTCGTTTAATCAATGATTGCGTGCGTGAGACTCCCGCCCTCAAATAGTCAGGGCGAGGGGGAGACTAGTCCGCCGACCTCTCCAAGATGGCTGACCAGGATGGAACAGCCAGGAACCAGGAAGTGATGACGCTCCAAAGCTCCCTCCACGACAATCAGCACAGAAGCTGTGGTGGACCGGGGAGTAGCGAGCAAACTGCAAGTATGGGCAGAGCAAAAGTTTTCTAAAACACAGTATTACATTTAAAGCACACAATCAATAAATCACGCTCGAAAATGTTTTAAAATCCTAAGAGATCAATAAAATGCTATACGTTGTTTGTAGTAATTCTAGTGCGAGCATAGCGCTGGTAAAAGTGTAGCGCTGGCGCTGCAAACTTCGTTTAATCAATGATGGTTACGTCTCCTGAGAGCACGGGGCGGGGAGAAGCCCGAACATTTGTTACCTGTGCCTTTTTTTTTGTTTGTTGTGGGTTTTTTTTGCATTACGTAAAACAAAGCCCATTTTCACGGTCCAGCCAGCAACGCTTATCACAGTGGTGTGGTGGTGGTCAATCGTGTCTGATAGAGCACACAGACTCATTGCTCCTTTCTTTTGTTTTTTTTCTTTTTCCTGCTTTCCTTGGTCTGCGGTTATGAATTCCCATGAGAGGTGAACCTGGGGGACCCTGCTGAGCTGCCCAAGAAGAAGAGAAGTGAAGGATAACTTCCATCTTGAGTATCAACCCCATAAGAAACAACGAAGATGGTACAGAAACGGTCCCTAGGAATGAAGTGAATTGAACTATATTTTACAATCATAACCCATAAAAGACTTTTAAAAAAAAAAATATATTACTTTGTTATTGCTTTCATATGGCCTCCTCACTTCTGTTTCCACCCATCCCTCTGACAGGTGGTGTCAGAAGTGGGATCGGGGGAAATGGAAGCCGTTGTCAACAAGATGGCGTACAGTCAGGACAGGCTAGAGAAGATTATGGGGCAGTTCCTGGAAGTAGCTGAGGTTGACCCGGAATCCCTACATAGGACCCTAACACAACAGGGTCAAAGCCAAGAAGCCGCAATCAGGAAACTAGCAGAAGTCCTAGGACAACCATGGGGGCTAACTGCTCCTCCTTCGGTGGTAATACAGAAATATGTCTCAGGAGAGGATCCAGACTTCTTTCTGTCTAACTTTGAAAGAATGGCGAGAGCTGCCATGTGGCCGGAGGGCAGGTGGGGGCAATTCCTTGGACCTCTGTGATCAGGGGACCTATAAACTGCGTATCAGGCAGCCAACCCCCTTGGAGTAACCCATACCCGGACATTAAGAAATGTATCCTAGAACGAGTGGGAATAGACAACAAAACTTATCGGATCAGACTACGCCATATCCGCGAAGGCCCTCAGGAAAACCCCAGAGCTCTTTGTTACAGGATAAGGGATGTAGCAGATAGATGGTTAAAGCCGTTGACCTCATCAAAAGAAATGATAATGGAAAAAATATATCTGGAACAGTTCCTGATGTCACTGCACCCTCCAATACAACGTTGGGTGCGACAACACGTAGACCTCACCCTAGAAAAAGCAGTAGAAGTAGCCGCAGCATATTTTAGAGCACAGGAGCTACAAAATAGCTGTGAAGAGACTACATGGAAACCACCTGGAAGTGCATCCATGAGAGCACCAAGACCTCATCCTACCCCTAGAAAACCAGAAACAGTGACCCTAGTCCCCAGTACCTTGCCTGCGACCCTTCCCCGTCCTTCTCTTCCATCAGTACCCCAATGTTTCCATTGTGGAGGATTTGACCATATTGCCCGCTCATGCCCGCTCATGCCCCCAGAAGGAGCAACCTATGGAGGTAGGATACGCCCGTATTGTTCAATGGGAGACGGCTCCCTTCCTTTCCATAAAAGGGTTAGAGTTAATGGTGAACCAAGAGAGGCACTAATTGATACAGGGAGTTTACAGAGCATTATGGGACCCCAGGCCATTCCTCTCATTGTCTCATCCACTACCGGAGTAGTCACCATTCAGTGTGTCCATTGAGATAGTAAGACGTACCCCATGACGAACGTCGATATCCAACATCAACCTCCCCATCCACCTGTATCCATGAAGGTGGGTTTGATCCCCCAATTGCCTGAACCAATGGTTCTGGGAACCGACTACCCCCGTATCCACGATCTGCTGGAAGACACATGGAAAGAAGGAACCGGATGGAGAAAGGAGGCCCCTTTTTCACAAGTCCCTGATCCGGAGTGAATGGTAGGAAAGAACCGGGAAAGCGCCCGTAAGCAGCAAAAGAGAGAGAAAAAAAGCTGGACTCCCATCCTCCTAACCAATACAGGAAACGAACTATGGAACCATGATCGAAATTTCAGGTCGGCTCAGCAAGAAGACCACACCCTTCAGGAGGCCTGGAGACAAGCCAGTGTACAGGAAGACCCTCTCCAAGTGGGTCCCCAATTCTTCAAGAGAAAGGGGTTGTTATACAGGAAGGATGGGAAGAACACACCCGTCCAGTTGTTAGTACCACGTCCCTTTAGAGAAAAAGTCCTATACTTGGCCCATAGTCACCTATTAGGGGGACATTTTGGTGCAGAAAAAACAGAAAAAGCCATATTGGATAGGTTTTATTGGCCAGGGATATACCAAGAAGTAAGGAAGTACTGCAAAAAGTGTTCTGTATGTCAGAATAACAGTCGGTATTTACCTCCACGGGCACCACTAAGACCCCTGCCTGTCATTGATGAACCCTTCACTAGGGTAGGAATGAACATCTTCGGCCCCCTCCTCCCCTTACGCAACGGTTATCACTACATGCTGGTCCTGGTAGACTATGCTACACGTTTTCCCGAAGCAGTAGCCCTTAAACAGCCCAATACGACACAGATAGCCAAAGCACTGATTTCCATTTTCTCCCGGGTAGGGTTCCCCAAAGAAATCATCACCAATCAGGGAACACCCTTTACCTCAAAGTTGATGCGCCAAGTCTATCAGCAACTAAATATTAAACAAATCCGGACCACTGCCTACCATCCCCAAATGGATGGTTTGGTGGAATGGTATAACGCCACCCTAAAAACCACCTTAAAGAAGCTGCTGAATCTAGAAGCCTGAAAATGGGAAGATTTGCTCCCTTTGGCTTTATTCGCCATCAGATGTGGACAACAAAAAAGTTTAGGGTACTCCCCCTTTGAGTTACATTATGGGAGGCAACCCTGTACCCTTATGTACATGGCCCGAGAGGAATGAGAGAAAGAAAAAGACACTGCAAAGCCTCTTTTAGAGTATGTAGCCAGTTTAAAAAACCCAACTAAACCAAATAAGAGCCATAGTCAGAACAAATTTGGAACTGGCCCAAGCCAGTCAAAAGACCCAATATGACAAAAAAGCAAAGGAGAGAGAATTAACCATAGGAGAGATGGTTTTGGTTTTAAGACCCACCTCAGAGCATAAATTGTTGAGCCAGTGGGAAGGGCCTAATAAAATCCTAGAGAAAGTGACTCCTGTCACGTATAAATTAGAAATGGACCCAAAAGGGGGTCATGCGCAAATTTAACACATCAATCTCCTAAAGAAGTGGGAAGGTCCCCTCCCCGTACTGGTAGGGTTCGGACCCTCATCTCTTTGTAGACCAGTGCATATATGGGGAGTTAGTAGAAGCAGAAGACAAGAACTGCGAGCCTGTCTGCATCCCGTTCAGTCCGTGTTCTCTTTGGTCCCGGGTAAAACCACAATTCTACAGCATGAGATACACACTATACCTGGGAAGAAAGTTAGACTACGACCGTACCGCATTCCTGAAGCAAGAAGAGAAGCGATAGACAACGAGGTCTTACAGATGCTAAAACTGGGCATTATAGAGCCCTCCAAAGCGAATGGAACTCCCCCATAGTGATAGTCCCCAAGCCGGACGGATCCATACGGTTTTGCATTGACTTTAGGGAAGTGAACAAAATATCTCAGTTTGATGTCTATTCCCTCCCCAGGGCAAACGAAATGATAGAGAAGCTGGGAAAGGCTTGGTACATCAGCACATTGGATCTCTGTAAAGGGTATTGGCAAGTGCCGCTGAAGGAACAGGAAAGGGAGAAAACAGTCTTTAGTACTCCAAAGGGCCTATTTCAGTTCAGGATGATACCCTTTGGGTTACACAGGGCTCCCGCAACCTTCCAGAGGCTTATGAACATTGTACTCCAACCCCATAATGACTACGCAGCTGCTTATATAGATGACTTTATCATCTACAGCACGACCTGAGAAGAACATCTAAGACATCTAACTCAGGTTGTTCGAACCTTAGGAACAAGCAGCTTGACAATCAATCCGGCCAAACGCCACTTGGCCGCAAAATCTGTGAAATATTTGGGGTGCCTTCTGGGGGAAGGCTATATAAGGCCACAGGAAGAGAAGGTGGCAGCGATAGCCCAGGTACCTTTTCCCAAATCTCGAAAGGACCTCAGGGCCTTCCTAGGCCGGCTGGGATACTTTAGGAGGTTCATCCCTTGCTTTTCACAAATAGCCACTCCCTTGACTGACCTTCATAAGAAAAACACACACACATAGAAGCACCTTCAAAGCTCCACTCACTCGGAAATATGTGCCTTTCAGCGTCTTAAACAACACATCACTTCCAAACCCTTCTTGTTAAGTCCCAACTATGATAAACCTTTTCTCTTGCAAAAAGACGCCTATGACAGCGGTCTTGGGGCCGTACTTTCACAGACAGATGAGAATGGCCAGGAAAGACCGATATTATACATCAGTCGCAAACTGTTTCCACTGGAAACACGGTATGCTGTTATAGAGAAGAGAGCCCTAGCAGTTAAATGGGCAATTAAGGCCCAATGATATTACCTAGATGGAAGGGAATTCCTCTTGAATACGGACCACGCACCCGTTGAATGGCTGTCCAGAAACAAGGGACATAATCAGAGAGTACTGAGATGGTTCTTACCCCTACAGCCCTTTCGCTTTACTGTCATCCATAGGAAAGGCAAGGAGCTAGCTAAGGTTGATTATTTATCCAGATACTCGATAGACCCTTTTCTTGTAAACAAGAAAGTTAGGGAAGGGGGATTTGAGAAAGCCCCCCGGGAGCCCCCCAGTTGCCCCGATCCCATCTCCATACCTCCGTCAGGGGTTCCCCTCGTCCGAGGTCTGAACGATGACAACAGGAGCCGGCAAAGGACACAAACAGTAAAAACGGACTGTCCTTCTCCTGCACAGGAAGGAACCGAAGTGGGCGAAGAAGTCGAGATCTGGAGGGGTGGAGCCATGTCTAGAGCATCCTAGTTCGAGGCCTGAAGGGAAAGGTGGAGCTGGACAATAAGAGCAGAGAAGGAAGTGGATAAAGGGCGACCTGAGGAGGAGCAAAACACCGGAGGAGAAGACGCCAGACGAGAAGACACCGTGAAGAAGGACACAGGAGATTCGGAACCTCAAGAGGAGTGGGGTGATGACTGGTGGGTCCTCGAAGATGCGCAAGAGCCACCGCAACTCAGGAGGGTTGCAGCAGCAAGAGGTATGTGAATCGGTGAGGGGAAGGTGGGCACGTCAGATGTTGGTTCGTGGTTATGTCTCCTGAGAGCACGGGGCGAGGAGAAGCCCAAACATTTGTTACTTGTGCCTTTTTTTTATTTGTTGTGGGTTTCTTTTGCATTACGTAAAACAAAGCCCCTTTTCACGGTCCAGCCAGCAACGCTTATCACAGTGGTGTGGTGGTGGTCAATTGTGTCAAATAGAGCACACAGGCTCATTGCTTCTTTCTTTTCTTTTTTTCTTTTTCCTGCTTTCCTTGGTCTGTGGTTACGAATTCCCATGAGAGGTGAACCTGGGGCAACCCTGCCGAGCTACCCAAGACGAAAAGTGAAGGATAACTTCCATCTTGAGTATCAACCCCATAAGAAACAACGAAGATGGTACAGAAACGGTCCCTAGGAATGAACTGAATTGAACCATATTCTACAATCATAGCCCTTAAAAGACTTTAAAAAAAATATATATATATTAATTCATTATTGCTTCCATAAGGCCTCCTTGCTTCTGTTTCCACCCACCCCTCCAGCAACACCTCTCCTTATTCATATAGGTATAGTAGAGAGGCACAGTCTCATGTCCTGATTGTACCCTCATAACTAACTGTAAGGGTGAAAATGCTGAATAAATACTGGGACTGTGTATTATGAACTATATTTTGGAGGAAGCAGGCATGCCAAACTTAACCTCTTTAGTGAGGGTGTCGGCTAATGGTGGGCACCCATACTACTTCCACAGTGCATCTTCCAGCTATTGGGGAGGTAAATAGATGCCCCTCTGGTGCAGAGCATCAGAGGGACTCCTTTATTATCTTTGAACCTCGGGCTGCTCAGGAAGAGCTTCCCAAGTAACATGAGGCTTTTATTTTTCTTTAGTGTAATGGCAATCGGGGCGCAGGGTGCGCTATATTGCACTAAATGGAAAGTAAAACGAGCTAATGTGCTGGTTTTACTTTCACTGCATCAGTGCTCGGGGGATATATTTCAGCCCTCAAGCACTGATTGGGTGGGAGGGGGATCACTGGAAATGGGAGTATCTCCCCTTTCCAACGATATCTCTGCCTGGTGAATCTATGCTTGGTGATCACCATAGGTGAGCATTCCTCAAGCAGCGATCCACCCACTAGACCAGGGATTTTGGGGAAGCTACCCCCCTTGGGCAAGGGCTTGTGCTCCCCCCACCCCATAAGAGAACAGTCGTTCTGCCCCCTGGGAGGTGAATGGTGGTAATTACCACTGATCTGCCCCCGGGGGGTGGGTAGAAAGCCCACTAGACACCAGGGAATGTTTTTTAAAATAAATATAGGGGTGGGGACTGCCCACTATTGTCATGGCTATGCCCCCACTCCACCTCAAAAATTACAGAGAAAGTCTTTCTGTCCCCCCGGAGTGCAGATTGGATGATTACCACCGAATTGCCCCCCTGGGGGCAGAAAGCTCACTAGACATCAGGGAATGTCTTTAGAATAAATATAGGGGTGGTGGCTCCCATCCCAGCAAGCGAGACATCCTTTCTGCCCCCCAAGGTGGTGGATGAGGTCATTACCCCGATCAGCCCCCAATGGGGCAGAAAGCCAACTAGACACCAGGATCTATTCTTAAATTAAATGTGGGAGTGAGGGTGTCCCACTATGTGCATGGCCATACTCTCACCCGCCAAAAAACTAGGGACAGTCTTTCTGGCAAGCATCAGGAACAGATCAAACCATAGTCAATGAGAGCCTGTGGAATGGGACTCCCATTGACCTCGGTTTGATCCATTTCTGTTGGGGGTGGTAGTCCCAGCCACAGAAGTAGTGCAGCGTTTTGTGGGGTA
This sequence comes from Triturus cristatus, assembly GCF_964204655.1. NCBI lineage: Eukaryota > Metazoa > Chordata > Amphibia > Caudata > Salamandridae > Triturus > Triturus cristatus. Next base: position 353,462,579 of record NC_140594.1, read on the forward strand.
ATGCTGGGTGGTAGAAATTTTGTGGATTCCTGCGGATTCCAGAAGTTTGAATCACTGAAATGTAAGAAAAATGTATTTTGTCAGCCATAGTTTGAGATTTGTAGGTCATTGTGGTTAATAAAACCTCATGGGATCCATGCAAAGTACACCACCCTGGAATCCCCTGGTTGTCTAGTTTTCAAAAATGTCTGTTGTTCCTAGGTTTGCATGTGTGGCATCACTGCACAGCACCAAATACCGCTGCTACCCCTATTGTTTATATCTCACTGTAGCGCTTGAGGGCCTTTTTGTGTCATGGTCTCATTGCCCACCTACACAAGCAGTGTAGGATTCTTATTGGGGGACAAGTGGATACTCAGAGTGGCAGGAAAAATATGGCTCCCCACAAATTCCAGAACTTTCCATCACAGAAATGTGAGGAAAATATGTTTCCCTAGGTGCTGGCTGGGCTAGGGCTCAAAATCCACAGCTGTCCACAAAGTTTTGAGTAAAAAAAATGTGATGTATCCATGTTGAGTTTTGGGTCATGTTATGTCACTGACACTAAACCTAATCACACAAGTGATGTACCATTTTTCTCGGGAGGCTTGAGGGAATGCTGAGTGAAAACAAGTTTGTGTCTCCCTGCAGATTCCAGAAATTTCCATCACAGAAATAAGATAAAAATGTGTTTTGGAAGCTAAAGCTCGAGGTTTGCAATGAATTCTGGGTACAAAAACCTGGTGAAACCCATGCAAGTCACCCCACTCTGGTTTCCCCCAGTGTCTAGTTTTAAAAAATGTGCAAGTTTGCTAGGTTTCCCTCGGTACCGTTTGCCCCTTATATTGTGGAAGAAGAAATGTGTAACTTGCGTATTAGAAGTTGTGTGCAATACGCAACAGAACACTGTGTACCTAGAATAAAAGCAGCTCCCCAGTGGTAGAGAATGATATAAAAGAGACAATTCACAAGAAAGAACGGGCCTCTGGATGTAGTGCACTTACTTCATCCATCAAATAAGGCGAATTCAGACTTTCATGTCTGTTTTCTGGTACTGCTCTTGTTCTAAAATATTTGATTTGATTTACATTTATAAAGCACAGCATTTACCCATAGGCTTCAACCAAAATAATATTGGAAAGTCTAATTGACAGATGCCACTGTGAATCACAGAGAATGAAAGAGCATAATTGACCCTGGATACGGATGTAGACGCTCAGACTTTGTTTTATTTTTCCAGTTTCTACCCACTAAGGGTACTTGCCTTCTTTATTCTGCAAGAGGGTAAGGGAATACCAAACATACAGAGCATGTGCTGGTTCCTACACTAACTCTTATCCTGGCAGTGCTTAATTTGAGACAGAGGTTGCATTTGAAGGCCACATTACATATTTAGAGTGAGCGAAGGAGGTACGAACAGGCAAAGCAGAAAGACCAAGGAAGGGAAAGTCTAAAAAACGTGACAAAGGGAAAAATTAGGAATCTCCAGTAATGAGGTAAAGAGGCAGTGAAGTAATTTGAGATGTCATCAGTGATGTCACTGACCATGTCATGAATGATGGAATATGTGATGTCTTCAGCAGTGCATTGCGGGGGCTGGAGTTATAGTTAGCCTAACTAACTATAACGGCCAAATTTCTCTGGTTTTGTACGAGTGAATTGTCCAACTAACTATAACGTCCCTGAAACCTGTGGTTTTTTCAGTGAATTTCTTAGGTTTTGTAAATGCTAATTTCTAGCTATAACGTCCCTGAAACCTATGGTTTTTTCAGTGAATTTCAAAGGTTTTTTAAATGCTAATTTCTATCTGTAACGTCCCTAAAACCTGTGTTTGTTTCAGTGAATTTCAAAGGTTTTTTAAATGCTAATTTCTAACTATGCCTACAGAGGTAGGACATGTGCAGAAAGAGGAAGAAAGGCACAGAAAGAAGCAAGAGAAAGGCAGAAAGAGGCAACAGACCTCCAGAAAGACGAAGAAAGGTGCAGAAAGAAGCAAGATATGTGCACAAAGAACCAACAGAGGAGCAGAAAGAGGCCTTGTTGCAAAGTGATCCTGTGCCTCCAACTTTTTGCTGACGGGTACAGGTCGTAACTGACTCTGACTAACCAGGCCTAAAGCCAGTGCTATGCTAATAGACACTTAGAATAAAGTGAAAACACCTACATACACTAGGGAACACTATGCATTGGGGTACCCCTGTGATTGGCATGACCTCCTCTGTAAGGCCCTAGTACAGGGCAGGGGGAATAAAACTACCTCTAAGGCAGAGGTGCAGAAAGATGCTTCTTTAAGTAGTAGTCACCTTTGCAGAATGGTGGAGTAAGGGTGCTGGGCTTCCGACCAGCGCTCAGGAATTCCGCTGCAGAGGACTTAGAGGAGGTATCAAGAGGGCTTCTTGGACCCCAAAGTCCCTAAGGAGCAAATTGGACTGCATCCTCCATCCCGTAGTCTGCCAGGAGGTGAGTTTGCAGAGTGATGGAGAAAGGAGGGCATGTCCTCCTTAGACGTATTATCAATCCCACTGTGTGGGACTTACTGCAGGTAACAAGAGGGGTAGTTGGCCCCCAAGGAAAACCTTGGGGGCCAACTACCCCTCCCATTACCTCCAGTGAGTCCCACACAGTAGGATTTAAGCCCCGGGGAGGTGGCTGTCCCCAGTGCTTGCGGGGGCCCGCAAGGCCCCCCGCATTTAATTAGCAATGCCCCTGGGAGGTGGCGGTCCCCGGGACAGCATGGGGGGCAGGAGCACCACCACGCATTTTTTTTCAAGCCCCAGGGAGGTGCCAGTCCCTGGGGCTAGGGGGGGCTGCGTGCTTCCTGCATATTATTTCAAAAGCCCCAGGAAGGTGGTGGTCCCTGGGGCTGCGGGTCCCCCCTAGGTCCCCACATACAGTATAAACATTGCCCCCGGGACCTGGCCCACCCGGGGGCTTAAAGATAACAAAGCGATTTGTCTTTTTTTAATTTTTTTCGGCGGGATTCTCGCATCCAGCGCAAATTCTGCCGTTTTTTTTTTTTAATTTTTTTTGCGACTGGGGGTCCTTGTGAGATCCCCTGATCAGGCCTAGGGGATCAGGGTGTTTCTACCCTGCCCCCTTTTCTTGTTTTTCAACCTTTCTTCCACTCTTTTCTTGTGACTCGTTTGCAGAGTAACAAGATGGCTGCCAACACTTCCTGGTTTGGAGTGTTGTCAGCAAATCAGAAGTCAGCTTGTGCCCGGGAGGAGTCAGGACTCCTCCTCGGTGCACAGATATCGATATTTTTCTTGGTTTAATTCCTCAAGAACTACTGAACGGATATACACCATTTAAAAAAGGTCTCTTTCTGAATAAAGAGATACCTTTTTTCCAAATTTGGTATAATTCCGTTCAGCAGTTCGGGCTGTAACCTGTTTCAAAATTCCTATGGCATTTAACATGGAGAAAACATGTTTTGGGACCCCCCTTTTTTCTCAGCGCCCACTTGACGAATCACCCCAAAACTTTCTAGACAGGAGCTGAACAGAGCGGGCCATTAGTTCTCAAAGTTTCGCAAAGATTCATCAAACAGCGCCAAAGATATTGGCAAAAGAAAAAACGCTTTTTAAATAGAAACAAGGTCCTAACTATAACTACCTACTGGCAACAGCCAGTAGGTGATATTGATATATATATATATATATATATATATATATATCCAACAGAACTCCATCTTACGAGAGAGCAGAGACCACACAGGGGAGGACCTTGGAAGCAAACTTTATTTCTTGTACGGCGAATGCATTTCGGCAATTTGTCAGCCTTCATCAGTGCCCAAGTGTCCAGGAGGTTTCCAACATCACGAATGTCAATCTTGCCGCCCTCTTATTGGCAGAGGGCCCGCTCCACCCCCTTGCGTTGTCATCACACCTGTTGTCAATTCACACAGTGCGTATGGACCACAACACCCAGAATGCAAGATGTTGAGCCCAGGTAGGTGTTGCAGGGGGATTATGTCACCAATTGGTCATGCGGGGATGGCAATACAATTCACGAGTTGCAGCCAATTATCCTGCTTGTGAAAGAAACGAAAGCGCCTCCTCGGGTCCCCAAACCGCTACAGCCTCGGACAACCGGGGAACCATCCTGCGGGGGCAGCAGTGGCAATGCATGCCGCCCAGCATGAGGTCAATGACCTCAAAACCGTCTCAATTTCTCCCCAAAGTCCATGGCGGGCACAAACCATCCAATACCTTGGATACACACGAAAACCGCTGCAGCAGCAAAGCCAGTGACGTCAGGGCCAACTTGCGTGGCGGGGGTCTCTGTATCGTGTCTCTGGCTGACACGGAATTGTATCCAACAGAACTCCATCTTACGAGAGAGCGGAGACCACACAGGGGAGGACCTTGGAAGCAAACTTTATTTCTTTTACGGCGAATGCATTTCGGCAATTTGTCAGCCTTCATCAGCGCCCAAGTGTCCAGGAGGCTTCCAACATCACGAATGTCAATCTTGCCGCCCTCTTATTGGCAGAGGGCCCGCTCCACCCCCTTGCGTTGTCATCACACCTGTTGTCAATTCACACAGTGCGAATGGACCACAACACCCAGAATGCAAGATGTTGAGCCCAGGTAGGTGTTGCAGGGGGAGTATGTTACCAATTGGTCATGCGGGGATGGCAATACAATTCACGAGTTGCAGCCAATTATCCTGCTTGTGAAAGAAACAAAAGCGTCTCCTCGGGTCCCCAAACCGCTACTGCCTCGGACAACCGGGGAACCATCCTGCGGGGGCAGCAGTGGCAATGCATGCCGCCCAGCATGAGGTCAATGACTTCAAAACCGTCTCAATTTCTCCCCAAAGTCCATGGCGGGCACAAACCATCCAATACCTTGGATACACACAAAAACCGCCGCAGCAGCAAAGCCAGTGACGTCAGGGCCAACCAATATATAAATAACCTACTGGCGGTCCCCAGTGGCAAGTTATAGTTAGGACCCTGTTTCTATTCAAAAAGCGTTTTTTCTTTTCCCAATAGCTTTGGCGCCAGTTGAGGAATCTTCGTGAAATTATCAAAATGTTGGTCCCACTCCGGTGAGCTCCTATCCTGAAGGTTACGGGGTGATTCGCACCAGCGGGGGCCGAGAAAAAAGGGGGGGTCCCAAAACGCGCTTTCTCCATGTTATTTCACATAGGAAACTTTAGACACAACTACAGCCCGAACTGCTGAACGGAAGTACACCAAATTTGGCAAAAAGCTATCCCTTGGTTCAGAAAGAGGCCTTTTTTTTTAAATGGTGTGAATCCATTCAGTAGTTGCTGAGAAATTAAAAAAATAAGAGTAAAAAAATCCATTTCCCTGAGGAAACTTTATGCAAGGATACAGCCAAAACTACTGAACGGATTTACCCCCAAATTTGGCAAAAGGGTACTGCTTGTCTCAGAAAGCGGCCTTTTAAAAAATGGTGTAAATCCGTTCAGTAGTTGCTGAGAAAATCAAAAATAAATGTTTCGATATTTAGAGGCACAGAGGATCCGCGTACCCTCCCGATCACGAGCTGCATTCTAATTGGCTGTCAACACTTCAAACCAGGAAGTGTTGGCAGCCATCTTGTGCCTCGGTAGAGTTGGGGATAAAGTTCCCTTGAATCCTGAGAGTCCCTGGAGTCAAACTATCCCACGAGGTACCTCCAGTAAGTGCCACAGAGCTGCTTTGCATACAGGTGTAAAAAGGGGCATGGCCTCTGAACACCTCTCTGCAACGCAACTCCCTGGTGCATACTGGCGGTATCTGGTGGGCTAGTTGGCCCCCAGGGACCCTCAGTATTCAAGGGGAATTAATTCCCCAACTTACAACTCGCCAGGGGGCGCGTTTGCACAGTGGTGAATGGAGGGGACGGGGCATGAGCTGAGGTGTGCAAACACGCCCTGTGGCGCGTTTTAAGTTGGGGAATTAATTCCCCTTCAATCCTGAGGGCCCCTGAGGGCCAACTAGCCCATCAGGTGCTTCCAGTAAGCGCCACTGCGCTGCGTTGCAGAGAAGTGGTCCAGGCCATGCCCCTTTTTACACCTCCTTGCAACGCAGCTCTGTGGCACTTACTGGAGGTAGCTGGTGGGCTAGTTGGACCTCAGGGACCCTCAGGATTCAAGGGGACTTTATCGCCCAACTTTAAACGGCCACAGGGCGTGTTTGCACAAATGTAACCTCAGGCCCCACCTCCCTTCACCAGTGTGCAAACGCGCCCCGTGGCGTGTTTTAAGTTGTAGTTTTAATCCCCCTGCCCTATTATGTACTAGGGACTTACAGAGGAGGTCATGCTAATTACAGGGTATCCAAACGCATAGTGTTCCCTAGTGTATGTAGGTGTTTTCACTGTATTCTAAGTGTCTTTTAGCATAGCACTGGCTCTAGGCCTGGTTAGTCAGAGTCAGTAACCACCAGTACCCGTCTGAAAAAGTTGTGGGCACAGGAGGACTTTCTGCTCCTCTGTTGGTTCTTTTTGCACATCTCTTCTTCTTCCTGCACTTTTCTTCGTCTTTGTGGACTTCTGTTGCTTCTTTCTGCATTTCTTTTTATTCTTTCCGTGCGTTGTTTTTTCTTTCATCACATGTCCTACCTCTGTAGGCATAGTCAGAAACTAGCATTTAAAAAACCATTGAAATTCATTGAAAAAACCATAGGTTGTAGGGAAAGATGTAGTTAGTTGGACATTTCACTAATACAAAACCAGAGAAATTCCCCCGTTATAGTTAGTTCAGCTAACTATAACTCGCGCCCCCGCAAAGCACTGCTGATGATATCACATATTACATCACTCATGACATGGTCAGTGACATCACTGATGACATCTCAAATGACATCACTGATGACATCACTGATGACATCACTGATGACATCATCAATGTGATAATTTCATGCATCTTCTCACACCCTAATATAACTTTTGATACACCCACTCTAAATTACAGACTGCCATTCTCAAAACCATAGACACTCCAACATCAATAACTACATACCCACTCACTGATTCTTAGTTCTACACACACATCTACTCACTCACCCGTACAGTCACTCATACTTTGGCACTCAGTACAGGACTATCATATACACTCATACACCTATACAGACACTCAAACACCACCACTCATCCATAGAGGTACTCACACACCTAGTCAGTAATGCAAATAATTAATCACACTTCCATTTACTCACCTATACAGTTACACACACCAGCTCATTTACTCAGACAAATACTAGCACATTCTTACACTCTTATACAATCACTGATACAAGCACACACTCATCCATACAGCTACTCTCATAATCACACACTCTGACTTATAGCCATTTATATACTCTAACACACATATATACTGCCTTTCACATATGTAGTTACTCACACATGTACCACTAAGATATACATTCACTCACTAACACACCGATACACACACTCACCCACCCACACAGTCCATCACAGATGCACTCTTGAAACCATGCACCCAGTGAACCACCCACTCACACACCCTATCCACACAAACACTCAGGCACCCATACAGATACTCAGACAACCAATCAATAACATATAGACACTCATGTAGCTCTTCACAAACCCATGCAGTCGCTTACACACCAACAGACAGACGAATACAGACATTCACACAGTTTAGTCACTAACCCATGCATTCAGTAAGATACGTTGAATCACTCACTTACAGAGTCAGTCACGCACCTACTAAATCATCCTTTCAGACACTTATACACCCACTCATTCTTCAATATGCCTTTCCCTATATATATTAAACATATTTAAACTTTACAGAAAGACACAGTCACTGGATGATGTCATCAGTGATGTCATTTAAGATGCTATCAGTGATGTCATCAGTGATGTCAATGACCATGTCAAGAGTGATGTAATATGTGACGTCATCAGCAGTGCATTGCAGGGGCGGGAGCTATAGTTAGCTGAACTAACTACAACGGGGGAATTTCTCTGGTTTTGTACGAGTGAAATTTCCAACTAACTATAACTTTCCCTAAAACCTATGTTTTTTTCAGTGAATATATATACATATATGTATATATATATACATATATATATATATATATATATATATATAGGCCATAATGACAGGCACATAACATGAATGAGATATGGTGGTGAAATGCCAGGCAGATGCGTTTCGGCCTTACGGCTTTCCTCAGTGCCGGTTCCACCTTTCGTCATGATGTTTCCACCCGGAGGTAAGATTAAATCAGGTAGGATCCACTCCCATTGGTGTATGTTGTTAGCCCATCCTCCAAACTCACGGGTCGGCGCTCCTCCCACAGCTGGTCGATGCCGGGTTTTGTGTATTCCGCTGGGAGTGTAAATTAAGTAATTGAACACTCGTACATCATGTATGTATGTATGTATGTATGTATGTGCGGTCTTATATAGCGCTCAAATTACCCTTGGGCATCTCGGCGCTTGGATTGGGATCCCGTCCTGGTTTTTCCCTGTGAGATAACCCGTACTGGGCATCCCCAAGGTGAAAGCCAGGCATCCCGACGCGGGGGGCCGTTGTGGAGATTAAGCAAGCTTGTTGCCCAGAGCTGCATAGTGTGAACTCGTGCTTAGAGTAGGCACCGAAGCGAGAATTATCGAGTCCGTGGACAATTGGGCTCCAGACCCTGCCGCGTCGGGAATCGAACCCTGGTCCCGGGTCTGACCTCTGCTTCAGGGTATGCCTCCTCTAACCAGTGAGCTACACTTCTCCATGTCATGTGACGTCCCAACTCTGCTGGCCACGGTAATTGCACTCACACGGCAGTTTGCTATGGGGAACCTTACTGGTAAGTCTCTGTTTAGTCACCTTTCGCAGTAAAATACTGCGATCTCTCTCCCCAAGCCACAATAAAATCACAGTGAGCATCCCATTGTGTGGGGGGCGACACGCTGTATTTGCATACACAGTCCACAGGGTTCAAGCCAGGCGCGTTGCTCCACACCGAGAGTGCGTGCCTGTAAATGGTGCCTGCCACCGGTAACATATCTGGTCCAACTCCCACTCTGTTAAGAACGGGTCCAACACAGCCATGTGAAGTAAACAGACTTTAATGCCATAATGTCAGGCACATAACATGAAGATGATATGGTGGTGAAACGCCGGGCAGACGCGTTTCAGCCTTACGGCTTTCCTCAGTGCCAGTTCCACCTTTCGCCATATTGTTTCTACCCGGAGGTAAGATTAAATCAAGGAGGATTCACTCCCATTGGACTACGTTTTTATTTATTGAGAGTCCCTTGAGATCATTGTGGTTTCTAATGCTGCTGCCCGTGAACAAGGATGTTTGAATCTGAAACGCGTTGGGCAATGTTATCAAAAGGAACTGACACGCTGTCTGTTGGTGTGCTGCAGAGTTATTTGTTCTGGTGCGAGTGCGCTTCGTCTTTGGGCAACTTGTGGAACTTTCATATACACGGCAGCCCTGCCGTGGAAGCTGCACCACCGTTGATATCTGAAAAGCGGATCTGGGGCCTCATTACAGTGGAGCCTGGCAGAGCACCAGATTGCGGTATTTAGCGCATCACAGTACCGTGTGTTTTCCAAACTTATCATGGTTTACTGAAATGGCAAGATGTATTTAGCGGCATTTTGAAGTATTATCATAATCGGGACTACCTATCCCACAATGCTTGGTATTTACCATGGACTCACCTGATGAGAATGAACATTAAAATGGGTATTTATTGAGAGTCCCTTGAGATCATTGTGGTTTCTAATGCTGCTGCCCGTGAACAAGGATGTTTGAATGTGAAACGCGTTGGGCAATGTTATCAAAAGGAACTGACACGCTGTCTGTTGGTGTGCTGCAGAGTTATTTGTTCTGGTGCGAGTGCGCTTCGTCTTTGGGCAACTTGTGGAACTTTCATATACACGGCAGCCCTGCCGTGGAAGCTGCACCACCGTTGATATCTGAAAAGCGGATCTGGGGCCTCATTACAGTGGAGCCTGGCAGAGCACCAGATTGCGGTATTTAGCGCATCACAGTACCGTGTGTTTTCCAAACTTATCATGGTTTACTGAAATGGCAAGATGTATTTAGCGGCATTTTGAAGTATTATCATAATCGGGACTACCTATCCCACAATGCTTGGTATTTACCATGGACTCACCTGATGAGAATGAACATTAAAATGGGTATTTATTGAGAGTCCCTTGAGATCATTGTGGTTTCTAATGCTGCTGCCCGTGAACAAGGATGTTTGAATCTGAAACGCGTTGGGCAATGTTATCAAAAGGAACTGACACGCTGTCTGTTGGTGTGCTGCAGAGTTATTTGTTCTGGTGCGAGTGCGCTTCGTCTTTGGGCAACTTGTGGAACTTTCATATACACGGCAGCCCTGCCGTGGAAGCTGCACCACCGTTGATATCTGAAAAGCGGATCTGGGGCCTCATTACAGTGGAGCCTGGCAGAGCACCAGATTGCGGTATTTAGCGCATCACAGTACCGTGTGTTTTCCAAACTTATCATGGTTTACTGAAATGGCAAGATGTATTTAGCGGCATTTTGAAGTATTATCATAATCGGGACTACCTATCCCACAATGCTTGGTATTTACCATGGACTCACCTGATGAGAATGAACATTAAAATGGGTATTTATTGAGAGTCCCTTGAGATCATTGTGGTTTCTAATGCTGCTGCCCGTGAACAAGGATGTTTGAATCTGAAACGCGTTGGGCAATGTTATCAAAAGGAACTGACACGCTGTCTGTTGGTGTGCTGCAGAGTTATTTGTTCTGGTGCGAGTGCGCTTCGTCTTTGGGCAACTTGTGGAACTTTCATATACACGGCAGCCCTGCCGTGGAAGCTGCACCACCGTTGATATCTGAAAAGCGGATCTGGGGCCTCATTACAGTGGAGCCTGGCAGAGCACCAGATTGCGGTATTTAGCGCATCACAGTACCGTGTGTTTTCCAAACTTATCATGGTTTACTGAAATGGCAAGATGTATTTAGCGGCATTTTGAAGTATTATCATAATCAGGACTACCTATCCCACAATGCTTGGTATTTACCATGGACTCACCTGATGAGAATGAACATTAAAATGGGTATTTATTGAGAGTCCCTTGAGATCATTGTGGTTTCTAATGCTGCTGCCCGTGAACAAGGATGTTTGAATCTGAAACGCGTTGGGCAATGTTATCAAAAGGAACTGACACGCTGTCTGTTGGTGTGCTGCAGAGTTATTTGTTCTGGTGCGAGTGCGCTTCGTCTTTGGGCAACTTGTGGAACTTTCATATACACGGCAGCCCTGCCGTGGAAGCTGCACCACCGTTGATATCTGAAAAGCGGATCTGGGGCCTCATTACAGTGGAGCCTGGCAGAGCACCAGATTGCGGTATTTAGCGCATCACAGTACCGTGTGTTTTCCAAACTTATCATGGTTTACTGAAATGGCAAGATGTATTTAGCGGCATTTTGAAGTATTATCATAATCGGGACTACCTATCCCACAATGCTTGGTATTTACCATGGACTCACCTGATGAGAATGAACATTAAAATGGGTATTTATTGAGAGTCCCTTGAGATCATTGTGGTTTCTAATGCTGCTGCCCGTGAACAAGGATGTTTGAATCTGAAACGCGTTGGGCAATGTTATCAAAAGGAACTGACACGCTGTCTGTTGGTGTGCTGCAGAGTTATTTGTTCTGGTGCGAGTGCGCTTCGTCTTTGGGCAACTTGTGGAACTTTCATATACACGGCAGTAATGCCGTGGAAGCTGCACCACCGTTGATATCTGAAAAGCGGATCTGGGGCCTCATTACAGTGGAGCCTGGCAGAGCACCAGATTGCGGTATTTAGCGCATCACAGTACCGTGTGTTTTCCAAACTTATCATGGTTTACTGAAATGGCAAGATGTATTTAGCGGCATTTTGAAGTATTATCATAATCGGGACTACCTATCCCACAATGCTTGGTATTTACCATGGACTCACCTGATGAGAATGAACATTAAAATGGGTATTTATTGAGAGTCCCTTGAGATCATTGTGGTTTCTAATGCTGCTGCCCGTGAACAAGGATGTTTGAATCTGAAACGCGTTGGGCAATGTTATCAAAAGGAACTGACACGCTGTCTGTTGGTGTGCTGCAGAGTTATTTGTTCTGGTGCGAGTGCGCTTCGTCTTTGGGCAACTTGTGGAACTTTCATATACACGGCAGCCCTGCCGTGGAAGCTGCACCACCGTTGATATCTGAAAAGCGGATCTGGGGCCTCATTACAGTGGAGCCTGGCAGAGCACCAGATTGCGGTATTTAGCGCATCACAGTACCGTGTGTTTTCCAAACTTATCATGGTTTACTGAAATGGCAAGATGTATTTAGCGGCATTTTGAAGTATTATCATAATCGGGACTACCTATCCCACAATGCTTGGTATTTACCATGGACTCACCTGATGAGAATGAACATTAAAATGGGTATTTATTGAGAGTCCCTTGAGATCATTGTGGTTTCTAATGCTGCTGCCCGTGAACAAGGATGTTTGAATCTGAAACGCGTTGGGCAATGTTATCAAAAGGAACTGACACGCTGTCTGTTGGTGTGCTGCAGAGTTATTTGTTCTGGTGCGAGTGCGCTTCGTCTTTGGGCAACTTGTGGAACTTTCATATACACGGCAGCCCTGCCGTGGAAGCTGCACCACCGTTGATATCTGAAAAGCGGATCTGGGGCCTCATTACAGTGGAGCCTGGCAGAGCACCAGATTGCGGTATTTAGCGCATCACAGTACCGTGTGTTTTCCAAACTTATCATGGTTTACTGAAATGGCAAGATGTATTTAGCGGCATTTTGAAGTATTATCATAATCGGGACTACCTATCCCACAATGCTTGGTATTTACCATGGACTCACCTGATGAGAATGAACATTAAAATGGGTATTTATTGAGAGTCCCTTGAGATCATTGTGGTTTCTAATGCTGCTGCCCGTGAACAAGGATGTTTGAATCTGAAACGCGTTGGGCAATGTTATCAAAAGGAACTGACACGCTGTCTGTTGGTGTGCTGCAGAGTTATTTGTTCTGGTGCGAGTGCGCTTCGTCTTTGGGCAACTTGTGGAACTTTCATATACACGGCAGCCCTGCCGTGGAAGCTGCACCACCGTTGATATCTGAAAAGCGGATCTGGGGCCTCATTACAGTGGAGCCTGGCAGAGCACCAGATTGCGGTATTTAGCGCATCACAGTACCGTGTGTTTTCCAAACTTATCATGGTTTACTGAAATGGCAAGATGTATTTAGCGGCATTTTGAAGTATTATCATAATCGGGACTACCTATCCCACAATGCTTGGTATTTACCATGGACTCACCTGATGAGAATGAACATTAAAATGGGTATTTATTGAGAGTCCCTTGAGATCATTGTGGTTTCTAATGCTGCTGCCCGTGAACAAGGATGTTTGAATCTGAAACGCGTTGGGCAATGTTATCAAAAGGAACTGACACGCTGTCTGTTGGTGTGCTGCAGAGTTATTTGTTCTGGTGCGAGTGCGCTTCGTCTTTGGGCAACTTGTGGAACTTTCATATACACGGCAGCCCTGCCGTGGAAGCTGCACCACCGTTGATATCTGAAAAGCGGATCTGGGGCCTCATTACAGTGGAGCCTGGCAGAGCACCAGATTGCGGTATTTAGCGCATCACAGTACCGTGTGTTTTCCAAACTTATCATGGTTTACTGAAATGGCAAGATGTATTTAGCGGCATTTTGAAGTATTATCATAATCGGGACTACCTATCCCACAATGCTTGGTATTTACCATGGACTCACCTGATGAGAATGAACATTAAAATGGGTATTTATTGAGAGTCCCTTGAGATCATTGTGGTTTCTAATGCTGCTGCCCGTGAACAAGGATGTTTGAATCTGAAACGCGTTGGGCAATGTTATCAAAAGGAACTGACACGCTGTCTGTTGGTGTGCTGCAGAGTTATTTGTTCTGGTGCGAGTGCGCTTCGTCTTTGGGCAACTTGTGGAACTTTTATATATATATATATATATATATATATATAATATGTATGTATATATATATTATATATATATTATCTACTGGCGGTCGCCAGTAGATAGTTATAGTTAGGACCGTGTTTCCATAGGAAATCTGAAAATTCTATTTTGAATAACTTTGGCACCGGTTGACGAATCCTCGCGAAATTTTCAAAACTAATGGGGCGCTACGCTCCGCTCCTACTCTGAAAGTCTCGGGGTGATTCGTCAAGCAGGGGCTGAGAAAAAAGGGGGGTCCCAAAACGCGTTTTCCCCATGCATTTTTCCATAGGACCTTTAGACACAGCTACAGCCCGAACGGCTGAACAGAATTACTTGTAATTTGGCAGAGAGGTAGCCATAAGGTCAAGGAAGTGCCTTTTGTAGGTCTGGTGTAAATCTGTTCAGTAGTTCCTGAGAAAATAGCATTTAAATCAATATATATATCTGTAAGCGCGCTCCGTGCGCTTACCGTGCGCTTACGATAAGCTTACCGTACGCGTACGGTGCCGTGCGCGAGCGCGATTCTGATTGGTTGTTAGATCAAAGTAAACATTCGAATCGGTCGAAACCAGGAAGTATCGGCCGCCATTTTCTGTCTCTCGCACTGAAAAAAAAAGGTTGATAACATGAAAAGGGGGCAACGAAGAGTGTTGCAGACCCCCTAGCATTCGTCAGGTGGTTCACGAAGGACCAAAAAGTATGAAAAATAAATTTAATAATTTTTTTTAAAAATCGCGGGGTGCGCGTACGGTAGCCTTACCGTACGCGTACGGTAAAAAAAAAATTAAAAAAAATAAAAGAATTAACAATCACATTTAATATATAAATCTAAGGACCCCCAAGAGAGAAGAAAACAATTGATATTTTGTAAAAAATGGCGAGGCGTGCACGGTATGAAATGCGCAACGTGGGCGCTCGGTGCGCGAAGCGAATCGAGTGCCCACAGAGCGCGCACGGTGTGCGAAGCGCACCGTGCGCGCAAAAATTAAAAATAAATACATAACTTAGCAATTAAAAAAACGTACAAATTCACTGAAAAAACCATAGGTTTCACACACGTTATAGTTAGGAGTTAGCATTTAAAAAACCTTGCAAATTCACTGAAAAAACCATAGGTTTCACACATGTTATAGTTAGCTGTACATTTCACTCGTAAAAAACCAATGAAATTCCACATTATAGTTAGATCAGGTAACTATAACTTGCGCGACCGCAATCCACAATGTGTCATTTGAGATGTCATCATTGATGTGATGAGTGATGTCACTGACCATGTCATGAGTGATGTAATATGTGACGTCATCAGCAGTGGATTGCGGTAATAGTTCACAGATTTGTACTAAATAGTACATCACGGTAATAATCTAAATAATAGCTCACTGATTTTCACAAATATTGTTGTTATTAATTAATTGCCGACAACAATACTTATGGTTACCATTCCCAAAGTGGCGGTCATAGCATGCCAGTAGCACCCTACGCGTTTCAGTCTCAACAGAGACCTCGTTCACGGGGAAATAACAATCGGCAACATTTTTTTCATTATTTAATGGTAAAATGTCCGAATTTTTATTTAAATAATTTTAAAAATCGCTGTTTGTTTTTTCCCTGTGAACAAGGTCTCTATTGAGACTGAAACGCATAGGGTGCTACTGGCATGCTAAAATAAAATGCTAAGGCAAAATTACTCGACTGGATTATTACATTATCTGTGAGTGCGAGTGAGATTCCTGAACGGAAATGGTGCTGCAAATATATATATATCTTGCTACTGAACCTTGTCTGTATCCCTTCACTCACAGTTGGGTGCTTTGTGCGCGAAGACGAGAGTCGCACTACTATAGCTCAACTGCTAGGTAAACATTTACCAGCACACTCGGGAGCAATTTACCCAGTTTTTATTGGGTTGAGTACATTCACACGCGTTTCGGCTACCGCCTTTGTCAATAATGGCGCACATCATCCAGAAACAGCATAAATAAATACGAATTGCATTATTGACATCAACAAAGGACACCAGACATCCCTCTGTCCATCAGTGTCGGCCATCTTAAAGCATGCAAATACCATCACATTGCAGTAAATGGAACACCAGTACATAACCATATGAATTATTTGACCCTGAATGGGTAGATCGCAGATATCACTATGCCCTGCATATAACAATCTATGTATATCTCAGCATATGTCGATATGCATTCTGAGGCCTCAGTATGATACCGCAGCTGATCTGCAGAAAAGTAGGAACATTCTACCGCCCTGTATGGGCTCAGATCACAAAGGCATAGTGTTTACAGTGGGTGCAAATATCCTTACTTTTCTATTGAACCCTGTATGGGTTTTTTAGACAGATGTTCGCCCCCACAATTTACACTGTACAGCTGGTGTTACAGTCTACTCTTACTTTTTCATGTGATGTCATACACGATTCCCAATCTCATGTCTTATACTCATTAATTAAATACTCTATTCTTGAAATTGCTCCATTTACAGATGTATCGCCATTTCCTCCTCACTATTTAACCCCCCTGGTATTTTGGTTTGGCATCAATGATATACCTAGATTCCAGTCTACGGAGCGGCAGTTGTCTATCACCTCCATTTACGTTGAGGGACACATGGTCCATGCAAAAGAACTTCAACAGATCCCTGTTGCTTCTATGATGAGTTTCAAAGTGTCTTGCCACCGGATATGTTACATCCTTGTTGGCAATCACTCTGAGATGTTCCAAAATGCGCACCTTAGTTGGATGTATGGTGCTGCCAATATATCTTAGGCCACACGGCCATACCAAAAAGTACACTGTGTGGCTCACATTGTAATTCATGAACCTCCTGATTTTCTTAGGTGCCTCCAAACCCGGTACATCATAGGACAGGACTTTATGACAATTTCTACACACCTTGCATTTACCGCAGGGTAAGAAAAGCCTGTCACTCTTCCAAAGGCGGATGGTCTGTTGCCAGTGGGGCAGTAACTTTGTACCAAATGGTCTCTCAAAGTCTGCGTTCTCCTAAACGACATTAGAGGAGATTCGGGTAAATCCTCACCTATCGTAGAATCTGATTTCAAAATGTGGCAGTTTCTTTTTAACACATTTCTAATGTCATTTGCATCGCTTGAGTAGTCCGTAATCATTCTAAAATTCTTACAGTCTGTATCCCTCTTACCTCTAATCCTAGTGTGCGAGTTGTCATTGACCAACTCCAGTCTAGATTTGGTGTCTACCTTGTTCTTGGCTTGAATGAGAATACCCTTCCGATATCCTCTCGTCATGAATCTCTGCTTGCTTTCTTCAGCTGTTGTCTGGAAATCGCAATCCCTGGTGCAATTTCTATTAATTCTTAGCAGCTCGCCATACGGTATAGTACAGAAAAAAGCAACAAAGGGGCAGAAAGATGCAAGAGGGGTGCAAAAAGAGGGAAGAGGGGTGCAGAAAGAGACATGTGGGGTGTAGAAAGAAGCAAAAAATGTGCAGAAAGAAACAAAAGAAGTGCAGAATGAAAGAACAGAGGTGCAGAAATAGGCAACAGGGATGCAGAAAGAGGAAGGATTGGTGGAGAAAGAGGAAAGGGGTGCAGAAAGAAGCATGAAAGCTGCAGAAAGAAACAAAAGAAGTACAGAAAGAAGGAACAGATGTGCAAGAGAGGAGCAGAAAGGGGCAAGAGGAATGCAGAAAGAAGCAACAGAGGTGCAGAAAGAAGCAAGAGAAGTGCAGAAAGAAGCAACACAGTTGCAGAAAGAGGCAAGAGGGGTGCAGCAAGAGGCAAGAGAAGTGCAGACAGAAGCAACGGATGTGCAGAACGAGGCAAGAGAAGTGCACAAACAGGCAAAAGAGGTGTAGAAAGAAGCAAGAGCAGTGCAGAAAGAACCAACAGAGGCACAGAAGGAGGCAAGAGGTATGCAGAAACAGACAAGAGGGTGCAGACATTTGCAACAGAGGTGCAGAAAGAAGCAACAGAGGTGCAGAAGGGGACAAAATAATTGCAGAAAGAGGCAAGAGAGGTGCAGAAACAGGCAAGAGAGGTGCAGAAAAAGGGAACAGGGGTGCATAAAGAGGCAAGAGAGATGCAGAAAGAGGGATGAAGGGTACAGAAAGAGGCAAGAGAAGTGCAGAGAGAAGCAACAGAGATGCAAAAAAGGGCAAGAGGGGTGCAGAAAAAGACAAGCGAAGTGCAGAAAGAAGCAACAGAGGTGCAGAAGGAGGCAAGAAAAGTACAGAAAGAGGCAAAGAGGTGCAGAAAGGGGAAAGAGGAGTGCAGAAAGAAGCAACAGAGATGCAGAAAGAAGCAAGAGAAGTGCAGACAGAAGCAACAGAGGTGCAGAACGAGGCAAGAGGGGTACAAAAAAAGGGATGAGGGGTGCAGAAAGAAGCACAGGTGGTGCAGAAAGAAGCAAGAGAGTTGTGTAAAGCAGAAGAGGAGTGCAGAAAGAAGCAATGGAGGTGCAGAAAGAGGCAAGAGAGGTGCAAAAAGAGGGAAGAGGGGTGCAGAAAGAGGCACGAGGGCTGCAGAAAGAAGCAAGAGATGTGCAGAAAGAAACACAAGAAGTGCAGAAGGAAGGAACAGAGGTGCAGAAAGGGGCAACAGGAGTTCAGAAAGAGGCAAAAGGGGTACAGAAAGAAGCGAGAGGTGCATAAAGAAACATAAGAAGTGCAGTAAGGACAGAGGTGCAGAAAGAGGCAAGAGGGGTGCATGAACAGGGAAGAGGGATGTGATAGAGGCATGAGGTGTGCGAAAAGAAACAATTTTTGTTCAAAGCTGCAGATTAGGCAGCAGATGATGGATTATGTGGCTAATGCGGAAAATGTATGTCATTTGAGATGTCATCAATGATGTCATGAGTGATGTCACTGACCATGTCATGAGTGATGTAATATGTGACGTCATCAGCAGTGGATTGCGGGCGCGTGAGTTGTAGTTAGCTGAACTAACTATAACGGGGGAATTTCAATGGTTTTGTACGAGTGAAATGTCCAGCTAACTATAACATGTGTGAAACCTATGGTTTTTTCAGTGAATTTGCAAGGTTTTTTAAATGCTAATTCCTAACTTTAACGTGTGTGAAACCTATGGTTTTTTCAGTGAATTTGCAAGGATTTTTAATGCTAATTCCAAACTATAACGTGTGTGAAACCTATGGTTTTTTAAGTGAATTTGCAAGGTTTTTTAAATGCTAATTTATGAATGTATTATTATATTTTTTAAATATTTATTTTGCAATAAGCTACCTATGTATATAGTTATAGATTGACTGTATCCTGTAATATGGAATGGCTCAGCTCTTTTTTTTTTTTATTTGGATAAAGTTGAACAACATAGTTAATATCTTCTTTAAACTTATAAACACTTAAAAAATTTTTTTTTTTTTTTTAAGGGTTTTTGACCGCGCGCGCACGGTGCGCGCATGCGTGCGTGCTCCGTGTGCGCATGCGTACGTGCACCACGTGCGCATGCGTACGTCGTGCGTGCTCCATACGCACGTGCTCCATACACGCATGCGCGCGTGCTCCGTATGGCAAGTCATGTGATTAAGAAACACCACTTTTCATTGGTTTATAGTAGTTTCAGGTCATGTGATTAAGAAACAACACTTTTCATTGGTTTATAGTAGTTTCAGTTCCAGAAACTTCCAACACCACACCCACTCCCCTCATTATTTCTTCTGATTTCCTGGGAGAAGGAGCTGAGCAGCTTTTCCAGTACTCCAGTACTTGAGAATGGCAGAGCAGCAGTCATCTTCTGGGAGTGAGCAGGAGACCCTTGTCCTACAGAGACAGAGGAAACAGAAAGACTCTTTTATATGGCAATTTTTTTACTTTTCCAGAGGGGCAGAAGAAGGTGAATGCTCCAATAGTCACCGGCACTATTTGTGGTGTTGTCTTATCAAGAGGAGATCCTAAAAATAAATACTCTTTTAGTATTTTCACTATGATCAGGCACATTAAAGGAGTACATCCTGTGGCTTTTGCTCGAGCTGCTAGAGACAACCCTCCAGCAGCTCAGCCGAGCACATCCGCAGCAGCTCAGCCGAGCACATCATCGGCAGCTCAGCCGAGCACTTCATCTGCGGCGGCAGCTTCACCTGCTTCTGTTCCTCTGGATATGCACCCTCTGTTCAAGAGGGTGCATATACGGTGCAATGCGTGCAATGCTCTTCTCTCTTATGGTGACACCAGCATTCCCCTAATAGAGAGCAAAATACAGCAGCACACATGCGGCACCCCATAATTTTTTTCAGTTTTTTGTTCCTCTGTTCCTCAATTAACACAACGGCTCTTTTTAGAGCCACCTAACATCTAAACACTTAAATTTGATTTTTAATTCTATTTTTTTAATGATTTTTTTCCGCCGTGCGCGCACAGTGCGCGCACCTCGCGATGGTGCGTGCACGGTGCGTGCACCTCGTGATCTTTTGAAAAAAGAAAAAAATGTTTTTTTCACCCTTCGGGGTCCTTCAGGGACCCCCTGACAAAAGCTAGGGGGTCAGGAACTCTGTACCCTGCCCCCTTTTCACGTTCTCCACCTTTCTTTTTCACTGTCACACACAAAATGGCGGACGACACTTCGTGATTTCGACCAATTCGAATGTTGACTGACATCTAACCAACAATCACAATTACGCTCGCGCACCTTAAGGTGCGTGCACGGTGCGCGCACGGTGCGCGCTTATAGATATTTATGTACTTTTAACTGCAATTTTCTCAGGAACTACTGAACAGATTGACACCATATATGCAAAAGGCACATCCCTGACCTGAGGACTACCTCTTTGCCAAATTTCAAGTAATTCTGTTCAGCCGTTCGGGCTGTACCTTCGACTAAAGGTCCTATGGGAAAATGCATGGGGAAAACGCGTTTTGGGACCCCCCTTTTTTCTCAGCCCCCGCTTGACGAATCACCCCGAGACTTTCAGGGTAGGAGCTGAGCGGAACGCCCCATTAGTTTTGAGAATTTAGCGAGGATCCGTCAACCGGCGCCAAAGTTATTCAAAATAGAATTTTCAGATTTCCTATGGAAACACGGTCCTAACTATAACTATCTACTGGCGACCGCCAGTAGATAATATATACATATATCAATGAAAAAACCATAGGTTTCACACATGTTATAGTTAGCTGTACATTTTACTGATAAAAAACCAATGAAATTCCCCCGTTATAGTTACTGTAGGCAACTATAACTCACGCGACCGTAATCCTCTGCTGATGCTAATACTGTATTTAGACACTTATTTGCCCATGTCTTCTTCCATTAAATTTTAGCTATACATATATTACAAATATTTATTTTTCATAAAGACACATATGTCATCAGCAGAGGATTACGGTCGCGTGAGTTATAGTTGCCTACAGTAACTATAACGGGGGAATTTCATTGGTTTTTTATCAGTAAAATGTATAGCTAACTATAACATGTGTGAAACCTATGGTTTTTTCAGTGAATTTGCAAGGTTTTTTAAATGCTAATTCCTAACTATAACGTGTGTGAAACCTATGGTTTTTTCAGTGAATTTGTACGGTTTTTTAAATGCTAACTTACTTTATGCCATTCGTGGCGTGCGCGCCCAGTTAACGCAGTTCGTTCCGTGCGCGCAAGGTGCGCTTCGCGCACCGTGCGCGCACAGTGAGCACGCGGTGCGCTTCGCGCACCGCGCGCCCACTTTACGCAGTTAGTGCCATGCACGCACGGTGGTCACGCGGTGCGCTGCACGCACCGCGTGCCCACATTATGCGGGATGGGCCATGTACGCACGATGCGCTTCGCGCACCGTGCGCACATGGGGAACATATTATGCGCATCGTTGTGAAATGTTTTGTTTATTATTTTCATTGGTTTGATATGCCATGCACAAATGGTGCACTTCGGGCACCATTTGCACATGGGGTGGGGAGAGTGTGGATAATTTTTTTTTTTTTAACCAAATTTTTACCGTACGCGTACGGTAAGCGTAATCGGCGATTTTTCGGAAAAAAAATAATTTTTTTTTTGGCCTTGGGGGTTGTTTGGGGGCCCGTATATCACTGCTGGGTGATTATTATCTCAATATACTGCCCCTTTACACATTTTTGGGCTTCATTTATGCTGCCCCACTCAGAGTGCGAGAGAGAAAATGGCGGCCGCTGCTTCCTGGTTTCGGCCGATTCGAATGTTTACTAAGATCTAAGAGCCAATCAGAATCGCGCTCGCGCACGTCACCGTACGCGTACGGTAAGCGCACCGTAAGCGCACCGTAAGCTGTCACAGATATATATATTGATTTAAAGGCTATTTTCTCAGAATCTACTGAACAGATTTACACCAAACCTACAAAAGGCACTTCCTTGACCTGAGGACTACCTCTCTGCCAAATTTCAAGTAATTCTGTTCAGCCGTTCGGGCTGTAGCTGTGTCTAAAGGTCCTATGGAAAAATGCATGGGAAAAACGCGTTTTGGGACCCCCCTTTTATCTCAGCCCCCGCTTGACGAATCCCCCCGAGACTTTCAGGGTAGGAGCGGAGCGTAGCGCCCCACCTATTTTGAAAAATTCGCGAGGATTCGTCGACCGGCGCAAAAGTTATTCAAAATAGAATGTTGCGGATTTCCTATGGAAACGTGGTCCTAACTATAACTACCTACTGGCGACCGCCAGTAGGTAATACATATATATATATATATATATTCACTGAAAAAACCATAGGTTTCACACACGTTATAGTTAGGAATTAGCATTTAAAAAACCTTAGAAATTCATTGAAAAAACCATAGGTTTCACACATGTTATAGTTAGCTGGACATTTTACTCGTAAAATACCAATGAAATTGCCCCGTTATAGTTAGTTCAGCTAACTATAACTCACGCGCCCGCAATGCACTGCTGATGACGTCACATATTACATCACTCATGACATGGTCAGTGACATCACTCATGACATCACTGATGACATCTCAAATGACATCACTGATGACCTCACTGATGACATCATCCAGTGAATGTGTGTTTTTCTGAAAATTAAATATGTTTTATATATGTATATCTCAAGGTCGATGGAAGAATAAATGGGTATATAAGTGTCTAAATGGATGATTCGTTTTTAAAAAATTGATTGTGTAACTGACTGATTAAGTGTATCTCTCACTTTGTGTATAAGTGGCTGCATGGGTTGGTGAGTAGCTACATGGGTGTCTATATAGGTTAGTAGTTGTTTTTTTGAGTATCAGTCTGAGTGTCTGTATGGTTCGGTGGGGGGTATTACGTAGTGCATAGGTGCATGAATGAGTGACTCACTGTTTGTATGTGTTGAAGACAGCATGTGTGCAGGACTGTATGGGTGGATGAGTGTGTGTATGGGTGTGTTAGTGAGTGAATGACTGTCCCAAAAGTGTCTTCAGGAGTAACTACATATGTTTTAAACTAGTATATGTGACTATTGGTGTATATATGTGAGTATATGTGAGAGGGAGAGATTGAAAGAGTTCCTGTATGAATAAGTATGTGTTTCTATAAGTGATTGTTTAAAAGACTAAGTATGTGTAAGTTTCCGTAGAAGTAAGTGTGGTGGTGTGTGTATAACTGTATATGCAGGTGAATGTATGTTTGATTCTTTATTAGCATGAGTGACTATGTGTGTGAGTAACTCTATGGATGAGTGGCATTATGTAACAGGATGTATAGGTGTATGAGTACATATGATGAGTGAGTACATGTATGAGTGACTGTATAGGACTGTTGGTGAATGAGTGGATGTGTATGTGGATCTTAGAATTACTGAAGAGGTTGTTGTAACTGGTATTGGTATGTCCATTGTTTTGAAAATTTTAGTCTCTATTTTTGAATGTGTGTATCAAAGCTTATATTAAGGTGAGAGGAGGTCTGCCACTCTATCACAAGGATGATGTCATCAGTGATGTCATCAGTGATGTCATTTGAGATGTCATCAGTGATGTCATGAGTGATGTCACTGACCATGTCATGAGTGATGTAATATGTGACGTCATCAGCAGTGCATTGCGGGCGCGTGAGTTATAGTTAGCTGAACTAACTATAACGGGGCAATTTCATTGGTTTTTTACGAGTAAAATGTCCAGCTAACTATAACATGTGTGAAACCTATGGTTTTTTCAATGAATTTCTAAGGTTTTTTAAATGCTAATTCCTAACTATAACGTGTGTGAAACCTATGGTTTTTTCAGTGAATTTCTAAGGTTTTTTAAATGCTAATTCCTAACTATAACGTGTGTGAAACCCATGGTTTTTTCAGTGAATTTGCAAGGTTTTTTAAATGCTAATTCCTAACTATAACGTGTGTGTAACCCATGGTTTTTTCAGTGAATTTGCAAGGTTTTTTAAATGCTAATTTTTTTTTTTATTCTTCATTTTTTTCAAACATATTTTTAATTTAATTTTCTTTCATTTTATAAAGACTATGCTTAAATTTTTAAAATCCTTAAATATTTTTTTTTAATATATTTTTTAAAATAAACA
Organism: Triturus cristatus; assembly: GCF_964204655.1. Classification (NCBI taxonomy): domain Eukaryota; kingdom Metazoa; phylum Chordata; class Amphibia; order Caudata; family Salamandridae; genus Triturus; species Triturus cristatus. The sequence continues at coordinate 353,487,027 of NC_140594.1, forward strand.
TGTAAAATTTATTACCAGATTTTTTTTTTTTTTTTTTTTTTTTTTTATAGTACGCGTACCGTAAGCTCACGGTAAGCGTACGGTTTACGCAACGTCCGTAATCTATCTACGCTGCTTGCGTATAGTTACGCACTTTGCGTAGCCGCACGTACTGCGCGTGGGACGCGTGCGCGCTTACGCCACACGCGCACGTTACGCGGAAGTGCCGGGAAATGACTGTTATGCGCATGCGCGCAAGCGCGTGTCTTTTTTACGCGCACGCGTACTTTTTACCGTAAGCGTACCGTAAGCGTACCGTAAGCGTACGGTAGGTCATGTGATCTTGAAACACAACTTTTGATTGGTTGAAACTACTTTCAGTTCTAGAACTCTCCTACACCACACCCATTCCCCTCATTTCTGCTTGTGATCCCTTGGGAGAAGGAGCTGGTTTGTCTTTGGGATACGATGGCAGAACAGCAGAGCTCTTCTGAGAGTGAGGCTAGCACCAGCAGCACTGTCTTGAGGCAGAGATCGAGTGAACAAAAGCCTTCTTATGTTTGGGATTATTTTACTTTTCCAGAAGGCCAGCAAAAGGTGAATGCACCCTTAGTTACTTGCAAGCTGTGTAAGCGTGTACTTTCTAGAGGTAATCCTAACAGGAAGTATTCCTTTGGGAATCACACCATGAAGAGACACCTCCAGGATGTACACAGAAGGACACATGGTCATCTTTTTGGAGGTAACTCTTCAGAAAGACGAGCCAGTACATCCACAGCAGCTCAGCCTGGACCATCATCTGCAGGGCTGACTCCTTCTTCTGCAGGTCAGGTGAGCCCTTCATCTGTGGGGGGAGAATCTCCTTTTGCTGGCCCTCTGGAAATGAACCTTCGATTTCGGAAGGTTGATATTCATTGCACATTTTGTAAAGGTCTAATTTGTCATAGGGAGACCAGTGTTTCCCTAGTGAACAACAAAATAGATCAGCACATTTGTAGCTTTGAATGATTTTCCCATGCTTCCTTTCCTTTGTCCCTGCATGAACACAACGGTTCTTTTAAGAGCCAACCTTATCTTTCATCTTTTTTTTACATATGTTTTTTAAAACCTTTTTTTTTTTTTTTTACCGTACGCGTACGGTGCGCGTACCTTTTTTTTATTTTTTAAAAAAAACACTAAAAATCAATTATCATATTACAAGGTCCTTGAGAGACTACAATTATTATTATTGACTTACCATACTCACTCAAAAAAATATTTATTCATTTGTTTTTTTAAAAAATAGTTTTAAAAATGGTTGTAGTTTTCGAAAATTTTCTATATCGATCTGAAAAAAAAGAAAAAAGTATTAATATTTTTTTAACAATTTATAATACAGTATACATATTTACATTTTTTTCAAAAAAATATTTTTGCCTTATTTTTGCTGTTTTCAGAATATATTGCATTTCACTATAAATTACAATTCACTATAATTTTTTTTCTTTTATTTAAATGCACATGTCCAAGCTGTTTTTTCAGACCACCACCATGTGCATTCTCTGTGACTGCCTACACTCCAGCAAGGGCAACCAGCCTTAGTGATGCTGAATGTATTTGCATTACAGACTTAAACCTGAAAACCCCACTGGCTTCTAAATACTGTGCATGACTATACATGGCAAGCACATGGGTGTGTGCTAAGCCTCTGCTTCTTCCCCAAAAAATTCGCTCCCCCTTTCCATCTAATGCAACTGTGAAATCACCAGAGCAAGACACAATAAATCTCTGCCTATATTTCTTCTATGCACACAGAGTCATGTTTTCACATTAGTCCCAAAACGAAATTTCTTTGCCAATTTGAAAGCACACTTACTGCTCTTTTTTTTTTCGGGGCAAGTGTAAATCACTTTTACACACTGTCACATTATGAAACCACCATGTGTAACTACAACAAAAACAATTCCCATTTCTATTATTCATTTCTTAAGTTACCACATACATCCCCTCTCAAACTCTAAACTCACCTTTAAAATTAGTTAGTTGTGAAAGAAATGTGACACTCAAACAGCAGATTATCAGAGCCAGGATCTCTGTTGTGTTCACCTCTCTCCTCTCAGCAGAACCAGATAATGGCAAACTTTCCCTCTATTTTTCCACACATATACATGTAAGTTTCAAATCTCAGTGCTTCCCCCTTTTTTTCAAATGTAATCACACATTTCTATTGGTTGAAAACCAACCCTTTTCCAAAAGTACCCTGCCCCCAACTTGACTTCTGCCTAGTACCCTTCCCCCAACTTGACTTCTGCCTGCTACCATAGCAACAGCTCATGGAACACTGCTGTGTGCAGTTAGGTCAGAAGTTCGACACACAATGTTTCAATTCCACAGAGCAAGAGTGCTTGACTTTTCAAACCTTACAGCAAATCCATAGTACTGTTCTTTGGTTACACATTTTTTTGTACCAATACAAAACATGCTTCTATTAATTTTCACATACAGCCTAGTTTTTATTCTAGAATGGTATGAAACAGCCAATCAGTTCTTTTTGTTTTAAAAAAATATGTATGCCTCCATTTCCAAACTGTCTTTCTTTTCATATTGCCATTCTACTGAAAGACACCTCCTGAGTGCATCCAGTTCTCCTTTGAAGATGTTCACAGTGTGGATTGTAGGGCACAGCTATGTCTTCTGGAGTGAAAAGTTTGCAGAGAAAACAGATATGGTGAGAGACCTTGCTTTGCCAAATGTAGACATTAAATGGATTGGTCAGAGAGGGTTAAAGTGGCACCAATTGATGCCATTGGTGAAATCCTTCATTCAAATCCAACACCCTGACCTCATAATAGTGCACTGTGGTGGCAATGACCTAGGCACTTTGACTGGGGTAGGTCTGGAAATGCTTATGAAGGACACCTTTGCACAACTGTTTACACTTTTCCCTAAAACTGCCTTTGTGTTTTCCAACATATGCCAAAGGCAAAAATGGAACTGGTCCAATCATTTCTGTCCACAGATTGACAAAGCAAGAAAGCACGTCAACAAATCTGTTTCTGCTTTCCTCCGTGACTATGGTATGGGTGCCATTTACCACAACAACTTGCGTTATGACATGCAAGACATTTATAGAGGAGATGGTGTGCACTTCAATGATGAAGGGAACAGAGTCTTCCTCTTGAACCTTAGACTCTGCATCGGTACTTACTTGTAGGTACCACTAAAAAAATGACTTCATAAACACAACAGCTCTTTTTAGAGCTCCCTAATTTCTAAACTCTTAAATCTGCTTTTCATTTATCTATTTTTATTTTTTTACCGTACGCTTACCGTAAGCTTACCGTACGCGTACCCCGTGATTTTTTTTAAAATCAATAAATGTTTTTTTTGTACTTTTCTGTCCTTCTTTGACCCCCTTACAAATGTTAGGGGGTCTGTAACTCTCCTCATTGCCCCCTTTCCTTGTTTTCACTCTTTTTTTTCAGAGTGAAATACACAAAATGGCGGCCGCCGCTTCCTGGTTTCGGCCGATTCGAATGTTTACTAAGATCTAACAGCCAATCAGAATCGCGCTCGCGCACGCCGCCGTACGCTTACCGTAAGCGTACGGTAAGAGTACCGTAAGCGGGCTCAGATATATATATTGATTTAAAGGCTATTTTCTCAGAATCTACTGAACAGATTTACACCAAACCTACAAAAGGCACTTCCTTGACCTAGGGACTACCTCTCTGCCAAATTTTGAGTAATTCTGTTCAGCCGTTCGGGCTGTAGCTCGTTCTAAAGGTCCTATGGAAAAATGCATGGGAAAAACGCGTTTTAGGACCCCCCTTTTATCTCAGCCCCCGCTTGACGGATCCCCCCGAGACTTTCAGGGTAGGAGCGGAGCATAGCGCCCCACCTATTTTGAGAAATTCGCGAGGATTCGTCGACCGGCGCCAAAGTTATTCAAAATAGAATGTTGAGGTTTTCCTATGGAAACGTGGTCCTAACTATAACTACCTACTGGCGGTATATAATATATATATACATATATATATATATATATATATATATATATATATATATATATATATATATATATATATATATAGATATATAGATATATAGATATATATTATCTACTGGCGGTCACCAGTAGATAGTTATAGTTACAACCTAGTTTCCATAGGAAATCTCTAAATTCTATTTTGAATAACTTTGGCGCCGGTTGACGAATCCTCGCGAAATTTTCAAAACTAATGGGGCGCTCCGTTCAGCTCCTACCCTGAAAGTCTCGGGGTGATTCGTCAAGTGGGGGCCGAGAAAAAAGGGGGGTCCCAAAACACGTTTTCCCCATGCATTTTTCCATAGGACCTTTAGACACAGCTACAGCCAGAACGGCTGAACAGAATTACTTGAAATTTGGCAAAGGGGTAGTCCTCAGGTCAGGCATGTGCCTTTTGCATATATGGTGTAAATCCGTTAAGTAGTTCCTGAGAAAATCAAAAGTAAAATCATATACATATCTGGGCGGAGCCTAACCACACATCTCATTGTGAGATCTGATTGGCTGTCAGCACTTCATCCAAGAAGTGTTGGCAGCCATCTTGGGATCAATATACATGATAGCACCTCATTAAAAAGCATTGCAGTTAATAGAAGGTTTTAAGACCTTAGTTACATTATAAATCATTTGTTGATGGTACCATACTCATTTTAGGAACTGTAGTATGTTCTAAGGTGATTTTACCATGTGAAAAAGCCTTCTGCTGGGATATCATGAATCATGTTTGAGAGAAAACTATTTTCACATGCTTTTCCCACAGAGGTTTGGAAGGTGATCTATAAGCTAAACTGAGAGCATATTTTCTGTAAATTCACATTATCTTTCTCAGTCATGTGAGAATGAAGTCTGACATTCTCAGTAAAACATGTACATCCAACAAGGGCAGAGACTGTCAGTTGATTCCTTTGTGTTCTACTGCAGCTTCCCAGAGTGTTCCAAAGAACAACTAGAGCGCTAACAGTCTTACTTATGACAAAGGTATGGCACACCTGAAGCCATCTTGATTGGAATAAAGTGGTAACATTTAAAACATTTAATTTAAAAAGGAACAAAATGAGAGGGTTCATTTTGCCATAGAATGTATGATTAGTGCTGCAGAAAGAAAAATTAGGGTACATTTTGAGTGACTTCTCAAATCCTCTTCTATTTCATTAAAGAATTCTGACATGCAGACTGAAACATGCACTTTCAATACCAGCAGCAGACTTCCCTGGTGAGCAGTAGCTTTACTACAGTGATCTAATGAGCAACTAGAGTGCTAACATTCTGAATTTATGGCAAATGTGTGACACATCTGAATGCCTTCTTCATTGAATCAAAGTAAAAAACTGACAGTATGCCTACTGAGGAGACTGCAGTAAATGAGGAAATTAGGAAACTTCATAACAAGTCTCCCAAGATGGCCACCAGAGACAAAAGAGCCCAAATGTAGCACAAATATCACCGAGATGTAGCCCAAGTATAGCCCAATGACAGAAATCCCAGAGTGTTTTAAAGAACAACTAGAGCGCTAACAGTCTTACTTATGACAAAAGTATGGCACACCTGCAGCCATCTTGATTGGAATAAAGTGTTAACATTTAAAACATTTAATTTGCAAAGGAACAAAATGAGGGGGTTAATTTTGCCATAGAAATTATGACTAGTGCTGCAGAAAGAAAACTTAGGGCACATTTTGACTTCTCAAATCCTCTTCTATTTCTTTAAAAAGTTCTGCCATGCAGACTGAAACATGCACTTTGAATACCAGCAGCAGACTTCCCTGGTGAGCAGTAGCTTTACTACAGTGATCTAATGAGGAACTAGAGTGCTACCATTCAGAATTTATGGCAAATGTGTCACATCTGAATGCCTTCTTGATGGAACCAAAGTAAACAAGCATTGAAAATGCAATAGGTCTCGCCCTCGTTTAAGTTAAAGCAATTCTGTTTGTAATTAGGTGGCTTTTTAGCTTTGCTTTTATTAGTGTTTTTCAAAATTTCATGTAAATAAGATGCATATCTGTATATGTATGCATGCATTTATATTTGTATTTATATAGATATGCAGATTATATATATGTTTATATATGTATGTATATACATATATATACACATACATATATATAAATGCATATATGTGCATATGTTTGCGTGTAGAGAGAGGTAGAGAGAGGTAGAGAGGTAGAGATGTAGAGGTAGAGACGTAGAGGTAGAGACGTAGAGGTAGAGAGGTAGAGGTAGAGAGGTAGAGGTAGAGAGGTAGAGGTAGAGAGGTTGAGAGTAGTAGAGAGAGAGGTAGAGAAAGGTAGAGAGGTAGAGAGTAGAGGATGAGTAATAGAGAGTAGAGAGTAGAGATAGAGTAGTAGAGAGTAGTAGAGAGAGTAGCAGAGAGTGAGTAGGAGAGAGTAGTAGTGAGTAGTAGAGAGTGAGTAGTAGAGAGTAGTAGCGAGTGAGAAGTAGAGAGTAGTAGAGAGTAGTAGAGAGTGAGCAGTAGAGGGAGTAGTAGAGAGTAGTAGAGAGTGAGTAGTAGAGGGAGTAGTAGAGAGTGAGTATTAGAGAGTGAGTAGTAGAGAGTAGTAGAGAGTGAGTAGTGGAGACTGAGTAGCAGAGAGAGAGTAGTAGAGAATGAGTATTAGAGAATGAGTAGTAGAGTGAGTAGTAGAGAGTAGTAGAGAGTGAGTAGTAGAGAGTAGTAGAGAGTGAGTAGTAGAGAGTAGTAGAGAGTGAGTAGTAGAGAGTAGTAGAGAGTAGTAGAGAGAGAGTAGTAGAGAGTGAGTAGTAGAGAGTGAGTAGTAGAGAGCGAGTAGTAGAGAGAGAGTAGTAGAGAGAGTGAGTAGTAGAGAGTAGTACAGAGTGAGTAGTAGAGAGTGATTAATAGAGAGTAGTGGAGAAGTAGAGAGTGAGTAGTAGAGAGTAGTAGAGAGTGAGTAGTAGAGTGAGTAGTAGGGAGTAGTAGGGAGTAGTAGAGAGTGAGTAGTAGAGTGAGTAGTAGAGTGAGTAGTAGAGAGCAAGTAGTAGAGAGTGTGTAGTAGAGAGAGAGTAGTAGAGAGTAGTAGAGGGTGAGTAGTAGAGAGTGAGTAGTAGAGAGAGTAGTAGAGAGTAGTAGAGTAGTAGAGAGTGAGTAGTAGAGAGTGAGTAGTAGAGAGTGAGTAGTAGAGAGTAGTAGAAAGTGAGTAGCAGAGAGAGTAGTAGAGAGTAGTAGAGAGTAGTAGAGTGAGTAGTAGAGAGTGAGTAGTAGAGAGAGAGAGTAGTAGAGAGTGAGTGGTAGAGAGTAGTAGAGTGAGTAGTAGAGTGAGTAGTAGAGAGAGTAGTATAGTGAGTAGTTGAGAGTGAGTAGTAGAGAGTAGTAGAGAGTAGTAGAGAGTGAGTAGTAGAGAGTGAGTAGTAGAGAGAGTAGTAAAGAGGGAGTAGTAGAGAGAGAGAGTAGTAGAGAGAGAGTAGTAGAGAGTAGTAGAGAGTGAGTAGTAGAGTAGTAGAGAGTGAGTGGTAACGAGTAGTAGAGAGTAGTAGAGAGTGAGTAGTAGAGAGTGAGTAGTAGAGAGTAGTAGAGTAGTAGAGAGTAGTAGAAAGTGAGTAGTAGAGTGTGAGTAGTAGAAAGTAGTAGCGAGTGAGTAGTAGAGAGTGAGTAGTTTAATTTAAAAGGAACACAATGAGGAGGTTCATTTTGCCATAGAAATTATGATTAGTGAGGAAAAAAGAAAAATTAGGGCACATTTTGAGTGACTTATCAAATCCTCTTCTATTTCATTAAAAAATTCTGACATGCAGACTGAAACATGCACTTTCAATACCAGCAGCAGACTTCCCTGGTGAGCAGTAGCTTTACTACAGTGATTTAATGAGCAACTAGAGTGCTACCATTCAGAATTTATGGAAAATGTGGGACACATCTGAATGCCTTCTTGATGGAATCAAAGTAAACAAGCATTGAAAATGCAATAGGTCTCGCCCTCGTTTAAGTTAAAGCAATTCTGTTTGTAATTAGGTGGCTTTTTAGCTTTGCTTGTATTAGAGTTTTTCAAACTTTCATGTACATATCATGCATATGTATGCATATATGTATATGTTTGTATGAATTTATATTTATATAGATATGCAGATTATATTTATATGTTTATATATTCACTGAAAAAAACATAGGTTTCACACACGTTATAGTTACGAATTAGCATTTAAAAAACCTTGCAAATTCACTTAAAAAACCATAGGTTTCACACATGTTATAGTTAGCTGGACATTTCACTCGTAAAAAACCAATGAAATTCCCCCGTTATAGTTAGTGCAGGCAACTATAACTCACGCGACCGCAATCCTCTGCTGATGACGTCAGATATTACATCACTGTATTTAGACACTTACTTACCCATGTCTTCTTCCATTAATCTTTAGCTATACATATATTACAAATTTTTATTTTTCATAAAGACACATATGTCATCAGTGATGTAATATCTGACGTCATCAGCAGAGGATTGCGGTCGCGTGAGTTATAGTTGCCTGCACTAACTATAACGGGGGAATTTCATTGGTTTTTTACGAGTGAAATATCCAGCTAACTATAACATGTGTGAAACCTATGGTTTTTTAAGTGAATATATTCCGCACTACACTTCCCATAATGCACAGTCTCATTTGAGCCTCCCATTGGTGGGTGTGTCATATGTTAAATGGCGAAGTGGGTTAGCGGTTGTGCACACCGTTTCCGTTAAAGCCTCTGAAGAGAAGCATATGGAGCTTCGAAACGCGTCAGGCAAATCCACTACGGAGCGGCTCCTGCGAGCGGATCCCCGTCCCTACCTACACATAAATCAAGCTGCTGGTCGAGTGCTACTTACAGGTGGACACCTTGGAGCAGAATATAACACGCGGCCGTCCAGCCGCGGAGTATGCACCACCCCGGAAGTCTTGGGGGCCACGAAAGTGGAACAGCAGCCATACATAGGATCAAGGACGGGCCCACTTGCAGGGTCCATATAGGACTTGATTATGTGCTTTCCGCACTACACTTCCCATAATGCACAGTCTCATTTGAGCCTCCCATTGGTGGGTGTGTCATATGTTAAATGGCGAAGTGGGTTAGCGGTTGTGCACACCGTTTCCGTTAAAGCCTCTGAAGAGAAGCATATGGAGCTTCGAAACGCGTCAGGCAAATCCACTACGGAGCGGCTCCTGCGAGCGGATCCCCGTCCCTACCTACACATAAATCAAGCTGCTGGTCGAGTGCTACTTACAGGTGGACACCTTGGAGCAGAATATATATATATATATATATATTACCTACTGGCGGTCGCCAGTAGGTAGTTATAGTTAGGACCACGTTTCCATAGGAAAACCTCAACATTCTATTTTGAATAACTTTGGCGCCGGTCGACGAATCCTCGCGAATTTCTCAAAATAGGTGGGGCGCTACGCTCCGCTCCTACCCTGAAAGTCTCGGGGGGATCCGTCAAGCGGGGGCTGAGATAAAAGGGGGGTCCCAAAACGCGTTTTTCCCATGCATTTTTCCATAGGACCTTTAGAACGAGCTACAGCCCGAACGGCTGAACAGAATTACTCAAAATTTGGCAGAGAGGTAGTCATAAGGTCAAGGAAGTGCCTTTTGCAGGTTTGGTGTAAATCTGTTCAGTATTTCCGGAGAAAATAGCATTTAAAAGCATATATATATATATATATGCGCGCAGGGTGCGCGCACCGTGCGAGCACCGTGCGAGCACCCTAACGTGCGCGAGCGTAATTCTGATTGGTGGTTACATGTTAGTCAACGTTCGAATCGGTCGAAATCAGGAAGTGTCGGCCGCCATTTTGTTTGTTTTCAGTGCGAGAGTGAAAAAGGAAGGTGGCGAACGTGAAAAGGGGGCAGGGTAGAGAGTTCCTGACCCCCTAGCCTTTGTCAGGGGGTCCCTGAAGGACCCCGAAGGCAAAAAAAAAATTTTTTTTTTTTTAAAATCGCGGGGGTGCGCGCACAGTGCGCGCACCCAGAAAAACACAAAAAAAAAAATTTTTTTTTACAAAAAAAAAAAAATAATTCGCAGGGTGAAAACCAAAAAAAAAAAAAATAATAATTTTTAATACGTAGTTTATTGTAAAATAAATATACAAAAAATAATACATAAATAAATTAGCATTTAAAAAACCGTACAAATTCACTGAAAAAACCATAGGTTTCACACACGTTATAGTTAGGAATTAGCATTTAAAAAACCTTGCTAATTCACTGAAAAAACCATAGGTTTCACACATGTTATAGTTAGCTGGACATTTTACTGATAAAAAACCAATGAAATTCCCCCGTTATAGTTACTGTAGGCAACTATAACTCACGCGACCGTAATCCTCTGCTGATGACATATGTGTCTTTATGAAAAAAAAATATTTGTAATATATGTATAGCTAAAATTTAATGGAAGAAGACATGGGCAAATAAGTGTCTAAATACAGTATTAGCATCAGCAGAGGATTGCGGTCGCGTGAGTTATAGTTGCCTACAGTAACTATAACGGGGGAATTTCATTGGTTTTTTATCAGTAAAATGTCCAGCTAACTATAACATGTGTGAAACCTATGGTTTTTTCAGTGAATATATATATATGTATAATTTATGCCTGAGTTGCTGGTTTCCAAAACAGGTACGGACCACCAATGTCTTCAAAATTGTAAATAAATGTCCAAGAGGTAAGGGTTACTTCTTCATTGCCATTTTATTGACATCACCGAAGCGTATGCAGACAAGTGTCCGCCCGAACGCGTTTCGATCGCATCAGCGATCTTGATCACCTATCACCTATATATATAACACCATAACAATGGGTCTGCATTCGTCTGTTTGAAAGATTTCGGGATCGCTGGAAGTATACCAAGCTGCTTCCTCGGTAACAGCAGACCCCTCCTTCAAGTTGGGCTGGACGGCAAGAAGCACCTTTCTGGTTGGGTACCAGAAATCACCAGTTATCTCCCACAAGGAGTAGCCGCAGCAGCCCCTGGACAGCAGATATGTCCTGCCATCGGAGCGGAAGATGTCGCCCGTGTTGCAGCGCCAGATACCTCACGAAGGTAAGGAGTCGCCCCAGAGTCTGGTGAAGGAGTGTGACAGGCACAAGTGCTGGCATTCATTCACTTACTTGTTCCGAACTGTGATATCCCCATAATTTACGCACCATGTCTGCCGACGTGCTGCGGAATCGCGAGGAAGCAGCCAGCGAGATTTTTAACCCCTTGGCTGCGGCGGGAATTCCGCCGCAGCGCTGGGGGGGGTTTGGGGGCAGCGCGGTGGCGCTGTGCTCATGACGGAGCCACTCCGTCATGAGCCACGGTTGAGCTGTGCTCATGACAGAGTGGTTCCGTCATGACTCCGCCCACTGCGCTAATCGCCCGCACAGGCGGGGAATCAGTGCAGCGTGGGAGGAGCGGCGGCCAACGGCCGCAGCATGACGGAACCACTCCGTCATGAGCACACGGCACCCGTGGCTCATGACGGAGTGGTTCCGTCATGAGCGCTGAAGGGGTTAATGATTCTCCCAGCAGGGAGACGGTAACCAGCATACAAACGAGCACAGCACAACCAGGGAATCCAAATATCAAGGATCTTTTTAAAAAATTGGAGAAGCTCATGAAATCAGAACAGTCAAAATGGTGGAAGCATAAGTCCCTGTCAAGATACCTAAATGTGGGGCGAATCCCCAGGGGGTGGAGAATAATGTTGGCACTGAGCTACGAGAATCCTGACCCTCACATGCTCACTGAGTGGGCGGTTTGTAATTGGGAATTGTCTCGAAAACTGGTCCAGATCCATGTAAAATATGCTGCTAGTGACCGTGCAGCCCTCCAGGTAAAAATCGATGAGCCCAATGAGGAGATCAACAAAATGGAAGTTTCGGGTATAACTCAAAAATATTGTGATGGCATGTTGAATCGCCTACAGAGGGAGGAGGATGTTATAAAGAATCGTTAAACCTTCAAATTCCAACGTGACAAGTTGGATTATGAGCAAGGACATGTGTGCACTTTCTCCAAAAAATATGACAAGGTAAAAGAAGCAAACAAGGACAGTTCTATTCCTGATGCACAACCAAGCATGAGTGGCAATGCATTGATGTCCACTTCTGCATCAGATCTCAGTTTGGCGCTAGAAAGCGAATCGGACAATGATCTAACCAGATCTGATCACAGGTTAGGGTTTCAAAAGCCTTCCCTAGCCCAAGAAATAGACTATCTCCGTCAAGACAGGAGGCAAACGCTGCGTTTCCATGTGCAAAATGAGAACACAAACAAAGAAAAAATCAAAAACGACGGGAGAGATGTCAGCGACATCGCCAGTGGCAAACCAAACAACAGGAAGCCGATCAACAACAGACGGAGGTGGTAATGGTAACACAAGCAAACAGCATGGATTCACAAACAGTGATCAATCTTTCCAAAGCAACACTGAGCGATGACGAAAATAAGATATTGGCTTTAGGATTGTCATACAGCCTGAAATGTAACTTTGATTACGCCCAAACATGCGTTGACATCTTCAGATTTGTCAGCAAATTAAAATTGCGAAAATAATATCTCACACAGGGGATATACAACCGCAAAACAATGGAGGCACCATCAACAGAGACAGGGAGTCCATCCATCCTCACTGCAGGGGATGTTGAACTTTTAAGAAATCTCCAGCAACTTGATACTGACCACAATGCCGCCGAGAGCAAAGTCAGCCAAGACAATCTGGATTTTGGTGGGACAATTCGTACAAATTTCAGAGGAAGTCTAGTTTCTGCCCAATAATGCTGTATGACAATTTGGACCTTTTCAATTATAAAGTTTCATTTGAATTGAAAAAACTTTATTTGTCTACAACAAGAGCTCCAAAAAAATACACTAAACATGACAATCTCTATTACCAATTAATGAACAGACTGCAAACAGATGACAACATCATTATTCAACAGTCTGACAAAGGGGGCAACGTGGTGTTGTGGCCACGCAAATTATGTATGGAAGAAGTCCTCAAACATCTAACTGATAGAGATTGCTACAGAAGGAGTTCCATGCAGGCGGTCAAAATTTCATGGTAGGACTTTTATACCAAACTCTTGGCTTGGAAAACCGCCAGCCTTTTGTCTAATGACGAATTCAAATTTCTAAAAATTGACCATCCAATTGTCCCTGTCATATATTTCATACCAAAAATCCATAAAGACCAGTCAAAACCTCCAGGCAGGCCAATCATATCAGCACGAGGCAGCATGATGGAAAATACCATGATATGTTGACGATTTTTTGCAAGATCATGTGAAAAATCTACTGTCATACATCCAAGATACTGGTGATTTCTTAAGAAAAATACGTGACACAAAATGGGAGGCAGACTGTGTACTTATCTCCCTAGACGTCACGTCATTATACACCAGTATACACCATCATGATGAGGTGTAAGCTGTTGAACATTATTTGAACACCAGACCTATGCACTTGTACATGCACAATAGAATGTTAATTACTATGATTCTGACATGCTTAGAAAATAACTTTTTCTTTTTCAAAGTCAAGTCTTCCCTCAGATTAGAGGAGTTGCCATGGGGGCTTGTTTCTCACCAAGTTACGCCTGCCTGCATATGGGGCTTTGGGAGGAAGAGGCCCTCATGGCCACCCATGGTCAAACTGTATTGAATAATGTCATGTGTTGGTACAGATACATAGACAATCTGTTTTTGATTTGGAAAGGCACAGAAAAGAGTGCCTGACATTTCATAGATCAGATCAATATTAACAGCCTGAATTTGCATTTCACAGCCCAAATGAGCAAGGAGTCGATATTCTTTCTGGATGTAGAAGTCTTTATAGTGAATAACAAGCTGGAAACTACACAGAACAGGAAAGCTATAGCAGGGACCAGAGTACTCCACGCCTACCATCCCAAGCACCTCATCCACAGCATTCCCTATGGGGAAATGCTGCGGATACACAGAATTTGCAGTACAGACGATGACTGCATTAGGGCCCAATGTGAAAGTAGAGACAGATTCCTAGCCAGGGGCTATTCCAAAGGGGTGCTAAACAATGCTATTGAGAAGACCAACAGAATAGACAGGTCAGTGGCATCAACAACTAGGGTCTCTCCTCAACACAAGATACAGAACAACTTGATCAACCAATAAGATTTATTCTAATTTTTAACCAACAGCATAAGACATTAAGCAGAATTGTAAATAGGAATTGCGCTTTGATCCAAAATGATCCAGTACTGGGTGGCCAACTAACTAAAAGCTCAAACATCACTTTTAGAAAGGCCCGCTCAATGAGTATTTCATTGGTCAAGAGCAGTCCATAGGTTAGATCCACGAAAAACTGGCTGAGTGCTAGGAAAGGATTCACAAGATGCAGTACATGCAAAGCTTGCAAATATGGTATCAGTAAGTTCACATATGCAACTCCCTTCAAACCCAAGACAGTGCCCATTACCAAAGCACTAAATTGCAAAACTGAGTATGCAGTGTATGTGCTAGAGTGTCCATGAGGCCTGCAGTATGTGGGAAGTACCAAGCTGCAGGTAAACAAACGGATACTCCAGCACATCCGGGGCATCACTAACAGTGATGTGACCTATCCATTGGGTATATTTTAACTGAAAAAAGGCTCAGGAACATGCCACAATCACAGGAGAAGCAGCTCGTCCCGACTTATGTCCAACATTGAATGGCCCAGCCAGGTCCTTGAACGTGGCAATCCACGATGGCCCCGGTTGCCCGTATTTGAATTAACAGGCGGGCAGGAGTCCTTTTTAGTAGTAGTGCACGCCTCTACCAGCGCTGGGTTGCGCAGCAAAATTTATTGTCCAAATGCCTCCCATAAAACCCCGAGAGACAATAGGCGGCACATCCAAGCTGCTTTCAAATTCCTTTAATACAGCCCAAGAGCATAAAATCACAGCACGCCGCCCAACGCATTTTGACATTACGTCTTGTTCACGGGTATGGCATTCAATGGCTCCTGCATCACACAGGTAAGATGATTAAATAGATTTTCAAATTACGTCATTGCGCAATACCTCCTGGTAGCAGTAGTCCAAGAAATCAATCTGATCCACCATTGGGGATATGGCCACATTCAAGGGCCTGGCTGGGCCATTCAATTTCGGGCCTAAGTCGGGACGAGCTGCTTCTCCTGTGATTGTGGCATGTTCCTGAGCCTTTTTTCACTTAAAATATACCCAATGGTGAGTCAGATTGATTTCTTGGACTACTGCTACCAGGAGATATTGCGCGATGACGTAATTTGAAAATCTATTTAATCATCTTACCTGTGTGATGTAACAGCCATTGAATGCCATGCCCATGAACAAGACGTAATGTTGAAACGCGTTGGGCGGCATGCTGTGATTTTATGCTCTTGGACTGTATTAAAGGAATTAGAAAGCAGCTTGGGTGTGTCGCCTATTGTCTCCCGGGGTTTTATGGGAGGCATTTGGACAGTATATATATATATATATATATATATATATATATATATATATATATATATATATATATATATATATATACACACATATTTTTGAGTGTGTTGTTTATGTTTATGACATCATGTGATCGCAACTACTGATATAAGCAAAATGCAGTAATGGAGCTCTTTGTGTGAACAAGGCAGGAGACCCTGCTGAAACGCATTACAGCACTTGAATAAAAGAATAAACCTTACCAGAAAACTAGAATTGCAGCGTCGGTATCTGGCTTTGTGAATATGCATGCTGGAGCTGGTCGTGGAGATATATATATATATATATATATTCACTGAAAAAACCATAGGTTTCACACACGTTATAGTTAGGTGGATATTTCACTCGTAAAAAACCAATGAAATTCCCCCGTTATAGTTAGTTGAGATAACTATAACTCGCGCGCCCGCAATCCTCTGCTCATGACGTCACATATTACATCATTCATGACATGGTCAGTGGCATCACTCATGACATCACTGATGACATCATCCTTGTGATAGAGTGGCGGTTGCGCGAGTTATAGTTATCTCAACTAACTATAACGGGGGAATTTCATTGGTTTTTTACGAGTGAAATATCCACCTAATTATAACGTGTGTGAAACCTATGGTTTTTTCAGTGAATTTGTATGGTTTTTTAAATGCTAAGTAATGTATGTATTATTATTTTTCCCTTAGGAAACTTTGGGACGCCATACAGACGAAACGGCTGAATGGAATAACACTACATTTCACAGAAAGTTAAAACTTCTAAATCTGCTGAACTACTTTCAAGAAATGTGCTTTTAAAGAGATGCTAGCTGTGTTTATGAAGTGGTTAAAAAGCTAGGTAAAAAGCTGGGTATATCTGGGTGGCTGACCCCGTGGAAGTCCCGGGTGTAACGTAATTAAAAAAAAAGACCCTCTAATTGGCTAATTGGGAGCTCTTTCGCTTCTCATTTTTTTTAGTACCAAGAGAACTGTGCAGGTTTCATGGTACTCAAAGAGCAGCGGCCATTATAGGACTAAGGGACTCAATCCCTGTGTCCTTAAGTAAACAAGCATCTGCAATGCAAGAGGTCTCGCATTTACGCGAGTTTGAGCTAGTGTAAATGACAATGCCTTTTATTTCTGTTTTGGTTTTTAAAACATAAATAAAAAAGCATTGTCACTTACAATGCCAGTAGCTTAAGTTCTCGCAAATGCAAGACCTACTGCATTTCAAATGCTTTAAGGCATCGTTGAGTTGCCCCCTTCTGTCTCTCATGGCCCCTAAAGAGCTTCCCATTTGCTATGAGTTAAATAAACAAGCCAGTGGTCAGAACTGGGCATGAGAGACCCTCCTGCTCTTCTGCAGTAAGAGAAACCCATTAAATAAAATAGTGCTTACAGAGGGAGGACCACCCCAACCGCCCAGGAGAAGGACTCACCATCGTACACAAGAGCTCCCTCCGACTCTCCACCTCCACCACGAAGGACTCCTTCACCACTACCGAACACCTTCACTTCCAGATCCAGACCAGCCCCAGAACCACTCTCCACGGCACCCTCGCCTACAGACCCCCTGGTGCCCATGCTTCGATCGCCACTACCTTCACCGACCTCATCACACCGCACGCCATCGACTCCATGGACTACATACTCATGGGAGACCTGAACTTCCACCTTGACAACCCCAGCGACCACAACTCCTCCACCCTCCTGGACAATCTCGCCAACATTGGACTGAAACAGCTCGTCACCAAGTCCACCCACAAAGCAGGACACACCCTTGACCCCATTTTCACAGGAGGTAACAACATCCACTTCAGCCACACCACGCAACCCCCATGGACAGACTACCACTGCGTACACTTTCACGTCGACAAACCCATGCTGCCCAAACCTGCACCGTGTCCCCCACGAAGGAACTGGAGCAAAGTCACTGAGGAACAACTCATCTCCACCCTCAACCACGATGCCCCTACCACGTCAACCAATGCCAACCTCGCAGCCAAAGGACTCCACAGATGGATCTCTAGCTGCGCAGAGAAGCTTGCACCACTACGCAACCCCAACAGACAATGCCCCAGGAAAGCCACCTTGTTCACCGCTGACCTCCAAGAATCCAGACGCACCTGCAGACGTCTTGAGAAGAACTGGAGAAACAGCAAAACGCCAGAAGATCAGACCACCTACAAAAACGCCATGACGAAATACCACCAATGCATCAGATCCACCAAAAGGACCTTCAGCCAAAACAAGATCCTCGCCAACGCTGGCAACTCCATGCAACTTTTCTGCGTCATCCAGGAATTCACCAAGCCTCCAGCGAAAACACGGACATCACCCCTTCCCAGGACCTCTGCGACAAGCTCGGATCCAAATTCCACCTAAAAATCAAGGCACTCCACGACAACTTCAACGACCAGACATCCAACTCCGAAACCACTTCCTGCTTCAGGAACAGCATCCAGGCCACCATCTCCTCCTGGACCCCAGTCACCACTGAAGACACCACTTTGACCATGAAAGGCATTCACTCATGGACCCCCACAGATCGCTGCCCCCTGCACATTTTCCACAGAGCCGCCACCGCCATCGCTCCCAAATTATGACACAAAATCAACACCACCTTCAAGACTGGCATCTTTACCGACGACTGGAAACGCCTAGAAGTCAGACCCCTGCTCAAGAAGCCCTCAGAAGACCCCAACGACCTCAGAACTACAGACCCATCTCCCTCCTCCCATTCGCGGCCTAGTCACCGAGAAGACCATCAATGCACAACTAACCAAATTCATCGACGAAAACTCCATTCTCGAACCCTCCCAATCCGGATTCCGCAGCAATCACATCACCAAAACTGCTCTACTCGCCGCCACAGACGACATCCGCACCCTCGTCGACCAAGGACACACCGCGGCCCTGATCCTACTTGACCTCTCTGCAGCCTTTGAGACCATCTCCCACTGTACACTCACCACCAGACTCCACAACGCTGGCATACAATGAACCGCCCTCAACTGGATCCACTCATTCCTCACCGGCAGAACCCAAAGAATCAGACTACCACCATTCCTCTCCGATCCCACGGAAATCAACTGCGGAGTGCCCCAAGGATAATCACTCAGCCCCACGCTCTTCAACATCTACATGGCCCCCACGCCGCCACTGTCAGATAGCACAGACTCAGCATAGTATCCTACGCCGACGGCACCCAGCTCATCCTCTCCCTCACCAAGGACCCAATCATCACCAGACTCAACTTTCAGGAAGAAATGAAGGACGTCGCATCCTGGATGATAAGAACCGGCCTGAAGCGCAACTTGAAGAAGACAGACCACCTAGTGGCCTACTGCCCTCAGCAGCCACCCCCCACACCCACGAACCACGCCCGAAACCTCGGCATCGTACTCAACTCCTCCCTCTCCATGACCCGGCAGGTCAACACCGTCACCTCCAGCTGTTTCAACACCCTCGGAATCCTCCAAAAGACCTTCAAGTGGTTCCCCCCGAATCAAGGAAGGCCATCATCTATGCGCTCATAACCAACAGACTGTACTACAGAAAGGCCCTCTACGCCGGGATCAACAATTCCCCGCAAGCTCCAGACCATACAGAACACCGCAGCCAGACTCGTCCTCGACATTCCTCGACACGAACACACCACCCTACACCTACGGAACCTCCACTGGCTCCCCATTGAGAAGAGAGTCACTTTCAGGATACTCACCCACGCCTGCAAATGCCTCCACAACACTGAACCCCAATACCTCAACAAGAGAATCTCCTTCCCCGTACCCAAGAGAAACCTCCGATCTGCCAGCCTCGCCCAAACCCTGCACATCCGCAGAGCCAGAACAGGTGGAAGAAACTTCTCCTACATCGCAGCCAAGACTTGGAACGAGCTCCCGCTCAACCTCAGACGCCCCCCCTCCCTGAACATCTTCAGGAAGACGCTCAAGACCTGGCTTTTCGACTGAACTGAGCTGCTTATTCCCCCCCCCCCCCCAGTGCCATGAAACCCTCACGGGTGAGTAGCACCCTTACAATTACTTTGATTGATTGATTTACAGACTAAAGAAGACGTACCATGTAACAACCAAAGGAAAAGGGCCAGTCCTCATGAGAGGTTACAAATGAAGACAAGGCGATAATAAGGAGGAACTAACAAGCCTAATGACAAATTAGAAACCAGCATTTATGAAGGACAATGACACAAGCCAATGACAAATATGGGTAGAGTATGGGGGGGCTTCAAGTACATACTCCAATACAGCATGGCTCGCAGAGCAGCACATGCACTGCCCAGGCTCGACCTGAACAACAAAAGGTATTAGAAGACAGGTTGGGGATACCCTAACCCGTGGCACCTGTGTGGGGGATACCGTGGAACTCCCATCCCCATGGCACAGAAAGTTAAAAAAAAGAAAAATCAGGTTGCCGGTAATGCAGTACAGGACTCAGAGCGACCCACCCATGAAGTACTGCTGGACTCCTATGGGAACCACAGCTCAAGCTTCACCCCATGGTATCACAGGACTGTGCTCGTTTCATTGGGTGAAGCTTGCACAGTCCTGCAGTACCATAGCTTCAAAGCTCGAGCGCCGGTACTTCACCAATACATCAAACAAATTAAATAAATAGGTAAATTGTGGGTGGATGTCCATGGGGGATTGGCGTCCGTGGGGGATTGGGCACAGTATCTGGCTGGAGGCGAGGCCCTGTGGACAGTCGCCGCTACACATGGCCTACAGCTGTGCGCAGTGAGGGATGGACACCTGCAGGGGTCTTTGAACTGCTGAGGAGTAATAATGCACCTGGATGCTATGGCAAACCCTGACATATTGAACTATTTTAAACGTTCATCTTGAAAATTGCCTATACAACTTGCATCTTTTTAGCCAATAGTTCTGAAAAACTGTGCTATAAAATACAATAATTAGCCCTATTTGTTTGATCAATTTCTTGAAGAATAAATAGCCTGGGGGTCAGCCAACTAACATGAAAACATTATCCCATTTCATTTTCCAGGGTTGCTTTTATGTACTCATTCAGCCCTGTCATGCTGTGTAATGCTCCAATTACTTTCTGGCAATCTTCATACTGTGATTCATATCCTTCCATGTGACAGGCCTTTCGAAATGAGGGGCATCGGCACTCAGAGACTGTCACATTCTAGAGCTCTACAGAACGCTCTGCTGTGAGAAAGTAGACTGCCAGAGATCCTCAAGGTCGTCACCTCGTCATCCATCGCTGTGCTGGCCAGCAGGGTGTCCTCAATCACAAGGGGGCAGACAGCATAAAGGTGCACGAGCGAGGTGTGATGACTATGAAGAGGAAGTGCAGGGCTTGGAGTAATAGAGACCACAAGTAGGTTCCTGCTTAGTACCCTCTCTGCTTTCTCCACAGTCAATATCCATGTTTTTTTGCTTCTGGCTGTTATTATATAGCCATGCAATATTCTCCATGTGTGATGGAAAAAACTGCTCCAACAAAGAGAGAAATGTGTACACTAGACAAGAGTCTATGATGGAGGCAGAAAATGTCTTGAGAGATATTCTCTGAGGTTTAGAGCAAATCCTCTTAGATGATGTGTCCTGGAATGCGTAAAATATTCATTCACTAACTACTCATTGCTACAGACCCGGCAACTATGGACCACCTGCTCAAAGCCGAAGACAATTTTCACCGCTGTAGACATGCATGCACAACTTATTGACTTTGTCATCATCCAGGAAAGACAAAAAAGAGAAGACAAATGGGAGAAGTGTTTGCTGGTTCCTGAGCAAAGAGACAACAACTTAAAATAAAGTAAGTACGATGATGAAGATGCAAACCTTCAGTTAGGAACTGAAGATGCAGAGGGCAATATATTTGTGCCACCAGCACCCCTACCCATGACCCATGTGCTTCACTCCAGAACCTGAAAGGGTAACGTGCTTTCTGCTCAAAACAAGGTGACTTGCACAAACCTGGAGGCAAACTCTGTGGCCCTTTATATCCCATCTCAGGATTCCTGAAAGGTTCAATGGCAGCGGGCTACAGTCCCAGAAGATCACTTATGCCATACAGGAATAAATGAAGACTAAAGAATGGGTCACAAGCTAATAGATTACGCCCCCTGCCACACCCCAAGAGTAGAAAAATGTCCAGTGGGTTAGGAAATGTCAAAACCTATAGATAGCCAAAACATGGGAACTGGATAATCCATTGTTCGGTAACGCAACCCTTTCAATTTTCAAATCAGCAGCTACAAAGGGGGTGTTTTGAATCTGAGGGGACAAAGAGATTAGACAGCAATACTTTCTTGTGCTCTCATTATCTGTCTGGACGAAATGATCCGTCACTTTGGAATCCAGGAGGAGTTATATTTATTGAGATGTATTTCTCCTGCTACTCTCAAGTATTCACTCTCGGGATTAGAGGAAACGGAGAGATATGAGGCCTTTCGACCAGTGACTCGATTTGACATTAACTCCCCAATGCCAGGGCATCTGAGTCCTGGAACCGTATTGAGGGTGCGTACCATTTTCGTGGATGGAAATGACCCTGTCCATGAACATTCCAAGCCCTCATTCTCCCCAAAACGTCTTTATCTCCTCATCACTTTCTATAACCATCCTGTATTCATGAGGTGTGTACTCTGGAGACAGGCACCCCACTGTCTACCTAAAAGAAATGTTAACTGCTCCCCCTGCAGGTGGACCTTTAAAGGACTACCTCCCCCCAAAAGTTCCTCTTTTGTCTGTCTCATTTGAGAGACAATAACCCTGTACTTCCTGTCTCTGGATGGAAGTTCCTGCTTAGCTTGACGAGCATGTTTGGGCTTTTTCTGCATGCTTTAAATTGTGGCTGACTTTTGCTGACTTCTTGGTCCCCTGCTGGGCTTTCCACCTGGTTTCTGCAGCCTTTGTGTGTATCCACGCCTCACTGCTGGGGTTGTTCAGGGCTGTGTGGTGAAGGTTCCTATGTTTGGTCTATTCTTCCATTGCTCCCTGTTGGGGTTGTAGCCTCGACCAAGAATATGCATTACTCCAACCCCCACCCCATGGACTTTAGCAGGCCTGGGTGTGGTCCTTTCTCTTTTTGTACTCAGTGCTAGGCTGGTGGCATGGGTGTGCCTGATCAGTGAGGGATACCTCAGCACCTCACAGCTGAGGGACCCTCCCACATTCACTGCCTGAGGTATGGGGTGGGTTTGGGAAAGGTTTCCCACTGTGATCCCTGCTGGGTTTGGGACTTTTGGGGCATGTATTTGTTTTCCTCTATCATCTCTTGTTCGACTATGGTGTGTCTCAGTCTGCTGAGATGGTACATTTTGTGTGGTGTTCTTCTGCTTGTTAGCCTGCCCTTCCCTGGCTCCTCGGTGGTGCTTTCAGTTTTTGTAATTGGAAGTGGAATTCCCCACTTACCCCAGACTACTGTGGTGTATTTATCCTGAAGGGGTTTCGTCTGGGGTACATGTGTCCACTGAGCAGTGCTTAGCACCTGTCGCTTTATGACGGATATATGCATCCCTCTACATCACAATTTCTATGGCGTGGGCTGAGCTTGAGATTCCCACTTCTATGAGCTGGGCATGTGTCTTCAGGGATGTTATTTGTCATGGTGTCTCTTGTTGGCCATAGTATACCCCAGCTCCTCTGATCAGCTTGTTGGGGAATGTGTTGACCCATTTCCACTTCCCGATGAGCTATGAGGCTGGTGCTAGATTTGTTCTGCCGGTGATGCTGTGAAAATCCAGATTACCATTTTATCTCCTGGTTTGAGGGTCTGGGCCAGGCCCTCTATGTGCTTCCTGCTGGACATGCACTCGGATGATCATGCCCTTTACACAGCACTTGGGCCCGTACACTGATGGACAGGTGGGTATCCATTTTTTGTCATGGGGTGTGGGTTGCTATTGGTGTTCCTTAGGTGCTCTCTGCTGAGATTTGGGCTTGTGGAATGTGTGTCTTGCTGCTCAGCCCTGTGGATGTGTGTAGCCCAGTCCTGTGGATGTGTGTAGCCCAGTCCTGTGGATGTGTGTATCCCTGCCTCCCGACTGAACATGATGCATGTGCAATGTTGCCAATTCCCATTGTTTCTGATAACCATTAAACATCTACGGAATAGGCACACATGCACTAAACACTTGTTTTTTGTTTCTGTTTAATAACAGCGGCTGGAAGAAAAGTCATCAAACAAAAAAAAGGTACAGAAGGATCTGCAAATTTAGATGGACTTTGTCTTAGACTTTTTCACGCAGAAAGTCATCAATGTTGATAGACTTGTTATTTGGAAAATTCAGTCTTTGTGGGAGCCTCTATAGCTTAGGATGTCTTTGACTAATCTGCAACAGAGTTTGCACAGTGAAGGGTCCAGAGCCCCAAGTGTATTTCCAATAGGACAAGGGAACAAAGGTAATAAGGAGCTTTGTGATGGCGTGAGGTGTCAACCTTACATGCAGAGGCACGTCTGCCGCTCTGTAATAAAAAACTAATCTGAGCACAAAAGTTTAATTGAAAGGTTAAGCTGTTTCTGCCAATAAACGATCTCATTATGATGTCTGGACAATGGTATTTTCAAATTCAACAAAAAAAGCTGAGTGCAAATAATATCGCTGTGAATCTCCTCCAGAGGAGAGGAAGATGACATTTATACTGGGGCTGGAGACTTCTCATTGGGTGCCAGTTAATTAAAACCTCCAATGACTGCTGAATCAGATGTGAATTTATCTTGCAATGAAATATTACGTAGGTAAGACAAATCTTGGTCTATAAAACTTTCAAAAGCTCTACTGAAGCTAGAACACCCACTTCTGCTTTTTCATGTTCGCAAAATTACTGGTATCATAGTGCGTTTCCAAGCAGCCTGTCTAATCCCACAAGCAGTGTACATCCTAAAGCTGTTTGCATTGTTTTATTGAACTCAAGTAAAACCAGTATTTCTAGCCTTTAAGACTCACATCAAGTTTACCACATTCCCAAAGCAAATGAGCGTCTAGTACCAGAAGAGACTTGAGCCAACTGTGATGCGGTGCATTGATACATAGGTTTATTGACCCATTTGGGAAAGGAAGGTGTGTGCCCTGCTGTTTAGAAGCAGATGCTAGCACCAGGCAACGCTGGAGTTGCACTGGGGATCAACACCTGGCTAATATAAATGCTGAAGGTGCCTTGTAATAGTGCAGCCACATTATCGTTCCTGTGGCCCCCTCCACCTGAAGATTTGCTCTAGAAGGAATACATCCTTGCTTCTAATGCTTCATTATTCTGAAGCATTCAAGGCAGCAGATCAGTTGTAGTTTTGAACTAATTTGAAGGTCTTTAATAACCTTCAAATGCTTATCAGGAGATTTCTTACAAGAAATGTGAGATCAACTTTGAACTAAGAAGATTTTTAAAAAGATTGTGATATGAAAGACTTCAAATACACTGAGGTCTCAGTGGGGGGCAAAGGGGGCCAAACCTTAATACTAAAATTGATGTAATGTGAAAGATAGCAAGTATCTGAAAATACTGAGAAACAGCACACACATTCTGGAAATGTTCAAACTTCAGTGGCAGAGCATAACCGTAGGGCATAGCTTGGTCAGTAACGCTGGGGGGGAGAGGGAGGAGCATTTCCGACAGTCACACTGGGATTAAGCCTGGGCAAAGCACTACGCTACGCTCGCGTAGTTTGCGAAGTATGCGCTACTTCGCACTACGCGAATTGCACGTAGCACAGTGCAAACACGCGTAGCGTAGTGCAGCGGTCATTTTTTGCTTGCTCGCGGTCCTCAACGTCAAGTTGGTGACCGCGAGCAAGCAAAATGACATCCCGGCGAGACTTTTTCCTCGTTCGCAATCAGCAACATCAAGTTGCCGATCGCGAGCATGGAAAATAAACCTTTCGGCGAGATTCTCAACACGGGGAGTTCAGGTTTCTCATTGCGAGTGGTCGCGTATGCTCGCGACCACTCATGATGAGAAACTACCAGTCCGCGTTGAGAAAGCTGCCGCTCAAGTAAAAATCTACTCGAGCAGCAGAAAACTACAGCTCGCACTGTGCAAGATGCCGTTTTCAATGATTGAACAGTGCCGAATGCTTGTCCGCACTGTGCAATCAATGAAAACGGCATCTTGCACAGTGCGGACAGGGTACTACGCAGTTCGCGAAGTGCTACGTGTAGCTCGCGTAGTGCGAAGTGCTCTTTGCGTAGCTACGTGTAGCACTACTTCGCGAACTACGCCCAGGATTAGCTGGGATATCATGTCTATTATTATATGAGAAGCAGCACTTGAGGGGGGGCTTAAGGGCCAATGGAAAGAGACAAGAGTGTGGATTGTGAGGGGTACTTAAAACACGATATTTTTTAAAATATGCATGTTTAAGACCTTCAAAACAGAAGAGTGGATGAGTTTTTTTGTCTGAGTGAGTATTTAATAATTCCAGGTGAAATCCAACAGACACCTTACCATACCTGACTGACAACTCCTTACCAAACTATTTATCAAATAATACATTTATTAGGGTTGGTGTAACACCCCAAACTGCCCCACCGAAGCTACTTCCCTAAGCATCACCATGGCTTCTCTTCAACCACTGCATTGCATGGGAGTGACCCGGATCCAGACGCCCCCTGCCTTTCAGATGCTTCAACCTTTAGTACATATCAACATTTCAACAAATGCAACCCTGCCATGGTCACATCTCATAAACTAATTACTTTGCACACTTCTTTGTATGCTATTTTCTAAACTCAATGGTTTTAGGGTCATGAAAACCATACAAATAGACCCATAAGCCATATACTCACGTCAGTGATGCCATGTATGGATTTGCAACACTTCCATCTATCCATCTCCTACGTTGACAGGCTCATCTTTCTTTGATCACCGTCTAAATAGAAAGGCATGCTTTTTTTTTTTTACAGAGTTTTATATAGCGCGAACTTGACCAGAATTGGGTATCAGAGCGCTTTACATAGCACTAGTTGCGTTACATGAGGACACATTCATTTTTTTTTTGTTAGGCACGGGGAGATTAAGTGATTTACCCAGAATCACAGGATGTTCAGTGTCATTGCCAAGACTCGAACCCAGTTCCCCAGATTCGAGGTCAACCGCCCTAGCCGTTAGGCCAACTCCTCTCCCCTTAACAAGCATTGGCATAGCCAATAGGTCTCGCCTTTGGGACCTTATAAGTGTTTAGTCAGAGATATTGGCAATGTTTTTAAGGTATGTTGTAGAGCAATGTAGCTGCTGTGTTCAGTACTGAAAAATTTGTGTGCAAGTTGTGCTTAGTGTAGTGACGTAAGGGCAGGGTCATGGTGTGGAATGTGAGTTGTGATATGATGTGCGTTGGTGGGATGTATGTGTGTAGTGTGTTTTGCTGGGTGTGTATGTTGGTGGTATATGTCCTCATGGGCTGGGGCAGCTGACTCCTATTGACATCATGTTCTACTTACGAGCCAACAATGGACCTATAAGATGCACCGGACTGTCACCCGCTCGTTTTGAGGAGATTCACTTTATTGTAAACATTTAGCTGGCGTCCTGTAATCTCTTGTCAACTTCTCAATAAACTTGTTTAAAAAAAAGGGGGGCACTTTTCGATCACTGACATTTCAGTGCCTCGTCACGTGCAGTAAGCGCTATAAAAATCTATAATAAAGCTGTTATAGCTTTCAAAAGTCTCTATCTTGATTCAGAATGCGCTCGCATGTATTTATTTGTTTTTGCAGTTTTTATATAGCGCTAACTCTACCCGACGGTATCTGAGTGGTTTACATAAGTTCCAGTTCCATTACATATGGTCACGGTCATTTTTACAGAGGAAGATTGGCACTGGGAAATTAAATGGTTTTCCCAGGATCACAGGATTTTGAGCTGAAGCTGAGACTTAGACCTTGTTCCTCAGTTTTGAAGTCCACAGCTCAGGCCGTTACATCGCAACCTCTATTCAATGAATATGGGTACAAACCCGAGTGCGCCCCTGAGGGCACAGTAAACATGCATTACAAGATGTCCATAAGCTCTACACAACGCGCCGTGCTTTCGCTTTTGCTTCTTTCTCTCAGATCTTCACTAAGGAGCTACAGGGCTCAAATTGCTGGCACACATTATTTACGAACACGGCTGTATGTACGAGCCAACAATGGTTCTATAAGATGCACTGGACTGTCACCCGCTCGTTTTGAGGAGATTCACTTTATTGTAAACATTTTGCTGGTGTCCTGTAATCTCTTGTCAACTTTTCAATAAAGTCGTTTAAAAAATAAAAAAGGGGGGCGCTGTTCGATCACTGACATTTCAGCGCCTCGTCAGAGGCAGTAAGCCCTATGAAAATCTACAATAAAGCTTTGTTTTGTCTTTCAAAAGTCTTTATCCTAAATCAGAAAGCACTCGCATGTATTTATTTGTTTTTGCAGTTTTTATATAGCGCTAACTCTACCCGACGGTATCTGAGTGGTTTACCTAAGCTACAGTTTCATTACACACGGTCACGTTCATTTTTTCAGAGGAAGACCAGCACTGGGAAATTAAGTGATTTGAATAGGATCAAAGGATGTTGAGCTGAAGCTGAGACTCAGACCTTGTTCCTCAGTTTTGAAGTCCACAGCTCAGGCCGTTACACCACAACCTGTATTCAATGAATATGGGTACAACCCAAAGCGTGCCCCTGAGGGCACAGTAAACATGCATTACAAGATGTCCACAAGCTCTACACAACGCACCGTGCTTTTGCTTGTTTCTCTCAGATCTTCACTACGGAGCTACAGGGCTCAAATTGCTGGCACACATTATTTACGAACGCGGCTGTATGTACGAGCCAACAATGGACCTGTAAGATGTACCGGACTGTCACCCGCTCGTTTTGAGGAGATTCACTTTATTGTAAACATTTTTCTGGTGTCCTGTAATATCGTCAACTTCTCAATAAAAGCGTTAAAAAAAAAGGGGGGGGCGCTTTTCGATCACTGACATTTCAGCACCTCGTCAGGGGCAGTAGGCGCTATGAACATCTACAATAAAGCTGTGTTTTGGCTTTCAAAAGTCTTTATTCTGAATCAGAATGCAATTGCATGTATTTATTTGTTTTTGCAGTTTTTATATAGCACTAACTCTCCCAGACAGTACCTAAGTGGCTTACATAAGTTCCAGTTCCATTACACACAGTCACGTTCATTTTTTTCAGAGGAAGACCGGCACCGGATGTTGTGCTGAAGCTGAGACTCAGATTGCACTACAAATAACAAACAAAGAAGAGTGGGAGCGGGTGCAAACATGGAGCACAAGCTGCTAATGAAAACAAGCTGCTCAAGAGGAGTGGTGGGGGCGGGCACAGGAACGCAGCTGCTACCCTGCACGCTGCTGCTCGCTCCCGAGAGCAAAACTCGATGGGAGTTAACATTACAAAAAGAGGTGGGACATGCACCCGCCTTTAGCCATTTGCGTGCTTTCATTAGTGAAAGACACACGCAAAAGCCAATACTCTTGTGTGGGAGAAGTCAGACCCACACAGAGACGTTTTGAGTACTTACAAGAAACCTCCCATAGGGCAGCGCATTCGCGCTGCGCTAGGCTGTACCTAAAAATAACCAATGTCACAACTATGATCATTGAAAAAGGAGCCATGGAACTGAGATCATAGAGCCTCCTAGGATGCCGCCCTTAATGGCAGTACTTGATATGGAAATATAAAAGTGTAGGCAGCCCATGCCAGAGTACCTACTTGCTTCTTAAAAGTACCGGGACTCTCCAATTAAAAGTATTGCACCTTTGATGAGAAATGCTGGTTCTCTCCCTCTCAAAATAAAGTGCAGGTACTCAGTACCTGAGAGTACTGGCCCATATAAAGCCCCTCCCAACGGTGTTGATGAGATGAGCATGGACATTGATTGAGGGTAGCCAGAGGCAGCAGTATCTACCTGTTGCTTGCCCTTAGCTACTGCTAACACTTTCTTTACTGACCTGTGTCTGAGGAGTCTTAATGAAGCAACAATAGTAGGAAATAAATTGAGACCCTGGAGTCGTATTTATTTTCTGCAAGCTACACTCCTTTGCCTTATCTGAGCCCCTCAACAGCAATAACAAAATACAAAGGGGATTATGGATGGGCGAAAGGGGCAACCCAGAAGTGCCATGTGTTAACCGAAGGCATGTTAGTCCACTTCTGCTATCCCTAGAATTTTGGTGAATCAATGTTCCATGGGTTATCCATAATTGTCCTTTGTAAGAAATCGGGTTACTGGTTGAGGGGTGTGAAATCCTACTCAAGCAGGAACCACAACCCTTCTCATGGTGAAGTCACAAGCACATCCCAAATTAACCTGTGCTCAACCCTCTGGTAGTTTGGCACAGAGCAGTCAGGATTAATTTAGAGGCAAGGTATAAAGTATTTATGCAGCAATTCAAACAGTAGTAAAGTGAGAGCACAAAACACAAAAATCTCACACCAAATAGGACAAATAAAGTAAAAACAAATAAAGAAATCAAGACCAACGCAACAAAAATCCAATCAGTAGAACCATAGATATGTAATTTTAAAGATTTAAGTGAAAATATTACCTAAAAGCACAAAGCACCATTCGTGTCTATCTAGTCAGGCTAGACTGGGAGAAAGTCACAAGCTCAGGCTGACCACAATGAAGCACGGGTTGCATACAGGGACCAGGTTAGTCCTGCTAAAAAGTTACTTTCTCAGTCCAGTGCAAAGTGTCCCGTTCACGGTGGAGGGGCCCAAGATGACCAGAGAAGCATAGCGGATGGTTGTCGATGTAGCGCGAAGAGCAGGCCTGGCATCGGTGGCATTCATCTCTGTAGTTCGAAGATCCTGTTCTCATCGCGAACAGTCAGGACAGAGCTTAACGTTGGTGCTTCACACGAGCAGTCGATGCTGTAGACTGAATAGTCAGGTTTACAGAACTTCGTGTTGGCGGGTAGTGCGAGCAAAAAGGTTTTGGCTCCAACGAGCACTTTTGCAGTTGCAAAGAGCCCAACAACTTCAATTCAGCTCCACTGAGGCCACACCAAGGGTCCAGGACCTCAGGTGCACCACTTGGGGGGTCAGGGATTTACTTCAGCTGGATCTGGAGTTTTGGATGCTGGTTCAGGTGGTTGGGAGCCTATAATGTCCCTGTGGCTCTGAGCAGGAGGCCAGCAGCCCTTGAAGTCACTCTGGGAATCCTGGGTTCACGCGCAGGTGCAAAGCCTCTGACTCAGGAGGAGGGCAGCAGATCAGCACAGCAGCAATCTAACAAAGCAGTAGTCCAGCAGGCAGCAGTAAAACAAAGTGGCAGTCCTTTCACCACCATAGCAGTCCATCTTCCTGACAGAGTATCCACAGGTCCAGAAGTGTACCTAAGCGTTAGGGACTAAAGTCCAATATTTATACCAGGTGCCTCCTTGGAAGTGGGAGAAGCTTCAAGAGGTTTCATTTGAAGGGCACAAATTTCCTGCCTCCCCTGCACTAGCTAGGGACTAAATACAGGGGGTATGCAGCCCTTTATGTGGAGGCAGGACACAGCCTATTCAAGTGCAAGCAGAGCTTTGCCCAGCTCTGCCCTCCCATCCTGTCAGTTATGGCCCATCTAGGAACACCTAAACTCTCTATTGTGAGGGTCTGTCTAGGAGAAATACACAAAGCCCAACTGTCAGCTACACCCAGTCATGTGACCCAGAGACATGCTACATGTACCAAATGGCTTAGGCAGGAAAATGCAAACTCTCTAAAAGTCAACAAAACACAAAGGAACCACATCCTGGAACCATTCCGGCTGCACAGCCAAAACCTGGACAGTATAACTATAACTCGCGCGCCCGCAATCCACTGCTCAGGACGTTACATCACTCATGACATGGTCAGTGGCATCACTCATGACATCACGGATGACATCATCCTTGTGATAGAGTGGCGGTCGCGCGAGTTATAGTTATCTGAACTAACTATAACGGGGGAATTTCATTGGTTTTTTACGAGTGAAATGTCCACCTAACTATAACATGTGTGAAACCTATGGTTTTTTAAGTGAATATATATATAGATATATATACTACAGCAGGATCTCAGGAGTACCACCATCCACAGAAAGGCGCAACACCAGGAAACAGACTCCAAAGGCAAAGTTGAGAGTTAAATGATGATTTATTCAAGCATCAAGTGTCCAAATGACGCGTTTCAGCTGCCAGACATGCGGCCTTGATCACATGAATATATATATATACTACTGAACGGATGTACACCATTTAAAAACAAGCATTGGCATAGCAAATAGTCCTCGCCTTTGGGACTTTATAAGTGTATAAATGGTTGATGTTGTTTCACCAAGGATATTGTGCTGCATAACTAAATACTTATAAGGTCCCAAAAGCAAGGCCTATTGGCAATGCAAATGCTTGTTAATGTTGGCTTTTAAATGCCATCAAATTCAAATATTACCATTAATTGTAACATGCCCATCACCAGAATGCCAGGGTAGTGGAAATGACATCTCACACACTTCCCTCTTATGACATCAGAAGTTTCACTCTTGGTTCCAAACGTTGATCCTTAAGATCTTCATTTTTGCTAGTAAGTGGCTGAGAAAAGTAGATGAAATTGCAGAAAGTAAACAAGGCTGATAGAGCCTGGTTACTTTCTTTTCATGCTGCCATCTTCATGACCCCCGGGTATCGAGGTGGCAAAGCAAGAAGCAGAAAAGGGTAAGCTATGAGTTGTAAGGGCGCCCCATTTTTTACGCCAACAATCCTCTGTTGTGGGATTCCTAATAAGAACCAGGGGCAGGGCCATCAATATAAGAGAAATAACTAACCAGGCAAGGATGATCTATCATAGTACTGAATAGATTTGGAGTACTTGTTATAAAAAACGCTGATTTGCGGCATTTTTTCTTTAGAGGTTGTATGCAGCACAATGCAGTACGTGCAGATGACCGTTTGTACAGTGGTACCTGTGTACCAAGGCTACATGTTTAGGAGTGAACATTGAAGCAAGCTGAGGGAAGGGACTTCACTGTTTTCTTGCTTATCTAGCATAGTGCCGTTTTCAGATATTTTCTTGAAACTGCATAACCACTGGTAGATCTTTTTATAAATTTCTACATACAACGTTCATTCTGGCAACGGAATGCATGGTGGACCATAGGCCATGTGGAGCTATAACTACCCTTCAAGCTTGGCCAGTGGAGCTTTTAAGAATATCACATGTATGAATCATCTGTGCTGTGCAATATGTTACTCTGTATTTGTATAGTGCGTCTCTGCCTTTGGTAAGCCCCACTTCATGGTACTGGAGGTTGTTCAAGGCAGAAATGGACATTGCTGAGAGGTTTGGTAAGAGGTTTTGGACAAGGGTATCTGTTAGGGCCTAACTATGAGTTTGGCGGTCATACCGCGGAGCGCCACGCCAGCGCTCCGCGGGAGGACTGCCAAACCCATAGTGAGACTGCCTGCAGGATTCCGACTGGAATCCAGGTTGGGCAGACCAGGTGGTCCCACAGCACAGCTTTTCTAAGGGTCAAAGGAGATCCTTAGAAAGGCACCACTGTGAGACCGCCACAGCACATTCCTGCACAGGAAGAAATGCACTATGTCATGCATTTGTTCCTGTGCAGGAATTGGGGGTGCAAAACTACAGGGGGGCACAACATGTGCCCCCTGCATGCACCTCCATTCATAGAGTTGACAGGGGGCCCTGTGAGATCCCCCTCAATTACCTCTCCATCACCCTTTCTATGGCAGACTCACTGCCATGGAAAGGATGGCGGTGAGGCAACTCGTAATATGCTCGGTGGTGCCTTAGCAGCACTGCCAGCATATTGCCGCCTCTGACTGCTGTGCCACTGGCAGCTGCAGCGGTTCTGTGGCGGTCCGACCACACTCGGAATGCGATGGGTGGTGCCGCAGTGTGGTGGTGCTCAGACTGCCACCGCGACTACGGTGGTCCTATGGACTGCTGTAATCATAATAAGGACGTTAGTGCTTGTAAAGAAACAGTAGTGAGCAAGTGAGTAAGTACACTGTTGATTTATTTGTAGAAATTATTTTTTGGAGCGCAGGTGTCTATTTGGATTTTTTGTGTACATTTTTCAATAGTGTCTTAATTGTAGTTTGTATGCATGTGTGGGGAGTTGTACCCCTTGCACGTGGTCGTTGTATGCTCATGCTTGTTATTTTTACCACAATCTGGCATTTATAATTTGTCAGTGGGGTGTGGTGCTGAAAGGAGCTAGGATGTCAGATGCATATGTTAGAGATCACAAGGGGGTATGTTGTGCTTGTAAGACTTAGTCCTGGCATCCTTGGTGTAGCTTTCCCTTAACTTTTTGCCCTCAACCCTCCTGTTTTAATGACTTTATTTTTGCTGTCTTTAGGACTCTGTGCACTTTACCACTGCTAACCAGTGCTAAGGTGTTGGTGCTCTTTCAAAACATGATAGAATTGGCTTACACCCAATTGGCCTATTAAATTTACTTGTAAGTCTCCGGTTAAGTAGTACTACATGAGCACAGGGCCTATAAATTAAATGTTCCTACTGGGCCTGCAGCAATGATTAGGCAACACAAGTAAGTAGCAGTTTAAATATGTCTCAGGCCTGCCTTTTCAGCGTGTGTGTGCAGTTTCAAACTGTCACGTCGAGCTGCCAAATATACTTTTTTCCAGACCCAAACCTTCCTTTTTAAATACATATAAGTCACCCCTAAGGTAGGCCCTGAACAGCCCAGAGGAAAGGGTGCAATGTACTTTTACGTTTTACATGTCCTGGTAGCGAAAACCCCCCAAGTTTGTTTTTCACTACTGCAATGTCCACCTTTCCCATAGGATAAAATTGGAGATACCTTATTACATTTAATAAGCTGTAACTTCCAATGGGGTGCAGGGGGATAGGTCGAGTTTGGTGTCTAATGAACTGTAATTAATTGCCTTCAATAATGGCAGATTTCTAATCACAATTCTCAAAATGCCACTGTTAGCATTTTCAAGTCCTAACCATTTGGTGCATGCAGCCTAATCCTGAGTCACATGACTAGGGTGTAGGTGGCAGTTGGTCTTTGTGTATGGCTCCCATACACTGAGACAAAGGGAAGATAGGTATTGGCAGGATGGGCCACTCTGAGTTAACGAGGGGGAGGAGCTGCGACCTACCACCCTTTCATATCACAGAGGCTCTGCCTGAGCACTCTCACAAAGGACTTGTCACTAGTCTATTTTGACTGCAGATGAGCTGGGGCACGACAAGGAAGAAGGAGATACATAACACCTCAGGGGGATGGAAATCTCTAGAAGCTTTGTCCACTTTAAAGTGGGCACCAAATATTAAAGTTGAACCCTTAGATCCAACACCGCAGAACACCGCAGTACACTTTTGGTCCGTGGACTCTGAAAGGATAAAGCACTGCTGTGCTAACTAAAGAACTGCAACTCTGTTTTTGCCTGGATGAGAAGGACAGGACCTGGATCTGTTGAACCCAGGACCCCAGAGTGACTCCAAGGGATAGTTGACTGGCCTCCTGACTTGAGCCTCAGGTACAGAAAGTTCAAGCAACATTAAACCCAGTACCTAGACTCTACCATCTGTGAGTCCTACCCTACCAATTTGTGCCACCACAGTCCTGGACCCTTGGAAATGGGCCTGAAGGTGCTGTGCCAGCCCATCTGTGGTTTCAGCAGAACCAACACGTCTCCTATTCTATGTGGCGCAATCCTGAGCAGAACCAATGCATTGCCTCTGCTGCATGGATTTTGCATTGCTAACTTCCAGGAGCCACGCTGTGAGGTGCATCCTCAACGCAGACCTTTGGATCGCACGCCCCCTCATCTACAGAACCCTCAATGATGATGCAGGTCATCCATGCTACGAATGGGAGTAATTTACCGCTCCAAAAGAAACTGGTCCTTTCCAATAGTACCTGTTCCCAAACCTGATGGGTCAATACAATTCTGTATTGACTTTATAGCAGTCAATCGAGTATCCAAGTGTTACACATACCCCCTACCCAGGGTAGATGAATGACAACAAAATAGGGTGAGGCTAAATACATCACCACGTTAGACTTGACAAAGGGGTACTGGCAAGTCCTCTTTAAGCGAGAAGGCCAGGAGAAAACATCCTTTTCTACACCTGACGGACATTTTGAGTTTACCATCCTGCCTTTCGGCCTTCATGGCGCCCCAGCAACCTTTCAGAGGATAACGAATAAAGTGTTGGAAAATCACCAGTCTCATTCTTCAGCTTATCTAGATGATATAGTCGTTTTGAGTCCCACATGGGATCTACACCTTCAACATCTTCACGCTATATTACAGGAGTTGAGACAGGCCCAACTACACAAAAATGCAATAGAATCTCGTATAGCCTTTAACAAAGTAAAATACCTAGGTTATGTATTAGATAACAGGTTGATTAAGCCCCAAGAATAAAAAAAATCAGAGCCATTATGCACAAGACATTACCCAAAACCAGTAAAGAAGTCCAGTCTTTCCTAAGGCTTCTTTGCTACTATAGAAGATTAATTCCCCAGTATTCTGAAATGGCAGCCTGTAATAAAGTATTTGTTCTCTCAGGAAGCTTAGAGTCAAAGGTTTATTTGACAGAACAGCCAGTTTCAAAGCACAGCACCAACGTTACTCCGTTGCTCTCTCTCCCTCTGGAATGAGTGATGCATCATCAAATACATCACTCCATTCCATTACATGGAGAGCATTCTAATATTCCGAATACAGATCACAACACATCCCCCTCCCAATAAACAACCACCAATACATTAGCAATAACATTCAAAATAAGAAAACAACAATAAAACAATTGCAGAAGATAACACTATGTAACAAACATAATTTAAACAGAAAAAAGTAAAGGTGAGCACAGGACAGAATAATAACTACACTAGGGCAGCTGCACAAAAATGAAGATAACCCTAATGCAACACATAATCCCTCAATTTGACGGGCACTTTTCTGCACCTGGCAGAAGGAGTTCTGAATTCCCTTCCACCAGAAGCACCACTGTTATCAGAACTTCTTGCCCCCGTCAATGCAGGTTTGGAAACTTCCACATCATGAAACTCACCAGAATACCTGACCAACCTAGACATACTCCACCAGCAATCTGTGTCAACTCTGACCACATTCTTCCTGATGGCCACAATGGTGAAAGGACCTAGAAAACCAGATCTACCTTTAAAAGTGTGTCTAGGATTCTTCACAAGCACTTGATCTCCAACACACCACTTCTTGTATTTTACATTCATCCTAGAATCATAACTTGATTTATACCTCCTCTGATAATCAGTAACCCTGGTGCGTCTCATGTCTGCAGACATACCACTGCCAACACTAGCAGGTAGCCAACTAGGATTCAACTTGGAAGGAGCTTTCCTCCCCCTCAAATCTTCAAAAGGAGACTTAAGTGTGATAACATTAGGTGTGGTGCGGTGAGCCCACCAGGTGTCCCTCAAAACAGTATCAAAAGGTAACCTCAACTCCAGAGCCCGCTGAGCACAACTCTTAACCACCCTGTTCATCCTTTCAGCTAACCCATTAGTCTGGGGAGAGTACAAAGCTGTCTTCTGGTGAACAATATTGAAATCTTTTAGAAAATTGCACATCTCATGGGAAACAAATTGTACCCCATTGTCTGTAACCAAAAACCTTGGAACTCCTTCTGAAGCAAAAACATCTTTAAGAAAGTTTATCACCGTTTTAGTGCTAGCCACAGACACACACTTGGTGACTACCCACTTCGAAGTATAATCCACCAGCAAAATAACAAATCTTTCAAAAGAAGGTAACAGCTCAAATGGGCCCACTATATCTAAGCCCAACTTCGTCCATACCTTCTCAGGAACCTCAACAGGAGACAAAGGAGCTTTGCTAGGGGTATGCGACTTATCATTAGCAGCACAAGACAAACAGTACTTAACCACAGCCTCGATCATGTGATCCATACTAGGCCACCAGTACTTCTCCCTCACCCGAGCTTTTGTTAAACTCCTGCCCAAGTGACCTTCATGAGCAAGGTTAATTACTCTGTCCCTAAAAACACTCGGAGGAATCACTCTGTCACCTCTCATAAGGTTGTCATAACAAAAAGACAACTCCTCCCTCACACCCCAAAAAGGTCTCATTTCCAAGTCCAAAGTCTTGTAATCAGGCCAACCATGATTTATCCACTCTTTAAGGAGAACAAAATCTCTGTCTCTATTTACACCCTCCGACCATTCCTCAGACGAAAAGGCAGACTCCGCCACCCACAGCACACCTTCCACCTCACTACAGTCTGAAACTTGTTCAACCGGTAGACGTGAAAGACAATCCGCAGATTTGTTACACAAACCCGGAATGTAACGAACCACAAAATTAAATTCCTGGAGTCCCTCACTCCAACGCTTGAGTCTTGGTTTAACATTCTCATTAGGACGGCACAAGAAGACTTGAACCAAAGGCCGATGATCCGTCCGGACCAAAAAGGGAATTCCCCAGAAATAAAACTTAAAGTGTTGAATTGCCCAGAAGACACTCAACGCTTCTCTTTCAATACAAGAGTAATTAACCTCCGCATCTTTGAGAGCCCTAGAAGCAAAAGCTATTGCTCTGTCTTCACCATCCACTACTTGGGAGACCACCGCTCCCAATCCTTTCAGACTGGCATCCGTCGTCAAAACAGTCTTGCAATTCACATCAAAGTGACCTAAAGTGGGCATTTTACCAATCTCAGCTTTTATACATGCAAAGGCCTTCTGGCACTCTCCAGACCATGCAAACTGTGTCCCCTTTTTGAGTAGAGTCCTGATGGGTTCAGCTACACTAGCAAAACCTGGAACAAACTTAGAGTAAAACTCGGAGAGCCCTAAAAATGATCTCACCTGATCTTTATCCTGAGGGACAGGAGCCTTCACCACAGCTTCAGCTAGCTCCAACTTGGGTTGTATGCCCTCCCCCGAGATCACATGTCCTAAGTATGTCACAGAATTCAATCCTACTCGACATTTTTGTTTTTTAACTGTGAGTCCAGCATCCCTCAGTTTCTCCAACACTGTATAGAGAGACGAACAATGTTCCTCTTCGTTTTCCCCATATATCAAAATATCATCTTGGAAAAACATCACATTCATCACATTGGGTATTTTTCCAAGTACCATCTTCATGACCCTTTGAAAACAGGCCGCTGCCGATGCCAGCCCAAAAGGCATTCGTAGAAAGCGATAAGCTCCCAAAGGTGTCACGAAAGACGTAAGATGTCTTGAGTCTTTATGCAGCATGACTTGGTGGTAGGCCGAAGATAAATCTAGCACACTGAAAACCTTGGCCCCTCTTAACATACTAAGCGACTCAGATATGTTGGGTAACGGTTGACGGTCAACCCAAATCCACTCATTCAGCCCTCTTAAGTCCACACACATCCTAACACTTGCTCCTCCATCCTTAGGAGCAAGAACAATGGGTGCAAGCCACTCTGAGGCTTCAATCTCTTCAATAATTCTCGAATCAAGCAACCTCTGCAGCTCAGTTCTTAGTGGCTCAACCATCATGTTTGCCACCCTTCTTACTTTGTGCACACATGGTACTGCTCTTTCTTTCAAAACAATGCGATGTTCAAACCCCTTAAGACAACCTAAAGCATCTGAAAAGACCTCCGGAAATTTGTCATAACATTCACCACTCACACTCAAGGAATTCACCAACATAACTTGATTCTTGGGATCTTTTGCACAAGGGTTAAGCATTATGCCCAGATCTCGTTGATGCCTCCATCCAAGCAAATTGTCCCCTCTTACAGCCACATAGACTTTCCCTACAGTATGCCTATCTTTGAATCTGATACGAGCTTGAACATAGCCGAGGACATCAATTTTGGCACCACCATAACTAACAGGGTTGATATCTGGTGCCAACAAGGTCACATTTTCGAGACCCACACACTCATCCCATTGCTTATTACCAATCATGGTAAAAGGCGAACCAGAATCCGCTAGGACAGAAAAATCATACCCATCCACCATGATCTTACATTCCGGCATAATCACCCTGTCAGCATCTATCTCCCCACAATCAGCCTTCACGCTCAAGAGAATGGTGCGTACAACTTCAGCATTTTTCTGCAAGTTGCGGTTCTTATCAAACCCCTTACACACCCTAGCGTAATGTCCCTTAACGCCACATTTATTGCACACAGCCTCTCTTGCAAAACAATGTGGGTAGTTAGAAAATTTTGTGAAAAACTTCCACATCTCATACACTTAGGCTTAGTGCTAGAGGAAACAGGTTTATCACTGAAATCATTACTCCCCTCAGCAGAGTGATTGTCACGTTCTCCCTTATTATGAACACTCCTAAAAGGAGTACGCACACGTGTGTCCTTTACAACAAGTGTCTTGCTATTAGTAGAAGAAGAAATCTTCGCTAGTGTATTGCAACCCTCATGATTTTCCACTTCCTCTATAGCATGCACATCACTGGGCTTTTGAACTTTTTCCTCCTTGCTTTTTCTAATTTCTTTCACCCATTTGGAATTGTTCTCCATCCCTTCCACAATAGCATCAGCTTCAGTCAAAGAAGGGTTTTTTGATAGAAGCTTCTCTTGAACACGAACACTGTTGGTGCACCTTACCAATTGGTCTCTTACCAATGAATCTGAAAGGTCACCAAACTCACACGTGCGGGCAAGAGTTTTCAAAGCTGCGACATAACTGCCAAAACGTTCCACTGGACCTTGGATTCTGGTAAAAAACTTATGTCTTTCCAAGACTACATTGATGCAAGGGCCAAAGTATCTCTCTAGCATAACCAAAGACATTTCATACACATCACTGGGAGAACCATCACCATCGCCAATGGGAAGTAAATCCATACTGTCATAAGTATTCCTTCCTTCTACGCCCAAATTGTGAAGAAGAATAGCTTGCTTCCTAACCGCAGAAATATTTTCACCTCAAATGGCCACGATATATGAATCAAAAAGATTCTTCCATCTTTTCCATGGTAAGATTGGATCGCCTTCTTCAGAAAGAAACGGTGGCGGTTGTGACATGCTAGAAGATGAGGCCAACGCCATCTCACCCACTTGACAAAACCTTCACTGCAGATATTTAATTTCACGTGTTGTATTTTTCCTTTAAAATAATCACCCTTGTGATACGTAACATGCCAAATGTTATGTTATGTTATGTTTTAACATCCACCCAAATATCTTTTAAATGGGTAAACAACCAACTGCAAAATTTTCCTTGCTTTCTGTTCAGAAATAATGCTATTGTTTGACTTTACTTCCACTTTATTGTTCTTAAAACAGAGGTAGAACAGGTTTTCCTCTGTTTGTTGAGTATAATAAAGTTAATTAGTAAAAAAAAACGTGTTGTTCGTGTCTCACTCGCATTTCACTCGCTAGCGTTGTCATGGAGATCGAAAAGAAGATGGCCACGATGACACAGCGCGTAGGACGTGTAACGTGAGACGTGAGACGTGCGTTCCATATGCGTTTCACAGGAGAGGCTCGCGGAAGACTCGTGGATCAATGGAAGTTCGTAGACCGGCTCGTGAAGACCAACGGCAAGACCAACGGTAGGAGATCTCTACAACCTTGTCGAAACTCGTTGAAACGCACTAGTCTCAGTCAAAACTCACAAAAGTGAAGTGAAATTGTCCTCTCTCCTCACCCCATTCAGTTGACAATCGGAGATATTGTGAAATACGATTTGCGTATTTCCGAAGTCCAAAGGCAGGGGAATTGGTGCTTCAGCGCATTGCCTGTTCCCAATCAGGCATCAACAACTCGTCGCCAGTGTAATAAAGTATCCGTTCTCTCAGGAAGCTTAGAGTCAAAGGTTTATTTGACAGAACAGCCAGTTTCAAAGCACAGCACCAACGTTACTCCGTTGCTCTCTCTCCCTCTGGAATGAGTGATGCATCATCAAATACATCACTCCATTCCATTACATGGAGAGCATTCTAATATTCCGAATACAGATCACAACACAGCCCCCTACTGATCTATTGAAAAGGGGCGTTTTAAAACAGCACCTCCGCGATCCACTCCAGAAGGCTAGAGAGGCTTTTCAGGCATTAAAAAAGGCCATTACATAAAGCCCCAATCTCACTTCTCCTGATTTCTCTAGACCATTCATCCTTCAAACCAATGTTTCAGATATCGTTATTGGAGCTGTTCTTTCCCAAGTCAATAACAAGGAACTGGAGTTACCCATCCTGTTTGTGAGCCGTGAACTCTCAACATGAACTGAAGTACCCATTACTTGAAAAGGAATGCCTTGCTATTAAGTGGGCTGTCGAAAGACTGCAATATTATTTGGAAGGTGCGCCGTTTCTTCTGACCTGGAGTCGCAATACGGGTAATAACCCTAGGGTATTTCGATGTTTTTTTGTCCTTACAACGCTTCCGTTTGAGGTCTGTCATCGAAAAGGGTAGAATAACGGTAATGCCAACTTTCTTTCTCGCTTGCCCCTTTTACCTGAGTGGGGAAATCTTAGCAGGGGAATGTGTCAGGCAGAGCACACGCACTACCTAGAAGAAGACAACGTCTTAGATGAGCCTTCACAGGATCAATCCTCTTTTTCCCCACAGCCTCTTGATAACTTCACGGACAGACAGGCATGTCTGTCTCTCCTTCCCGATCGACATACAGAGTAGCTCACGTAGGGAAGGTGAAGCAAATCGCAGAGGAGCGCAGCTCCTTTAACAACTATGACATAGATCTGAAAAGGAGAGACCCTGAAGAAGAACGCAGTGGCAACAAGCGAGAGACAGAGCTTCAAGCAACCGAGAATGGACCTGAATCTACCTGTTTTTTTTTTTAGTCTGAGAAGTCAGGAGGAGCCCGACCGCATCAGGATCGACAAACGCACACCGCATCGTGCCAAAGGTGAATTGGAACCGCCCCGACGCCAAGTTAGAAGACACCGAGAACAACTCCAAATCAGCGCCATTACTCTGGAACTGGAACAGAAAGGTACAGAAGCCCCGGCAGAGCTTAAAGCTCAACCACGTTTCTGGAGAAACATGGCTCAGCCAGTTACGTGGCTGCATACTGGGAAGGAGGGCGGTGGAAGGTTCTTAAAGGGAATCGGGGACAGAACCGAGTTTGTGTAGAACTGCACAGTTTTTAGGAGTGAGCTCCTTCTCTCTACATGTTCGGTTACACGCCAACTTGAATACAAACCCTTGGAAATCTAGTGTTATGTTAGGAACTAGGGGGCATATCAACAACAACCGGCAATAATTATCGCTAAGCGCACTTAGCGCTAGGATAATTATCTCCGGCTAGCGTGGATTTTTATCGCTGAGATAGCGTGCTATTAGCAACACTTATCTCAAAAGTGATAAAAATCCTAGCGCTAACTGCCTAACATGAGATTATCGCTGGAAACCCAGCAATAATCTCACGAAATGTGGCGTTAGCTTGTTGATAGGGACTCACAAACTTAGCCATGATATCCACCTTCCATAGAATATCATGGCTAAGTCAGTCCTGAAGCAGGCGTAAGGAAAGTAGCGTTAACAGGGGTTATTGCTACTTTTCCTGCCGCTATGCTTCATGGCGTGGGGCTTGATGATCGGAGAAATGTCGCTTAGCGACATTTCTCATGTCAGGTCAGGTACGCCCACTTTGCATCTCATTAGAGATGCAAAGCTGGGCGTTAAGATTTCGTACGCTAAAGCAAGGTTTCACGCGTTAGCGTGACCTTGCTAATTAGGCGATAAAATTATCGCTGCTTTTTGGCTGAAAACGGCCGCAAATAATTTTCTATCGCCTCATTGTTGATATGCCCCTAGATTTCCTACGCTATTATTTTCTTGTCATTTATCAATTAAAACTACCGATGTTGGTGATTGTTACAGGGTACCCCTTCATAATTTCCCTCCCCGATTGCTGACTATTGAGAAACAGAGAACAGAAACGGACTTGGCCAGGCTTTTTCTTTTGTTTGAGGGCGAAATCCTGCAGGCGGCTGGCCTTCAGCGGAACTAGAAGAGAGAAGCAAAACAAAAGAACATTGAAAGATGATGCTTTTCATCTAAATAAAACGTATTAGTTGAACCTGCAAACTGTTGTCAGAGTAAAAGTCCAGCCAAATCTTACAGACACTAAGATTTATACATTAATAGGAAGCAATGCATGCTGTTGCTGTCAATGTACATTGATGTGGAAAGGACAGATATTGACAAGTTTTGAAATGGGACTATTGACCAGCAGCGGCTGCCTCTGGAGGGCCACAGGGCGCCACCCACATCGTTTTTCCAGTTATGTGGATGGTAATTGCAAAGAGCTATTGCAATCTACATAAAAAAATGTTTATTAAAT
This sequence comes from Triturus cristatus, assembly GCF_964204655.1. Lineage (NCBI taxonomy): Eukaryota > Metazoa > Chordata > Amphibia > Caudata > Salamandridae > Triturus > Triturus cristatus. Next base: position 353,530,738 of record NC_140594.1, read on the forward strand.
GTGGGCTTTAAGCCTATGGGGTGCTGCTTAAGTGCCTGGCTGCCTCTCAATGAGAGTCAGGCAGCAGGCACTTTCGAGTGGAACGCATGCTCCAGTGAGAATGTGTCCCGCAGCATTTTCATTTAAAACAAATCCCTTTGTAGGCTAAAAGCTGGCCTAGTGCCAGCCCATGCCTGCAGTATTTGGGGGTCTGAAGAGACCTCCCATTCATGACGCCAGCAGCACCAAATTACAAGCAGTCCCGGGCGTCCAGAGCATAAACCCTGTATTCCCGAAACGGCCTGTCAATCACTTTCACAGGCTGCAAGCAACACCCTTTCCCAACTCGTCACCTGTAACGTGTCAGGAACGGGTGTTGCTTGCAGCATGTGGAAGGATTGCAGGCATGTGACTCGAGGTCACAGAGTCACAAAGATTCTGCGACCTCGAGCCGCATGCATGCTTTGGCATCGGAGGTTGAGAGGGCACACATGGCACTCTCAAGCCTCCCATCCTGGACTGGAGCAGCAGCAGCACTCCCTGTTGCTGTCCGCAGTGCATGTTCCAGAGCAGGATTTTGCCAGGTAAGTGGGACAGGGGGATGGAGGCCTTCATTTATGCCTGCCAGCCTGTGGTTCATTTTTACTGTTTTTTCAACAATAAAAACAAACCACAGGCTGGCAAAGCAGAGCACACATCCGGAAGTCATTTATTTAAAAGTGCTCTCGTTGTGTGCTTCTTAATCATGCGGGGCATTTCACTTTGGTGCATCAGGTTATATCGCTCTATTGAGAGGCATTTATTAAAGCTGTTAATAAATGCGTGCATCCTGAAGTGACATATTTAAAAGGGCCCTGGTCTTATGTTTGCTTTTAACGTGCAGGAGCATTTCACTTAAGCACATCAGTTTATATCACTATATCGAGAGGCATTTATTAACAGTTAGATTAAATGCTTCTGAATATAGTAGCATAGAGTACTTAAGTAAAATGCTCCTCTAGGTTAAAAGCATACAAGAGAGACTAGGGCACTTATAAATATGTGATTTCAGAATGTGTCCTGAACTCACATATTTAAACGTTCCCTAGTCTCTTGTACGCTTTAACCTGCAGGAGCATGTCACTTTAGTACATCAGTTAATATCACTATATTGAGAAGTATTTATTGACATTTTTAATAAATGCCTCTCACTGTAGTGATATAAACCGATCTACTAAAGTGAAACGCTTCCACATGTTCAAAGCATACAGGAGGCTCCTCACCCCTTTCAAGTTCCACCAGCCGCCACTGCTCTTGACTCAGGAGAGTTGGCTGATTTTATTATGTTATCTGGTGGGTTTTCTCCTGGATTACAAGCAGGGACTGGTTGGTAAACCAGTATGAAAACTTTTAAGAGAAGATTATGTACGTTGCTACAATGTTGTGAGACACTAAAGTATACAAAAAAGTGCCGGATGGAATGCTTGAATTAATCTCAGACACTGACAATTACACTGGCCACATCCCAGCCCAGCGTTAGTTTACACACCATGCCGCCTCAGTTTTGACCCAGCCATATGTAAAATCAGTCTTGATCCTGCTCCAATAGGAGCAGTCCAGCCTGAACCTCCAGGCCATGTCCTCCCTGAACAGGAACACAAGAAACCTAGCACTGGTTTCACACTTGTTAGGGCTCATCTGCCACAGCAATGTTGTTAGACAGCATGTTCATTAGCAAGTAGATAGAAGTTTTGATTGTCATCACAACAGTGTGAATAGGATAGACTCAGTTGATACCAATAGATTGATGGTACACAGGCTACAATTATGAGATTGTGTGTAGGGTGGTGAGTGTTAGGTGTCATGCAGTGAAATGCTGATTCTTAATCAGAATAATTTAAGGTGGTTGAAAGGTGTTGTCTTCTTGTGTCTTTGATGAGATCTGCGTGGATGTTTACCTCAAAGTTGGGTAAAGATATGTTTCTGACCGAATGGAATGGATACAGGATGTTGACACAGTTTTCTCTGTGAGTTTAGAACAGGTTTGTACTGTTGTCTGTTAGTGGTGTATGAAGCTAAAGAGCCTCTCCCATATGACAGTATGGTATTTTGTAAAATGTGCTTAAGAGGAGTGGATTGGGGCAGGAATTCCTATGGGGTTTTCAGAGCTAAGGATGGAATGTGATGCTTGGTAGTTTATTCTGAATTGTTGGAGAAGATAAAGTTAAGGAGGCATATTCAGGGACAATTGGTCGGGGATTGACTGGGGGATGTTGGTTTGGATGGTATCAGGCATAAAGTAAATTTTTATTTTTGTTATTCTATGTTTGTGGCTTTTCGATTTTGTGTGGGTGTATAGTAGGAGTGTTTGAATGGTGTTTCAATATATTGATGGAAAGCTGGGGTAAAATAGACAGATTGAAGATCATTCATCATGCAACAGGAATGAAATGCACAGGTGTCATAGTGATTGTTGCATTTTATTTGATAGATGGGATGCAATATGGCGCTTTTGGTGAATGTCTATTTATTTTGACTCGTTGTGTTTTAAGAAAAGTCTGTCAGATGGTATTCCTGGAGGTTGAGGTGTAATTTTGATTAAAGGTGGTCAAAGGGTGTTTGGACAAAATATCAATTTAAACATATCGGGAGAAAAAAATATTGGAAAATAAATATAGTAATACACAAATATTGGGGTGCACAAATATCATTTTATATAATAACAATATTGCTAATATCGTTTTTAATATAGTGGATAAAAATGTTTTTGAATTATTTGAATGTGTGTTTTAGTTAATATATTAATCGTGTGTATTATTATTGTTTATACAAAGGCTTTTTTATAAAATTGCTTGTAATTTTAAGTGATTTAGAATTTTTTATTTAATTTTTATTGTAATTTATAGTGTTGTACTGGTTTGGTGTGGCTCATGGGGATAGGGTGGGAAGTCAATTAATAATAATTAAGAATTATTTATTACATTTTATTTAGCTATATGATTGATATTTATTATGTAAATTATGAAATATTAATGTATTTTCACTTTATTTTACTTGCAGACTATTAAGTATGCAGAGGCATATGGTGGGAAGTTAATATTAATTATATGACAATTAATTATTAATTGTTCATTATGTTCAAGCAGTATACATACCCTTGTCAGTCGATGACACGATTGACTCCGTCCTGCTGGCAGTGATTAAAACTCCTGACGGCTCTCAGTAATTCACTTACTTCTTCAGCATACCTCGTTTAGAGTTGGATTCTCACTCACCACAAATAATTGGACTGACGGTAACTGCAAGTTACCGTGAATCATAGCAGAAGCCAGGTGTTGCTAATTCAAGACAAGGGTACCTATACTGCTTGACCTTAAGAAGGACCTTGATTTCAACTAGAAAGACAACGGGCATCCCTAAAGTGTTGCTCTTCCCCAGAATACCTGTCCTGAAGAGACCCCGTACGACGAGAGGGTCGAAATGTCATCGACTACCTAAAGAGAGAGCCCAAGTGAACTATAAAGTCACCTATGAAGAATTGACTGTATCATATTTTTAACGGCTTCTCTTTGAGATACCAATAACCATTGTTTTTCTTTTTCAATGAGCACTATATATATTGCACTGTTCGGTTATGGTCACTACACTGGGGTTCACAAGACGATCGCATAATGTGGAAATGTACATAGTGTAAATACACAACTGCAAATACTTCTATAAATGTTCATGTGCTAATAATGCTTTAAAAATAAATTACACTTACTTCGGCTGAAGGGAGTAAAAGCAACTATCCGTGTTTTGTGGGATTTGATATATCTTATGCTGTTATTTAGATAGGCCTAAATTGAATTAAGGTTCTACTTTAAATGTATTCTGTTGTTGCTATAATCACGCTAGATACAAGTTACTTGCAAAAATTTATATTCCTGTTTGAAATGAGTTCCTTGTGAACACTGATTCTGCTGATCAGCATATACCCAGTTCACAAGGACATATGGGTTGCTCTTGTTCCTTTGGAAGAATTGTTTGCATAGTCTCCCTGAGCTAGCACACCAAAGTAGGAGCATGGTCTAGAAAAAATACAGACCTTCAGCTCATTGTGTTCTATCTCGGGTTAGCCTGGGGCAAACTTATGTGATCTTTTTCTTTCTGGAATCGTCTTATCGGGGAAGAACTCTCAGAGGCATTTTATGGCTTTACTTCTAGGACCCAGATGACTCCTACCGCAGTCTGCTCTCCTAATAAGGCAGTGACATAGTATGTTATTACCAAGGCCAAAATGGCTTCCTCTATGTAAACAATTCCTGTTCATTTTCAAATCCATCTTGGCTGGTTAGTTTCCTGTAGGTCACTTCCTACTTATTCTTTGCACTCATCCCTAGTATTTCCGCATAAAAGGAGATGGTCAGTACCATACGACACAAACACCCCAGTAACTTTTTTGTTTGACTTGTCCTTCTAACCTAGTTTCTGATTTCTATCTCTGTTTTTTTCTTCAGAATTTCTTCCAAGATCTTGAAAGTCCATTGGTGCTTTTGAAATTCTACTACATTTGTGTCTGGGACTCTCTTGGTTCCGTCTGGGGCTTGCTAGTGCCAGGTTCCTCTACAGTTCTCTTTCTTGAATATTGCAGTCGGCCTGGAGGTTTTTTATGCCACGCAGCTTTTTCCTCCAATTAGTGACCCTTCAAAGAGATAGCTGTTGCTTTCATGTGATAAGCATTAAATAACACATTGGCTACAGGGAGAAATCACCTTTCCTTTTGTCATCTTCAATGATAGAAGAAAGTGTAATTGTTGCACTTATCTATTGACAGGGTGTGGTGGGTTCTGTGTGTCTCTGTGTAAAGGGTGTGGTGCATTAGTTTTCTGTGGGAGTTGGTAGGTATTAGAGTTTTGGGCGAATTCTCCAGCCCAGAGTGGTCACAAAGAACACTTTGCAGTGGCTAGGAAAGGGGACTTTTTTAGCAAATTACTTTGCCAGAGCATGTATCTGTTTGCAGTTATCTGTGATGGTCTGAGATGGATATTCTCATGCTGTGAAGGGGAAGGACTATACTGAGTACCCAATTTTGGTAGTCATGGTAAACTGATGAGAGGGCGCATTTCCCACTTAAAAATAGGATTAAAAAACTCAATTACAGTGAACAACCGCCACCCACCTTCTGATTGTTTTGTTCCCACACTCCTGCACTATATGTTTGCCATGGACGGTGACATAATCATGGTAAGTGGTGTAATGGTGTCATTTGAGAACTTTGAATAACAAGCATAAAGTGACTTTGCCAAAATTGCGCAAATTATGATGGCATAATTTAAATTCATCTGGGCTCTAAGGGCCAGATGTAGGAAGCAAAATACCGATAGCAAACAGAGAAATTCACAGAATATCTATGTTTGCCATCGCAAAAGACCCATGTGAAATGTAAAAGCAAGCGCAAAGTAAGGAATTGCTCAAAAAAAGCGAAGTCAGTTAACGATTCCTTATTTTGCGAATCAGAGTCACCGACTCCCAAATAGCGCCTCGCAAACTGCGAAATCGCAAAAATAAATTTGCAGACCAATGTAAGAAAAATCGCAAATAGCGATTTCTCGGAAAATCGCTATTTGAGAGTCGCAAATTACCACCAACTCAAAGCAGATGGTAACCAAGTGCACTGCATAAAAACAGCCCCAAATGCATCAGTTCAAACACAATGGCGGCCCTCTATGTCATTGCAAGGCGGATGCGGATCCAAGCAGCAGCACAGAGGATGAGGAGGCGACAGTAACACATATACAGAGTGAGCATCACCCTTTTCCAACTCACAGAAGAGGAAATACATGACAGGTACAGGCTTCACCCCACATCCATCCTAGACCTCATACGTGACTTGCACCCCATCCTGGAAGCAGCAGACACGCAGGGCGCATGCAATTCCACCACATGTGCAGATCCTTTGTTCCCTGTACCTACTTGCATGAGGTAGTTACCAGGGGGTGATAGCTGTGGCTGGAGGTGTCTCACAAAGGTGCCTGTCACGCTTCTTCAACACCTTCCTGGATGCCATGCTTCAGAGAATGCACCATTATATCTGGTTTCCCTCAACGCAAATGGAACTGCATAAGACCAATATGGATTTTTATCAGATGGCCCAGTTCCCACATGTTATAGGGTGCATCGATGGGACACATATCGCAATCTGCCCCCTCCTCTGCCACTGAGTACATATATCGGAACAGGAAGTCATATAATTTGATCAACATTCAGGTCATTTGTGATGCGTCACACATCCTAACTGATATAGTTGCGAAATTCCCTGGGATCACGCATGACTCCTTCATCTTCAGGCACAGCGGAATCTATACACGTCTGGCTGGGGGTGAATTTGGCAAAGGATACCTGCTAGGTAAATGCATGTGACACACCCTGATATATACCTTGGTTGTATCTGTTGTTGCCTGTGATTGACGTCTCATCCTTTCCCACTTAGGTGACAGTGCATATGTGGTGCGTGCATTCATACTCACCCCATTCCTCAACCCGTCTACCCCAAGTGAGAAGAGATACAATGCTGCCCATAAGTCCACGCGGAATATGGTGGAGCGGACATTTGGACTCCGGAAGAGCAGGTTCCACTGCCTCCACAACAGTGGGGGTGCACGGCAGTACCACTCCGAGATATGCTGCAAAATCATTGCCACCTGTGCCATCCTTTACAACCTGGCCACGAAGAAGGGGACACCAGTTGAAATCACCGACTCAGACTCAGAGGATGAGGAATGCCCACAGCCACTGCACAGCGCAGCAGGTGTCGTAGGAGCAGTAGATGGGAGACACAGACGTGCTGAGATCACACACAACTATTTCTAAGTATGTAATGAGACAAAGTGATTAATGACAATTGTGTAACGGTGTTTTTTTTGTCCTTACATCAGGCAATAGGAATGCACACGCCTCACCATATTGGCCTCTGAGTGCTCTGAGTAGCCCAGCGTGGCAGTAACACACTGCATGCACCTTCCATTCCACTATCAGTGGGTCCCATGGGTTACCTCACCCATCTGCTAATGTCAGCGGCAGCATGGACTCATTTTCTGCTGCCACGCACAGGTGTGCTGTAGTGATGGAGTATGAATCAGGAATCAGACAAGGTAGTATATTTAGAAGTTTATTCCAAGTAGAAGATGGAAGCTTATGCAGAGACCCCACCAGGAGCAGTATGTTACTTGCTCAGCCCAGCTCTCAACTGACTCCTAGAGTCCAGTATCCCAACATTCCAAGACATCACATGAATGATAACATTCCACAGGATAACTAGACTGGCTAAGAAGAAATGCAAGACACTACACATCTTCCCCCTTATAAAGGCATCAAAAATGCAAAGTATAACCATAACAATAGAAACATAGAGTGGACGATGAGTAAGGAACATGAAGAAAAAGTACAAAGCAGGAACACCAAGAATAAAATGGTAAGACAATAATAAATACATAGAATAAAATTAAATAAATAGGAAGAGCTATAAACGAGAACAGCAAGAATAAGAGAGGAAGAAAACACTAATTACATGAGGTGAATAATTACAAAATGTGAAAAAGATGTGACGCACGATACGAAAAACATAGCATAGCACAGTTAAGAGAAGTACAACAAGGATGAAGGAAGGAAGACACAACATCTTCTCTTTCAAGGACAAAAGAGAATTAAACAATACGTTCAAGGTTACAGCAAAACACACCAATTGACCAGCTCTGTTGGCTTTGGCAATTTACAACGTGGCCCACAAGCTGGTGGCCAACCAATATAAATCCAAAGTTGTCATCTTCGGCCATCACCCAAAAAAGAAATTAGCAAGATGGAGCCTCGGCCAGCTGACACTGGAAAGTGCACAAAAATATAACTACCTGGGCGTCTGGCTCACAGAATCAGGGCGTTCGTGTGCTCAATTGCACAAGATCCAAACAAAAGGGAAATGCATTACTTATGCTCTTTGCAAATTACAAGCTACCCTGCACAGCCCAACCACGACGGCCATTCGAAGAGTTTTACGTGCAAAACTAATGCCCGCCCTTACTTACGCCCAATTAGCATTCCCCGGAAAATTATCGAAAGAACTGGAAAAAATACATTGCAGTGCCCACAAAAGGCTGTTTCATCTACCTGCGTGCACCCGCAACACATTAGTGCGCTTAGAATTCTCCTTGAACCACCAAATGCTGGAAGAGATGGCCTTTCTGTGTAAATATTATTTTCTCACAACAGCGGCCCAAGAGAAATCTATGAAGGCGGTTTTAAAACACATTTTCTGCGAACCTGGGAATCCATGGTCAACTGCACTCGCAGCCGGAGCAGACCAGCTTAAACTAGCCCTGGAGAACTGGAACCCCAAGATCATTAAGTACTCCGCCATCAAGTGCACACTTAAAAACAAGTTCGTATTCACTCTCGCGCCCTAGATCTGGAACTATTGGACAAAAAAGGCCTAAACGAAAGCCAAACCCTGCCACAAAAAGGGTTCAACTCTAAGCTTCACCTTACGCAGGCCGTGGGCAGAGCAGCCTTACTCAGGATCTTAGCATCCAGATTACACCCTCTGCCACTTCAAGAAATATACAATACTAAACTGAGAACATCGGTGAGCAAGGGCTGCCGGCTCTGCGATTACAAACACGAGTCTCTGGCCCACCTTCTACTTTGCTGACCTGCCTTGCGTACAGCCCGCAGTTTCGACGGCCAATTTTATTACAACTGGGCACCCGCACAGCCAAGGAGGCGATTCATAAATTGTACACATTGAACACAGTAAAACATATGGCCTCGTTTGGCATATTCATCCAACAGACTCGAACACTGCTGATGACTCCACCACTTGGAGCCTCAGTCAACTGCAAGTCTGCTTGATGCCCATGGACTTTTAATTATTGCCTTCTTTTAAGAGCTGATATTTTCTGTTCTATGCTAAAGTTTTATGTTATGGTTTTAAGTAACCAGCAATAAATATATTCATTCATTCACACCAATTGGTATGAAGGCGAGAACCGACGAACGGAAGGCAAAGAAGAGAGACACAAAAAAACAAGAAAAGTACTCCTAACAGGAGAAAACAACAAGAATCTCCAAGAAAGAAAGAAAGAAGAAAGGTGAGAAAACTACACCGAACAGGAATACGAACAATTTAAAAAAATGGAAAAACCACAATTACCAGAAAATTTCTAGAAAGAAACCCTTGCGCAAGGTGAAACAGAAACTGGCATAACATTTGAAGAAGAATCATACAGAACTGTTGAAGAAAAATCATACAGAACTTTTGAAGAAGAATCACAAGAAGAGGTTTCGTGCACAAAACCAAGAAAACTCATGAGTATAGAATAAATAAAGAATAATGAAAATGCAGGTGACAAACATCAAGAAGAATTTGCGAAAAAATTCTAACATAGTTTGAAGGGTCTAACCTGCGAAGAAAATAACGAGTGTCATTAATCATCATTAATCAGAAGAATGTGAAAAATCAATTTCAAGTGACGTACGTCTACACACAAGAAATTGCACAGATCGTGAGAAATAAACTGAAGGCAGAAAATGAAATGTGAAGCACGAAAAATGCAGATAACAATGCAGATAGCAACCAATGTCAATTATCACAAAATTGCATATAAATTGAAAGTTACAAAGCTGGAATTGCGAATAAACAATTGTAAGAAATAAGCAGAAATAAGTAAAAACAATTAAAGCTTGTAGAACAAAATTTGGAACACAACAATAGAATCATTAAGCATCCATTAGAAAATTACAACTGCTACATAATACTTACAGGTGAACAAATTCTCACCCGATAAGTGGGACTGTAGAAGGAAATCATGCCAGACCATAAAAATTAAGGTGGAGTGGAAACTTGAATAAATTTAAATTAACCATGTATCACACAGTAAATGTCCCCAAAAATAATAAAATAAAATAAATAAGGTAGTCACCGTTGTCCATTAGCGAAAATAAGTGGAAATAGAACATAAAAGGCTGTGCGAATCAGCAAAGAGGACTCGCAGCAGGGATTCAATAAAACTCTTGTGCCCCATTCAGTTTACACACTGCCCTCCCTAGAGAACTGTTCTGCTGCTGTCCCCTAACTTGCGCTACGCCGTCTGGGCTCAGCAATGGGTGGAGTAATGCTGCTACGGCTGGTGACCTCCTCACTGTCTCCACCATCCCCAGACCCTGTGGCAGCAATGTTGGTTGTCTGGAGCAGTTCGACCGCAGTGGTGACCTGCACCAACCACCTAGCAACATCCTGGCTGCAGTGGGCCATTTCCAATTGCATGGCCACTATGTGTCCGCTGAGGACAGAAGTGGCATTGGCTAGGTGGTTCACTGCCTTGGTGAAAGCCTCCTGGCGCTGTTTTTCCCTGTGCCTTGCACCACGTTCACTGTCCAATTTTGTGCACAACAGCCTCACTGCCTCAGCCATGTCCCGCATGCCCTCTGTAACAGTGTTGTTCAAGCCATTGATGCCCTCCTTAATGTCCCTAAGGTTCCTGTTCGTAGACACCATCTGTCATTGCATTGACCGCATTGTCTTACCTTGCAGCCGCTGCACCTTCACCATGGTGCCCTCCAGACCTGCGAAGACACTGGATCCTCCACCCTGCGCATCTGGACTGTGTGCCCTTGCTCTGTGTCGGGGACCACTGGTGTGGCTACGCTGCATGGGTGACTGTGTCTCCGGAGACTGTGCTTGTTCTTCATACAGGGTCTGTGGAGCTCCCGTGCTCTCCTCCTCTGACCCCTCCATCTCCTGTAGGCTACCCACTGTGTACCTCCTGGGTCTAGGGGGTGGTAGTGGTGGTGGTGTGACATCTATGGGTGACAGAGTCTCTTCCTCCGGAGAATGGTGTTCCCCAGGTGCCTCTTGTGTCTCCTTCTCAGCAGTCTGGGGCGCAGGTTCGCCTGTGGATACAGAATATCCACTTACTGACTTGCCTAACAGCATTTGTGTTACATTAAATTACATGTGTTGCTATTCACACTAACAGTCCTCCGCTTGCTTATTTACTGATGTTTGGCCCCTGCACTCGTGTTCAGTTAACTCACTGATATGCTATATGGGTTTCAGGACTACATCTCCCATGATGCATTGCTGGTTGTTTACAAAATATGGACTGGAGTTGAATTCAGACTTGCTCATGGGGGATTGGGAATTGGGGGGTGGGGGGGTCAGGCCATGCTGTTCACGCATCTTACCTTCTCTGTTGTTGTCTCTGGCTGAGCTGTCCACATCTCCTATGCCACTGATGGTCTCAAGCTGGAGGGTGGACTCCACCAATTCATCCAGGGGTGTGCTTACTGCTTGCAGGCGCTGTGGATGGTCCACCACCTATCTTCTTGGCTTGTTTAAGCCTGTCAGCCACCCTCTCCTTCGCACGGGAGTGCAGATCATACCAGCACTTCTTCAGCTCGTCGATGGAGCGCTGTGTGACACCAATGGCATTTATTTTTCGCTGGATTTCAAGCCAGATCTTCCTTTTCTGAGATTCTGGAACATGCAGAGATTTCTTCCCAAACAGTTGGTCATGAGTCTTCACAACCTCTTCAATTAACACCTCCAACTCCTTCTCGCAAAATTTCTGCTTTCTCTTCCTCTCTGCGGGCTCCTTTCCCTTCTCCTGTGTCTCCATCCTGGTATTTGGTGTCTGCCTGGTAACTCATGTGCAGCTCCTGGGTGTGTGCTCCTGCTCTCTGCCTCTCCCACAGTCTCAGGCACTGAAAAACAGCATGGGTGTGGCCACTTCCTGTGTGTGATGTCATCAGGGTGCACCTGAATGGCAGATTCGCAAAATTACGATTTAAAAAAAAATACAATTTCATTACTTTTGAATCGGAAATACCGATTCGGACAGGGGTTTGTGATTTTTACCGAATCGCAGACATTTTGCGATTTTTTTGCTACATTGCGGTTTGCGAATTCTTAATAGCGATTCGGTAAAAATCGCTATTAAGAACTTGCAAATTTGTTTTTTTTTACATCTGCCCCTAACTCCTTAATACTCATTATCTCCTCCCATGTAAAATTACCTTCTTGTGCAGAGGGAAAATGGATGCTCTCCCTCATACAGGTAAAGCAAGATCAGTTATCTACCTGCACTCTCAATTAAATATATACACACTCTCACATATACACATGCAACCCTGATACTCAGATCCCCCAAACATATACACTACACTCTAATGCAGATCCCATTAACAAACTCATAATCTTCCATACAAAGCCACAACCCCCACACACAAACACACAACCCCACACACAAACTCAGACCAACAAACTAATTCACATACTTAACTAAAGACATAGTGAAAGACCAGAAACACAAGTTCACACTTCCTCCACGACCCCTACATAGACATGTACCCAAAAACAAATATACCCCCACATCCATGCAGATATTTTACACTAAACTAAATGCAAGCTTCCCTACACTCAGACAAGTATCTCCCACACATAGAGCCTAGATGCAAATGCTACACACATATATGGCTGCATACACAAATACACACAAACTACGACCCTCCTATTGATTCACATACTACCCCATTCAAAAACTCAAGACCACAAACACACTCCCTTCATGGCACCCTACTTGAAAACTTCTAAATACACACACATATATACTCACATAAAGAGAAAAACCTTCCACTCAAAAAACCATAACTTCACTACACTTAGACCCACACAAAAATTCTTTACACACAAACTTATTCAGACAGTACTAAACATAAAGATCCTCTATCGCTGAATCTGCAGACATCAAGCACAAGCACACAGATCCACATGACCAAATCTAGACTAAAACAGATTACTAGACAAATAACTCACCTCCACAAAACAAATGCACACACAGACCCAGACACACAGAGAGCTCTCATGCATACGGACCCCCACATACTTACACAAAACCACATACAAAACTGCAAATAAGCATACTGACCTCACACACACTGTGATATACATACCCCGAGACTGATCTAGCCAGACCAACACACAAACACACAAAAATAAAAAAAATCACACAGGCCACCAACAAATAAACACATACGCAGACAACCCCCGCAAACACACTTTCACCCATACACACAGGCTGCCCCATACCCACTCACAGAATAGTACACCCACAACTCCAAATAGAAAGATTTCCCCCATAGAGACATGCCCACATGGACAGAGGTACACACACACAGAATAATGCAGACAAATACAGGTGCATTCACAAACCCATACAGACTCCCCACACAGAGACACACAGTTGCAAATCTCCCAACCACACACACATGCACATACATGTGTACACACACACAGACAAAGTCACACATACCAACCCCTTAACAGATGCAGACATAAAAAGACACACACAGACAATGACACACGAACAGACGCACACTCTAACCCCTCGCAGACAGACCCACATTTTGACAAACACGCAGATTGGTGTGAGTTGATGCCCACAAAAGATGGCAACATCCAAGTAGTTCTCATCGGGACGGTGATGGATGCCAGCAGCACTACAGTGATATTTCCATTGAAGGCCCAGTGTATTCGAGCAGAGAAGTACTGACGACGTCGGAGGCCACCTCTGTTTGTGCCGCAGCTCTCCAGCACAACGCGAAGCTGCATTGCATTTGAAGATGCGGCTCTCCTCACGGAGACGTCCATGATTTTGTGAACCCAGCAGAAACTAACCAGCAACGCTGAAGAAATTATCTCGTCCTCCGGTTAGGTTTTTTTTTGTTTATTTTTACAGTGCTCTGCTCGCTTTAATTATTTTTGATGCCCTTGAGATAGCAGGCAAGTCTTTAAAAAAAAATTACAAAAATTATTAGCATTAACGTCTCCTCAAAGAGCCATGAATGTGTGACACAGTGCTCTCTAAGAAGTGGAGGCTCTGGTTTGTATTAACAATGTTTTTGGGCTGGCTCATATGACTTGTATTTCTTGGGCTTCTAGTCAAGCATTATTTCTTTGCATGCTTTTATCAAATTGCCTCCTCTTGTGTTTGGCTTTGAATGGTACCTGGGCTTGCAATATTGGCTACTCCTTAAGTTATAATTATTCTTTGGGTATTTTCATGATACACCTTCTTCATATATATTGATGAAACATCTGTCTTTGCAAAGGTGTTCACATTTTGATGATAAAAGTGACCTTTTATTTTATTTTCTCTGTGGGAAGATTGAAAAAGATAAAACCTTCATTGATACCCACCACTCATAAATGTATTAAAAATATCACTCTTTTTTCGCAATTCTCAAGAATGGAACATCCCATGGTTTCTTTGCATGAGGGCAGGTCCTCATCAAGCTCTATTGGGGCCCCTGCCTACTTGCAACGAGAAAAGCTTCTTCTAAACGTTTGGAAATGGATCTATCATCCCCTATGAAATTTCTTCTGGTTGCTTCCATGGATCTTCTATTAGAGGAGATATGTGCCATGTGGCTCTATATGGAGGCGACTAATGCCAAATTACAACACCTTGCTGACAGGTGGTCTCAGATGGAGGAAAGACTTAATACTGCAAATCAAAATATTGCTTTTTTTGGATCAACTAATCTCAAAGTGAATGCCTTTCAAGAACAAGTTTCCTCTCTTCAGAAACAGGTTGGGGGCCTCAAAAATAGAAATAGAAGGAGCAATATTTGTCTATATGAGCCACCTGAAGGTTCAGAAGGTCCTGAGCCCATCACTTTCTTTAAATCATTTCTTCATAACCTTCTGAACATGCCAGAAGTAACAATTCTCAATATCCAGTGGCCCACAGTTTAGGTCATCAATCTGTGGTTGTTTCCACCTCAAGAAGACCACAAGGAGTTATCATGTACTATTTGAAATATACTAACCTCTTTAAGGTTCTGTCAGAAGTCAAATCAATAAAAGGTATTTCATGGTTAGGTAACCCACCTTTGTCTGGTTTGTTCGGTTTATTCCTCCATGAAAACATTTTATGTCTTTGAAAATTGTCTCTCGGAATGTCAGAGGTTTAAATTGCCCTATTAAGAAACAACGTGTTTTATCATATTTATCTCAGCTTGGAGCCAGTATAGCTTTAATTCAAGAATCACACCTTACAGAAAAATAGTCATTAAAACTGAAAAGAGGTTGGGTGGGTGAATTGTTCTTTTCGTTAGGTGATGGTAAAAGGAATGGAGTTATAACTCTATGTCATAAATCGCTTTGAACTCAACTGATTTACCAAAATCTGATGATGTAGGTAGATGGCTATTTACCAAATTGTTAGTTGGGAAGGTTCAACTCTCTTTGTTCAATGTGTATGCTCCCATCACTGGTGACTGCCTCTCTTGGTCTTGCCTAACTCTACATCTTGCAAAATATCCTGATGACAATGTTATCCTTGCAGATGACTGTAATCAGATTGCAGATCCCTTTATTGACTGTAACTCCACAGTATCCTTATACCAAATAAAGCTTCCAATCTTTTTGTTCAGACTTTTAAGCAGAGGAACTTAATAGATGCCTGGAGGCTTTGCAATCCCACTTTGAGGGAGTACACTTACTTTTCCCCTGCACATCAGACCCAATCACAAATAGATTACTTTTTCATATCACACAATGTATCACAATCTTTACACTCTGCTGATGTTGGTTCCATCCTATTATCTGACCATGCCCCTAATTCAATCCAGTTCGATATTATTACTAAGTCCAATAAACCTAGAAGATAGTGTTTTAACAATTTACTCTTTGTAGACCCCACCTTCACCTCCTCTTTTGCTTTGTTATTTCATTAATATATTCAATTTAACCAAACAGAAAATTTGTCTTTTCACATCATTTGGGACGCCTTCAAGGAATAGCTTGTGATTTTATTATCACATACGCTTCTAACAAATGGAATAACTTGCATACTTATGCCACTGATCTTTTAGCAAAGATAAAGAGACTAGAACATTCCTTTTACACTTCTAAATCAAAAGAATGCTCATCAGAATTCATTCTTACTAAACTTCAATTCAATAAGGAGTCTACAGATAATGCTTTACTGTATTTATTAAAGTCTATTGCAAAATGTTATGGTGGTCAGAATAAGTTGGGCAAACTAGTAGCAAATTATCTTAAAGTCAAGGTTAATGAATTTACCATTGAGTCAATTATATATACACACCAAATACCAAAGTATAAAGACTCAGACATTTTTGAAGAATTTGTACAGATTTATAAGTCTTTATGTACACTAGAGGAAGTACCTTTTGACTCTGGCATTTCTCAATATCGTTCTACTATTCAAATGTCCTCTGATACTTAAATTGACTTTGTATTGTTGGAATTTGATATGTCACAAACTGTATTACATACTGCGTTGAATACACTCAAAAAAGATAAAGGCCTGGGTCAGGATGGTTTTACAACTGAATTTTACACACACTTTGCTCGGTTAATTCTCCCAAGATTACGTGCTCTTATAACTTCTTTTTTACATTCATGCAAATCTTCTGGCTCCTTTTTAGACACCTTAATTTGTCTTATTCCAAAAGAGAGAAAGGACCTGCATTTCTCAAAAATTACAAGCCTATTTCGCTACTCAATGTTGATTATAAAAATGTTTCTAAAGCTTTAGCTTTGCGACTAGAATCTTACCTTCCTGGATTGTTTGGTACAGAACAATCAGGTTTTATTAAAGGATGCTATATTTCTGATAATGCATGTTTATTTTTGTATATCCTATCCAAAACTTGAAGTCTGAATCAATTGCCTTATATGCAAAAAAAGCATTTGATCAGGTTTAATGGCATTTCATTTTTCACACAATTAAATGGTTTGAATCAAAAATTATATCCCTTATCTCCCTTCTCTACATGGCCCCAAAAGCAGCAATTTTTGCAAATTATCTCACCTCTTCTTATTTTATTTTAAGTAGAGGTGTTCGTCAAGGATGTCCTCTTTCCCCTTTTTTCTTAATTTAGTATTAGAACCTTTTTTTATCTAAACTAGGACAGAATCAAGACATTCATGGATTTACTTTTAATAACCAACAGATTGATTAGCAGCATATGCTCATGATGTTTTATTGTTTATCTCCCAGTCTCAATCTTCACTTCTGGCTTTTTTTTACAAAAGCCTCATATAGGCTGGTATCTGGGTATAAATTGAATAATGAGAAATGTGAAATACTGCCTTTGACTAAATTTACTTTCAAAGATGATTTCTCACTATCCAACTTTATGTGGAGTCCTCAACATATTAAATAACTCTGTTTATGGTTTACCAGTCAGTCAAAAAGTCTTTATTCGAATGTCATCATAAAAGACATACTATACATATTTAAAAAAATTCATATAGAGTACAATGTCAATATAGCAATACAAGATAAAAATATTAAGATCATATAAAATATTTTATAGTAGTCAAATTATTTAAACATGATGACTAAACATAGTAGAAGATTATAAAACACACACAAGACTGTCCTAAAACCATAATGGTAACACTAATTTAAAAACAACTAAATCCAAGTGGGACACATGTCAAGGATTGAGTTTCCGTAACCTAAGAATCCAAGCCCAACTGATAAATTTGGCAACACCTATAACAACAGGTTTAGATGTATCTGTTCTCAAAATTCTACTGGCAACCTGTGCAGAACGGGTACTCATCAATTGGCATACGGGACGGAGCCACATACGTCGTGGAAGAAGGTATATTGGACAACAAAAAAGAAAGTGATCCATAGATTCGATCATGTCCACACAAAAGGGGCACTTATCACTACCAAGAGGGCTCCAGCTTTTAGTAAGCCCTCGCAGTGGTGGGGCGCCCACTCTAAACTGGTGATACAGTTTGCGATCAAAATGTTTCATAATGGTGTCCCAGTAACCTTCATAAGCGGACTCATCCTTGAGAGCAAATGGTTTACCCAATCTAGTACAACTACAATTTCTTTAAACTTAGAAAAATGCATCCATACGTTAACCACATTAACAAGCAAATGGCACCCTCTATATCTTTCCTGGTGAGGCCGACTTGACACCATTTAAATTATGTTAACACCTATTATATTATATACTGTCTCTAATATTCCATTGTTTATAACCCTACAATTATTTCAAAAGGTGAAATCTATACTTACCTCATTCCTGAAGAATAATAAAAAACCTTGTATGTCAATGCTTAAACTAACACGTGTAAAGTCATAAGGTGGGGTAAGTTTCCCCACATCAGGCGTTTTTATTACGTCAAACTTCTTGATGGTTAACTGAATCTCTAATAGATTGTCCATTATGGTTTGGCATTGAAAAGTTTTTTCTTTCCTCTTTCTCTTTTCAAGAATACGTATCCTTCCATTCGCAAACCACAATCTCCTCTACTCCTGTTCTTAAATACTCATGCAACTCTTTACTTGATTACATGCCAACAGATCTTACTACTTTTTGTTGTTCTACATTTTGGCATAATAACTCCAAATTAGTTCATAGCAAACTCATCTATTGGAAATGCTGGAGGAATTTGGATACATTTACTTTTTGACCATGATACATTTCTATTGTTTTAACAAGCTCATCGCCTCTTTAATTTTCCTCTTTCTTTTCAAAATAATTTTAGAATATTACATAGAGCCCTTTGCAATGCACATGTTCAATTTCAATTTTCTCTTCCTTCTGTCTCTTCCCCCACTAGTCGCTGGGACAACCTTCTGCATACATGCCCCAAAACATCTACTATTTATTCCTGTTTACTTTCTTCCACTACTGATAGGGACAAAACAAATGTAGAATTATTTTGGAAAAACGATTTGGGAGTAGAATGGTCAATTCCCCTTTGGAATAATGTTTGGATCAAAATTAGGAAGTCCTCTAGAGCGGCAAGCACCACACACTCTTTTCTTTATATATGATAGACTCTTATTAACCCCGGTGGTCTTACACAAAATGCATTCTGATACTCCTGTTACATGCTGGACATACTCTTTAGCACATGCTGGTTTAAAACCTTTACTTTTCACTTGTCCATCTGTGCATCACTTTTGGAAACAAATGTGGTCCCAGATTAACTCAATTTTTCACTGCAGTTTCTTTTTCATTTGTTAACATCTTTTTGGGGAGATTGTCTGGTGATTGGGGCACGCACTCACTCAACACACGCATTCTAGACTTACTGTTAGCAGCTGCATTTCAGCAGATCACCAAAAATTGAAATTACTTATCTAAATTAACTTTCCAAGCTTGGTTTTATGCATTTTGTCATAATCACAGATTAGATACAAAATATGTTTATCCTCTATCTCTGGCTTTGAAGCATTTAATTTTATGGTCTCCTATTACAAAGTTTTTAGATGATAAAGCGATACGCTTCTTTGCACGTTAACCTGTTCAACAAGAAGCTCTTCAGCCTCCTTGACTTTCCCTTTATTACTAATAGAAATATCTTAACATGTTTATTATTATTATTAATATGATTTATGTATACATCATATTGTGTCTCTTCATATATAAGCCAGACTTTTCTCATTCCAGACCATGTACAACTCCCTCTTTCCCCAGAAAAAAAATATTTACGTACATAATGTAGATTGTATGATTATTTCCTATTGTATTTGATTATATCCTTGGTCTTAACATATCTTCAATAAGCTTACTCTTTAAACTTGACAAACACGCAGACACTCAGTACTTACTCAAGCACATACTTAATAACATGGGTAGGGGAAAATGTGCACATGCACAAACAATGCACACATACACACACATTCACAGCTCAAGCTCAAACCACCAGCACCCAAAACTCACCATCTCATCTACAGGCAGAAATCAGGGCTGAGGGCAGGTGCTGAGCAAGGAAGAAACAGATCTACTGATCTCAAAGATGACATGTATCTCTAAAGCTTGCAACATGGCATCTGTCTGTTGCTTCTTGGGAGAAATACTTGAGACTGAAGCAGAAAGTGAGGCTGTATAGGAAACCTGAGGTGGGAATGCAGTCTGGCAGGCGATCTGAACTATGGGGTAAGGTAAGTGTCATTTTGGGCATTCAGTTGAAGTATGCTTTGAAGGCTGTGCTCCAGAATCAGTAGAGCATAGGAGGAAGGGCAGCGGGGAGTGCCTTTGTGGTTTTGTGAGTGGGAGAGGCTCCAGCAGGGCCAGAGAGGAATGAGTGCAGGTGTGATATTTGGGTGAGTCTAGGACTCCCAGGATAAGTGCCATGAGAGCAAAGGTGTTCTGACTCAAAATTATATTTAGAAGCAGCCAATCACAGGGTAGCAGGAAGTATAGTATGAAGACAAACTCTCCATTCCACAGAGGGAGTGAGTGGACCCTTGGAATCTTGAGACACACGAACAAACCCTTTCTACATGGCCGATGTTTGTCAAGAATAGGGCCAAAAACTAGTAACAGCATTGGGCGGTATGAGTTTCTGTTCCTGTTGCATATTTACTATGCCTAGAGTGGTTGCTACCTGGCACAGATGGATGTTAATCAACAGAAAAGGTAAACTCATCTCTCTCAGTATTCCTCAGGCTTGAAGAAACCATGCTGTCCTCCATCCTATACCATTTCCATTAGATAGTGGTTCCCTTTTACCTTACGGAGTATACAAGTTATGGGCGCAAACATTAGTACTAGGCCATTTACAGCATTGGAAAATCGATGTACCATTTAGCTATAACTGAGTCTGTGTTGTGCAGGGCATATCACCCTTACTCGTTTTGTGTCCTGCATAGGTAGTAAGAGTAAACGACGGTTCTAGACACAGGGTTGCACGAACTGGGACTGCTCCTCATACAGCAAATTTAGCTACCAGTGGCAGAGGGTTGGAGAGGAGGAGCCCATGTGGAATTCTCCCTGGGCGGCAGAATTATCTGCAGCACCATGATATGGATGTATCGATGTGAAAAGGCTTCACCTTCATGGGCATCCTCTGACCCCCCTAGGCTTTGGAGGTCAGTTCTTGCATGGGGGCAAAGGTGGTCATAGGGGTTCAGAGGAAAAGAAGGTAGAGGATTTCAGTGGAAGTGGTGGTGGGTGTTGGAGGTACCTAGAAGAGCGATGCTCAAGGGTTGTGAGGAGTATGGAAGGATGATAGACCAGTGTTACATATAATTTCAAAGGAGGAAAGGTAGGGATTGTCAAGTAGCGCTCAGAGTAGCAAAGGTAGGTTTCGGCAGTGGAGCTCAGAGGAGCAACATGTGGATGTAGCAGAGAGGTTCAAAGGAGTGGTGGCAGGTGGATAAGGAAATCAGTGATTTCAGTTCAACAGTAGCTACTTAGATCTTAACTGAGTGCAGTTGAGCATTTGCACTGGGGATACTGCATTCTTTTAATCTTACACTCTAAATGAAAGATAGGTTCCTGTAAGACAATCTCTGGTGTCACCTTCTGCACTCATGTCATCTGCCACATGATCACTTATCTACCACTCACTGTAAGAGCTACAGTGAAGTCAGGTGTTGTTAATGAACTTTGATCCTCAGTGGGGTTATTGATGTTTTAATTACCATTGTGCAACGGTTTTTATTATTTGGCTTTGGTACAGGTTTGTTAGACTTTATTTGCTTTATCTTCTTTATGTTTGTGCAGCGCTGCCTCTGCACTGTTTACACTTTGTGCTGGAATGAGATCACGCAAAGCTCACTGCCTGACCACGTGCCCAGTGTCTCGGCGCTTTATCTGTGTGACAGAAACCTGCTAAGAGTCCACCCCAACTTACAAAGTTCCAGGATGGTCTTTGACACAGGACCTAAAAAGAACTGAGCAACTGCCATTATTTACAATTGTGAAAATCCCTCGTTGTAATGTATTCTTCAGATGTCTCTACCTGTAGCGAACATATATCGGTTACAAATGACATTGTCTAGACCAATTAGGTCTAATGTTTTACATTTAATCTCCTTCTATGGAGACCCTCCAAATAGCAGCTTGAAACTGTCTTCCAATGCCATCGTGTGTATTGTGCACATTTGTGTCTTTTGGCTTGTTTCACTTGGTTTTATAATTAAGGCTCC
This sequence comes from Triturus cristatus, assembly GCF_964204655.1. NCBI lineage: Eukaryota > Metazoa > Chordata > Amphibia > Caudata > Salamandridae > Triturus > Triturus cristatus. The sequence goes on from NC_140594.1 coordinate 353,552,673, forward strand.
CTGTTTTCCATTTTTGCAGATAAATACAGACCGAAAACCATTTATTTTCTTGTGTGTATTTATTTTTGAATGTGGATAAAAATGGAAATTGGGTGCTTTTTGAGTGATTCTAAATACTATTTTCCATGACTGCCAGTGTGGATTGATAGGTAAGGGGGTTAAAAAAAGGAATTTTTGTAAGAAGCTTAAACAGCAGTAGATATGCACAAGGCTGATACTGAAATGTGCATATTTTCATATAAGTGCAATGATTTATCTTCTGCGGGGGTTCATATCACTGAAACCTGGCAGGCATTCAAGCATGACTGCATATTTATTGGTTAAATAAAAGTGGCAATATACCAATGTCAGCTTTATTTTTTTCACAAAACCCATAAGAAAAATTGATAAATACAGATAAAGATGACAAAAAATAAATGTGGATAAATGCAGACGGAAATATCAAAATACAAAATACCATAAAACCAGGAGCCCTAATTATAATTCAATAAGTAAAATTACCTCTCACTGTTCTTTTCTATTCGACATATATGAGCCCAAAAACACTCGCTGTTGTGACTGGATCTAGTAGAAAGAATTTGTAACTGGTCAACTGGAAATTCCACGATGCACAGTAAGAAACACAACTGAGAGTCTGGGACCCTGCACAACCTTATGTCAAATATATTTTAGTGTAAAGTCTTACAATCAGAATTGTTGTCCTTTAGGCTAAGAGACTAAATCAGGGATGTTTTGCCGCAATTGAAGATTGCGAATATTCGTACTTGATTCAAGAGCCAAAAAGTTATCTTCATTTATTTCATGTCCTTCAAAAATACCCGAACCACAAACCAACATGGGTTTACTCAGCCCAGGTTTCACGGTGCTCCCCATTCTCTCTTTATTAGCTTACTTTTGTGCTCCTTTCTCAACATTCCTCGGTTGTTCTGGGCTAGTCCTTCTGAGCGATTTTGGATCACGGGTTTTGTGAGTTTCTTGCAGTGCGGAGTGTAGACACAATAGAGCTGAAATGAGCCCTACGGATTAATTATTCCCATAGCTTAATTCTGGCACCACTCAGCTAGATGGAAACCCCTTGGAAGTGTCATTAGGGGCTATGTGGCCAAAGAAAGCCAATGCTGCATCTCACTGATGAGGCCGTTAGTGTGTGGGGGATGGACTTCATATTTTTCCTGCTGTATATGGCGACTAGTGATGCTGGTATTGCAACTGCTGCACTCCTGGGTTCCTCGCAGGTGATCTTGCTCTCTCCTCTACGTGCTGCCATCGTTAATGTTAGTCCATCTGCGCCAGGTGTAAGGCGCAGTGAGGCTTTTTGGCGCTCAATCACCTCTCTGCTAATCAGTGGCACAACTGTACTGCATATCCCTACACCATGTCTGGGTCTCCAACGTCGAGACAGCGTCATGCATCTGCTGGCACCAGGAAGGAGTCCCCTACATCAACGTCTCAGAGAGGAGGTCACAATCTTGCTTTGCTCGGAGTTCCTTTTCTACGCCTGCCAGAATCCCTAGTCCTTATATCTGGGGGAGGAATGGACCTTCGCTAACAGGAATGGCTAGAGGGTTTTGAGGACTTTAAGAAAGGTTCACATGTATCAATGAGGACCAGAGACTGATCACACTACGCAATCTAATTGGGAAAGAAGTTGGTCAGATTATAAAGTAACTTCTGGCTGATGTTGCGTCATCATACACCGACGTGCGTGATGCTCTAAACAGGAAATTTCTTCACAAAAGGAACATTGATTATGAACGGTACACATTCAATTTGGCCTCTCAAGAAAAAGATGAACCCATGGGAACATTCATCACGTGCCTCAGACGTTTGGCCCGGTACTGTGAGTTCGATTCCTTCACGATGAAAGACGCTCTTCGCCTGCGAATCATAGAGTGAGGTCAGTCTGAGTCGTTACGTAGGCGCCTGTTAAAGAAAAGTTACTCCCTGAATGAGATTGAAGAAATTACGCAAGTACATGATCAGGCGGAAGAACATGCGAAGAGAATGGAAGAAGGAAGAGGTGAAAAACGAGAACAGGCATTCCGGCTCCAGACTCGCAACACAGACAGGTCTTCCCCTGCAAAGCAACGATCCTCAAGATCCAAAGTTCATTCACACCGGACTAGTCGTCGTCGTCGCAGTCCTAGTCGGACTGACAAAAGACCGGAGCGCAAACTTAAATACTATCGCTGTGGCTATGATTTCCCTTACACTGAGACTTGCCCTGCACTAGGCCAAATATGTCAGAAGTGTGGCAGGGACAATCATTTTGAGAATGTGTGCAGAGCACCTCGCAAAGACACGCACAGAGACACTTACAGACAATCAAGACAATTCAACACACGCCATCATGCCATGGTGGTGAGGGACCGCAGAGATCCTTCCACTGGATCCTGAAGGTCTAGCCTTCATTCTCATGGTGCCTACAAATTGAGACGATCACAATCTCGAGAGTCGAGGTCGCGGTCACCAGTATCGCAAGTTAGTGATGAATACGTCTGCATGGTCGCAGATCCTGACAGGCTGAAGAATACCCACGGCTCCATCTTCAAATGGACACACACATGGCCAAGTTCCTACTGGACAGTGGGGCATCCCTCAACTACATTTCAGTTGCAGAATACAATAAAATGGATCCACAACCGCACCTGCACAAAGCGGCCGTGCGAGTATACACATGGATGTCCAAAGAACCTCTCCCCTGTCTAGGACAATTTCAAACTAATCTCTCATACAAAGCCAGGACCATTCAGCTCGCATTCATGTCATTGACGGTCCTGAAGCAGATTGTCTTCTCAGTTTGCCCACGGCGGAACGACTTCAATTAGTAGAAATACTGTACCGAGTTGATGATGAACCTGATATAGTTCACAAGTTTCCAAAACTATTCACCGGGCTCGGGAAAATGGCTCATTGTCAAGTTCGATTGCACATAACTGAAGGAGTGACACCCATAGCACAACATCACAGAAAAATTCCTTTAAATCTTCAATAGTCTGTCGAGGAGGAACTACAGGATCTTCTCCGGGCTGACATCCTTGAGAGAACATCTGGACCCACTCCTTGGGTCTCTCCAGTGGTTGTAGTGCCGAAAAAGGGCGCACCTGACAAACTGCGTCTCTGTGTAGATATGAGAGCACCCAATACCGCCATCAAAAGAGAGAGACACCCGGGACCTCATATCAGTGACATGATTGCGTCACTCAATGGGGCGCAGATATTTTCCAAACTACACCTCAACAAGGGCTATCACCAGCTTGAACTCCATGAAAAATCAAGATACATCACCACATTCTCGACTCATCAAGGCCTGCTCAGATACAAAAGGCTCGGTTTTGGGGTCTCGTCTGCAGCTGAGATCTTTCAAGAGGCAATCAGAAGAGTAATTCATCACATTCCCAACACTCTAAATTTCAGTGATGACATTTTTGTGTATGGAGCGACGACACAAGAGCACGACAAGGCGCTGGACCGGGTTTGTCATGCTCTCTTGGATGCCAACCTAACACATAAAGACAAATGTGAATTCCACAAATCCACATTAAAGTTCTTTGGACACATTTTCTCAGGCGCAGGCATGAGACCTGATCCTGAAAAGATTGCAGCATTGAATGATATCCCTAGGCCTCAAGACGCTGGAGATGTGCGTTCGTTTCTAGGCATGGCCAGCTACTGCACACGTTATATCAAGGACTACGCCACTATCAGTTAGCCTCTGAGAAAGTTGACTAAACAAGGCCACCCATTCCAATGGACCATGAGATGTGATCAAGCCTTCCACTCGATCAAAACTTCTGTTGAGTCTGCCAACAACCTTGCTTATTTCAACCCTCGGCGGAAAACGGAAATCACTGTGGATGCGAGTCCTGTGGGACTTGGAGCCATATTCAATCAATCAATCAATCAATCAATCATTTGTAAAGCACACTACATACCCGCGAGGGTCTCAAGGCGCAGGAGGGGGCACTACTGATCGAACAGCCAGGTCTTGAGTATCCTCCTGAAGGTCAGCAGGTCTTAGGTCTGTCGTAGGCTCAGTGGGAGGGTATTCCATGTCTTTGCGGTGAGGGGGGAGAAGGATCTCCCACTGGTGGTTGTTCTTCGGATGCGCGGGACGGTGGTGATTGAGAGGTCGGTGGAGCGTAGCTGGCGGTTGGAGATGTAGAAGGAGAGCCGTCTGTTGAGGTAGGCTGGGCCGGTCTTGTGGAGTGCTTTGTGTGCGTGGATGAGGAGCTTGAAGGATATCCTCTTGTTGACGGGGAGCCAGTGCAGGTTTCTCAAGTGGGGGGTGATGTGGCCTTGTGTGGTACGTCGAGGATCAGTCGAGCCGAGGCGTTTTGGATGCATTGTAGTCTTTGAGCTTGGTCGGGGCTCCCACGTAGGGGGCGTTTCCGTAGTCGAGTCTGTTCCTGACGAGGGCCTGGGTGACTGTCTTTCTGGTATCTGTTGGGATCCATCTGTAGATCTTGTGGAGCATGCGGAGGGTGTTGAAGCAGGAGGAGGAGACGGCGTTTACTTGCTTGGTCATTGAGAGCGTTGAGTCGAGGATGATTCCCAGGTTGCGTGCATGGTCGGTGGGTGTCGGGGCTGCCCTCAGTGCCGTCGGCCACCAGGAGTCGTCCCAGGCTGAAGGGTTGGAGCCGAGGATGAGGACCTCTGTCTTGTCCGAGTTCAGCTTTAGACGGCTGATCTTCATCCAGTCGGCGACAGCCTTCATTCCTTCCTGGAGGTTGGCTTTGGCGGTGATGGGGTCCTTGGTGAGGGAGAGGATCAGTTGAGTGTCATCGGCGTAGGAGATTATGTTGGGGTCGTGCTGTCGGGCGACGTGTGCGAGCGGGGCCATGTAAATGTTGAACAGTGTCGGGCTGAGGGAGGATCCCTGGGGTATGCCGCAGATGATCTCGGAGGCTTTGGAACAGAATGGGGGGAGGCGGACACTCTGGGTTCTGCCGGAGAGGAAGGAGGTGGTCCATTCCAGAGCCTTGTCTCGGATCCCTGCGGCATGGAGGCGTGCGCGTAGCGTGCGGTGGCAGACGGTGTCGAAGGCGGCGGAGAGGTCTAGGAGGATGTTGCGGGATAGGATTAACAACTCGGGAAACCAATCTGCTAGAATAAGGTTTTATTTGTATTAAGACACTTTTGCGTCGAGTTGTTACTCTTCCTGGGACAGTTTGGACGGTATCCGTTGTGGTTAGAGGGATTTGATTCAACCCAGTAGGTTCCAGCTTCGCTCTTTCTCTTCTGGGGTCCACTCTCCGTTCTCCTTCCGATTCCAGTCAAAGGAGGAGGGGAGATGCGGCCAACAAAAACAAAACAAAAGGGTATCAGGAGGACGCTCGGTCTTTAAGCCGGACTCACTTCGGGCCGGGGGTGAAGAAGGCACCACTCACTCGTGTTGTGAGGCACTCTGGTGAACTATACAATACGATATTGCGGTGCTCAGTGCGAAGGGGAAGGTGACGTGAGGATTGTTATTAAAAGAAATAGGAGGAGTAGGAATCAGGTTTCGGTGGTAGGGCGACCTCTCCTCCCAACCCACCCTGAGAACCTGTCCCATACCTGTGTCAGTCACGCTCCTCCGGGAGCATGGCTCGGCGGCGCGTGGGGACATTGGCCTCCTGGCTTCTCCTCGGCTACAGTGGAACTGCTCTCTCGCTTCCCTCCGTCTTCTCCGGGCTTCTCCGTGTAGATCACCAACGCTCCGGCTCCTAACTTGGTTTCCTCCTCTCCGGTGGTGACACACCCGCTGTTCCGGAATTCCTCTGTTCTTATTGGTGGTGGGACCTTTGTGACGTCAGATGGGGGCGGCCTGTCCTCCCAGTGGAATCCCCAGTTAAAGGAGCCGTGTTCCTCTTCTGTTTCTGTGGGAGGTAATAAAGGGTTGGAAGTTCGCCAGTCACCCTGCTGAGAAGAACCAAGGGAGAGATGGAGGTATGGCCAACCACCATTCGCTAGTGGATTCGGGTAGCGGGTCCGCCCTGTCACAGAGGATGAGTGCTGCGGTCTCACCTTTGTCCAGCAGGGTCCTGATGTCGTCGGTGGCGGCGATGAGGGCAGTCTCGGTGCTGTGGTTGCTGCGGAACCCTGACTGGGAAGGGACCAGGATTCTGGTTTCTTCGAGGTATCGAGTTAGCTGTCTGTTGATGATTTTCTCAATGACCTTGGCCGGGAACGGGAGCTGAGAGATGGGCCAGAAGTTCTTGAGGTCTCTTGGGTCTGCCTTAGGTTTTTTGAGTAGGGCGTTTATCTCGGCGTGTTTCCAGCTCTCTGGGAAGGTCGCGGTCTCGAGGGAGAGGTTGATGACGTTGTGCAGGTGGGGTGCGATGGAGCTGCTTGCTTTGTTGAAGACGTGGTGCGGGAATGGGTCTGACGGAGAGCCGGAGTGGATTGTGCTCATGGTCTTGATGGTGTGATCGACGCTCATGCTGGCCCAGGCTAGCAGGGGGTCGTGGTCGATGGTATGAGGAGGGTCTGTTGTATTGCTGTCTGTTGGGGCTGTCTGGGTGTTGAAGCTGTCGTGGATGTCTGCTATCTTGCGGTGGAAGAAGGTGGTGAGGGAGTCGCACAGGGCTTGCGACGGCGGGATGTCGTTGGTGTTGGAGCTGGGTTTGGAGAGTTCCTTCACGATGTAGAAGAGCTCCTTGCTATTGTGTGCGTTGTTGTCGAGGCGGACTTTGAAGGAGGTCCTCTTGGCCGCCCTGATGAGGTGGTGGTGGTTGCGGATGGCGTCCTTGTGTGCTGCGTGGCTGTCCGGAGTTTGTTCACTGTGCCATTCCTTCTCTAGTTTCCGGCAGGCTTGCTTGGAGGCAAGGAGTTCTGGGGTGAACCAGCTGGCCCTCTTGCTGGTGTCTCTGTGGGGGGGTTTCTTCAGCAGGGTGAGGGTGTTGGCGCAGTCCTCGATCCAGCGTCTGAGGCTGTGGGCAGCGTCGTCGGTGTTGGAGAGTTCGGTGGGTGGGCTGAGAGCGAGGCTTGCATGTAGTTGGTCTTCGGTGATTTTGCTCCAGCAGCGGCGGGGGATCTGTTGGGTGCGGTGGTGTGAGGTGGGTTTCTGGAAGGCGAAGTGGATGCAGTGGTGGTCGGTCCAGAGGAGTTCGGTGGTGTGGCTGACGAAGACGTGCGGGCTTGAGGAGAAGACGGGGTCGAGCGTGTGGCCGGCGGAGTGGGTGGGCGTTGTGACGAGTTGCTTCAGTCCGAGGTTGGCGAGTTTATCGATCGGGTTGTGGAGTTTTTGTCGTTGTTGTTCTCAAGGTGAAAGTTCAGGTCTCCGAGGAGGATGTAGTCGGTGGAGGTCAGGGCGTGCGTTCTGATGAAGTTGGCGATGGAGTCGCTGAACTGGGGACAGGGTCCGGGGGTCGGTAGACGAGGGTGCCTCTGAGGGTGAAGTTAGGGTCTGTGTGGATCTCGAAGTGCATGTGTTCGGCGTTGCTGAGTGCGTCGTCGGTGCTAGTCGAGACCCTGATGCTGTTCTTGTGGACGATGGCCATTCCTCCTCTGACTCCGTTGGTGTGGTCTCTGCGGGTGATCTTGTAGCTGTCTGGGATGGCTATGGCGATGTCGGGTGCGGAGGAGTCGTTCAGTCAGGTCTCTGTCAGGAAGGCGACGTTCGGGGATGTTCTGTTGAGGAGGTCCCAGAGCTCGACGGCATGTTTGCGTGCAGAGCGGGTGTTCAGTAGTATGCATCGGAGGTGGTTGGGGTCTTTCTTGGCGGGTGGTTCGTCGGCTCTGAGGCTGGTGTAGCTGCAGTTCCGGCAGGTGAATGGACCGTGTGTTCGTTTTGGGGCGGTCTTGAAGCAGGTGTGGGTCCGTCCGGAGTTGAGAGCGTGCAGAGTTCTGGCGTCGTAGTGGCGGCGGTCATCGTGGCAGGTGCGGGGGCCAGTGGTTCTGGCATTGGGCGCGGTCCTGGCGCGGACGGGCGCAAATAGGCATGTCAGCGGCGTGCCCGCTGCACGTGGCCGTGCAGCGGCCGGCATATATGGGGAGGTGGTAGGGAGGAGCAGCTGGCAGGCGGAAGGCGGGGGCAGCAAATGGGCAGTGGGCAGTCAGGGGGGTGGGGCCGCAAGGGATTCAGCGGCGGGGGCGGTGAGGGACGATGAAGGGAAAAGAAGACAAAAGGGCACAAAAAACGAGGGAAAACGAGTGGCACAGAAGGCAAGAGGGCACAGAAATACAGGGAAAAAATGAGTGTCACAGAGGCAAAAAGGGCACAGAAATACAGGAAAAACGAGTGTCACAGAAGGCAAGAGGGCACAGAAATACAGGGAAAAAACTAGTGGCACAGAAGGCAAAAAGGGCACAGAAATACAGGGAAAAAACGAGTGTCCCAGAAGGCAAGAGGGCACAGAAATACAGGAAAAACGAGTGTCACAGAAAGCAAGAGGGCACAGAAATACAGGCAAAAAACGAGTGGCACAGAAGGCAAGAGGGCACAGAAATAGAGGGAAAAAACGAGTAGCACAGAAGGCAAGAGGGCACAGAAATACAGGGAAAAAACGAGTGGCACAGAAGGCAAGAGGGCACAGAAATACGGGGGAAAAATGAGTGGCACGGAAGGCAAAAGGGCACAGAAATACAGGGAAAAAACGAGTGTCACAGAAGGCAAAAAGGGCACAGAAATACAGGGAAAAAACGAGTGGCACAGAAGGCAAAAAGGGTACAGAAATACAGGAAAAACGAGTGTCACAGAAGGCAAACAGGGCGCAAGAATACAGGGGCAGCTGAGAAACAGAAGGCAAAAATGGGCAGAGAGGCATGGGGCAGCGAGGGGTACAGAAGGAAAAACCGGGTAGAGACACGGGAGCAGCGAGGGGTACAGAAGGAAAAACCAGGAAGAGACACGGGGGCAGCGAGGGGTACAGAAGGAAAAACTGAGCTGAGAGACACGGGGACAGCGAGGGGAACAGAGGGAAGAAAACGTGCACGGACCATGAACAGGCAGCGGGGGAAAACAGAACAACAGCAGTCACAGACACAACAATGAAATACAGGCAACACAATAAAACAATAGAGCGGAAGATGAACAAACCTACGGCCTACCACTGGCCACCAGGGATGAGGCGCAGGTGGTAGCCTGCGGGTGGTGGAGGGTCTCGAACTTCCTCAGCAGCAGCGGCAGCTGGGGCAGGGACACACAGGCGGTGCTGTGCGGAGGGGGAGCAACCTACCTGATGGGGTCAAGGGTCGCTCTATTAGCTCAGTATGACAGAGAGGGTGATCAATGATATATAGTAGCCTATGCCAGCCGGAGCCTAACAGACACCGAGAGAGCGTACTCTCAGCCTGAAAAGGAAAGTCTGGCGGTAGTCTGGGCTTGCGAACATTTTCACATTTTCATCTATGGAAAACATTTCATGCTTATCATGGACAATCAGGCCCTGCTAACAATTTTTGGAAATCCCCAAGCCAAAATGCAACCCAGAATAGAGCGTTGGGGTATCCGTCTTCAGGAGTATACTTATAATATCATCCATAAACCTGGAAAAGCTGCAAATCCAGCTGACTATATGTTGAGACATCCTAAGTCAACGTCCAAATCAAATACGTCACTAGTGGAGGAATGCATTCACTTCGTAGTGGCTCAAGCCAAACCACCAGCAGTCCCTTTGGAAGCCATCCTTGAAGCCACCAATGAAGACGTCACGTTACAAAATGTGAAACATCGCATCCAAACAAACAGCTGGAGACATCTGGAAGAGTCCGGACAGAACAAACAACTGACAGTCATGAACTGTCCTCTTTCCGTCATGAGAAGGATGAATTGTCCAATACCTCAGATGGTCTTCTGCTAAGAGACAAACGAATCATCATTCCAAAACAGTTACACCATGTAGTTATCAACCTAGCACATGAAGGGCACAGGGGCATTGTAGCCACGAAGAGAGTGCTGTTCGAGTGAGTCTGGTTCCCTACACTCGATCAGATGGTTGAACTCACATTGAAAGACTGCCCGCAGTGTCAGCTAGTCAGTCGAGAGGAGCCACCAGTGCCCCTACAAATGTCAGAATTGCCGGACGGCGTCTGGCAACATGTTGCAGTGGACTTCTTTGGCCGGTTGAAATCTTGCAAGTACATCCTGGTCGTAATGGATGAATACTCACGTTTCCCGATTGCGCACATCACCTCGTCAACCAAAGCTGCTACCACGATACCTGTGCTGGATGAAGTCTTCGCAGCATGGGGCATACCGAAGGTAGTGAAAACAGATAATGGCCCACCATTCAATGGACAAGACTTTGCCGGACTTGCCAATCACTTAAATTTCCAACACCGAAAGATCACCCCTCTGTGGCCACAGGCTAATGGGATGGTAGAAAGATTTATGGCCATCCAGCAAGCAGAACTTTCAAAGTGTGATATTCAAGTGGCTATAAATGAGGTGTTGCGGGCATATCGAACCACACCGCATACTACCACAGACAGGTGCCCAGCAACTTTAATGTTGGGTCGCACAGTGCGCACAAGAATACCAGCCTGGGAAGACATAGCTAGTGGTACTCATCAAGTCTCTGATCACAAAGAATTAGCAGCAAGAGACAGATTGAAAAAGGAGAAGATGAAAGAATACGCAGACAGTCGGAGAAACGTTACACAATCATCCATTCAGGAAGGGGATTGGCTGCTGGTACAGCAAGAAACACAAAGAAAAGCAGACTGTCGATATCATGATCGCCCCCTGTTGGTGACAAAACAAAAAGGGACTATGGTCACAGCTGCATCAGAGGACAAGAAATGTGTCGCACTTCCAGAAATGCACGCCCTCTGTTAGAGAAGCGTTGGCTGTGCCTGACAGCGCATCGAAAGGGGATGCACCTGAGATAAGGAATGAGCATCGATCCTCTATCTTCCCTGGTGAAGGGGAGCAGGCGACTCAGGAGGTGGCTCACCGGCCACAGCGACTTCTCCGGACCCGTTCGCCTCATTGAAGAACTGTAACTATGTTGTTTTCTTCCTGGTGTCTCTCCAGATATAAACAGACACTTTTTTTTTGTTTTTTAACTCTTTTTATTGAAAAATATGCATGTAGACAGTCAATTCACTGCAATATTCAGGTTATCGGCAGTACTCATTACGATAAGTCATCAAAGGCCCATTGTCCCAATACAATATGGATGCCCTCGGGGTTCAATACCATCAAACTTCAACAGCAGCATCATCATCTCGACTTCTCGGTGGTTCACATATATCCCCCCGGAATGTGTTCCACGGCCCCCATACATAAGACCACTTCTTGGGGCATCCCCTAGAGACATAAATGGGTAACTTTGTCACCATACACCAGTCCATATCCCTGGCCCAATCTGCAATTCGAGGTGGGTTCAGAGCCCTCTACAGTCGTGTGATATTCCGCTGGGCCACCATATAACCCAGAGTAACCCAAATTCTCTCCTTGGCAGTGAGGTCAGCGGGGTCCCATATATTCAACAAGATCAATTTGATGTTGCATTGTATCTGCTGTCCCAATACCTCCTCCATCATAAGTACCAATCCCTCCCAATATTTCTGAATTGTTGCACATTCCCAAAGTGTATGAATAAAGGTGCCCTCTGGCCCACATCGTCGTGCACAGCCACCATCTTGGGCATAGCTCATATGGACCAATGAGGGTCCTGACAAATACGTCCTATGGAGGATTTTTAGTTGGACCAATCGGAGCATGGAGGAGATGGCAACCTCGCGGGGAGAAGCTACCGCAGCCTGCCACTCCTCATCCTCCAACCCGAGCAACGTCGTGGTCCCATTTACCTCTCAGGCGAGTCAGGGGATCAGTCATGTTATTGATGAGTTTTTTATAAATGAGAGATATAGCTTTTTCAGGCAGGTCGCTATCTAGAATCCTGTCCTCCAGAGGAGAGGAATCAGGGAGGACAGTACCTTTTGGGAGAACTGCGAACAAGGCGTGCCTAATTTGGAGATACCGGAACAGTTCAGATTTGGCCATTTCGTAATCTTGCTGTAGACGAGAAAAGGGTATGACGTCACCCGATTTTCCAAAGGTCCCCAATCCTGGAGATCCCAATCAAATTCCATTTATCGAATCCCAAGGAGCACGACAGCCGACCCAACCGGTCACAACGCCAGAGCGGAATGGCTTGAGTGAGCATGCCCTCCCAACCCAGGCTTCTGGTAGCGTCCTTCCACACTTGCACACCATGCCCGGTCGAGCCGGACAGGGCGGGTTTCAGAGATTTTGTGTACAACGCACCCTCAAAACTACCCCCCCCCCGAAGGAGCAAACGGTCGATTTGAAAAGCCGGGTCATCTTGCCGTCTATAACTGCATTGGTTAATGGCCGCAAGCTGTGAGGCCCAATAATATCTTTTCATGTCTGGGAGCCCAATGCCCCCATCAAACCACCCCAATCTAAGTTTATGTGTAGCGATGCGGGGGGGTTTACGCTCCCATAACAGATCCCGCACGGTGCTCTGCTCTCAAGTTCCCTGAAATACGACGCCGCGACCAGCAGAGGTGTATTCTGTAGTGCATACAAAAGTCGGGGGAGGGACATCATCTTAAATAGGGCCGCACGTCCCAGGAGAGTTAATGGGAGCGATTTCCAGTGCTTGACATCAGATTTAAGATGATCCAGTGGTGGCCGTAGGTTGGAGTCATAGAATCGAGATAGGTCTTTGGATACCCAGATTCCCAGATACTTAAAGCCTTCCACAGCCTCCGTCAGCCAGCAACCCCGGGGAAGCCGAGGCCGCTGCCCACTAAGAACGTAGAGCACCGATTTGGACCAATTGGTTATATAGCCTGCGAACCTGCCAAAGGTTTGGAATATGTCCATTACTACATTCAGGGAGCTGCCGGGGAAGCCAGATAAAGCAGAATGTCATCCGCGTACAGTGATATGTGGTCCTCCCACCCATATGTCCATTTGAGGCCCCTAATGGCGGGGTCCTGACGGATCCATGCCGCCAGAGGTTCAAAGGCTAAGGCAAAGAGGAGCGGTGACAGGGGGCAGCCTTGCCTGGTGCCCCTGCCAAGAGAAAACACAGGGGATTTCCGGTTATTAACGACCACCTGTGCCAAGGGTTGACTATGTAGAAGCCGCACCTCGTTTATAAATTCCGTGTCAAATCCTAGTTTACGAAGCACCGCAAACATGTACAGCCATTCAATAGTGTTGAAAGCAAAAGCAGCGTCCAGGGATACCACCACGGCATCCTCTCTGATCGTATCCGCCCTGCAAAGTACTCCGTGTAGATGACGGAGGTTAAGGGATGTGTTTCTCGCCGGCATAAACCTGGACTGGTCGGGGTGTATCAGGTGGGTAAGAACTTGGAACAAACAAGTGGCAAGGACTTTCGCAAGGATCTTGGCTTCGCAATTAAGCAACGAAATGGGCCTATATGAAGAACACAGATCAGCGGGCTTACCCGCTTTGTGGATGACAATGATATTACCCAGTCTATGATCCTCAGGAAGGATCCCTAATTCTTTACTTTCACGATACATGTCTGTGAGAAAAGGGGCGGTCATATTCGCTGTTAACTTGAACAATTCTACTATATGCGCTCTGTACACAGGCGCAGTTCTTGCAGTACTGGGTCCACCACACGCCATTTCAGCCTCAAGTGGCGGTCGAGAAAGACGCGGCTGCACCTGTTCCACTTAAGGTGGCAGTGTATCAAAAATGTAAGCGACCCACTGACTGCATAGATACTACTGAGACTCTCAGATGGGCCTGGGATGGACTACGTAGAAGGGCAGGCGCGCTGTGTTTATACGCACCTTCCATCCCCCTAGCGCAGAATCCCATGCTTCATAATGTCAGGGATGAAATCACTGCCAAAGTGGCGCAAATGATGTCGCTTCACACCTTTGCAAGTCTATACCCAGGCGGAGTATTCAGGGATCCCCCGAGTGCGGTGGAGGGTCAGGAGGTTTCTTTTGGAGACATGTTTTTATATCATAAAATAAGTGCGGCATGTCGGGAGTTACACGCTGATTTTCCATCTCAGCCTGCCCCACTGACTGCCCTAGAGAGTCTGCTGGTCACGCCATCACCACGTAAACTGATCACCAGACGGTATACTCATATGCAGAAAGACGCACCTGTGATTGTTTCCGATGCTTGCATTAAATGGAATACGGAGTTGGCTCCTCCTTTGTCTGATGACCAATGGGCATACTGCTGCGCCCAGATGAAGGAACTGTCGCCTAACTATAAATTTCGGCTAATCCACTTCAAATTTATTCATCGCTACTATAGAACGCCGATTAGTTTATTTAAAATGGGAATTAGAGACGACGACTGTTGCTGGCGATGCGGAGCTCCTGAGGCCTCCTTTCTCCATATGGCGTGGGCTTGCCCGGCTGTTACTGAATATTGGTCGCAAATTTTTGAAGCCATCAATCAAATATTGGGGCTGGCACTGGGCCCATCGCCATTGCTCGGTCTGTTGGGATATGTTAAAGACACACATGTCAGAAAACGCAAACTCCATGCGCTGTTATTGCTGTTTGCCAAATGACAGATAGCTATATGTTGGGGTAGGAAGAGGAAACCCACGGTCGAGGACTGGGTTCGGGGGGTCACATACGGACAAACTCAGCTAGCTGTATTTTGGGAACTAATGCCATCTACCTCCAGGCCCAGGAATATTTGGGAACCGTTTATTGACTGGGCTCGTGCCAGATCTACTAACTCGGTGGCTGACACGGAAGTTGGAGGCACTGTCGGCCCTGGGTGATCTATTGTGTACAGGCACTAGGACGTAGTCCCTTATGTCGTACTGGAAAGGGGTAACATGTTTGCACTACATGTGGACATTGTGGTAATCGAGTGTCTAGTACTGTCAGAATCTGTATAGTTTTACGTGATTTTTATTAGACGGCGGAGGTCATCTGTGTCTGTTGTATGGTGCATCGCTGAGCCTACTGTGTACTATTTTGGGAAAAATGTTCTGTAACATGCTCTGATTACAAGAGAGACCCACTACACACCACTGTTTTTTTTTAATTTGCTGTTATGGGGATTCCATTGGGGCCCGAAGCTTTCCCTCCGTGCAGATCATGAATGGCCTTCTCTACTTCAGCTACTGTGATGTTTCGATCGTGGTCGGAGCACTCCTCCGCAGTAAGAACCGGCATCTGAATATCACATAGGAGTGATGAAACCTCCTCCTCTGAATAGGTCATGCGGGAGGTATACAGAGAGAGATAGTATCTACCGAATACATCCGCAATATCTTGCGGAGCAGTTATACGAGAATGTGGGTCAGTGGTAATTTCAACCACAACGCGCCGTGCCCCAGCTCTGCGGTCTAGCCAATTCAGCAGCTTGCCTGCTTTATCGCCTACGTCATAGATCCTACTAAGTGCAGCCCTATAGTGTGTCCTAGCCGCAGCAGTGACTAGGTCCGAGAACTCTTTGATCTTCATACGGAGCCAATGACGCACTTCCTCCGAGTCCTGCAATAGGACTGTACGTTCCAGATCTAGAATCTCGTCCTCTAAGCGTACCATGTCAGCAGTCTTCTCTTTGTGCTGCTCAGCAATTTGTCCCAACACAACCCCCCGAATAACAGTCTTGTAGGCTTCACAAAGCAAAACGGATGAGCTGACCGATCCCAAGTTTTCCTGAAAATATAGGTCAGATTCACTCAGAACCTTCTCCCTTATTGAGGGGGTAGTGAGATACCATGAGTTAATCAGCGCCACTCAGCCAATCGTAGGTTCCCCAACTTCCAGCCGGCACTGAACAGGAGAGTGATCTGATATCCCCCTGGCTAAGTGTTGTATATCTTTGACCGTGTGGAGATGGTGGGTGAGTGAGTGTGAGCACATACTCTATACGTGACATGCTGCAATAGGGACCCGAAAGATGAGTGTATTGAAACTCCCTGGGGTGCAGGCACCTCCAGACATCCACAAGACCCATAGCACCCAGAAAACTATGGATTCATTTGCGAGAGAGCGGCAGGTCTTTCTGGGGCCATCGGTCCAGGATGTCAGAGACGATGGAGTTAAAATCGCCTCCGATCTACAATCTCCCATCTGGCAGGCCCAGGAGAAGATCTCTGAGGTCGATAATGGCCTGTGTATGTAGGCCTGGTGGAGTGTACACTGAGACCAAATTAAGGGTGGCCCCCTCCCAAATCCCAGACAAAGCCACGAATCTACCCAGTGGGTTCGTACGGACCATGTCGATAGTCAAGGGGAAGGATTTACGAACTAAGATGCCCACCCCCCCCCCCCCGGGAACCAGAACCAAAAGCGGAGTGAGCTGCCATCTGGAAACCCCACTGTGACAGGGCCTTACAATCATTGCCCAACAAGTGGGCCTCCTGCAGGAGAACGACATCTGGCGAGTGACTTTTCAGAAATTGGAGATCCACCCCTCTCTTGATTTTGTCCCCTAGCCCATTTATGTTCCAGGAGAGCAAGTTGAATTTCTGTCTAGTCATACTGCCCATTACTCAATTGGAAAGCTGTGTGATAAATCTGCGAGAAGCATGTCAAGGGGCGGATGAGGAGAGGCTCCAATACATCCCTTAGCACTGCCATCATTGAGAGCATCATGAACACTGAATCTGCTGCTTCATGCATCTGCGACCAATCAAATATATCATGCCTAAATAGGAACAATACGAAAACACAAATACCAATACAATCCCCTCCACCCACCCCACAAATCCCAAAAACATACCCCGACCCCCCTCCCTGCCCCCCTGCCCGGCGGTGACAAAACCTCCCGCCCCCCAAACTAGCAGAGTGCCTATCGCCCACTCACCCAAAGACTTACGGGTTGGTGTAGCCTAACCGAGCACCCGTCCCTGGAAATTTTCAAACGATATTCATAATAACATAACATGGATATACTAAGAGCGACAGCGAGGACCTAAGATACACCTGAAAAAGCACACATATGTGGCAGGAGAGCAAACAACTCGAAGAGATCAGTTTGACTAGGTTATCAATGAAAGTCTGACTCAATAAGAAGGAATACTGATGCCTTTGGAGGAGTCGACACTATACTTACAGCCCTCACTCTATGAAGAATCCTTCCACCCCCAAAATGGAAAACATACAGACCAATTATCCAATGCCACCCGCCGCTTCAGTCAAGTCTTGTGGGGGTGAGCCGCTGCCAGAGATCCGAATGTCTGCATCCATCCTCACACCCGGGTATGATTGTTGTGGCAGCCAGCCGTACGCCAACCGTCCAGCCAGTCCCAGGCCCCCTCCGGGGTGGTAAAGAACCAAGATTTCCCCTCCGACTCCACCCTCAGTATGGCCGGAAACATCATGGCATATTTCAGTTCTTTATCACGAAGTGCCTTTTTCACTTCCAGAAAACTGCGTTGTTGTCACTGTACCTTGAGGGTGAAGGCTGGGAAAAAGGTGATGCGGCTGTTCTGATATTGCACTGGCGGAGTCGAACACTGCAGGATTACATCGCTGTCACGGAAATTGAAGATCCTGGCAAGAAGTGGTCGCAAGGGAGCTCCTGGTCTCGGCCGGCCCCACCCCGGCACCCGGTGCGCTCGTTCCACTGAAAAGAAGTTGGATAGCCCCTTTGGCTTGACGTAAGTAGTAATCAGTTCTTCCACGAATAGATCCATGGACGGCCCTTCCGATTGCTCTGGTACCCCAATTATTCCGACATTATTGCGTCTGGAGCGCCCTTCATAGTCATTCAGCTGCGCTTCTAATTTTGCGGCGTGCGTCTGCATTTCTTCCATCTTCCTCTGTAGTGTGGACATGTCCTCAACCAGAGAGGTCGCCTTGATTTCGACATCTTTCAATCGCAAATTCATCAAGCGCATATCTTCTCGGATAAGAGATACTTTGGTGGATACCGTGTCAATGCTCGATTCCAATGAAGTTCGGACGCTGGTGATAGCTTCCAGGATATCTTGCAGCGTCAACTCCTTCTGTTTCCCACCAGGCTCGGACTTGTCCGATGTAGTCGATCCTCCTTTGGGGCTCGCTCCGGGGCCCCCCTCCCATGCATATTTCGTCAATTTGCCCTGGAGGGCTGCTTGCGAGCTGCACCCCCTGCCATGATGTAGACGGGTCCCACCAGTAGGGTACAGGATTGGGCCCTATGGGAGCCAGGCAGCGACGTACTGATCTCATGTGTTGGGGCCCGGTATGATGAGTTTGCACTGAAGCGCTGCGAACCGAGTGCCAGCAGCAAGATGTGGCTCCTCACAGGCAGAAATACAGCGGCAGTGCACTCCAAGCCACCGCCAGCATAGACAGATCACCCAGGGCAGCGGGGTCTGCCCCACCCCCTCAGTGCCGTGTTGGAATTCGTCTTGGGCAAAATATGGCCGCCTAGCACCACAATCACAACCTCCATCTAGCAGCAGGCCAAGTTCAATCTGCAGAGTAGGCTGCGGCCCACAGGCCCAGCCATGCGGACTCTCCCGGGGCCCCTTACATCGGGCACAGTGTCACGAGGAGTCTAGGGCAGTGGTGCAAAGCAGGCACTGCGCCGGGGTGCAAAGCAAGCAGTGTAGGGCAAATTTCGGGCCTCCACCTTCAGGCGCGGTCCTACACCCACAACCGGCCGCCTCACTCAATTCTGGGCCCATCGCCACCGAGTCTTCTCACCTGCAGCCCAGAACAACGTGGCAGATGTAGGACGACTCTTTATTTCAGCGTCCCGAAGAGCACGCAACACTGTGCAAGCGGCAAAATCCCCCGATGGTGGGCCGGGCCTCGGGTGCCGGCCGCGATGCAGGGAGGCCCCGGCCCCGAGACGAGCAGGTGACTCCGGCATCAGACGTCAGTGGTCCGATCGTCGGAACCGCTGGTCGAATCCGGCTGAAATCGGGCTACCCTGTTCCCTGGGATTTCGCTGTACTCCGGCGTGTATTTATGCCACGGTGCGGATATTAGAACAGCGGATGATGGCAGGAACGGGCGCGCTTGGACGGAGCCGCCTCAAGAAGCGGCCATCACACTCGCCAGTTGGCCACGCCCCCCATAAACAGACACTGTTAAAACGTTTCAAGTTGTTTAAGACGGGGGAGATGTAATGTTGTATGATGTGTTGGGCACTAGGACTGGCACAGTACTTGAAATAAGTGGGAGGAGAATAGGGAGGCGGGAGAGGAGGAGTCAAAGGGGCAGTACGAAGTAGGGAATGATTGCTGGCAGACAAAAGAAATAAAGGTCCCTTAGACCATACCTTGTTTAAGTGTTGTATGTGCCCGAGTCACGACACTACACATGTCTCCTACTCCAGCTCTAAAATCTGGCCTTGTTTGTGCTCCTCATTTCTATTCTAGCTTCCGGATAGGAAGACCATGTGCTCACTGAGTGTGAAATGTAAAAAAAAGCAAATCTCCCTGCGGCTTGAACATGAAAGTGACTGGCTGTTTGGCAATATCTCTGTGGCCAATAACAATGTAAGTATGTGTGCAGGGCCTACCATTAAATGGTTGTCCTATTAGGTGTGTCATACAGTGCTCTGCTGGAAATGTGATGCTCATAGATTCAATTGTTGTTTTTGCATTGATTCAAGACACAGATGTGTAATTCAACCCAAGTGCATCCTAATCCTAAAAACACAAAGGGGCTGATTACGATGACGTAACGACCGACACCGCCGTACCGGCGGTGGTGACCAGCACGCCATCGTAACGTGCATTTCCCACTGCCATATTATGATGGTGGTGGGTATTGCGGCAGACGGAAAGTCCGTCCGCCGCTTTTCCGCCAGCCGGCAATCATTACGATTGCCGGCCGGGCAGAGCACCATCATCCATATTATGATGGCGGGATTTCAAGGCGCCGCCAAAGAAAGGCTGGCAGGGATTTGCTTTAGAGGCCCATTGCAGGCTCCCAGGGGGATGGGGGGTGCACTTGGGGGTACCTATGGTACCCCCCTACATGTCCATGCACAAGGTGGCAGGCACCGCGCGGTGCCTGCCACGTTGTGCATGGAAATGCACACAATGGCATTTTACGATTGCGGCGGGTGCTGCAGCCAGCAGCACCCGCTGCAATATTAAAATGCCAGATGCGATTGCCGCGGCGGTCGCAACATGATCAGGGGTGCGGGACCACAGCGTGGCAGGCAGGCTGTCCCGTTCCCGCTAGGATGGCGGACAGACCCTGGTCCTCCCGCCATCCTAATAGGCCTCAAAATGTCTATTTGTAATGTCTCACGTTTATCATAACACATGCGGTTTGAACTTTTTCTCCTGATACTCTGAAGGTCTACAATAGGTCTTGGTGAGGCTGTCCTAAAATAGCACAGGTAGGTCCTTCGAGAAGAGCAAGTTTAATACAGGATATGCAAGGCTGGTCTTGTGCCTGAAAATCTAAACTTTGGCTATGTATTTCAATGGGAGATTCACATTTTCACCATTTTTTTGGTAGTAAGAATGATCTCTAGTACATTTTCTTGGTGACTGTCCACTCTCTTATGTCAGTAACCCACATGATAAATGTTGCTCATGCAGCACATGTGGCAGACAACCAGTTTCCTAGTTCTTCTGAGACATTTGTGCTCGAACCAACTCTCCAATGAGAGAAAGCTATGCGAACCACATAGGTGGGGGGAAGACTGAAAATTACTGGAGCTACGGGAAGCCAAATTATCAGGATCTACCGAAGATTATGTGGCACAAATTCCAAGAGGCAAGAAACAATTCTGCTGGGGCTCATCTAAATGTGTAGTGGCGGGCTATTTGTTCAGTGGCCTTTCTGCTGAAGCGATGCTCAACGGAAGGTCCCTGACTATAGAATAAGAATGGACTGTCCCTTCTGCTCCACCCTCCAGCAATGTGGTAGTAGTCCAGGAGGGGCTGATGCCTGATGAAATAGAACGGGCTGTCAGGTCATTCCTCCATGTAGATCCCATCAGTAAGTCCCAGAGCAATGTCATTGGGTTTCTCTAGGCCCTCTCATCCTCAAAGTAACTGTCAGGTCCAGCCAGCCAGCCAATTACTGAAGAAAAAGGAAGGCTTTCTCCATGGATAATGTACAGAGATATCTCAGAAATTGTCCACACCCTCCCTGCACTTTGCATGTGATATCACATGCACCACCTGCAAAAAGTGCCAAAATGGAGGCTTAGTGTTGTCGTTTCTCCATGACTAATTTAGTTTCACGATTAAGACAGCTCGGGGTAAATCAAGCCCTTCACCAGGCAGTTCGCTGAGTGGCCTGCCAGGGGTCCACCTAGATAGGCAGCAGAGTTATCAATCCTCTGCACTGATCAACGCCCCTGTGCATCTCCTATTCTCCCTCTCTAGAATGCAGACACTAGCAACCTGCAATATATATTATAGGGGTTCCCACATGTCAGAGCTTAACTTCACCATGAGGACAACCTCCATTTTACAAATGCATACGACCCCTTTTCAGGTGTCATTATCTGATCAATGGTTTTTACTGTATCTGCAATTGCTAAACACGGATACATTCCATTGCAAATCACAGGGAAGGGGGAATGCCTCTATCACACCCCATTTTCTTTGCAATTAATAATGAATTAAAGCTTGTACATCAACGTGTATTTTTAAAAGCGCACATTCACCCCTGGGCATCTTGGCGCTGAGTAACAGATGTTTATTGCCACCCAACACAATGGTACTCATTTTATCGATCTCCGACGGATGAAAGGCTGAGTGGACACTGCAGGATGTTAACCTGTGACCATGGGGTCAAACACAGGCCCCTCCAGTGGACGCATTAGTCCACTAAGCCACCAGACCCGGCTTACATTATCAGTGGCAATGTGATTTGTGGTTCAGGTGTAGCTTTTATACATTGAGAATTTGGAGTTTGCGGTTGCAAAGCCTTTACTTTTGAGAAACGCACATTTTGTGGCTGCAAAACATTTGCACACTTTAGCCCTGTGCTCACGAAACAGCGGGTGATTTGACTCAGCAAAATATTAAGAATGGCAATGGAGTTATTTTCTGACAAAGGATGAGCCATAGGCCAGCAATTTGCTAACTTTGCTTGATTCTGAAACAACACTATTCCAAGAATCACACTCAAACCCTGCCTTGCTAGGCAACTCGACACCAGAGTGCATTCATTTTCCCAGTTCTATTTTGCTGTTATTGTTGGAGGCATGTTTTATTGGCGGTAAAAGCATATTTCATTAAAAAATAAACATTAACGCAAGAAGTAGAAAATGGAAAGGTGAGAAAAGGCCTTTTGAATCTCTTTCTCCGGCTCTTCTAAGGTCAGGTGAGAGAAATTCAGCCAATCTTGTTTTCACACCTCGTTTCATTCTGGTACCTGCATCCTGAAAATTAAAAGGGGAAACGTATGACTTAAAGGTATCAGAAGGCAAGACGATAGCGCTAGGGGTAAAAAGCCAGGATTTAATAATATCTCACAGCTGACATTAACCAACTCCATAGCTGTAAGTGATCTGAGGCCAGAAAAAGACGCTTATTATTTTAAACAATGTTCCTGTGGAGGGCAGGTGGACTCATACTGGCCGAAAGGGAATTTTTCAATTGCCAATTGAATTATTTCTCTCAAAAGTCAGCTGGGAAGGGGGGAGTCAATAAGATGTCAGGCTCATCTGTTGTTGAAAGGAGCTGGAGCTACACAAAACCCTCTTGTTGGGCAGGTCGTGAAGTCCTGGATGTGACTGTCAGTCACTGACAGTACTGACTCTGCCCAAGCCCTTCCGGCCTCTCATAGGCTTCGGAGTTTGGAGTCTGGCCTGAGTCCACCTGCTGCCCAGGTCTAAGGGCCTTTCAGAGAACTGGTCTGAAGTCACCATACGGTGACAGTGACTCTCTCCCCAACCCCTCCGGCTTTTAAAAGTCACTGGCTTGAAGCTAAGTTATTGATTGACTCGACCTGTCCTGTTATCTTTTCAGAGGCAGCATCGACCATTCTGGAAACTAGGAGATGCCCACAAGGGCCGGACTACCTCGTGGTATCGAGCACCGCGGTGCTGTTTCTGCCTCGTTCAAACCCTGCCACAGCAGTGAATGTGCGGCTATAGTTAGCATGCCCTGGCGCTGTTGCTGCTCGGTGAGGAGCCTGGCACAGGGTGGAGGGGGAGGAGACAGGGCAGGGCCAGTGATGAAGGCACCCTAATCCGCGTCTGCCCAGAGTCAGCCGTCCCTGCCCCCTCCGGGAAGGACCAGCTGTTAACAGAGCAGATTCCGCAGGCGTGCTTCATGCCTCTGAAATACCCAGCTGACAGGCAGGCCAGGCACACAGGCCCCGAGCACAGACAGGTTATAAATAGAAGCCTTCCAGAGTCCTGGAGAAGTTTGGAGAACTTTCTGCGCTCACGGGACCCGTGCCTACTTCAGCAGCACTTCTAGGCCTCGGGGAGGACGCCTGCGGCCAGTCTCCGACGCTGCTTGGGGGCCGAAGACCGCCTTCCCTACCTCTCATTTCTTAGACTTAGGGGTTCTAAACAAAAGCTCCGTGGAACCAGGCAGGGGCTTTCTCTGTCCTCCCCCAACATATTTTTTCATGACGTCTGAACTCCCAGGAACAGAGAGGGAGAAAGACAGTCTGGAGACATTTACTTAGTGAGCTGTTAAGTGCAGCCACTCACCAAGATAGGGTCCGGGGCCCTCTCTGCTCACTGCTCTGCCCACGACTGCCACAAACACGCACGTCAGTTGCATGACGTTTTGGCTGAGAGGAGA
This sequence comes from Triturus cristatus, assembly GCF_964204655.1. Lineage (NCBI taxonomy): Eukaryota > Metazoa > Chordata > Amphibia > Caudata > Salamandridae > Triturus > Triturus cristatus. Next base: position 353,576,273 of record NC_140594.1, read on the forward strand.
GAAATCATAGTCTTAGAAACATCTTTTGTAACTCATTTTGTTTTCAAAGGTGGACTTTGATTCTAGGTCCAAGTGCCTGGGAGCGCCCTTGAAGTCTTTTAGGCGCTTTGGTGCGGCTTTTCTTTTTCCACAGTTCACGATGGCCGACAGCCAACTTCCCTTTTCGTGCCATTACCCCGGCCTCAGACAGCGAAGTGCCCGGGACCCCTTCCGCGAGAACGCGCTGGCATCCCGGCTTCTGGACGATGACTTCGGCATGTCACCCTTCTCCGATGACCTGACCATGGACTGGCCCGACTGGGCACGGCCGCGGCTCACCACCACGTGGTCGGCGTCCCCGCTGCGGACAGGGGTCCCTCGGCCGTCAGGGGTCTCTCCCCCGGGGTATAGTTCCAGGTACACGGGGCACGTGGAACCGGTGAGCCCGGCCGCGCACCGGGGGGATCCGTGGAAGGTGTGCGTCAACGTGCAGAGCTTCACGGCGGAGGAGCTGACCGTGAAAACCAGGGACGGCTTCGTGGAAGTGTCAGGTGAGTGGCGCTCAGGTGGAGGGCGGCCGTGTCCAGTGTGGGCGAGGAGGGAATAACTGTCATTAGTTGTGTGAGAGGAGGGAGTAACGGACTCATACCCCTTTTCCACTGGCCGTACTAGCCATGGTGTAAGGGGACGTGAATGAATCGGCAGGTCAAGAAAGTAAAGGCAGCTCTTAAAACGATGTTTAATTTTTGTAGCTTCCAGACCTTTTTCCTTTAGCACTGTTAAGTTGCGGGGGGGGGGGGGGGGGAGGGGGGGCGTACAAGGGGACAACACTCTGACGTCACGATGATTCAGAGGATCAAGTACGTGACAGTCAATATGTGAATGGAGAAATGTATTTAGTGAAAGTGTGAGGTGATTTAAAGTGTCATGTGGGGGTGAGAGTGTCAGGGGTGTCACAATAGGGAGTGTCAGTTGAGTATTTGGGACGGAGTAACTGTAAAGTGAGTATGTGGGAAGAGGGTAGAACAGTAGAAGAGTTATGCAAGTCTGTCAGGAGAGGGTGAAAGTGTAAGGTGAGTGTTACAGAAAAGGAGAAACGTGTGACATGAAATGCCATCTAAGTGTGAAGTGGGAGGGAGGCAACGTCAGATGAGTGTGCAAGGTAGAATGGAAGTAGTAGGTGAGGATATGGGAAGGTGGAAGGGGATCGTGAAAATGACTTGGGAAATGTAACATGTTGGTGGACATGTCAGATGATGGCCATTGTGAAAGGGTGAGCGTTTAGTTTAAGATGTAGCATAGGGTGACATTGGCCGACGAGACTGGAAGGAGAGAGAACATAGAAGTGATATCCAAGTGGCGGGTAGGCATGTGTGTGGCGGATGTTCAGGAGCAGGGTGGAACTGTCCATTAAGGGGCTTATTTACAAGCCCCATGCGCCGCTTGTAGGTCACTGGCTCCAGTGTTAAAAGAGACTCACCAGTGGCGCAAAGGGCTTGTAAATAAGCCACAAGGAATGGAGTGAATGGAAATCAAGAAATCCAGGCGGCTTGGAGGTATCACTTCTGTGTGTGTGAGGAGCATGAAAGTGTAAAGTGAGCATGCAGGGGTGAGGGTGACAGTATACGTTGAGTGTGTGAGAGAGAATTAGATTGCTGGGTGAGTGTTTGGGACAGGAGACCGAGGGTAGTTATTAGTACAAGGCGCCTGGATACCCTGACAGGTGACAAGCAGCGCTTTACAAATTCACCACACATTTCATTACAATGTAAAATATGCAGGTTAAAGTGAGAGAAAACAGTAGAGTGCTATACAAATGAAGGTGAAAGCAGGAGTGGGCTCAGTGTCATATATACAGTGAAGGTTGAAATGCTGTGTGAATGTATGAGCACGTAGACAGTACTAATCGAGTTTGCAGCTGTGAGCATGGCGGTGTAAAGGAAGGATGAACATGTCACATGAAAGAGCAAGCCACAAGGGGGCAGTGCTGGGTCAGTGAGCACAGGAAGAGGGGAAGTGCCTGTTGATGTGTCATGGGAGTTGGCAGTGTCGAGTGAGTTTACAATGGACGTTTAGAGGTCTCCTTGGTACACCAGGAGGATGACAATATCTGATGTAAGTAAAGGGCAGGGGGAGCATCCGGTGAGTGTGCCAGGGCAGAGTGAGATGATCCAGTGAAACTATAAGGCAAAGGAATTGTATTATTTTATCATTAGGGTAGAGTAAAACAATGTCTGATAATCCTGGAAGGACACAATAGGAGTGTTATACAAGGGAATCACGGAAGTGTGAAGGGAGTATGGAGGGGCATCGGAATGCCAGGTGACTTTGCCAAGGAAAGGTTTTAGGTGGTAGAAAAATGTGACACGTGGTTGAGTGAGTGGAGGGTAAATGTGTGAGAGGGGAAGGATCAGTGCCAGGTGTGTGTCCAATAACGTGGAAAGACTAGGCGAAAGTGCAAGGAGAGGGTGTTATAGTGCGGAAGAGGATGGTAAACTTTTACGATGAGCGTGTGAGGGGTGTCAAGTGTCAAGTGTATGTCTGAGGGAAGGATGCAGGTGTCAGGTGAGTGTTTTGTTGCGGGAATTATGTGGTATAACTAACAGTGATGGAGAAATGTTTTTGTGCCAGAGGGGGCGAACGATTCTTCATAGGTGGCATGTATATAGCCCAATGTGAAATGCGTGTGTGTGTGTGTGTGTGTGTGTGTATATATATATTCACTTAAAAAAACATAGGTTTCACACACGTTATAGTTAGGAATTAGCATTTAAAAAACCTTGCAAATTCACTTAAAAAACCATAGGTTTCACACATGTTATAGTTAGCTGGACATTTCACTCGTAAAAAACCATTGAAATTCCCCCGTTATAGTTAGTTCAGATAACTATAACTCGCGCGCCCGCAATCCACTGCTGATGACGTCGCATATTACATCACTCATGACATGGTCAGTGACATCACTCATGACATCACTGAAGACATCATCCTTGTGATAGAGTGGCGGTCGCGCGAGTTATAGTTATCTGAACTAACTATAACGGGGGAATTTCAATGGTTTTTTACGAGTGAAATGTCCAGCTAACTATAACATGTGTGAAACCTATGGTTTTTTAAGTGAATTTGCAAGGTTTTTTAAATGCTAATTCCTAACTATAACGTGTGTGAAACCTATGGTTTTTTAAGTGAATTTTTAAGGTTTTTTAAATGCTAATTTATGTATGTATTATTATATTTTTTATATATTTATTTTACAATAAACTACCTATGTATATAGTTATAGATTGACTGTATCCTGTAATATGGAATGGCTCAGCTCTTTTTTTTTTAATTTGGATAAAGTTGAACAGCATAGTTAATATCTTGTATAAACTTATAAACAGTTTAAAATGTTTTTTTTTAAAGTTTTTTTCACAGTGCGCGCACGGTGCTCGCACAGTGCGCACACCCCGTGATTTTTAAAAAAAAAAAAAATGTTTTTTTCACCCTTCGGGGTCCTTCAGGGATCCCCTGACAAAGGCTAGGGGGTCAGGAACTCTCTACCCTGCCCCCTTTTCACGTTATCCACCTTTCTTTTTCACTGTCACACACAAAATGGCGGCCGACACTTCCTGATTTTGACCGACTTGAATGTTGACTGACATGTAACCACCAATCAGAATTACGCTTGCGCACGTTATGGTGCGCGCACGGTGCGCGCCTATAGATATTTATGTACTTTTAGCTGCAATTTTCTCAGGAACTACTGAACAGATTGACACCATATATGCAAAAGGCACATGCCTGACCTGAGGACTACCTCTTAGCCAAATTTCAAGTAATTCTGTTCAGCCTTTCGGGCTGTACCTTTGACTAAAGGTCCTATGGCAAAATGCATAGGGAAAACACGATGTGGGACCCCTCTTTTTTCTCAGCCCCCGCTTGACGAATCACCCCGAGACTTTCAGGGTAGGAGCTGAGCGGAGCGCCCCATTAGTTTTGAAAATTTCGCGAGGATTCGTCAACCGGCGCCAAAGTTATTCAAAATAGAATTTTCAGATTTCCTATGGGAACTCGGTCCTAACTATAACTATCTACTGGCGACCGCCAGTAGATAATATATATATATATATATATATATATATATATATATATATATATATATATATTTGCATGGCAAACAGCCACCCTCCAGTCCATCCTACGAGAGTCTACACCCAACCACCAGTGGCCTTGGTGGTTTACCCTTTTTGATGAATACATTCAGCAAATTTCCTCTAGCTCACTTTTTAAAAAACAAATTGTATATATTTTTTCATTTGCTTGAATGGTACTTGTTTTCTGAATTCAAAATGGTGGCTGTATGCTTGCAAATTGAAAGGAATGTGTACATTTAGCGTACCAAAAGTTTTTTAAACATTTTTTTCTTGCAATTTCCCCACCCTCAATGTGCATAACTACGCCCCTGGTACTCAGAACTGATCACCAAACTGTCTCTTCTTTCTCTGAAAAATATTACAAGATGGTGTAAAAAAGTTGATCCCTTCTGTCCACAAATTACATCTTGAAACATTTAAAAGCGACTGACAGAATTTGCGAATTTCTGAATTTGCGATTCAACCATCAAGATATACAAAAGTGTTCAATCCATTTCAAGCCCACCTGGGTGCTCCTTTTGTAATTCTACTTCATCAAAAATGTTTGGGTGGATTCATATCCTACCACATAAAGCACATTTTCTGAGTAAAGTGCTACATTCATGCCACGTTTGGCATAAATCCTTTCAGCGATTTGTGCTCTAGTGGTAAGCAAAATATCCTATAGGAGTTAAATTAGATACCATGTCTATTTTCCCTTGCTTGAACCTTCATGAAAATTAGCATGCTGGACCTTTGCTACATATACTAAATAAGTGCCAAATTTTGTGGAAATCCAGCCTTGGAAATCAGAGTTATATGCACACCTGAAATGCCTTGTCATTGGAAAGATGTCCTGAACCATAACTACTGAGTGCTGACCACCCATGTTTAACATGTGTATTACACATTGCGGTCACCATTTTATAGTTAAGGTTCAGGATTTATGGCAAACATGGCATGAATGTAGCACTTTACTCAGAAATTGTGATTTTCTGAAATTGCAATTTTAAGAGTATTCGTGAATTTCAAATTCGAGATTTGCATGAAATTTTGACTTTAAATTAAAATAAAAACAATTAAGGCTACGGGTGGCTAAAGGACCTGCATGGCCATGACTGCTTCAAACCCCACTGTGCACAGGCAAAGATTTTGCATAGCATGGTATGGAGGTACATGGTAGTTGAATCAATCAATCAATCAATCAATCAATCAATCAATCAATCAATCAATCAATCAATCAATCACATATTTGTTAAGCGCTACTACTCACCTGTGAGGAACTCAAGGCGTTGGGGGAGGGAGGGTTTAGCAGGTTCCAGTCCATCAAGGAGGGGGTCTGTTGAAGAGCCAGGTTTTGAGGTTTCTTGTGAAGATGGGGAGAGATGTTGTCTGTCTGAGGTGGAAAGGGAGGGCATTCCAGGCGCTGGCCACGAGGAAGGCGAACGCCAGAGCTATTTGAATATTGTATATGATTAAAAATTATCTGGTAAAAATACAGTTAAAGGTTACTTGTGGTTCAATAAGCACAAAACCTTAAAAAAACCTATGAAATTCTCCAGTTATGGGATGCAGAGCACAATATGTACTATAACGCACGACGCCACAAAGTTTTGGTGTATGTAGACAGCTTTTAATTTAAACACACCTTTGGCAAACATATCCCTTGAACTTGGCAAGGGGTGTGATTTCTAGTGTGCTTTGGCAAGGAAGTGCTTTCGGCTTGGTGAGGGGGTGAGTTTTTGCTTTTTCTAATGCTATTTGCCTAACTTCAAATCTAAGGGTTGTTCTTCCCTTCTCCTCCATGCTACAGTAAATCTGGTCAAGTAAACACACAGCACCATCCGCAGCCTCTATCCCAGATACACTGCACCTACTGCATTATGCTCCTTCTCTGTAGTTCCCCTCCTAGATCTTGAGCTTGTCTGGGCCCAGCACAACCCATGATGAGCCAAGGTGACACAACAAAATAAAACAAGACAAATTAAATTTTAAAACCCTATACATTGCTGGAGCTTAGAGTGAGGTAACAAATCAATATAATGGTTTTTAAAGCTAGTAAGTCAGTGCAACACAGAAAACTAATAACACACTGATTGAAGCATATACAATTCAATTCAATTCATAAAGCTTTATTCGGAGCTTGACAACAAAGTCCATAAAAGCAGATCATGCATAAAAAACATCAATGATACACATAGACTAATAACGAGAATAATTCATAAAAACTTCATCAATGGAGTTAAAACAGGTAATACATAAAAACTACAATAACAATATTAAAAGATGATTATACTAGGCCTAGCCTTGATAGCTTTTAAAAGGAATGTGGCTGTAAAGAAACAGACATCGGGAGAGGGGTTAAATATCAATTTCATGACATCCTTAACTGTTCTGACACCGAGTTTCTTATACAGGGGTTTTAAAAAAGCAATACGGTAGTTACCATATAGTGGGCAGAACAATAGAAAGTGCATTGTACTTTGGGCTGTAGTTCCATCACAAGGGCAAGGACCAATAGGGTATTTTTTGGCATTAGGAAACGCCACCAAATGGTGGACAATTCCGAAGCGCAGTCTGGTTATAACGAACCTATGAGAGGGCCTAGTAACAAAGCTCAAATATGATTGATAACCTGACAACTCACAGCAGCTGTCATAGAGCTTACAGGTGGATAAATTGCTACTGGCCTTCAAATGTTGCTCATACTTTAGTGACAACCAAACAGACTTCAGTACGCTTTTGGACATACTGTTGGCAGCATAACAATCCTCGTATAAATTAAGACCATATATGTCCTTAAAACTGTGCATAACAAAATTTACCCAGGGGATCTTCAGATAATTATCTAGAGATAAACAGTCCTTAATAATAGCTCTGTTCATGGAGGTCTCCTCCTTAGCCCAGATCGCACGCCACAGCATTAAAGGTCTATGGGCAATGGAATCTAGGAGATGGGATATTCCAAATTCCCTATGCACCAAATGCGTGGATGCTGAAGTAGGCAAACAGAGTAACCTTTTTAAAAACAGGTTTTCCTCCACTTGGAGACTCCCAACCGAAACATGCCCCCAGACACCTGCTCCATAAAGGGCAATTGAAAGGCACCTCATCTGGTAGATCTTCAGCATGTCACTAATACGTTTATCCCCGATCTTAGAGGCGAACGTGAATACCCCGTGAGCACATTTCGCCATTCTTGCTCTAACGTGGGTGACTTCGCTGGACCAGCTACCTGTCTTGGAAAAGATGATACCCAGGTAGTTAAATGTATCTACCGTCTGTACCCTCTGTCCTTCCATAAAGAAGGAATGAGGTTTTTTTACGGCCCTTACCACATTCCATGACAAAGGTCTTTGTTTTGTTAATGACCAGCTTCCTTTCCCCAATAAACAAGGAAAACCTGTCCATGAGGCGTTGGAGGCGGACAGGGGTCCTAGAAAGAAGTACTGCGTCGTCCGCATATAGTAGTACCGGGATATAGGAGTTAAGAATGATTGGGGCATCTGCCCCCACAGACCTTAAGACAGAGTCTACCTCGTTGATAAAAAGTGTGAAAAGCAAGGGGGCTAACACACACCCCTGCCTGATGCCACGCTTAACAGGAAACTTAGGAGTACACTCCCCACCCGGGCCATATCGAACACTAGAACTAAGATTAACATACAGTCTGGCCAGAAAATGGACAATACCCTCCGGTGCCCCCATTCCAAGTAGTGTCTCCCAGAGAATCTGATGGTTAACCATATCGAAGGCACTACTAAGGTCGGCGAAACAGAGGAAGAGGGAACCTTTCTTGGCCATAGTATATTTTCCAATTAGTAGTTCTAGGTTGAGACACTGTTCTACTGTGCCTCTGCCCTTCCTGAATCCGTATTGAGAATTGGCCAGGATGTTATTATTTTCTGCCCATTCTTCTAGTCTGACAAGGAGCACCCGGCTCATAATTTTCACGGACGAATCAAGAAGGGAGATAGGCCGATAGTTCTTAGCATCGCCCTTCTCCCCCTTCTTATAGATGGGGATAATAATAGATTCCTCCCATGTGGGCGGTGCACCATGTCTCACAGCAGTATTAAATACCTTAGTCAATAATGGGCCCCAGATTTCAGGTTCTTTTTTATAAATATCCACCGGCACACCATCGGGTCCCTGAGCCTTCCCACCTTTACTTGCAATAATGCATTTCTTAACCTCGGTAGGTGTGATATCTAGGGGAAGAATTGGCCAGACCCCACCTCCATTGTCCACATGTTTATCAGAATCAAAAATCAGGGAAAAGTGGGAGACCCAGCTTCCCACGCTTACATTAGCTGACAGAATAGGCGTAACCTCATCCCTTAAGAAAGGGCTGTTGACTGTGGCCCAAAACAGCGAGGAGTCAGAGGTTTCGGCAGCCCTGTCTAACTTATCCCAGGCCTCACGCTTAAGTTCTGCCTTTCTTTCTGAAACTGCTGCCTTATAGGTTGCCCTAAGATGCCGGATAAGAGTAATGTCCCTCTGTTTTTCTGCCAATGCCACCTTAAGGCTCTTCAGGGCAGCAGTGCAGGCATGATCAAACCACCCCCTTTGCCGATTTGAATCGCCCTTAAAATGTTTGGTAAATACTGCTTCTATAGAGTGATTGATATCGACAAATGTATTCAAAATTACAGCTGTCGGTTCTTCACTCACTAAGATAGTTTCAATTTCTTTAGAGCAGTTCTCAATTATGGAACTAGACAGGAGGTCTGCCTTCTCCCCCTTCCACCTAATTCTATATCCATTGGGTCTATGTGGTTCAATGTTATCCACAATACTTGGTTTAGGACCTATATTAGTTTTCCAAAAAGCCATCTCCATGGTCAGGCAGTTGTGGTCACTAATCAAATTATCTACAACCAAAGGGTCAGAACACCATGGAATAAGGCTAGAGGAAGTGCAAATATAATCGATGACAGAGTTAGCGTTTCTGCCCGTGAAGGTAGGGACAATTTCATCAAGGACACCCCTCGCATTCCCCATGATCTCCATATCATATGTCATCAGGATTTTATTTAGTGAATCCCCATATGGATTATGGGGAAAATGGGCGACTCCCTCTCCTCGGGAGCTTAAAAAACCACAGACCCTATGGGCAGAGGACATACAGGTAGAGATATTAAAATCTCCCAACCAGATAAAATCGAAAGCGATTTCATTTCCTGTAACAATTTTAACCAAAGCTTCCTCCAAAGCAAGAGCTATCCTTTGCCTAGATTTATCAAAAACATTATTATAAAAATTGATTAAAAGGATATTCCTATCCTGCTCCTTACAAAGCCAAAGGATCTGGGAATGGTCCCCCACCGGGACATGTTTCTTTACTACAAACGGAGCGTCAACAGAAATCAGTGTCAGGAGGCCACCCTTGGCTCTTCCTGAGTTCGAAGCCACTGCTGGTATTTGATATGAGACAAACCCGTTATAATTAATGGGGACCAAACTCCAGGTTTCCTGGAAACATAAAATATTAAAAAGATTGATAAAATCGAACCAACCTAAGCAATCATCCTTGTGGGAAAGTCCCGCAACATTCCAACAAGCTATGACACATGAACCAGGGTTAACTAAGCAGGTGGAAGGATTCAACAGGGACCTATCCCCTCTCACGTTAACCAAATTTTCGTGGTCGCATGCCACAGTAGAGTCTGGTTGGCTTACACCAATTTTGTTAGTAATAGTTGTTGTTATCCTAGGGGCCCTATAGTTGCTCACTTTACTCGAGTCCAAGTCCTCCGACCTAACACCATCTATGGACGGCTCCAGTCAATCATTGTAATCAAGCCCACTTAATGGCTGGAATCTATTAAACGTAGAGATAGTGGGAGTAACACACAGATCCTGTACTCTAGGCCTATACCAGTGGCGCTCATCAACAGATTGAATGACAGGTTGAGTTGCAAGATCTCTATAAAAGTACCCAAGCGGCCGCAAGGATATACCATGTTCACTCGCAGGGAGAGAAGCGGCTTTAATTAAAACTGTGGAGGTAAGTTGAGGGTTGCGAAAGTTGATGACTATACAGTCGCCTTCGCAGGTCTTACGGGACTTACCAACCCAGTTAGTTCTCCTGGTACTAAGTATGTCTCTGGATAGTGCTATAGGAAAATCACACTGTCGGTGGAGCCAGTCCACAGTTTTATTCTTTAATGACGAGTGTGATTCTACACTAGCAGAATTGTTATCAAACCTCTTAACAGGGGGGACATTCATAAGAACTGCTACAAATGGTGCACACGTAGGTGGCAGGTCCGGTTGGGGGTTTCTGGAGCTAGGGGTGTTAACATTATGGCCCAACGATTCCCCCAGTTCTGAACCAGCGGGTGGTTTAGTGGTGTCTTGCCGCTGATATGGTACATTGGGAACCGCAACAGGCTTTCCAAGGGCACACCCAGGTCTGCATTCAGAACTGCTGTTCTCAGCCAACATTGGGGCTGTATTAGAGGTAGTTAGAGAGGTCTCCTCTGGCACCTGTGTACCAGCAATATTGTTTGGGGCTGGTCTAGCCTTGATAAAAGAATCCAAAATGCCTCCCAATCTGACTACTTCATCGGCAAGAGTGGAAAGTTTGGTCAATAGAGGTTTAACAAATATGTCAAACTTGGCAGCTATAGCCTGGGTTATAAGATCCAGCTGTTCTTTATCTAAAATGACCTTAGCTCCTTCCGTTAGCACCGATTGGGCTGGGACATTAATCTGCGGGGTGGTGTCCTTTTTGTTAGCATGGCGATTCCCTCCTCGCTTAGACTGTGTGGGTTTACTAGTGTTCCTACAGGTGCGTGTTAATTTTTGGCGTCTGGATACAGACTGGCTGGGGATGGGTACATCAGGTAAAATAGCTTGGCCTGGTTCAGGGTCGATCGTGGACTCAGGAGTATCACTTTCCGAGCTAATGATGTCAGTTACAACTCCCTCAGATATACAATTAGTGGGTAATGAGGGAGAATTAACATCCTGAACAAGGGGGGTCTCGGAGGCCAAACAATTAGGCGGGGGGGACACCAAACTCTGTGACCCTGTACGACCTAGAGATTTCCTACGTTCCTGGTTAATTTTATCGACCATCTTAACCAGGTAATTGTCCATGGTTGTGGTCGAGGCTGCTGTCTTTGCTTTAGGCATAATTAGCAAATCAGGCTCCCACACCCCCTTAAATTTCTGCTTGTAGACACCAAACAACAATAAACCAGTGTTTCCCAAATGGGTTATCACATACGACCTCCGATCACCTGGGAGCTTTAAACAGTAACCAAGAATGACTTGGCAATCAATACACACAACAGAATGCGCTATGGTAAATTAAATAACACGAATATCGATAGGCCAGTCTGCTGCTCCCACCTGCCCCCTCCTGTCCCAGACTGTCTCAGACTGTCCGCCCTTAGTCCGGGCTTCGTCCAGGGCGTCACGCGTCGCGTCCCGCTCCGCTTGTACTGATGCTATTTGGCCAAGACAACAGCCAATGGGAAATAGGGGTGGTCCGTTATTCCGTTAGTGGGCGGGATGGCGGGAGGGCGGGCCGCTACACAGCTGCGGCGCTCAGGGCTCCTGGGACCTGCAGTCCCGTCCGGCGACTCCTTCGGAAAACAGCAACCAAGTGGTGAGAGCCTCCACCTCCTCCTACAATGCGATGCGGGACCCGCGCCAGCGGGTTCCGCGAGGTGTTTTATCCCGTTAGTGGGCGGGATGGCGGGAGGGCGGGCCACTACACAGCTGCGGCGCTCAGGGCTCCTGGGACCTGCAGTCCCGTCCGGCGACTCCTTCGGAAAACAGCAACCAAGTGGTGAGAGCCTCCACCTCCTCCTACAATGCGATGCGGGACCCGCGCCAGCGGGTTCCGCGAGGTGTTTTATCCCGTTAGTGGGCGGGATGGCGGGAGGGCGGGCCGCTACACAGCTGCGGCGCTCAGGGCTCCTGGGACCTGCAGTCCCGTCCGGCGACTCCTTCGGAAAACAGCAACCAAGTGGTGAGAGCCTCCACCTCCTCCTACAATGCGATGCGGGACCCGCGCCAGCGGGTTCCGCGAGGTGTTTTATCCCGTTAGTGGGCGGGATGGCGGGAGGGCGGGCCGCTACACAGCTGCGGCGCTCAGGGCTCCTGGGACCTGCAGTCCCGTCCGGCGACTCCTTCGGAAAACAGCAACCAAGTGGTGAGAGCCTCCACCTCCTCCTACAATGCGATGCGGGACCCGCATTAATACATAATCAAAGTTAAAAAACATTTCATAATTAAAATACAATTACACTTTAACAAGAAAGTTGTCTTTGTTTTCTTGTAAAAGTGAAGTTGTATTTTAATTATGAAATGTTTTTTAACTTTGATTATATATTAATGTGGAATAAATTGTATGTGCTTCAATTAGTGTGTTATTAGTTTTCTGTGTTGCACTGACTTACTAGCATTAAAAACCATTATATTGATTTGTTACCTCACTCTAAGCTCCAGCAATGTATAGAGTTTTAAAATTGAATTTGTCTTAGGGACCCCTTGTGTTTCTTGTATATATTTACCCTGACCCTGATTTGATTTTAAGGGTACCTCCCTTGTTTTTCTCTACAACAAAATAAAAGTCACTGTTAGAAAAAAGATTCAAACAAAATTAATTACAATTCATTTATATTTTGAAATGCATTATTCACCACCTCCATAGCCCAGGCACTAGCAGGGCACTAAGATCAAACAGCAATCCATAGGGTCCCAAGGCCCAACAGGTCTTAACTGGTAGTTAAGTGTGAATGATAGAAGTGGAACCCTTAATCATCAAGTGAAAGGAATCATCATCATCAGCTGAGTGGCATGAAGCTCTAAAAGCCCTGTGTTAGGAGAGTGTGTAAGTGGATGGTGCAAGTTCAAGGTACGTATCTTAGAGCCACAGTTAAGAAAGGCACTGTGAAGTGACTGGACACAAGAAGATGGATGTGTCATTGTGTCAGGTGAGTGTGTGCGGGTGGGTGAAAGTGTCAGGTCCATGAATATGGTAAGAAAGTTATTTCACCTAGTATATGTTGTAAGAGTAGAGGGCCACAGGGCAAGCAGGACTTTCTGGGCCCAACCATGGGGGGGGGGGGGGGAATTACTCCTGATGTCCTGGGGCCCAACCTACTACGGGTCCTGAGCAACTGGACCAAGTACCCTTTCAGCACTTGACTCTTAGTGGTAGCGTGTATGGAGCAGTCCAAGGCTTCTTGTGGGTTAGATACATACAGGGTTGTGGACAGAGGCAAACAACTCAAAGTACGTTCAGTAGCAGCAATAAATTATTGTCCAGTCAAATACATTAATTTATGACAAATGTAGTATTTATTTACGAACACAAAGTGAAATACAGCATACACAAACAATCAACATAGCCCCCTGTGGTCAGGGCTCTGGTGTTTAAAACGCCGGTCCCTGATCTGACTTCCCTCTCACTAGCAGCAGTGTTATTTCCCCATTCACTGTAGGCAACATTAAGGTTAGGCTCCGTGAGTAGGCCGAGTCTCAGGAGTCCCTCTCGAGCTCTGATCAAAGGTCAAAAGTTTTCCAGCACCCAAAGAGCTATGTAGCAGTACATGCTTCCCCTGAGTCTTCTGGCCCTGCAATCAGTCCTACTTGCTCTTAAAAGGATGGCGCAAATGGAGTCTTCACAGACCATGATCTGGTGCTACAACAGCTGGCAAATGAAGAAGCTGTGCACTGCTGAGGTACTGAGGTACAGCTGGTCAGCATGGGAACGATGCATCTGCGATGCACACATCCCCGCTGACCCGTCAGCCTGGTTGTGGGTAACAACTGCCTGGATCTGAATGCCTTTGGCCAGTGGAGGGCCATAGCTTCTAAAGACACCACCTTGTGGGTTACAACGGGACCTCCATGCTGCATTATCTGCTAATCCAGTTCTGAAGCAAGGCCACCGAGCATGCTAGTCACAGGCTGCGTCCGAACTTCCACATATGACTCATGTAGAACCAACAAGCAGGTAATGCAGGCCTCTACATGCAGCGACTAGAGTGAGAATGTACCATCGGCAGAAGGCCTAAGAACCAGGATCTGAGTTTTTTCTTCCCAAGTAAGTACAGAGGTAAGAATGAGCAAACCGACTGCACATCTGAACCTGTGGAGTAAGCCTAAAGAAATCAGCATTTGCGCCTAATTCAGATCTCTGCCACAGAATACTGATGAATAAAAATGATAGGATCATCTGTATCCGAGAGAGTACAGAAGAGGGAGGGCAGTGCCCACTATAGATCATAACCAGGTTTACCAACCTGTATTTGCTAATTGAATTGTGTAGTATTTAGCTATGTTGCATGGTTATAAGTGCTTTCTTTGATTAAAGAAAAGCACTGGGCTGGACATTACGTTATAGTGTCTGTTGGGTGGTTGTTGCGTTTTAAATTCTTGCCCCGATACTACCTCTCTGAGAAGCCTGTGACTATTAATCCTCACTACCAGCAGCGTCAAGTGTAGGAAGGGTTGTACTGGGCCCAGTTTGCAGAGCCATAGTAGGATGGGCTCTAGGACACCAATGGAAAACAACCTCAACCACCATGGTTCAGCCCATCTGCCATGTGCCCCAAACAGGGTCTGACATGTCAAATAGGAGTTTATGGCTACATGTTTGTAGTTGAGACTACTTAGAATCCACCACGTTTAGCCAGAGTCGCTCCCTTGGCTAGGTCCCTTCTGGCACAGAGAGTTCTGCTAGCTAAATCTCTGCATATACTGAGGCAGTCTGCAGGTTGGGATAACTCACAAAGGTGGGAGGCGGGTCATAAAATGGGAGAACCTGTTTGTAAAAAAGAGCCTCTAAAAAGCATCTCTCTAATGCCCATAGTGCATGAAAGCGGTGGAGGTGTCTGTTTAGTGTGTCAGTAGTGCATAATGGTGTGTTGGCAACGCACATCATTCCCTCTACCTGCTAATCCATATGAGCAGGAAACAAGTATATGTTAATCAAAGCAGAAAATGAGAAAAATGGTGTAGCTGCGTATTGATGGCACCCTCACACTGTGATGCTGGATGTTTCCTAGCACAGCCTGGGAATCACATCTCATTGCACAATACAGGTTTGTAAGCCCTTTAAAATAGGTCTTGGTCTAAATCCCTTTTAACCATCAAGGGCAATTGATACTTTTAGTGATATTAGTTTCAAACCAGTCACATGCCTACTAGGGAGACCATTCTTAGTCTGTTTGAGCTAACAGTTCTTAGCACAAAAGGTCCTACCTACACACTTCAAACTCAACAACCAAAACCCAAGGTCAGGTTCCAAAAGCAAACTGTGTCTCCTGTCAGTGAGAAAGCAATGGTGTGGGTAATTCTTCCATGTAGCAGGCCCCATCCTCTGGCACTCACTCCCGCTTCATCTGCTATTGAAACAATAGTTCAAGAAGTATAGGTGAGGGCTACACACCAGCCGACCTCGTCTGCTTGGCCCTCGATTGCATCTCTTGCCACTGGAAGCATTGTGACTCAAGTAATGAATGACAGAAGCCTACCTCACTCTTCTGTCAGCCAGATACATAACATGTAAACAAATATATAAACCACAATTTAATTAAAGTAATCATTCAGAGTTAGGCCAAGCTAACCAATCACAACAGAGACATCCGATGACGGTCCACACAGTTATTCAACTGCGCTCTATGCAGGACTGATAGTGACATATCTGGATTGCATTCACCCTCACCTCCAGAAATCAGCCAGTGCGCCTACTGATGGTTTGAAAAGTACCCAAATTTGATCTTCACTAACAGAGGATAAAAATAAAAATTGCCAGCTTTGAGCCTTTAATGTAATTGACATAAAAAAAGTGGGTGAAAAACCCTTCAAAAGGTTGGTTATGTTGAAGAAATGCCTTTTGTTTAGAGTAGAATTCTCATGCAAGAAGTATTTTGGGAGAAAATCGCCTGCAAAACTTTGCAGGCTATTTCTCCAGCAGAGAGTGACAACTTTGATAAGTTTCAACTTTACTCAACTGCATCTACAGAATTTGAATTTTGCTTACACCTAATGGAAACATTCAAAGAATCTGCAGTCTCTTGGATAGTGCCTGCTTGATGTTGCGTTCTGTAGAGCTTCAGCCTTTTCTGATCCTCAAGAGAAACTTTCTATTGATGTTTAAACTCAGAGATGGCTTCAGACCCAGTATTTTAAAAATACATAAAAAACTCTCTGGATTTCTTTCCCCGAAAGTAGAGCCAGATTTGCAGGTAATTACAGGCTTTCAGTTCTAACCAGTCATCCATTTTCCTGCTCCCCATTCAAATACCGCTCCTGGTCTCCATCTTTCCATTTATATACTTAATGCTAAAGCTTTTTTTTAATATCATTTAATCATTTTGTCTCCACAAGTTCTAACTTGAGGCTGGATCATATATTCACGGTTCTCGAAAGTTAACCGCGTATCCTCATACATACAACATATAATTTAAAGACTTTATCAGCTCTGGACTGTCTGCTGTCTGTTTTTTACCATTGAGCAGATGAAGCATCTGGCTTCGCTGCGAAATACCAATGATATGGCCAAAATAACTGTATGCAGGACCTTGTAATAGTATTTAGCCTATTGTTTTTGTTAATCAGGCTTTTCCTGGCCTATCATACACTGACAGATGGACAGGTTAATCTCTATAAACGTAGGGCTCAAATCCTGGTAATGCTAAATACCACCATCAAAAAGCAACACATAAATTCTTCTAAAGCATATAACACCGACATGCTGGGTAGGGATTCCTTTGCTTGCGATGTATCCCTTGGATCACTATTAGAGACACTTATTTGTAGCATCAGCTTTAATGATTGCAATAGTCGGGATATAGGATAATAGAGGCCGGAGAGAATAGCCATTTGCATGCATGCATAAATACATGTCTTGACCAAACTAGTCATTGTAGGGCCCAAACGTGGCTTGTTAGGCTTGGGAGGCAGAGTTACCTAAGGTGCTAGCTGGTAGACCTCCTGCCAAGGGATGTTCCTTCATGTCTTGGTGAGGGAGTAAATGTTGTTGATAAAGGACTGAAACTGCGAAGTTGAGAAAAGGACATTTAAGGACCATAATCCAGTGGATGATTTGGGATCCGAGGTTGCCTTTGGTGGCATTGGAGGAGATGATGTGTGGTAGAACTGAGGATTGATATGAGCACAAGACTAGCAACCTCCACAGCAATAATTGGTTCTTAGTGAGCCAACCATCTTGTGAGGAGGAGGCAGGCTTCTATGGTGTAGAGGATGTGGGTGTAAATTTAGGGATGGATTAATAGGTTGCACCGAATAGAGTGTGAGACCATGCAGGAGATTGTTGCTCTTACTCATTTTGTCAAGAAGAGGAGAGGCTGTGAAAGTTTCGGTTGTGTGGGAGAAAGTTTGCACTGTAGTAGAGGGCTTCAATCTGCAGATCTGCCAATATGCCAGTTTTCCGAATAACTAAATTCAGAACCTCCTGTCACAATAAGGACCTCGGTTTGGTCCAGTCTGAAATGTGCACTTCATAAATACCTAATGAAAAAATATTTTAAATATTTAGTTTTCCAAAAGCTTTACCCAAAACGTATTATGGAAATAGGTCAATGCATAAGTGGTATAATTGAGAGCACACCTTTTCATGTGTAAATTGTGATTATTATTAATATTTAACTGCATACAGCTCTAACATTTTCCATAAAGAGTGGCATGAACGAGTGGACTATACATGCATGTAGGCTGGAGTGAGCTGATATTGACCTACTTCTAGCGTTACGCAACACCTTCATGCACAGAGACCCTTTTGGATGTTATGTCTCAGGCTAGTCTATCAAAAGGATGTTTTTCGTAGGGGACAGAGAGGACAAAAAGCAGGGAAACCCCTGTTCATCTGTACAATTTTCTCTTGTCGCATTAGGAAGCCAGCAATATAGATTCCCTTAAAAATTGGCAAGCTCCTTCCTCAACAACTTTGCTTGTGCAATTTATTTAATAATTTCAAGCCACAGGTTGAGCAAGAAGTCGGAAAATGCTTGTGGGAACTGCAGCTAACACTTTCTCGAAATTACATAAAACATAGAAGTTGGGGTGATACTGAGGCACACAACTTGACATGGCTGGAGCAGCGCAGACCCCAAACCACTTTTCAGGTGTTTCATGAAGGCTTCGAAAAATGGAAAAACTGTAGTTCTGGCCTTCCATTCACCAGGGAGACTCTGTGGTTTAAAAGAACATATTGCACTGGAGTTTCTCTTTAAAGTGATGGAGTTACACAAACAGGGCCCTTTCTCACTAAATCCTTGCAATCTCAAGTAAGAACCCTATATCAAACTAGATTATATACTATACGTAACACCCCTTTCCGTGACCTAAATATGGACACAAGCAATGCTTTCAGTGCAGGTGCATGAGCAGGCGGAGCCTATTGTCTTATGCAAAGTATAGTACTACAGCCCTCCAACCACCCAAGGCCGTGCAAGCCAGCCTTGAATGCTGCCATCAGAAAGTGATGACACAGTTGAAAGATTTGACTGAGCTTGGATCCAAAAGCCATGTAGTGCTATTATACGGGTACTACCAAAGCCGCCATCTTCATCACCACATTTTATACATTTTTGCCACCCAGACATATTAGACATCCATGAATTTTAGAACAATTTTAAACACAGACTGAATTTCTTCCCCTGAAAATAGAAGAATTGGATGGATGATGGGCGATGTTGGTGTTGCTGGTCCCAATAGCCAGCCTATCATGGATCTCGTCTCTCACTCCTGCCTTCACCATTGGCACCTCATGTCAGCCATTTCCTGTCCCGCCTCATTTTTTTAGGTTTCTCAGTTTCTTTAATGAAGAACTTCTATGTCCATCTTAGTTTTCTGTCTGCCTCTTCTATTATCTTTAAACCACCCTCTCTCTTCCCATGTGTAATAAGAAGGGAATGTTGGGTTGTTGCATAGGGATTGAGCTTTCCGGGGCCCTCTACAGCTCGCTATTTCTGTTTTACCTCCTCTGTACTACACACAGACATTGGTTTCTCTGCTTCTCTTGATCTTTTGTGTCACTGCTATCAGGAGAGCAGGGCTTTGTTATTCAGAAATCTTATGTTCGTAACGTCTTCACTTTTTTTAATTTGCTTAGTACAGTCATAGATTACAACCCAGGGGTTTATCATGTTAGCAGTTTTTTGTGGTCAGTAATTGAATTTGTCCACGGTATTGGTTGTTTCACAAACACATAAGATTGTTTCTCACTGTTGTATATATTGTATGTATGTGGCTTTATTGGTTTATACTGATGTTTTATTTAACGGAATGGTTGATTGTAGATTGAAGCTAGATTTATGGATTATGTGCTATATAAATACATGAAAATACATTTGTGCCATCTTTGTTTGGATTTAACCAATGCAAAAGCTGTAAATGATGACTTAGGGGCTCATTAGGATGGTTGACGGACTGGAATCCACCCACCATCCTGGTGTAAACTGGGACAGTCCGCCAAGCGTGCGGCGGTCCCACACACCCAATCAGGAGGCGACCACCACCATGGCGGTCGGATCCTGCATTTTAACATTGTGGTGGGTGCTGCAGCAGGTGCTGCAGCACCCACCGCAATGCTAAAATGCCATGTTGTGCATTTCACAGCACTATGTGGCAAGCACGTAATGCTGTGAAATGTAGTACCATGGGTACCCCCAAGTGCACCCTCACCCCCCCCCACAAGGGTGGCCGCAACGGGCCCCATCAGGAATCCCCAACAGCCTTTCCTTGGCGCCATGGCCCCATGGAAAGGCCTGCAATCCTAAGCATTCTAATTTGGTGGACAGTGCCTGCTAGGCACTGCCACCATGTAGGGCTTTCAGATCGGTCCGCCAGGCAATCTGTCAGATTGCTTTAGATGGACCTGTGGCAAATGGTCTTTGGGGTCGTGGCGGTCTTTGCGTCTGCCACGGTCCGAGCGAGATTCCTTCCGCCATCCTAATATATCGGGGGGAATATCGCGGTACGATTGCGGAAGGACCGCCACCGCATGGCTGGCGGTGACGGGCCTTCCGCAATCGTAATCGGCCCCAAGGTTCGTAGGCAAAATATTATTTATGGGAATCTCAATGGATGTAATGAAAAACACATTATGTGATGAAATAGACTATATGAAGCATTTACTGCAGACAGGTCAATATACTGCCGAGACCTTATATTTCCCACAAATAAAAATATTGCTGATGCTAGTCTGTTTGTTTGGTACAGCCAAAACTGCTGAGAAATTTCAATGCTGCTTACCCAAACCGTTTTAAGTAAGATGACCCTTGGAGTGCTTGGATCTGTAGTGTAGACCAATGAAGTGTTTCTTGGTGGCATTGTGAAGGTTCTTTAATCCTTTCCATCACTGACCTTTCATCTAGAGTTACATGCCTTCTTCTTCCTCATCCTGTCTTTTGTCTTTTTGTTTTCTTATTCTGCTCTGAATTTCACATGCTCAATAGAATGTTTGCCCTTTTTACTTTTTTCGTAGCCTCACATGCTCAGTTGCTAAGACCTGCTCCCTAAATTCGGCCACTCTTAGAAAAATGCACAGCCTTTCAATTTCTTTAATACCACAGATATTCTTCGCGTGTCTGGCTCTTCCTCTGCTCTTGTACGCAGCCTCCGAGTTTGTTCTATTACCTCACACTGATTCAGGGTTCATTATTTTGTCTGCTTATCCAGCTAAGGAGGTTTTATTAGTTCAGATTGCCATGGTTTTCTGTTTGTCTTCTTATGGCAACTTCAGTTGTATTCTGTTTCTTCTCCGCATGAATTTTATCTGCACTCCTGCACTACGTTTCCTTCCTTGTGTTATCCCATTTCCTCCTAACCTCCTTCGTAATATCCCTACAGCATGCTGCATTGCAAGTCAGGAACATGTATTGCAAAACACTCAATCTACAGGTTACTAATGTTTTGACTGCCTGCCTTCAGACGTGTAAATTAATCTATCAAAAGGTACCCCTAACTCATCAGAGGGTTGAGTGATATCTGAACAGGTCAAAATATCAACATCAGAACCTTACGCGTTATTCAAAATGTAGAGTAGTTTTTCACCAGCTGCAATCACATGACGGCAAATATCACATTGCTCATTTAATGCAAAAATTGAGTTCATTGTCTTTACATTTCATCTTTATCCACATATCATTAGTTTACAGTTCATGCTGACCAGTGCTTAATTTGTAAAATATTAAGTGCTAGGGCTCTGACCAGGAGGCCACTGAAGCTTGTACCACCCATCACCCCTGTCATCGCTGCCAAAACAACTATTAACCATCTCTCTCGCATGTAAATGCGACAGTTCAGATTATTCCAGGTCCCCAAAGCTAAAGGAATGGCTGGGGAGGCAGGTATTAGTATTTTTTTTTAATGTATATTGTTTTCCTAAACAACTGGTATACTGCTCATCTCTAAATGACATGAGCAGCGCCACCTTGTGGCAGATTGCCCTAAATGTGGTGTTGACAATTAGGTGCCGGTGCCGAGCACCGGAAACCAATTAAGTGCCGGTGCTCAGCACCGGAAAGCTCCGGCTCAAATTAAGCACTGATGCTGACCCTGCTTTTACACTGATTTGCCATCTTTCTTCAAACCAGAAAATGTTCACTACGGCAATACACGAGGCTTTTCAGGAATAAGGCCCCCATTTGGTTTATTTACCCTCCTGTTTAATGTCCAAGGGGCATATCAACAAGCAACGGCGATAAATATCGCTAAGCGCATTTAGCGCTACTTCAGTTATCACCGACTATCGCTGGATGTTATCGCCCGGAAAATGCGTTATCAACAACGCGTTTCTACCGCGCGATAAAAAATCCAGCAAAAGCGGCGATATGCGGGAATATCGCTGGAAATCCAGCGATATTCCCGCAGCGATAGGGTAAAGCTTGATGATAGCCCCTGGTGGTTTTAGCCCGCCAATCTACCCCCCATTACAAATATAGCTAAGTCTCAATTTTAGCAGACGTAAGCTTACGGCGATAACCGCGGTTAGCACGGGTTTTAACATCGCCATAGGTGTCAGGGCGCAGGCTTGTTAATACCACGATGTGCGGTTAGCGACTTTTTCCATGTTGTATTCCACAGAAACGCCTACTTTACATCTCATTAGAGATGCGATGCAGGACGTTAGCAAAAGCAGTGCCAGGACAAGGAAACATGCGCTAGCATGTCCTTGCTAATACTGCGATGCCATTATTGGCGCTTTTCGGCCAAAAAGGGCCGCAAAAGCGGCGGTAATGGGCTTGATAATATGCCCCCAAATATGTAGAGGTATAAACGAGTGCGGGTGGGCTGTATGAAGAGGTGATACGCTAGCTGTGATGCAGCTCGCATTTGAGTGTTCCACTGCAATGGCGGATAATTGAAAGCCATATACATTTCTTAATAAATTAAAATATGCATTGCGTTACATTTGCTCATGGACCTAGTTAGAATTTCTGCTGAGCATGATTGAATCCACAGCTGTTGCCCAAGTACTGTGTAATAATACATTTTAACATATTGATTAACTCATATTAAAAATGTGAATACAAATTTCAACCGATAGCTAAATAGTTATCACTCAGTACAGAACTCGATATTAAGAGGTGTCGTTAGCTTTTGTAGCTTAGTTTATAATAGTTTTTACAGCTCTGCACACAAATACTCGCTATAATGAATGCCAGTAATCCAATAGCTCTGCTGTATACAACAAAAATATCCCATATCATTAGTAGTTCTGCACAAATATATCACATCACTGTGTTGTTAATCTTTCACAAATGTATCGTGCCCTTACATGACTGATGAACTACACTGCATGTTTCTTCTTATCCACTTAAAATTCATGGTACTTAAATATAATTGGAAATGATTTTATGATGCTTATTTATTGAGCACATAATTGTAACACACTTAAATTTGGAGGACCTACATAATAAAACTAAGCTGGATGTCTTTCAACCCTGATTAATTAACATCCTTTATATTACAATTGGAAAGTGATTGTTTGCTGTTTACTTGTTTAGCAATTCAATTGCTTCATTCTTCTTTCATTCTTAAACAAGTATCATCCATTCCGGAGCATAATGTGTAATTGGAATGGAGGATGATGTTATCTCGATTATGGTGTTTGTTCAATTTTTTAGCAAGCCATTATCATTCTTTTAAATAGCTGTCTATCTATTTTTGTCTAATGAAAACGTTGAATGAGATAGCTTATGCCTATAAAGTGAGTATGTTTTGTTCAACTTTCTTGGCTGTCCACTCATTGTGAGTGGAGTGTTATGAGGTCATATACTTCTGAGTGGAATGTAATAAGTGGGGGCAGTTGGAGGTGTCTGAGGAGTGGAAAGGACCTGTTTGGTGTTGTTCCACTTTGTACCAATAAACCCACTTCTACATCAACCGAAACGTGGTTGGATCTTTACTGGTGCAGGACACAGCATAGGAAATTGGCGACGATTTGTGGAGCCTGTGGAGGAGGCAGGATTTAAACAACACCTACCCTTTCAGAGAGTACTTATGGCCGATATTCCTCAGCCAACCGTCTGCAAACTACTTGAACTCTCTAGGAAGCAAGAGAACGTGCGACATAGAATTGTAAATTTGGATACAGACTCAGACTGTACCGATTTATGGGTGAGAAGCCATTTGTCGTTGCACGAGGAAGAGACACGCAGCTCAGACCAAGGTGACCAAGGTGGCCATCATCGTGTGGCCATCAGTGTGAGCATTGTTGCTGACTTGCAGCTCGGGTGAGTTGGTGGTCAGGCGAGTGCATCACATGGCCATCAGTGAGGGCTTTGTTGCATCATCAAGTCTTGCCACGTTGACTTGTCACGGGGTGTATGCACGGAAGAGTGTACTGCTTGCTCCGGATTGGGCAGTTTTCAGTGTGTTATGTCATTGTGATGGTGACGTGGAAAGCTGCCATCTTGGTTTGGATGGTTTTGCATCACTTGCATCGGATTAAGGGAATGTGCCAGTGAGAGTTGTCTTCTGGTGTGCATCGTGTTTCCCAGCGAGTGGTCTGGACTGGATATCCTTATCAAGGTGATACTGGTGTGGTATATACATTGTGCTTTAGTGTGTTCTCATCAGGCATGTGGATTGTTTTGTCCACATCTTGTGTTAAATCTCGCCAATTTGGAGAAACTCTGACCATCGAATTGCGAGCTGTGGCAAGAGGAACATTCATTTCTCCATCTGGGGAGGTGAAGGTCGCTCTGCTGGTGACAGTCCTCCTGTACGTGCAGGGTTTTGTTTTAGTTTGTTTTGAAATGTGGTTAGATGAAACCACCAGCAAATTTTAAGTGAAATGGTGGAGCCAATTCTACGTGGATAGGATGGAAGAAACTGTTTGATTCATATTTAGTGGCCATTGGTGCTGAAATGTTTTCAGCATTCAGAAAACAAGGAGTACTGTTACACAATCTGGGGGTTGAAGGGAGAAATATGTGAGAGTTTAGGTGATATTCCGGTGGGGTGTGCAGAAGGTGACCCCAGTGATGTGTATGAAATGTAGGTAAAATGTTAAAACTGAATTTCGGTACCCATATTAATGTAGTGTTAGATTGTCACAAATGTTTTGGCCGTCAGCAAGGCAAATGAGAACACATAGGCAACTACATAGCGTGTTTGAGAAATTTGGCTAGAATGTGTGATTTTGGGGATTTGACAGAGTCCTTGGTTCGGGATCAGTTAGTGCACTGTACGAATGATATAAAAGTACAGGAGAAACTGCTGACTGAGAATCCTAGTTTGAAGGAAGCCATTGCTATCACAGAGGGTATCAAGCATACATTAATTTGATCAAAGACATGTGGAAGAAAGACCATGATGAAGGGGGTGTTTCCAGAATCACAGCTACAAAAAAAGGATGATAAGAGCATGAAAGAAGCAAGGAGTAGGTTTGACAGTAGTAAAATCAAGTGCTTTCAATGTTGTAGTGGCCAACATATGGTGAATTACCCAAACTGTTTTACGAAAAATGCAGTGTGTCCTAAATGTGGAAAGTAGGGGCACATAGCCAGAGTGTGCACAAGCTTTTCTGAGATGGGGAGTGAGAGCAAAGTGGTACATCAGGTTGAGGAGGTCAATGAGGGGGTAAGAAAACTAGTATTTATGATCACGGATAAGGGCATGAATGAGGTAATCTCTGAGGATGTATTGTGTGACAGAGATGGTGTGAATCTGCCTCAGTGTGAGGTGATGATTGTTGTTAAACATTTGATGGTTTTGGCAGATTCAGGGTCACCTTACACCTTTGTGGGTGATCATATCTGGGAGAAGGTGTATGGAAATGGTGGAATTAAACTCATTGAACTGCATATCAATTCTTTTGGGTATGGTGGTACAACTATTGATGTTATGGGATACGGTCCCATGTTGATTGATTTCAAGGGAAGGATGACATAGGGTAAAGTGTATGTGGCGAAAAGAGGAGATTGCTTGTTCGGATGGAGGAATCGGAGAGATCTTGCCATCACTCTTAATCCCAATGCATGTGAACAGGTGATGTTGGTGGATTGTGGACAGGGGAACCCAAATATATTGTTGAAATTTCCAGAAGTTTTAGAAGAGAGTTTAAGGAAATTGCATGGTTTTGAGCATTGTATTGTCTTGAAAGAGGGAGCAAAGCCAGTTGTGCACAATTTGAGGAAAGTGCCACATCTGATCCTTTGAAGGAAGAACTTGGCAATATTGCCAATCTACCAAGGAAGAATATGGAAAAGTTGGGTGTGATTGAGGAGATCCTAGCTGGCTAGCTCCGGTGGTTCTGGCACTCAAGAATAATGGTAGACGTTTGAGAATGTGCACTGATTTGAGAGACCTGAATAGAAACGTTTGGGTTGACAGGCACCCTTTGCCGAATATTGGACAGAAGTTGTCTTTGATGAAAGGAGCATGGTTGTTTAGAGTGATGGACCTTTTCAGTTGCCTATCACCAGGTGCCTTTGAGTGGGAGTCCAAAATCTTGCTACTTTTATTACGCTTCGGGGAACCTACCAGTTCATACGTTTACCGTTTGGGCTGGCATCGTCAGCAGCATGCTTCCAGAGGGTGATGTTGAAAGGGCTAGAGGGGATTCACCAGATTAAAGTATTTCTGGATGATATCTTGGTCTATGGTAAAGATAAGGACGGTCATGATAAGAAGTTGTTTGAAGTACTTGGAAGGTTGCGTGATTGTGGTCTGATGGCGAAGAAGAAGTTTAGGTTCAGAGTGACTTCGATATCTTGCCTGGGACATACAACTTCTAGTGATGGGATTAGTCCCAAACCAGATTTGGCTAAGTCTATTGTTGATGCACCTAAACCTACCTGCAAGGATGAGATACGCTCCTTCTTTGGGCTAGCTGAATATTAAACAAATTTATTGAGAATTTTGAGAGCGTTATTCAGCCCTTATGGTTATTATTGAAGAAGGGTGAGAGACTTGTTTGTACGGAGGAGTGCAAGGGTGCTTTTGACCTGTTGAAAGGAGTATTGGAAGTATGCCAATGCTAGGGCATTTTGATACATTTAGGCAGACCATTCTAATCACCAATGTGAGTCAGTGGCGTAACAAATGTTCAGGGGCCCCCATCTGCTAGGTACACAGAGGGCCCCACGCTCCTGATTTAATCTGGAGCTCTCAGGCCTGACTACTGTGCTGAGGGGGCCCCCTGCAGCTCTACCCCCCCCCCCGCACCACGGGGACTGCGGGGGCCTGTGTTACGCCCCTGATGTGAGTCTTAAAGGATTGGACACAGTAATGTCACAGATAGTGGATGGAGAAGAGAAGGTAGCTGGGTTTGGTTTGCCTCAAGGGCTCTGAGGGGTGATGAAGAAAGCCTTTCTGCTGTGACAGGGAAGCACTTGTGTGTACTTGGGACACATTGCATTTAAAGGTCTATTTGTGGGGCCTACCATTCGTAATGAGGCTAGACCACAAACCTCTGGTGGTGGTGTTCACTTGAAAAGATAGTGATTAAGTTATACTTTGCATTAGCAGGTGGATTGAAGATGTGAGGAATTACAATTTCCAGGTGGAATACTTCTGTGGATCTCGCAACAGGAATGAAAATTGTTTATCATGCTTACCTGTTGTGGTGTGCAGGGGGGATGGTGAAGAAGCTAGTGTGCTGTGGTTACCAAAACAAGCGCTGATAAAACTGGAGTGGTGTAGAGTAGTGTAGATGGATGTGACCATGAGTACTTTGAAAGAATATGTGGTGAAGGGATGGCCAGAGAAAAAGCACCTTGGGTCCGAGGTGGATGGTTATTGGATGATGCATGATGAATTGTCAATTGCTAATGGGTTTCTGAATAGGGTGGAGAGATTGGTGCCACCAGATGGATTAAGGGACACGATTGTGAACTTGGTGCATGAGGATTATTTGGGCAGAAACAGGACCAAAGCATGGATGAGAGTGTGCAACTGGTGGCCTCGTATGGATCATGTATTTGAGAAGGTGGTAATGGAGTGTGTTCAGTGTGCATATTGCGACAAAAACAAAGTCACTAGGACGGTTCCCCTGTCACCTCTGGAAGTGCTTGAAAGGCCATGGAGTAAGTAAGGTGGCTGTGGATATAGTGAGGTTGTTCAATTCTCTCTCCCAAGTGGAGAGATATGTTTTGATATTGGTGGACTACACGTCTAAGTGTGTTTCGGCAGTGTGTGTTAGAGAAGTCAACACTCAGACTGTAATTGAATTTTTTTAAAGGATTAGTTTGTGAAGGAAAGCGTGCAGGAATGCATAGTCACCGATAATAGTGTGCAGTTTGTTTCTTCTCAGAAGGTGGAATTTTTTAGAGATATGGGTTCAAACACTGCAAAACTGCACTTTACTCACCTCAATCCAACAGATTAGTGGAGAGCTTTAACATACTGGTAAAAGCGTGTGGTCAGCAGGCAGTGTGTGGTGGAGTTCCATTGAGGAGTCTGTTGCGGGAAACATTGTGGGCACACAGAAGAACTACGACTAATGCCATCACTAATTTTGCCCTGTTAAGTGAGTTGAGAGCGAGAAGGGCGGTCGCTAAATTGAATTCCCCATGTTTAAAGGGTGGTACACCGGAGAATAATGAGTGGAGTGATGATGTGAAAGAGAAGATTACTTGGCATCAAGGTAAGTGTATGGAAAGGTTTGATGAGAAACATTATGTGAAAAAGATCTTGTGGTCTGTGGGCGTTGAGGTATGGATCAAAAAATCTAGGTGTCATGCCAAAGGCCAAGAGTTGTTTTTTGGACCATTTCGTATCACAGTAGCGAAGTTAAATGTGGTGCGAGTACATACTGGGGAATGGTGGAGCAAGTCCAGACTGGTGAACGTGAGTGAGGCGAATGGTAGTGATGGTGTTGATGGCCAACATGGAGGTAATGTCAAAGGCAGCACCAAGAGTGATGGTGTTGTTAGACCACACAGAGCTTCACATTCTCCTGTGTGGATGAAAGATTATTGCAGTTTACCATTTGTAATTTAATGCTACTCACATTCAAACTTCTTTGTGGGGGTGGTTACATTTCAAAATTTGCATATATTATTTGCAAATCTTGTGCAACATTTTTACTTTCTCATTGTCACTGCAAATATTTTGTATTTCTTTGTAATACTGTGTATTTATTTTGTAATTTATTGTATTTATTAACATACTAGTCCTTTCCTTTTTATGGTATAAGTTTCTGTTCATTGTTCCCTTTCTGTTGGAAAAGAAAGGGATGCCTTGTGTTTTACTGTCTTGGCTGTCCACTCACTGTGAGTGGAGTGTTATGAGGTCACTTAGTTTCGTATGGAATGTAATGAGTGGGGGATGTTGGAGGTGGCTGAGGAGTGGGAAGTACC
Source organism: Triturus cristatus (assembly GCF_964204655.1). Classification (NCBI taxonomy): domain Eukaryota; kingdom Metazoa; phylum Chordata; class Amphibia; order Caudata; family Salamandridae; genus Triturus; species Triturus cristatus. The sequence goes on from NC_140594.1 coordinate 353,605,170, forward strand.
TGTTTGGTGTTGTTCCAGTTTGCACCAATAAATCCACTTCTTCATCAATTAAAGTGCATGTTGGATCTTTACTGGTACAGGACACAGCAGAGTACACATTGAACAAGATACTGACCAGGGCCAAGTTGTGTCTCCAATAATGTCATTTGTCGTTGTCCTGTAAAAATGCATGAGAATTTGTGATCATTTCCCGTACGTGCTGTATGATGAGCAAAGTTTCAATAAAAATAATTTATTTAAAACAAAAGATACTTATCAGCGCAGAAATCTTAACAAAAGTAAGCATCTGTCTTCTCAGCTTACACAACGTGCAATGAGATCGCCAGGCATGATGTTCATGATGTCACATCGCCATATCACTGCTAACTTTGATGGGAATGGATCACGTTTTTCTGTCTATGGCAGTATAGTTTTCAGTCCATTCACCTCTAGTATGGTAAACTAGACGGGAATATTTATATATATTAATTCACTGATTTTTCCTTATCCCTAATTCTTTAGGTCTTTTCATTAAAACACAGCATATGTTTTATTAGAACTGAATGGGTTAAACACTCACTGTTGACATTAACGTGTGTCCTCAAGGTTGCAGGGCCAGATCTTGTGATGGGTATATCCTCATTTTATTCTTTTGGGATAAAGTGAATGAATATCAGGTTTCATTAGATAACAACAAATGTTATGTGTAGAACGCCTTGGATAAAATAACGATGTGTAGATCACGTTTATCGTATTACATTATTGCAAAACGAATGAGTCATTCTTCCACTGTGGAAGTGGAATGCTGCCTGCTGTGGCATTTTTTTAAATTAAGTAAAAGGACAAAAGTGCATCTCTTAGGCCTCTGGAGCATTTTTTTTGTTTTGAGACTCGACCTAAACAATTGACGGTAAATGGCGAAGCATTAGTTTTACAAAAAGGTACCAACATCTCTTGATGCCAATTTAGAGATAAAGTTGTGCCAGCCAGAGGAGTTTAAAAGCACCCTGTGATGCCACATTTAAAGTTAAATATATGGGTAGCTATGTTCCTGGGGCACAGGTAACGTCAGGGCTATGCTTAATTTGTGCCTATGTTGGCAGGGGGACAGCACTTATTTTTGGAGATGGTGACTTATTTTTCAATATCAGACTTTAACGTAAAGTGAGAACGAGAAAGGCAGAAAAGGAAAAGGAAGAAAAGAAAGCCAGACAACCGAGAAACAGAGAGAAAGCTATGATGGAAACGAACCTGCAACAGTGAGATAAGGAGGCAGGGAGTGCATGGGGAGGAAGAGGCATGACGTGCGATACCAACTAGGCAACCCCGGTGTTTGACAACACAGCTGCTGGCTCGTACGAACAAGCATTTGCAATGTAATCAGTCTCGCATTTGTGAAAGTTAGAACTATCTGCGTTCTAAATGACAATGTTTTTTGCTTGCAGTGGAGTGATCATTTCGAAAATAAGTGCAAGTTATACCCCCCCAAAAAAAAATATTCCGAGAAAAGTGGTTGTATACACTTTTAACGGGGGAGTGCTAGTACTTCTCAGTAGCAAGCAGGGAGCCTGGAATAGTGAGTACCTGCACTCTTTTATTTCCATTTCAAACACTGGTTATCTATCTTCACTAGGATTGCCACCGGTATTTTGATGGCAAAATTACCTAACGCTGGTGTTTTTAGCAATAATTTGTACATATTTCAAACAGAAATGTTAATTAGAAAGCACTCTTAAATGTTTCAGAGCTGTGTTAATGATCCATGACTAACTCTGTGGAGAGGTAGAGTTCCAATAGAAATGGGATGCAGCAACACCCACAAACTGGCACCGCCAAGTTATGCACAACAAAACAGATGTTTTCAAAGAGCAAAAATCACAAGTCTAGTAATATGTGGTAACCACTGTAAAGCAGAACTGGCAGATAAAATAATTTCAAAGCCATGGCCGGATGGTCATGATCACTGAACGCAAATCAACAGCAACACGGTATTATGTACAGTATTCCCCCCATCAAAAATAAATGTGTATTTAATAGTTATGTGACGTAAAACAGCAAACTAAAGTGCTGACGGCCTTGTTGAGAAACTGTATATAGAAAGAAAGTAATTAGCTGTATCTCATAGTGCAGAGTCAAATGGGATAGACGCCCATCAACAGCCGAAGAAACCTCCTCAAGAACAGCAAGTCTTAAGCTTTTCTGGTAGTCAACAATTCAAGGACGACCCTGAGGTTTTTTGTGGAATGTAGGAGCCAGGGCAGCTAATCTCACATCTCCTCTCAATTTGCACATAATTTTCAGTATCACCAAGGCTACTTGGTTATTAATAGCTCAACAAGGAGCACACATTCTTGCTTTATCCCCAGAAGGTATGTTGGGACTAGGCTATGAAGGCATTTAAAGGTAAGACAAAATGATATTAAAGTCAATCTTTGTCATTGTAGCCATTGAAGCTGCTTTAACGCTGGAGGATAATTCAGCTTTTGAGATGGCCCTGGTCAATGGGGGTGCTCCACACGTCACTATTCCCCAATGCACCGACCTGGAATCAAATCACTGACCCTACAGTTAGATACACATCTGAAGTGATTGCATTAATTCACTGTTCCTTCCTACCAGAAAGAACGCATCTCCTATATAAGTTAAACTTTAATTATTTTTTTATTTTTAAACAGTGTGCATTATAGTTTACACTAGAGTACCTGTAGGTGAAAGACCAATCCCATATCTGATCCTACCTCCACCGTTCTCAGAATCTATCTTTCACCCCACTCTGTTCTCTAACAGTGCTTTTATAACTCATGAAAACATTCAAGCTTTCTTCCCGCGTCCACACTCCAATCCAAACCCAAACAGCTATTGCGTATGGAAAGGGGGTGGATAAATTGACCAGGAAAAGATCTTAGCATTGAACAGCACTCAGACACTCAGTACAGATGCTCATTAAAACACAAAATCACAATAGACGCGCATAAACACACATGAATATGAACTGTGAAAAATACACATGCACCTCTGAGAAATGTCCCACAGACATATGCCAGAAGCAGGATTTTCAAATATATTTAAAGACCAGATTATGCCAAACGAACAGGGCGGTGGCAGCCAAACAGGCAAATGTACCAGCGAGCTCAACACTGTAGACGCTTAGCTCAAAGCCAAACATTAGAAACACAACGGCTTTGCCAACACATGCTGTACCTGTCCATGGAGCTTTTCTACCAGGTACCCGAAGAGGTTCTGCTCAGAACAGCCACAGATGAGCCATACATACCTCTCAATGCTCTGAAAACTTTGGGCAACTGAAAAGTGCTTAGAGAGCGATCCGCACACTTGAGAGTCATTTGGCACAAGCTGAGACTGCGCACCCTCCAGAAAGACAAGTAGACACCTTGAATGGGAGGCAGATTAAGAAACAAGCAATAAACAATAGCAGTTAATGTGTACTTTAAAACTTCTTTCCTCGTTGTTCGCTAAGCAGAAAATAAACAAAGTAGTCCCCAAAGGACAAAATACACACTTACAGCATAATGAAACTGTAGTTGGCCAGTGCTCCCGAGCAGAAAACGGAAGTGATGTCTCGGGAGCGCCAACCAATGAGGAGCCAGCAAAGAGGACTGACGCAAGAGTGAACCTATAGAAAGCAGTGGGTGGGATTGCACTCAGTATAGTTAGTACAACAAGCCTTGCAGACAGTGCATGCATGCTGACACTCGCCTTAAAAACATTGGACCTTCAGATATATATATATATATATATATATATATATATACATATATATAAATATGTACACACACACACACACACACATATATATATATATATATATATATATATATATATATATTCAAAAAGACGCTGCAAGCTCCTCCTGGGATTTCGCCCGTTGTTGGGTGGTGCGCTACGCCGGTAGAGCCACCGCCGGCAAATTATATCCAAATTGTCTGCTAATAAGCAAAACGCACTCTCAGTCGCTGTACAGGTAACTTTTAATTCGCACTGTAACGCGTTTCGGGAGACGCGCTCCCTTGGTCACACAGTGTGGCATCTCATCACACGCATCCATAAGTACAGGGTGAAATAAACATAGTCAACGGACTGCCGGTTTGCAGTGCAAAACAAAAGGTGATAATGGCGGCCATCTTAAAATGGTGTAACAATATACAAACCGAATGGTATACATTATACATAAACAAATCAGAATGGCCCAATGTGCAATGCGATAGTTTTGCGTGAAAACCATGTCAATACGTCTCGTCATAGTGACTGGTTAAAGACAGAGATTATGGTCAAAAATACTGCCGGCTGCAAATGCGAAACTGTTTTTAGCGGCCATCTTGTAATTGTGTGAAATTAAAACCAAGTGGTATGCATAGTCACAAATCAAAACAGATTGGCTCTATAAGAATACGATAGTTATGCATCATAATCATGTCAATACATTTTGTCATAGTGACTGATTGATGAAAGGGACTATCTTTTTCACATTATGGCAGAAGTATATTGTTAAAGAAATTGATTACTTGCTTGATATAAGCCTCATAGCTCTATATACAGTACGACAGTAATTCATCAAAGCCATGTCAATACATCTCGTCTTAGTGACTGATTGATGAAAAAAGGACTATCTCATTCACAGTTTAACAAAAGCACATTTTAAGTGATTACTAGCTTGGAATAAGCATCATTGGTTAAGCCTCTATGCGTCATGCTGACACCATCACTCACAATGTTATAAGGCAACATAGTTGGCTATATGGAGCACCTAAATGTGACAAAGTAAGTTGAGGCTTATGGTCACTTCCTTATCCGCATTGCACATTGGGCCATTCTGATTTGTTTATGTATAATGTATACCATTCGGTTTGTATATTGTTACACCATTTTAAGATGGCCGCCATTATCACCTTTTGTTTTGCACTGCAAACTGGCAGTCCGTTGACTATGTTTATTTCACCCTGTACTTATGGATGCGTGTGATGAGATGCCACACTGTGTGACCAAGGGAGCGCGTCTCCCGAAACGCGTTACAGTGCGAATTAAAAGTTACCTGTACAGCGACTGAGAGTGCGTTTTGCTTATTAGCAGACAATTTGGATATATATATATATATATACACATACACAAACACACACACATTACCTACTGGCGGTCGCCAGTAGGTAGTTATAGTTAGGACCTATTTTCCATAGGAAATCCGCAACATTCTCTTTGCAATAACTTTGGCGCCGGTTGACGAATCCTTGCGAAATTATCAAAACTTATGCCCAGCTCCAGTCCACTCCTATCCTGAAAGTCTTGGGGTGATTCGTCAAGTGCCGAGAAAAAAGGGGGTCCCAAAACGTGTTTTCCCATGCAATATTCCATAGGAAGCTTTAGCCGCAGCTACAGCTCGAACTGCTGGTCGGAATTACACCAAATTTGGCAAAGAGGTAGCCCTTGGTTCAGACTCGTGCCTTTTTGTTAAATGGTGTAAATCGGTTAAGTAGTTACTGAGAAAATCAAAAGTAAATTCACTTATATATCTATGGCCGCGCAGGATCCGCGCACCCTCCCGATCACGAGCTGTATGCTAATTGGCTGTCAACACTCCAAACCAGGAAGTGTTGGCAGCCATCTTGTGCCTTGGTAGAACCGAGGCACAAGAAAGCAGAGAAAAAAATGCGAAATACCCTGACCCCCTAGGCCTGCTTAGGGAGGTGACGGGGCCTGATGTGACGTGTGCAAACACGCCCTGTGACGCATTTTAAGTTGGGGAAATAATTCACCTTCAATTCTGAGGGCCCATGGGGGTCAACTCGTCCACCAGGTGCTTCCAGTAAGTGCCACTGCGTTGCATTGCAGAGAGGTGGTCCAGGACGTGCCCATTTTTACACCTCTCTGCAACGCAGCTCTGTGGCGCTAACTGGAGATACCTGGTGGGCTAGTTGTACCCAAGGGACACTCAGGATTCAAGGGGACTTTATCCACCAAATTAAAATGGACACAGGGCGTGTTTGCACGTCAGCTGAGCCCCCCCCCCCTCCCTTCACCAGTGTGCAAACGCACCCTGTGGCGCGTTGTAAGAGGTAGTTTTAATCCCCCTGCCCTGTTATATACTAGGGGCTTACAGAGGAGGTCATGCTAATAACAGGGGTAGCACAACACATAGTGTTCCCTAGTGTCTTTTTGCATAGTACTGGCTCTAGGACTGGTTAGTCAGAGTCAGTTACCACCAGTACCCATCTGAAAAAGTTGAGGGTACAGGATGATTTTGTAACAAGGCCTCTTTCTGCTCCTCTGTTTGTTCTTTCTGCATGTCTTGCTTCTTCCTGCACTTTTCTTCATCTTTGAGAACTTCTGCTGCTTCTTTCTGCATTTCTTTTTCTTCTTTCTGTGTGTTTTTTCTTCTTTCTTCACATGTCCTACCTCTGTAAGCATAGTTAGAAACTAGCATTTAAAACCCCTTAGAAATTAACTGAAAAAACCATAGGTTTCAGGCACGTTATAGTTACAAATGAGAATTTAAAAAACCATTGAAATTCACTAAAAAAACCATAGGTTTCAGGCACGCTGCAGTTAGAAATTAGCATTTAAAAAACCTTAGAAATTCACTGAAAAAACCATAGGTTTCAGGGGCGTTATAGTTAGCTGGACATTTCACTTGTACAAAACCATTGAAATTCCCCCGTTATAGTTAGTTCAGCTAACTATAACTCGCGCGCCCGCAATGCACTGCTGATGACGTCACATATTACATCACTCATGACATGGTCAGTGACATCACTCATGACATGGTCAGTGACATCACTCATGACATCACTCATGACATCACTCATGACATCATCCTTGTGATAGAGTGGCAGACCTCCTCTCACCCTAATATAACCTTTGATACACATACTCAAAAATGGAAACTAACATTTTCAAAACAATGGACATACCAGTACCACTTACAACACACCTATTTAGTAATTCCAAGATATACACATACATCCACAATTTCACCAACAGTCCCTATACTGTCACTCATACATGTACTCACTCATCATATGTACTCATACACCTATACATCCTGTTACACACCGCCACTCATCCATAGAGTTACTCACACACATAGTCACACCTGCAAACAAAGTATCAAACATCCATTTACTTGCATAGACAGTTATACACACACTAGCACACTTACTTCTACAGAAACTTACACATACTTACTCTCTTAAACAATCACTTATAGAAACACATACTTATTTGTACAGGAACTCTTCCAATCTCTCACTGTCACATATACTCACTTATATACACCAATACTCACATATACTAGTTTAAAACATATGTACTTACTCATAAAGACACTATTGAGACAGTCATTTACTCACTAACACACCCATACACACACTCATCCACTTATACAGTCCTGCACACATGCTGTCTTCAACACATACAAACAGTGAGTCACTCATTCATGCATCTATGCGCTAAGTAATACCCCCCACCGAACCATACAGACACTCAGACACTCATACTGATACTCAAAAAAACAAGTAATAACTCATATAGACACTCATGCAGCTACTCACCAACCCATGCAGCCGCTTATACACAAAGTGAGAGACTGATACAGATATTTACCTATTTAAACATTACTCACTAACCCATGTATTCACTATGATACACTTAATCAATCAGTTATACATTCAATTTTACAAAAACAAATCATCCATTTAGGCACTTATATACCCATTTATTCTTCCATCGACCTTGAGATATACATATATAAAACATATTTAATTTTCAGAAAAACACACATTCACTGGATGATGTCATCAGTGATTACATTAACCAAAAAACCCAAAGGTCTGTACAACTACTACTCGTCTCAAAGAAGTCAAAAAATGATGAAGAGACTACAAATCAACAGCTACTAACAAAGAATTACAAAATAAAGAATGAAAGAACCCTTCTGTGTGGTTGGAATCCCATCAAACACAGGAACTTGATCAAACTTATCATCTGGGTTTCCATCCTTCCATCCACATGCCCTCTTGATCATAGAGGGATCAACCAATGGAATTCGTCAGGAAGGGGGTCTAGAGATGAGACCTAGGAAAAATTACAGATGTATATAGACTCAGAGATTAAAAACAGTGCATCGAGGCCACGACCCCCAGCAAAGAATTTGCTTTTTTACACTAGCTGCACTTTGTATGCACAATATATATGCAGTTGCAAATGTACAAACAGGTCCTGATGAAAGCTAGGGACTAATTGTCCCCAGAGCTGAAACATGTCGACCACATAAACAGGCAGTGATTTATGAAACTGCCTCGATGCACTGTTTTTAATCTAGGAGTATATCAGACACCAGAATAAAAATACTTTGTTCTGCTATACATCATTTTATATTCACTCACTCACTTTGCACTGCACTTATTTCCCACTTTACACCACTAGATAGGACTTCTCTGAGTCTATATACATCTGTAATTTTTCCTAGGTCTCATCTCTAGACCCCCTTCCTGACGAATTCCACTGGTTGATCGGGCAACCTTGCTAATAAGAGACAATGGTACCCATGAGAATGAGAATGAGGGACTCTTGTTTAAAAAAAAAAGCCACTTAATGTCGTTTACAATTAATGAAGCATTAGTTTCAAGGTACCAAGGGACAATCAAGAGAGGAAATATAGCATGAGAAGACAAAATATAGTCTTTTTCATTTAATACATACACAGTCGATATGTAAAATGTAAGTACATTTATTCAATGTACTGGATCAAGCAAAAAATGGTGAGAAATGAAAAATTATGAAAATAGTGCTCAGTGTGCAAGGTGATTCACACGATGTGGCAGTGGGTCTGCTAGTGTGAACAATGAAAATGACTATATACAGCCTGGTAGCATTCAAGGAAGTAGGCTTGCAGTTGCAAACAGATTCAGTCGTTTGTGGTAAATATGGGAGGGTTCCATTCAGGTTGCATTTCCGAGTGATTATCAAGAGACACAATCTATGTGACCATTAAAGCAGCTGAAAAGAAACTAGAACCACAATAAACATCGCTGGAAGAGAATGCTAAAGGCAAGGCCAGGATTGATAACTTAAGACTTTCTTGGGGTCTGGGCTATAGGTCCAGGTCCTAAAAGGGAGACAATAAAGGAACCAGCGATTAGTGGGCAGCAGCTTGAGCACACTTCCCAGGTGCCTCTTGAATTAGGGTGGTACAATCTGGACAGGATTAGGGCTGAAGGCAATAAAACCTCAAGGCGGAGACAATGAAAAGCTGAAGTGCACCTACTCAGACAAGCAGAGGATCTGCTGGATCCTGTCAACACATCCTATACTCTGATCTAATAACTCTTTGTTGACATTGTATTTTTGATACACTACTAAGTTTTGCGATTAGAAACCATGATGTTAATGAATTTGGATCTGGGTGTATTTTTCCACATATGCCATTTGTGAATCTATTTGTAAATATTTATATACACAATAATCAGTATTCTGCGGATGCCGCGTAGCGAGTGGGCAAAGGAGGCGCTGAGCTATAGCCCTGTTTTACTGTATTAAGTTAGAAAAATAACCAAGCTACACTGATAATGGTTGACAGGACAGCAACTACAGCAACGAAAATCAAAAGGGAAGCAATGAGAGTCTATTCTCAATCCTCAGTTTTAGTCTTCCAAAGGCGTATGAAATGTAACTTCAAACACGACTCAGCCTGGAGGGATCTGTGTACTTCCCGCAAAGCTTGCCCATTACATCTACATTAGCAGTAAACTCATGAATAAGTTATGATGATTGATCCTTACTCACAATGTAGGCACAGATTAAAGAATCATCCGGCACTCTCATCTGCAGAATCCTAGACGCCTCTTCTGAAGACCCATCCACAAGTGATATGGGAGAGGTGTGGCGCAGCGGTCAGAGCAGCTGACTTCGGCGCACGGGGCTAACGGTTCCATCACCGGCAGCAGCTCAGCTCAGCATCATGTGACTCTGGGCAACAGCTCACTTAATCTCCCTGACAGCCCCACCGCCTTGATACCCTTAGGGGTGATAACTTTGCGCTTTACAAAAACAAATAAGTGGATTATTAGCGCTGGTCGAATTGTATCAAAAAGAGTGACGCTCTTAAGCAGGGGGTTGGGGCAGGAGATGAAGGCGGGCTATAGTTGTGGTAGGCGCCAGTGACATGGATTTTAGAACGGGGTGGTGCTGGGAGACAGAAGTGTGGTTTCTCCTACAGTGGTCTTATTTTTGCTACCTTTGGTTGAATTTGGTTACAGTTCAGCCTGGTAGTGACGGCAAATCTGGTATGAGCGATACAGAGCTGGGAAGAGCAATGATTGTACTACGGAATATCGAGGATGAGACTATGATGATACACTAATATCATGGGCAGAATATTGAGGGACAAAATATTGATACGGAAGTGCATATAGAGGAAGAATGAATTTTAATATTCTTAACTCCACCTCTATGCATATAGATGTTAAATATAAGGGTCTTTGGAATCATGTGATCTTGCAGCTACGGCTGCTTTTGCATAGACACTTGCTGCATTGAAAAATTGACAAACTGATACAGTAAGACTACCACACACTGTGCCACATTATGCCGCATAATTTGCCTTTTCCTAGCTGCATAATTTAGTAAATGCTGATTCATAATTTGGTCCTTCTCTGCTGCATAATTCCAGTGGCCATGGGTATATATATTGTGAAGGTCACTTTAAAACTAGGCCCTTGTGAAATTTCCGTTATGTAGGCATAATCTCCTGGAATTTGTGAATTGTGTGATATGCACAACGTATACAATTTTCCCCATTTTGCTGAACTTAAAAGTTCACTCGATCTTTGCCCACAGGACTGATTCAATTGAAAAATGTCTCAATCAGACATTTTTTCTCGAACCTGACTCCTGTCTGTAATTTGTTTTAAAATTCTACACAAAGTTTGCCTTAGTGTGCAATTTTTGCATGAAATCCATGCCAAGAGTATTTCAAGTAAGAGGTGAAATTACACATAATTTTTAGAACTTTTTTGCATTTTACGCAAAATTAAAACGTTAACATTTCATACAGCCTGATTTCGAACAGTTGATTTAAACACACAAATAGCTCTAGGAACACGCCACAATATAGACAAAAGATAGTCTAACCCAGTATGTTCCTTTCAAGATTAACACATACAACCTACTGGGAATTCCAAAAATGTGCAAAGATTGATTTTTTGCTATTAATGCAGAAATGATGGGGAACAAAATCTCAAAACAACTGGGACAGATTATAAACGTGTTGCCATTTCAGAAAGCCACCATGGCACAAATCGCTCTATGTCACGTCTTTCTCTTAATGCTGGTTAGCGCCTGGCTTTTTCTTGTTAAGATTAAGTGCTTTGGAAATAATCATAGCCATCCCAGACTATACTTCTAAATAAGAAACAATGCCACAGAGCAGGGCCATTCATGGATGCTTCATTATACACTGTATTCTAAAGGAGCGATTGGACGAGTATAAAACAGTTTGCTGTTGTGATCCGCACATTGTGCAAACCTGAAATATTTTAAAAGCAGACAAATTCTCAAGGTAAAGTGCTATTTATAACATAATGTAGTTAGCCCAATAGGTGAAAAAAATTACAAAGGAATCAACAGTAGTATTAATTCAGGAAGTTCTCTAAGGGATAAGAGTGGTGGCCGCTAGGTGAAGTGCTCTATCAGGAAGAACAACACTGCTTATCATTCTTTTTTTTTTTTCAAAATACTTTATTGATTTTTAAGAGGGAAGACAGAAAAAACTGTAACAGGGTAATATAAGATATCTAAGTCAAAATTATCACATATACAAACATAAAGTGAAGTCATTACGCCTATATGGGTATCAAGAGACTAACACCAGTGATCAATAATAAAAAAAAGAAAAGACAGGCAGAAAGGAAGGGAAAGGGAAAGAAAGAGAAGAGAAGGAAAGGGAGAGCGAAGGCTAGTCAAGCGATAACATTTATTTCCAAAATTCTATGCATATGTTGACACAAGAGCAGTCCGATATTGATTGGCCTAACATATAACAGCCTAGTACAGGTAACAATGATTAAATACAAATATTCAAGTGATACGTCAGTAACAGCACAGGATATGATTCAAGGGCATACAGTAGTGCTCATGGAGGTTCGTTATGCATATGTTGACACAAGAGCAGTCCGATATTGATTGGCCTAACATATAACAGCCTAGTACAGGTAACAATGATTAAATACAAATATTCAAGTGATACGTCAGTAACAGCACAGGATATGATTCAAGGGCATACAGTAGTGCTCGTGGAGGTTCGTAAGAGTCTAGATAAGTGTCCGCTGAGTTCCACATCAACCTGGAGAGTTTTGTAATGCAATGTTATCTGCCCCTCTGAGGTGGGTGATCCAGTTTATCCAGCCTTTATAAGATGTCTTACTCGTGTCCTTCAAGTTGGCAAGAACCATTTTCACTGCAGATGTTAGTAAAAGGTCAAGTAGAGCTTTATCAGGGTCAGTTCTTAAATTCGCGCTCAAGAAGGCCATAGGTAGGGTGGAGAATTCTTTGACCAAAGTACAATTAAACAAACCAGTTAAAAAGGCAAAAACAAAATCCCAAAACGACTTTACTAGTAAACACTGAAAAATAAGATGGGCTAAATCCCCCGTTTCTCGGTTACAGTTCTTGTTGCGTCCTTATGAAGACCTAATGAGAATAATCGGGCAGGAGTCCAAAATGCTTTGTGTAGTAGCCAGTATTTGGTTTGGGAGAGGACCGGGGTAGACCTTTTTACGTGAGACAGAGCTCCATAGTGTGGGCCATATCTGTTCATTTGGTGGAACCGAAGATTGTTGCCCCCAAAAGGCTATAGTCTTATCATTAAGTTTAGAGGTCTTCGGACGGAGGAGTTTATAAATCTGGGAGACCTGGTGACCCAGTTTGTTAATGTTTGTCACATACAATGAGATTGATAGTTGGACGGTGGATAATTTGGTTTTTGAATGGGCCGTTCTGATTTTCAAGAAGTTGTAGAATTCAATGTCAGCTGGGCTATCATTCTTAATTACTAATAGCAATGACGGATACCACACATATGCGTTCCATCCCTCAAGCAGTATGATGCCTAGCTAAGGTGAATGTACTCTGATCTTATGTGTGGTTAAGATGCTAAGCTGAAAAAACCCATAGATGCAAAATTGTGGTCAATTGCCCAACAAGGGATAGGGAGGGCAAAGTCAGGCAAAGAATAACCAGTTGTTTCAAGTTAAAAATGATGCAAAAAAAAAGATAAGGTAAAACTTTAAAACTATTATAATTAACTCATGCGTATTCGCTTACAGAATTCGTCAGGATATGATAGGGTTCTGTGACTTATATACACATCATAATGGCAGAGAAGTGATTAAAGGAAAGAGGTTAATTCCCTTGATCACCCCTATACTCTTTCCACAATGGGAATTTCACTCTCTCTTACCCACGAGGGACTTTTCCTCCCTGCTTCTTCTCCTGAATGGTATTCCCCAACCTGCCACTTCCCAGTAGAGACTTTCACTCGCTTTAATCCATCCCCTTTGCCAGATCCTCACTCATCGTTTCCGCCATGGTAGGAGATGCCACCTCATTGCCCCATTTTCATGTAGAGTATTTCCTCTCCACTTTGCCCCTCTCTTTTCTAATCCCCGGACATTTTGGCAAGTCCATCCTGGCTCTGGGCCCCCAGTGACCAATATATTCCTCTGCTATTAGATATCCGCCTCTTTCCTTGCTCACCTTTAGTGGATGCCGTCTCCCCTCAGTTTGAGGCATCACAGTAGCAGAACTCCCCTCGTGCACCTTCCCCTGCAGCTAGTTTCCCCAATACCTGCATCATCGAAATGCGAGCAATATGCTTTTGAGGTTATGGTTCTTTAGCTAATTTGCATTAAACATTTGCTTGCACCCTGAACAAGAGGACCATGGGGCTGTCTGCACACCCACCATTTCTATGAGCACTTATTCTAGGACACGTGCTAATGCCGATTTGGGAACAAATGCTCATGTACACAATTTGGGGTTTTAGGCAGGGCACAAGTCTTAAAAAAAAGAAGTGGGGGGACGCAGACGTCACGACAGGAAGTGACGTCACGAAAGGTGCTTGCACCATCAGACTGATTGCCTCCCCTCGCTCACCCCTTAGATGCGATTGCATCCGAGAAGCCAGCGCGTAAGCAGCTTTCTGAATGAGCTCCGATCTCGCCCCAGAGAGGCCAAAATGTGAATGTGTGGCTCCATTTGCTTCAGTTATCGAGCTCCCGGAAAAATAAGTGGGAGGATGCCGTCCACCCGCGTGGTACCCCGACTCGAGCCCTGGTTTTAGGTGGTGTTTTAATAGCTCATCCTACTAGCGTTTGCCCGCGCAATTTAGGCCTTCTAAGCCTGCCATAAATTGTTTTCATAAAGCACTCGCTTTCCAAGTTCTGAATGTGAATATACAAAAGCATATTATTTCCATCTTACCTCCCATTCCGTGGTCCAACATCTAGAAATGTGTGGTGATTGCGCCCCCAGTACACTCTGCAACTAAGGGTTTAGTGGGTGCACAATGACCACAAGAACAAGCGCTGTTCATGGAATGAGCGCCTTTGCCTACTTCTTACCCCAACAGGGTAGGGCTTTTCTGGACATCTCCTGACTTTCTACCAGGCCCCTCCTGAATGAATTGGTAACCAGGGGAAAACAGTCGTGGTTGCCATTTGGCAACCTGTCCCTGACAGCATTCTGTTATTGCAACAAACAAATGTGAACATTGCGTTGATTGTCTCTTTACTCCTGACCCTGAATGTTTTCTATGTACACAGTGACTACAGGGTTCATCCACAGACAGGATCCTTCCACCACTTGCCTGCCAATTTCCCTTATTGTTTTGAAAGGAAGTTTTCACAATGATGGGAGAGTTCACTTCAGAGCACCTACCTACGTTCGCGTACCCACGTATTTTTGTCGCCTCTGTGTTTAACTTACTCTTTTGAAATCTAAACATTACAACGTTGGATGTGAAGGACTTGGCAATCTACTTTGTACTTTTTGTTTCCTTGCTGTGTTCAGGATTAGGACTGGTTGGAACTTGTAAAAGAAGCTTCAAACCTTCAACATGTTTATTACAAAGTATGGAACGCTCTGTAAAGCCTCGGCGCCGAGGATGGCCTTGTGTGCTGGATGTAATTTGTTTTTGTGAACAATTAAGTGCTTTTCCCTCTGGGACCTTGGTTCTCTCTCCTTCTTTTTCTGTTCACGTTTTTCTTGCTCATGCTTACTGTACTCTCTCATCCTGTCTTCTCTCTTTTATAAGCTCTCTCATCCTGTCTTCTCTCTTTTGTAAGCAGTATTACTTTTCAAAGAATATTCCAGTACTTTTCACCTACGGCTCCATTCCTCCACCTATACAAATTTCGAAGCAGGCACAATCTCCCTTTGTGCACTCCACTAATCCTTATTAGCACAGAGACGTTTTAAGGCATGGGCAGAGTGGGCCCTGGCCACAGCCTTTCAGGGGGCCATCTGATAGAGCATGCTCTGTCCTTGCTCTGATGACCTTGAATAATTCTTAACAGATTTCTTTAATTACCGTTTTCCCTTTATTTTTTTGCGTGGGTGATGTATTCGAGTTTATTACAGACATTTGGAGGGAAATGTTTGTTTTTCAACGCCATGCAACATACAAAAAAATCCTGTTTCTTTTGGATTAAAACAGGACCTAATTTATGAGAAATGGCAGGGTGGTCACAAAGATTATTAGCAGTAATACTAGTGAGCTGCTGCTGAATTATAATATTGAAAACACGTCACTATCCCTGAATATTAGATGTAAATACATTTAGAATTTGGACCAGTGTGCCTTGTCAGTGACCTGGCCAAAGAGGGCCAGAAAGAGCTGAACTTTGTTCATAAAGTTAAAGTTGTTGCGAAGAGGGGCCCACAAAATACGTTTGGCCCAGGGCCCTGGAAATCCTTAATATGCCCCTGTACTAACATTATACATTGCTTTGTCATCGGTAATTTTGTGCACATGGTTAATTTAGTGCATGTTTTCAGGATAGTTGTCCTGCTGGAGAAGCCGATGCTCAAAACGACAGCCCTGGGTTGGCTATGATGACAACACACGCTAACGATAAAGGATACAGGACAGAGTACTTCGGGAGTCCTTATGTCAGATACTAAAGGCCTGACCTGGTTATTAGAAAAGTTACAACAAAGGCAGGAGGACTGGCCTTTTTATTGTGAAACGCATACGACCTTCAAGAGTATTCACAGAGTTAAAGGCTGTAGACAGTCTATATATATATATATATATATATTCACTGAAAAAACCATAGGTTTCAGGGGTGTTATAGTTAGCTGGACTTTTCACTTGTACAAAACCATTGAAATTCCCCCGTTATAGTTAGTTCAGCTAACTATAACTCGCGCGCCCGCAATGCACTGCTGATGACGTCACATATTACATCACTCATGACATGGTCAGTGACATCACTCATGACATCACTGATGACATCTCAAATGACATCACTGATGACATCACTGATGACATCATCCAGTGAATGTGTGTTATTCTGAAAATTAAATATGTTTTATATATGTATATCTCAAGGTCGATGGAAGAATAAATGGGTATATAAGTGTCTAAATGGATGATTTGTTTTTGAAAAATTGATTGTGTAACTGACTGATTAAGTGTATCATAGTGAATACATGGCTTAGTGAGTAATGTTTAAATATGTAAATATCTGTATCAGTCTCTCACTTTGTGTATAAGTGGCTGCATGGGTTGGTGAGTAGCTACATGGGTGTCTATATAGGTTATTAGTTGGTTTTTTGAGTATCAGTCTGAGTGTCTGCATGGTTCGGTGGGGGTATTACGTAGTGCATAGGTGCATGAATGAGTGACTCACTGTTTGTATGTGTTGAACACAGTATGTGTGCAGGACTGTATGGATGGATGAGTGTGTGTATGGGTGTGTTAGTGAGTGAATGACTGTCTCAATAGTGTCTTTATGAGTAACTACATATGTTTTAAACTAGTATATGTGACTATTGGTGTATATATGTGAGTATATGTGAGAGTGAGAGATTGAAAGAGTTCCTGTATGAATAAGTATGTGTTTCTATAAGTGATTGTTTAAAAGACTAAGTATGTGTAAGTTTCCGTAGAAGTAAGTGTGGTGGTGTGTGTATAACTGTATATGCAAGTAAATGTATGTTTGATTCTTTATTAGCATGAGTGACTATGTGTGTGAGTAACTATGGATGAGTGGCATTGTGTAACAGGATGTATAGGTGTATGAGTACATATGATGAGTGAGTACATGTATGAGTGACTGTATTGGACTGTTGGTGAATGAGTGGATGTGTATGTGGATCTTAGAATTACTGAAGAGGTTGTTGTAACTGGTATTGGTATGTCCATTGTTTTGAAAATTTTAGTCTCTATTTTTGAATGTGTGTATCAAAGGTTATATTAGGGTGAGAGGAGGTCTGCCACTCTATCACAAGGATGATGTCATCAGTGATGTCATCAGTGATGTCATTTGAGATGTCATCAGTGATGTCATGAGTGATGTCACTGACCATGTCATGAGTGATGTAATATGTGACGTCATCAGCAGTGCATTGCGGGCGCGCGAGTTATAGTTAGCTGAACTAACTATAACGGGGGAATTTCAATGGTTTTGTACAAGTGAAAAGTCCAGCTAACTATAACACCCCTGAAACCTATGGTTTTTTCAGTGAATTTCTGAGGTTTTTTAAATGCTAATTCCTAACTATAACGTGCCTGAAACCTATGGTTTTTTCTGTTAATTTCAAAGGTTTTTTAAATGCTAATTTCTAACTATGCCTACAGAGATAGGACATGTGAAGAAAGAAGAAAAAATGCACAGAAAGAAACAAAAGAAGTGCAGAAAGAAGCAACAGAAGTCCTCAAATACGAAGATAAGTGCAGGAAGAAGGATAACGTGCAGAAAGAACAAAAAGAAGAGCAGAAAGAAGCCTTGTTGCAAAATCATCCTGTACCCTCAACTTTTTCAGACGGATACTGGTGGTAACTGAGTCTGACTAACCAGTCCTAGAGCCAGTGCTATGTTAAAAGACACTTAGAATACAGTGAAAACACCTACATACACTAGGGAACATTATGCGTTGGGGTCCCCCTGTGATTAGCCTTACCTCCTCTATAAGCCCCTAGTATATAATAGGGCATGGGGATTAAAACTACCTCTTAAAACAGGCCACAGGGCGTTTTTGCACACGTTAACTCAGGCCCCGTCCCCTCCTTTCACCATTGTGTAAACACGCCCTGTGTCCGTTTTTAGTTGGGAGATTAAGTTCATTTGAGTCCTGAGGGTCCCTAGGGTCCAACTAGCCCACTAGGTACCTCCAGTAAGTGCCACAGAGCTGCGTTGCAGAGAGGTGTAAAAAGTGGCACGGCCTGGACCACCTCTCTGCAATGCAGCTCAGTGGCGCTTACTGGAAGCACTTGGTGGGCTAGTTAGCCCCCAGGGGCCCTCAGTATTGAAGGGAAATTATATCCCCAATTTAAAACGTGCCATGGTGCGTGTTTGCACACGTCACCTCAGGCCCCGTCCCCTCCCTTCACCACTGTGTAAACGCGCCCTGTGGCTGTTCTAAGTTGAGAGATTAAGTCCCCTTGAATCCTAAGGGTCCCTAGGGTCACACTAGACCACTAGGTACCTCCAGTAAGCGCCACAGAGCTGCGTTGCAGAGAGGTGTAAAAAGGGGCTTGGCCTCAGAACACCTGTCTGCAGCGCAGCTCCCTGGCGCATACTGGAGATGCCTGTTGGGGGCGCGTTTGCAGAGTGCTGCATGGAGGGGGCATGGCCTCCGGCACGATGCCAGTCTTTTATTTATTTTATTTTTTTAAGAAGGGGGGCTGTGTGGTTCCCCTTCTTATTCTAATTTATTGGCCCTGATGACCCCATCCCCCAGGGCCTGTCTCCTAATTATATTTTTTTGACCCCAATCCCCAGGGCCGGCCACTGTTTTTTATTATTTTTAAAAAATATATATTTATAGACACACCTAGGACATGCTGGACAAACCGTACGTACCTATCACCATGACGATTTGCGTGATATTCATTAAAAGGCGACTATGCATGCAATTAATCCACGTGGAATGTATTTACACCACTAGTGAAGCTCTGACATGTCTGATGCTCTACCGTGCCTAATCCCGGTAGACACCCTTGTCGTTTATTTATACAAACATGGGTAGCTATTGACGGGCACATTTAATACACATGCACACCAAGCCATTCAAAGGGGATTCGACAAAAATTCGACCAAAACTATGCAAGAAACCCCCCTCACAGTTAATAAAACACACATCCACTGCCGGATGTGTAATACTTTTTATTTTACTCTCTGGAAAGGGGACGAACATCACTTGCGAGTCACAGCGCGCTCCTGACAGAGCCCAATGCTGTGTTACACCCACCATTGCCTGCCGAGTGCCACACACCTCTGTATTGTATTCCACTAGCTAGTGCATATGCTATGACACTCTCTAGCCCATGTGCACTGTAACACCACCCCGTGAAAATGTCATGCCACACTTGTCTTCGCACGGGTTATATTGCCCCATCTAACGTGCCTTCCTCGATGCCTATGTTATAACGCACAGTGCTATGCCATACATATTACAATTTGGGATCCATATCTTTGTCACAGTGCATATGCAACGTTACACTCCCCAGCACATATTTTATATTACAACTTTAGAGACTAGTTAGGTTACACAACACTGCCCTGTGCATATTACACTCCAAGGCGCATATCGCATAGCACACGCTAGTGCCTGTGCTATCTCGCGCTCTCCAATGAATCTGTCATTGCGCACAATGTATTGCATATTATATTTCACGCCTGGTTCATCTTATATCACACTTTTTGGTGCATAGTTTATACCATACACTATATCTAGTTTTCATTTTCAATCGTGCTCTCAGGACTATGTTCTATATAACACTGTGTTCACCTACCCTTTTCACGGGCATTACATTTTGCGATAGGGGGTGGAGGGTCAGGGGGTGTTTTTGCCAAGTGAGCCCGGAGTCACAGTCACTAACGTCTTCTTCTTCCTGAATAAAAGTGAGATTATGCTGCATACTTGTTCATATTTTAAGTAGTTTGCACAGACAAAATGTTTTAAAAACAATAAAGTTTCTAATACCCGCCTTCTCTGAACAGTTAGCTTGCTGCCCCATCCCCCTCCTCCCTATCCTCTGTTGTGTGAATCCATGGACTAGCCTCCTCCCTCCTGCCATGTATGGTCTGATGTGCTGCCACTGCCCTCAATTTAGTATGATGTACCAGTCCACTCCTCCTGCCCTCCATTGCCCAATTCTATGCCCCATCATTGACCTCCTGCTTAAACTCTGTGCTTAGCTTGCTGCCCCTATTCTCCTTCCCCCTGCCCTCCGATGTCTTTGTGCATGCCCCTGCTCCATCCTTTTTGCCCACCATGTCCCATGGACCTGCCACTCCTATCTACTCTGAGTGTTCTGTTGAGCTGCCACTCCCCTCCCACCTGCCTAGCATTGTCAGATGACTGTAACCTGTCCCTGCCACCTCCACCCTGCCTGTCCACATGCCATGCCTCTATCCTCTTCCTCCTGTCCTACATGGTCCATTGTACTGCCACACCCTTCTGCCCTCCCTGGTCTGTTGTGCTGCAACTGCTCCTCCTGCCTGCCCCGTGTGGTCTGTTGTGAGGCCCCTTCCCCTGAACTTTCTTGTCTGTGCACAGGTCCTGACCCTCCCTTCTATCCTCCATCGTCCTTTGTGCATGCCCCTGCACCCTCCTTCTTGCCCATCATAGCCATTGTGCTGCCACTAACCCTCCCACTTGCCATGCATGGTATTCTGTGCTGCCATGGCCCCTCCCACCTTCCCTGTGTGGTCAGTTAGCTGCCCCTGACCCCCTCCCACCTTCCCTCCATGGTCTGTGTGTATGCCATCACAGTCTCACTGTTGCTCTTCATGTTGTGTCTTGCTTCTAGTGCCCATCCTGCCTGACCTCCATGGCCATCTTGCTGCTCCTGCCCTGCCCCCTTGCCCCCAGCCCTCTGTTTACATGTGCAGACCCCTACTCCCTCCCTCCTGGCTTGTCTGTTCCATTGTAATGCCCCTGATCCGTCCCTCCTGCCCTTTATGGTCTGTTATGCTGCAGCCTTCTCTCCTGTCTGTCCATTATGGTCAGCTAGCTACCATTGCCTCTTGCCCCTCTGTTCTCTGTTGTCCATGTGCATGGTCCTGTCCCCTCCCTCTTGCTTTCTATGGATTGTTGTGCTGCACTCCCGTCCTGCATGCCCTGTGTGGTGTATTGTGCTGCTGCAAACCCTGATGCCTGCCCTGCAGGGTCAGTTTGGTGCACCTCTCCATGTCTCTCCTGTCCTCTGTTATCCAAGTCCATGTCCCTATCCCATTTCCTTCCATGATCCAATGTACCATACTTGCGAACATTTTGAACTTGGTAAGAGGGAGATTTTGAAAAAAAACTGGGGTATTGATTTTCCCCTTTGAGTTACATTGAAAAAGAGGATATTGTAGACAGGAGACAGATCAAATAAAGCCCATTTGAGCTTAAAAACATTGGACGTTTCCTGGCTGAATCGGGTCTGTTGGCATGTATGGTTGTACTACCATTGCCTCTTCCTTCTGCCCACAATGGTCTATTACATTGCCACAGCCTTGAAGGAGGATAGATTTTGTATCACAGGGGGCCCCTGGCCCGTTCTGTCCACACCTGAAGTATGAGACCCTTGTCCTTGCCCTGCCAGCCGCATTTGTAGGCCGTATTAAATTGACCAGCGGGTCCTGTGTTGCTATATAATTATCCTGAGACATCCTTACCACTCAGCCAGCATAAAACCCCTGTGTAGGCCCTTCTGTTCAATATGTAGGCCTCTTTTTTAAATTGACCATAGCTCTGCAATTTTAGTGTATAGCAGTCTGAAGGCAGGTCTGCGAGGCCTTCTGCTCCAAACTAGTAGCCCCCACCCTACCCGAGTGCTCCGTGCTCGGTATCAAAGTTCAACATCCCCCTGAAGCTGTCGACATACAGTAGGCTGCATCCTGGACTGGTACTTGCTTCCTGGGCAGGTTTCCCGCTTTTAAGGAAGTGGCAACCGCAGAGCGTCAAGTTAGGAGAACTGAGGAGATTTTATACATGAATATATTGAATTCCTGTACAATACCCATTATTTTCTGCTTGCTCTATGGAACTTACGATAAGCGATTGGCCTGAGAGACTGACCTTTTCACCCAGTCCATTGTCAGCATTAAGTGGGTAAATGACGAAATGTCTGGTAAAATCTGCAGACAAAGCTTTTGGGTAGCATACGTAGGTAGATGTAGCGTGCAAAGGAGCGCACAAAATGATATAAAAAGGGAGCACCCACAGATATCGACGGACAACCTCGCCGTCTGTATGTAGGTTAACAGGCTGTGCAGGTTTTCCCCAAGAACTGGGAGCTCTTGTCTTCCTTTGCTTAAAATGTCTTGCTCGGCTTTGCTTGAAGTATCTTATTCTATTTTACCTATATGAAATGTCATGTTATGTTTAACCATTGTTCTCTTTACTTTTGCATTTAAAAGATGTTGTATTGTAATTGCAGGAATGCTTGCTCTAAGAGTAAATGTGAGTGTCCCTAGGTAACATTTTCCTTGGTGTAACTTGTTTCTCATGATGCATTTATAGATGTGTTTTCTCTCTCTCTCTGTCAGTCCATTAATTGAGATACAGAGAATATCATGACAGCTGTATGATTATCTGGATTCTGTATTTTGTACTTTAGGTCTCTATTCTGCGGTTTCTTTGAAGTTGCATCTTCTCATTAAACTGCCATTGTATTCTGCCTCCAATTCCATGTCTCATATGTCTGTTTTCTTCATTTTTGGAGCAAGCGTTCCTAGGCACCCCGGCTCAAATTAAGGTGCCCCTTTTGTCCCTGACTCACTCTCCTGCTCAGTTCTGTGGTGGCTCCCGGGGCTCTGGGGACCGCCCCTAGCTTCCTTGACCCGTAATAGATCTTCCCTCCAACAGCCTCTCTTGCAAGTCCTGTATTGTTGGTTTGTTGCCCCTGCCCCCCTTTCCACTGCCCTCCATAGTCTGTTGTGCTTCCACGGCCCTTCCTGCCTGCTCAGTGTGGTTAAATTGTTGCCTTTGCACCCTCCTACCTGCCTTCAATTTTCAGAGTCCGTGCCCCTGGCCTCTGCCTCTCAACAGTATCCTAATGAACAACTAGATTGCTAACATTCTATATTTATTACAAAAGTGTGGAGCGCCTGACATCATCTTGATGTAATCAAAACTGTAATACCTAGAGCATTCCTTTAGAAATTACATATATGAGAGGGTCTTATTGGCATCAAAATTATGGTTAGTGCTTTAAAAGACTAAAATAAGGACATATTTTCTGAGTTTTCAAATAGCGACAAAGCACTTTTAAATTATTTGTTATCTTTATGTTTTTTTATCTAGTTGACAACTTGATTAAATGTTGCACTTAGGGGAGAGGATGTGGTGTTACTTCCAGAACTGCAGACTTTGCAACTGGGGAACCAGGTTGAAGTTTCTGCTTCAGCTCGACATTCTGTGATTCTGGTCAAATCACTTAGTCTCCCCATGTCTACAACCAAAATGAATTTGTTCTTGTGTGATGTAACCAATGCTCATGTAAAGCACTCCAATACCTGACAAGTCTGCACTATATAACACTGCAAAAACACAAAATAATAAGTGTTTTGCACACTTCTGTCATTGGGCTATATTTGGGCTATATCTGGGTGATTTTGGGCTACATTTGGGCTCTTTTGTCTCCGGTGGCCATCTTGGGAGATTTATTTGTTATGAAGTTTCCTAATTTCCTCATGTACTGCAGTCTCCTCAGTCGGAAATGCTTTCAGTTTTTTACTTTGATTCCATCATGAAGGTATTCAGATATGTCACACATTTGCCATGAATTCTGAATGTTAGCACTCTAGTTGCTCATTAGATCACTGTAGTAAAACTACTGCTCACCATGGAAGTCTGCTCCTGGTATTAAAAGTGCATGTTTCAGTCTGCATGTCAGAATTTTTTAATGAAATAGAAGAGGATTTGAGAAGTCACTCAAAATGTGCCCTCATTTTCTTTCTTCAGCATTAATCATAATTTCTATGGCAAAATGAACCCCCTCATTGTGTTCCTTTTTAAATTAAATGTTTTAAGTGTTACCAGTTTATTCCAATCAAGATGGCTTCACGTGTGCCATACTTTTGTCATAATGAAGACAGTAAGTGCTCTAGTTGTTTTTAAGAACATTCTTGGACATTCTGTCATTGGGCTATACTTGGGCTACATCTGGGTGATATTTGGGCTACATTTGGGCTCTTTTGTCTCTGGTGGCCATCTTGGGAGACTTATTTGTTATGAAGTTTCCTAATTTCCTCATTTACTGCAGTCTCCTCAGTAGGAAATACTTTCAGTTTTTTACTTTGATTCCATCAAGAAGGCATTCAAATGTGTCACACATTTGCCATAAAATCAGAATGTTAGCACTCTTTTTGCTCATTAGATCACTGTAGTAAAGCTACTGCTCACCAGGGAAAACTGCTGCTGGTATTGAAAGTGCATGTTTCAGTCTGCATGCCAGGATTTGAGAAGTCACTCAAAATGTGCCCTAATTTTTTCTTTATGCAGCACTAATCATACTTTTTATGGAAAAATGAACCACCTCATTTTGTTCCTTTTTAAATTAAATGTTTTAAGAGTTACCACTTTAATCCAAGCAAGATGGCTTCAGGTGTGCCATACATTTATCATAAGTAGGACGGTTAGCGCTCTAGTAGTTCTTTGGAACACTCTGGAAAGCTGCAGTAGAACACAAAGGAATCAACTGACAGTCTCTGCCCTTGTTGGATGTACATGTTTTACTGAGAATGTCAGACTTCATTCTCACATGACTGAGAAAGATAATGTGAATTTACAGAAAATAAGCTCTCAGTTTAGCTTATAGATCACCTTCCAAACCTCTGTGGTAAAAGCATGAGAAAATATTTTTCTCTCAATCATGATATCCCAGCAGAAGGCTTTTTCACATGGTGAAATCACCTTAGAACATACCACAATTCCTAAAATGAGTATGGTACCATCAACAAATGATTTATAATGTAACTAAAGTCTTAAAATCTTCTATTAACTGCAATGCTTTTTAATGAGGTGCTATCATGTATATTGGTCCCAAGATGGATGCCAACACTTCTTGGATGAAGTGCTGACAGCCAATCAGATCTCAGGATGAGATGTGTGGTTAGGCTCCGCCCACATATATATATTGATTTAAATGCTATTTTCTCAGGAACTACTGAACAGATTTACACCAGACCTACAAAAGGCACTTCCTTGACCTGAGGACTACCTCTCTGCCAAATTTCAAGTAACTCTGTTCAGCCGTTCGGGCTGTAGCTGTGTCTAAAGGTCCTATGGAAAAATGCATGGGAAAAACGCGTTTTGGGACCCCCCTTTTTTCTCAGCCCCCGCTTGACGAATCCCCCCGAGACTTTCAGGGTAGGAGCGGAGCGTAGCGCCCCACCTATTTTGAAAATTTCGCGAGGATTCATCGACCGGCGCCAAAGTTATTCCAAATAGAATGTTGCGGATTTCCTATGGAAACAGGGTCCTAACTATAACTATCTACTGGCGACCGCCAGTAGATAATATATATATATATATATATATATATAATATATAATTTTGTGTATTGTATACATAAATGCTTTGTGTATAGTTTGTGTACATTCTAACGCCTGTTCTACAACCAGACTTCTTTGTACATATAGTAGATTCTCAATAAATCAAGATCCTAACAGGTTTTTTTGCACTTTGTCTTGTTCACCATTGAAGGAAAACACGAAGAACAGCAAGAAGAAGGAGGGATTGTTTCCAAGAATTTCACCAAGAAAATCCAGTAAGTAATTCTCCAGTTTGTCTTTGGGGATCCTACTCTTCTTTCCACACAGCGAGGCTCCACCTGAGTGTAACCTGTATGTTAACATCAAAGGCCCTGGGAAGCAAGCAATGCAGTTCTTATTATGAATAATAAGTATTGTATTGAAAACAAGCTTTGTATAAAGCACTTTATACCGAGATACTGCTGTTTCTAAGCACTAGTAATAACACATATTGCTATCACATAAGTAATAGCATTCAAATCACCAACCTTAGAAGGATGGAAAGCTAAAGGTGGCCTTGGTGGTATTTTAACTTGTGACTTTCAAATTTGTCTGCAGAAGTGTTTTCCTCCCTGAGTCACCCTGACAGCTTAATTCCTGAAGGGGAAGTCTTAGAATATGAGGTACACTCTAATGGTGGGAGGAGTATTTGATTTCTATAGGAGGTCTGGGTGTGGCCTTGCTACAGGGGGCTTTTCTGTATGGTCACTTCCAGCTCCAAAGTTCATGCATCTGGTTTGTGGGGAATTAAGTCAGAGATTTACTTTCCTATAGGCTGACAATCAGGTGACTCCATGGATGGAACAACGGATGGGTTGCAACACAATCATTCAAATATGGAAACGCCGAGGTCCTCATTCTGATTGGCTCCTAATTCCTGATTTGCTCAATAAGGTTGTTTAAGTGTGCCAGGCCTTGCAAGGTCTCTGCCCCGGCAGAAATGAAATAACTGGCTTTGAAGCAGGTCCCTAACGGGCCGTGTACTCAGATTCTAGGTAAAAAACGGATTAATTTCTCTACAATGACTGCAAAAACCCTTAAGGTTCTCATTGTCAGGGATGCAGTGCATCCACTAAGAGTATTTGCTTTTTCCAGATCTAGTGTATCTGTAGTTTGCGCCATGCATTGAAGGATTCTTGTATAGAACATACTGTAACTGAGTCCCTTCTTGGTGTCTCGCTAATTTAGGTTGTGGGTGGGTGCCCGTGACAGGGCACAGTTGAGAGCTGTGGAGCTGAGGTCGAAGGCAGTGCCTGTCATTGAGTAATAAAGGTGTTCAGAATGCATGCTCATCCATTCCTTGGCCTCGCTGCAGAGCACACAGCATATCACTTACATATGTTCCAATTGTTATTTCCATTGTAACAGAAAACTCACACTTTAAATGGGAAAAAATAAGTGCAGGTACTCATTAATATGAGCTAGAGGCGTGGTGAGTGGGCGGGGCTAGGGGCGGGGCTTAGGGCAACATATGACGATACATAATGACTTCTATATCAGTTGCAGCAACTATGAAAAACACATGAGAAATGTGTTTATGTAACCAAAACAGGTTAACTCATTACACAAAATGAAACCCAAAAAGGATGATATGTTAACAGTTTATCGTTCCGTAATATTTGCTGCTTCTTAATGCCATGCTGTTATGTCGCACAATACTATATGCTCTCAAGCGTGCACACACACGCACACCCTCCATCTCTCCACATTCCCTCTAAAATCTACTGAGTGTCCTGATTCTCTCCCTTTTATCTCCACTTGCCTCTAATCTTCACCCAGCCTATAAACTTCTCACTAGTTCTGCTCCTCTTTTGCTTACTCTCCACAAGTCTTAAATTTTCTCCCTGATTTTTTGGTACTTGTCTCCTGTTCACCCCTCCATGCTGCACTCATCCCCTAAATTTGCCGTCTGGAAAATTAAAGTTAAGAAATGCACCAGATTTGACTTTACAGAAATGTGTGTTAAAATACAATTTCTGAGACGATTCATGATTTCAAACCTCAACCACCTCACGTCTTTACATTCATCCCTACTCCTTCCGTCCACAAAGAGAAGCAGCTCCTGTCCTGAACAAAAAGATGAAAAGAAAACCGGCTTTGGCGAAGGCAGAGGATTTTGTTGGGCTGTCACTGCTTTAGAATGGCCAGTGCAATCAATATCCTGACTGACTGCCCGTCCCAACCCATTTACACACCTGATGGAGAGGGGCGGGGTGAGGCTAAAGCACTTTCAGCAGAATAGCCCTCGGGCACATGATCGACAGTGAAGGGTCTGTCTAGACCCTGCACTGTTAGTCACAGCGTGACGCACGGCAAGCCCTCTGCCCCCTGCAGGCTCAGGCCATTCACATGGGCGCTGTTGGAATCTCCAGCAGGGACTCAGCATGAGGCTTGGCTCTCTTACAAGCTCCTGAGAAGCAGAGCGGCATCTGCCCTGTCCTAGAGGAGATAAATAACCGGAGCCGGCAGTGCCATCTACTAGGGTACCGGTACTCTCCCTGGAGAATGAGAAGTGCCGGTACTGAGGGCCAGAAAATTCAGAAGTGCCGGTACTCAGTACCGGTGAGTACCGGCCCATTTAAAGCACTGGAGGTACCCAAATACTGGTCAGAAGAAATGTTGTGTGAATTACAGAATCTTAGTTCACATGTTTTAAGCCACACCCTCAATTACATAGACCACACCTCTTCGAAGGTATTCCTTGTTATGTTTCTTTGGCCACACTCCTTCAGGAAGCCCCTCCTCCCCACCCCTCACATGTTTCATCCCACACAAACACTGGCTACAACTGATGCAGTAATCGTACATGTAGTATCGCGGCATTTCGAATTACCTCAGGTATATCCCGGTCAAATTGCATTTTAAAAGAATGGTCCTATATCATGGTATATTATTATCCACAGACTTAGTGAGGTCACTTCAGAACGCTGTTTCTGAAAATAGAGGAGAGTGGCACGAACATAAAATATAAAGGAGATGCTGAAAGACAGAGTGTTAAAACGTACTCCATAAATTTATTGGAACATTCTGAATTGCTTATAGTCTTAGATTTGAGTTGAGGGCACCCACAATTTGAGGAAGAGCACTTTGATGGGGGAGGAACCATGAACCACCTCTCTGTATCTTATAAGGTTGTTGAGTTGATCCTTTTTGTAGATATTCGACCTGTAGGAGTACAATAACAGATGTACATATCAATACCCCCATAATAATGTATAGATTGTTGTAGGGAGGGATAAGACGAGTTAAAGTAGATGACGCGCTAATATGATTTATTTAATACAAAGATTTTTGGAAATAAAGACTTTTGATAACTCTAGAGTGTATGTGAATTTAGTTCTTGCATAAGGGAAGCACATGTGAAGTCCATAGACGTGGTCCCATTTTGAAAATCTCCAGTCTCACTTTTTGGAAATTTTAAATACTTATTATGATATTTGGTTTATGGAGGCTGACATTAGAGGCCATGTATGTAGTCATTTTGCAACCAAGTCACGATGGAACCTGGCCAACAGGTGATTGCTCTCTAGGTAAATTGCCTTGAAATGCACTCTTGTTCTATCAAGGATCCACAGAAGATTATCTTGGCCTTTCAGTATTTGATATCCCCTTTTCAGATCTGAAAACGAAGCAGGCACCGCTATTTTAGAAATGTTGACGTTGAGATAAAGATTATTTCTTGGTCATGTGATTGCGTACTTCCTGCCTGGGGCTGCGGTCAGTACCCCCGTAGTTTCTATGAAATCAGCTTGACTGAAATATAGAATTATTTGAGTCTATAAAACCTTCTGCCAACCTCATTGACCTCAAAGTTCATTATTGTGTTATTTTTATAATTTATCCACAGGTTCCCAAAACAGCGGCTCTTAACCTTTTGACTTTTATGGACCCCCACTTAATTAGTACTGGAACCTGGGAACCCCTACAGAATCATTATTGGAATCCAGGGACCCCCACAGAGACGTACCCGGAAGCTGGGTACTCTGGGCTTAGCAATTTCGATGAATAGAACCTCAAAACAAACATACATTTACAGAAACAAGCATTCATCAAACAAATACACAAATGATGACAATTTATTTAATTAATCAATTAAAAAGGTCTAAATTATAATTTAAAGGGTAGGGCTTTTCTAAATTCAATTGATGCCACCACCATTCGTACTAAATTCTGTTTGATGTACTTACACTGCTCCTACAAATCAATCTGAGGATACCAACTTGATTTTTATACCCCAATTTTAAATTCTTTTACACGTCCAGAATGTTTTCAGATTTTCAATTTCTACTTTATTAACTTGTTAATATTATTTAATTTTCCAAGCAGTCGTGGACCACCTGAATAGGCATTGTGTCCCTGACCACTGGTTAAGAATCACTGTCCTAAAACGTTAAAGAGAATGTTTTAACTGCAACAGGTTAATCACATATGACCCCATTCATTTGTTGGAGCAGTTGGGCTAATTCAAGGATGTTTGGCGCCCTAGGCAAAGGATCCTTTTACCATTCCCTCTGTCAATATGCAGGGATAAATTAGAATGTTTTAAAAATTAGATTACCTGATGGTGCCATGTCATCAGGGACACGATTTGTAAGCACTAGACTTTCTTTTTTAATAGTCATCGTTTTCAAGTGTCAGTCTAATTGGTTCAGTCAAAGTGAAGCACAACTACAACTCCCAGACTGCATTTGATTGTTAGAGGAAATGCCATGATCAATTAACCTTATTTTAAGGCAATATGATGGTCCTAAACCTTCATTGCCGTTGCCAATCAAAGACGCAACATAGTCATGCCATGACCTGGCATGTAGAGAGTTTGCATTCATGGTGCCCCAGTCCTAACTCAGGGCTGAAAATTTCCTATATGCAAAATACATGAATCAAAGGTTGGTCGCACTCTGCTCGTCACACCAGCAAGTTGCCCCAAGGAACTGTGGTCATTGTAGTGGCGACGGCGAGTACGCCTATGCCACGATGTATGTAGAAAAGTATGTGTCGCATTAGCCATCCCTGGACACGTGTTTCGAGGTAGTTGCCTCTCGTCAGCAGGGAGCAGGTCAGTGTAAAGGGGTGCCGCGTGGACTGCCAAAATGTAATTAAAACAGGTAAAGTACCTCTCATGGCGCGCAGGTGCAGGTCCAAGGCTCGTCAGCCCGTTGGCTCAAGGGAGCCGTAATAAATGAATCAAAGGTTGGTCGCACTCTGCTCGTCACACCAGCAAGTTGCCCCAAGGAACTGTGGTCATTGTAGTGGCGACGGCGAGTACGCCTATGCCACGATGTATGTATAAAAGTATGTGTCGCATTAGCCATCCCTGGACACGTGTTTCGAGGTAGTTGCCTCTCGTCAGCAGGGAGCAGGTCAGTGTAAAGGGGTGCCGCGTGGACTGCCAAAATGTAATTAAAACAGGTAAAGTACCTCTCATGGCGCGCAGGTGCAGGTCCAAGGCTCGTCAGCCCGTTGGCTCAAGGGAGCCGTAATAAATGAATCAAAGGTTGGTCGCACTCTGCTCGTCACACCAGCAAGTTGCCCCAAGGAACTGTGGTCATTGTAGTGGCGACGGCGAGTACGCCTATGCCACGATGTATGTAGAAAAGTATGTGTCGCATTAGCCATCCCTGGACACGTGTTTCGAGGTAGTTGCCTCTCGTCAGCAGGGAGCAGGTCAGTGTAAAGGGGTGCCGCGTGGACTGCCAAAATGTAATTAAAACAGGTAAAGTACCTCTCATGGCGCGCAGGTGCAGGTCCAAGGCTCGTCAGCCCGTTGGCTCAAGGGAGCCGTAATAAATGAATCAAAGGTTGGTCGCACTCTGCTCGTCACACCAGCAAGTTGCCCCAAGGAACTGTGGTCATTGTAGTGGCGACGGCGAGTACGCCTATGCCACGATGTATGTAGAAAAGTATGTGTCGCATTAGCCATCCCTGGACACGTGTTTCGAGGTAGTTGCCTCTCGTCAGCAGGGAGCAGGTCAGTGTAAAGGGGTGCCGCGTGGACTGCCAAAATGTAATTAAAACAGGTAAAGTACCTCTCATGGCGCGCAGGTGCAGGTCCAAGGCTCGTCAGCCCGTTGGCTCAAGGGAGCCGTAATAAATGAATCAAAGGTTGGTCGCACTCTGCTCGTCACACCAGCAAGTTGCCCCAAGGAACTGTGGTCATTGTAGTGGCGACGGCGAGTACGCCTATGCCACGATGTATGTAGAAAAGTATGTGTCGCATTAGCCATCCCTGGACACGTGTTTCGAGGTAGTTGCCTCTCGTCAGCAGGGAGCAGGTCAGTGTAAAGGGGTGCCGCGTGGACTGCCAAAATGTAATTAAAACAGGTAAAGTACCTCTCATGGCGCGCAGGTGCAGGTCCAAGGCTCGTCAGCCCGTTGGCTCAAGGGAGCCGTAATAAATGAATCAAAGGTTGGTCGCACTCTGCTCGTCACACCAGCAAGTTGCCCCAAGGAACTGTGGTCATTGTAGTGGCGACGGCGAGTACGCCTATGCCACGATGTATGTATAAAAGTATGTGTCGCATTAGCCATCCCTGGACACGTGTTTCGAGGTAGTTGCCTCTCGTCAGCAGGGAGCAGGTCAGTGTAAAGGGGTGCCGCGTGGACTGCCAAAATGTAATTAAAACAGGTAAAGTACCTCTCATGGCGCGCAGGTGCAGGTCCAAGGCTCGTCAGCCCGTTGGCTCAAGGGAGCCGTAATAAATGAATCAAAGGTTGGTCGCACTCTGCTCGTCACACCAGCAAGTTGCCCCAAGGAACTGTGGTCATTGTAGTGGCGACGGCGAGTACGCCTATGCCACGATGTATGTAGAAAAGTATGTGTCGCATTAGCCATCCCTGGACACGTGTTTCGAGGTAGTTGCCTCTCGTCAGCAGGGAGCAGGTCAGTGTAAAGGGGTGCCGCGTGGACTGCCAAAATGTAATTAAAACAGGTAAAGTACCTCTCATGGCGCGCAGGTGTAGGTCCAAGGCTCGTCAGCCCGTTGGCTCAAGGGAGCCGTAATAAATGAATCAAAGGTTGGTCGCACTCTGCTCGTCACACCAGCAAGTTGCCCCAAGGAACTGTGGTCATTGTAGTGGCGACGGCGAGTACGCCTATGCCACGATGTATGTAGAAAAGTATGTGTCGCATTAGCCATCCCTGGACACGTGTTTCGAGGTAGTTGCCTCTCGTCAGCAGGGAGCAGGTCAGTGTAAAGGGGTGCCGCGTGGACTGCCAAAATGTAATTAAAACAGGTAAAGTACCTCTCATGGCGCGCAGGTGCAGGTCCAAGGCTCGTCAGCCCGTTGGCTCAAGGGAGCCGTAATAAATGAATCAAAGGTTGGTCGCACTCTGCTCGTCACACCAGCAAGTTGCCCCAAGGAACTGTGGTCATTGTAGTGGCGACGGCGAGTACGCCTATGCCACGATGTATGTAGAAAAGTATGTGTCGCATTAGCCATCCCTGGACACGTGTTTCGAGGTAGTTGCCTCTCGTCAGCAGGGAGCAGGTCAGTGTAAAGGGGTGCCGCGTGGACTGCCAAAATGTAATTAAAACAGGTAAAGTACCTCTCATGGCGCGCAGGTGCAGGTCCAAGGCTCGTCAGCCCGTTGGCTCAAGGGAGCCGTAATAAATGAATCAAAGGTTGGTCGCACTCTGCTCGTCACACCAGCAAGTTGCCCCAAGGAACTGTGGTCATTGTAGTGGCGACGGCGAGTGCGCCTATGCCACGATGTATGTAGAAAAGTATGTGTCGCATTAGCCATCCCTGGACACGTGTTTCGAGGTAGTTGCCTCTTGTCAGCAGGGAGCAGGTCAGTGTAAAGGGGTGCCGCGTGGACTGCCAAAATGTAATTAAAACAGGTAAAGTACCTCTCATGGCGCGCAGGTGCAGGTCCAAGGCTCGTCAGCCCGTTGGCTCAAGGGAGCCGTAATAAATGAATCAAAGGTTGGTCGCACTCTGCTCGTCACACCAGCAAGTTGCCCCAAGGAACTGTGGTCATTGTAGTGGCGACGGCGAGTACGCCTATGCCACGATGTATGTAGAAAAGTATGTGTCGCATTAGCCATCCCTGGACACGTGTTTCGAGGTAGTTGCCTCTCGTCAGCAGGGAGCAGGTCAGTGTAAAGGGGTGCCGCGTGGACTGCCAAAATGTAATTAAAACAGGTAAAGTACCTCTCATGGCGCGCAGGTGCAGGTCCAAGGCTCGTCAGCCCGTTGGCTCAAGGGAGCCGTAATAAATGAATCAAAGGTTGGTCGCACTCTGCTCGTCACACCAGCAAGTTGCCCCAAGGAAATACATCAATTGTAGACTTCCACAGTGCTTTCTCGGTACGATCTGGTGTGTACAGAATGAGCAAATGTATTTTTTCGAAATTTCATTAGGTTACTAGAATGTCAGCTGTGAGCATTTCAGGCAATGACGCGTGTTTACTTAACAGATGGGGCACGCGTGTGTGTTATTCACTTAAGCAGATTCAGATCAGCTTATGGTGACAAGATACTGCAAAACAAAAGATATAAATAGAGGGATTGTCACATTTTTAATGAAGACAAGAAAGTTTTTTCTCCAGTTCACACCAAACTATTTGTCACCTGGTAGGTCTAAACGGGCGTCTGCTGTAGCTTAAAAATGAGACTGAGATAACGTCTATGCAGGTTCTTTATTCGTTATCGTTACAGCCAATACTAAGTGCAGTCTCAAGGGGTCCGACTCTCCCTGTTCCGGTGGTTCGCTGATCGGGAGGCTTCCTCTTCTACTGTCCTAGGTGGGATCGGTAGCCTTCTCTCGTGTTCCCCCAGATGTCTGTGGGCGTCTTCTCTGGGCTGGCTCTGTCTACGCTGTTCTCCTCCGGAGCGTGAAAGGGAACGAGAGGGAAAGTGTCAGGCAAGGTATATCGGGACGAAATCAGGGACCCAGGGTAGGAAGTGAGGGGGTGGGGAGTCACCCGAGTGCTCTAGTGTCTAGTGGATACAACAACCTAATTAAACGTGCCGTAGGTGGAGTGTGCGGGGAGACGAGCGACTAAGCGGTTAACGCTTGGCTTTTGCGCCCCACTGTGACCGCCCGACCCAGCCCGCTACGCGGCTCCGTACCTGGGAGAGCCACACCTCTCTTGAGGGGTGGCTGGGCGAGTCTCGGCTTCTCTTCCTCTCTCCGCGCTCGCTGCTCTCTCGGTCTCTTCCGGGTTTCCCCGGCTCTCCGTGGGCGCCCTCCTCTTTTCTGCTGACATCACGCTCTCTCATTGGCCCGGCTTCTTCGTCATCACTGGAGGGGCCGTCCTCCTCCACGGGTCGGTTCCAGTTAAAGGAGACGCTGCCCCTTTCCTCGTCCTCCGTCCTCCAGTCAGATCCTTCCTTATGATGCGGACCAGCCTGGGAGAGGGAAGATAGTTCAACACGGTCAGCTGTTGGAATCCACCAGTCTATGGGGTCCGTTTCGGTCTCGAGGTGAGAGCGCTGGTTCCATCGGGGTTCCCGGTTACACACCTCCCCCCTACGCTGCTCCCGTTCGGGGAGAGGCAGGACACGGGACAGAAAATCTGCGTTACCGTTGTAGCTACCCTTACGATGTTTGACTGTAAAACTGTAGGACTGTAGGGTCAAGAACCAGCGCATTTTTCTCGGATTGTTCCCCATGTTTCTACACATCCATGTCAGGGGTTCGTGGTCTGTGTAGAGGGTGAATGTTGTACCCTCCAGATAGTATCGCAGTTTGTCAACCGCCCACTTTATGGCCAGGCATTCCTTTTCAATAGTGGCGTAGCGAGCTTCACGGGGAAACAGCTTCCGGCTGATGAATAGGATTGGGTGCTCTGCTCCCTCGGGTGATAATTGGGAGAGGACCGCTCCTATCCCCCTATCAGAGGCATCCGTTTGAAGGATGAAGGGGAGTGCGAAGTTAGGCGACACCAACACCGGAGCGGAGGTGATGATGTCCTTTAGTGTTTGGAACGCCTCAATGGCAGCTTCGGAGGGGTTGGAGAAGGACGTGCCAGTCTTTCTTTTCTTCAGCAAATCGGTAAAGGGGGCTGCCACGTCCGAAAAATGGGGAATGAACCTCCTGTAGTACCCTACGAGTCCGAGAAAAGCTCGGATCTCTTTCGGTGTAGTGGGGACTGGAGTGTTCGTGATGGCTTTCACCTTTTCTTCCTGTGGTTCAATTACCCCATGGCCGAGTATGTATCCCAGGTATTTCACCCTGTCAAACCCGATTTTGGACTTGCGTGCATTAACATGCAGTCCTACTCCTGCGAGGCACCCTAAGATCTGTCTCAGGTCATGGAGGTGTTGTTCCCACGAGTCGCTATAAACCACTATATCATCTAGGTAAGCGGCAGCACATGACTGATGGTTTTGCAAGACTGTGTTCATGAGTCGTTAGAAAGTTGCGGGTGCCCCGTGAAGGCCAAAGGGCAACACCGCAAACTCGTATAGGCCGTCTGGTGTGGCAAAGGCGGTTTTTTTACGGTCCTCTTCTCGCAGTGGGACCTGCCAGTACCCTTTTGTCAAGTCAAGGGTACTGATAAACCTAGTGTCCCCTAACCGCTCTATCAGGTCATCCACCCGAGGGATGGGGTACGCGTCAAAAGTGGATATGTTGTTGAGGGCGCGAAAATCCATACAAAACCTCGAGGATCCATCCGGCTTGGGCACCAGTACAATGGGAGAACACCACTCGCTCCGGGACTCCCTTATGACTCCCATTTTTAGCATGTCTAGTACCTCCCTCCGGATGGTATCCCGTCTGGCTGCTGGTACGCGATAAGGACGCTGTTTTACAATTTTTCCCTGCTCTGTCTCTATGGCATGTTCAGCGAGAGAGGTCTTGCCGGGTGTATCTGAGAAGGTGGGCGCGAACTCTCTACACACCGTCTCGAAGTCACTCTTTTGTGTACATGATAGGGTAGGACTTATCACGAGATGTTGCCTTGTGGACGGTTCCTCGGTGACCGATGAGGCAAAACGAATGGAGGGGGGGGGGGGGGGGTGGACCTATCCATTTTTTTAGTAAGTTAATGTGAAAACACTGTGTTTTCCTTCTGTTCATTTGTAGGCGGTACGTGGTTTGCCCAATTGTTTCTACGACGTGAAGAGGACCTGCCCACTCGGACTTGGCTTTCCCTAGGCTGGAGGGAGTTTTTACCAATACCCAGTCTCCCTGCTGTAGATATCTCCACTTCTTTCCCTTATCGTAGAACGTCTTCTGTTTCCTCTGGTTTTTTTCGAGGTTCGAGTATGCTAGGTCCCTGAGTTTCCCTAGCTTTGCGCGGAGATTACGGGTGTATTCCAGGAAGTGGGTGGTTTCCTCCCTCTCCTGTCTTTCCCAGGCGTCCTTTGTCATCTCCAAGAGAGACCGGGGCTGTCTTCCGTATAATATCTGGAAAGACAAACACCCCAGGCTACTCTGGACCTGACTCCGGAGGACATAGAGGGCCAACGGGAGCAGGCGGTCCCACTCTCTTCCCTCTACTGTTAGCATTTTTCGTAGCATGCGTTTTAGGGACCCGTTGTATCTCTCCACTAATCCGTCCATCTGGGGGTGGTACACGGAGGTCTTTAGGTGTTTAATGTTGAGGGTCTTACACACCTCTTTCATTAGTTTCGAGATAAAGGGGGAGCCCTGATCCGTTAGGATCTCTTTTAGGAAACCCACTCGGGAAAACAGTTCAATTAAACAGGTAGCTATAGCCGCGGAGGTTGTTGTTCTCAAGGGAAAGGCTTCGGGGTATCTCGTGGAATAGTCCACGATTACTAGGGCATATACATGCCCTTTCTTTGTTCGGGGAAGGGGCCCGATCAAATCCATCCCGATTCGTGTGAACGGGGTCCCGATTATGGGTAATGGTTGCAATGGTACCGCCGGGGGTTTGTACGTGCTCTGTCGTTGACAGGTCTCGCACTGTTGACAATAGGTCCGCAAATCGTGATATACCCCCGGCCAATAGAAGTGTCGCAGGACCGCCTGTGTTGCCTTCTCGGCCCCCAGGTGTCCTGCCGTTAGGTGGGAATGGGCATAGAACAGTATCTGGTCTCGGAACTCACGGGGGACTAAAAGTTGGTGTTCGGAGGTTTGATCCTTCACTCGATACAACAAACCGTCCTTGACTAAGAAGTAAGGGGGCCGTGGTGGAGTCTGGTGGCTGGTGACCCCGGCGTCCCATGCATGTCTAAGGGTGTCATCATTCTCCTGTGAAAACCTGAAACTCTTATCTATGACCCAGGGTTCTGAATTGGCCAAGGCCGGGGCGACCGTTGTACCGGTCTCTGAAGGTGACGAAGGTGGCTGGGCACAGCGTTTTGTTATGCTTTGGAACCATGGTAGGAATTGGGAGTTGTCTGTTCATATAATTAGGTCTTCTGGGACATTACTCATAACCCCAACTCGCAGTGTATATGGGTTCCCTCCCTCTACGGTTATGGACACTAAGGCTACTGGGTAAGTCTTGACGTCCCCATGTACGCATCGTATGTGTACCACCGCCCCTGGAAGGATGTCTTGGGGTCGTACTAAGTCCCTCAGAACGACTGACTGCTTACAACCAGAGTCCAAAAATGCTTTTATGTGGTGTCCGTTGATGCAAGCGCTTACATAAAAGGCTGGCCCCATCTCGGCGGTGTAGAGTACGGCTCGGGCGCGTACCCGATGTCCATGGGTTCGTCTGCTGGTTTGTGGTGAGGGCATGCTCTTGCGATATGGCCCCAAGCCCCGCAATCAAAACATTGGGGCCCCTTAGGGTGAAAGACTTCTGCGGGTTTGGGTCTACCCCTGGGAGGGTTCCAGGGGCCGTCGGTTTATAGGTCTAACGAACTTTCCGGGCAGTGGTCGATATCCCTTTTCTGCCTCTCCGGTGACAGTTTTTGGTTGTGCTCTGGCGAACGTGGTAGCCATCTCCATGGCCTCCTTTGTGCTTAAGCTCGCGTGTTGACGCAACCATCTTTGGGTGGGGTATGGCAGATCGTCCAAGAACTGCTCAAGATATATCTTGTCCAAGATCTCTTCTTTAGAGCATTCTTCTGGTTTAAGCCACTTGTCGGCCGCGAACTTTAGGCGATAAAACAAGGTCTTTGGTTTTTCTCCTGGCGGCCCTTTGTCCTTTCTAAAGCATAGCCTATAGGCCTCCTCATCCATTCCTAGGTGATCCAGGATGATCTTCTTTATTTCTCCGTACGGTGTGGTGCCTGTTGGATTGGCTACCTGATAGGCTGCTGGGGCTTCTCCAGTTAACAAAGGGGCGAGAAAAAACGGCCATTTCTCCGGGGGCCAGCCACAGGCTCTAGCTGCCCTTTCAAAGTTAGTGAGGTAGGCGTCCGGGTCGTCCCCTTGTGCAAACTTCTGGAGGGCCACCCCTGCTGGACCATGGTGGGAGGCACGTGGTACGGGATGAGGACCAGTCGCTTGTTCCGCCACAATCTTATGTAGTCCCTCTAGCTGGGCGGACATGGAGTTCGAAAAGACCTCACGATCCGCCTGTGCCGATGTGAGCTGCCGTTCCAGGGCCCATCCCAGCTTGTCCTGGGCCTGCACTATGTGCTGAATCAGAGCATCCATTTGTATCAATGCGAGAGGTTTCCGGGTTTCGGCACCACTTTGTCACCTGGTAGGTCTAAACGGGCGTCTGCTGTAGCTTAAAAATGAGACTGAGATAACGTCTATGCAGGTTCTTTATTCGTTATCGTTACAGCCAATACTAAGTGCAGTCTCAAGGGGTCCGACTCTCCCTGTTCCGGTGGTTCGCTGATCGGGAGGCTTCCTCTTCTACTGTCCTAGGTGGGATCGGTAGCCTTCTCTCGTGTTCCCCCAGATGTCTGTGGGCGTCTTCTCCGGGCTGGCTCTGTCTACGCTGTTCTCCTCCGGAGCGTGAAAGGGAACGAGAGGGAAAGTGTCAGGCAAGGTATATCGGGACGAAATCAGGGACCCAGGGTAGGAAGTGAGGGGGTGGGGAGTCACCCGAGTGCTCTAGTGTCTAGTGAATACAACAACCTAATTAAACGTGCCGTAGGTGGAGTGTGCGGGGGAGACGAGCGACTAAGCGGTTAACGCTTGGCTTTTGCGCCCCACTGTGACCTCCCGACCCAGCCCGCTACGCGGCTCCGTACCTGGGAGAGCCACACCTCTCCTGAGGGGTGGCTGGGTGAGTCGCCGTAACGTTGGCCTCCTGGCTCTCCTTCCTCCGGTTGTGTTCTGCAGGTTCGAGTCTGTTGAACGGCTTTCTCGGCTTCTCTTCCTCTCTCCGCGCTCGCTGCTCTCTCAGTCTCTTCCGGGTTTCCCCAGCTCTCCGTGGGCGCCCTCCTCTTTTCTGCTGACATCACGCTCTCTCATTGGCCCGGCTTCTTCGTCATCACTGGAGGGGCCGTCCTCGTCCACGGGTCGGTTCCAGTTAAAGGAGACGCTGCCCCTTTCCTCGTCCTCCGTCCTCCAGTCAGATCCTTCCTTATGATGCGGACCAGCCTGGGAGAGGGAAGATAGTTCAACACGGTCAGCTGTTGGTATCCACCAGTCTATGGGGTCCGTTTCGGTCTCGAGGTGAGAGCGCTGGTTCCCTCGGGGTTCCCGGTTACACTATTTTTCACAGTGCTGGTGGCTCTGAGGTGCATCAGTGATGTAAACTTATAATGATGGGCCACTGCACATTGGAACTGTACTGAGGTGAGGACAGGATTATGGCCCATATTTAGTAACATTTTGCATTGTTGGTGTGCCAATTCTTTTGGTGCAACCACGACACAAAATATATTTTGGAATTTACAAAGCCACGCAAAGTCCAATTTGTGTGGCTTTGTAAAAGAAATAAAAAGCAACATGGGAAAACACAGCACTGCCTTGCTTTACTTTGCTTCAGGGGGGCTTTCCATGAGTGGAGTATTGGGGTTCCAGTGCATCTACCCATGTATTTTGACTGAGATTAACTAAAGTCTGTAAACCTGGGCTTGCGCCAAACTGGTACACCTACCCAAGGTTGGCATGAAAAGATATATCTTTATTTCTCCTCGTTTCTACCTCTTTGCATATGTGCTGCATTTGCCTCCACTCAGAGCTTTAAGTGAGATGAAATGGTTACTTAAAAACTGTTAGCATAGACCTTGTCATGTGCCCTTCATTTTAGGGATTCTGCCCAGGTAGATATCCCATGGCCCTAGAGAGGTGTTCAGTGCATTGGTCTGTGCTGAGTAAAGGATAACAGGCAGGTGCTCGCCACCCACTTTTTGGACCAGACTCAAAGGAATGCAGAGGATGTTCGAAATAAGACAGATCTGCAAGAGAATCTTTGACAGGGTATTGATGAGGAGTTATGCCCCAGAACACCTACATTAATACTCACATGTATTTCATAATCAGTGTATATTATGTGTAATCTAAGGTCTTTCATATGCGCTAGAGTTGTCACCGAAATAATTGACTAATCCATAACTCAGCAATATTGAATATTATGAGAATTAGTAAACAGCCTGTTGGAAATGACCATCATTTGCATGGCATTCCCCCATATATTTTTGCCTTCTTTTGCTGAACCCATGTTTTTTGGCCATAAGACCTTGTGCACTTTACATCTGTTAAACAGAGATAAAGTGCTTGTACTGTCCCTTCTTAACATGGTAAAAAGTGGCATACATCTAAGTGGCACATTTAATTCACTTATACATCCCTCGTATATGGTACTACATCTACCCAGGTCCTGTGAATTAAATGCTACTAGTGGACTGTAGCACACATTGTGCCACCAACTAAAGAAGTCCTGTAGAATATGTCTCAAAGCCTCCCAATGCAACCTGGGTGTGCAGTTTTAAGCTGATGTTTTCACCAGGCAAAACAAACCATTTGCTAGGTCTACACTTTCCTTTTTAATACTTATAGGTCACCTCTAAGGTAGGCCCTAAATGCCCATAAGGCAGGGTGCATGGTGCATGGTGTAGTACATGTATAATTCATGTTTTACATGTCCTCTCTGTAAAAAAAAAGTCGTTTTCACTGTAGCAAGGCTGGCTCTTCCATAGGTTAGCACTGGTTTACACACTTTCCTTTAATAAGTGCTAAACTCGGTTTGATAGTACCTAGAAAAACAGTTCAATGAATCATTTTAATAGAAATATAAAAATCGTCGTAATGGTCTTGTGCTGTGCTTTTACTTTATTGCTGCTGGAGTGCTGCATTAATACTTTACACACTGTCTTTAAGGTAAACCTGGCTGCTTTGTGCCTAGCTGCCAGAGGTTGAGTCCATTTATTTAGTGACTTCAGCGGTTCACCCTGGCAAGGATTGGGATTATTATTTAAGGTGGGTTCTCATCCACCTCAACTGATACTCCAATTTCATACACAGCCTAAATGTCTCTACCTAAATAAGGTACAATATAATTGGTTTTCTGAAGAACTCCGACTAATGAGACATAAATGTAATGTCATACTTACTCCACAGAAATCAAATTACAGTGACTAATGGTTAATAATGCCTATTACACATCTTTAAATACTGCAAAGGCATCTTACTTGACAGAAAATCCTTTCAGCACCAGATATGTCAAAGGCTATTTTCTCAGTAATAAATGACCTCAAAGAAAAAGCATCATTACAACCTTAATCTGAGTTAGCATTTAAGTGCAATGTACTTGCTGATTAATTATGATTTTAACCAGTTTACTCCATTATCAGAGAAATACTACACAACTGTGATAAACGTCTGTAAAGCGTCATGGTCAGCTCCACACCCCTTTCTAGAAAAATTCCATAATGAATGCTATTAGTGTCATAGTCCCATGTTCAGGCCATTATTAATTATTCCCTAATCTGTAGTCTTGCACCAAGAGATTTGAAGAAATGTTATATACCCTTAACTCGGACTGTTTGGGCAATTACAGGCAAGTTTCACAACTCCCCAAACTATGAAATGTACTTTGGCAGCCATTGTTTAATCAGCTTTCCTACTTTATCACTCTCAAGTAAATACTTCACCCATTGCAAGCTGACTTTCATGTTGGTTGCATCATGGAGGACATGAAGCATCCCATATCTCAATCTATTACTCTCTCCATTGCACTGCCCTATTTCTCACCCTATACCTCTCTCAATATATCTTCTACCTCTACTCTATGACTAGTATCATCCCCAAAATAACCCCTACTAGACTCTCCCCCCCCCAGTCCTCCTTGCATCATCTCTTTTATTATTCAGATCTCCAATACAAGCCTTTCTAAACCCTTCCCTCTGATATTTCCCCCTCCCTTCTACACATACCAAACCTCTGCCTGCTGCTATGATCTCCAAGTAAACACTTTC
This sequence comes from Triturus cristatus, assembly GCF_964204655.1. Taxonomy (NCBI): domain Eukaryota; kingdom Metazoa; phylum Chordata; class Amphibia; order Caudata; family Salamandridae; genus Triturus; species Triturus cristatus. The sequence goes on from NC_140594.1 coordinate 353,648,165, forward strand.
TAGACTCTTCTTTCTGTCCCTCGACTATCCTTTTCAATCCAACCAACAGACTAACATGTCCACCGTTAAAATTATTACATATTTCCCTATACTAATTCGCCACTAATCCTGTTTGGGTTCCAGAGTAGCGTGCGTAAATTTTATTTATTCACCACCAATCCTTTTTCGGTTCCGGAGCTAAAATCAACTTTAGCGAAATGGTTCAAAAACAGAAATATTGGCGCTTTTTTTAGCAAACTACAGTCTGGACCAATTCTATCTGGCCAACGTCACTAGGCCAACAACCAGAAGCACTGCATTCAGTAAAATGTTTAGGTGTTCACATTTCAACATGGATCTGTTCCCTACAAAGCAGAGAATTCAGATCCGCAATGCAGTCGTTATTAATGTTAGACTAATGTAATGCATTGTAACTCACACTTTCCCTCCAAACACCTCAAAAATGCCAAATAGTGAGAATGCTGCAGGCAGAATGGTCTTATACAAAGAAAATTTGACTCACTAGGATCTGCACTGACAAAATGTGCACTGGCTTCCGGTACCTCAAAGAAATACATTCAAATCTTTGTGCCTTGTACATAAAGCCCTTCCCTGTTCTCTAGCAGGAAGATTTACCTTCCATAAACCCGGAGGGTCTCTGAGGTTTGAAGGGCTTTTCCTTTTATATACCCCTAACTAAGATTATAAGACAGAGCGTTCTTCTCTACAGCCCCAAAATGTTGAAATATTTTTACCTTTTGGTTTACGAAAAGAAACTATCCTTTATAAATGCAGAAACCTTCCGAAACGATGGCAATTTTCTCCAATGTAATATATAGTGGCATTTTATAATAGCAACATTTCCTATCCCGGGTGAACAGTGCACTTTATAAATTCCAAAAAGAAATACATTTAATTTACACCACAAATATAGTTGATCAACATTGAGTAGGGCATATTGGATTCTGAATATATTGGTGGGACAGAATATCATTGCAACAGTATCAATAGACAAAATATTGAAATTAAAGTGCACAGAGGGAGGTAAGGATTTACTATTCTTAACTCCACATCTACGTACCTTTAAAAAAAATATATACACATATATATGTGTGTATATATATATACATATATACACACACACATATCCAGGTTAGGTTTATAACATAACATGAATTAATGGTCTAATCCCAATATTTGACTTGTGGCAATGCTGCCTTGGTTCTTAAATGTGTACTACGTCTGAACGCCTGCAGCCCTCGTGGTCTTAGATAATGTATCTCTTTGTACAGCATGTCGCTCAAATTCTCTAGTTCATAATTAATTGAAGGGCGCTTATATACCCTAAATTCCACAGCACCTCTATGGCTGTGGTGAGGGCACATTTCACACAGACCCCCAGGTTGGACAAATTGCAAGTAGTAAATTCTGCTGAACACAATGTTTTCATTTGAGCCACTGGAAGTGCTAGTACATGTTGTATATGAATCATGGTAGGGCTTTGGATTTTACACAACCAGGATTCTAACTTCCCTCGTTTTACTCTTAGCAACTGATAATTATAAGAAGTGTGACAGTGGAAAGCTTCCTTCTAAGTTGCAGTTAATTATGAGCATCGTGGAACAGACAGAACAGAGGCAGTATCAGCTGCTACCCAAAGGAGGTGGTGGAGCAGGGGCAGAGGGGGGGAACAAATAATAAATAAAAAACACTTACCTTAATACCGCCGGCCACCGCCTCTCTCTGTCCTCTCTGCAGCAGGAACCAGGAAGCGAAACACACAGCCTCCCAGAATCCCCTGACCAATTACAATGGAATATACCTCTTTTTTACGCATTATTTTTCCCCGCAGGGAATTACAACGCGGTTGTTACAACGACCGCGTTGTAACCACGCATACCATTACCCTGCAAGTCGTAACATCGACTTGCGGGGCGCTGGATGTTGGAATAGTATAATTTACTATCCCAACTCCAGTCTGTATGGACAGTAGGGAAGGTGTTGGATTTTATATCCAACACCTTCTGCCCCCTCCGCAAGTCGTTGTTACGACTTGCGGAGTAATGGTATCGGTGGTTACAACGCGGTTGTTGTAATGACCGCATTGTAATTCCCTGCGGGGAAATCTTTTCGTGGAAAACATGGTTTACCATCACAATGCTGCTTTACAGCAGCGTTGTGATTTGACTGAGCGCCATGATTCAGCACTCATACAGGGGCTGGCAGGCTGTGCATGTTCTCCACCCAGGCTGTAATGGCGAGAACGCCGGCCAAACCATCATGTGCACTTTAGGTGCGGCCACCACTCCTCCTCCCTGTGGCGCAGGGAGCACAACCCAACCCCTTCAACTGCAAGCTGAATACAAAAATCAAAATGATAACAGGACATTATTATCATTTTGTTTTTTGTACTCAGCTTGCAGTCAAAGCAGTGGGGTGATGCTCCTCTGCCTTAGTGGAGGAGCCGCCGCTGAACAGAGGACATGTAATGGCACAAGCATCCCTCATGCAGAAAGCAAAAGACAACTGCTGGATAAATGTACTCCCATCAATTACACAGTCAAACAATGTTCTGACAAAACACTCAAATTAAGCAAAATCAGAAAGGTGCCGAGCCCAGTGCACAGACCTCACCTCTGAAGACACTTAGACCGGAAATTCAAAGAGTTCACATAAGGATAGCGGGTGCAGATTGTCATCAGAGTTAGTGCGTGGTACTCACTGAGTGGCCGGGGAAGGGTGAAAGGCTGAATGGGGCCACCAGGGTTGGACTCTGTTACCATGAGGTGGCATCAGTTCTCTGCCGTTGGTGCCTTAGTCCCGGGAACCACCAGGCTGAGCTTACCCTTGCTGTCCACGACCCAGGAAACTCCAGTAGTTCTGATGAGCAAACGTGCCTCTTTCCTTCGTGCACTCTGTGCAGTGTAGTTTCCTTACATAGAGTGCAGAGCAAGAGCAGTTAAAGAAGTCAAGCACTTGGCCATTGTCCCATTTTGAGAATTATAATGGGATCTTTATCTGATATACTAACACCCTAACAGGACATTCTAATATTGTTTTAATAGGTTTCATCCAGTACCTAGCAGTTTTCCAGGGCTCTAAGAGTGTAGGTGAACCTTTTGGTTTAATAATGCTCTACAAAAATGCAAAAATAAATACATGAATTCCAATTGCATGGGATGGCTTTCCAGGGTAGTTTTGAGCTCAGTGAGTTCTCTGTCCTGGACCTCTTTTTCCCTCTCCTGTCCTCACCACTTACCATTGATCTCAAGATGGTATAAAGTGATATTCTCACCTACCATACTTTGGGACGATCACTGAGAAGGGTGTCGTAATACAGCTTCACAACAAGCTTGAAACCAATGACCCCCTGCATAACCAGCAATTTAGACGGGAGACATCCTTTACATTGCATGTGATACATCGCATGCCATTACAATGCAGTTGTTACAACGACCGCGTTGTTACATCGCAAACCATTACAATGCAAGTCGTTACAACGGCTTGCGGTAGGGGGCAGAAGGCGTTGTTATGGCATGCGATGCATTGCATGCGATGTAACATGGCATATTCATTTAGACACAGGTCAAATGGAGACAGTCACGAACAGGGTGTTTGACGATGCAGTGGCTTTCCTTGTCACTTCATCCTGCTCAACTACCCTGCGCGTTTTAATGCATCAACCACCAGCCTCCCTTTTCAACGCCTTTCCATCACCAATGAGCGCTGTTGGAACAAGTGATGGAGCTAATAGAGGCATACAGGGTTCCATTTCACCCCCCCCTCTTTAGTGTTCCAGTGGCCCCCCTTCTCTTACTTCCGGTAACTTCAGGAAATAGGTGCCTGCATTTTGCAAATGAAAAAAGAATTTATTTGAAAAAGTTGGCTTAGTGACTGTCCTTTTGCAAACGGATTGTGGCTTTTCAAATGTGAACTACGTCACTGTTGGTGTTTAGCGGCCTTGCCTATAAGGAACCCCAGTTCAATATCTGGTAGAAGAAGGGCCGGTTTAGATGAAACGTGCTGCTGTTGTCTCTGAAAGCAGGACAGAGTCAGACTGGGATGACTGGGATAGGAGTTAGGCCCGGGCACTGAAATAAAAGTGACCCACATCAGGATATCCGATAGTGAACAGTGGCCCACATTTGCAAATCAAGTCACTTTTAAAGACAAGTTGTATAGGGTTTTCAAAAGTTATGGCACACTGCATGCATTTGTGCTTTCTGCAGTCAATGTTTTTGGCAATATCATTGAAATTGTCAATACAAACCGGTCACCAGACCATAAAACAGGCCCACAAACAGCAAACAAAAAGCCCATTCGCTAATCTAACAAACCAAAAGGCGTGTCTGAAAAATGAAATGGTGTGTGATGGGGCACATTAGCTTATCCTGTATTGTGTTGTAATGGGTATTGGAGGAAAACAGCAAATACCACGCCGAACAACGCTTTGCCTTTGCAACACGGGCGAAACAACAAATGCGTCTGAACCAAGCATTCCATTTACAACGCAAGACGTTAAAACGATCTGCATTTGGTAAAGCGGCGTTGGACTTTCAAGTCCCACTTTCCCTACTGTTGCGTGGACTGGAGTTGGAATAATAAATATGAATTGGGGTCATTTACGGCATCATGGAACACTAGCAGGTGCGCTGGCCATGCGGCTGCTTGCGTTTTGTGCTCTCGGTCAGTGAATGGAACAGTACATCACGTGCTCTGTTTTTTGTCCAGCATACAAAAGCCCATTGTGTAATTATCTTAGTGTCTAGAGGTATTTGGCGGCACTAAGAAGCTTGAAGGGTGATACATCCATCTACACAGTTTTTGCTGTAAGTAAATCTCTATTCTTAGTAGGCCTCATAAGGAAAGCGAATGACCTTAAATTTCCGGCTAGCATAATCCGATTTATAGTACTATATTGACTGTTACTAATCAATATTTCAGGTTGCGGCGGTGTCCTCACGGATGTAGTTTGTGTATTATGATAAGCCCTAGCTTTTTTCTAGGGGAATACGGAGAAACTGCCTTATAAGCTAACTTAAAGATGAAAGGTGGAACTAGAGTTGAGTGCATCAATTGTTAGCTATTTGCACAGATATAATTTTTTATCTTTTTATAATGATTTTATCCTTAATTGAATATGTATGTAGAGATTTTTTGCTGGTACAAATTTTTGGAAACTTGTTTTTATTTTTGAATGCTTTTATGACTGACTTTTTTGGACCAAGTGCTGGGATATAATTACAAAAACGGTATGAATCTGTTTACAAAGGATTGTTTTATGGTTGCAAGTTTTATGGAATGCATTTTTCGAAATAAACTTTTCCGACTACGATTGACACCTATTCTCACATTGAAATTCTAAATCATTGATCATTATTTGATTGGGCACCTAGGAAGAACCGCTGATGACAAGAGGCCATGCCATCGGACACGTTTGGAGCCCTTTTGTACTCTCTGTGCCCTCAGCAGGCCCCTTGCAATAGTCTTTGGAGGAGGGGACCAGCTGCCTGGTGCCTTAATAGCATTCCCAGGGGGCTGGAATTCCTCCTTTTGGCAGGGGCGCAACTCTACCAGTGGTGTAACGCAGAAAGACGGGGCCCCTGCAGAATGTGGAGAGCCCCCTGACACGGCCGTATCTCACGGATATTTATAAGTTCTGGGCTGAATGGGTGCTGGTGGGTAGGGCCTTCTCTGCGTCACAGGGCCTGTGTTACGCCCTGCTGTCCCTTTTATTGTCCCCCTGGGGTCACGTGGCCAGCTGCATCCTCGCGACGCAGCTAAATTCCCTTCATTCCAACACTGGCTTCGGCGCATTACCTCATTCCTGTAAAATGCTGAATGTTTGCTGACCTACCTTTGAACATTGGGAACTGGAGCAGCGGGCGTTGTCAAGCGCCCTAAATCCGGCCGTTTCATTTCATATGACAAAGCGTGGGCCTGTTTGTCTTCTTTACACTTATTATTTTTTGGGCGGTGCGCCCTTATTGTGAGTCTTTGTTACCATTGGTGACTAATGTTTTCATGTTCTACTGGATTAAACCACTCCCTCGACGCTCGGTAATTGCAATAAATATAGTGTTACTCGACTGATGCGACAGCTCGAGGACTGTATGCACAAGGTCACACGGTTTGCCAGAGGCCGAGTGGACATGTGCCAAGTACTGGAGTGGACTCAGGCCAGCAGGCCGCAGGTGTGCACACGGTGATCCATCAATATGCCCTACCTGCGCTTCTGGTTTGGATCATCAGCTGTTTTCTTTCTCACTCCCAGAATCCTCCGCCGTCGGGCATCCCTTCTCGCGCTCACAATGGCCCACGCCTTGCTCATTTGTACTTTATGTCCTTTATCTACCTGTGAACGCTGAGGTTTTTTTTTACTTCTTGTATGTCCACATGGGCAAGACTCGTCCTATAGAATATAGAGGTTTTGCGTTTTGAAGAACCACGTGAGACTGGCTCAGCCAGGTCTCAGTTTTGCAAATTGCATTCTGGGACTTGTAGTCTTGATTGTATAATCGAACAAACAGGAATACAAGCCCTATAACGCAATGAAAAGAACTGGGCTGGGTGTGTTCCTCGCGCATGAAGAACAGAGGCAACTTGAGAGCTCTGTAGAAAAGCACATACATCAAAAACAATGGCCAGGAGTTTGGGATAGTCTGGTCCTGGGCTGCATTGGTAGGGATTAGAAGCATGGATCCTGCTTGCTGCGAGTTCTGCCGTGTTGCCCTTTTTTCAGAGGTGATATGTGGCCCCAAGTCACGAGGATCATTTATGGCCACTTCTGCCTTTTTTAGGAAACCGAACTTTGAATGTGGAACTTGTAGGTCCATGCAAAGGCGAAAGATAACGCTTAAAGTCTCAGCATACAAATTGTTGTTCGCTAAGAGGCCAGGTCCGACTGAAGGTCATAACATAAGGCCTATTTGGCAGCCAGCTGGGCAGAGATTGCGTAACTCTACCTCATTCACGTCATCCCTCCCTCCTCCTTCAGCAGAGTCGAGCATCCTGGTGAATGAACAGTGACAGTCGTTGCCCCACCTCTCCTTAGGAGGTTACTGTGGAAACTGCCTCTTTAGCAGACAGATCTTGCCGTCCTCGCGAGGATTGCAGACGCAGCGGAAGGCCTCGGTGTCTCTGACGTGGGACCCAGCGTCTCCAAAAAGACTTTTACCACAAGTTGGCGCAGGCTGAGAGAGCTGGCGCCAAAACCTGCCCTGCTCACGCGGCCATGTATGGGCATGGATCGGTCTCTCCTGGTCCAGCCTCCGTCTCCGCCATGTGCCTTCTTCCATAGCATCTCTGTCCTTACATCTTGTCTTCCTAGGCCGGGGCGGGGGCGGCCTCTGATCGGAGCGCCTCATGCTCACACCCATGCCAGGGTATTTTAAACAGAGAGCGGCGAGAAGGGGAGTTTATTTCCAAAAGGAGGCTGCGAGTGCGGCAGCCGGGCGGCAGGCCAGCGGAGAGGCAGGCGCCTAGGCTGGCTCACGGCGCATCTCCCTCATTCGTGGTTTACTTACTACTGAGTGAAAATGAACAGAAAAATCAATTTAGCCAGTCTCTCAGCCAGACACTTTTTTTCGTTGCTGGATGGGCTTTAAAGTCCCGTTTTAACCTACTATGAAACCAAGGAGTGGGGCATTGCCTGGGAGTCTTGGACCTTAGTGCAGGCAATGAAACCAGACTGTCAGCCGGTATTAAAACACTATCAGAACCCTGGACTACGGTGTCACTGCACCTGCTACACTTAAGTAATTTACAGGTCTCCAAGTTCCTCATTCTATCGTCTTTCATTCTCTCCTCCCTATCTCCACACTGCTCTCCTTCATCCATTTAATGCTCTCCTATCTAACCCCTTCCCTTCCCATCTCTTTTCTACTTCTTCTGCCTGTCACGTATCCCTCTCCTTACTTGTGGTTCCTTCCCTTCCTTTTCCCTTGCCCACTTTGCTAATCGTTATCGCCTTTCTCACTTAACCTTATCTCCTTCTCCCATTCTGTCACTGTCTCCTGCCTTCCTCCCCATGTCTTACCCCCTCCTTTTCTTTCATCCTTTTCTCTCTTTTCTTAATGATTCCCTTATCCTCTCCTTCTTCTGTACCCCTTCCCTATAAAGGTCAACACAGCCAAGCCCCTGGTGTGCACTGTGTGAAAGCTGACCGAATGCAGCACAGAAGATGCATACACACCAGCCAAAAAGGAAAGGAGATGACAATGGAATTAGATTGTTAGCACATACAAAATTATTCAGGAAGAAGTCAAAATATACAATTGTTGGTTAGGCGTGCTCAATGGAACAGGGGACACTATGTCACCAAAATAGTGTCATATGTGTGAACTAGCCACACATAAAAGTCTGCACAGAGTTTGTCCAGAGCACCACCACTATATATCAATTGCAAGGTCCATATTCGTCATGGTGCCTAATCAGTTGTGTCCAGCAGTATACATCAATAGGTATACAGAGAAACGCAATTTCCAAAATCTTTAATTGATCACAGTTCAGCATGAGCACACACCCAACACGTGTTTCGTCAAATGGCAACTTTTTTCAAGGTTTAACTATCATCATCAAAATCCTTTATTCGATATTTAAAAAATATCATAAAAGTACAATAAACAGTTAAAACATCATCTCAATACATTTCATTTTACATTGACCTTAGGGAGACCATTTAACATCAGTGCATTCAAAGTAACCCTCTAGTGTGTCTCAATCTTATTACAACTCTGATAAAATTCATAATACAAGCCAGTGTCAGTGGATTCTCGGCCCTTTGTAAATATAAAAGAGCAACTTTGGCATGTCTAAACTTCATTTGTTTTAAGAACCTTACTAGAAAGCGGCGTCTGGGTACTGAGTAAAAAGGGTAAAAGAATACAAAATGAAGGGTATCCTGCAGAGACCTATTGTCGCAGCCGCAGGCACCCTTCTGCTCAACCGTAACAGTAAAACCAGGCGGATCAGCCAAAAGATGATGTAAAAGGTTGAGCCTAAAACGAGTGATTAAAAATATGTCTTGTGCGTTATATAATAAGGCGAGATATGGTTCCATGCCTTCTACTGACTTTAGTGTGCTATAGATACGGACTGTGGGCTTACTTTATTCTGAGGCCGCTCTACGCGTAATCTCTTTTGCCAGAAAGATTCTTTTGATACTGGTTTTATCCTCAGGGGTAATTGTTATAGGTTCAGTAAAGAGGTTCTTACGATCTAGCCTCTTCAGGGCATTCTTTACATAACTCAGCCATGGAATACACATCCCCTTGTCTCTGCCCATACAATCTCTAATTATTTGCCTACTCAGACCAGCCTCACTATTAGTCCAAATTCTTAACCAGGCCATAAGCGGTCTAACTTTAATCAGGTCCTCCATATATACCCTTCCCAGTTCAGCATGGGTAATATAAGCTGACGTGCTTTGTGGGATTTGTAAGACCTTCCTCAAAAATTTGTTTTCCTCAATTTGAATTTGTTGGGTGTTTACAAAGCCCCAAACTTCAGCCCCATACGTTACTTTGGGACAGCAAATTGAACCATAAAGGTGCATGACCTGTTCGGGCGACCACCTACCCAACCTACGTCCATAGTTCATTATGGCCCCTGTTGATGCCACTACTTTTGCACTTCGCCCTTCAGTTAAAAATTTAAAATTTAAAAGCCCATCAAATAAAACACCCAGGTAGGAAAAGGTTTTAACCTGTTCCATTATGTGTGTGCCTATTCTATAGCAAAACTTTTTGCATGGTTTAGAACCTGCCAACAGTACGTATGACTTGGATAAGTTAGCCGATAGATCTAAACTGGCCATAAAACTGACAAACCCATCCAACAAAGTCTGGAGGCCTTTGGGCGTTCGAGCTAAGAGTACCGCATCAACGGTATATAGCAACACCGGTACCGATCGTGAACCTACTCTGGGGGTATCTACATTCAATTTACATAGTGCCTGTTCTAACCCATTTATGTATAGTGAGAACAGGAACGGGGCCAAGATACATCCCTGGCGCACCCCGCTGGTGCAGGGGAAGGGAACTGTGGTATCACCCTCCAAATTGTAACGCACTTTAGCAGAGGTGTTCCAGTGGAGTGCTCTCAAGATAACTACTAGGCCCTCTTCTACCCCTAGTTTAATCATCAAGTTCCAAAGCTTTTCTCTGTTGACATGGTCAAAAGCCGATGAGAGGTCCATAAACCCCATATATACCGACTGATTACTTGCAATAGTGTATTTAGCTGTTAATAAATAAAGGTTAAGACACTGGTCTGTAGTTGACCTTCCTGTTCTGAATCCATATTGCAAGTCTGTAATTATATGGTGTTCATCAGCCCAGTCTAAGAGGCGGTTTAGGACAACTCTCCCCAAAACTTTCGCCGTTACATCAATTAGAGAAATTGGTCGGTAACACCGAGGGTCATCCTTTTTTCCCTTTTTAAAGATTGGAACTATTATGGCTTCAGACCAGGATCTTGGCATACCTGTGGTGACCGCCGTGTTTATTACTCTTGTGAGGATGGGTGCCCAAAGGTCAACCTTACTTAAGTAGAGATCTGGAGGAATGCCGTCCGGGCCTGGGGCTTTGTTTTGCATCAGCCCCTTGATCCCCGCTACCAGTTCATCCACCGTAAATTCAACATTTGTCGTCCATGGGCAGATTGCCCCCTCCCCCCTCGGTTGCTCGTTTGCATGGTTATATAGTACTTTGAAATGATCAAACCATTGCTCCGGGAGAATGGTTGTACCAATTTCCGGAGCAACCGCATCCTGAAAACAAGGGTTATTTTTTTTTTTCCAGAATGCCCTAGGATCTCTTCTGTCTGCAGCCTCCCGTAGATGTTCCCATGTCTGTGATTGAAGTGCCAGTTTCCTTAATTTAATTGCTTTTTTGTATGCTGACCTACATTGTGCAATGTGCACCTTGTCTCTAGGGACTTTTTTAAAACTTTCTTTCAGTTCATTGTGAGCCCTAGAGCAATCTCTATTAAACCATCTAGCAGAGCATTTCACTAATCCTTTCACGGGGGATTTTAGTAGGCCATCTATGAGGTGTGCCATCGCCTCAAAGGATTTGACCACCATAGGTCCCTCCAATGAGGGATCTAAACACACCCCAATCATTTCTTTACCGTCCTCCATTAAGGATCTGTAGAAGGCGTCCCCATCCACCTTGGCCCATCTGAGCCTTCTCCCTTGAACAATTGCCCTCAGTGTACTGTTTGCCTTAGCACTTTTCTTATTGTTACAGGGGGCCCAATTCTTAATCCTCAAGACTAACGGATTGTGGTCACGGAATATGCTCTATTCGATGCCAGCCTTATTTATCCAGTCCCAAAAAGGGATAGAAACTTCTATATAGTCAATAATGGAGCAATACCCTCTTCCCTTGAATGTTGGGGTAACTTCATGACCGTCTTTAGGCCCCATCAGATCTAATGTGTTCCTAAGTGCATGATTGTTCAAAACCCTCTCTAGCTCTGACCCATCAGGGGTATGTTCGAAGTGCGGGCCTTTTATCACTGTGCAACCGGTCCAGGCACCCTCCGTCCATCTTAAATTGGAGCACAGGTGACAGTTTAGGTCACCCTCTAGGATCACATACGGGGCCACTACTGTCTTCCTCTGCGCTAGCTCTTCGGTCAGTAAATTATCTAAATCTTGTATTATTAAGCTCTTCCCAGTCCCTGCAATGGCATTGTATACATTAATCTTCAAAACAATGTTCATCTTCCTCACTTCAAACCCAATGGCTTGTATATTAGCTGAGTTCCACTTCAGGTCAGTCCACACTCCTTCTAACTGTAGGTCCACGTCTGTAATTAGCCCTCCCATTGGTCTTCCCAGAGCCATTTTCCGTGCTGGCACAAAAAAACACTTATACCCAGCAAGATGAAAGGGATTATGGTCCACCACCCAGGTTTCCTGTAATCAAATTACACGGAATCTACTAACGTACTGTCTCCACTCCTGGTTATGGAATTTGGAAGCTAACCCCGCAATATTCCATGAAACCATTTCAATCCCCTCTTGCCATTCCATTCCTAGTGGGCCTGTATGGGTGTTGGGAGAGGGAGCCGTTACTTCAATATTAGCTTTATTTGATACAGACTCAATTTGGGCAACTTGTACATGTTGTAATTGAGAGGACACCTGTGCTTCCAACTCGGTAACCTTTTTCTCCTGCGAGCCTACTTGGCTCCCCACCAAGTTATCCAATATACATTTAGTTGCGATGATATTGTCCAAAAACCTCTCCCCACTCAAGTGACTAGAACTCGGCTTGCTCCGTTTAGAATGGTCTTGGTCTTTGACTGTAGGGGGGTATTGATCAAAAGTCAGCTCCTGGGCAGTTTGCTCAACTTGACCTTCCACCCCTTGCAGTCAATCCCACTCCTCCATAAACATGAGGGGATCAAACCTATTTGACAGGGCTAGTCCACCTTGATTCCTTGATGGAGCATATGACTTTATGCCATAGACATCCTTGCTGTTCTGATAACACTCCTCTCTGCCTTGGATTGCCCAATTCCTAGACAGGGGACTTGATTCATTGGCATAAAAAAACCATAGGGGTGAGGAACTAATACTGCTTCCAGCGACTGCCGAGCCCCAACTTAATATGTAATCTACTGTTCTGCGGTCCCGAAAAGGTATCACCACACAATCACCTGCTTTGTTTTTTGCCCTGTTCCCAATCCACCTAGCCCTTCTTACATGCAAAATTTCCACCTGTTCATCCCTTGGCAATGGCCTATTTGTATTCAGCCAATGCGTGACTTTATTTTTAAGCTCGTCATGCAGCTCTATTTGGCCGAGTTTTAGCTCTGTAACCCCTGTGAGGATGATGACATAGGGGGCCGCTTCTGGGGGTAAATTTAAGCATAACCCCTTGTTACCTGATTTGGTATAAGGTACTTCTCTGATGTTAGCAGATGTTGTGTTCTGAGTGGGGTCTTTATTTGTTCTAGCAGTGGGTGGAGGATTAGGAATGGGCAATGATGGTGGTCTTATGTTACCACTAGAGGGCCGTGCTACAGGGTTATCTAGTAAAGTGGAGGGCGAGTTCTTTTTTGATAACTCAGCTTCACTAGGTTTGTCCCTTTGTGCTGATGATAACTTTGTGCTCAATGTGTCACTGGCCGGAATACTGGTCAGGGAAGATGAGAGCATATTACTTCCCCCCCCCCCCCTTTAGCTTTACTAGCGAAACAACTTTATCCAGCCTACTCAAGATTTGTTTTGTCTGGGCATCAATCAATTGCTCAAAATGTAGCTTCAGGTCACTAATAATGTTTGACACCCAACCCGGGGGAACCTGTATATCCATTGCTTGGTCCCTTATTTAAGGCTTAACTATATGGTAATCGATAGAACATGTAGCAGCCACATGCTGGTGTATTTGTCGTCCAAAAGTAGTCAAATTCAATCCAGCGCAACACAGTTGTATCAAACCTTCGTTTTGGAATCAAACGCCCTGTATCACGGAGCAGTATAAGCAAGAAGACCAGGACCTTGATAAGCCACTAGCCCTTAGTTTCGAAGTTTTCCAAAACGCCAGAAAGAACGTCCAGTCCAACACACGTACGTCTCTGCATACACAACAACACCAGGGGTGGCTCCCCCATTAAGGTGGAGGAGCGTCGCCCCACTAAAAAAATGCCCCCCAGAGATGGAAAAATGAAATGGTAATTAAGTTATTTTATTAACATTTTATTTTTCAAAACCCCGCCCAGAGCCGAGCGTCAGGACGGAGGCGGGGCTTCTGCTTTCTGCTGCTGACAGTCAGGCAGCAGCAGAAAGCAGTGATAGGTAGGGCACTTTAAGTTTAAAGTGTGCATGTCTTTTTGGCCGTCCGTCTTATGATGAGCTGTCTTAGACAGCTGGGTTCTAGACAGCATAGGGCTCCAGTGTCCTTGGGAGTGGAGAAATGCTGCTCCCTCCAATCCTGGTGCTGCTCTCATGCAGCATGAGAGAAGCGCCAGGATTGGTTACTGCAGTTTCCTGGAGCCTGCCTGGATAGAAGACCCGAGCGAGGAGGATGTTGCACCAGGAAGGTAAGTGGAATGATTTTTTGTTTACAAATTTTTTATTTTTGTCGCCTTACCTCCCTTCTTACATGCCAGCCGCCACTCAACAATACACAAGACAGACCTCACGCAGCACCCAGAGGGTAGGGACGTAGCTTGGGGGGGGGGGTAATGCGCCCTAGTGCAAGCAGTGAAACTGGACACCCTAGCGGTAGTTAAATACTACTATGAGGTGCAGTGTGTCCAGGGCCGGACTGGGATCCGTAAATGGCCCTGGCAAACTGCTCGGCCGGACCCAGGGGGTGCGGCTGAGCTGTTTACTATGGCCGGTTTCGGCCGATTTTGTTACAGGGAGCCGATATTGCCGGCTCCCCATAACAAAAACGGCCTTGAATTTGGGCCCAAAACCGTCCCCCACCCTCGCGGCCTACCGGGGAAATGCCCAATGCCCTCTACTGCCAGTCCGGCCCTGAGTGTGTCTGTCACACATCTGGCCCCTGGAGTCACTTCACTGATGTAATTTACGGGCCTCCAAGTTCCTCATTCTACTCGTCTTTCTTTCTCACCTCATTGTCTCCACCCCGCTCTCCGCTATTTCCTTCTCTCATTCTGTCAACTTTTCCTGCCCTGCTCCCCTTATCTCACTATCGCCTTTTCTTTCACCCCTTTCCTCTCTCTTCTTTATTGTTCCTTTATCCTCTCCTCCCTCCACACCCCTTCCCTATAAAAGCAAAGTCAACCAAGCTCATGGCATGCACTGTGTATTTAAAAAAAAAAAAAAAATCAAAACAGGCAGCCTCTAAAATAGCATCATCTGGTGCAGGGCAGCCTGGACCCCTGCGCATTGCACCAGCTGCATCAACGGTATCTCAGTCCCTGAAACCAAGACTACAAGTCCCAGAAGTCAAAAAACTTTCCTCAACTGCATGACCTGCCCACGATGGAGCAGTGAGGCTTAAGAGATCTGTAGAAAGAGACGCGACGCATGGCCATTCACAGTTGAGTCAACGTGATTGGTGGGAAGGAGACAGCGTGATTGGTGGAAAGTTGACGGCACATCGCCTGAGCATTCTGAAGTACTCCGTGATGTCCTTTTAGTTCGCTTCAGCCTCTAACCACCGCCTCAGACTGTACTCGGGCACAGAAAGCCTGTGTTCCTGACTGAAGATTATTTGCTCAAGAGGAGACTGTTCCTTCTGCCAAAATAAATGTCAGATAGTTGACGGGTGTGTACAACCCTTCCCATAAAATAAACACTATTGTAAAATATAGGCTGCTAACTGCGGCGTCTTCTCTGGTTGTTTACTTTTATAAGCGATGACGTACGAGACTTGGCTTCAGTGAGACACCTCATACTGTTGTTCTCTGTCATTTTAACCGCTCCTCGGCGCATTTCTCTCAATCTGCCTGCTCTCTCACACAACCCACACAATCTGTCTTTCTTTATTTTTGCCCTGTTTATAAACCATATATTCCTTTCTCCTGTACCATATCTCGCTTTCACTGTCGCACGTACATTAAGTACTCACCACACCATTTTCTCTCTGTTTATTTCTCTCTACCCCTCCTAACCCATTGTTTCTTAATTTCATTATACTTTTTTTATTTTTCCTTTTCCATTCATTATATCTTTTTCCCGTTATTCTCTTTATATATTTAATTCTTTGTTTCTTACTTTAATTTGTATTTCTTAAATTTTTCTCTTTTTTGTCATTCGCTTCCCTTGTATTTCTTTCTCTCCCTCCTCCTTTATTTCTGTTTTCTTCCTTCCTTTACTTTCTTCCACTCCCTATTTTCACAGACTAGGTTTTTTTCTGTCCATCACAGCTCAGTTATTCTTCTTCGGTGTTCAGTTTGGAGGATTCGTGTAGTGTGTTTCCTTTTTTGCCTCGTGCTCTGATTTCTTAATACAGGGCTTGCTGTATGTTCCCTGCTTCACAATCCTAAACAAATACTTTGCAATATTTGTCTCACGAGGCATGGCCCTTTCAGTCACAAAAGCCAAGTAAAACTCTCTCTGGGCCAGTTAGCCCTAGCCCAGGAGAGGCTCTTTTCCTTCAGGTCCCTGGCATGAGATGATCATGCCACATCTGATTAGGAAAGTCCACAATATTTTGAAGTTTGCGATAGGGAGGATTGGCCAGCTCTCAAGGTTCTTACTCGTCATTGTCACCAGTACTTGGTTCGAGATATTCTCATTGACGAAGGAAGGAGGTGTACCACAGTTGTATATTTGTGAAGATATACTGATTTGAATCCCCAGTTCCTCTCTCCACTTCCATCTTTGTTGAAGCTGCTGTCCTGGCATTAGTGGTGGCTGAGACCTGTGGGCGCCCAGTGCCATAACACTTCAGCGCGACTGGTGGTATCTTAGATATAGTTCTGCAAACTAAAATCTGCCCAGTGCAGTGTACCCGTTTTCTTATGCAGTTCCCCACCTTTGTAATCTCGGGCTCAACGGAGTAGCTAGAAAACTAAAATGCTCCCTACTTTCAATCATATCAATCCACATGAGTGAGAGAAGCATGCCTTTCTGATACTTTCTAGGTAGGTCTACTGAAATTGCTCCCCTGAGAAAAGATTTCTTCCTTTCGTTCCTTCTCTTTTCTCATTTAAATCTTTCTTCCATTTTTTCTTTTCTTTTGTGACTTGCAGCCTTGAGTTCATCCTGCTTTCTTTTTTACTTCCATTTTAATCTCCCCCTTTGCATTCTTGATTTTCCTTCTTTCACACATATTTCATTTGCCTCTCACTTTTTTCTTCTAATTTTTTTAAATACCTTCTCTTTTTCTAATCATGCTAGATTTGATTGTCACTCTTTGCTGCCCATCCCACAGCTGTGGCACGGGAATATGCCTCCTTATCCCGCATTCTTATTTTCTGCAGGGAATCACAACGCGGTCGTTACAACGACCGCGTTGTGATTCCGCATACCATTACTCCGCAAGTCGGAACAACGACTTGCGGAGGGTGGGCGCTGGATGTTGGAATAGTATAATTTACTATTCCTACTCCAGCCTGTGCGGACAGTAGGGAATTTGTTGGATTTTAAATCCAACACCTCCCCCCCCCCTCCGCAAGTCGTTGTTCCAACTTGCGGAGTAATGGTATGCGGAATCACAAAGCGGTCGTTGTAACGACCGCGTTGTGATTCCCTGCGGAAAAAAAGTTTCATTGTAAACGTCGTGTACCGTGGCACGGTACCTTCTTTCATGCAGTGTTGTTTATTAACTTTTCCTTCTATCCTGAGACCTGAAAGTCAAAGATCAAAGTCGTGAAGGGCCATTAAGAACCATTTAAACTGCCTGCCGCTGAAGTTTATTTATCAGGTGCTTCACTGCCCCCTTGCTTGGGCTCATGGACTCCCATGGACTTTGCCCCTGTTCTAAGGCACTGGATGGTGCTCTCCTATGTTCCCCTCCTTCAGTGACTGTGTTCTGCTGCAAATTGATTGGGCACTCCAGCGCCCCATTGGGTGGGACTCTACAGAGGATAAGTTATACAGCTGACTTGCTTCAAGTCTCCAAGAGGTTTGGAGATTTGAAGCGAAATCACCTAAACTGGTTGGTTGGCTGTGGGTGACATCCACTGCATCCAAGGCACTGCGGAGATTGAGCTCTGTAGTTTTGACGGACGGGCCATGCATTCAAGGACACAGTAAAACATCCCCATCAAAGCTATTGGTGACAGGTGCCTCATGCAGGCAGCACATGGGTTCTGCAAGTGGGACTGCACCAGTGATAGAACATTGTTCTTAGACTTCGTCTTGGAGCCTAAGCATTCTATTAGGACTTGGGGTTCTTTCTCCGTCCAGACAAAAAGCTAGAGAGCTATGGTTTTCATTATTCATTCTCCTTTTAGATGTAGTATGTAGATCATGGTGTAGTAAAGTAGTTTTCTTTAGACAAAGTAAATGACTGTCAGAAGCGTTAGCCTTATGGAGTCATGTTTTATGAGTTCTGAGTGTCTTACCTTCATCACGTCCTTGAGTAATCCTTGGAGTCCTCTTCTGCAATCAGTGGCATAGCAAGTGCGTGTTGGGCCCAAATCAAAGCTAGGAAATTGGACCCCCTACTTTTGGTTTAGTAGCGGAAACCAGCTATTAACTCAGATGAAGTGGGCCAGCGAGCCCCTGTATCCCAGTGCCACAGCGCCTGCTTCAATATTGATGACTAGCTGCATTGCTACTGATAGGCGAGTGCCTAAGAAGAGTAGTTTGTAATTCACTTTGTGTTAAAGTTCTGTGATGGGCCCAGGATAGCTTTGAGCACCAGCCCAGACTCTTAATGCCTAGCAAGGCCACAGTTACAGTGAATAACACACGTGTGTTTCTGATTTGTAATTACTAGGGCAGGTACAAAAAGCCACCATGCAGAACAGTTTCCCCGTGATATGTTCCAATGACACTCCCATGCCCGCTGTGCTTAATGGCAAACATCAGGTTCCGATCTCCAAACGCGATCCCTTGATATTTCCCTGCTCCTTTAAGAACATCAGAGGGTCCTTCCATCCAGCTACTAGATCCCATCCGCTCTCTCTGGTGGGGATCATTGAAACTGGACTTGGTGGTCTCAACAAAGGAGCGTGTGTTTCCGTTGGTCGTGTTCTCTGACATTTTCAGTGCACTCCTGTGACCAAGATACACTCTTTGTCCAGTGCCTTGTAATTGTATGGCGAGAAAGAGAGCAATGTCACCCAAAGGCAGCGCACAATGATACATGGATTTTGCAGAGAGAAAATAGAGTTTAAACAAAGCCAATGGGCTGGATGGACTTCAAGGCAGACTTCTGACATCACTGACTCATGATCATACAGAGGTGTTGAGAGTCTGGGCTGTGTGAGAGTGCAATATCAGGAGTGTAATATAGTTCTAGAGATGTGCATTGATTCCCCACTGCCTAAATTAGCAGTGCTGCAACGCATGTATACACCAGGGACAGGAGCTAACGCTCACAGGCAACCAGCAAGGCTCACGGAAAGCCCTGGTTGGCTGGTTCATCTTGATAATCGGAATGGGTTTGTCCAGACGTGGACTCTTTGCTTGACGTGGTGTCTAGACACTCAAGCTGGACCTCGCTGATAATGGTCATTGTTGTATTGTCTTGCATTGATGTAGTCTGACCTAGCAGTTTAGGCCAGATTGCCCCTTTTCTCTTTGGTTGGGCTGGTCTGCCTGGTTTTGACCCTATCTGAAATCGCACAGAAATTATGATTAACGTGATCTGGAGGCAGCTGCACTGATTTCAGACCGTTAGCTCAAGCATTTCTTCATATTTTTGTTTCTTTATCACATCATGTCCTGTGCGGTAGTACAGGATCCCTTCCTCCACTGCCCTCCTCCCACCACACACACCACTTGTTCCCTGGACACAAAGCCATCTAGCCCATCTACACTCTGACCAGATTTTTGTTTGGACAGGGTAAAAGTGGAGAGCAAACCTACATCAACCAACCAACGTGTAGAAAAGAGAGAGGACAAGGTAGGGAAAAAGAGAAAAACAGATACATTTTAAGAAACGCACAGAAAGCACTATAATATTCAAGTGCATATCCACAGTGGTTTGCAGCATCTACTCCATAATCACACAGTAGCTAAGAGATACAAATGCTTATTGACAGCCCAGGTAATTTAGAATTCATCTAAGAAGCCTAAGCAATTTACTCTTAGTGCCTGATTTAGATCTCGTAAGATGAATTACTCCATCACAACGGTGACGGATATCATATCTGCCGAAAAATAAATCCCATACGACATAATGAGATGTATATTTTGGCAGACCTAAATCAGGCCCTTATTCTCCCACTTCTCTAGACTATAAATTCTCTCCTCCCTCCGTCATCCTCGTAGAAGAAAAAACTCAAGTTCATTCAGCTACTGACAGGGCACAAGTGGGATCTAGAGCTTATTCTATTACCGCGGTTAGGTTGTAGTATTCCATACCACTGCACCTGCGCTCTCAACCACCCTTGTTGATATTTAGGACACAGTTCAAAACGGTGTGTTTTACTGTATAATTGCATTGTGTCACTGTTGTAGTATTCTGTTTGGTCCTACAGCACCTATAAGCCCAGGCTCCCTCAACCATCCTCGTACATCCACAAGTGCTCCTTCCATGTAACCTGAAGGGTTAAGTAAAGGTTTTGGACACAACAGTCCCCCAGGCCATATATCTGTCATACTGGACTGCACCAACATATAAGCTTCAAAGCATGCAAATAAAAGTGATGATCCTGAAATGAAATCCCTCAAATCTAAATGTATGCAATCCCACAAAACCTAGCCCAAATCACTGTCTACCATAAATGATCTTGAAGCTGTCAGGCGTGTCTATCTTAAATACAAGAGCCAGAAGAAGGTCTGCTATTATTGTTTCGCAACACAGTTGACTTAACCCAAATTATGTGCTACAATCAAAAGATAATTGTTCTCTTAGTTTTCGGGAGGTGTTTAAAATCTATACTCTTTATCTGTGTGGTTTCTGCTGATTCAAAGTATCAGTCAAGTCCGTGAGTTCGCCCTAATAAACTTCCAAGCAAGTAGCCCTTATCCTCTCAGGATATTTCCATCCAGCCATTTCACCCAGGCATTAGCTGAAGGTCCAGCTCTGAAGAAGACATAACCCTCTGCAGGTCATCTCATCTCTAAGGATTAGCCAGGAAGAGCATCCTTAGGATCCGTACCCTCATCTTGCATATGAGCGATTCATGTACTGTACTTGTTCAAAGCACCGTAGATAGTTCATTGAACATTTCAAGAAGATACGAATAGCTGTCGTTTTGTAGCCAAGAACTTTACCTTTTTAAAGAAGGACTTGCAATGTCTAACCCAGGTGATAGTCTCTTCTCCCCTTGTATCTTAGGAACAACCATAGATGTCCAGTCGTGGCAGCCAGGGGCAGCAGCTGCAATCCCTACCTTGTTCTGCGGTACCACCGACACTACACTTGCTACCCTTGGTCTCACAAGTCATGTAGGCAGCAGCAGGACGAGAAAGTTAACAGAGCTCCGAAAGCCTTGTTTTCTTTGTCTAGTTTCTGATTGTATCCTTCCATTCGTCCCTCAACAGCAAATAGGAAGATGATGAAGGGCTATGGGTGGGACAAAGGGTGAATTCTGTGATGGTAATTTGGTGTAATGGTGTGTGATGTCTCCCCCGCTCCACCTGGCAATTTGGTTAAGCAGTGCTCATGGATCATGTCTTTCTCCTTTGTGTAAATTTACTTCCAAAATGCCCCAGTGTCACCTGCTTTCAAGAATAGGGATTACCGCTTCCTGATCTCTGCATCCATCATTTCATGTCAGCAGGCCTCAACAACGTCATGAGCATCATAGGACCCTGGTGACAGTTGTCATCAGGCATAACTTTCTAAATTGTCATACTCTCCAACATTTCCTCACTAAGTTTCAAAGAGAAGTGTCTTTACTAGCTTTCACTCTGTTCTGACTCACCAGCCTACAGGGACAGCCAGGAGCATTGGATTACTGGCAATTACATTAAAATAATTAGAACTTTTAATCCATTTGGAGAATTGATGTTATAAAGGTAAATGGTCTGTAAAGATGAGTGAGGTTACGAGGCAGCAGTGTCTGCTTCTGAGGGGGACATATATCACTTTAAAGAACAAGGTTTGAATCACTTAACAAAACACTGAAATACATCCAAGTAGGCAAGCTAAGAAACATGCTGGATAGAGCTATCACCATAACAGGATCATAGAAAAATCTGGAATGATTAATCAACTAAAGATTCAGAGCAGGATCATAGCAGAAATCAGAAGCAAGTGAGATTGAGAATCAATTGATTAATGAAAAGGAAATAAAGACACATTTTACAATGGCCTGCCAAGGAGAATTGTAATGAGTGGATGAGTGAATGAGACTGGGTAGCCCAAAAGAAGAAATTGAAAAAGTTGTTGAATGAGAAGGGATGAAGAACATGGAATGAAAAGTCTTGGAGCCCGATCACAATGACTGATCTCTATTCTACTTTCTTTTCTTGTGTTTTTAGACTCCCATCTGAGGTGGACCCCCTGACAGTCTTCGCTTCCTTGTCTCCAGAGGGCTTGCTGATCATTGAGGCACCTCTGGTCCCGCCCTACTACCAGCACAGTAACGACGGCTACAGCTTTGAGCTACCATTGGACAGCCAAGAAACTATTGTCTCCTAGATTTCTGCTTCCAGGCTTCTTATTCGTCCTGGACTCCACTTGCCATTGCCCCAGCTCAGCGGATTGGTACACTTCATGTTGTGAATGTCTCGTCAGGTGGATGGCGTCCACCTTCTTTTACGTACAAAATACCAGCTGCTGTGATCACACCATGGGACAGTTGTCGTCTTTCTGGGCTGTGGGCCAGCGGAGTGGGGTTAGCACGTCTTCATCCCCCCCCCTCTGGCTGGAATCCTCAATTTACATTGGAAAACCAGTCCAGCCCCACTTAAAGCGTAGGAGCGTACATCTTTTTTGTACATCTTTTTTTTGTCTTCTTATTGTTAAGCTGCAACAGCTCACCTGCTTTTAGCGAAAACATATTTCTGGGGGCGTTTGTTTTTCTCCAAATTGTTCACTGTTTCGAAGCTGTTGTAACAGAATGCTGTATCTTGGTTTAAACATGAGCACAATGCTGTAGTGTTCCACTTCCATATTTCAAGGTCTACTGTATAAATAAAACACTGGTCTTATATGGTATGTTATGAGTTAATTTGTAAGGTTTGCATTTGTTTGAGAAGACTGGTCTCCCACTGCCTAGAAAGTTTATCCTGCAGCGTGGGCAACACTATTCATTACTGCTGGGCTGGGCTGGCGCTTTCTCATCATTGCAATGTCTCATAAACACAACTGTGTAATGTAACATGGACCTGCCATGTATTGTCCCTGCTGGGCTGGTCTCAGGCCCCAAGCAGCTCTGACACTGACCCTCTTCTAACTGTCTCCAGAGGCAGGCACGATTACAAATACATCAGATTTCCTGACGCTGGACACACCAAAGGACGAATTTCTTTTACTCTGGGGTAATCTCGTGTAATTTCAGAAATAGTGTGTTGCTCCTTTTATGCAAAAATCCAGAAATTACACTATTTACGTGTCTAGTAATTATACGTGCCTTTTGGGGTAAAGATTTATCAATAGTGCCCGGGAGCACCAGCTGCTGTTCTTTTTTGTGTTACTTTTAATAATGTGAAATTCTTGTACTCGTCCAAATTAGAATTGAGGATGTATTTCACACTAAAATAAAGCACCGAATGCATTTCATGCCATTATGTGTAAATGTGCATAATATTTCAGAAATTTTACACGGTTATGCAAAAGCATATTACACACATTTTACACACCCATAGTCACACATCAGGATCACATGTTATGTGACTAACTTTGGCCCTGCCCAGCAGTACTCTTCTAGGCCTTGTACCTCCAGGCAAACCCCTTTTCCTGGATGTCAGTCCACATCTGAACTGTTGTTCATCTAAAGTGGCTTACAGCTAAAATTGGTAGTTTTCTTCAGAGAAACAACTGATAAGGGCAATAGGGTTTTGGGGTAGAGCATATAATCTGTTTCGCTGTCATTTCTCCAGAGCCTGTGTACATCAGAGGCAGTTAGGCAAACATTTTGACGAATATTGGCGCTGTCCTTGGAAATACCGGAAAGAAGGGCTACGGCGAGCTCACTTAGGGGCATATTATCAACGGCCAGCGATAATTATCGCTGGCCGTGCTTAGCGATAATAATATTGTTGCAGGCTATCTCTGTAATATATCGCCCTGGTAGCGCGTTATTAACAACGTGTTTCCCCAGGGGGATAAAAATTCCAGAGATAGCGAGGTTATCGCCCTTTTGGTTTTCCAGCGATGTTCCCTGCAAAACGGCGATAATCTTGCTGATACGACCCACAGGGTCGTATCAGCATAATCCACCCCCTATGTTAGGGATGGCTAACTCAGGATTTTAGCAGACGTTAGTTTATGGAGAAAACAGCGGTTTTCTACAAAAACTAAAATGTGCTAAAATCCTGTGGGCTGCCTTGTAAATATCGCGATGTGAACATCAGCGATATTTGCAAGGTAGTCCATCCGGGGTACGCCCAGTGACGCCCACTTTGCATCTCATTAGAGATGCAAAGGGAGGCTTTGGGAAAAGGGTGCTAACATGCGATTAGGCATCTTAGCACCCTCTTGTAAATAGGGTGATAGTTTTATCTCCGCTTTTTGGCTTTTTAAGCCAAAAAAGCGGCGATAAAGCCCTTGTAAATATGCCCCTAAGTTGCCAAGTGCTTCCTCTTAAAGCTTTTACTTACAGGGTGTAGCAAAGTTGAACAGTCAAGTCTTACTAACGGAGGGTAGTGAGGGGGTAGCTATGTAGTTCAAGCAGCACATGTATCACTCACAAAATATACCATCCAAGTGGTGTTCTTCTTTCACAGAAATATGTAAGACTTTTATTATCATTTGTGTGATATGCGCAGTAAATGTAACACCATTTATGGCATAGACAAATCTTCAGAAATTGGTGTCTTCCTTACTCTGTAACTCACTGAGGGTCTTGTATGTTGTGTACAGTTATCAGGGAATACTCTACTAAGGTTCATCCCCCTCTATTGTCAAGTGCAAAAGCGTTTTTACCAGAGTTATTACCAGCAAAGTTCCAAATCGGTTCCATTTCCCTTCAGTGGGCTTCAGTAAGGGTACTTGAGAACTGTATTCGGCGACGGTGCTGCCCGGCCTTTAGTGGCAGGAGTTTCAAGATGTACCAGGAATCTGTGGACAGTGGCAGCAGTGCTTCATTTGTGAAAAAATAAGTGCCAGGGCCCTCATCAGAACTCACTGCAGCTTGTACCACCCATTGCCCCTGCCAGCTCTGCCAATGACAGTACCTACACAACTACTATCCATTACACTGCTACAAGTGCGACAATTCAGACTATGCAAGGCCTCCAATGCTATAAGAATAGCGTGGGTGGCAGGTATTAGTTTAAAAAAAAGGTTTATTAGAGTAATAAACAGCTGCCATTGTGCTCATCTCCAGATTACACAAACACCGCCACCATGTGGCAGACTGATACAAGTGCACGTGTTGACAATTAAGTGCCGGGCTGAGCACCGGAAACCACCAGCACAAATTGCAGTGGTGTCCTAGGCCGATGCAGGCATAGACCCACCACATGCTGTAACTGCAGCATGGCCCATTGTAATCTGTATGAGAGAATTCGCACTAACAGAATGACAATGGGGCTAATTGACAAGTCTGGGAAGAGCTGTGGAAGCCTCTTTCCTTGAAAGAAATGTGAGCTGGCCCCCAAAAGTGACTACTGTGAAACCCCTGAGGCTTCTCAAAGAGGTAATCGCAGCCAAGCTTCTCAAAGGGGTCATCGCAGACAAAAGGTGCCCGTAAAAAGAATCATAATGGACAACAGACTAGACACCGAAATAATGGACCGTCCATGAAATTTACGTACTGTTGGTCACCCTAGGTACAGGCACAAGGATATCGCACAGCTATCGATGTCAACTGAAGAATAGATGCAGAGCGATGAATAGTTCAGGCACACTGGCCTCACATGGTCATCATTGTTACTCGAAGGAAAGTTATACGGCTATGCAGTGCACAGGCAAATGTGCCTTTCAGGAGCATCAGTCCTGAATGGGGTGAAGGTGCACAGCAATGCAGTGTGTAGGCCAATGGACTTGACATGGACAGCATTGTTGGTGCATGACCATGCATGGTGAAAGCAGATGGACCTCAAACGGACATTATGCATTTGTACCTCCACCTATGTGGGGAGACCGCCTACCAGCTCTCCATGGGCCCCCTCAGCCCTCTGCCGGTTGCATGCATGATAGTACTGAGGTACATGAAAGGGTGTACCCCTGACGGGGTCTCCCTGGAGTTACTTATTTATCATTAATTTCCACCATTCATTAGTTATATCACGGTCTGGTCATGGGGTGGCTGTCATACATGTCAAAATGAGTACTCATTTGGGGGGACAATTATTACCCAGCAGAGTCTAGAATTCTATTTATGAGCAACAGGCTTTACCCATGTACGACACTTATAAGGAAACTTATGATCACAATCACCTGCACAAGAAGACAACATTCGGAGGCTGCCAGAACTCTAAAATTCAGTGCAATCTGTCACATCGAAACAGTGCACAGAATGTAGACCCTACAGACTCTAAAAAAATTAGATATAATTATAAGAATGAGTCTCGTCTGCAAAAAATGGAATCCCAACTGGAATATCAACATGTTTCAAGAACTGCAAGGGTACTGGCTTCATCTTCTTTCTACTAGCCTCCCAGCATTACCTTTGTACTCAGTTCTGCCTCCCACACATAGTAACTGGAGGTGTGCTGGAGTCGTCCACCATGTGTTGAGGTCAACTGGCCTTTAGGGAAACTAATTCCTTGGAGCATAAGTGGCCCCGGCATCTGAAACTCTTAATAAAGCTGGAGCCAGATGTGCGACTTAGCATGCACCATAAATAATGGCTATTCACATGCCCTAACCTACCAATACATCCTGCCCCGGTACCAAGTATTTATAATGTGGCACCTTAAGAGCAAATGCTGCAACAAGGTCATATAAAGCTATCTAGTAAGGTCATTGTCTAGGGGGCTGCTGAGCACATTGACAAAGAAGAAGGAAGATCTCAAATAATTAAAGGGAATTGTGCTGGGGAAGTGTGTGTGTATGAACACATACTGTTGGGAAAAGAGAGATGATGGAAAGTGAGGTTTGTGAAAGTCTCCCCTATGCCTACATTCCACACATTACCACATGAGTTTTGTGTCATCAGACTCCCATGATCACAATGACTTCAAAACCAAAGGCTGAACCCAACCAGTGTTACACAAGGAAAAGACATATCCCTGGAGGCAAACATACCTCAGGTTTTTTGACTGTTGATCTAAGTGAATTATTGTATTACTCCTTTGCAGTTAATATTTTTGCCTAAGTTCTAGAAAATCTTTTTTTAGGAAAAATCTGAAACAGCACAAGCACATCCCTACACAATATTCTCACTCTGCAGACCATGCTCATCAAAATACAAACCTAGATGGCTATATGACTTCCTGAAACTAAATCCTAGTAAAAAGTAATTTATACGACTGCTTCTAAAATTAAAAACCAACTTTGTTGTGGCTGTTCTCAATCAGTTGATGGTTGTGTACTTCTTTCTGTGTCTCTCATCTCCGGTGACCTCCCTTGGTTTCACTGTCAATTTCACTCCTACAATGATCCTACATATCAACAACATCACCAAATTTGTCAAATTCCATCTACTGGCATTCAAAAAATTAAGCCTTCACATCACCTAGTCTAATGACTGCAGCCTAAGTCTTAATATGATCGCACTCCTCTTTGGTAACTCATACCTCACTCTAAGCACCACTCCACTCTGCAGCCAGACTCCTTTAGTATCCAAGGAAATATGACCACATTATCCCCAACTACATCAAATTGCACTGGCTTTCAGTCCAGACTAAAATAAAGTTCTAATTTGAATTTCTAACCTGCAAAGTCATGCAACACAACACCCAACTTTATCTCACAAAACTCTTGAATCTTTCTGATGGTCAAAGAGTACTCTGCAGCAAGAACACACTTCTTCTGGAATACCTTAGATTCTAAACAGCCCTCATGCAGCACTAATCCTTCTCCAATGCAACTAGCTCCTTCAGGAATTTGCTACGAATGGATTTAGGAACTGTGGGCCCAATTTAGATTGTGGCAGACAGAGTACTCCACCACAAACAAGGTGGAGCACCCTGTCCACCAAACTGCTAGTCAGCCCACTCTATTTAGAGTAGGATCTTAATCATCAACACCGGCGCTTTTCATGAGCACCAGTTAAGGACACATTCATTTATGGTAGGCACAGTGAGATTAAGTAATTTAACCAGAATCGCAGGATGTTGAGTCAACGCCAAGACTTGAACATGGTTCCACAGCTCCGAAGCCGGTAGCTCTAGCCATTATGCCACATCCTCTCCCCACTTTCATGGTTAGTAGTTGGTTCTGTTTCAGACGACGCTAACAAGAGAAATTTGCTGGTGCAATCTGCCTCCTGATGAGAGCACTTATGTTTTTTTTTTAACAAATTAACCACTAGTCGAATGGACTGTCATGTTTCTTGCTAGTGGTGCCCTCACTGCCTCTGCAGGTCAAAATGTTACACCGACAGCCAGTCGGTGTAAGTACATCAGACAACCTGCTTTATTTAGAGCAGATGGTCAGATCTACTTTTTTTTATCTCTTGAGGCCCGCCAGTAAAAGCCTGCTGGGCCTGAAGAAAATACAATGACACCCACACGCTCGGAGAAATCTCCTTAGTTTCTCCTGTACAGAAGAAAAACTCCCTGCTTAGGAAATCAAAAAGTTTTCTGAGCTGGAGCAGAAAACCTGGCAGACATTCAGCAAATATTTAATGTCTTCAGAGGAGCCGCTGTGGCAGCAGATCCTCTGAAGGCATAGAGATGTCCACCATGCTGGCAGAGATCTCTATATTTATCGTGACTTACACAGCTAAAGACTCTAGTCTTTAAACAGACATGCACAGAGTGCCTTATGAATAACATATCAGTTTCTCTTACTTCAGATAAAAATATGACTTCTGATTCCATGTTTTTTATTTTGTTTCACTTTTAAACATTTTGCTGTATTCTTTATCTGTAATGTAAAGTTACAACATACTATTCTAGTGTCGGAGTGCTATAGAACATGTTCAATAAATAATTTAAATAAATATGTGATTTTTAATTGCAGTTTCTATTTGTGTACATCTCATCATGTTAATGATGAGTTAGAAAAATGCTCAACTTACCACTTCTAGACCTTTGTTAATTTCTTTACAGGATAGAAAGTCCCTAGTGATGTCACAAACTGTTCTATCCTGCCTCCATTTTGTGCAATTATTCGGACAATGTATCTTTCTTGCCTAATGGCATGCGCATTCTCTCTGCTAATATCTTTCTTATGCATGTACCTTGAGCCCACTGAACACTGTTCCTCTTGTTTCCTGTTACTGATTCTACACACTGTTAGAATATGGGATTGCAAAAAAATGTGTGTTCTCACCCTACATCAAGGCTGTCTGCTGTGTCCTCACCAGCCTTTGTGGAGAGTGACGTTCGGCTCAGCTCTTACTCTCACTCTCATATTAACTTTATTCCAGTTCAATGAACCATAAAAGTGCACAGTGCAAAGACATAATAAATACGTAAAAAGAAATTCCCCAATATAAATCTCATCCCAATAGCAGTCTAAATATATTTAAAAATTCCAGTCATAATACCACGATTAACAAAATGGTGGCCCAAAACTAAGATCAAAACCAGAGAGACTAAAACCTCAACAAGAGAAACCTTTAAAAAGTGCTCCTAGAGGGTTCGCTATGTCACCCTGATTATCTGTATTATTTTTGGGTAAGGGCAGCTCAACAACTCCCTGGGTCGGCTAAAAAAGTTAACATACAACAATGTAAAATTTTAAAACTATAAAAATCTAAATGGGTTGCATATCTCCCAACAATTCAGATTGTTGTGCAATTCAAATCGTCATACGGGTGGGTTATACTACTAAATATCAACATCCAGATTATTGTGATATGCTAATATCAAGGGCAGAATATCGATGGTCAGAATATCAAAAGCTACATGCATAAAAGGAAATATAGATTTACTATTCCAACTCCACATCTATGTACCTTGAAGATGTATATAACGCGTAGGTACATATATGTACATTTGGCTATATAAATCTATACTTACCTGTCAGTGTTTTATTTTCAATATTCTGTCCTCGTTATTGTGTCCTATCGATATTGAGGGTGCACCCCTGTTGGTGTAGGTCTTATACTCTGCATCTTGTGGTGAAATACTATTGGTTATCACAGTAAAATCCTATCAGTCTCTCATAATCGGAATCCCGAGAGAGGAGGAAGGAGAAGGGGAGAGAAAGAGAGAGAATTTTACAGAAACTGTGTCTAGTGTCATTTAGAATATCATCTATACATATGTACCTTAAGGATTTAATCATATACTTATTCAATTTTTACACACAAGTCATAGATATGAACAAAGAAATACATCACAACAGGGACATATTCAAAAACGTATTTATAGCATGAATTTAAATCAAATCAACTATCTAGCAACATTGTCACTACTAAAGCTTATTCTCACTTTACTTAGTAGTGTGACACCCCTTTGTATACATTACCATCTCTTAGTTTATGAATATTTGTCAGAAGCTTTTCATAGTTTTGACCAATGTATACATGACAAATGTCAGAAAATCTGACAAATATATACAAAACGGGTGTATGAAAGTCAACGTTTCGGTCTTTAATTGGCCGTATAGATCCATAAGACCATCCTCAGGACACAGCGTTGCTTAGTTCCCAATACTTCCTGTACAGAATAAAACACACAACCATGAATATCCCCTGGGTTCCAACAGTATTGTCTGCTCACACCGCAGTCAAACTTTAGTGACTGACCCACCAAACACGCCTACTTAAAAAAGGCAAAACTCCAAATACTACAACTAAACACTACACCAATGGGTGTAGAGGGACTACGAGAAACCACACCGATATATGTGACAAAAATACCAAATTATTAAAAAACATTAAGAACCCTCAGTGTGCCCATCATGCACAAACCTGTGACCAACACTGCAACATAGGATCCTTACTTTCTATATATCAAATCGTATTTCAATCCTGTCTACTCGAACAGGTCTCTGAAGTAAAGCAAAAGAACCAGGTTATGGTTCTGAATCGTAACTCATGTCTCATCGATATCACCAAAACTTAATCAGAGGCAAAGACAGCAACCACGCTTACCTGTATCTACACCAACACTTCATAGCTGTAAAAATAAAAATAAACAAAAAGAAAGGAATTGATAAATACTAGTCTCACCCTACTATACAAAAATATATACTCTCTGTAGTCAACAAAGACAGCTAAGCTTGCACTCACAATCCGTATTTTACTTGAAGGATCAGTCTCCCAACCAACGGCTCAGTTCGCGTTCACAGTCCGTTTGGAAAATGCCCGCCTCACGCTGAACTTTAACCCTGTTTGCATGAGGTCTGGCGTGGCGAAGCGGCCATATTGGAAGTATAATTTAGACTATTACAGCAGATGTCTCAAGCATTATATTGTAAGTATAAAGGATAGTAACCATCAAAAACGTAATATGATAAGTCAGGGAATAAACCATCCTCCTCCGAGGTATATGTGTACTAAATAAATTCAAGCCTCATATCTAATAAAATAAAATCCAAATTGTTCTAGTAATATTTGGAACATATACGTTTAACCACGTATCTCATAACTCGGGAACTCAGTATATTAAGAAAAGAAGTCCAACTAGTGCCAGCTGGTTACGTGAGGTATCGCGTGGTGTAGCCGCCATATTGGAAGTGACTTCGATTATTACAGCAGATGTTCATAAGTATAAGGAATACAAACCTTCAATCACGCGGTGTGACTAGTCAGGGAATAAACCATCCTCCTCTGAGGTATATATGGAAAAAATTAATTCAAGCCTCAGATCATTTAAAATCCAATTTGTTCTGGCAAATATTAGGAACACACATGTGAAACCATGTATCTCATAGTTCGGAAACTCAGTATATTAATGAAAGAAGTCCAAATAATACCAGCCAGGGTAAAGTTCTCAAATACGGATTTCATAAACACTTACCAAACTCTAGTGATATAATATGGCCAGAGTATACCACTCCACAAGAGAATTCAGTCCCTTCTCAACAGTTTTGGCAGACCAGATCCATCTGTTTTCCTTCAATGTGAGCAGGCGATCAACATTGCGGTACCGTTTAGAACCCTTGACAATCTCTAGCACAATCCATTGCATATCTGTTGGAGCAT
This sequence comes from Triturus cristatus, assembly GCF_964204655.1. NCBI lineage: Eukaryota > Metazoa > Chordata > Amphibia > Caudata > Salamandridae > Triturus > Triturus cristatus. Next base: position 353,680,076 of record NC_140594.1, read on the forward strand.
GAGACATCAGCAAATAGTGTTCTACAAGAGGTGCAGTTGTTACTTTACATCGTATTCGCGATTGATGTTACATTATGCGTTTTTTCACCTCTTGTGTAGTTTTACCAATGTAAAATAATAGGCACGTGCATTGGATACAATAAATTACATTTTTCGACAGACAGTTCGAATGATGTTTCAACACCCATTGCTTATCATTTACAGTACATGATTTTACCACTGAGGTGGTTGCACAAGCGGCACAGTGCCCACATGGATAATGGCCCACTACTGCCATAAGGCCCCACATATCCTGTAGCGTGGTAAATTTAGGTTCATTATATAACCTCACTAGATGATCTCTGAGATTTCTCCCCCGTTTGAAAGCAAATCGCCGTTTCTACCATTGTGGGTCAACCTTGCTTATCAAATGCCAGTTCTTTAAGACAATCTTTCTGATGTCATTGGATTCAGTACCAAAGGTCGTCACACACGTGATCGCATCATGATCAGCCTTCTGTCTTTCTTTCACCTGTAGCAGTGACTCTCTATCATAATACCAGGCCCGCTTCATTGATTGCTTCACCAAGCGATAAGGGTAATCTCTCTTAATAAGCTTTGCCTGCAAGATTTTGGCTTCTCTAAAATAATCCTCCCTTCTGGTACAGTTCCGCTTGATCCGCAGGAAATGTCCAAAAGGGAGATTATCACATAGATTACGTGGATGACAGCTAGTGTATTTCAAGAGTGTATTCCTTGACGTTGGTTTCGTGTATAGGCTCATTGATAAACAGATTATTTTAGAGAAGCCAAAATCTTGCAGGCAAAGCTTATTAAGAGAGATTACCCAATATCGATAGGACACAATAACGAGGACAGAATATTGAAAATAAAACACTGACAGGTAAATATAGATTTTCTGTAGCTAAATGTACATATATGTACCTACGGGTTATATACATCTTCAAGGTACATAGATGTGGAGTTGGAATAGTAAATGTATATTTCCTTTTATGCACGTAGCTTTTGATATTCTGAAAAGTATATGAATAAATCCTTAAGGTACATATGTATAGATGATATTGTTCATACCCAGTTCCTTGAGGTATATTGGGTTGCCCTGTTGTTGGTTAGTGTCATTTAGAAGCACATGGTGACCCAAAATGCAGGTCACATTTTCTTCCTGTTGTGGCACTAGTTTAACTAGCTTCATCAGATACCCCATTTATTTTCCGTAAACTGGTTTCCTCTTTCTGGCAATAGACCTCTAATACACATCCTCTAGCGCTTGTCTAGTAGCAGGGTTTCTGGAGCCTTAGGCAGGTCTGAGTGCTCTCTCACTTCCTGTGGATGTTAGCAGAGCCAGGAAGATCCACTTTGCAACAAAAGCCTGGACAATGGACCACCTGAGACTGATCAACCTCTTTTTCCTCCCTGTGCAGAAAACGCCAAAAGGTGCCTTTTTAGTTGATAAATAGCCATCAGAATTTAAAATGACTGAATCAAGACCAATATCCTGTTTCAGGATTTAAGATCTGGATTTCTGCAAATGTAGCACAGAGAAGGCCAACATATTTGGGTTTCACAGAACTCTGTCTCTTCATACTCCTCGGCCTGTCCACAGCTTTTGGCACTCTCTCCTCCATCTCATTCATCATACAGTGGTTTGCTTCCTGTCTGACCAATGGATATCAGCTTAGGCAGGTAATCACGTCAAGATAACAGAGTATCCATTCAAACTGCTGAGTACCTCAGACCTTCAACCTTTAATTGGTCAAATTTAAGTCTTCTATGAAACGACTTGAAGTTCTGGCTGACAAGGATATCAAGATACATAATTGTGTGGGTAACATTTAGGTCTATTAGAATGTCTCATTTACCAACAATATTCCATACTGGAAAAAGTCCCCATTCATTCCCTGCAAACAGAATTTGTATTGATCGACAATGAAATAAGATTATCCACATAACCTGCACGAGTGTACACACCACAATGGCCTCAGGTTCAAGCCACACATAGCTAAATGAATCAGACACATTGCTACTAACTCCACCTTCTTTGCAAAGTTAATACCTAGCTCCTCAATCCTGACTTCAGAACATTCATTAAAGCAGTGGTCCTTTTCTCACTTGGAATGGGGGCATGCCTGGCTCCTAGCTGTCCCAGACATCCAATACACACCTCTAAAAAACATCCTTTATGCAGAAGCTCAACTCATTAAGGAGCTAAATAGTATGCCCTTTCCACTCCTCTTCTTGTGGCTAACAACAAGGTGACTGTTATGTGCTTCCAACTTGAGATTTTAAATGCTTCCTTTGATCAAGGTAATTTACGAGAGTCATTTGAAGTGGGGCATGTTCAGCCTTTCCCAAAAAAACCTAAAGCCAAAGCCAATTTCCTTAACAATAGACCCATTCCAGGCCTGCCATTCCTTGCCAAGAGTAAGAGAAATGTGTGGCAATCCAAATAAAAAAACATGCAGGAATTGGTGTGGAAAAGATGATCCCCACTGTTATTACCTCTTTCAAGAATCAAAACTCTTGGGAATTTCATCCTATGTAATTCTGATTCACCCAGTATTTATATTTTACTTATGGGGAAATTTGGAGCCAGTTTTCCCAGCGAGTTTGTTACGAAGGGCTAAGCATGCCAAATACCAACCAAAGCTTCTGCGGGACATCAGATCATTCATTATCTCAGAGCATTTCAAATCCCCATCTACGGTCAATCTTATATGAGTATGGGAATGCACTGTTCACTTGACTCCTCATCAACCAATCCTTTAATCTGTCTCCAAGCTGACCACCAACATCTCTCTAGTTCTTGACACCATCAATTGGTTACCTTTGGAATCTTGAGCTATAAAATAAAAGTGTCATGATGCACCTACAAGGCCACACAACAGATCTCCGAAAAAACCAAAGCACGTGGATGTCATTCTCTACCATGTTTCAATATACATACATTTTAGAAAGTGAAGGAAAGAAAATGAACATTTCCTCACAGGCTATGTCTCTAAAACCCCTTACGTGACCTGTACAACTCTATTTTTTCCCTCCAGAACTTTAAGTCGAAAGACTCGAAACAGTAGTGCTGTCTGCTGATCTCTTCTTAGCTTCTCCACTCCTCCTTCATTTAATGTGCTGTCTCAGTATTTCAACACTACAGTAATGTTAAAATAACCTCTTTTTCAGTCTGTATGTTATCTTATGCATTCAAATCCATGCTGTACCTTTCTGTCTCTTCCATGTATGTAAATCTGCTGTCTCCTATAAATATACCAATGCGATTAAGTATTTTGTCTTTGATGTTTTCGTATGTGATCGTATATAACTGTTCTGCTTCTAACTGTGTATTCTGCTTTATAGCCTTATAGCCCGCTGCTGAGGGCTATACTGGTTGTTAAAGGCCCTGAACCCTAATTATAGACCCGAGCTGCAGGCGAGGGCCTATAACGAGGGAGAGGGCCTTTAACAACTGGAATAGCCCAAGGCAGAAGGGCTTTAATGCTATTACGAAATTCTACCCACTAATGGTTGAATGTCCTAAATAAAAAAGAGAGAAACATGAACATAAACATTGCAATGTTGGCGTTCTGGGGTTATACCAGCCATTATAAGCCCGGAGCTACTCCATTGGCATCAATGGAGCTCTCAACATTCAAATGTTTTAATATACTGCAATGAACTATGTTTAGCTCCCTGACACCCTTTGGGCTGGGATGTGCCATACAAAGAACTAAATAAATGAGAAACTTTACTGCAATATAAAAATCTTTGGCAGCCAGTGTAGCACATTCTTCAAAATTACTACCAGACTTTGGGAGAACCCCTTAGACGTCTGTGGCTGTCCACGTCCCTTGTCCTTGTTCCCAAGAGGGAAGGCCCTGAGCCTTGAGGGGTGTAGCCCATTTTAAGATATGGGCCTCTATACTTTCTGAACATTTGAAAATAATATATTTTGTCCTTACTCTGTGTTAACCCCTTGCCTGATCATGAAGGAACCACTCCGTCATGAGCCACGGGCGCCGTTTGCTCATGACGGAGTGGTTCCGTTATGCTGTGGCCGTTGGCGGCCGCTCCGCCCACGCGGCACTGATTCCCCGCCTGTGCGGGCGAACAATGCAAGTGGGCGGAGTCGTGAGGGAACCACTCCGTCATGAGCACAGCGCGCCCGTGGCTCATGACGGAGTGGTTCCGTCACGAGCATGGCGGCGCCGCAAACACCCCAAACCCCCCCAGCGCCGCGGCAAAATTCGTGCCGCGGCGAAGGGGCTACGATTACATATGTCCCAACCTGAAATACCCTTGTTAGCCTTGAAGACTCCATACAACATTTATTCATGCTCAGTCACACGACAGCCATGACACGGAACCAACTTGTTTCCTTCCACAAATAGTTTGCCTGTCATCCCTAAGTCTACACATTCAGGCCAAAAACAAAACAAAACCTGAACATTTAACCATACATTACCTTAACTCAAAACTCCCTTGAACAGAATCCAATATCAAAACAGTCATCACAACTACACCCATTCAGTGTTTACACCCATACACCCCAGTTCTACATCCCTAACCGGGCCCTACGCTCTTCTACAGCACATCTGCTTAAGGTCCCAAGTACTAAAACCGCATTATGGGGTGACAAGCGCTTCATCTTGTCACAACAAAATTTTGGAACTCCCTCCCAATTGAGATTAGATCCAGCCAGTCTTTACTAGCTTTTAGAAAATTGACAAAAACCAATAAGTTCCTCTGTTATCTGGTGTATGCTCGCTGTCCCCAGCGCCGAGACACCCACGGGTATTTGCACACTTTAAAAATCTCATAAAATAAATAAATAAATAAAATTAAACTACAGCACAACACACTCTCAGACTTTCTCCATCTTCCACAAGCAACACACACATCTCCACAAGGAAAACACACTGCAACACACACAAATGTACAGCCCAGCACTCCAACACTCCCCACATCCAGACACACTAGCTGGTCAAACCAACATGACTAAGTGCCAGGCAGAAGAAAGCACATAATCTGCACACTCTCTGGACACTTCACCAGAAAGTCAGGACATCTTTACAAAAACAATGATGCCTCCAGTAGATGAATAGGGAAACCTTAGTGGCACAACAGTCCAGTCCAGCAATACAACAATTGACACCAGACAGCGTCAACAGGTATATTTGTATTACTCACCTATAACACACTAGAGCGACATTATACACTACCATTCAAACCCAAAACTGAGTCTATTTTTCCCCCACAAACTGAATAAAATCCACCATGAAGCAATCACAAAGTACTCCACCTCCTGTGCAACACACCTGTCAGATCTTCCCATTTGTATAGAATGACTGCTCTGGCAAAACTTGTGGCTGTCAGCCACAACACCATGGGGTATAACACTCTCGCACATTTTCATTCCATAAGTAACTTCACCCTGCAACCTCTGACAATATGGTACTTCTCTTCTTTCATATCTCACCAGTGTGGTACACCCCGATGCAACTTTTGATTACAGGGGACTGCTCCTTCCCAACTTAGCATATTATGCACAATGGGCTGTTACTCTTTACCTACTTATCACCCTATGGGGTTCTCCCCTACATGACTTCTCACAACAGGGTAATACTTATCCCCAACCTACGTATACCACTAGGTACTCCCAACTTACTACTTCTAGCAATACAGAACTGTTCTTTCCTCAGTTCGCACCAACACATATGTGTACTAAGCTTGTTTCTCTCCCAAAAGGATACTACTCATCCCCGCATTCACAATACTTCATCATGCACAACTAGCACCTATCTACATAGCAACACGCAGATGGGTACTGCACCGTCTTTCCTCCATGGCTAACTGGACTCCATCATACCAAAGCACATGAGGTTGAAAGTAAATACCCCCACTGCACCCAAAATAACTTATAGGTGGATAATTTAAACTTCTCAACCTATCAAGCAATACTAAGCATTCAGCACACCACAACCATTAACATAAATGTCAACAAATGGAGTCATCTAACAACAAAATTTACTAACCATACCCATGCATTATCAATAACATGCATACGGCACATGTCAGTACACAAGAATCACCAGCCAAGCTTATCTCCAACTTAATGAACCTCACTGTGGAAAACTAGGGACATTTCTTAACAGAAGCACTTAAATAATTGGCACTCCATGAATTTCAAATAACCCCATTGAATAATCAACTGAATGTCATCTATTAACATGGAAAAATGCCAGCAAGTTTGTCCATTTGCCATTATTTATGGACTCAATATACCCTCAAACAACACAGTCTTAGTTCTATCTCCAATGTCCTAGTATAGGGTCCACACATGGGCAGGCCCTGTCTGGAAACTTCCTTACCTTCAACAACAATTGCTGTACCACCCGCCACCAGTACCACCAACCAAATGGCAGTGCTCAGGAAGACCTAATCCACAGCCTTGTGATAGCAAATATCTCATTGAATTTCTAAGTGCAGCCCAGTCTCCATCATCCCGCACTTCAGTGCCTGGTTCTTCACCCTTCAGTCAAAGCAATAAAGTGTATTAACTTCCACTGTCTCCATCTTGTCCTATGCTAACCCAGGGGTTATCCAAAACGGATCCCCTTAGCACTCAGACTTTTATCACACACGGAGTCCTACCAAAGGACATGTGCCACCCATCCACTGCACTCCACATGCACATGGGTTATCAGCGCAAATCCTGAGGTTCACACTAAAGTGGAACTTTACACTAGTGGGGTCAGTAGACTACTGTTAGAAATGGGGTTCTCTAGTTGGCAGAAGTAGGTACCTTTGTCCAAATATGGTCCTTTGCTTCTAGTCAGGGTAAGGGGGATACACTTCCAGAATAACCCCTGCTCACCCCCTTGGTAGCTTGGCACAAGCAGACAGGCTTAGCTCAGAGGCAGTGTGTAAAGCATTTGTGAACACATACAGTAATACAGTGAAAACACTACAAATGGACATCACACCAGTTTAGAAAAATAAGTAATCTTTATCTAAACCAAACAATACTAAAACGACAAAAATCCACAATACAGTAATCAAAATATGACTTTCAAAAGGTAGAAACAGCTCTGTCCAAAGCAAACTATGGATGCAACACTTTCAACACAAAGTACCATGGATGCGTCACAGTCACAAACAAAAACAGGGAAGGTGATGCGCCAGTTCCTTATGCCCAGGGAAGGTGATGCGTCGGTTCCTTACTCCAGGGGAGGTGATGCATCAGTTCCTTACTGCCACACAGGGGAGGTGATGCATCGGTTCCTTAGTGAAAGGGAGGTGATGCGTTGGTTTCTTACTATGCGGGGAGGTGAGGCGTCGTTTTTTTACTGTGGCCCTAGTGTTCTTGTAGACTTGGCGCCCAAATGCGATGTGTTGCATCCTGGAGGTGAGGCGTCGTTTTGCGAGGCTTCGCGTCATCCGGAGTCGGTGCTGGGGGATGCGCGGCAAGGCTTCACGCACCCCCGGCAGGACTCGGCAAGGTTTTGCTTCGCCCTGCGCTGGTTCTGAGAGGCTTTGTATGGTTTTGCGATGCTTCGTGCCAGTTTTTGCAGAGATCAGCTGCAAAACCCACTTCTGAGGGCTTTTGACCGCAGGAGGCAACTCAGGCAAGGGTAGGACTCACAGATGGCAGAGTCCAGCTACACCAGCAAAGTTGCAGGAAGTCTTTTGTGTCCCTGAGACTTCAGAACAGGAGGCAAGCTCAATTTCAAGCCCTTGGAGAAATGTCCTATAGCAGGTGACAAAGCAACAGCAAAGTCCGTTTTCTCTTTTCCTTGGCAGCAAGTAGCCACTGCAGGCCAACCCCAGACAGCAAACAGCACAGGAGCAGTACTCCACTTCTCCGGCTCTTCTCCTTGGCAAAGGTTGCTCTTGATTCCCAGAAGTGATCAAAAAGTCTGGGTTCTGGCCCCTCTTTCTATATACAGAAATCCTTTGTTCTCTGAAGGCAGAGAGTGTGGGTACCCAGCCACAACCAGTTCTGGGGGGCACTTTGCAAGTGCACAACAACCTCCATTGTCAGTGTGAGCCCTGGCTCCAGACAAACCACAGGGGGGCGGAGCCATCATTGTGGAAGGGAGGCACAACCCTATTCATGCCAGCCCCTGTCATCCAAAAGCCAGACATGCAATACACAAACCTAGCAGAGGCACATTGGATGGTTAGGCAAGAAAATACCTACTTTCTAAAAGTGGTATTTTCAAACACAGAATGTAGAAATCACCCTCATAAACGATGATTTTAACATTCTGAGTTCAGGCATACTAAACTTTATTTTTCTACCTTGTTCCCAGGGCCAGTTATGTTTATAAGGTGTTATAAACAAACTCCCCATTCTGTTATATGGGAACAGGTAGCCTCGCAATAGTGAAAAACGAAATTGGCAGTATTTCAGGACATGCCACACACATCAGGGCATGTCCTATCTTTCACATACAATGCACCCTGCCCACGGGGGTACCTTGGGCCTACCTTAGGGGTGACTAATATGTAGAAAAGGGAAGGTTAGGAACTGTCAAGTGTGTGCACTTGCCAAGTCGATATGGCAGTCCCAGACTGCACCCAGACTCTGCAATGGCAGACCAGAATTACACTTTACAGGCTGCTTCTGTGGGTGGCACAATCAGTGCTGCAGCCCACTAGCAGCATTTGATATGCAGACCCTGGGCTTACACAGAGCACTATACTAGGGTCTGACAAGTAAATCAAATATGCCAATCATGGAATCACTAATCTATAACAACAATTTACAAAGGGAGCACTTGCACTTTGGCACTGAACAGCAGTGGCAAAGTGTCCAAAGCATCTAGACCAGCAAAACGGAGTCCAACACACAGCAAAAACACAGGGGGCAAAGGCAAAAAATGCAGGGGAGACCCACGCCAATGGTGCCAGGTTTAACATGTGTCCCTTCCAGCTGAAATGTGGGGAGAACTCCCCATCCTCTTTGGAGTTCTCTTCACTAAGGCGGAAAAATCTGGACAGACCATCAGCATTGGCCTTCTCTGTACAAGGGTGGTGTTCCACTGTAAAGTCCATCCCCTGTAGGGAAATGGACCACCTCAACAGCTTTGGATTCTCACCCTTCATCTGCATCAACCATCCGAGAGGCTTGTGGTCTGTCTGAACCCGGTAGTGAGTCCCAAACAAGTATGGCCTCAGCTTCTTCAGCACCCAGACCACAGCAAATGAATAACGCTCAATCACAATCCACCTCTGTTCCCGTGGAAGTAACCTCCTACTAATGAAGGCTACAGGTTGGTGTGGGCCCTCTTCATTCTGCTGTGAGAGCACAGCCCCCACACCATGCTCTGAAGCATCTGTCTGCACAATGAACTCTTCTGAAAAGTTGGGTACCTTACGCACAGGCACTGTGCACATGGCAGATTTCAGGGCATCAAAAGCCTTTTGGCAGGTGTCAGTTCAATTCACTTTCTTGAGCTGCTTCCTGGAAGTTAGCTCTGTTAAGAGGGCAACAATGGTGCCATACCCCTTGACAAATCTCCTGTAATACCCGGTGAGTCCTAAAAAGGCTCCCAACTCTGTCTGAGTCTTGGGGGGTTCTCAAGCCAGAAGGGTATCAATCTTGGGATGTAGGGGTGCCACCTGGCCGCTTCCCACCTGGTGTCCCAAGTACACCACTGAACCCTGCCCGATCTGGCACTGGCTTGCCTTGATTGTGAGGCCTGCCCTCCACGGTGCTTTCAACACTTCCCAGAGGTGTTGTAGTTATTCCTCCCAAGTGGCACTCAACACTGCAATGTCGTCCTGGTAGGCCGAACTGAAATCCTCCACCCCAACCAACACCTGGTTGACCAACCTCTGACAGGTGGCAGGGGCATTCTTCATATCAAAGGGCATCACCTGGAATTGGTAGGGCCCATCTGGTGTGGACAATGCTGACCTCTCTCTTGCCCCATCAGTCAAGGTGATCTGCCAGTACCCTGACGTTAGGTCAAACGTACTGAGGTACCGGGCAGCTCTGAACCGATCGATGAGCTCATCAACTCTGGGGATGGTTTGCGCGTCAGTCCTGGTGACTAAGTTGAGCCCTCAGTAGTCCACACATAACCGGAGTTCTGGCGTGGCCCCGGGTACAGCAGCCTTCGGGACTAAGACTGGCCCAAGGACTGTCTGAGGGATCAATCACCCCTAGCACTAACATTGTGGAGATCTCATTCTTGATGCAAGCTCTGACCCTGTCAGTCACTCTGTAAATCCTATGTTTACCAGGAGGACTCTCCCCAGTATCCACATCATCGACACACTATTGAGTGACACCAGGGGTCAGGGAGAACAGATCTGAAAACTGTCCCAACAGTTGGTGACAGTCACTCTGCTGTTCAGGAGTCAGGGCGGGGGAGAGTGATACACCGTCCACTGACCCATCGTGCTCCTTTGCAGACAGGAGGTCAGGAAGAGGCTCAGTCTCCTCCTCCATTCCAGCATCTTTTGCTAGGAGCATGCCCACTTTGGACCTCTCCAAGTGGGGCTTCAGGCGGTTCACATGCAGCACCCGCAAAGGGTTCCTAGGAGACTGCAGGTCCACCAAGTAGGTGACGTTACTCTTGAGCTTCACCACCTCAAATGGTCCAGTCTACTTATCTTTGAGTGCACAAGGCTCCACTGGGGCCATGACTCATACTTTCTGTCCAGGCTGAAACTCAATCAGATCATATCAGCGTTTCATTTCCTCCTGGCTGGCTTCCAGATTCACATGAGCGAGTTCCCTGAAGACTTAGTCTGGTTTCTGAAGGTCAGCATGTAGCTATATACATCCTGGAGAGGTTTACTGGGAGCGTTCTCCCAGCCTTCTTTTACCAGACTTAGAGGTCCTCTTACAGGATGCCCATACAGGAGCTCAAAGGGAGTGAACCCTAAGGACTTCTGCGGTACCTCTCTGTAAACAAACAAAAGGCATGGTAAGAGGACGTCCCACTTACGCCTCATGGGTTCACCAAGACCCATAATCATGCCTTTTAGGGTCCAGTTGAATCTCTCAACCAACCCATTACCTTGGGGGTGGTAGGGAGTGGTGAACTTATAGGTTACACCGCACTCCTGCCACAGGGACTTCATATACTTCGTTATGAAGTTGGTTCCACAATTGGACACCGCCTCTCTGGGGAACCCCACATGGTAGAAAATCCCTATCAACACATGACCCACCATGGGGGCCGTCACAGTCCAAAGAGGTAAGGCTTCTGGGTACCGGGTGGAATGATCCACCAAGACCAGGATGAACCTGTTGCCCATGGCTGTCTTGGGATCCAGAGCCCCCAAAATGTCAATACCCACCCTTTCAAGGGGTGCTGACCACAGGGCAAGGTTGGAGAGGCAAGTCTGGCAAGACCTACAATGGGTATCAGAGTGCTTGCGCATCTGGGGCCAGTAAAAGTGGGGTCAAGCCTTTCAAAGGTCTTGTCTTGCCCCAAATTTCCTGCCAAAGGCACATCATGAGCCAGACCCAGCAGGAAGGCTCTGAAGTGCTGGGGTACCACCAGCACATGGGCTGACCCAGGCTCAGCAAGCTTAGGCTCACTATACAGGAAAACATTCTCCCAGTATATCCAACGTGGTTCAGACTGATCACCTGCTGCCTGGTTTGCAGCCTGTTGCCACAATCCAACAAGAGAAGGGCACTTCTGCTGCTCCTCGCAGAATTCTTCTCTAGTGGGGCCTCCTTCCTGCTGCCAATGGGTCAGCTCAGGCAGTTCCCCCAGTTCAGCTACTTGTTCCCCTTGCTCCAGGGCATCCCCCTCAAGGTTTGCCTCCTCCTGGACCGTGGGAACTTCGGGGGGCCAGTTTCCCGCACCCTCTACCTCTTCTCTGCCTGGCAAGCACCTCGGCCACTCTTTCAGGCTCCAGGTCCTCTTGAATGCCATTACTAGCTGCCATGAACAGAGTGGTCACACACGCCCACTCAGGCAGACCCAACATCTCAAAATGAGACCTCGGCTCTACCTTTGCCCAAGGTGGGCTCTCCAAATCATTGCCTAGCAGACAGTCAGCAGGCATGGCTAGCCTCACAGCTACTCTCAAGGTACCTGAGACCCCCCCACTCAAAGGAACCGGTGCCACTTTGCAGAGGCACTCTGAGTTGTCAGCGGCAACTACTGGGTAGAATGTGTCGGGAACCACCTGCTCTTCAGACACCAGCAGACAACTGACAGCTGTTACACTGGCTCCAGTGTCTCTCAGAGCCTCCACACTACTATTGATGGTCACCCACTGCCTGTACTTTTCAGTGTTATAAGGCACATGAGCCCTTGGGATCATCTCACTGTCTCCTAAAGAAACCAGGGACATCTCTGCGGGACCCCACCCACCTTGGGCACCGAACTCCTCTCCCAAGGCTACACTAGCCAGTTCCCGGGGCAGTGCACCAGTGAGTGCGGAGGTAACTGGTTGGGGACACTTAGGATCCCCCTGGAAGTGGCCCACCTGACCACAACTAAAACAGGTCTTGGGACCCCTCTGAACAGGCTTACCTGTCGGTACCCAGGCTTTCTTTTCAGATGGAGGCTGGGAACCCTTATCACGGTTCCCTTGGGGATTACTTTGGGGCCCTTTTTGGAACTCTTTTTGTTTACCCTTGTCCCCCCACTCTTCTGCTGGGGACCCTGCCCACCTTTGGCAGAGTCTCCCACACAACCTTTTTGGACCCTAGTGCTGACTTAGTGGTCCGCCTCCTCAGCAAGCTTTCTGGGATCAGTCTAGTTACTGTTAATCTGCTGCTGGCGTAGCTCTGGAAAACAATTATCTGACAAGTGCTCCCATGCAACCAAATCATAGAGCCTCTGCAAATCCTTCACCCAACCATCCAGTGCTCTGCAAAAGTAGGACACATACTCCACCCAAGTACTTGACTCCAGCTTCTTGCAGTTCCTAAATTTCTGCCTATAAAGCTCTGTGGTCAACCCATAACTGGTTATCAAGGTTTCCTTCATGGGGATATAGGACATCTGATCCTCAGTGGGCAAAACTAGCAATGTCTCTCTGCCTTCACTGATGAAGCGGCCTCACAACCCCGCTCCCCAATCTCACTCAGGGACCCGGTGGGACCTCATCGGTACTTCATAGGCCTTCAACCACTGCCCAATGTCCTCATGCTTCATGAAACTTCGATAACATCTTTTAGAATGTATACCTTTCCTTCCCCATGCCCTGATGGTGTGCTGCCACCAGAGGGATTGATCTCTAAACTCTTCGCTTTCAGATCCAACTCCCTCAACCCTCTCTCATGCATCTTCTTTTCCTCCATGGCCAATTTCTTGCTCTCCAATTCCAATCTCTTATAATGAGGAAATATGAATTTTGTGATCAGTTATGTCCCCTATCGTAGACCCCAACGGCTCCATGTGCATGCTATAAGTACATGTATGTTCCCTCCTGCTCCAGTTTTGAAGACGCAAATATATGTGCGTCCACCGTCAACATGTCCTCTTTCAGATCCGCCATGAATGGGTCAGATATTCCATTCCTAAGTATGAAAGGAAACCGACTTTATGTGGTTCACTTTCCACATTTTACAGATTCAGGCGAGTAGGCCCAAATTCTGTCATCAAGCCTTTTCCTGCCTTCTGCCTCTGAAAGCTCCAGTCTGAGCCTGCATCTGTGACCATGAACTTTGTCCTACTCCCTGCGCGGCTAACGGTGCCTGATCCAGCCTGTCACCTGCCAAAAACTGTATTTCACCTTCAAGATTATCTCCTCCGCTCCTCATCCGATGCATTCCTGTCTAGTAGTTTAGGTAAACATTCCTCCAGCTACCGCGCAAAGGGCCAGGCCTCGCTGTCCTCATGCAAGTAATTCATAGCCCTGTTACCATGGAATATTCCTACCCCCTCGCATCTAGTGTAGACACTTAGACGCTTGTACACGCACTAACAGTCAGTATAGTCAGTATAGAATAGATTCTATCCTAAGAGACCTCTCTTTTTGGATAACACAGTTCTTTAAACATAGGATATTAGATATGATTTGGGATTAGGTTGACATAACCCCAGACTTCTGTCTCCACATGTAGAGCTAAATGTCAAGTCCCCTTCACCCTCTAGTTGCACGTCAATCACACGTCATGCGGCTGCGCGCGCATCTCTGCCAAATATTTCTGCTGACATTGCAGGATTCTCTTATGGATCCACCCACTTGTGACATCATGTATGATGACGTTTTATAAATTACGCCCATGTATACGCCTCTATTAGCTACGTATGCACCTTTTATCTATACTATCAGCTGTTACGCCTCTTGCATCTGTTTCACTGTAATGTATTTTCTATAAAACTGCCTATCTGTCAATAATATATGCCCTTCCTTCCTGAACTTTCGTGGTGATGGAATAGAATGCCTACAATTCGAATTGTATTCCTTTGTATAGGAATAAAGCCTTTTAAAACCTCTAATACCACGGATTCTGCCTCTTATATTTACTGAGTTATTCTTAATAGACTTTACCGCATAAAAAATAGTACCGGTAACGAAATATTTACCACATAAATTGGCGCCCGAATAGGGACACTTTCTCATCTCACGCGCCGGCGGTGCGTTGCAGGCCCGGTCTCCTGCCACAGCTGAACGGACAAAAACGCGTATCTGCAGGATTTCCTGTATCTCCCTCCGGCCAAGCGGGGACGACTGAGGCTGCGATCAACACCCAGACGAGGCGGTGAGAAGTGCGAAGTATCCCGACCAGAGCCTAGCTGAGAGAGCAAGATCCGAGGTATACAGAGGCCCACCAGGTTCCGAAGTTCCGAAGTTCCGAGTCCAGTCGAATCGAGTCCAGTCCGGTCCAGTTTCAGTTCCGTTCCGAGGCCTTCCGTTCCGAGCTACCCGTTGAGTACCATTACCGGGGAGGCATTTAACGTGCACATAGTCTGTGCCGGTCAAGACGGGTTTGGGTACACAAATCCGGTCTGCACTGTTTTAGCAGTGTATCTGTACTGTTTAGCAGTATATATAGTATGTTTTGCATATAAATAAGTATAAATAAGTATTATCTAGTGTCAGTATAATGTCAGTAACTAGTTTTCTATTAGTTATCATTGTTCGAAAAACTGTTAAGTGTTAAATGTTTTAAATACGTTCTATATATTGTGGTGTGAATGACTGTTCATTATTGTGTTTTCTTGTATAAAGTGTGTTCTAGTAATAAGGTCTAAAAATGCCGCTCTTCTCGAAACTAAGACAGATCAAAACTAGAAAAGGTGTACTCGAAGAAGCTGTTCCCATCCCACCTAGGGACACTCCAGGGTACTTTATGTATCATAAACATGGCCTAGATGCCGTATTATTTCTTGATTTATGGGTGGACTACACCAAAGAATTACCAGAGAGTCAGAGATGGCCCGCAGCGGGGACCTGGGATGCAGATTGCATCATGAGAGTAGAAGAAGAATTATGGAAAAAGAAAGCCAGACAGTCACAGAAAGATGCCATTGAATTATGGCGTAAAGAATCATATAGACGTACAGAAAAAGCACTCAGACAGGGAGAGAAAGGTAGAGAGAATTCAAATAAAACCCGAGAACATCTATTACTTGAGGAAGGTACCCGAGTAAAATCAGAACAGGTAGATAGACAAAGAAACACTCTTATGAATGGTATGTATCCTCTTCTGGCCGAAGGGTTACCTAAGGCTACCCCGGAAATACCAAAAGACTTAACTCCTCCATTGCTCCCGATAAAAGCACATCCCAAAACAGCAAAAGACGTTTTCCTTTCCTCCTATTTAGATGACGCAGCTCCCGAGTATGCTAATGCCATACCACCCACACCGCTTGCCGATGGTGTTCCACACCAAGAGCATTCGTCTGTATCCCCGCAACTACAACCTCCTACACAAGTTCCAACAGGTCCGTCCGTTTCTACAGTTTTTCCCGCATCTACAATCTCTATCCTACGCCCAACGAATCCTTTCGTGCCTAGCACCTCAGATGGTGCTACAGGAGGTACGACAGACATGTTTGCCACACCGCCGCGAAATAAACAGACCCTTAGAGATTTAGCACTCCAACGTACACCCCAACTAGCGACATCCGACATGTTTAAAGAACAGCTTGTGGATTGTAGATACGACCCAGTACCAGGTAGACAGGATAAATTGCTCATATCATCACTACGTATAAGACGAGCTACATTATATTTAATGACGATACCAGGAATGGGTGAACACCTAGACGAAATATATCGCTTTGTCCAAACAGGGCAAGGTCCAGAAAGTATTAACGAAGCTATGGAATACCAGAAAGTGGATGTCCAAAGACAACTACTACGTTTTTTCATAAATTGTGTAATTAGGAATCAAGACAGACCTGGGGCAGATCACGATACCATGGAAAGACTTGCCAAATGGGGTCAGAACATATCAGAAGAGAAACATGATAGACAGGCGTGTATAATCGCCATGTGTCGAAAGATCCGCAAGGAAGTAGAACGAATACATAAAGAGAGACGAGAAACAGACAGAGTAGAATCAGAAGAAGAGGATGAGCAAGAATCAGAACAATTAGATACGATAGCTTATGTAGGTAGAGGAAGACCCCATACCAATACTAGAGGTTTTAACGACCCGATACGTCCAATACGTCCAGAATATAATAGACATTTTCCAAACCCTATGTTAAATACAAAATCCCCTGAACACCTATTCCAAGCCGCTGATAAATTACTCCGAGATCGAAGGGGGTACCACATGCTCGATTCCATGGACGAACAAGAATTAGCCAGGTCAGCAGTACAATGGGCTGACAGTCCCGGCGAATACAATGATGATGTACTTGCACACACGTTTCTGAATCTTGACCCATACGAACAGCGCTTAGCTAGTATATACATGATTCAACACCTCCTTATATTATATAAAAGCCAACACTCCGATCCAGGACCCTTACCTGACATATTGACAGAACTACTCACGAATACATGGAGAGGGTCAGGTACTGATTTGATTAAAGAAATTCTAGAATCCCGAAACCAATATTTAAATTTCGTATGCCCAGAACACGTTCCAGTTCCCATCATGGGAAGAAAAATGTATCACATAGATAGACAGAATCCGTTACGCGAAGTGCACCCAATAAGAGGTGCCGGTGATAATTTTACACGCGTATTTGTGTACACGCCTATAACTAAACTGGAATTGTTAGAAATGAAGAAAGTAGTACCCAGCCATGACAAGGATCCAGCAGGTTTCCACCGTGAGATAAAAGACATGTTACTCATGGGAGAGTATACCTACCCCGATATTATGAAAATATTAAAAGTCCTATTACCCGCCGGTGTTTATGAGAAACTCAAAGAAAAGGAATGGGAGGTGGGAGACCAAAAGATAGATTGGACAGCATTAGAAAATGAAGAAAAGGCCCGAGCTGCAGGAGCAGGGCTTGGGGAAAAGACTACAGCACTAGCAGGATTACTAATACAGGTACTGCCACGTTTATTAACTACGAAAAAGGAAGACTGGGGTGCAATCTCAGCCTGTAAACAAAAACCAGATGAAGACACTAGTGATTTCTATTCCCGATTTGAAAAATGTTTTGGTATAAATAGTGGCATAAAAGCAAGTAGCGAGTCATATCCACATCTGTTTGTGACAAAATTAGTTGAAAATTCTCTGCTACAAGTCAAGAATAGAGTATTGAAATTCGAAAGTACCTGGCAAGGTAATACCCCATCACAGATGTTACAGATGTTACAATATCACCACAATAGAATTAGAGAAGAACAAGAACATGAACAAAGACGTATGAAAGATACAAAAATGAAAATGCTTGTTGCACAGTCAGTTCCAGCCGATAGTCATCAAAAGGGTGATTCCGCAGGTCCTGCGAAAGGGACATGCAACTATTGTAAACAACAAGGTCATTATATACACGATTGTCCAGTCCTGAAACATAATATTGCCACAGGTAGAACCCATGAAAGACCACGTCCACCTAGACAGGATCAGAATCAACAACAAATCCCTCAGCATGCACAACCTAGGTTAGCTCCGCAACAATTAGCTCCACCACAGGCAGCTCCACAACAGATCGTAGCACCACCACAAGCGCAGCCTATTGCTGCAACACAAGCAACAACACAACAGATGTATCAGTACGCACAAACAGATTATCCCGATTATCAGCGATACTCATGAGATAGCCTAGAGAGGGAAGTTGGCTTACCCCTTATTGAGGTTCCTGTAGACCAAGAGGGACCTTATGTACATAGTGAACTATTAGGGGAAGACAGAAAGTTTTTACTTGATACAGGGGCAAGCAGAACAACTATAAGACGCAGTGAAGTTCCAGGGGCACCCCTCTCAGGCTCACAGAATATTTCCCTTGGATTCTCAGGAAAACCTATAATTAATGACGTAACACAACCTCTTCCACTTACAGTCGGTCCATTGACACGTACTACAGATTTATTGCTTACTAAATCATGTCCAGAAAACTTGTTAGGTATAAAAACATTGAAAGCTCTAGGAGCCATAATATGTTGTTCTCCGGAAGGAGTACGACTATTTTTACGTGACTTTAAAGGTCACTACGTATCCAGAGACATGGATCACCGACTGCAGAATTTACCTACACATTTATGGGCACAAGGCCCCACTGATGTTGGTTGCATGAACATTACACCATATCGAGTCACACTGAAAACAGGAATAGTACTACCACGAATGCGACAATACAAGTTACCACCAGATGCTGTAGTGGCTTTACTGCAAATCATTGACGAGCTCATTGCACAAGGAGTGGTTGTCGAAACCGACTCCAATGTATGTAATTCCCCGATAATTCCGATTCTTAAAAGAACGGATCCAAAAGCACCACCGGTATATCGATTAGTTATTGATCTGCGCGAATTAAATAAATGTATTGTACCACAATACCCTGTGGTCCCAGATATCTCTTCATTACTCACAGCTATTGACTCAGAAGCAACGTTCTTCACTGTAATTGATCTCAAGAATGCTTTCTTTAGTGTCCCAATCGATCCGGAAAGTCAATATCTGTTCGGATTCAGTTTAAATGGACGAAGTTTTAAATTCACACGCGCACCTCAAGGATTTACAGAAAGCCCCAGCATCTATAGCCAAGCACTGAAACGAGAACTTGACAGTATACACATGCCAGTTAACACTGCCTTGCTTCAATATGTCGATGATCTGCTGATCACCGCCCGAAGCGAACCTGAATGTGAAACAGCGTCACTGACGGTTTTAAAATTTCTGGCCGACAAGGGGCACAAGGTGTCCCCTTCCAAGCTGCAATTCTGTGTCCAGCGAGTTGTTTACCTTGGGCACTCGCTGTCCAAGGAGGGAAGGCAGCTTACATCCGACCGCATCCAGTTAATTGCTAACATGCCACCACCCAAGACACAAAAGGAGGTGCGGGCTTTTATAGGCCTCACTTCATACTGTAGGCAGTGGATCCCTCAATATGCATTTCTAGCAAAACCACTCATCCAGTTGACAACACAGGAGACAGCCACATCGACTGTCCTCCCTTGGACTCAAGAACATACACATGCCTTTGAAAGCTTAAAGAAAGCTTTATGCCAAGCACCTGTCCTAGCAACACCATGTTACAGTAAACAGTTTACACTCTTTGTTACAGAACGCGAAGGTACTGCTTTGTCAGTACTCACTCAGGAACAAGCAGGATCACACAAACCATGTGCTTATTTCTCTAGTACATTAGATCCAGTAGCTCAGGCACTTCCTGCGTGCCTGAAATCAGTGGCAGCAACAGCTTTAGCAATCAGACAAAGCGATGCCATAGTGTTAGGACACCAATTAACAGTACAAGTACCACACGCAGTAGAGGTTCTTTTGAACCGCACACAAACACAACACTTGACTATAGCAAGACTCACCGGTTACGAATTAACATTGTTTCAGCCACATATAGAAATCAGACGTTGTAATACGTTAAATCCTGCCACACTGTTACCAGTAGGCGGAACAGATCCATTGGCACATGATTGTGTCGAAGTCATTACTATCACGACGAAACCCAGACAAGACTTGACAGATATCCCTTTGTCAGATCCAGACTTGACATTGTATGTAGATGGGTCATGTATGAGAACAAGTACAGGAGAGTTAGTGGCCGCTTACGCAGTCACAACAGACACTGAAGTCATTGAAACAAATTGTATTAACACTTTGTCAGCTCAAGCAGCAGAGCTCATCGCTCTAACACAAGCCTGTATTCAAGCCACAAATAAAAAAGTCAACATATACACAGATTCACGTTATGCATTCGGAGTCGTCCATGACTTCGGCGTACTGTGGCGAGAGAGAGGTTATTTAACTTCTCACGGTGCCCACATCCAACACGGACCCCTCATTCAAGCCCTATTAGACGCGATTCATCTACCTACTGCAATATCGATTATGAAATGCAAAGCCCACACAAAGGTTACCGATATCATTTCTCAGGGTAATGACCTAGCTGACAGAACAGCTAAACAGACTGCTCAGAATCAGACTCACACAACTGACATGACAAAGACAATAGTTCCGACACCAACACATTGCATGACAGTTAAGGATCCCGCTCTTGATGTAATTGACATACAGACACATGCTACACCAGAAGAAATAAAGAAATTGACTGAATTAGGAGGGATCCAAACAGATCAAGGATGGATGACGAAGGAAAAATCTATATGGTTTCTTCCCGACTCAATGGTTTAAGTCATCATTAACACTATACATAGTCCAGCGCACCTAGGAGAAAAAGCTATGCTAGACAGTATTCAGCACATTTGGTTCAACAAACATTTACGAGCAGCAGCTAAACAAAAAGTTCGTACCTGTATGATATGTTGTCAGTTTAATCCAGGTAAAAGCATCCCCGTAGAACAGGGTGGATTTCAAACTCCCGATCATGCTTTTGAAGTCCTCCAGATGGATTATATCCAGATGGAACGATGTCGAGGATTCAAATATGTTCTCGTAGTTGTCTGTGCTCTTTCCCGTTGGACAGAAGCATACCCGGTTTCAGATTACACTGCCCCGACTACTGCCAAACAGTTAGTTCGAGAATTCTTCCCACGGTACGGTTTACCACGTGTTGTCTACTCAGATAACGGCCAGCCGTTCTCATCCGAACTAATGAAACACGTTTCCCTTCTATTAGGCTACCAATGGAAATTCCACTGTGTCCGACATCCCGAGGCAGCAGGTCTCGTGGAACGCCATAATCAAACTCTGAAAATTAGATTGTCCAAAATATGTAGAGAAAAAGGAGTCGATTGGATAGTAGCCTTACCAGTTGCGCTCTTTTACATGAGAATGGTAGCACATTCTCGAACAGGGCTATCCCCGTACGAGGTGATCTTCGGTAGACCGCCAAATATGTGGGGGACGCCTATACCTCGCAAAATCACTGATGTTGACTGTAATATGCTGACAGATTACCTGGCTTCCTTGATGTCTGCACTACAATCTTGTCGTTCACAGGTAGCCGCAGCTTTTCCCGACAATACTGAGGTGAAGCCGCATGACGTGGTTCCTGGTGACCTGGTTTTGGTCAGGAATTTCGACCGAAAGACCCAACTGGATCCTAGGTGGAAGTCACCGAAGTTAGTTCTACTCACTACAAGGACAGCCGTGAAGATCGAGGGACGGAAAGGGTGGTTGCACTCGAGTCATATCAAGAAATTTTATGGACTACCATCCAGCGTGAATACTCAACCCTGTATTCCCTCACAGACAGACTCAAAGCTCCCCTTGGTTGAGCAGACAAACTCAGAACTTTACAAACTAAAATTGAGGTCTAGTAAGTCAGACAATTTGATTGTTTAAGTCCTCTCCAAGGTGAATCGGTTGAATTTGTCTCTGACATGTATCCTCTAGACCGGAATAGAGAAAGAAATCATCAGACGCAGCTTAAAAAGCATGCGTATTGTAAATCATTTCGTAGTCACTGCACAGTAACATTATTAATTTTGTTTTTTCTAAGTCTTCTGATCATCATTGTCAGCATACTATTGCACATGTATTACCCTATTCTTAAGCGTGCTTACAATGTAACTGCAGAACATTCTTTTAGCGAATTACCTCCGCATGAGTTGTCCTATAGATTTGCGCTGCGCAACAACACATTCATTAGTATGTTACATCATTCCCATCAAACCAGCAATGCCACAAATTGTTGGATATGTGGCCGACTCCCTCCCTATCAGAACTATAAGGGAGTTTTGCCCCTCTTTCCCTATCCGTTCACACACAATGGCTCCTGTGGAGCATGGTTTAGTTTGATTAATTCCCTAGATTCAAATTCCGCAGTTTATCAAGACAACTGGGTATGGGGAAACCTGAACTTAGTTTTGCTTAAAGTCTGCTACCCTAACAAGGAGGGACTTCCCAAAAGAACAGGAACTGATCTAGAAAATGAAGTATATGGATTAGGTAATTTTACACTTAACCTCATGATCCTGAACGTTGAATCTGAAGCTACACCAATCTTGCCCGCCATGTCAGTATTCCCAGTAAAAGGGGAATTATGTGTAAGAAAGAATGGTTCCATACATATGGGCCATAGTAAATGCACCACTGTAATAAAATTCAGTGATCAAGGCAAGTCTACATTTAGAGCTTCTCGCCATTCCTACTTTATATGTGGCCAGACCGCATATCTACGTCTACCTCTAGATTGGGATGGTACTTGTTACATAGCATTCCTTCTGCCACCTGTTTTCCTAGCTCCTCCTGATTATCATAGAAATACCCATTTAGTACACAATAGACAGCAGAGAGATCTCCCAATTGTCGATTACACTGAAACAGCATGGGAAAAATACACAGATTTCAATAAAGGTTTCTTTCCCTATATAGGTACAGTCACTAATAGTAAGCTGATACGTAGATTAACCAGAACCCTTGAAGCAGTAGTGAACAAAACTATTTCCGCCTTAGGCAATTTAACAGAAGAGCAGTCTGCTATGCGGATTGTTGTGCTTCAAAATCGTCTTGTCCTTGACGTCATCCTGGCCGATAGGGGCGGAGCTTGTAGGGTCATCGGATCAAGTTGCTGCATTTTCATACCAGAAAATTCGCCGTCAGTATATAAAGCCATAACTCGCCTTCATAAGATTGTAAGCCAGATACACCAGAGTCCAGGCACCTGGACTTGGTCCGGTTGGTTCTGGGGCGTGTTGTCAGCCTGGGGATGGAGAATCCTATCCTTCCTAGGTATTGGCTTTCTCATACTATTCAGTTGCTGCTTATGTCTACAATGTGGGCCAGCGATTTGTGGTCTGTGTGCCACCTCGTGTATCCCACATCCAAGTTTTCGTTCAAAATCCCGGAAGAAGAAAGAAGAACAAATTATGCTATATGAACAGATCGATGGATTGATGAAGATCGATATCTCCTGAGGGTCCGTAGGGGACAAGGAGGGAATGAGGAAATATGAATTTTGTGATCAGTTATGTCCCCTATCGTAGACCCCAACGGCTCCATGTGCATGCTATAAGTACATGTATGTTCCCTCCTGCTCCAGTTTTGAAGACGCAAATATATGTGCGTCCACCGTCAACATGTCCTCTTTCAGATCCGCCATGAATGGGTCAGATATTCCATTCCTAAGTATGAAAGGCCACCGACTTTATGTGGTTCACTTTCCACATTTTACAGATTCAGGCGAGTAGGCCCAAATTCTGTCATCAAGCCTTTTCCTGCCTTCTGCCTCTGAAAGCTCCAGTCTGAGCCTGCATCTGTGACCATGAACTTTGTCCTACTCCCTGCGCGGCTAACGGTGCCTGATCCAGCCTGTCGCCTGCCAAAAACTGTATTTCACCTTCAAGATTATCTCCTCCGCTCCTCATCCGATGCATTCCTGTCTAGTAGTTTAGGTAAACATTCCTCCAGCTACCGCGCAAAGGGCCAGGCCTCGCTGTCCTCATGCAAGTAATTCATAGCCCTGTTACCATGGAATATTCCTACCCCCTCGCATCTAGTGTAGACACTTAGACGCTTGTACACGCACTAACAGTCAGTATAGTCAGTATAGAATAGATTCTATCCTAAGAGACCTCTCTTTTTGGATAACACAGTTCTTTAAACATAGGATATTAGATATGATTTGGGATTAGGTTGACATAACCCCAGACTTCTGTCTCCACATGTAGAGCTAAATGTCAAGTCCCCTTCACCCTCTAGTTGCACGTCAATCACAAGTCATGCGGCTGCGCGCGCATCTCTGCCAAATATTTCTGCTGACATTGCAGGATTCTCTTATGGATCCACCCACTTGTGACATCATGTATGATGACGTTTTTATAAATTACGCCCATGTATACGCCTCTATTAGCTACGTATGCACCTTTTATCTATACTATCAGCTGTTACGCCTCTTGCATCTGTTTCACTGTAATGTATTTTCTATAAAACTGCCTATCTGTCAATAATATATGCCCTTCCTTCCTGAACTTTCGTGGTGATGGAATAGAATGCCTACAATTCGAATTGTATTCCTTTGTATAGGAATAAAGCCTTTTAAAACCTCTAATACCACGGATTCTGCCTCTTATATTTACTGAGTTATTCTTAATAGACTTTACCGCATAAAAAATAGTACCGGTAACAAAATATTTACCACAATTCTCTAAGTCACCCTGGATCCCCAGCTTGAGCTTAGCAAGCACCATTGCATGCACTCTGCTTCTCTATCTGTCCTCCAACTCCTCTGGAGACAGACCCTTTGAAGAAACACTGCTGCCCACCCTGGAAGGCAACTTCCCCCCAGTCAGGCCCAACAGCCCTTTCTGCTGCCCATCTAAATTCTCTCCCTCCACCATAGGCTCTTCAGGATGCTCACTGGTATTCCTAGATTCCAACCAGGCCCTCAGCGCCTTTTGGTATTCCTCCTTTCTGGTAAGGCCTCCCACAGAGATTTTAAATTTTTTGCAGACAGCTTTGAGTTGTGGAACAGTGTAGGTATCAACCCTTTCCTCCTCAATTTCGATATTCATAGATGCAATGGATGCTGGGTTACTCATGGTGAAAATTGGCAGTTCTCAAGATGCAAACAATTCCAAGGACAAAAAACTCTACCAAATGTATGTGGTTGCTTAATGGTCTGCACTATACTAGTAGTGTACACCAATCACTGTATGTAAGTCACAAATGCAAGTCCAGATCCTCACTGCTATCCACCAATGTTAGAAATGGGGGTCTCTAGTTGGCAGAGGTAGGTACCTTTTTCCAAATAGGGGCCCCTTGCTTCTAGTCAGGGTAAGGGGTATACACTTCTAAAATAACCCCTGCTAACCCCCTTGGTAGCTTGGCACGAGCAGACTGGCTTAATTCAGAAGCAGTGTGTAAAGCATTTGTGAACACATACAGTAATACAGTGAAAACACTACAAATGGACATCACACCAGTTTAGAAAAATAAGTAATCTTTATCTAAACCAAACAATACCAAAACAACAAAAATCCACAATACAGTAATCAAAATATGACTTTCAAAAGGTAAAAACTGTTCTGTCCATAGCAAACTATGGATGCAACACTTTCTACACAAAGTATCTTGGATGCATCAAAGTCACAAACAAAAACAGCCACATGGAAGGTGATGAGTGACTTCCTTACGCACAGGGAAGGTGATGTGTCGGTTCCTTACTCCAGGGGAGTTGATGCATCGGTTCCTTACTGCCACGCAGAGGAGGTGATGTGTCGATTTCTTACTGTGAGGGGAGGTGAGGCGTTGGTTTCTTACTGCGGCCCTAGTGTTCTTGTAGAATTGGTGCCCAAATGTGATATGTTGCGCCCAGGTGAGGCATCGCTTTGCGAGGCTTCGTGTTGTCTGACGTCGGTGCAGGGGCTGCACGGCGAGACTTCGCCCCCCAGGGGAATTCGACGCGGCTTTGTGCCACCCTACCCTGGTTCCGAGAGGCTTTGCTAAGTTTTGTGATGCTTTGCACCGGTTCTTGAAGAGATCAGCTGCAAAACCCACTTCTGAGGCCTTTTGACTGCAGGAAGCACCTCAGGCAAGGGTAGGACTCACAGATGGCAGAGTCAAGCAACACCAGCAGAGTTGCAGGAAGTCTTTTGTGCCGCTGAGACTTCAGAACAGGAAGCAACCACAATTTCAAGCCCCCATTCTGTCCTATGGGAACAGGTAGCCATGCAATAGTGAAGAACGAAATTGGAAGTATTTCACTATCAGGACATGCCACACACATCAGGGCATGTCCTACCTTCACATACAATGCATCCTGTCCACTGGGGTACCTTGGGGTACTTATTAGTCACCTTGGGGTACCACTGGGGTACATATTAGTCACCTTAGGGGTGACTAATATGTGGAAAAGGGAAGGTTTAGGGACTGGCAAGTGTGTACACTTGCCAAATTGACATGGCAGCCCCAGACTGCACCCAGGCTCTGCAATGGTAGGCCAAAGTTACATTTTACAGGCTGCTTCTGTGGGTGGCACAATCAGTGCTGCAGCCCACTAGCAGCATTTGATTTACAGGCCCTGGGCACACACAGTGCACTATACTAGGGGCTGGCAAGTAAATCAAATATTCCAATTATGGAATCACTAATCCATGACAACAATTTACAAAGGGAGCACTTGCACTGTGGCAATGAACAGCAGTAGCAAAGTACCTAAAGCATCTAGACCAGCAAAACAGGGTTCAACACACAGCAAAAACACAGGAGACAAAGGCAGGGGAGACCCACGCCAATGGTGCTAGGTCTAACAACCACACTCTGTGCTGACAGAGAAAAAAGGTCCTGTCATAACTAAAGATTCACAAAAACTCGATATGCTGCTACTGCCGGCTTATGTAACTAACTCCAAGCATGGATAGAAACCTATGGCAAATGTGAGGGTACACTTAGTGCATCCTCAGGTCACAGGACAGTCCCTGGACCAAGTATACCACTGGTAATGATCTGACATCTCCTATGGGCTCCCATTCACTCATTACGGAAGGCTATTTAGTGTAGATTTCAGCAAGGGATAAATGTCTTCTCTCACTGAAAAACTTTTTCCTTGTGGAGAACCCTTCACCCACATGCCCAGCAAATATCAGTGTGATTTAAACTCCTTCCCATCCTGGAAGGGGAGTTACTCCAGCCCTTGGTCCAGGAGTAGCACTGTTTACTTTCCCTGAGGTGCTCTAGCAGTCGGTGGGGGCCAGATTGTGTTCTTGTTATCTGCCCCTTCACCTGCAGCGTTTCTCCAGGTGTGCATATGCGCCCATTGAAACTGACCCAGTTCCTCCAGGCCCTGAAATATCGGGTCCAGAATGTGCAGACCTGGAATTTCCCAACTTGGGGACACCTGGCTATTCAAAATTGCAATTATAGAATTCCAGTCAGTGATAACTTTATTTCGGTCATAAGACCATAAAAGTGCACGTACGACCATCAACAATTACAATAAGACAATAAATAAGCAGAAAAAGTTAAAAGTTTAAAAAAAAATTAAACTACAAGTTATCAATGGAAAAATGATTAGGTTAAAAAGGTTTGTCTCCTGCGCCACATACTGTGTAAATAGCGAGATACTGCAAAAACAATATGGGGATGAGTATCATAAGTTAAAGATCTACAAGCCTGCATAAAATAACGAAATCCCAAGTTCCTGCAAATGGGAGTCAACCAACATTTTCTGATGACATAGTAGGCAGGACAAAAAAACAGCACATGTGCAACAGTCTCCGTTTTGTAATTACATGCAGGACAACTTTTCTGATTTTGTGTCTGCCACTTAGATGAAAAGGACCTAACCGGAAGGGTACCATATCTTAACTGAATATATAATTTTCGAGCAAGTGGGGGTTCAATTTGGTCCATGAATTCCTCCAGTTTAGAATCTTGTTTAACTATGAGGAATTCTGAGGTCAACCTACCCATTGCTGAAGAGCTCGAAAGAGATAAAAAGTTGTGTGTGGATATCAGAGAAAGAAGTTCTTTCTTTGGTATCCCAGGACAATTTATTTCCGGGTTTGCCCACAGTTCCGGGAGTCCTATTTGAACACAGGCTGCATTAATATGCTGGAGCCAAGGGATCTTTTTATATTTAAGGGCAGGCCAAATCTCTGCAAATTCTAATCTATATGAGGCCAGTTCAGGCACTGACCATAACCTCTTCCAGTACAAGATTGGTCTTTCACTAATGATCTCCTCTATTGAAACTAAACCAAGATCAAACCTGAGGGGGATCAAAGGCGTACTGTGAGGAAGCCCTAGAAGAGATCTTAAGAAGGACTGCTCAGCCTTTATGAGGGACATTATCTGCTTATGTCCCCAAAGTTCTGCCCCATAAATTGCAGCCACTCTTGCCTGCCGACAATAGATTTCCAAGGCAGGAGACACTGCTTTAAAAGTCGATTTTTTAAAAACTTTATTTAAACCCCCTGCCAATTGGACAAGCTTGAGCGTCGACTTAGCAATCTGAGTATTCCAACTAAAATTCTCAGTTAAAGTGACGCCCAAATAAACAAAAGTTTTGACCCTTTTAAGGGGAATATCAGATAATACTGGATTTGGACGCACCCGCTTAGGGGGGTTAAAAATCATATATTTTGTTTTCCCCTGATTTATTTCAAGTCCCCTTAGCTCACAAAACTTCACGAAACCATTCAATATATTTTGTATGCCAGATGATGTTTTAGACAGTAGCAGAGTATCGTCTGCAAACATCAGTGCGGGCACTCGACCTGAAACCAATTTAGGGGCATCGTTGTTTACCACACAATTCAGATGGTCAATAAGACCATTAATATAAAGGCTGAACAGTGTGGGAGCCAACACACACCCTTGGCGAACACCTTTTTGAACAGGAAAACGGTCAGTAAGCTCGCCGTATTTACCACACCTTACCTGGGCAAAATTGTTATCATGGAGCCTAAATAGGACGGCCAATAGATAGGGCGGAAGACCCAAGTCTGCCAGAACTTGCCACAATTTAGCTCGTGGGACTAGATCGAAAGCTGCCCGCAGGTCCACAAACACTAGGTAGAGGCTGCCACCCTCCACCAAAACTGTTTTCCAATACAAGACCTGCAGGCGAAAAATCTGATCTAGAGTAGAAGTACCAGCCCTGAAACCTGCCTGGAATGTGGACAGAATCCCATTCTCCTCGATCCATCCCAAAACCCTGTCCAAAAGAACCCTCCCCATTCATTTTTGTGAAGTATCAATAAGGCTGATAGGCCTATAATTAGAGGGAGTTAGTGGACAGCCCTTTTTAAGAACGGGTACTATTTCTGCCCCTAGCCAGGTGTAGGGCACATCACCCCCCTGCAAAATACAATTAAATAAGGTGACCAGATAGGGATCCCATATCTTTGGTTGAGCCCTAAACAGGTCCCCAGGCAGTTTATCTAGGCCAGGAGCCTTATTAGGGAGCATTTTTCCTATTGCTGTTTCCACCTCAACCAGAGTAAAAAGTTCAGATGGAACACAGCATACGAGGGCTGGTAATGGTTCAGGGGTGCCAACAGACAGACTATCAGAATTACATGTGCCATAAAGATCGCCAAAGTGGTTTTCCCAAATTGAGGAAGCAATATTAGGGACAGGAGCATGAGAATGCCCACTAACTCCAGTTGCAACAATAGTCCAAAATAATTTAGCATCATTGCAACTGAGTGCAAGGCCCAGCTCTTCCCACAGTGCAGCCTCCCCTTCCTTCTTAGCATCACTGATTGCTTTTTTATACAGGGAGCGATTTGCCCTGATTGATTCTCTGTCGTTTGTTTTTATTACCAGCATCAGAGCCTTTTTAGCTGTACGGCATGTTTTGTTAAACCATCGAGCTGTTACAGTCCGAGACTGTGTGACCCTTTTTACTGGGTACAAGATGTCCTTTAGTGCAACAACCAATTGACCATGAATATCAGTGGGGCTACCCAGAGGACCAACTCTCCCCATCTCTTCAATAAATGGTATTATTATTTCATACAGTTCCGCAAGTTTACTATTGGACATTTGGAGTTCTGGCCACTTAAATCTCCTTCTACAATTTGTGATTATCAATGGAGCAGTGACAAAGTTATCATCCGGGGCAGGTTTTTTAAGTCCAAAGCTCCCTGGTTTAAGGGTCAAAGCTAGAGCATTGTGGTCACTATCAAACCTCTCAATGACCGCGAATTCATAGAGCCTGTCCCAATGCCTTACTTCGATAAAAATGTAGTCAATTATTGAGGTATGGTTTGCTCTGTTGAACGTTGCTTTCCCAGGTCTATCTGGCTTCACCCTTCCATTACATGCTCGCAATGATGCAGCTAAGGAGAGTGACTGCAGTTGCAAGACAAGGGGAGTCCATACCTTAACCAAAGAGGTCAGTGGGTCAGGAATATTCCATAGTGAATCCACTTCATCTGGATCTCCTGTATTTGGGTCCAAAAGAGGCTCAAATTGGCAATTAAAATCCCCACCCAAAATTAGCACAGTAGAGGAGTCAAGTGACTGTATAAGTTTGGACAATACAATTACAATCAAAGGTATTGCCCCAAGTGGAATACCAACGCTCATAATGCGGCTCTATAATAAAATGAGGTCGCTCTTGCAACTTAAATTAGTTTTTAGCATCCATCATATATATATTAGCACAGTTGACTGAATATGTGACATTACAACGCGGTCGTTACACCGCGGTACGTTACATCGCAGGTATTACAACACAAGTTGTTACAACGACTTGCCCTGGAGGGCGCTGGACTTAGGAATAGTATGATTTACTATTCCAAGTCCAGCCTACGTTACAGTAGGGAAGGTGTTGGAATAGTAAATCATACTATTCCTTAGTGGATAGCGCCATCCAGCGCAAGTCGCTGTAACGACTTGCTTTGTAATGACCGCTATGTAAACGTACCACGGTATAACAACCGCGTTGTAAAGGTTGTTCGCCTCCTTGGAAAACCCATTTCTGTTTTCCCATTAAAGAAGCATGTCTCAATAGGATTGGTCGATTGATTTGATGAAGTTTACAAACACATCAGGAGATGAAATATTAATCATTAGAACTAGCATGAGGAAAAATTTCAGTTTTTACTAACCAAGTTTTTCCCCATACCCTTTTTGATTGAGACTTCCAATTTGTTCTGTTGGTCTGGGAGGAGGCAGCTCTGAACATAGATTTAGGAAGAAAAAATCTGAGTGTGCCTCAAATTACAAGTGCACACCCAAAGATGTGCCTCCCTGCCTCAATTCTTGAGTGGTAATGATCGCAAAAGACTCAGAGGCATGTAAGTGGATGATTCTTAAAGATTTACAAATTGTAGGAAAGTGCCCCTTTTTGACATGGTCACCCCCACATTTTGCCTGGTACATGATTGATTTCAACTGGAAGTGCACTGGGTTCGTGCTAACCAGGTCTCCAGTGCCAGATCTCTCTTCAGCGCTCTCTGTAAATGGTATCCCAGGCACCAAGGGCCTGAGGTACAAAAGAGTGGTCCCAAGGGCAGCTGCACACATTTTGTCACCCTAAAGGACCCCTCACCAAACTCATGAAGGGCTGCCATCGCAGGCTGTGTGTTTTGGTGCAGACAAAAGGGAAAACACAACATGACACATATCCCTGTGTGCTATGTCCCCTAATACTGCATGTGATATTTGTAAGTCACCCCAATAGCAGGCCCTATAGCCCTAAAGCAGTGTGCTTTATAGTACATGTGAGGACATACCTGCATGAGCAGATATGCCCCTGTGCTGGTCAATTCTATTGCTGCCATTACAAGTGATAAGGGAAGCAATTTTAACCCATGTACTGGACACTGGTGAAAGTGAGTTCCCCAACTGCATGAAGACTTTACTGAAAACTGGGATGTTTGGTATCAAACATCTCACATTAACAAACCCATCCTGATTTAAGTGGTGGATTTGTGAATACATGCACACAGAGGGCACCTTACAGGTGCCCCTGAAAACCTACCAGCCTCTGGTATGTTGGCTAACTGGTCTCTGCCAGCCTGCCACTGAAACAGATTTCTGACATCCCAGGGTGAGGGCCTCTGCTCTAAGGAGGTCAGAAACCAAGCCTGCATGGGAAGAGGGTGTTCACACCCCCTCCCTCAGGATGACCTCCTGATTATCATTCCGAGGCTAGGGAGTTTCAAAGAAGCCACCGCCTTTGAAATGCGAATCTGGCTCCACTCACAGTAGAGGAAGCCGACCCCCTTTGTCCAGAGCCCTTTGGCACCTCCTGGACAGGTGGGAGAATTAGTCAGTCAGATAGGCGTGCCAACACCCAAGGCTGGTACTACCGATAAGGTGGGTTAACTGAAGTAGACACAACCTTTCCGAGTTGGCCATCTTTGTGATGGCAAACATAGAAATTCTGGGACAGGGTTATGCCCATTTCCCACAGGAAGTGGTCATATAAGGGCTGCAGGGATCCCAAGGGTAAGTCGCCCACTGGCGACTACCCTACACTCTCCTAACACCCCTAAACTCAGTATTGAGGGGAGCCCCTGACACCAGAGAAACAGATCCTGCTCACCTGAAAGAAGAAGACGGATGTGAAGAGTTGCATAGAGCAAGAACTGAGGCCCCAGCGACTGACCTGGCACCAACCCTGAAGGCCTGCCTGCCGCCTTTGATGATGGTGCCAAAAGACAACTTTTCCTGTAGATGCTGAGTCTCCAAAGCCCGGAAGACCTGCAAGCACTTCACCCAGGAACCAAGAACTCCAGAGAAGTAGCAAGCCTGCTTCCCTGAGTCCTGCAGGCACCCAAAGACTACTGAGAGAACTTTGTAACCGCACCAACCTGACACCTGAAGACACTACTGCACCCGTCTCTCCAAGCTCAAGTTGAAGTGGGCAAATGGTGTCATCGTGGTCCCCAAGCCTTCCAGAGACCGAGTCCATTGTGGTTTCACCCCCAGTGAACTCTCCAACGTTGCTTGCAGAGTCTGCACACAGGCCCCCCCTACAGTGACGGCTCTGGGTAAGGAAAACCTGACGCCTAAAGATACCTCTGCACTCTCCACCCCTGGGCCGTGGAGAAGAGGATCAAAGGTGTCCTTACATCCTGAGTATCA
This sequence comes from Triturus cristatus, assembly GCF_964204655.1. Lineage (NCBI taxonomy): Eukaryota > Metazoa > Chordata > Amphibia > Caudata > Salamandridae > Triturus > Triturus cristatus. The sequence continues at coordinate 353,713,095 of NC_140594.1, forward strand.
TGAGGCCTGTGTCCCCTGTTGGTTCAGCTCGACTGGCCTCCCAGTCAAAGCCTGCATCCTCTTTATGTGAAGACCGATCCCCATAGGGTAACATTGAGCACCCAGTGCTGCTTTGCACCCCTGCACCCGGCCGACCTAGTGCCCCTGTTGGTGTTCTGCCTTGGACCTTGCCCACCACTCACCTTAACCCCTGGAGACTGATCCCGTAAGTCGCTGTACTGTACCTGAATGATGCACTTGCTTTTCCTCCAAGTCCGTACTGGGAACAGCAACCAGCCGTGGCAGATTGCAGCTCGACCGACCCTGGGAGAGGGGGTGGTGGGAGCAGAGTGTCCTACTAAAAAGCACTGCTCCCGCTTTTGTTACAGGGGGCCGATATTGCAACCGGCCCCCAGTGACAAAACCGACCCGACAGCCACAAAACTGTCCCCCACCCCTCCGGCCCACTGGGAAAATGCCCGGTGTCCACTACGACCAGTCCAGCCTTGTTTTCCTCCCATACGATAACATTGCAGGTTCCAAAAATTGCACTGTGTCGACTTTTTAATTACAAAAGTATTTGTTTTGAAAAACGTGCTTACCTAAGCGAATTGCTTCTGGTGCCTAATTATATATAAAGATGTGTATTATTTTTTAGAAATTAGTGTGGATCTCCTTATTGAGTTATGTGTCTCACGTATTGCCTATTTTGTGTATTTGTGAATGTCTAACAATCCCCTCTGATAATCCTAAGGCTGCTCGGCCACACTACCCACTAGAAGAGCGCCTTGGGATTGCTTTAGCAAGCGCCTGTACACTTATAAGGGAACACCTGGACTCATTGCATGATATATCTCATTTTGATATATCATATAAAGAGCCAGCTTCCTTAAGAGATGATGTCACCTGCTCAAAAATAAAATACCAGCCTTTTCCTTTGCCGTACACCCAGGAGAAAATAGGTGGCTGTTATTTTTTTATTTTATTTCTTTACTTTAATAGCACAGACCCTATCCACACAGGTCTCAAAGCAGTATACCTGGCGTTTCAATAACCTGAGTAAAAGAAGCAATTGCAATGAAAAAATTAGAATGATAACATCAGCATACAGTAGAAATCTTTGTTTCAGTAGGGTTGTCCACAAAGCTTTCCAGAAGTTCAGGAAAAGGAAAGCCGGAAGAGGGAATTGTCTCAAAATTTCGACTTGAGTGTAGATTAGCATCAAACCATGAGGTATGTCAACACGTTTTGGAACACAGAGTAGTTACTGCATTGAATATGAACACTTAAATCCAGAAAGCTGTCAGCAAGACAAAGCTATTGCACAAGAGATGTAATCAAAATAATTGTCTGATAGAAGGTAATGAGGGCAGGGTTATTATTAGAGTAGCATATTTATTGCATGAATCTCAGCATCACACATGATCGGTGAAGTAAACCAAGGCATGATTAGAGAAAAAATAAAGGCTAGTTTAGGGAGCAGAAATGTCATAATTCGCTCCCTGCACTCTCGTGCCCACCACCAGAGGGGTGCATTGTGTGACTTTCCTGTGTTCTTATAAGCTTCCCGATACTCCCCTGCATACATGTCCTGACTTCCATCCATTTGGTCACTATTTGGGAATTAACATCCACTCCTAATCCATGCTGAGTTTTGTGAGAGCCAGCCTGCTCATGATTGAAGCCAGCCTGATAATGTTTGACACTCGGTTACTTAGAATTCCCTGCTCACTGCTTTGTCTCCACCCCTGCAGGCCAAGGATGGGTGGAGGAATTCAGCGCACCTGTGGCTGGCCGCTGCTAGCCTGCTCACACCTGATGCATGTGATTATTGCGAGCTCTTTTAAGCCCCAGCTCCCTTCAGGCCGAGGTTGGTCATTGTAGCTGTGTACCGGTGAGACCGACCCTTGTTTCTAATGTTTCCTGAGCTTTTGATATCTTTGTTTCCAGTGTTTCCTGAGCTTTAGTTATTTCTTTATTCCTGAACTATAGCTATCATTGTTCCTGAATTAGCACTGTCTGCAGTGCTACCTTGACTCTTGAGCTTTAGTAAATCCCTGTTCCCGAACTAACACTGCCTGCAGTGCTACCTTGACTCCTGAGCCTTAGCTCAATTCTTGTTCCTGCTCCGGCACTGCCTTCAATACTATGTTTGCTTGTTTCCAGTAACCTGCACTTTTCTAGCATACCCTTGTAGCCTCCCCTTCTGGTTATCCTTTTCCAGTCCCTGCCTTTCTTCCCATTTCCTTGGTTCCAGTTCCTAGTTTGCTGTCTTTCTATTTCTGCTGTCTTGCTTCTATTACTTTGTATGTGTGTTACTAGCTTTCTGCCAAGTGTGTCCTGTGATTTCCTTCCTTTCCTGTTGAGCACTCCACCTTGCTAGCTCTTTGTCTATTGTGCTTGTATTTAGTTCTACCCTTTTGCTGTTACTGCCTTGCGTGTTCCTGTTTGATAGCCAGGATCTGTTGGCACAGCTGACAACCTAGGTGGTGTTTCTTGTTCACTATGAGTATTGTCTTTGAGTTACATTTAAAACAACACCATAGGTATCAGCTCCACAGACACTGCCTTTGAATGCATATCCTATATGTAGGTATTTGCAGTCAGAATATGTAACAGCAATTGTGGATGAGGAACTTACTGAGCTTAAGTCTTACTGTGTGGAGCTACTGAGTGCTTTACCACACGCTCCCTTTATTGTTAATGTTGTTTCATATATATGTCTTGCACATTTGTCCTGTGTGTAGTTTTTCTGAATGCTAAATCACCTCTTGAGGGCCTGTCCTTTCTGAGCCTTAACTCTCTTATTCTCTTGTACAGAGCTTCCTCTTTGGACTCCCTTTCTTCTTTGACTCACTGTGTGATCTTGGGCAGCTCTGCACCCAGTATTCTGCCTACTTTGTCTTCCCTGCCACCAGACGTTGCCAGAGTCCCTGAAAAATGCCAGTGTCCCGGACTGAGTCCTGACAAGAAAGATAGGGAGGTTCACACAGTACAAAACTTTGCAGAGCCTTGAGTAATGCTGTGGTTCCATTTCAAAGTTTACCAGTTAGACCAGATACCCTAGACCTGTGGTTCTTAAGGTTTTGAATTCTGTGGACACTTACTGAATCATTGCTGGAATCCAGGGACCTCAACTGAGTCATCATTGGAAACCGGGAACCCTTGCCTAAGCAACTTCTATACGCAATAGGTCCTGCGATACTGATAGTTTGAGGTATTGGCATTGCAAATAATAATGCAAAGCCAATAGCTCATACTTTCAGTAATGCGAGACCTAGTGCATTGCAAATGCTTACATAGTGAGCCAGGAACCAGCATTCTATGTCTCAGTGCCGTACCGCAAGCTGCTCCTAGAGGTCACTAGTGAGCAAGGCGCCCGCACTGCATGTCTCGGTGCAGTACTGCAAGTAGCTCCTAGAGGTCCGTAGTGAGCAAGGCGCCATCACTGCATGGCTAGGTGCAGTACCGCAAGCTGCTCCTAGAGGTCTCTAGTGAGCAAGGCAACAGCACCACATGTCTCGGTGCAGTATTGCAAGCTTCTCCTAGAGGTCCCTAGTGAGCAAGGCACCAGCACCGCATGTCTCGGTGCAGTACCGCAAGCTGCTCCTAGAGGTCCCTAGTGAGCAAGTCGCAAGCACCGCATGTCTAGGTGCAGTACCACAAACCGCTCCTAGAGGTCCCTAGTGAGCTAGGAACCAGCACTGTATGTCTACGTGCAGTACCGCACCCTGCTCCTAGAGGTCCCTAATGAGCAAGGCACCAGCACGTGCACTGCATGTCTCAGTGCAGTACCGCAAGCTGCTCCTAGAGGTACTAGGGAGCAAGGCACCAGTACCGCATGTCTCGGTGCAGTAACGCAAGCTGCTCCTACAGGTCCCTAGTGAGCAAGGTACCAGCACCGCATGCCTCGTTGTAGTACCGCAAGCTGCTCCTAGAGGTCTCTAGTGAGCAAGGCACCAGCACTGCATGCCTCGGTGCAGTACCGCAAACTGCTCCTAGAAGTCCCTAGTGAGCAAGGCACAAGCACCGCATGTCTAGGTGCAGTACCACAAGCTGCTCCTAAAGGTCCCTAGCGAGCATGACATCAGCACTGCATGTCTACAAAGTTGGAGTTATTGGCATTATAAATGGCAATGTTTTTTACCTAGCCATGTTGCAGGGTTCAGTACCATATGTGGCCAAAAGGGGACCTCTTTTGTTCATATATGGTACTGCACCCTGCAGAAAATATGGTAAATCCACCCTACCCATAATGCATTGCATACAAAGCAGTACTATGAGTACATTCAAATAGCAATGTCCATATATACAATTAGTAGCTTTGAAATGTGACAAAAGAATTATCACATTACTGTTGAATTAGGTTGTACTCTGTGTGGAGCTGATATAGGGAAATTTATAGACGCTCTCATATAAATGTGAGATGTTTAGTGAGTGAAGTAACCACTGCCAGCCTAGCTTAGGACCAAGGGTGTGTCCTGCCTGAACTCTTTTAAGTAAATAGTGCCTTGAGGCTGTAATTAAAACCTAGGGAGTAACGTCACATGTAACAGGGGTGTCCTCATGGGAGGCAAGGCGGTACTAAGGAGGGACTACTAAGCCTATTGACTAATGAAAAGCCACCATTTGCAAAGGACAGGGACAGGAGCCAATTAAAAAGATGGGCGGAAAGTGGGCGGAGCTTTATGCCCATATCCTGAATACAGCATGTCTCAAAGAGACTGCACAAGCGCTGCCTAGGCGAGACCTAAAAATACAAAAACAAGTACACTCCAAACAAATGCTCGAATATTGAAATGTTTGCCCAGAATCTGAGCAGTGCTGACTACAACATGTCTAGATGTGATGAACACTGAACTGATACCTATTGACTCTTATTTTCCTGTATATGTGACTTAATAACAAATGTAGGCTCCGTGCAAACTGTATGATGCAAAAACAATAAAAAGATGTTTAAAAACAAAATATTGAAATGTTTTGTTTAGTTCCCAATGTAATAGAGAAAAAAAATTGCTTCTCTATTCATATCTACTTTATTCATTTTAATGTCTTAAATGTAATATTATTCAATTTTATAAAACAGTTGCTGACCCCCTGAGTGGGCCTCGTGGATCCCCAGGGTACCCAAACCACAGGTTAAGAACCCCTGCTCAATACCACCCCATGCCCTAACAGAAAGAAAAGTACTTTGAGGTACTTTTAGGTTGGTGTTTCTGCTATATGCCACCAAACGCCTCCAAAATATCTCCTAATTAGATTTTTTCTTTATACGTTTATCATATACCAGCACTTACTGTTCTCATTTCCATTTCATTTTTCAGCCCTATTATACACTGTGCTCCTCCACCTGTCCCCTTCTGAGCCTGTTCATTCCTTCAATCCCCCTTTCCACCCTACCATGCCCCTCCCCCCTCCCGAGGGATTCACAAAGCACATGCATCACATTAGGACAGGCAGCCCTTTTTAGCCTTCACGCTGCTTGCGTCCTTCCCTGGAGATTTCAAGGTGATGGACTCCTCTTCCTCCACCTGCAGAACAGATGAAAGGACAGGTAAGGTGTCAGCAATAATTAGAACATGCAGCGGCTTAATGGGCTGACAGAGAGGCTCCCTGACGTTGAGGCAGCGGGAGGTGAGACCGCTTCCTGCATGGCTGTCACTTCAGTAAGAGAGTGGGTGGGAAACAGGCTTTTATAAACTATGTCCAATCCCATCCTTTCTTGTAACCTGCCAGTTCTTTGGAATCTTTTTTTCAGGCCCAAGGCTGCAAGCTTTTTGTAACATGCACGTTAGAATAATGTGTTAACAGCAAACAATTTTATTTTATAGCAATTACAAACAATGCAAAACCATTCACATTTATGTGAAGTGATGGGTAATCTACTCGGGAAGTTGTAACTGACAATTTATACCAGTCTTTTGGAAAGACAGGAACCTTACAAACATATTCAGTTTATTTAAAAGGTTTTATATAGCGCAAGTAGGACCTGTGAAGGTATCAGAGCTCTTTACAAATGATTGGAAAGACAGGAAAGCAAACAAAAAAGATAATCAAGAGAGGTATCAACTGTGTATGTTCACAAAATGTAGTTGTAGTGTCTCTAGGGCAAACCGACGTGAAAATAGCAATTGTCGGACAGTCTAGTGATGATCCTCATGCGTGCATATCCTGTTTCGAACTGTTTGACCTAGGGCAGGAATTTGTTTATAAGTAGAAGGTTGAGGGAATCAGCCTGGTATCAGGTGGTAGGGTATTCCAAATTCTCAGGGCAATACCCGAGAAGGCTCTGTTGCTAGTTTTCATATTATGGAATTTTTGTGGTTTCAGTAGCAAGGTGCTGTTGAGTCTATATGATCTGCACCCACCAGATAATTCGAGTTTATGTGCCAGGTATAATTGGGTGTTGTAATGTAATGCAGTGCTTTGTGGGTCATGCAGGCAATTTTTTATTGTAACCTTGCCTCATGTGGGAGCCAATTTAGGGCTTTAAGATCCAGGGAGATGTGATTGTTTCTTTTTGAATATGTGAGGGGTGTAGCCACAGCATTGAGAGAGGCACTAAGAGGAGTCAACTTGGACCACAGAAGGAAGCACCTCCATAGTCCAATCTGGCAATGACTAGAGCCTGGACTGTTGATTGGAAGTCATCTTGAGGGAGAAAGGGTTTTAATTTCTTTAAAATGTTAATTTGGTAATTCACACCTTTAACTGTTGAACTGATGTGTTTCTGCATGTTCAGGTTCTTATCAAGTGTAATGCCCAGACATCTTGTGGAGTCTATAATGCGTAGTGTGCAGTTGAGAGTGGTTAGATCATTTATACAAAGATCAATCTCAGGTGAGTGATTGGGTGGGACAATTAGGAGGAATTCCATTTTGATGCCATTGAGTTTGAGGTGGTTCCGGATTAGCCAGCTTGGGTTTTTTTAGTAGGGTTGTGTTGAGGGATCTAATATCTTTTGGGAAAATGATTTTTAGGTACAGTTGGATGTCATCCGCATACATATAGAAGTGGGTGTTGGAGGAATTCAAGCATTCGGCTAGAGGCTCCATGAAAAGGTTGAAGAGCACAAATAAAAGAGAGGACACTTGTGGGACCCCTAATGTAACTGATGTGGCATTGGACAGTTACTGGTTAACCTTAAATCTTTGAGTTCTGTTGTGGAAAAATTACGAGAACCAATATAAAACAGAGCCTAAAAGCCTCATTGTCCTTTAAAGTAAGTCTAGGAGACTGTAATGTTTAACCGTATCGAACGCAGATGACAAGCGGAGGGAGCACTTCCGGGTTTAGCCACAAACTATGGCCATACTGAGGTGCCGTGGTCAGATACAGCCAATTCGCTGCCACACACAGGTATTTACTAACATTGTAATTTTAACTAGATTACGCATCTAAAATAGGATTCTTACTGACGTTAGACCACTCTTATTTATAGCGCCTCTCTGAAAGACTAAACAGCAACCGAATATTGAAGCACCGAACACACGTTCAAATGTACCTTATTGGTAAGTGTGAAAGACAGCATTTGTGCTTGCCTGTGTTGGGGTGTCACATTGCCGTAATGCTTTAATGCTTAAATTTCCCTGAATTCATCACTTGGGTGGCGCTCATGATGGAGCGGGTAAAATAAAATATTTTGGTATACCCAATCCATTTATATAAGTTTATTAAACCAACTAAAAGAACTCATTCTAATGAATAATGATGTGTGGTAATTGAACTAATCAACCTTATTAACCAAGAGAATACACGTGGGAATGCATTTGCATGGCTAAAATAATAAGTGAACTCAGTTTGTACGCATATTAAATTTATATGTTTAGTTTAAGCAATGTTAATGTGTTTTTGTGCTTAAAAAAAGCTGCATTAACGGCTTTCAATGTCGCATATGGCTAGATAAATGCATACACATAAGGGTATTAGTAAGGGAAACTCATTGTTTTATTCATTTCTATGTATTAATTACGGTTTATGTTTATTTTACCTTAAGTTGACTATTTTGGCCTGCTAAAAGATGGCCGCCAACTGAATCCACACTAAAGTACATGACTTCATGCAATTGACAGCAGAGGAAGGCGTCATACTGACTACGTAGCAACCTCTCCTTGAACCCCTGAACCAGGTCCATGAAGACTACACTGGGCGGGATACCAATGTCCCTGAACACGGAAGAAAATGTTGCAAACTAGGAACCAAGAGCCGCCTTTTCACAATAGACTGATACTTTCCTGACCTGGGAACGATTTTCCCATACGCCTAGTTTAATACATCATCCGTATAAGAACTTTAAATTGTTTCTTAAAATCTTGGGACGGGGCTGAATTCAGCCAATGAAAAACCTAGAAAATTATTAAATGTATCTGTTATATGTAAATTTCAGTATAAATATTAGTAGTCCAGAGAGGAAAATTAGGTTGCCACCCAACGAGCTTGAGACGCACCCTGATCAATGCTATTCACTACGCTGACAGCAGAGGACGGGACGGTAGACTCTTTGATGAATTTCTGAGGACCCGATTCTGACTTAGAGAACGACAATTAGCCAGAATAGGTAATTATGACACAAGATACTATTGCATTTGTTAGGATTTTAACCTGCAATTTAATTAGATAAAGAAAAATTATTGTTTGAAGAACTGTGTCGGGTGGTTATTTCTTAAAATGTTTTCTTTATTGAGATAAGAATATAAGTATTTGTCATCAAATTCTAATTCAACTAAATGATCCGATCGTCCTCCGGATGGAGGAATTGTTAGGGTAAAATTAAATAGATGTGGTTTTCCTCCATCAAGAGAAAATAGAATTGTAGTTCGGAAGATAAATTGAAGAACACTCCTCTGTAGGCATGGATAGATTGATGAGAATGAATGTTGGTGTTATGGGCCCCACCAGCGTGTGATGTGTGTATGTGTGTGTGACTGTGAAATCATTCCGTCCGTGGAAGCAGGAGGAGATTTTGGGTTCTGAACTGCACCAGTATTCTTGGTAGCAAGATGATGGTTTTTATTGTTTTAGTTTGATGATTTGGCATGTATATATAGCTTATTGATTATTGATTGGTATTGATGTATGTATTAACACTATATGTTGAAGTCGTATTGAGTTCTATGTAGTCTGTACGGCTTCTGGGATGTAAGAAGTCGGTGACAATTCTGTAGTAGGACAGAGGTAAGCGCTGTTCTCGGGAAAGACGGGATTGTGGTTGCCCTTGGGTACACGGGGGAAAAACGTGTGACAATTGAAGTTGCGCGTCGCATTGTCTGGGTTCGATTCGGTGACATCACTGTGTGTCGCCATTAGAGACAATTTCTGTGTGAGAGAAGTGTATATGATAGCAAAGAGTTATTTGTGAAATTTCAGTCTAAAGTACCAGGAAACCAATAGGTATGCCGATAACGCTTTTTACTGAAAAGGTAGCAGGTGTTCTCTGAGCTTGTTAGAAGGACAAGGTAGAGGTAAGCGCTGCTTTGTTAACGAATGTTATAATTCTGTAGTAGGACAGATTGTTCATTGTTCTCGGGAAAGCAGGATTCTGTGTGAATGAATGGTACTTCTTTGTGTGAAAGTGCGTGAATGAAATAGCATTCGGGTAAATTGCGGAACTCTGGTTTTATTTCTCAGGAGCATTGCGTTTCCAACTATGTGTTTTAATTCCGGAGAAAACAGTTAATTGATGCATGGTAGAAGGGTGAAGTAGAGGGATGTGCTACTTTGCCAACGGATGTAATAATTCTGTAGTAGGGCAGAGGTAAGCGCTGCTCTCGGGAAAACAGGATTCTCGTGGGAAAGGTCTTTACTATTCTGTGGTTAGCGGAGCAGACAATGGAGATGTTGTACGTTGTAACTAACAAGTATTGTAAAATTGAAACAAAGTCTATCGCGTAGTTTTGTAAGGGAGGGGTAGACTGAGGACAGGAGTCGGGAGCAGAAGCTGCTGCAGCGACTGTAGACGTCAGAAGGACCGCGCTGAGATTGGACAGTTAGTCAGTGACGTAGACGCTCCAGGATTGGTGCGTTAGTGTGAGTCGCGCAAGGATTGGACAGCTAGTCAGTGACGTAGACGCTCCAGGATTGGTGCGTTAGTGTGAGACGCGCAAGGATTGGAGGTTGTGACAGTGACGTAGACGCGCCAGTATTGGTGCGTGAGTAAGAGTCGCGCTACTATTGGATTAGAGATCGTACCGTGGTAGAAAAGACTAAAGAGTTCACAAAAGACAGGAAAAAATGTTATTATCATTTACCCGAGAGAAAGAAAAAGTCTGTGTTCAGTAAATTAAAGAATTTATTTGTGAAGGACAGGAAGACTGTGACTAGGGAAGGACAGTTACTCCCTCCGGCAAACACCCCCGCATCCTTTATGGTTGCGAAATATGGGTACCATACTTGTATCTGGTTAGACAATTGGGCAAAGTATACAAAGGAAGACGGAGTTCTAGCATTTCCAGAGGATGGGTCCTTTAATTTGGCAATATTGAGGAACTTACGGGAGAGGATGATGAGGTTAGATCCGCGACCTAGGCCTACCCAGTTTGAGGCATTAACGGAATGGGAAGATGAGATGCATGAGCGAGAAAAACAGAGAAATGGGAATCGGTACAGGTACATGTTCGGACGGCCAAATGATCAAGAAACTCATAGTGATAGAATGAGAAGGTGGCGAGATGCCAGTATGACAGAAGGATTGTTTCCTCTTAGAACGGAAGGAGAAAGTGGAGGAAGAAAATGTCTAGAAAAGAGAAATCATGTAGAAACCCGGAGGTATGGGGCTAGTGACACGGATGATGATGTTTTAGATGATATGTTTTACAAGAGCCCGCCTCCGTACAGACAGGAACCAGAAACGCCAACCACAGGAACCCCAGTAAGGGAGACTCTGAGAATCATTAAAACAGAAGTTATGACCCCAGAAGTAAAGAGAAAAAATCAACTTAAAGAGAAGGGGAATAGGGTCAAGAACAAAAATTCTAGAGAACTTGCAGAAACCACATTAGAATTGACAGAGAAAATAAGGGAATTGACGAAAATTCTAGAAGCAGTTACAGTCCCTGTGACCATAGGTCCTGTTATGCCTATATTTGAGAAGCAGAAAAACAGTGAGCATGGGCTAACAGTTCCATATGTGAACCAAAGACAGACAGAACAGCCCCTGATGAAAATGAAAGAAAGTTCCTGGGAACATGCTATGAGTAAAAGTGAACTACCTGTGTCAAAGAATCCATTTTATTGTTCCGATACTGCTGAAAGAAACCGAAGGGTAGAGGGATCAATGTTAGAACCACAGAGACTGACAGAACCGGGAAATGCAGAAAAGTCAGTAAGCATAACTACTGAAGATTTGAATGACTGGCTAAAAGGTTTGCAGGATAAAGAAAAAGAATCACATACTATAGATGTTGCAAAATTGAGAATGATGTTAGAAGAATTGGTAGTAGGGACCATCCCCATAGAAAAGCTGAAAAATTACCAAGATGAGGAACTGCTGTTCCTCTGTAAAAGTGTCCCTTGGAGAGCAAAGAATTTACATGACAGGCTAGCAGAAATAGCGAGTGAAATGGGAATTGACATGGACAAGGTAAAGGCTTTACAAAAGCCCTACAGAGTGGATTTTACAGAAAAGGACATAGAGAATCTGAATGCTGCAGGGCGGATAGGGCAGATTAGGGACATAATCACAGTATTGAGGAAATGGGGAGATGTGGACAAATGGAAGAGCAGGTGGTATAGGAAGCGGGATGACACCTCGGACAGAACATTTTCAGCATTTCCCGTGAGAGAAAAAGAAAAAGTGGTAATGGAGTTGCCTATGAGAGAGATTCCAGGAGGAGGATATGTGCATGTCCCATGGACCAGACAGGACATTTTGCCATTTACAAATGAGTTCCCTAGATTACGAGAAAAGCCAGTCGAGTGGTACAGACAGGTAGACAGATTTGTGAAATTATCCAAAGTACTGTGGATTGATTTGAATAGTCTGTTTGATATAATAGTGCCAGCAGACTTGTGGGCAGAATGTAAGATAGTCATAGACTGGCTTACTAAAGAATACCCGAGAGATCCCAAAACCGGAGCCCCAGACCCGGAGGTCATGAAGAAGTATGAACAGGTCATGGCCTTCTTGAAGAACAAAGTACCTCCAAAAGAAACCGATTGGGTTAAAATAGATCGAACACATCAGGAAGCGAAAGAGTCAGTCCACGCATACTATGAGAGGCTGATTCTGGCTTTCAAACAGTTTAGTGGGGATGACAGTCTGGGAGAAAAGGACCTGAGCCATTTTGTGTACAGATTTGTGTATGGTCTGCGTCCTGAGATTGGGGACATGATCAAGCAGCACACCGTGGACTGGCAGAGCAAGAAAATAGATGAGATCCTGAGACATGCTAAATACTTTAGTGATGAAATTGAGGCAAAACAGCGGAAACTAAAAGAGAAGGCAATGTGGGCTCAAGTAAAAGTTGCAGAGAGACAGGAAGCTTAGCTAATAGAACAAGCAAATAATCCAGGCATAAAATCAAAGTTTGGTCCAGGAAAGGGAAAGGGTAACATTGAGGAAGCCAAGAAGAAGTTTCCCTGTCACAACTGTGGCAGGTTAGGGCATTGGAAATACGAGTGTAAAAATCCACCTCTTGTTAATGGTGAAAATCCGTCATTAAATCCACAGGTGCAGTGTGAGGGGAGTGGCCCATCGCCGCAACAGCAGAAGGCTGTTGGTCTGCAGAATCAGGTGCCAAAACCGCCATTACCACAGAGCCGAAGTACACAAAGATATAGCAAGGAAACGGGATTCTACAATGAAGAACAGGTAAACAAACCGCAACGCGCGAGCGCTGTGTCACAATATTGGATGCACAATGATGAAAGTGAGCCAGAAGAAATCCATTGACGGTGCCGAAAAGAGGAAGCAGAGTGCGTACTTGGCGCATCTCTAGAAATAGATCAGACAGGACCATTCGTAGATGAGAAAGTTAATGATGAAAACATTACTTTCTTAGTAGACACTGGAGCTACACGATCCACTGTCAGATCAGCAGATGTAAAAAATCTTCCTCTTTCGGATGAAGCAATCCAAGTAGTTGGTGTGTCAAACACCCAGATTAAAACATACCTTACTAATCCTGTAAAGGTCAGAATAGGGAAATTTTCAGACATGCATAGATTCGTGGTGTGTGACACCAGTCCCGTGAATCTATTAGGGAGGGATTTGTTGTGCAATATGAATTGCACCATATTCTGTACACCAGACGGAATAGCTTTTGAAACACCAGACGAGGATGTCCTGTATAAAATGACCATAGCTAATCGAGAGTGTGAGGTTGCTGGAACCTATGCAGTATTCAATCCAGATGAATTGCCCCCGGAATTGAAGCAGACAGTGAAAGCAGCGGTTTGGGACTTCACTGGGGAAGATGTAGGCCTGATGAGAAATGTAGACCCAGTGAGAATCGCTGTAAAAGAGGGAGCTGTTTACCCCAACATTCCACAATACAGACTAACCCCAGAAATAATAGCCGGGGTAACCCCTTTGATTGAGAAGATGATTCAGCAAGGAGTACTGAGGGAAATAATGAGCAGTCCATGTAATTCGCCTATCATGGGACTGAAAAAGCCAAGTGGGAAATTCAGGATTGTGCAAGATTTGAGAAAGGTTAACAAGATTGTTGTTCCCTGTTGTCCAATTGTTCCAAATCCCTCAGTGATTTTATATCAGATCCCACATGATGCAGAATGGTACACAGTAATTGATTTGTGTCATGCTTTTTTTTCCATTCCGTTGCATCATTACAGCCAGCCACTTTTTGCATTTCGGTTCGGAAACCGTATTTTGGCATGGTGCCGAATCCCGCAGGGGTACACAGAGAGCCCTTCCATTTTCAATCAGCTGTTAAAGAAATCTCTGGAAAGTCTTACCATGCCTGAGGATTCAGTTTTAGTCCAGTATATTGACGATCTACTAGTGGCGTCAAAGACACGTGAGGCTTGTGAAACAGACACCATAGCTTTGCTAAATCATTTGGCAGATGGAGGACTTAAGGTATCTCCAACAAAATTGCAGTACTGTAAAAAGGAAGTGACATACTTGGGTCATAATATTGAGAAAGGCCTAAGAAAAGTAACCATAGACAGAATCCGAATCATTTGAGGAATGAGAGCTCCAATGACCCAAAGAGAAGTTAGAATCTTCCTAGGCGATGGTTGGTTACTGTCGTCAGTGGATAAGTAATTTCTCCCTGATTGCTAAACCATTGGTGAAATTGACAAAAAGTGAGGTGAAAGACCCCCTTGAACTGAACAAAGAAGAATTGGCAGCATTCAAACAGCTGAAAACCAGTCTTTGTGAAGCCCCTGCACTGGGTATGCCAGACTATGAAAAGGAGTTTGAGCTATACTGTAGTGAGCAAAATGGGTGTGCACTTTCAGTGTTGATACAGAAACATGGAAGACAAAGAAGGCCAATAGCCTATTTTTCGTCAATGCTAGATCCAGTGGCAATAGGTCTGCCAGGATGTCTGAAAGCTGTAGCGGCTACATGCCGAAGTCTAGAGCAGAGTGAGGGAATTGTGATGGGGTATCCAGTAAGAGTGTTTGTACCCCATAGTGTGGCGATCCTTTTAACCAGGAGTCGAACACAGTTCATGTCACATAGTCGGCTGACTAAGTATGAAAAAATCATTCTAGGTGCAAACAATGTGAGTCTGGAAAGATGTGTGAATGTGAATCCAGCTACACTTTTGCCTGATGCAGAGAGAGTGGAGATAAGGGAAGAAGCTGATCATGATTGTCTGGATGTACTTGATTACTGCACGAAACCTCGTCCTGATATAAGAGATCTACCACTGCCAGAGAGTGATCATGTGTTTTTTGTGGATGGATCTTGTTTGAGAACGGAAGAAGGAGTGTTGAGTGCAGCCTATGTAGTATGTACAGTTTTAGCAGTTATAGAGGCATCACCCTTGAAAGGAGTTAGATCCGCTCAAGTAGCAGAAATAGTGGCATTAACCAAAGCATGCAAGATTGGGAGAAATGCGAGAGTGACCGTGATCACTGATCGCCAGTATGGCTTCAGAGTTGTCCACGATTTCGGCCAATTATGGCTGCAAAGAGGTTTCCTGACCTCAAGTGGAACTCCCATAAGGAATGCAGAAGTGGTTGGGAAATTGCTTGAGGCAAGACAAATGCCCAAAGAGTTGGCTGTGGTAAAATGTGCTGCTCATGGACAAGGTAGTGATTACATCACTACCGGAAACCGGTTTGCCAATGACATGGCTCAGTATTGTGCCCGAAACAAATATTCGATTAATCGGTCTAAGGAAAAGGAAATGTCTTTTTGCTCCATAATGTTTACTAACGTTGTGGGAACATGGGATGAAGTGAGGCAATTGCAGGATGAAGCAGTAGATGAGGAAATGAGACAGTGGGTAAAAGCAGGATATGCACCCAGAGAAAAGGATCATGTGTGGGGCTATCGGGATGGAAGACCAGTAATGCCTGATAGCATGATGTCAACCATGGCACGGATGTATCATGGCCAAGGACATTTGGGAAGGGGTGCCATGATAAGGGCCTTTAAACAGACCTGGTATAATCCAAAATTCAGGCTGATTGCAGAGAGTCTCTGTCAGAGATGTTTGACATGTCAGCAGTACAATCCTGGAAGAAAAACAGTGGTGAGTCTGGGTACCATAGGTCGAGAGGGAGTACCTTTTACCAGAATGCAAGTAGATTTCATTGAAATGCCCCCTTGCAACAAATTGAGGTATGTTTTGGTGGTAGTTTGTCTGTTCTCTAGGTGGGTGGAGGCATACCCGACCAGAAGAAATGATGGAATCACAGTGGCCAAACTATTGTTGAGGGAATTCATCCCAAGGTACGGGTTCCCAATAACCATTGAATCAGACAGAGGAGGACATTTCTACAATGAGATCATGAAACTAATTTGTGAAGCATTGGGTGTACAACAGAAACTGCATTGTGCCTACCGACCAGAGGCTACTGGTGTGGTCGAGCAAATGAATGGTACCATCAAGAATAGAATTGGAAAAATGTGTTTGGCCACAGGTTTGAAATGGCCTGATGTCTTGCCTCTGGTTTTGATGACCATTAGGTCTACTCCAGATAGAACTACAGGTTTGAGTCCACATGAAATCATCATAGGACGTGCCATGAGACACGTGTTTGTGCCAGTCAACAAGCTGATGACTATAACTGATGACATGATTTTGGATTACTGTAAAGGCCTGGCTGACGCAGTTCATTCTGTGTTTCACCAGGTTGGAGCGGATGCCACCACACTTGAAAAGAAACCAGCCCATGATTTGAGCCCAGGGGACTGGGTAAGGATAAAAGTACACAGAAGAAGAAACTGCCTGGTTCCAAGGTGGGGAAGGCAAGACAGGTCATCTTGACCACAACAACTGCTGTGAAGTGTGCAGGATTGAAAAACTGGATACATGCTAGTCACACTCTGAGAGTTCCAAATCCAGCAGACGGCATTGGAAAAGAATACTTTGACGAATCAGAATCAAGTGATGAGTCAAGCAGTGAGAACATGAAAACAAAAGAAAACCCTGAAAGGGGGGAGAATGAGCCAAGACTAGTTCAGACCCCCAGAGAAGAAATCTTGAGAAAAAGATTGCAGATTTCAGATACTTCAGATTCTGGAGATGAGCAAAACGCCAGTGGTGAACACAGAAAGAAGAAAAGGAAAGAAAAGAACATCCAGTCAGAAGTACCTTATGCACCAAATGAAAGGGTAGAAGAAATTCCACCTGAGAAAATATTGGAAGAAGAAGAAGAAGGGACAGTTGCAGAAAGAGAGGGACAGATTGCGGAAAATCCCCGAGGAGGTGTAGGGAACTGCAACACCCAGATAGGTGAAGGGACAACTAGCCAGCAAGAAGATTGCGTGCCGGAGACCCGAGGAGGGACAGAAGTAGGGCCAACCCAAGAGGTGGAAAAGAAGACTTCTGAAAAAGAAAAATCAAATGAAACAGAATCTGAAGACAGTGAAACAGAGATACCAGAAGGTCGAGTTCTGAGAAAGAGAACTTGGATCGAGGAAAGAAACGGCAAAGACGGCAAAACAAGAAGGAACGCCAAAGGAGATATTTGGTCAAATAAAATTAAGAAACTAAGATACAGATTGACACGAGCTAAACCCTCAGAGGCTGAACAAGTGAATGAAGTAACTAGTCAGCATCCAGAGAAAGAGGGAGAAACAGAAGTGTCAGAAGCAAACAAACGAGCAAGAAAGCCAAATCAGAAATATAAGTCACCTGAATGGACGTACGTGGCACTGCCTGAACAAGGAGAAGAGGCAGATAGTCAAGGAAATCCAGAGGAGACTTGGCTGAAACTGATAAAAGAAGAAGAGACTGGGGAAATCCTGAGAGTTATCTTATCTGACATTGGAGAAGAAGCGGAAGATCAGGAAATCCTGCATGTGGATGACGAGAAAGAAGTGAAAAACGACGAAAGGCCTAGCTGAGTAATTTCAGGCGATCCTTGTAGGAATACACAGGATTGAATAAGAAAATTGCAATATTTGGACAACCTGATAAGTTTTAGCTTTAAAAGCTATAAGAGGCGGAGTAGAAGAGGCTAAGTCAACAGACACGGTTAGATCTAACAAGATGGCTAACATAGATGATAATAAGAGTAGATGTACCTTTATGAGAAGAGGGTGCAAGACATGTTGCTGTTGTACAGGACTATTAATGCTTCTTTGGAGCGTACTCGCTCTTTTGATCTCTTTCAAAGTAACTTTAGATACCTTAGCAGGACATACTGAGAATATGACTAATATAGTGAAGAACTCACAAAAAGTAATACCGGTTAGAACAAGCACAGAACATGTGCATCAAGATAGATCAATAAATGATTTCTCTAGTAATGTGTTTTCGAAATTGTTGTATGAATATGGTAAAACAATGGAAGTGAGGGATTGCTACGTCTGCATGCAATTACCTGCATCTGTTTCAGAAGGGGTGACATATCATCACCTCCCAGCAACTTATGGAATAACATGTAGCGTCTTAACTAGTATATTTTATCAAGTAGGAAAATTAGAGTATAATTTGTCTGACATAGATAATATTCTTGGATTGCCCATGAATAAAGAATTAAATCCAGCAAAAGAAGCTAATACATTAGGAGAAATTTTTATAGAGACTAAAGGACTAACCTTGGAGTATATTTTTAAGAACAACTTAACTTGTAGTTTGAAACCAGAAGAGAAAACATTCTTGGATATGGTTGAGGAGAGAAGGTTGAAAATACACAAGAATGCAGAAGGTCATAAAGAAGGGGAAAACATTTGGGCAATAGATGGGAACAAGGAAACGCAAGGTGATGTTAGGCCAACAATAGCTATAGATTCACCACAGAAAGGCAAATTATGCATCAAGAGAGAAAGATCCCAGTATGATTACATATACATAGGGACAAGTGAGTGTCATGACACATACTTCATTGCATCCGGATGGGGATTTAGAGGTGGAGAAGACCCAGTTTTTCCTGGATTGTTTTATATTTGTGGGAATAAGGCTTATTACAGGCTGCCTGACCATTGGTATGGCACATGTTATGTAGGCCTGGTCTTTCCAAAGATTTTTCACATGGATAGAATAGAAAATAGTGGACCAAATAACCTACTAATGCGTAGCAGAAGAGAAACCTGGTTAGAAATTGTAGGTGATATTTTTGGAGCCTTGATACCAGCAGTGGGAATATCTTTGAATGCAAATAATATTCAGAAGCTGTCCACCATTGTGGATCGTTTGTCCACAAGCACAGCTGGAGGATTTCTATTGGTGAACACTGAATTAGTTGCCATGCGTGCTATGATTATGCAAAATCGACTTGCCCTTGATATTTTATTGGCAAAAGAGGGTGGAGTCCGTGGAATGTTGAAAGTTCAACATTGTTGCACTTACATTCCTGACGAAAGCAGAGATCTAAAAGTTTATATCAAAAATATGACAGAATTGCATGACGAAATAAAACCACTGGAGGTTGAAAGTATCTGGACTAGAATTAGTAATAAGATGGCTGCTATAAAAGCTTTCTTAGGTAAATTAGGTAGTACTATAATAGGGAAAATATTATTTCCATTAACCTGTGTGATTTTCGTATTATTATTACTTAGATTAGGATGTATGTGTTGTAGATATAGAAGAAATAAAAAGAAGGTTAAAAGAGAAATTTACAAAAAGAGGGAAAAGAAACCAGAAATAGAAATGGAAGAGTGGAAGGAGAGTATGTATGATAAAACCCAGAGAGAAAATGAAAGGGAAACAGAATTTTAATTAAGCAAAAAGACATTTAAAATTTCCGAAAAAGGGGAAATAAAATTGAAATTTGTAGGTTGTTTGGTGGTGATAAAATCACCAAAGGGGGGATTGATGGAGCGGGTAAAATAAAATATTTTGGTATACCCAATCCATTTATATAAGTTTATTAAACCAAGTGAAAGAACTAACTCTAATGAATAATGATGTGTGGTAATTGAACTAATCAACCTTATTAACCAAGAGAATACACGTGGGAATGCATTTGCATGGCTAAAATAATAAGTGAACTCAGTTTGTACGCATATTAAATCTATATGTTTAGTTTAAGCAATGTTAATGTGTTTTTGTGCTTAAATAAACCTGCATTAACGGCTTTAAATGTCGCATATGGCTAGATAAATGCATACACATAAGGGTATTAGTAAGGGAAACTCATTGTTTTATTCATTTCTATGTATTAATTACGGTTTATGTTTATTTTACCTTAAGTTGACTATTTTGGCCTGCTAAAAGATGGCCGCCAACTGAATCCACACTAAAGTACATGACTTCATGCAATTGACAGCAGAGGAAGGCGTCTTACTGACTACGTAGCAACCTCTCCTTGAACCCCTGAACCAGGTCCATGAAGACTACACTGGGCGGGATACCAATGTCCCTGAACACGGAAGAAAATGTTGCAAACTAGGAACCAAGAGCCGCCTTTTCACAATAGACTGATACTTTCCTGACCTGGGAACGATTTTCCCATACGCCTAGTTTAATACATCATCCGTATAAGAACTTTAAATTGTTTCTTAAAATCTTGGGACGGGGCTGAATTCAGCCAATGAAAAACCTAGAAAATTATTAAATGTATCTGTTATATGTAAATTTCAGTATAAATATTAGTAGTCCAGAGAGGAAAATTAGGTTGCCACCCAACGAGCTTGAGACGCACCCTGATCAATGCTATTCACTACGCTGACAGCAGAGGACGGGACGGTAGACTCTTTGATGAATTTCTGAGGACCCGATTCTGACTTAGAGAACGACAATTAGCCAGAATAGGTAATTATGACACAAGATACTATTGCATTTGTTAGGATTTTAACCTGCAATTTAATTAGATAAAGAAAAATTATTGTTTGAAGAACTGTGTCGGGTGGTTATTTCTTAAAATGTTTTCTTTATTGAGATAAGAATATAAGTATTTGTCATCAAATTCTAATTCAACTAAATGATCCGATCGTCCTCCGGATGGAGGAATTGTTAGGGTAAAATTAAATAGATCTGGTTTTCCTCCATCAAGAGAAAATAGAATTGTAGTTCGGAAGATAAATTGAAGATCTCTCCTCTGTAGGCACGGATAGATTGATGAGAATGAATGTTGGTGTTATGGGCCCCACCAGCGTGTGATGTGTGTATGTGTGTGTGACTGTGGAATCATTCCGTCCGTGGAAGCAGGAGGAGATTTTGTGTTCTGAACTGCACCACTCACAAATGGACTGATTATGAACGGCAAATTTAAACCTCAATTCTGTATAGACAACGATCTACCGTACATACCGGTTTCCGGTGTTTAGCAAAGATATGATTGTCTAAAGATACTAATACACTATTCCATTGAACTGCACACTACCCAATCTAACCAGGAGTGTTATTAAATAAAACATTTTTTGCTTTGTCCAAACCCACCAATATACTGACGCTTGGACATCATAGAGCGCTATCATCACTTCTCGTCTCCACATGCATGTTATTTTCCATATTTGTGACACGTACTAAATGTCCTTAGCCTCCGCTTCTACTTTCAACGACATGCACGATATGCCCTCTTCCTCACAATTGGGTGTACGCTTATTATTTCTATTTCAATTCACAGAACTGCTAGCATAGAAGTTACTACTACACCCTTTTCCCAGCCATATTCAGGCTGGGACAGAATTATAACCAGCCAGAAGGTATGTACTTCACCTAATGGTTGTGGCTTAGACGATGTTCTGAGAGATACGACCAGGACCTCACATACTTACATTTCTTTGCATATACTCTAGGCTTACAAGATTGTGCCATAGACAAAAAGGTAGGCCTGGGCCTGTATCCAGTATTCACATATTTTTAACCACACGCTTTACCTAAATTTACGCACTTATAAAACCTTTTCCTCTATCCCACCATTCTCATGACCTATCCCGCTATATAGTAGTTTGGGGATATGAAAATTGGTTGGTGCACCACGTCAGACAGTATCTATTACCATAGTTCTCTAGGTGGGTTTTGGTTGATTTGTTGATTCACAGTCAGCTATCTTCACGATATAATTTTTGGTGCACCCGTTTATATTTGTATATTATGCTTTTGGGATGTGATGTGCACAATTGGGATAACTTGGTAGGCACATAATAAGAATATAGTTGGTGTGCCCAGATGCATGTGCTCATACCGTGGTTTTGTATATGTTTACCAGCCCTGAGGAAGTCGCGGATTTCTTGCTCCGATCGACGAAACACGTGTTGAGGAAGTCGCGGGTTTCTTGCCCCGATCGACGAAACAGGTGTTGGCTGGAGTTTCTGCAAGAAAACATTAAATTACTCATATCTGCTCTGCTTGTTTTTTTACTATAAGTGATTTTTTTTTCTTATTGTTTATCAGTGTGCCAGGGCGTGATACATATTATTGTACAGATCCGTGGATCTGAACTGTGGGGTGTTGGATGATTACCTCCTCCCTGGGCACCTAATACCAGAACGAAGTAGTAAGATACAGACCGCTAAGAGAGAGCGCCTTTTCCACCTAGGGCATAATCATCCGAAAGAGTATTTAATTATGAGCCATTTTTTGCTTGGTAATTCCTTTGAGCATAACATCACAATTAATTACTCATAAACATCATTAACTCCTCATCTCCCTCCTAATCCCATTCATTATGAATCAAGTGAATTTGTCTATTTACCTTAGCTGTGTCACCTTTCCGAAAGCTGTTTTCTCTTTCCGCATCCTGGGTAGAATCTACCCATAAATCACCTCTCCCCCTCAGAACTTTCTATTTCGATTTGTGCCCTGTCTCTGTCTTGGGGCTGTGGGAGTTTGCAGAGGCAACTTCCTTCTTCTTGGCCGCTGGGGCCCCCAGAAGTCTTCTTATGGTAAAAGAGTGGCTGCTTTTTATTTTTATATTGCTCCGTGAAGCGGCTTGCTACTTTTAATATTTTAGTGTGTCGTCTTTTACACTAATCTTTTTAGACGGGGAACTTTGCTCTCTGGTTCTCTGTGGATTACAGAGCTGTGGTATCTTGGTAGACTTATGTTTTGGACACCCCTCCTTGTGTGCACCACCCACACGCGAGGCACATGAGACAGTAGAGAACGAAGATGCGGATGGATCTGCCCTCATGGTCAGAAGGAAGCGGTAGCATTCATCTCCCCCTCATGGGCGGTTTCAGCTGGGTTCTGCCCTCTGCATCATCACCTTCCACTGTCCCCTGATACACTCTGTGACACTCACCTTGGACCTCGCAATGGACTGCCATGTTCTGTTTGAACACCAATGACACAGCTATCAGACAGTGGACTGAACTCATACACTTCCTTTGTACTTCTCATTCCCTGAATGACTCTGGCTGGCCCTCCACGGGCCAACATTCGAAAGTGGGCTTTGCATGGCCCTGTACTGCTCCAGATGCAACACTCCACTGAATGTGCATTAAACATTCCGAATCACACAGATGTGTCGTCTCTATGGTCTTTCAAGTGTGGTAGTATGGATGAATGTAGGGTCAGTGAATTCCTCTTAAGTCCATGTGGCTCATGTCATTGGACTTGGGTCACAGGGTGACACATTGCCAATTGTTCTCTGGGTGGCTCCGACGCAACAACAGCTACACACGCATTTGTTACTTCCTTGTCCAGCCCCGTACAAAACCACACACAGAGCCCCGAGCTCATTGTTTAAACCCTTATGCTGGACTGGCATACACCAGGCCAGCCCACTACGCCTACGCTCCAGAGGAGACAACGCCACATGTGCCTGCACTCCCCTGTAGTGATCTGCTGCTCACAGGTCTAATTGTCAGTATGCCACGGCCACTCGCTCATGGCTGGTTTACACCCACACCACTCCCATCCAGCACATGCGTCACAGCACATGTGACCCTGCCAATAAAACGGGTCGGGCGCACGTGCACAACGCTATTTCCAACCTCTCTCGGGGTGTATCCGTGTGGAGTGCATGTAGGCATGGAGGTCCAGGGGCCTGCAACATCACATTCCGCAGGCCCGGAGGGGACATGATGGAGTCGGCACCACGATATCCGGTCCTTGACTGTGGGGCACAGACTTGGTGGCACCGGATACACTGTGGCCGGCAGAGGCACACCGCCACGGGACAGTGACTTTCGGTGCACTGAGGTAGGGGCACCTTAAGTGGTGAGTGGGTGTGTAGCCTGCGATGATGCCCTGTCCCGGCGGTCCGGACGGCTCAGGTTTTGTGTGCCCTGCTGGGTAGGTCTGAGCCAGCAGGCAGCGCGGGCCTACCACCAAGTGGTGTCACCTCCTGGATCACAGAGTTAGTGGCACCTATGAGGCTGAGCTGCTGTGCAGCTTGCGATGATGCCGGGGCACTGGTATGTCCTCTGCCATGGAGTAGTCAAGACCCAGCACCAAACGTGAGACCTGGTGGCCTGCGGAGCTGGAGGTGGGGCTGCATGATGTGGAGAGTGCCATTCCTGCGGGCCCCGGGCTTGCAAGGGCACGTGGTGGGCCCTCTTTTCCACATGCCGGTTGCGGAAGGTGAGTGGTGAGGCCTGCTTGCGCAGGGGCGGGCATGCACCACTGGGTGGTGGGAGGGGCTAGGGTGCAGTTGTCTGGGTGCGCAGGGGCAGGCATGCACCGCTGAGCGGCGGGAGGGACTGGGGTGCATTTGCCTGGGTGTGCAGGGGCGGGCCCGCACTGCTTGGGGGGCGGGAGGGGTTGGGGTGCAGCTGCCTGGGTGCTCAGGGGCAGACAGGCGATGGTGTTGTGTGCAATTGTGTGTACTTTGCCATTAAGGTATCTGGACTCTGTTTCAGATGACGGGTCTGTCTCAGATTTGGGACCTGGTGAACTGCACTACATACCGGCACGTGGTTGGAGACACACCGGTGGCAGCAGGTGAGCAGTGTGGCCTGGGTGCGCAGTGTAGGCACTCTCTCTCCCTGTCCCTCTCTTCTTTTCTCCATCTCTCTCTCCCCCTCTCTGTCCGTCTATCTCCCTCTTTCTCTCTCTCTTCTTTGCTCTCTCTCTCTGTCCCTTGATGTGCGCAGGACACACCTTCTCATCATGATTTTTGTCTTGCAGGCTGTGACCTACGGATTGTCCTGAGGGGAGCCGCCATGTGTCTTCATTTCTGTTCTGTGTTTATTTAAATAAATTATCATTTGTTGATTCAAATGTGAATGTGTGATGCTCATTTTTGTGACGACACATGCATGTCACCAGATGTGATCATGCGGGTTATTTGGTGCATGATTCAGTGTTGTTGATGTGGCATGTCTTTGGCCGGAGGTCGGCTGGGCGGTGAGGGGGGGTCCTGGGGGTGGTGGCGGTGGGTGTTGTGGCCCTCTTAGGTGTCCGGCATGCATGTAAAGTTGCTCCATGTAATCTGTTGTTCTTCAGATGTGGCTCTGGGCTGGGCTCTCTTTTCTGGTGCAGGTTGTAGTCCGACTTTGTACCCGGTCGGAGCAGGTGTTAGTTTCCTGGTGCTAACGCGCCTTATCGCCTGTTTTGTGATCTTATTGCAGATCAGGCTGGTCGTTGAGAATGTTGTGGAGTGGTGTTGTTGCGGCTTTTTGCTCGGGAACGCCTACTCTGCATCTCATTAGCGATAGTTGTCAGGGTCATCCGTGGCGATGTTTGTTGCGGATGCTAACGCCGGAAAAGTGGTGCTGTCGGCTGTTTGCACCAGCTTGTGAATGGGGCGGTAAATTTATCACGACTTTGGCTGCGATAAAGTGCCAATAACTCGGCGATAGCTCCTTGAGAATATGGCCCTATGTTTCTCATCTTCGGTCGTAGAAAGAAGGGTGAAATGTCTTCTTGGTCCACCTCTACTAGGTGGATAAAATCAGTCATTTTGTTCCATTATCAGGATTCGGGTAAAGGAATTCCTGGTTCAGTTAGAGCTAACTCTGCTAGAGACATGGGCCAAATAGGTGGGTGTCTTGATTGAGGATATTTGTAAACCGTCACCTGGGCCTTGTGTTCGACACTCATTGCACGATATAGATAACACATTGCACAGGCCTCTGAATTAGCATTCGGTTCTCAGACACTCCTGGGTTCCACGTCTAAATAGAGGACTTCTAGCCTTTTAATTGACCTTTTTCTGTTTTCTTTATTCAAAATAATTTGTGTTTGAAAGAGCATTAAGATGTTTGGAAGAATGACAATAAAATTATTTTACCTCTAGCTCAGTTTTTCTGGTATCTTGTTGGCTGACAGGGGTGCAAATTGCTTTGGTAATGCTCAATTCGTAAGGAATTGGACGAGGACAGAGAGGAGGAGGAAATGGCAGGATCACTTACCTGTAATCTTTATTACTCTGATTCTTCCTTACTCGTCCCAGTACTTATGACCCTTCCTCCCTCCCATCTCCCTTCATCATTTCCCCGCTTGGGCTTGTTAAAAAGCAGGAAGTTCTGAGTAGGAGAGGTGATATATGGGCAGATTCTACCCAGGATAAGAAATTAGAAAACAGCTTTGGGAAAGGTGATACAGCTAGGGTGAGTGGACAAATTCACTCAGTTCCTAAGCTAAGGACCCTCTAATGTGCGCGCTCGGGCACCCGCTCAGCCCTTACCTTTGTGCTGTGCACAGAAAGACTGAAACACGCACACACTAGTTATCACTAACTAGGGGAGCATTACCATTAACTTCACAAGGCCAATTGCAATGCACTCAGGGCGGCAGCAACAATTTCCTGCTGTGTTAAGGCTGCTCACTCATTTCCTTCTAATGAGCATTACAAAAAAATTAAGTATGGCTAATGTGCTGTCTGTTGTATGACACTCATGCTTCAGCCCCAGCTTCCCAGATAAACAAAAGCAGGAAACAGAAACAACTCCCGTGCATTTATTTATATAGGGGCAGATTTATGAGCCTCTTGCGCAACTTTTGCGTCACTTTTAACATGGGAAAAGTGACGCAAAAGTGGCGCAAGGGGCTCATAAATCTGCCCCATAGCTCTTACTACCCTGACGAGGCATTACACCCCATGTTCACACCCGGCGAGGAGTATTCTGCTCAGGAATCTCTGACCACGTCAGTATAGGCCCTCCTATTCTCATTCAGAATGGAATGTGAGACTTTCCTTAATGAGCTACAGTGAGTGGGGTAACAAAACGCCCTCAGTGCAGGGGCCCCCGAGCTCCAAGGGGCCCCCTCAGCACAGTACCCTGGCCTGAGAGCTCCTGAGTGAGTCCAGAGGGGGTCCCCTCCATGTACATTGAAGCCACCCCTCAAGTTTTGTAACACCACTGGCTACACTGATTACAATTGTTCGTAAAGTATGTACAAATCCAAAATATGGAAATCTTGCCTGCTACATTTGTTACATTTCCAAATGCTATCCAGACTGTACAAAATAAAATACATTAAGTGGCAATTTTAAGTGTGTGCATTTAAAGCATGTCTGTTCAAAATGAATGTGCCTGTAAAATCAAATTCAAATGATATATTGTCATATGTTGCTACATTTTTACTTGTACTAACTATTTGAAGGGGGCTGGTGAGAAGGTGTGAGATTGATTTGTATAAATACTAATCCTTTTCATAAGCCTTTTGAAGAGTTTGTTGACATATATATTGGCAGATTCCTAACTTTGCACATTAAGTGTATACCTCCCGGTCTGCAAATAGTAACCTATTGATGTGTCAGTGATGAAATGTCTGTATAATTAATCCAATAAATTACTTTCTGCAATTGAATGGAGGTATTAGTCAAGTTAAGCTCATACTTTGCATTTTGTTAGGCATGCAAATAGTCCATGGATTATGACTGTGCTTTGAAAATGTTATAAAGCAGCTGATAAATCATATCTCTCGACCCCTATTGACAACATTCCTAATTGCTCTTCCTGTTTTACAGATTTAAGTGGACGGGTAAGGAGCAAGATGAAGTTGTGCCATTACATAGACTGCATTTCAGGAATAAAACAATGGCATTGGTTAAATGGAAAGAACAGTTTGAGCTTCTGGAGATATGTTTTCTTTCATGCCCCACCATGCTTCAATTTTGAGGATAATATCACCATGTGGCTCAGATAATTTTCATGATTAGAGTGCAATGGGGAGAATGACTTTTATAGGTCTGAAGCTTGCCTTGACCTTTTAATGTTATGAAAAAAATATATGTAATACTAATATGTAGAGGGGATTTCCAACAGCACTCTATCCATTGGTCTGTTGCGTCATTCACATTTTAATCCTCCCACTAAAGCTAGAGCATATGCAGTGGTTGAGCCCATTTCAGCCATTGGTTAAATTCACAGTGAGTGACAGCATTTGCTCTTTCGCAAGGAGCATGCCCACATGCATAGTAGCTCCCTTCAGTGCCATGGACGACTAAGGTGATGTGTCCTTTATGAGACAACGGCCTCTTTGCTTTTAGGCATTTCTTTTTATATTGCCAGTGGCCCGGATATTCCCCCAACAATAAAGGTGAACAGCTCCAAAAACAACTTTTACTCTGTTGCTCTCTCTCATTCCTTCCCAACTGGATAGTGTTTGCCTGGGCTACAGCAAGGACCAGCAAGTCTCTTTCATTTTGAGAGGAGACCCGCCCCCATCCTTTGGCCACTACAAATCCCATTCTGTGGCAGCTTTTGTGCAAATCAGCCAGGGCTTTGGAATAAGCTTTTCTAGTGATGACCTCATTTTGGGAGGTTCAGTACTTTCCTTTAAGGGGCAGTTGTCTCTTTCCAATTGGCAAAAATTATAACTTTGCCACGTCTGCCAAGAATGCCGGGATCCCCGCAGAGCACATTAGGAGTCCACATTGTAGAACTAAATTCCTAACAGAAGCTGCCAATGGCATACTTGCTTTACTTTCGCTGATTGATTTTTGATAATCATTTTGGCAGGGTCTCTTCAGCCTACTACCCCTACAAGCTAATGCTTTCCCACCCATCAGGTGTGATAGCTTATGCACCCCAATAATTTGTTTAGTGGATCATCACTACTCTTGATCTTGCACACAGTAGAGAATGTTGTGCCCACAAACATATTGTTGCTGCCCGCAGAGGAAAATAAGTAGAGGGAACTTTGTTCCTACATTCTGGGTCGAGTAAGGAATAATTGGAGTAATCAAGATTACGATAAGTAATCCGGCCATTACTCGTAGTCCTATTATTCTTCGCCATAGACCTTTCTCATGAGGTGAGTCCCACCTCCAAGACAGGAACATTCAATTGAAAAGCTCACAATATATAAGCCTCCTTCACCTCATCCAGGGGTCTGTTTCCTCCTGACTTTAGAGAAATCCTGTGGCCTCCAGACTACCCACGACCCAATTCAGTGGGTGATCCAGCAAATAACTTGGGGGTCTGGTTTGGAGAAGACCTTAGGTTTTCCACGCAGATTAAGAAACTTACCGGAGTCTGCTTTGGTACTCTTAAATTACTGAGAAGGTTCTTTCCCATGCTACCTAGGTCAGCCAAGGAAATGGTGGCCCATGCCCTCATTCTATCCCGCATTGATTATGCCATTGCCCTGTACATTGGAATCCCTAGATCCCTGCTAAAAAAATTGCAGACTATACAGAATACAGCGGCCAGACTTTTGTTTAATATCTCAGGAAGTTCAAGCGTCAGACAGCATCTACGGGATCTGCACTGGCTCCCTGTGGCCCATAGAGTGCAATTTAAGGCTCTCACTCTGGCTCACAGAGCCCTGCACGGTTTAGGACCGACGTATATCAGGAAGCGCTTTGCTTTCTATGCCCCCAGCAGATCTCTGCGCTCAGCCACCCAACGACGGATATCGCAGGACGCGTCTGGGGGGCCAGTCTCTCTCTGTTAAAGCAGCTGTGGCATGGAATTCCCGTCCCACGGAACTGCGGAATATTCAGGATCCTAGACTCTTCAAAAAACAACTTAAAACTTTCCTTTTTAATCAGCCCATTTAACTCCCTGCTCCACCCTGTTACAGTCACTTATGCTCGCCAGAACACTCATGAGTATTTGTGCGTGTTATAAATACATTATAACATAACATAACATAACATAAAGCAGTCGGGCATTCCCAGCGCCCACCTGTTTTTTCCTGTGTCCACCTGGGATAGGGAACTCCAGATATGACTGATGGGCACTTGGTCTTTAGTCTGCCCTGCCAAAGCCCTCCTTGCCTTGCTTGGGAGTGATGCATGGCGTCTTCATGGGATTGTATTTTTGGGAGGATATTTAATGTAACACCCCTTTTGACTCAGCATGTTTGGAGATTTCTGCTTGGGAACATTCTTGCCCGGAATACCGCCTGCCTTCCATTGCCCAATGATTTCAGCCCTTCGCATCTGGGCGTGCAGTCGCCCTGCCAGAGACGATCATTTGGAACTTTCTGGAATTCCTCATGGTAAAGGCTACTGGGTACCTCATCTCCAGCTTACTTCCTTGAGAAGTGAATGTAAAAACTTTAAGTTCAAAGGATTCTGTTGTTCATTGGTCATATTGTGGCACTCCATGTGATTAATACCTTTAAAAAAGGTTCTTTAATTTACCAGCTATCTACTTAGTACAATCAGTTCTCAGTCATTTGTTTTGAGTGCTACTGATATTGGATTGGGTTTAGCCCTTAACAAAATCGTATTCACACAATCTTTCTCAGTCTTTATCTTACAATACAAAACTCCACCACTCCTGAAATTTAATCACACTTTTATCACAATAAATATCATTTAACAATGAGTCATGTTTCCTGTATACATTCTCTTTATAATATAATAGTATTAATAATCATAATATTAACAATAATATAAGTGCTTTATTGAAAACAGGTATGAAGACTAGTAAGACATTATTTGAAAATAGGTTCTATTACTTTTTCATTATGTTACAAGGAGTGTGGGTCGTGGAAGAGCTTATATG
The DNA here is from genome assembly GCF_964204655.1 of Triturus cristatus. Classification (NCBI taxonomy): domain Eukaryota; kingdom Metazoa; phylum Chordata; class Amphibia; order Caudata; family Salamandridae; genus Triturus; species Triturus cristatus. The sequence continues at coordinate 353,743,462 of NC_140594.1, forward strand.
TTTTTGAGCTATATTGTCAGCATCAAAGGCTGAATATCTCTTCACACAAATAACTCTATACACATAGAAATTCTGGTCCTCACTATTCTCAATCAAATAAAACAAGTACTACTATTTGTATGTACTTTTAATCAATTGATTTAATACATGTTGCACTCTCATTCACAAATATAAAATCAAGACCGTATACTGTCATCCCGCATTTCACAGGTCATGCTTCTTCACCCACACCGCAAAGTTCTCCAGTCACCGCATGCCAAATTAGGAGTTTCCTCCTGGTGAGCTATACTTTGGTGGTCCCACGGTGGCGCCATGCTAAGACTTATATATGAGCATTAGCAAGGCAGAGCTGTGGGAGCACCAAAGCCAGTCTCTGCACTGCATGGACTGCTGCAGTCCATGCCGTGCAGGATCTGGGGTGCATGCACACAGGGGGGCCCATGTACCTCATGGCCCTGAGGCAACAGGGGGTCCTGTAGGGCCCCCTTAGTTTCCTCACTGCCACAGTTTTCATGGTGGGCTCACTGCCATGAAAACTATGGCTGTGAGGCACTGCCAGCATATTGCAGGGCCAGAACGCCGCGCCCCTGCCGAGGGATCACGGATCCCCAGCGGTTGCAGCGGTCCTGTAGAAGTGGGACTGCTGCATTTGTAATGCAGCTGCCGGACTGCCAGTGCGGCAGTTCCCGCAATACCACCCCGAGTTTGGCGGTCCGATGGATAATCAGCCCCAAAGCCAATTTAATACATATGATTCGTGGTAAAAAGTAACTTGAACTTTACTGTTTATTACAGTAAAAAAATGGAACACACATCAGCTGTATTAAATATTTTATCGGCCCGAATCACAGACTGCATTTTGTAGTGTATAAAGTAGTAGTTCTATGGCACTACTTACTTAAAAATCTCCACCTCCACCTAACCTATATTTATAATGGGGAGATCTCTGCACATGTATGTTTAACACATAGTAGTAAATGTGAGAGACAGGAAATAATGTTAAACTAATTAAATAATGTAATTGCATATACATATGCAACTTATTACAGCTGAGTAACAAATCATTTCTAAATTTCTGTTTTTATAGACAACTATGTGTGTCACAGGTCACCTGTAATAAGGAAATTAGAGGCAGGCTTTTATACAGATATAGGGTCCCATGTGAAATATATATGTGTGCGCATGTGTGTGTGTGTGTGTTTGATGTATGTATACATATATATGTGTGGTTTTTGTGTGTGCAAATATATATATATTGATGCCTGAAGGGAACACGTGAGTGACATTCCATACACACAACAATACTATTTATGAAAAAGGTTTGTTCTAGCAGAGAGACAGTAAACTGATAGTTCTAATAGTCTATTGCCAATGTCTATATTATGCTAATCACGTGGCTCTTTGGGTTTTAAGGAACACTGTGATCCGCAGCGCGTTCAGGCTGCTTGAGTGCGACTGAAACGCTTCAGAGGCATGCACTTGCATAGAAGATTAAAAAACAATAAAGTAGGAATTTGAGCACCATTGAGGAGTCCGTGCCTGGTGCCCTCTTCTTGGTTGAAGTTACGATTACATATATATAAATATATATATATATATATATATATATATATATATATATATATATATATATATATATATATATATATATATATATATATATATTCACTGAAAAAACCATAGGTTTCACACACGTTATAGTTAGGAATTATCATTTACAAAACCTTGCAAATTCACTTAAAAAACCATAGGTTTCACACATGTTATAGTTAGCTGTACATTTCACTCGTAAAAAAACAATGAAATTCCACGTTATAGTTAGATCAGGTAACTATAACTTGCGCGACCGCAATCCACAATGTGTAATTTCAGATGTCATCATTGATGTCATGAGTGATGTCACTGACCATGTCATGAGTGATGTACTATGTGACGTCATCAGCAGTTTATTGTGGGTGCGCAAGTTATAGTTACCTGATCTAACTATAACGTGGAATTTCATTGGTTTTTTACGAGTGAAATGTACAGCTAACTATAACATGTGTGAAACCTATGGTTTTTTAAGTGAATATATATATATATATGACAGATGCACAGCGATGCAAAAATAGACACGAGACGATGGCAATAGAAATCACGCTATTAAGCATTATTTGAACTTTTGCCACATCACTTTGCAATACTTCGAGTGCATTCTGGGGCCTGAAGTGTATAGAGGCCACGTGACCACTGGGAGAGTAATTATCACTGTGACTTTAAGAGAATGAAACACTCACCTGTGTACAAGGCATGACGCCGAAACGCATAGGGTGGAGAGAAGTGTTTAAATGCTGCCGCGCATTCAGACGAATAAATGTCTTCTGGAAATAAGACGAAGTTGGGCTCTGTGGCTTTTTGTTTAGTAATTCGACAGGATTCTCCAGTCTTGTCTTTTTGGAGCCCGCCCTGCAGAGTTGGAGGCCCCCAGCAAACTGGAGGTTCTTGTAAGCATCAAATGGAGGGGGCATGACTCGCTTTCCCACCCGCACCAGCCGTCGGATTTCCAAGGCAATTTGGCACTGCGAGTTGGTGAGAGAAAGGGAGATGAGGGAGACCACGCTCTTCCTTTTGACACTTTGCATTCCAAGTATATACTTTGCGTGGCAGCCACCAGCACTATGCTTTTATTGACAGATGCACAGCGATGCAAAAATAGACACGAGACGATGGCAGTAGAAATCACGCTATTAAGCATTATTTGAACTTTTGCCACATCACTTTGCAATACTTCGAGTGCATTCTGGGGCCTGAAGTGTAACACTCACCTGTGTACAAGGCATGACGCCGAAACGCGTAGGGTGGAGAGAAGTGTTTAAATGCTGCCGCGCATTCAGACGAATAAATGTCTTCTGGAAATAAGACGAAGTTGGGCTCTGTGGCTTTTTGTTTAGTAATTCGACAGGATTCTCCAGTCTTGTCTTTTTGGAGCCCGCCCTGCAGAGTTGGAGGCCCCCAGCAAACTGGAGGTTCTTGTAAGCATATGTATATATATATATATATATATTCACTGAAAAAACCATAGGTTTCAGGGGTGTTATAGTTAGCTGGACTTTTCACTTGTACAAAACCATTGAAATTCCCCCGTTATAGTTAGTTCAGCTAACTATAACTCGCGCGCCCGCAATGCACTGCTGATGACGTCACATATTACATCACTCATGACATGGTCAGTGACATCACTCATGACATCACTGATGACATCTCAAATGACATCCCTGATGACATCACTGATGACATCATCCAGTGAATGTGTGTTATTCTGAAAATTAAATATGTTTTATATATGTATATCTCAAGGTCGATGGAAGAATAAATGGGTATATAAGTGTCTAAATGGATGATTTGTTTTTGAAAAATTGATTGTGTAACTGACTGATTAAGTGTATCATAGTGAATACATGGCTTAGTGAGTAATGTTTAAATATGTAAATATCTGTATCAGTCTCTCACTTTGTGTATAAGTGGCTGCATGGGTTGGTGAGTAGCTACATGGGTGTCTATATAGGTTATTAGTTGGTTTTTTGAGTATCAGTCTGAGTGTCGCATGGTTCGGTGGGGGTATTACGTAGTGCATAGGTGCATGAATGAGTGACTCACTGTTTGTATGTGTTGAACACAGTATGTGTGCAGGACTGTATGGGTGGATGAGTGTGTGTATGGGTGTGTTAGTGAGTGAATGACTGTCTCAATAGTGTCTTTATGAGTAACTACATATGTTTTAAACTAGTATATGTGACTATTGGTGTATATATGTGAGTATATGTGAGAGTGAGAGATTGAAAGAGTTCCTGTATGAATAAGTATGTGTTTCTATAAGTGATTGTTTAAAAGACTAAGTATGTGTAAGTTTCCGTAGAAGTAAGTGTGGTGGTGTGTGTATAACTGTATATGCAAGTAAATGTATGTTTGATTCTTTATTAGCATGAGTGACTATGTGTGTGAGTAACTCTATGGATGAGTGGCATTGTGTAACAGGATGTATAGGTGTATGAGTACATATGATGAGTGAGTACATGTATGAGTGACTGTATTGGACTGTTGGTGAATGAGTGGATGTGTATGTGGATCTTAGAATTACTGAAGAGGTTGTTGTAACTGGTATTGGTATGTCCATTGTTTTGAAAATGTTAGTCTCTATTTTTGAATGTGTGTATCAAAGGTTATATTAGGGTGAGAGGAGGTCTGCCACTCTATCACAAGGATGATGTCATCAGTGATGTCATCAGTGATGTCATTTGAGATGTCATCAGTGATGTCATGAGTGATGTCACTGACCATGTCATGAGTGATGTAATATGTGACGTCATCAGCAGTGCATTGCGGGCGCGCGAGTTATAGTTAGCTGAACTAACTATAACGGGGGAATTTCAATGGTTTTGTACAAGTGAAAAGTCCAGCTAACTATAACACCCCTGAAACCTATGGTTTTTTCAGTGAATTTCTGAGGTTTTTTAAATGCTAATTCCTAACTATAACGTGCCTGAAACCTATGGTTTTTTCTGTTAATTTCAAAGGTTTTTTAAATGCTAATTTCTAACTATGCCTACAGAGATAGGACATGTGAAGAAAGAAGAAAAAATGCACAGAAAGAAACAAAAGAAGTGCAGAAAGAAGCAACAGAAGTCCTCAAATACGAAGATAAGTGCAGGAAGAAGGATAACGTGCAGAAAGAACAAAAAGAAGAGCAGAAAGAAGCCTTGTTGCAAAATCATCCTGTACCCTCAACTTTTTCAGACGGATACTGGTGGTAACTGAGTCTGACTAACCAGTCCTAGAGCCAGTGCTATGTTAAAAGACACTTAGAATACAGTGAAAACACCTACATACACTAGGGAACATTATGCGTTGGGGTCCCCCTGTGATTAGCCTTACCTCCTCTATAAGCCCCTAGTATATAATAGGGCATGGGGATTAAAACTACCTCTTAAAACAGGCCACAGGGCGTTTTTGCACACGTTAACTCAGGCCCCGTCCCCTCCTTTCACCATTGTGTAAACACGCCCTGTGTCCGTTTTTAGTTGGGAGATTAAGTTCATTTGAGTCCTGAGGGTCCCTAGGGTCCATCTAGCCCACTAGGTACCTCCAGTAAGTGCCACAGAGCTGCATTGCAGAGAGGTGTAAAAAGTGGCACGGCCTGGACCACCTCTCTGCAATGCAGCTCAGTGGCGCTTACTGGAAGCACTTGGTGGGCTAGTTAGCCCCCAGGGGCCCTCAGTATTGAAGGGAAATTATATCCCCAATTTAAAACGTGCCATGGTGCGTGTTTGCACACGTCACCTCAGGCCCCGTCCCCTCCCTTCACCACTGTGTAAACGCGCCCTGTGGCTGTTCTAAGTTGAGAGATTAAGTCCCCTTGAATCCTAAGGGTCCCTAGGGTCACACTAGACCACTAGGTACCTCCAGTAAGCGCCACAGAGCTGCGTTGCAGAGAGGTGTAAAAAGGGGCTTGGCCTCAGAACACCTGTCTGCAGCGCAGCTCCCTGGCGCATACTGGAGATGCCTGTTGGGGGCGCGTTTGCAGAGTGCTGCATGGAGGGGGCATGGCCTCCGGCACGATGCCAGTCTTTTATTTCTTTTATTTTTTTAAGAAGGGGGGCTGTGTGGTTCCCCTTCTTATTCTAATTTATTGGCCCTGATGACCCCATCCCCCAGGGCCTGTCTCCTAATTATATTTTTTTGACCCCAATCCCCAGGGCCGGCCACTGTTTTTTATTATTTTTAAAAAATATATATTTATAGACACACCTAGGACATGCTGGACAAACCGTACGTACCTATCACCATGACGATTTGCGTGATATTCATTAAAAGGCGACTATGCATGCAATTAATCCACGTGGAATGTATTTACACCACTAGTGAAGCTCTGACATGTCTGATGCTCTACTGTGCCTAATCCCGGTAGACACCCTTGTCGTTTATTTATACAAACATGGGTAGCTATTGACGGGCACATTTAATACACATGCACACCAAGCCATTCAAAGGGGATTCGACAAAAATTCGACCAAAACTATGCAAGAAACCCCCCTCACAGTTAATAAAACACACATCCACTGCCGGATGTGTAATACTTTTTATTTTACTCTCTGGAAAGGGGACGAACATCACTTGCGAGTCACAGCGCGCTCCTGACAGAGCCCAATGCTGTGTTACACCCACCATTGCCTGCCGAGTGCCACACACCTCTGTATTGTATTCCACTAGCTAGTGCATATGCTATGACACTCTCTAGCCCATGTGCACTGTAACACCACCCCGTGAAAATGTCATGCCACACTTGTCTTCGCACGGGTTATATTGCCCCATCTAACGTGCCTTCCTCGATGCCTATGTTATAACGCACAGTGCTATGCCATACATATTACAATTTGGGATCCATATCTTTGTCACAGTGCATATGCAACGTTACACTCCCCAGCACATATTTTATATTACAACTTTAGAGACTAGTTAGGTTACACAACACTGCCCTGTGCATATTACACTCCAAGGCGCATATCGCATAGCACGCGCTAGTGCCTGTGCTATCTCGCGCTCTCCAATGAATCTGTCATTGCGCACAATGTATTGCATATTATATTTCACGCCTGGTTCATCTTATATCACACTTTTTGGTGCATAGTTTATACCATACACTATATCTAGTTTTCATTTTCAATCGTGCTCTCAGGACTATGTTCTATATAACACTGTGTTCACCTACCCTTTTCACGGGCATTACATTTTGCGATAGGGGGTGGAGGGTCAGGGGGTGTTTTTGCCAAGTGAGCCCGGAGTCACAGTCACTAACGTCTTCTTCTTCCTGAATAAAAGTGAGATTATGCTGCATACTTGTTCATATTTTAAGTAGTTTGCACAGACAAAATGTTTTAAAAACAATAAAGTTTCTAATACCCGCCTTCTCTGAACAGTTAGCTTGCTGCCCCATCCCCCTCCTCCCTATCCTCTGTTGTGTGAATCCATGGACTAGCCTCCTCCCTCCTGCCATGCATGGTCTGATGTGCTGCCACTGCCCTCAATTTAGTATGATGTACCAGTCCACTCCTCCTGCCCTCCATTGCCCAATTCTATGCCCCATCATTGACCTCCTGCTTAAACTCTGTGCTTAGCTTGCTGCCCCTATTCTCCTTCCCCCTGCCCTCCGATGTCTTTGTGCATGCCCCTGCTCCATCCTTTTTGCCCACCATGTCCCATGGACCTGCCACTCCTATCTACTCTGAGTGTTCTGTTGAGCTGCCACTCCCCTCCCACCTGCCTAGCATTGTCAGATGACTGTAACCTGTCCCTGCCACCTCCACCCTGCCTGTCCACATGCCATGCCTCTATCCTCTTCCTCCTGTCCTACATGGTCCATTGTACTGCCACACCCTTCGGCCCTCCCTGGTCTGTTGTGCTGCAACTGCTCCTCCTGCCTGCCCCGTGTGGTCTGTTGTGAGGCCCCTTCCCCTGAACTTTCTTGTCTGTGCACAGGTCCTGACCCTCCCTTCTATCCTCCATCGTCCTTTGTGCATGCCCCTGCACCCTCCTTCTTGCCCATCATAGCCATTGTGCTGCCACTAACCCTCCCACTTGCCATGCATGGTCTTCTGTGCCACCATGGCCCCTCCCACCTTCCCTGTGTGGTCAGTTAGCTGCCCCTGACCCCCTCCCACCTTCCCTCCATGGTCTGTGTGTATGCCATCACAGTCTCACTGTTGCTCTTCATGTTGTGTCTTGCTTCTAGTGCCCATCCTGCCTGACCTCCATGGCCATCTTGCTGCTCCTGCCCTGCCCCCTTGCCCCCAGCCCTCTGTTTACATGTGCAGACCCCTACTCCCTCCCTCCTGGCTTGTCTGTTCCATTGTAATGCCCCTGATCCGTCCCTCCTGCCCTTTATGGTCTGTTATGCTGCAGCCTTCTCTCCTGTCTGTCCATTATGGTCAGCTAGCTACCATTGCCTCTTGCCCCTCTGTTCTCTGTTGTCCATGTGCATGGTCCTGTCCCCTCCCTCTTGCTTTCTATGGATTGTTGTGCTGCACTCCCGTCCTGCATGCCCTGTGTGGTGTATTGTGCTGCTGCAAACCCTGATGCCTGCCCTGCAGGGTCAGTTTGGTGCACCTCTCCATGTCTCTCCTGTCCTCTGTTATCCAAGTCCATGTCCCTATCCCATTTCCTTCCATGATCCAATGTACCATACTTGCGAACATTTTGAACTTGGTAAGAGGGAGATTTTGAAAAAAAACTGGGGTATTGATTTTCCCCTTTGAGTTACATTGAAAAAGAGGATATTGTAGACAGGAGACAGATCAAATAAAGCCCATTTGAGCTTAAAAACATTGGACGTTTCCTGGCTGAATCGGGTCTGTTGGCATGTATGGTTGTACTACCATTGCCTCTTCCTTCTGCCCACAATGGTCTATTACATTGCCACAGCCTTGAAGGAGGGTAGATTTTGTATCACAGGGGGCCCCTGGCCCGTTCTGTCCACACCTGAAGTATGAGACCCTTGTCCTTGCCCTGCCAGCCGCATTTGTAGGCCGTATTAAATTGACCAGCGGGTCCTGTGTTGCTCTATAATTATCCTGAGACATCCTTACCACTCAGCCAGCATAAAACCCCTGTGTAGGCCCTTCTGTTCAATATGTAGGCCTCTTTGTTAAATTGACCATAGCTCTGCAATTTTAGTGTATAGCAGTCTGAAGGCAGGTCTGCGAGGCCTTCTGCTCCAAACTAGTAGCCCCCACCCTACCCGAGTGCTCCGTGCTCGGTATCAAAGTTCAACATCCCCCTGAAGCTGTCGACATACAGTAGGCTGCATCCTGGACTGGTACTTGCTTCCTGGGCAGGTTTCCCGCTTTTAAGGAAGTGGCAACCGCAGAGCGTCAAGTTAGGAGAACTGAGGAGATTTTATACATGAATATATTGAATTCCTGTACAATACCCATTATTTTCTGCTTGCTCTATGGAACTTACGATAAGCGATTGGCCTGAGAGACTGACCTTTTCACCCAGTCCATTGTCAGCATTAAGTGGGTAAATGACGAAATGTCTGGTAAAATCTGCAGACGAAGCTTTTGGGTAGCATACGTAGGTAGATGTAGCGTGCAAAGGAGCCCACAAAATGATATAAAAAGGGAGCACACACAGATATCGACGGACAACCTCGCCGTCTGTATGTAGGTTAACAGGCTGTGCAGGTTTTCCCCAAGAACTGGGAGCTCTTGTCTTCCTTTGCTTAAAATGTCTTGCTCTGCTTTGCTTGAAGTATCTTATTCTATTTTACCTATATGAAATGTCATGTTATGTTTAACCATTGTTCTCTTTACTTTTGCATTTAAAAGATGTTGTATTGTAATTGCAGGAATGCTTGCTCTAAGAGTTAATGTGAGTGTCCCTAGGTAACATTTTCCTTGGTGTAACTTGTTTCTCATGATGCATTTATAGATGTGTTTTCTCTCTCTCTCTGTCAGTCCATTAATTGAGATACAGAGAATATCATGACAGCTGTATGATTATCTGGATTCTGTATTTTGTACTTTATGTCTCTATACTGCGGTTTCTTTGAAGTTGCATCTTCTCATTAAACTGCCATTGTATTCTGCCTCCAATTCCATGTCTCATATGTCTGTTTTCTTCATTTTTGGAGCAAGCGTTCCTAGGCACCCCGGCTCAAATTAAGGTGCCCCTTTTGTCCCTGACTCACTCTCCTGCTCAGTTCTGTGGTGGCTCCCGGGGCTCTGGGGACCGCCCCTAGCTTCCTTGACCCGTAATAGATCTTCCCTCCAACAGCCTCTCTTGCAAGTCCTGTATTGTTGGTTTGTTGCCCCTGCCCCCCTTTCCACTGCCCTCCATAGTCTGTTGTGCTTCCACGGCCCTTCCTGCCTGCTCAGTGTGGTTAAATTGTTGCCTTTGCACCCTCCTACCTGCCTTCAATTTTCAGAGTCCGTGCCCCTGGCCTCTGCCTCTCAACAGTATCCTAATGAACAACTAGATTGCTAACATTCTATATTTATTACAAAAGTGTGGAACGCCTGACATCATCTTGATGTAATCAAAACTGTAATACCTAGAGCATTCCTTTAGAAATTACATATATGAGAGGGTCTTATTGGCATCAAAATTATGGTTAGTGCTCTAAAAGACTAAAATAAGGACATATTTTCTGAGTTTTCAAATAGCGACAAAGCACTTTTAAATTATTTGTTATCTTTATGTTTTTTTATCTAGTTGACAACTTGGTTAAATGTTGCACTTAGGGGAGAGGATGTGGTGTTACTTCCAGAACTGCAGACTTTGCAACTGGGGAACCAGGTTGAAGTTTCTGCTTCAGCTCGACATTCTGTGATTCTGGTCAAATCACTTAGTCTCCCCACGTCTACAACCAAAATGAATTTGTTCTTGTGTGATGTAACCAATGCTCATGTAAAGCACTCCAATACCTGACAAGTCTGCACTATATAACACTGCAAAAACACAAAATAATAAGTGTTTTGCACACTTCTGTCATTGGGCTATATTTGGGCTATATCTGGGTGATTTTGGGCTACATTTGGGCTCTTTTGTCTCCGGTGGCCATCTTGGGAGATTTATTTGTTATGAAGTTTCCTAATTTCCTCATGTACTGCAGTCTCCTCAGTCGGAAATGCTTTCAGTTTTTTACTTTGATTCCATCATGAAGGTATTCAGATATGTCACACATTTGCCATGAATTCTGAATGTTAGCACTCTAGTTGCTCATTAGATCACTGTAGTAAAACTACTGTTCACCATGGAAGTCTGCTCCTGGTATTAAAAGTGCATGTTTCAGTCTGCATGTCAGAATTTTTTAATGAAATAGAAGAGGATTTGAGAAGTCACTCAAAATGTGCCCTCATTTTCTTTCTTCAGCATTAATCATAATTTCTATGGCAAAATGAACCCCCTCATTGTGTTCCTTTTTAAATTAAATGTTTTAAGTGTTACCAGTTTATTCCAATCAAGATGGCTTCAGGTGTGCCATACTTTTGTCATAATGAAGACAGTAAGTGCTCTAGTTGTTTTTAAGAACATTCTTGGACATTCTGTCATTGGGCTATACTTGGGCTACATCTGGGTGATATTTGGGCTACATTTGGGCTCTTTTGTCTCTGGTGGCCATCTTGGGAGACTTATTTGTTATGAAGTTTCCTAATTTCCTCATTTACTGCAGTCTCCTCAGTAGGAAATACTTTCAGTTTTTTACTTTGATTCCATCAAGAAGGCATTCAAATGTGTCACACATTTGCCATAAAATCAGAATGTTAGCACTCTTTTTGCTCATTAGATCACTGTAGTAAAGTTACTGCTCACCAAGGAAAACTGCTGCTGGTATTGAAAGTGCATGTTTCAGTCTGCATGCCAGGATTTGAGAAGTCACTCAAAATGTGCCCTAATTTTTCTTTCTGCAGCACTAATCATACTTTTTATGGAAAAATGAACCACCTCATTTTGTTCCTTTTTAAATTAAATGTTTTAAGAGTTACCACTTTAATCCAAGCAAGATGGCTTCAGGTGTGCCATACATTTATCATAAGTAGGACGGTTAGCGCTCTAGTAGTTCTTTGGAACACTCTGGAAAGCTGCAGTAGAACACAAAGGAATCAACTGACAGTCTCTGCCCTTGTTGGATGTACATGTTTTACTGAGAATGTCAGACTTCATTCTCACATGACTGAGAAAGATAATGTGAATTTACAGAAAATAAGCTCTCAGTTTAGCTTATAGATCACCTTCCAAACCTCTGTGGTAAAAGCATGAGAAAATATTTTTCTCTCAATCATGATATCCCAGCAGAAGTCTTTTTCACATGGTGAAATCACCTTAGAACATACCACAATTCCTAAAATGAGTATGGTACCATCAACAAATGATTTATAATGTAACTAAAGTCTTAAAATCTTCTATTAACTGCAATGCTTTTTAATGAGGTGCTATCATGTATATTGGTCCCAAGATGGCTGCCAACACTTCTTGGATGAAGTGCTGACAGCCAATCAGATCTCAGGATGAGATGTGTGGTTAGGCTCCGCCCACATATATATATTGATTTAAATGCTATTTTCTCAGGAACTACTGAACAGATTTACACCAGACCTACAAAAGGCACTTCCTTGACCTGAGGACTACCTCTCTGCCAAATTTCAAGTAACTCTGTTCAGCCGTTCGGGCTGTAGCTGTGTCTAAAGGTCCTATGGAAAAATGCATGGGAAAAACGCGTTTTGGGACCCCCCTTTTTTCTCAGCCCCCGCTTGACGAATCCCCCCGAGACTTTCAGGGTAGGAGCGGAGCGTAGCGCCCCACCTATTTTGAAAATTTCGCGAGGATTCATCGACCGGCGCCAAAGTTATTCCAAATAGAATGTTGCGGATTTCCTATGGAAACAGGGTCCTAACTATAACTATCTACTGGCGACCGCCAGTAGATAATATATATATATATATATATCCAGCTCAGTTTTTCCGTCTCCCTCCCTTCACTCACGATCGGGTGCTTCCAACACGGTGACGGACACCGCGTGCAGTCAAAAGCTCCTGGTACACAAACACACCAGCACTCACGGGAACAGTGTCCTGAATTTTTATTACAGGACGAAACTCACAGCAAAACACGTTTCGGCTACCGCCTTCGTCAATTGTAAGCGGCGTCGACTTTCAGTGGACATAAATACATTCCTTACATCACTAACATCAACATAGGACTTACTTCAGTCCAAAATGGCAGCCATTGTTAAACATGTTAAATCATTCTCACTTAGAATGCATAACGTTATAACATAAGTTCTCACGCCCTGTATGGGCATTCTTACTACTTTAACAAACACTTTGAGCGGAGGGTCGTTGGGGCTGGTACTCACTTCCGGTTGCCACCAGAACCTGCAGGTTAGCGTTTCAGCCTCGCACGTCCCCCTCCCTATTTAGTCCGGACTAAGGGCGCGGACGCGCGCAGCGCTGCTCAAGTTTTTGGGGCCGCTGCTAGGTGTTTATTCAGACTCTGGCGGTATCTCCTACCTGTTATTCCAGCTTGTGAAAACGAAACTTTTATAATTGCCATTCCTGCTTATGAAAATGTTTAATATTGCCTGTTCTGCACATCTATGATAGACGCTATATTTGCACATTGTTTTAAAATTTTAAAGCTGTATGCACTTACTTAAACTGTTGCTCCGCCCTGCCTAGCTGCCCCTGACCCCGTTCCGTCACGGCTGGTGCCGATTGAGCGGAGGGTCGTTGGGGCTGGTACTCACTTCCTGTTGCCACCGGAACCTGCAGGTTAGCGTTTCAGCCTCGCACGCCCCGCTCCCTATTTAGTCCGGACTAAGGGCGCGGACGCGCGCAGCGATGCTCAAGTTTTTGGGGCCGCTGCTAGGTGTTTATTCAGACTCTGGCGGTATCTCCTACCTGTTATTCCAGCTTGTGAAAACGAAACTTTTATAATTGCCATTCCTGCTTATGAAAAATTTTAATATTGCCTGTTTTGCACATCTATGATAGACGCTATATTTGCACATTGTTTTAAAATATTAAAGCTGTATGCACTTACTTAAACTGTTGCTCCGCCCTGCCTAGCTGCCCCTGACCCCGTTCCGTCACGGCTGGTGCCGATTGAGCGGAGGGTCGTTGGGGCTGGTACTCACTTCCGGTTGCCACCGGAAACTGCAGGTTAGCGTTTCAGCCTCGCACACCCCCCTCTCTATTTAGTCCGGACTAAGGGCGCGGACGCGTGCAGCGGCGCACCGGCGGCGCGCCAAAGGCGCGCCAAAGGCAAGCCCGTCTGCGCCCGTCCGTGCCTGACCGCAGCCAGGAGCCAGGTACTGTGGTATGTTTAGATGGTATTCCGCATTAGCGCCCTTATTATTTCCCTGTTCTACTTCCCTATCTTCACTATTTTTAGCGCGCTGTTAGAAATATGGGTTTTATTCAATATACGAGCCAAGAGATCAAAGACTTACATCCCTATGCAGGCAGTTTTACAGGCACATGGGAAACCGATCCGTCTAAGGTCCAGGACATATGGCGTTCTTCTGCACCTTTTGGCTGCAGGACCCCAAAATGTCCTCATTATTTCGGTAAACAAAACACGCCCCTTAGGGCGATCTACTTAAATGCTCGCTCTATTCCCAAACACTCAACTGAGGTATGGGATATATTAGATTCAAATAACCCTGACATATGTTTCATTACTGAAACCTGGCTTCATGCAGATGCTGGCCCAGATATATATGTCGCCTTTAACTCGCAATATAAAATCATTCGATTCGACAGGAAAGGAAAAAGAGGGGGTGGTATACTAATAGCTCACAAAGATACCTTAGCAATTACAATCTTGGATAATATAATGATTGGCCAGATGGAAATATGCGCAGTTAAGATTACTGGTCTCTCTAATGGTATTTGGAGAGCGGCTTTGGTCTATCGACCTCCCGGTGTTAAAGGTAATTTTTCTAATCAGATACTAGAACTCATTGCACCACACGTATTAGCCTCAGATAACTTTCTCCTGATTGGCAACTTTAATCACCACGCAGAGGCGTTATTAAACACTGATACGGACAAACTAATTACCAATATGAGTTTGCGAGGTCTTGCACAGCTGGTCGATGGTTCTACTCACCAAGCTGGGCATACACTAGACCTTCTGTTCACAAATATACCTGACATTGTTATGGAACCCCCAGAAGCACTGATATGGACTGACCATTACCTACTGAAATTCATTATCTCCACGGCTTTAACAGGGAAAAATAATCTGGAAAATGAAATTGTTTGGCGCAGATCCTGGCGTAAGATCACCCCCCATCTTTTCCAAGAACATTTTGGCTCAGATCATAAAGTTTTAGAAATCTGCACTAATCAAAGGGCGTTAAATTTGAATGAAGATATTCTGGCTACTCTCGATAAAATTGCCCCTTTCAAAAAGGCCAACCCTAAGGCTAAAACCACCTCTTGGTTTACTGATCAATTAAAAACTACTAAAAACTACTGTAGAAGGGCCGAAAGATTATGACGGAAAAACAGAAGCCCTGCAAATGAGGAAAGTTATAAAAAATTGCACCATTTGTATATGAATGAAATAAAACAGGGAAAAAAAATCTTATCTGTTGAACTGAAAAACTAGGGCAGAGAACTCTTCTAGAGAACTCTTTCACATTTTAAAAGATTTTACAACCTCTGCAAGTCTACCTACCATACCCGTATCTCAAGATTGGGCCGACTCGCTGTCAAATTTTTTCGAAGAAAAAATTATGATTATTCACAAGACTTTTCCCCCTATACCCAACGATAGTCACCTAATAGAACGACCCTGTTTTTTATCAAATCCATCGGGCCTCCTGGTTAAATTTATCGAATGCGATCAAAAAACTGTTACCTCAGCTATGCAGAAAATAAGGTCCGGCTCCCCGGCTGACACTATTCCTGCTAAATATTTCTCCATAATAGCACCCACTGTCCTCGACAGTCTGATTGCACTTTTCAACCAATCTTTGGCTGACGCGGTGTTCCCTTCTGTCTGGAAGGTAGCTAGTGTCAGACCAGTTCTAAAGAAACCAACAGCTGACCCTAAGGTACTTCTGAACTATCGTCCCATTTCATTGCTCCCATATTTTGGAAAAATACTGGAATCCATCATAAATCAGCAACTGGTAGGCCATCTGGAGAGGTATGAACTTCTGGACCCCTCTCAATCCGGTTTTCGAGCAGCACATAGTACAGAAACGGCATTGGTCGAGGTCACCGACAACATCAGACTAACCCTTGACAAACATCAATCTGCTGTGCTTGTCCTGCTCGACCTTTCCGCGGCTTTTGACACCATCTCCCATAAGATTCTTGAGCTCAGATTATGGGAGGTTGGTGTCAGGGGAAATGCTTTGAGGTGGTTCATCAGCTACCTATCTGAGCGCACCACTGCTGTCCAGTTGGGAAACTTTGTTTCTTGTGCGAGGCCAGTAAAAATGGGAGTTCCTCAGGGCTCCATTTTAAGTCTGACTCTCTTCAACCTTTATATGACCCCTTTAGCTGAAGTAATTAGATCACACGGGTTTGATGTCATATCCTATGCGGATGACACGCAGATTCTGGTCACTTTCGGTCCTGACCCAAGCGATACTAAAAAGCATTTTAAGGACTGTCTTATCTGTGTTGACGAATGGATGAGATTAAACCATCTTCAGCTAAACGGGGCCAAATCAGAGATTGTGCTTTTTGGAAAAGCCAGCAACTATTGGTCACAGGACTGGTGGCCTTCTGAGCTCGGAATCTGTCCTGTTCCAAAGAAAACAGTCCGAAATCTGGGCTTTCATATAGATGATTGCCTATCTATGCGCAGCCATGTTAAGCATGTTATAGGTACCTGTTTTGGTGTCATGCGCAGTCTCAGAAAGGTTTTTAGATGGCTCCCCATGGAGGCGCGTAAACCCCTGACACAAGGACTGATTACAAACAGAATAGATTATGACAATGCCCTATTGTTATCCATAAATGAAGACCTCACTGACAAACTCCAGGTTCTACAGAACACTGCTGCAAGACTGGTCCTGGACCGTCCTTACAGATCACCTTCGGCGGCCTGTTTGAATTCCCTCCATTGGCTCCCGATCAAAAAACGAATCCACTTTAAAGTATTATGTCTTACACATAAGTCCATTTATGGAACTGGTCCAAAATACTGGCGAAAAAAGTTGCAATGGTATCATCCGGCTAGAAGGCTGCGTTCTAGTGATGCGGCATTACTAACTCCGCTAAGAATCAACACCGTCAGACAAGGAGGTCGTTCATTTTCCTTTCTCGCACCGACTCTTTGGAATAAACTGCCTTTCCATCTGCGTACCATAAAAGAACATGGTAGTTTTCGTAAAGAGCTGAAAACCTGGCTCTATGTCAATTAGCCTGGTCTTTGCCCTCTTGAGCAGTCTGCAGCGCCATGAGACTCTTGCCGAGTTATATGTGCGCAATATAAATTTTCCTTTGATTTGATTTGATTTGATATAATAGGATTATCTCGAATGCTGTGCCAGTGTTTGTATAATGCTTTCCGTAGTACATTGTGTTGGCTGTTGTAAGTAGTAATGAATCCACAGACTTGCTCATTTTTGCATTGTGAGGCAGGCATTGAAAAAGCACTACGTCCCTTTTACAAGTGGCTATACGTCTTTTGGCTTCTATTAGTTTCTTCTCTGTATACCCTCTTGCTCACACTCTGTTTAACAGTTTGTCTGTGTATTGTTGAATGTTTCGTCGATACTGCACAAGCATTTAGCCCAGATAAACTCACCATACGGTATGCTCTGCTTCAAAGGGAGAGGGAGTGAACTGCTTGCTCGAAGAGTAGTGTTCCCTGTTGTACTTTTCCTGTATACAGTGGTGCTAAATTTAGAATTGATGATCTCTAGTCTTACATCTAAGAAGTATATTGTGGTTATGCTAATGTGACTGGTAAATGCTAGATTAAGATTATTGACGTTGATTTTGTTCACAAAGTCATTGGCTGAGTTCGTATTGCCTTTCATTAAAATAAACAAATCATCAACATATCTTACCCACATAGTTATGTGTGGGGACCATTTTTGCATTGTAGTTCCATGGAGCACCTGCTCCTCCCACCAGCCAATATGTAAATTTGCATAGCTGGGGGTGATGCAAGTTCCATTTGCTGTTTCCCTTACCGTTGGAACAGCTCATTGTTAAATATGAAGATTTTACATGTGAGACACCAAATTATCATTTTTAACAACATTTCATTGTGTGCAAAAAACCTTATAGGTCTTGCCCTTAAGAGGTTTTTCACAGCATTGATGCCATCTTCATTGTGTATACTCGTGTAGAGTGAAGTTACATTCAAGCACATCATGAATAAGTCATCATCCCACTGCATGTCAAGTACTCTTTTCAAAAAGTCTGATGTGTCCTTGATATAAATATGACAGGAAGATCCTTACTAAAGGTTGTGGGAAATGATCTACGTATTTAGAGATGTTTTCTAGCAGGTTGCCTACAGCTGCTATGACAGGCCTGCCTGGAGGCTTGTCTTTTTTTGTGGATTTTTAGGATTAAGGATAGGTTAGAATGCGTTGGGTAGAATATATAACAGTACTTGTATGCAAGCATATATCCTCTGTAATCAGCAAAATGGCTGAGCTGTTCATCTTTATCACCAATATTGTAATGCTAATCCCATTATTCTGTTTCCTTATATTGATTATTGCAGCTCAATTATTTTACTCAAGAATCACAATGCTTCCATAAATATTAAACCACTTCACTGTGTATTTATTGTGTATCTCTTTGGGTATGCATAAGTAAGTAAGCAGAAGGTTTCTGGACCTGTTACCACGATTTCTTTGGGGAGTCACGGTTGTCATGTTCTGAGGTTGCACATCCATTTGTTACCCTGTACGGTTAGGGGTACAGATGGCACACTGTGAGCTAGCAGGACTTCAGCCAACAAATCCGGATGTATGCGTGGAATCAGCCTTGCACAGGTCTGATGGCTATGTTGTCCAAAAAACGCACAGTTTTATTTGGAAAAGTTGAAGTGGTGCAGCAGGGACACACAGGCTATCTTAGTCTATGGAGAAGGGAGTTGCCCGGCTTGGCAATCCTTGCATCCTTTTGCTTGTAGTTGGGCTTTCCATCCTTTGGTTACCATTGTTATCTTTCAGGGCTATATCCTATCTGCCCAATGTCTTTGATTCTCTGAGGCAGTGGGTTCAAGCTCAAAGATCCTGAGTCAATACTCTACTGCCTGTGCCAATCGCAACATCTCACTACCCTAAACGGGATCCCAACCTGAGCTACAATGGGGATTACTAGTTTGCAAACACAAATTCGGACGGAATCTCCAATCACAGTTATCTGGAGTATCTGGAGATCAGGCCTCTGGTAGTGTTACGCGGTATGGAAAAGAGTTACAGGTTTTATTAGGTTATGTTACCGGAATTTATTGAGCGCACATTCACCGATCGGTTTCTTGACACTGGGGTAAGGATAGAACTGTTCACAGAGCTTCTGATTGAGGCACTAGTAGTACACCTGTCTGAATAACCATGTTTTTAACAATTGTCCGAATTTCATGTAGCGTTGGGCTGTTCTGATCTCTCGAAGGAAGGAGTTCCAGATGCAGGGGATGATAACTGAGAATGTGAAACTGACCATTCTCTTCTTTTCAAACGTGGGTATCATCAGGTAGTTCATGAGAGTGAACCACTGAGTTCATTTGGGGGTGTATTTTTTGATTCTAGATGGGATGAAGGCAGTACTTTTTCCATTAAGGGTTTTAAAGATAATGTATCTGTAAGAAACTGGCTCTATATATACAGCACCAAAGTGAGGTACAGTGTGTATAGAGTCCAAGGGTATCCAGAGGTTTGGCAGTGGTTAAAGTTAGATAGAACCTTACTCTCCAAAGTGGTAGCTTGGTCGAGCAGTAAGGCAGTATCAGAGGACAGTGTAAAGCATTTGATGTACACACTCAGTCAGCAAATGAAGTCACACACTCAAGAACTGAACTCTAGGTCAATTGTTTTTGTATAAAAAATAAACTGTTGTTTTATTTCTAGAACCAAGCAAGCCTGGTACAGGTAAGCATATAAATACTTTGCAGTAGTAATTTACTTGTTTGAACACAGTTCAGAATTGCAGTATAACTTGTACTGGTTTTGGTTACAGTTTTAAGAAAGCAGTTTGTAACACATTGCAGGTATAGTACATTCAATTGAATGGGCTTTTTAAGTAAAATGCAGTTAATTACTTTTCAGATTACTTTTCTAACCACAGGACTGGATCCTAGATTCAGCCCTGGGACATTTCCTGAAAACAGGTGAGTAAATGCGTTTTGGTTAAAGGTATGATTTGTAAGGAATATTATTGTATTTCAGAAGTTGACACAAACTTTTTCACATAGAATCACCAATGTTATCCTATGGGAGGAAATTCACTTAGCAGGTAAGTTAGGTTATCGTTACTTTTTCTTACTCAGTGCTGTATCCTGGATTCAGCACTGGGACATTTCCTGAAAACAGTTGAGAAAATGTGTTTTGGTTAATCGGCTGATTTGTAAGGAATATTTGCAGTTTTCAAAAGTCAACAGAAACTTTTTGAGAGAAAAAAGTGTCAATGTTATCCTGAGGAAAAATGAGTTATCGATTTCAAGGTAAGTAATCGGTCTTTTGAGTTAGGGTTCTGGGGTTAGGCTCAGGGGTCTCCCAGGGTCAGTGATGCACTGTTGTTGCACCTTCAGTGGCACTCGGGCGGCCGGGTACAGAGTGTTGAGGCCCACTGTTATCCTATGGGGGACTCCGGTTGGTGGCTGCTGGCAAGCAGGCCACAGGGTTGTGGGAGCAAAGTTCCTAGGGTTAAGCTCAGGGCATGTTGGGGACCAAGTTAGCACCAAAGGGGCACCCTCAGCAGCGCTGGGGCAGCCGGGTGCAGGGTGCAGTTTTGAGGTCGGTGCCCTGTTGAATTTAATGGAGATTCTCCGGGACAAAGAAACAATGCAGGCTCGGGGACAAAGATCTTCCAGGAGGGACCACCACTTCGAGGGGTAAATTGGGATGTAGAGGGATGGTTAGGCACCACTGGGTTGGGCACACAAGGCCGTGGGGCGTCGGGTGCAGGGGTGCCTTTAGACGTCAGATTTACTTACACACTCTGGTCGGGGTAGGGGAGTCTCCTGGATTGAGTCTGCAGGCGTCGTCTGGAGGCTTAAGGCAGGTCAGGGGTTGCCGGATCTCGGGTCAGGATTGCCACGGGGACCTCCTCGTGCTGTTTATTCACTCAAACACAGGCCGTGCTCGGCGGGTGCAGAGTGTGCTGGATTTGCGGTTTCTGGCTGGCACCAGAAGCTGCAGTTCAAACACGTCCGGTGTTCACGGGAGAAACAGCTTGGACAGTGAATGCAGGCAGGTCCTCCTGGGTTTTCGAGGTTGCTGGCTGCTGGACACACCGGGGTTTTGCAGGAGCAGGTTCGAGGGGAGACAGGCCTGTAGGGCTGGGGCCAAGTCAGTGGGCGTCGTCCTCTTGTTAGCTCTGCACGGCTTCTCGTCCTTCTTCTTCTTCTTCTTCTTCTTTTCTTGTGGTTGCTGGATCTGAGGAAGGAAGGTTCAGGGTGCCCCTAAATACTAAATTTAGGGGCGTTACAGGTAGGTAAAGGGCAGGGACCAATGGGTCCCCTCCCTGGGGTGGGTACACCCCCTATTCTGCCACACTCCAGTGGGAGGGGGGCAGGAGCCTGTCCCTGGTTGGCTGGGTCCCCCCATCCTCAAGGTGGCGGGGACTCGAGGTTGTGCCTCACCTCGCCTCCCCCAACTTAGGGGTGGAGTTGGCAGAGGTGGGCACACCTCTTTTCCTCACTTTGGTTTTCCCGCCGGGTCTCCCGCCCAAAGTGGGGGTAGAACCAGTGGGGACTAGTTGCTGAGTATAGTGGTCTGGAGAGGCTCACAAAGGTGGTATGCCTTTAAAGCTTCTCCTTCGTGAACCCTGCCCATCCTGGGGGAGGAGGCTTGGCACCTCGTCCAGGATGTGCATTGTCTCAGGCCCCTGAGAGCAGCAAGCTCTCGACCCAGGGGTCTGGTGGTGGCAGCTTGTGCAGCCACTCAGTCAGGTCACTGGGAGTTGGTCGAGTTTCAGGGGGCATCTCTAAGATGCCCTCTGTCGTGCATTTTACATTAAATCCCACACTGGCATCAATGTGGGTTTAATGTGCTGAGAAGTTTGATACCAAACTTCCCAGTCTTCAGTGCAGCCATTATGGTGCTGTGGAGTTTGTAATGACAACCTCCCAGCACCATATACTCTTAATGGCAGCACTGCCCTTACCGGGCCCAGGAATGGACCTGGGCACTGTAGGGGTACAGGGCTCATGCACCTTTACCCTCACCACTGGCATAGGGCACCCAGCTAGAGGGGTGACTAATGTATGCCAAGGCAGTGGTTTGTGGGCATGGCACACAGGGATGTGTGCCATGTCGTCTCTTTGTTTTGTTCTGCACCCAGACACTCAGCCTGCAAAGGCAGTGTGTGTGTGTCGGGGTACAGGGCCTCTAAGGGTGGCACAATATGTGCTGCAGTCCTTAGGGGCTTTCTCTGGTCACAGTGCCCTGGGTACCTATGGTACCATTTACCAGGGGCTGGCATGTGGCCAGAGATGCCAATTGGGTTTAGGCTTCAATGCAGTTTTAGGGAAGGAACACCGGCCCTGGGTACCTGATTGGCAGAAGCCCAGGGTGCACTCAATCAAAGTACATCAGCAATTCAGCAAAAAGTGTGGGCATACCATGCAAGAAAGAGGGCACTTTCTCATAGTATCCAGTTGTGAAGCAGGAGCGTAACACAGGCCCCCGCATCCCCCGCGGTGCTGCAGGGGGTCACCCTCGGCACAGTACTTCTGCCTGTGCGCTCTGGAATAAATCCGGAGGGGGGCCCCTACGTGTATATTGCAGGGGGGTCCCTTGAACTTTCGTTACGCCACTGTTGTTAAGATAGTCCTTTGTTCCACCGGAAGCCAGTGCAGGTCTTTCATCTAAGAGGCGATGTGGTAAACGTCTGGGTTGTCGAAAGATTAATTGGGCTGACTGGTTCTGAACAATTTGAAGCCTATGATTGAGGCATTTAGGGAGGCCCACATAGAGGGAGTTTGCATAGTCTATTCTAGAAAGGACTAGGGCAATTACAGCTTGAATGAGGGCTCAGAAGTGAGGAATTTTTCAATTTTCCTGATTCTACGAAGTAGTAAAGAGAGTTCCTAGTTGATAAGGACCCCAGGACTTTTTACTGATTTCTTGGGGGAGGGAGGAGCTCCCATCTCCCAACACCAAAATGGTGTGTTCCAAAGGTCCAACTTGCTCCTACTGATGACAATCTCAGTTTTAGTTTTAGATGGCTTCTGTTCATTAAGTCACAGAGGAAGAGCATTTTGTTTTAGAAGACCTCCTTTGATTCAGGGGAGTTGTCAATGTTGAAAAGTAGCTGCATGCCATCTGCATAATTCTACATTTTAATGTTTATATTTTTGAGGGTGTGGATTACTGGCCGTATGCATAAGTTGATGAGATGTGGTGAAAGGGAGGTGGCCGGTGGTACCCCATAGTCTAGAAGAACTTTGGGTGCGTTGAATTGGGTCACCCCGACTGACTGTAATAGATCTTTTAAGAAGGAAGTGATCCAGTCAAGCGCTGAGCCCTGCAACACCGTGGTCTCGACACAGTCCACCAGGAGAATGTAGTCGACCGCATCGAAGGCCATCGTTAGTTCGAGGAGAACCAGCACCTGGGTGGAGCCCCTGTTGCATTCTTTGATCATGTCTTCTATCACTGAGAGGATGACAGCTTCTGTGGAATGAGCTGGGCTTAAGCGTATCTGACAGGGATCAAGAAATGTGGACTCCTCCAAGAAGGAGAACAGGTTTTGTGATACATGTACCTCCACTACCTTTGCTAAGAAGGGTAGCAGGGAAATGGGACAACACTTTTTCAGTGCGAGTGGGTCTAAGCCAGCTTTCTTGTGGATGAACTAGGTACCTTACCTTGGCTAAGAGAAAGATTAGGAGGTGAAAAGACCGGGTCAGGGAAGTTGGGGAATACAGTTTTTAAGGCTTTCAGTGGGGCAGGTGTCATTTAGAGAGCCCTATTTTACTTTAGTCAGCAGGCCTGCGAGGTAATCCTTGTTAATGATGGGAAAGGTGGATAAGGTGATGAGTGAACATAAACAAAGGACAGTAGAACTGTTATGGCTCTACCAGCTCTCTATCAATGTACCAGGTGCCAAATTGAATGCTATATCACAATGAAAACTCAAGGGCATCAAATTCTTTAGCGACTCTAGCTCAGATATCTTGGTTTTTCATGGGTAGAGGCCTCTGTGAGTGTGAGGAACCAAAATGGACTGATTGATATCTGCCAGGAACAAAGCTGCTCTCTAGTCTATGATCAAGATGCTACTCAACCTTCAAAACGCATTGGGTCAAAGAAGGCTGGGTGAACAGTGTGATCGGCCTTCTCCAAAAGAAAGCATTCTGGGGACTAGGATAAAAGGGAGAAATCACGTATGGCACCTCAGGCTGAGCAATGGGCGACAGATGTTACCATAAGGTGAAAGAAGGGTGCTTCACCCATAATCAGGCCACACTCCAAGGTATAGGCAAATGATAAGCCCAGACGTCCACTACCAGGTTGCTAGAATAGGTAAGCAGGTAAGAATGCTAAGGTGGGGATGCCCGTTTTACTCGTATTTGATATGTACCAGCACTCTTGAACTGTGAAGTAACATTTTGTTTTTATGTGCTGTGCAGGCAGCAGGCAAGGTATTTGGGATTATTTGGACAGGTTCTCTCCTTGAATCTTCCTGCATACATGGCCATATGTTCATCTTTACAGCAAGTGGGTCATCTATTATTCGGGCAGTTCAGGTACAGGTTTTTGATGAGGGCACAGCAGCAGAGATTCTCCATGATCTTGACATTTCATTGGCCGCATCTGGGGAAAAGCAAATTAGAGTATGTTGGTATCCTATCAGCAGGTGCTGCAGTATTCTTCAAGAGAAGCCAAAGTTAATACAAGAAGAGAGCACTGAATGTCCGTACTTAGCCAAAACAGGTGACCCTGAAAGGAATTTAGTGTTAATTCCTTCCATCCAGAGCAGGACTCACACACTGAAGACAGAGAGGAGCAGTGAATGGTCAAGAGGTTGTGTGCTGGGAGGGAAAAGTATCAACATGAGGTTAAGCTGTTCATGGGCATATCATTAGACTAGCCTTCTCAGGTATCCAGACTGGTTTCAGACAATTATCGTTACCGGTCCTTGAGCTCAATGTTATTTGCTGTTCTGAAACCAAACAGACTGATGCTGCCATTGGTCCATGAACCATAGGCATCATCCAGTGCTCCAAGACAGAGAAGCTGGAATGTCATTAACCCTGATCAATGGACCAGAAATCTTGTGGGACATGCAGTGTTCCTCAAGAAGACTCCGCTTGCGAATCACTCGGTACATAAGCATGACACACCTAATACTGTAACGCAGCACATCTCATGAGAGAAATAACGGTCCCAGTTATGCATATGTTTTTAACATTAGTGTCACATGTAAACATTCCTGTGATTCTTTATGCCAAATTAGTTACTACCAACTCTCAGTGTCAATAGAGCCTGCTGAGAGGGTAGTAGTCGCCTTCCACTTGCGAGGGGTGTATGCTGTGGGTGCACCCCTGGTCCAGGAGAGTAGTGTAGTGCTGCATACATAAAAAAACATGAGGCACATCTGGCATTGGTCTTAAGGCGAGATGCTATTGGTAACAAATACACAGGGGGTCCAGAATCCTCAAAATGGAGCAAACTATACCCGAGAGCCAGTGTTTCCATTAGGATGTCCGTGGAGTAGACGGGGATACTTCAAAGGTATAGAATATATCTCAACTTTTGTTTCGTTAAGTCTATGCAAAGAATTTTCACACGATTATGCTTTATCTATTCATAAGACCTGAAAATACGTGTTAGCCTTCTAAAAGCCTGTCCCATGAATCAGCAAATACAAAAATCCCAAATGTAAATAAAAAAACTAAATCAAGACATACCTTTGAAATAATTGTGACAATGATTCACAAAATAACAATAGCACAAGCTTATATATGTGAGTCTTTTGATCTCTGGTCTAATGAATGTTAATGATTATCACTATAAGAATTTTATTTCTCCTAGGGGGTAAGAAATATACTGCATCTTAAAAACTGATTTCGCAAGACCTTAAGTAAGAGAAGATATGCATGCCTTCCTAGCAGTCTGAAGAAACAGCACCAACCTTTACAAAAGGCTCTAACACAATTGTTTTCCATTGGTTTTAAACATATGAAGTTTGCAGATTCTCAGGAACCCCTTGCAGCGAGCCATTGATTTTATGTCGACATGGCCACAAAAAAAAACACACTCTCTAGAGGAGAATATTCAACGGTCAGTGCAAAACTTTTCATCGGTAAGATATCTCTAAGGGAGGCTTTTGATTTGTCTCTTTCTGTATTGCGAAACTCCTCTTAGGAATGACAGATCCCATTTTCAGTGCTGTGTGCTGGCACTTCAATTGGTTTTGAAGAGCACAAACCCTGTACTGGCTAGAGGCAGCGGGCTCGCATCACAGTCGATCAGCTCTCATGCTTTCTGAGATTCTAAAAGAGAAAAGATCAGTCTAAATTAGTGTTGTTATAGCCACGCCGGTACAGCTCATCAAAACCCATATATCGATACACAGACGAGTCAATCACCTTTATAGCGTAACATTCTGGTGCGTCGACCTTTGCCCTTTCCTTCATTACAATGTCGCTCCCCTCGTCAGATGTCAACAGATCCAACTGATGAAGGCTGACCTCAGACAACCTCTCTCACGGACTGTCTTCAAACCCTATTGCTGTGTAGCTTTCATTGTTGCAAGCAGTGGTGTGATCCTGTATTATTGGTTGCATTTAGACCCTCATCTCTTTGGAGGATTACTAATTAACCTTATATCTGCATTTCTTTGTCCCAATGCCTTTACAATTCCTATTGTAGAAAGAAAGATGAAGCAGCTGCTGGCTTTGACTGGGACTGATGCTGTCAATGGACGCAGACTCTTCTTTGCTGTAGATCAGAGCCACGCAGCCTTGGTGCATCGCAAGAAAACAGGTCCTCCATAGTGGGACTGGACTGGCAGACTCATTCTGTGTTCTTCCTTTGGGGAAGCATGGCGAGGCACCCACAGACACATCTTAAAATGGGATGGGAAGCAGGGTTATTTAAGGCAGTACATATGTCATAAATCCTGTCCTTGACCCCTTTGCCACAGCAGCAAAAACCACCTTAATCATCAACTAATGCGCTTGAAAACAATGGGGAGGACCAGCCGCACACAACGCTGATTCATTATGCAGTCAAATACTATTCACTTCAACCAGAAATCTCCTGGCATCAGCGTTTGCTCCGCTTTGAGCTCATCTGAGGACAGGACTCAAATGTCCTTAATGATTAGTGGTTATTCAGCCTCTAAGCTGTGATATGATCAAAACTGAATGTACCGATGCCCTTATATGAACTTGCCTTGTGGCCTCATTCTTGGACAACCGGCGACCTTGTTTCCTTGGCCTATTGTGTTTTTTTTTTCTTTCAGGATTTACCAGTTTCCATTTCAGCCTGCCTGCTCACTGACACACGACAGCCGAAAGTCTTCACTCTCCTGATAATAAACTCCCTTGCAAACTTGATTAGCATTAACAGAATATTTTCTTCCCAGTATTGTACTCCATAAGCAGGTGGTATTTCTATCCGCCAACCCACTTCTTTCGTCTTCTAATGTACTGCTATTTCTTTGAATATAACTCTGTTCACAAAAAACAGAGATATTCTATCCTACCAAAATATGCCCTTCTATTGGCAGACCAGATACAAGCACTCCATGGTGATAGCTGAGTCTAAACTGCTTCCAGTGATGGTCACCTCTTCTCTGCTACCATCAGTTGCTTTTTAATCAGCTTGAGAATTTTGAGGCCTGTAGTTCTCACCACTGCGGTTTCCACCAGGTGTATCACCATCAAGCCTGGGGCTAGCCTCCACTAACTCAGCCCCACAAATGTAGAGAACTATAGGGCACAAGCAGTCCTATTTTCCTGGACCAATATACTTCCAACTCTTCGATGGTACACCCACTTGTCCCCAGTGATCCTTTTTCTACAGTTACAGCCCATCTCCTCAGAACTGACCACAGAATCACACTGCAAGGTCATATTTGTACAACAACATGAAGAACAAATGTCCTCATTCCCCAATCCATTCTCAACCCTTAGCAATTGGGCCTGCAAAGTCCCTCTGCCTTTCTTTTGGCTGCTGTCTTCATAGACTCATCAATTCCAGACCCTCCATGCCCAGTCCCGTTCCTTTGGTAGCACTACTACCCTAAATGAGTGAGTTCCAGCGAATGATGAGCATTTTATCACCATCTTTAATACCAGGTTACTCTGTAAATACTTCTACTCCCTGTAGTTAAAATTGTTCCTGTGTCTGGGTCACTGGCCTTTCCCTAGCCTACCAATCCTTCCTCTTCAATTCTAGCATACTCCATGCAGGTACCTTTAGTTTCCTAATGAACGCGGACACTCCAAAACCGCCAACCCCTTTAGAAACATTCTTGTGGATCTTTCAGGGCACTCTCTCCCTCACTGCCTTATGCTCACCCTGACTTTTTATTACTTTTTCTATCCCTTCCCTGATATAATTTTCCTTATTTCTACCCGATTGCTCTTACCCCCAAACATTTCTACTAAAAAAACTGAGGGCCAGATTTACCTAACTTTCACGCATCGCAACACAAAAGTCATCTTGTTGCACTGCATGAAAGGGAGGGGCAGAAATGTGCATTATTTAACATTATACAGCACATTCCTGCTCTCTGCCTGAACTGGTGCATAATGTGCTACTTTTCACCAACCCAGGCAACCTTGCACGATGATGTAAGGGCACGTGTGTTGTAGGCAGGATTTTTTTGTGCAGGAAGGGAGATCTTCCTGCACAAACAATATCAGAGGCCTTTTCCTCTTTCTATGTGAGGTGCACAATGCAGCACACGTAGAAAGAGGAAACAACGAGGAGGAATAAGGATATTTCTCCACATTGCGCCTATATCTGGGAGGCTTTCAATTCTGACACATTCCCAGGCTTACCAGTGTTGCTAAATCTGGGAATGTATAAGAATCCATGGATGGATGTGTGGGAACACCCATGCTCCATCCATAGCACGCCTCCCTGCAGCAGTTACACAAGGCAGCAATTTGTGCTGCCTTGCATTACTCTAGATTTACCATGCCACACAGGGTCACGCAAGGTGGCCGGCATGGCTTGCTAAATCTCATTTTAGGTTTTGTGTGGTGCAGGGCCATGCAAAAGCTGTAATAAATTTGGCCCAGAGTTTCCAGATATTAGGTCTTTTAAATTAAATACACTGGAAATGACACAACATTGTGCCTTCTCTGTTATAGCCCTTCTCAAGCTGCTCTGATATGATATAAGAGATTTATAAAGCGCTCGGCTACTCAGGTGAGTGTCCCTGCGCTAGCTTCAAGACAATCTGCACAAATAAACAGTGACACTATTCCTGTTGAAACATCCAACATTTTTAATGTTTCTTAAAAATTGATGTCTCAGCTGTTGCACGTAGTTCCAGAGAAAGTTCATTCCAGGCAACCGACCAGGGATAGGAGAAGGACCTGCCTCCAATTCTCACTCAATTAATCTTTGGAATCTTAGCCAACCGACCAGTAGAAGATCGGAGACTTCTAGTAGGAACATATTCCTGCAATGTTTTGTAAGCAAGGACAAGAGTTTTAAAAATAATCTTTTTTTTTTAATTGGGAGCCAATGAAGAGCCTTCTAGTAAGAGGAAATATGAGACCTTGGGGGGAGATTCAAAAGAAATCGAGCTGCCGAATTCTGGAAAACCTGTAGTCCATTCAGATGATGATCTGGTAGACCCGAGTACAGAGCATTTCCATAGTCCAATCCGGACGTTGTAATAGCCTTAATGACCGTCATCTTTATCTGGAAAGGAGAGCAGAGGAAGAAACTTTTTCAGGATGTGTAGTAACCTGAAACAGATTCCTACCACTAATTGAATTTGTGGTTGAAAGGACAGGGCCCCATTTGATAGCTAAGTTCTTAACTGTATACTATTGAGGGCCAGGTGGTGGAGAGTCATTTGGCCAGAAGGTTTGCCCTAAGCCTGGCGAGATAGAGCCAAATGATAATATATTCTGCTTTCCTCTCACATGCCACAGATCTCGACCCAAACCTATATATAAAACCTTGATGTTGCCTTTGCAAGGTATGCTTCATATTTTGGTGTATGTTCTAGTTCTTGCTGTATGTTTATAGATATTGTTGCCTCCAGTGCTTGATTTGTAAAATAGTAACTCACCATCGCACTCCTACAAGTGTGAAAATTTAGACTAGTATAGGCCTCCTGAAGTTATAGGAAGGTATTATGCATTTAAATGTATATTGAATTATTAAACACTGTTGTTGTGCCCATCTAAAAATTAGCAGACTGCGCCCCGCCCCTGTGTGGTGGACTGTCATTAGTGAGGGTGTTGAGAATGAAGTGCCGGTGCCTTGTACCGGAAACCAAGGGCTCAAATTAAGCACTCAAACTTACTTTAGTTAGGGGCATATTATCAAGCACGGCGTTAAAATTATCGCCGCTTTAGCAACAGAAAACCGATGCTAAAGCGGCGATAATGGGCTTGATAATATGCCGCAGATAATTCTAATAGAAGCCCATGTTGACACCAGAACATGGGCTTCTACTGGAATTTTCAAGGGCATATTATCAAGCCCATTATCACCGCTTTAGTGACAGTTTTCTGCAACTAAACCGGCGATAATTTTAACGCCGTTTCTTGATAATATGCCCCTCAGTCTTTTGCTTTGTGTTAAAGAATGATCGGGGCTCGTGCATTTCTAGCTGTGCGCGTGAGGTTAATTTGGAGGAGACTAATGCGCGATGGCTCCCCCTTGCATGTACCATGGTGTCAAGTTATTTACATATTACACTTGTCAATACGTATCTCTCTCTTCGTTGTTGCTCCTGTGACCTGGAAATTCTACAGCATTCCTCTACCAATTGCGAAGCCTTTACTGTCCTATATAGGATTTTACTAATGGGAATCTGCTTTTTCCTCTTTTCTGATCCCACCCAACTGAATGTCAACAACTGTAAACCAGACAAGGCATCATCCAGCTGCATATTTGCCTTTATCAAAATATGTAACATTAATCATTGTAAAACCGATGACATCAGCAGCCTCTGTTCCTTCCCATTTGTTGTGTGTCCGCTCCAGGGATGTAGCTCAGTCAGTGTATTTCGGGGGGGGGGGGGGGGGGGGGTGAATCTACAATGTCCCAACTAACAGAGCGGCGGGCAGCAGGGTGCAGAGATGCGTCGACTGAGGGGTATAACACTCTTAAGAGGTCGTGAAGCTGTGGGTGCAGCTTTTCACAGTTTTATTTATTGGACGCTTTGGTTTCCATCCAAAAAATAGTTTGGGGAAATTGTGCTGTCAAATGAATCGTTAAGCCCCCAGTTGTGCTGGTGGGATATCCCACCCCTGCTTGGAGAGGGATGGACGCTCAAGCTGCGCTCAAGCTGCGCTCGCTCAGTGCAATAAAGGTCTTGGATTAAAATACTTAGCAGGGCTGATTTAAGCTCCCAGTCAAGCACTGCAATGTCAAACAGAAGGGCTGTTGTGTTCTTTTGTCCAGCTGTCCCATATCACCTTGTGCAATATCCCCCAAAAAACAGATGAGGACCATTGATATTGACGCTATGCATATATTGACAATTGACAAAGTCAAATTACGGCCAAAAACGTATTCCTGTCAATAACCCACCAAAGGATATCTAACATTTACTTCTGATTATTGGTACATCACAACTTCTTACAATTATTTAGTAGGAAACCCGATAAAAAGGAAAGTGGAGTGGATCCATCACCCATAATTTGCCATGAGAGTGTGAGAATGCCCACCAACTTGTGACATTGTAGGCGTCCACAAAATTCTCTCTGACCCTTCTCCATCTTAAAAATTGCCTCTTGAATCAAGTCTGCCAATAATGCCCTGCGTTGTCCTCTAGCATGGTAGCATGGATGGAGCAATAGGGCTGTCTCTCAACCGAATTCTGAGCCAGAAATGGAAAACTGCAATTTCTCTAACAATATCTCACTTTGCTAATATTCTTGTTAATTAAATGTTTGGTTATTAATGCTTGCTATCATACAAGATTGGTAGTCTCCAAATATCTTGTGCAGTAGCCAACCTCTAAAAAAGAGAAAACAGTAATGGTTAGTCATCAACTCCATTTATTCAGAACAATTCAAATTGTTTGGTATCGGTTTGTATTATTTGAGGCAAACAATTCAAGCAGAGGTTCACTGACTTGTACGTCATGTGCACACTAATACAAGACGATGACGAGATTATTTGGAGATGTGGGAAGTATCCAGTGGGTACAAATATAAATAACACCACATATAGAAGCTTGTTCCTTTTCATTTAACGTTGTGTAGGTCCATATGCAGTAAAAATCATTGGCATCTTAGATCTACCCTTCTGAGGTCCCACAGTGGTCCCTTGGCATGGTCGACGAGCTCTTAATGCATTGCCTGAGGCATAAGGCCCGCTATTAAAGGCACACTCCAGCGTTTTTGGCATGGGCCTTTAACGGCCGGTAGAGCCCGCTATGGAGGGGTCTAAGGCTTTTAGACATATAGAGAGCAGTCATTTTGTGAAAAAAAGGCCTCACGGAGCCCGAAGGTGTTGAAATCCCCTCAGGCTCCGTGATGCCTTTGTTCACAGCAACAGTTATGATCAAACATTGTAATGTTGATGCTCCAGGCTTCTACTGGCCATTAGAAGCACTCAACATTCCAATGTTCTAATAGGAGCTTAACAATGGCCTGGTCCGAATGAACTGTGCAAGAATACCTCAACGTTCAAGGACGGCATTGTTCCTTTTCTCCCATTGCACAATGCTTATGGCTTACCAGTGGTGCAGGTCTGAGCAAGATCCTGCTATTGCTCTGACGCTAGCCGGAGACACACCACAAGTCATGGGAGGAGGGAGGGAGAGTGATTGGCATGCAGGAGGAAATGGTGATGTGAGAACATGCTGTTGATGGGGACAGCAGTGCAGGTGAACCATGGCTTCAGTGGGAGCATCAGCATGGTGATGAATGTGCAGTGTTGAACCTTACCATCCTCTTATTGATGCAAAGATCACACTTTATTGTGATTTTTAGGTAACCATGGGAGTTGGGTGCTTCACTTGAGTTCCCTCATGTACTCGGTTGCTAAGGAGCTCAGGCATACTACACACTCACGTAATTATTAATCAATGCGAAGAAAAGGAAAAAGAACAGAGGTTAAATTCAGAACACCTTTAAACAACAACATTATACTCAAAGTAACAACCCCACAGTGGTGATCTCTGGGAACCTCCCACTGAAGAGGGAGAGCCTAGGCGAAGATTACTAATAAATTAAGGGGCAGATTTATCAAGCAGTTGCGTCGCTCACACAATGGGGTGCAAGGGTGACACAACTACTAAGTAAGATTTATCAAGCCACGCAAGGCCACCTGATAATAATGCAGCGCATAACGCTGCATTGCGTTTCTCTCCCTCAGGGAGGAGTTCCATGGATGAAGCATGAGTGTTCCCACGCCTCCACCAATGGATTTTACTGTATTCCCAGATTTACCATTACTGGTAGACCAGGGAACGCCTCATAATGCTACGCTTCCCCAGGTGAGACATTACGTGGAGAAATATCTTTATTTCTTCTAGTTTTTTCCTCTATGTGTGCTGCATTTTGCAGCACACATAGAAAGAGGAAAATGCATCTCAGGATTATTTTTGCGCAGGGAGGTGCCCTTACGGCACAAAAACAATCCTGTTTACAACGCTAGCACCCTTGCACCATGGTGCAAGGGTGCCTGCATTGGCACTAGGCAGCACATTGTGGGCCAGCGCAAGGAAAAGACAGGAATTACAGCGCATATCTGCCCTTTCCATATCAAGCAGCTCTGTGCTGCGCAATTGTTTGATAAATGTACCCCTAAATTCTTACCTCCTCGCTAACACAAGAAGTAAAAAAGTGCCAGTAAAGGTGGTTAAGATCAAAATACTGATCCTCATGAGGAGTTTTACTGGGGTGTATACACGTTTGGGGGGAGTTGGGGAGTTGGTTGGGAGCTGAGTAAGCTGGAAATCTCCTAATGCATAGGAGTTGCCGCTCTACAAAATCCAAAGATGTCCATTCACGGAAAAAGATAAATGAAACATGAAAAATGTGCTTGCCCCACGACAGAGCACTGAAGTGGAAAATACAGTAGGGGCACTGATCTCATCGGCTGAAACAGCCCGAAGGAAAGGGCAATCCGAGGGAAAGGGCGTGGGTCTCCATCAGTGTAAATCAAGAACAGAATCCAGCCCTCGTATATATATAAAGGGCCTACAACCTAGGTCCCATAGTCAAACAACACTAGTAAAGAGCTATCCTAGACTCACGCCCGACAGGACCATGACGAACGGATGATGTTGCTCGAATATTGCTGAAACTATTCATGAGCCAGTAGCCCGAGCCGTATATATCTCTATACCCTCATCTGGTTTGCTGAACCCTCAGGGGCCTATTGAAGACGTCGATCGTTTACTTTAATGCCTCTACGACGCACGTTTGTAACAGGCCAGCAAATATTCTCCATGGGAGCTGTAGTCCACGTCTGCTATCCAAACTTATATGATATGACCCATCTTGTGGTTATGTAAATACATCGTTCAGAAAGCATCCGATTGATAACCTGGTCCTGAGAAGAGCTAGTGATTCGAGGAACTCCCTCCCATGATTGATGTATCCCTTAATTTAGACTATTGAGGGCACGTTCCAATCAAAACACGTATCGCTCATGTCCCCCTCTACTTATTTTTCTGCGCCCTGATGAAGGTGTGACCTCTGTCTGGGTCGTACACCGAAACGCGCGTTGGCGCTTGTACTCCTGACATCTGTATCTTCCATCTGTTTGTTTTTTCATCTGGCGTTTGTACTCCTGGCACCTGTGTATTTTATTTGTTTGTTACTCATATGTATGATATATCTGTTCTCATTGGAATCTCACCATTCCAATTGTTTTATGATCGTTAAGTTGTGATGAATGATTGTGGGTATGTATGAGTTGAATGTTGAGTGGGACATGTTGTTATTTCTTGATATATCAATACTATGTATTGTTTTCTTCATATTATTGAACTTCACCAAATGTTTTTTATTAAACAAAAAGTACAAAAAACAGTCAATGTCACAAACTATGTAATGTGTATATATAAGCAAAAAAAAAGAATCAAATAAACCAGAAATTTATATTTTCGTATCCAGCTACTATGCTTAATCTTTTGTTTTTTGTTTAACATTTTGTGCACACCAGATTGTGGTTTCAGGTCTTTACTAGTGTTGTTTGACTATGGGACCTAGGTTGTAGGCCCTTTATATATATACGAGGGCTGGATTCTGTTCTTGATTTACTTTGATCTCCATACCCCGCTGTTCCGGCCCTCTATCTGTCTGTTGGGGTCCCCCTGCTTAAGTGGGTCTCCATCAGTACCACAAACGCACGCACACATGGGGGTCGGGTGGGACTGCTTACGGGCTGCCGTTGGGACTCTGAAGCTCTCATTGGAAATCCCATGATGTGTCTCATCAGCTGCAATAAGAAGGTCCTCTGCTCCTCCAGCCACCAATTCAAAAGGTGACCCCATCAGCAAAATGCCATTGGCGGATACCAAGGCTCCATTCTGTATATATGTTATTACTTTTATGCTGTGTTGACATCAGTTCCGGCACTCACCTGAAAATGTTTGTAGCTGTAACAAATGAGAGAAAATGTATTGTGAGCCAGAGCTCACAAGATGACTTTCCAAGCACATCTAGACATTGTGCCTTTACAAGCCACATGAATCACAAATACAAGGGTTATTTCTCAAACCACAGGCCGTACTTTCAGTTAACATGGAGGAACAGCAATGCACAATGTAATGTGAAAGCATAGGAGGAGGACATGCATGGGATTATTGACGTCACCACTGTTGAGGCCTAGGCTACAGGGGCTGAGGTTGAAATGGCTGAAGATCCAGGTAAGGGAATGTGCCATCACTACCCCAGACTCCTCCCTAGTTGTCTAACAGTTCATATAGCCAACCAATATGTACAACCTGGTGTCAGGGGTCATAGGATTTTAAGCTGTGGATGTAAAATAATAGTAGAACCCTGAATGGGCAAGTTTATTGTAACACAAAGTGCACTCACACAGAGGCTAAAACACCTCTTGTAAAATCTTCCTATATGCCACGGTGTCTCTCAGTGCATAATATGAAAACAAATATCACCGATGTTTGTGAATTATGCAAGCTAATGCGCTTTGCATGAGACATGTCAGAGGATGATGGGGTAAATGTGGAACTGTCATCCACTAGCCATGTACCACCAAATAAACATGCAGCCAGAAAAAGGAAGACAACAGACCAACCCTCCTCCACTGTATCAACATCTGCAGGTGTAGCTTCAGCCAGCATCAAATACAATGCTTTCCACCAAGTGTGACCGCCAACAACTGTCGCCATCACAACATCCACCACAAGGGCTTCTACAATGGCAACCACCTCCACTCTCACCACAAGCAGTGTTGGTCAAACTACTCGAATAACAATGATCATTTCAGCAAAAGCTACCAGCTCAGCCCCAGTAACCCCTGTTGGCGCCCTAGGCACACAATTCCAGCTGGAATGAGCGAGGTGGCTTTACTTGGAGCAATGGAAACCACTTTCTTTGAAGATTCACCCCAGCATGAGCATTGGGGACCATAATGCGATAATTTGGAGACATAAATGGCCAACGTCACCTCCCAGTCTACAGAAATGAGCGTTTGAGCAACTGAGGCACACTCGTGGTCAGACCAACGTCAAGAATGAACATTTTGGTTAACATGAATATACTATAAGCTATTGATTATACTTTGATTTTAAAAAGTGGGGCTTCTTTACATGTATAAAGACACACAATAACACACATATTAGCATACCTTGTAAACTTGCAAAAGAGTGGATTTATCGCTGAAAATCATGCAGTAAATCTGCTCAGACCAACTCCCAATGAGGGCCTGATTAACTGTGTTAGAAATGGTATTTCTGGTTGGTTAGGGCATGCACCTAAGCCAGGCAGAAACCACCACTCTAGTCAGGGAAAGGGAGTATTCTCCAAAGCACATTAGATGATAAACACACATATACACTGTGCCAACTGTCACCAGGCAATATTCACAGGGGATTATGCACAGGACAGGGCCAATCGGGCCACTGTCAAAACCTTTAGAAAGCACTAGTAGCACATATAAAACACAACCAGTGACTACTGGCAGAATACTGTACTTAGCATTACCA
Organism: Triturus cristatus; assembly: GCF_964204655.1. Lineage (NCBI taxonomy): Eukaryota > Metazoa > Chordata > Amphibia > Caudata > Salamandridae > Triturus > Triturus cristatus. The sequence continues at coordinate 353,780,490 of NC_140594.1, forward strand.
CCTCCAACATAAACGCATTATGTCTGCATCACATTACGCATAAATCACAATGAGGAGGGCACCTTAGTGACACTCCCTAGGTGCATACATCACCTTCCTCAAATGCCCTCTGTCCAAAATGTCAGGGCGTAAATGTAGGGCCTTTCACTGGCCCTCCGGCTGCCTTGCAGCGAAACCACTGTGCGTTATGCACTGGGGCGCGGGGGGCATCTCACCCCCTCCTAACTCCTCAAGAAAGAAAAATGCCCCATGTTGCGGCTGCCCACGCTCCTGCGGTGCAATCGAGTACAAAAATGAGCCCTGGCACTAATTGTGCCACTGAAGCCCTACTCCGGGACTTCTAAAATTGCCCCCAAAACCAAACCAGTTCTAGCACCACTAGTGCCTTAAGAGCCCTGCTCTGAGACTGTTGAAACAAAATTGCCCCCAACGATGTAGCTACCCGATCTCCTGCGGGGCAGTGGAAAGAAACCGTCACTGGCACAATCTGTGCAGTCAGGGTCCCGTTTACTGGGCTCCATCTGGTGCACTCCCTCGGCACCAACACCGCGCAATTTTGAGCCCCACTCACCGGGTCTCTTGTAGGCAGATCCAGAAGGCTGACGAGCGGCTCCTCCACTCTGCAGGCAGCCTGGGAATACTCCGTCAAGCTTTCCGTCTCGCCACCACTCTCCAGATGCAGCAGCGGCCGCAAGCCGTTTCAAGGCTCTGTCTTCAGGGGGAAGCTCAGGAGCCCAGGAACAAGGAATAACTAAATCTCAGGAAACACTGGAAACAAGGATATCAAAGGCTCAGGAAACACTGGAACAAGGACCGGTCTCACCGGTTTAAAGCTACAATGACCAACCCTGGACTGAAGGGAGCTGGGTCTGAAAAGAGCTCACAGTAATCACATGCATCAACTGTGAGCAGGCTAGCAGCAGCCAGTCACAGGTGAGCTGAATTCCGTCACCCATACTTGGCCTGCAGGGGTGGAGACGAAGCAGTGAGCAGGGGATTATAGGTAATGGAGTTTCCAGCATGAGCAGACTGGCTTCCACAAAACCCGGCATGGATTCGGAATGGATGTAAATTCGTAAATGATATCCAAATGCCTGGAAGTCAGGATGAGCATGCAGGGGGGTGTCTGGTAAGCCCCACAACTCGGCCCCCTGGTGGTGGGCATGATAGCACAGGGAGTGAATCGTGACACCAGCACTCCCCTCGTCTTGGGAGAGAAAGATACAGCGCTTCCCAGATGCTCAGGCAATGTTTCCAGGGGGAACAAGACTGGGTCCAGGCAGGCCAGTTCACAGGGCCCTCCAGCAGGGAGGCAGTCCCTCGTGGCGGTTCCTCCTGAGGTCCAGCAGCAGCAAGTCCCCCCCAAGCCACAAGGAAGCACATTTCATGGGGTCACAGCCCCAGTATTTATACACCTTTCTTCTTTGTTCTGCCCTGGCACAGGGCTTAGGGGAACCAGTCTCAACTGGTTCTGCGGGGTGTTGGAGCCCTCTGTGTACAGTGCTCACACCCCCCTTTGTCAGATGGGGGCTCGGTCCTTAGACACACATCACAGGGGGGCGGAGCCAGCCTTCACCTAGGCAGGCACAGACCTATTCAGAGTCAGGAGACTACTCCTGCCACTACTCTAAATGCAGATCCACTATTCAGCCTAGCGCGGACTCATCCTGCCCTCCCTGGAGCGACACACACCTAACCAGCCTCTGTCACTCCAAAACCAGACTTGCAATCCACATCAGGCAGGCAGACACATAGCACACAGAAATGCCAACTTCTAAAAGTTGCATTTCTAAAATAGTGATAATAAATCCATGCACACCATTGCGCAGCATTTATTAGGACTATTCCAACCATACCAAACTTGACCACGCGGCCCCTCTCATATCAGGAATTACCACTGAAACACTTATCAGGGAATCCCCAATGCATTCCTATGGGAGGACAGCCTCACAGCAGTGAGAAACCAAAATGGCTGTTTGTCACTACCAGGGCATGTCACACACTTAAGGTACATGTCCTACCTTTTACCTACAATGCATCCTGCCCATAGGGCTAGCTAGTGCCTATCTCATGGTTGACTGACATGCAGTAAAAAGGGGGGTCACAGACGTGGCACACACTTTAGGTGTCTCATCACACTGGCAGTAACACTGCATGCACAGGCCCTGCAATGGCAGAGGCCTGAGACAGGTTTGAAAGGCTACTTTGGTGGGTGGCGCAATCAGCGCTGCAAGGCCACCAGTAGCATTTAATTCACCAGCCCCGGGTATCTGAGATACCACTTTACAAGGGACTGGCAGGTAAATTAAATATGCCAAACAGGTGTAGACCAATCTTTCCACAGTGCTAAAGTACCCAGAGTCCTAAATCCACCAACACCATGTCAGAAAAAAGACTAAGAGGAAGGCAAAAAGTTCAGGGATGACCCTGAAAAAAGGTCCAAGTCCAACAAACTGGAAATCTGTCCATTAGATTTTCAGGGACAAGATACATTCTTAGGGGTACACTTTTGCACAGAAACAAATCTAACACTGGCTCGATTCTTAGCCTTAAGTCCATAACAAAGTAAAATGGACATTCGCTTAGGCCCGCTTGAATCAGCCACAATGCAAGATGGGAAGTCAGATAAAGTGTTTATGAGCACACTGACCTATAACATTTGGTTGACAACCTAGATTTGTTGGATATGGACCCTGCCCAAAAATCAGATAAGGGCCAGACAGTTCTTTTCCTAAAAATTGTAGGCACCATGGTTCGTGGAGGATGCCACTCAACAGAATAGGAATATATCATCAGTGTGTCACTCACTATGATCAATGCTAGTAGGGATCTCTGCTGAATGAACCTGCTAAGGGTACCCGAAAGGGGATTCACGGGTCAGCGCATTACTCTCCTCCAGTCTATTTACAGTCGATATTTCACGATTTCTATTGTCTTTATTTTATTCTTGTTATTATCACATTAGGTGATACTGCTGGAGTGGGGGTTTCTGTTAAAATCGTATACCCTCTCCAATTTGCATGTTTAGATTAATAAGATTAATTAATTAATTGTAATTATACTAATGGTTTGCTGTGTGAATTATTCAACATTACTAATATAAGAAATATACGTGGGAATTGCAGTGGCATGGCCTAACTAATGACGTAAACTAAATTTGTATGCATATTAATAATATATATTCAGAAATTGCATGATTATATGTTGCTTTCGTGATGTATCTGTGATTTGTGCTTTATTAATGTGAATATAACCCGCATTAAGTGTTGCTTCTGCTAGATAAATACATACACATATGGGTATTAGTAAGGGGATAACAGATTATTAGTCATTTCTATGTATTAATTACATGTTTGTGTTTCTTTGCTTAAGTTGACCATTTGGTGGCCACAAAATGGCAGACGTCCCTGTTATACGAGAACAACTCCATTATGAGCATCTCTGGGTGAAGTGCGAATGTGTCGCCATCAGCTGCCGCAGACTTTACATGACCCCGAATACTAAAAACCTGCCTGGACCTTGCAGGCTTTATGCTTTTGCAAATATCTCCTCATAGAGTCCAACTTTGGTGGTTGGGTCTGTTCAAGCTGTAAGCAGCACAGATTCAGAATTCCTCACCACTGTCGAATAATAGGTTTGGGGAGGTGTATACTGCCTAGACCATAGGTACAGTGAAGCCACAGAGTGCAAGCTGTGAGACATCCACTGCTCAACATTACGTCTACAGGGTCTTTTCAAACTCAATGTACACAGGCAATTTTATGAGTCAGGTGTTTAAACATTGGTAAAACCAGGCACACGCCAATCTAGCCCTGACTTATATATGCAAATGGAGGGGGATACAACATTTTGCATTTGAATACTTTGAGAATGCAGATAATATGGACTACTAGTCAATGTTGCACAAATGTCAAATGCTGTTCACATTTTCCCTTTGTGATCCTGGCTTTGTGTCAACACCAGACATGGGAAAGACTTCAGGATATAAACCAAAAGCCTCCAGGTAACATATGGCACTCGGCTCTTTGTAAGAGGATCTGATGGGAAAAGGTGAAGCAGGGGTGTAGAGAAGAACACACCAGGAACCTGTAGTGTACAGGAATTAATGCTTCAGGAACTCGTAGTCCTGTATTCATGGCCAGTAGTCTATAGAATAATTGCAGAGTGATCACTCATCGCCTATGGGTTGAGGGGAACAAATTCCTGGGCTAGGATCTACTCACTGGTGCGAACTGCAAAGACCAGAAGATATGCCTGTGGACAGAAAACAAGAAAGTCTGAGTCTGGGAGACAGACTTGTCTGAGTAAAGGATAAACTCACCAACTTGAAGCTTTTCCAGTTGCAGCAGCTAATTCTGATGCCAACACTGATGCCCAGGACCTAGAAGCAGTGTTTGTGAGTGACCCTGTTCTTGCTGCCAGGTTGTATTTGGAAAACATGTGTAGTAACCCATGAGAAAGAAAGTAAGTTATGGCCCTTGGGACTGGACCACACACTGCAACCCCAGAGAAAAAATCCTGTAGTGTGGTCAAGCCTCTTGGCACTAGATGCCGCCGGAGCCCTCCATCAAACCAAAGTCATGAACGACTGTCATGCCGGCGCCCATTCAAAGAACATGTTCAGACTCCAGTTTCCACGGCAAGTCTACCATACCATGGTCTCTCTGCCAGACCCCACTGTGAGTCTGCCCTTGAGCTCCCTCTCTCTCTCTCTCTCTCTCTCTCTCTCTCCTGCTCTCTGTCTCTGTCTGTCTGTCTCTCTCTCTCTGTCTGTCTCTCTCTCTATCTCTCTCTCTCCTGCTCTCTGTCTCTCTCGCTCTGTCTCTCTGTCTCTCTCTCTCTCTAGGCTTCCACTGTGAGTCTACCCTTGAGCGCTCTCTCTGTCTCTCTATCTCTTTCTCTCGCTCTGTGTCTCTCTATCACACTCTCTGTCTCTCTCTCTCCCCCTCTATCCGGCTCTCTCTCCTTCTCTCTCTGTCCCTCTCTCTCTCTTTGTCTCTCAGGTTCCACTGTGAGTCTACCCATGAGCTCTCTCTCTCTCTCTCTCTCTCTCTCTCTCTCTCTCTCCCTTTCTGGCTCTCTCTCTCTTTCTCTCTCTCTCTTTCTCTTGCTCTCTCTCTCTCTCTCTCTCTCTCTCTCTCTCGCTCTCTGTCTCCTCAATCTCACGTTCCACTGTGAGTCTACCCTTGAGCTCTCTCTCTCTCTCTCTCTCTCTGTCTCTCGCTATCTATCGCTCTCTCTCTCTCCCTATCTCTCTTTCTCTCTCTCTGTCTCTCTCTCGCTGTCTCTCTCTCTCTTGCTCTCTCTCTGTTTCTCTCTCTCTGTCTCTCTTTGTCTCTCGCTCTCTCTCTATGTCTCTTTCTCTCTGCCTCTCTCTCTCTCTCTAGGGTACCACCGTGAGTCTGCCCTTGCGATTCCACGCCCACATTTCCATCATGTCTGTCTCGCCAGATCTTCCTCCAATGGCACAACATTTCTTCTTCTTAATGCGAAAGCCCTGGAGCTCTCGTCACCGCTCGGCTTTACATCTGCAGTCCTGGCAGGTGCTTAGCGAACATATAAAAAAGAAGGTATTAAACATGGACTCAGATCCGAGGCATCAGGCTGAGATTAGTAATTTCAACATGGGCTATGAAAACCATCGCACCGTAGCCAGGGTCCGCACTTCACCGAGCTGCACTGGGGTGGCAGATGACAGACACGCTGTTTGTCCCAAACTCTGCCCATTAACATAACAGTGTGTGACTGCCTGAATCTTTGCAAAAAGAGATAATGCCTGCTATTGTCAATTACATTAACACTTTACGGCTTTATAGCAATTACGCTGCATTTTATGGTGTCATAACATATTCCATTTTATGGCCTTATATCTCTGTTAATACAGAGCCATCTATGCACAGAATATTAAGGAGAGGATGCTGCCACAGGCGGTAAGCAATGAGCTCTCTGCAGTGCAATTACCGGCGAGAGCTGGAGCAGAGGGAGGCTTTACCGCAGAGAGAGTTCTGCTTCACTTCATGATAACAGGCTCCTGCTCCCCCACCCTGAAGACTCTACCAGATCTGAACATCAACAAGGTGAAAAAGAGAACAGCAAGCCAAGGGCCACCACCTCCTCCCTGCTTCCTAGTATTGCTGGTCAAGTGAAACCATGTACCACCTTGTAGACAGTTAATCAGCACTTAAATGCACTTAGTATCAGTGGCCCCAGTACAATTAATGTTACTATGGGAATGAAGGCGCCACTTACCTATCACTAGAAATGGAGTAAAATGCGTGCACTTTAAAGCCCATTGTGGCAGGGCTGGACTGGGAACCACGATCAGCCCTGGAAAATGATGTAATGCTAGGCCTGGGTGGCGACCTCCTCTCTGTTTGCGGAGTTTTCCACGCGGAGCCCACAGAGTTTTGAAAAACGTTTCCTTGCTTGCGCTCACCAACGTTTAGTTGGTCCGCATGAGCGAGGAAAATCAAATGCTAGACCACCTTCCAGCGAGATTTATCCAAGACGGGCGGTCGTGGATGGTCGCGATTGTTTGCGATGAGCAAACATCCATTCGCGTTGAGGAAGCTGCCGCTCGACTAGAAAATCTACTTGAGCAGCAGAAAGAAGCAGCGCACTCTTGCGCTGCGCATGGTGCAGTTCGCACTGATTTTCCAGCACAGGACAAACACCCGGTGCTAAAAATCAGCACGAACGTCATGACCTAACACACTCGGCTGCTTTGGGGAACTCCACAAACTCCGCCGAGGCCTATGTAATACAAGTCCAATACTGCACAGGCTTCGGGAGAACATTTTAGCCCTTGCAGGGGAGTGGGGATGTGTGGCTCCTTCCAACATTTAAACACATGAAGTCAAATGTTTTCCCTTTTCACACTTTAGTAACATCGTGAATTTATTTAGCTGTGCCCTCATCTGAAGATCCCCTTTATTCTCCACAACAGACATAAGGTCCAGAGTCAAAGGTCACCCAACACTAGAGTCCATCTTTAGCAGTTTGAAGACTGAAATAATGTGCCTTACAACCAAGCCCCAAAGCCACACATGGTAAATCAAACAATTATAAACCCACCAGCAAGGCCTCAGCAAACCACTTCCGAGACATTGCCTGGGCGGTACCAGAAAATATATGGTGCATCTGGCCTTTTTCTTCTACGACCAAATCCTCATTGCCCCGCATTGTCGATAAAGACTTATGGATTTAAGAGGATCTAGGTGGTGTGTCAGCCCACCATGCTTCTTGATGTAACCTCACCCCGATAGCACCCCAATACCATACCAGAATCTGATAGATACTAAGCACTGTGGAAAAAAAGCAGGAGCAAAGTTTTGGCTGTGACTACGCTTGCCACAGTACAAACGCTTGGGTGATACCCCCTCATATGAGCTCCTAAAACCTTAGTTGGGTATCCTAACTAACCAAGTTTTGCAAAATGTGGTACAAGACAATATCCAGCAGCTGCTGTTGCATAAACTATATCTTTGGCGTAGTTCTACAAGGTTTGTTTTGCCATCCATGGGTGACACGGATGAACTTAGTTTGATGCACCAGCGATGAATGTTAAAGGCAGGTTATTGTAGCCCCCGCAGAACACTAATCAATGTTCTATTGAAACAGAGTTATTGCTTTTGAGTCACTAACAATAAAGGGATCAGGGGCACTGTAGTAACATTACGAAAACGTATTTTATCATTCATAGTATCACACACATGCTGTACTAAGAAGAGTGAACTATTTTAAGTAAAAAGTATTTATTACGCCAGGAATAATCTGTTTCTCAGTACATCTAAAACAACAACACAAAATATTATAAAAACACCAACAAGGCACAATATGAAGAAAATTAACTTTTCTAACATGGTTAAAATGTCAGCTAAAACCTAACACCCTAACATCTACTTCTATGTGCTACACTAAAAGAGCATGGAATGCAGTGCAACTTTCAGTCTAGAGTTTCTTATGGAGAAGAGACGCACTGCATACTTCTTTGACATCAAAGGTTGTCTATATCAGTGGAGATGTGAAGTGAGTGTTCCCACCAAAAGGCAAACACACACATCGGTCTTCTTACAGGATTCAGCTTTATAGGCTTCAGATGAGATGGAGCAACTGCAAAGTGTGAAGTGTACTGGGAGTAGGTGAGACCATCTCTGGCAGAATCTCATGCGATAATATCTGCTCAAAGAACCTCTCCCGACAAGTGGTCAAGTGTCGAACACCAAATCTACACCACTGAAAGCAGGAACCAGCTCACACCCACAAACACAAATGCCGCTGACCTGCCTACCCACTGGAAACTCCTCTGGAGCACCCACAGATCCATGCCCTCACCACATCTCCAACCTCGGAAGCAAGACAATCGGCGACAAGCTTAGGAAGGTCCTGAACATCTACATCACTGCGGCCTCCTTCCGTGAGGACTGGAAACATGCTCAAGTGAGGTTCCTCCTGAAAAAATCATCCGCCAGCCCTGCCAAAACTACCAGCTGCTTCCCTACCCAGCAAAAGTCCTAAGGGGCCCCAAGATCTCGGTGGCCCTTCCTCATCCCCAGCCAACAGGCCATTGTCGCCGGCAGTCGCTGATATCCATCTTACTGTGCTGGAATCACTGGCGACACAATCAGACACCTGGGAATCGGAAAGTTGGTGCTTACATCACACGGTCATGGACTTGGAAGACATAAGCCTAATGTATGCTTTTTTTACTTTTCGGGGACGGTTGAGTGATGACGTGAGGCGCTTGCTCTGTGACTTACTACCACACTATATGCGATTGAGTTTCCACCACTTCTAAAGGTCTAATGCGTCCATCGCATCAGCACTTGCAGACTCGCCAATGGAGATAAACCCTGCCTGATCATAGCATGCTTTCTGAGACACCCTCAGGGTAGGCAGATTCTGACAGCAGCCCACAACCATGGACCCAATGACTAAGAAGGCCTCGTAATTCGTATGGCGGCAGATTTCTCTAGAAAGACCAACGAAAAGGAGAGATCCTTCCATGCTCATCATCTTGCAGTGCCTAAATGGGACATTAAATAGGGATTGCTTGAGCATCCCTCGACACGAACACATCAACCAACACCTGCAAGACCTCCACTGGCTCCCCATCGAGAAGAGAGTAACCTTCAAGATACTCACCCTTGCCTACAAATAGCTCCACAACACAAGACCCCAATGTCTCAATGAAAGAATCTCCTTCCACATATCCAGGAGAAACCTCTGATCCGCCGACCTCGCCCTCGCTGAAACCCCGCGCATCTGAGGGGCAAGAACAGGTGGAAGATCCTTCTCCTACACCGCAGCTAAGACCTGGAACAAGCTCCCGATTGACATCAGATGCGCCCCGGCTCTGCACATCTTCAGGGAGACCCTCAAGACCTGGCTCTTCAACTGACCGGAGCAAACAGACACTCTGGGTGGCGATCAAGGCCACCGTTAGGGGTCAACTTATGTGTGACATGACCTTACACAACAAAGGGTAGCCCAGCAGACCACCTTGGAAGTGACAGTTCGGGATATGACTTGGTCCTACTCCTCCCGTCCCACAGACCCAACCTGCCACCAACTAAAGAAGGCGAAAATAGACCTTAATGCCCTTTTCACCTCCAAGGCAGAACATGCGGTCCATAAGCTTAGGTGCCATCATTACAAACAGGGTGAAAAGGCCGATAGAATACTCATGGCTCGGCTCCGACGACAGTAGGCAGTTTTCACCATACCGGCTATTAAAGACCAATCCGGAAGCCTCATCATGTATCCCCAAGTGATGGTGGATACTTTTGGGGAGTAATAAAGAGACCTCTACACCCTGGAACCTGCCACCTATGAGAGCCGAATCTATAGTATCCTTGTTTCAGTTTGTCTCCTCCAACAACACAATGACGTTGGGCACTACTCTCAGGAGCAATCGGCGGAGTGGAGATTGCACATACCATCTCTGCTGGACCCCATAGCATGGCTCCCGGTGAAGATGGATTACCCCCTGAATTCTACAAATGGACATCGTCAGAAGTGGCAGAATCTCTTGAGGCAGCCTACAAGGAGGCAGAGCGAATGGGCAGTTTAGGACCTATGTTCATCAAGGCCATCATAACGGTGCTCCTCAAGCCGGGTAAGGACCCACTGGCTTACTGATCCATATCTCTTCTGAACAGGGATGTCAAGATCCTGGCCAGTGTGTTGGTAGCCTGCCTTAAGAAAGTCATCCCACACTCATCCACACCATGCAGGCTAGTGTCTTCCTGAGCCGCACCTCTCACAAGCATCTCAGAATCCTGGCTCATGTCCTCTAGCTGGCCAAAGACTTGCTGGACGAGACACTAGTCCTGTCTCTCAATGTTGAAAAGGCATTTGGCCGCATAAAGCAGAGATACCTTTTTGAGGTCCTTCATAGATCGGGCCATGGAGACGATTTCAAACCTCAAGTCCATTAGTTATATGATACACAGGTGAACTGCTGGGTTACTTATCGGCCTCCTTTCCAATCCAATGCAGAACACGTCAGGGGTGCCCGCTCTCACCGCTCCTTTTCTTGTGGCCCTAGAACCATTTCCTGCGGCCATTCATTAATTGAGGTATGTCTTAGGAATTCCTATCGCCGGAGGCCCATCCACCATCCATTATGCAGATGACATTTTATTGACGTGCAGGGACCTCCCTACCAGCCCTCTTTACCCTCATTGACAAGTTTGCACTGAAAGTGGGATACTGAATTAATGGAGAAAACAGCAAAGCCCTGCCGTTTCTACGACCATGAAGGTGCCTGCCATTTAGGGCTACAGATTCTGCTGGATGCCTTCCCACCTCAAATATCTGAGCGTCTATGCCAATTAGGGTCTGGATCACATAACAGCAGACAATCTAGAACCTTTTCTAGAACAGACCACAACAGATTTTACCAAGTGGACCCACCTTGATCTCTCCCTCTGTGGGCAGATGTAGGTCATAAAAATGGTAACCCTCCCTAGATTCACATAAGCCTTAGGCATGCTTTAGTTTTTGATCCCAATCTCAGTGAACTGATCCATTGAAACAGCCATTTGTACCATCCCTCCTACATCAGGGGGCACCACCAGATCACGCTTGGCTTTGTCCAAACTGATCGCCCATTGGTGGTATGGTGGCTTAGGGCTTCCCTCAATTGAATACTACTCTCTAGTACTCCACCTCACGCAACTCTTCTTTATGCAACAAGAGATAACAGACCACCCTGATAGAGAGAAACGTCACAAAATCCACCTGATCTTCTGCTTTATGCATACGGTGAGGTTACGATGTGCTCCGCCAACCCAATGATCTGTGCTATGGCTCTGGCCTGGAAACATACCCATGTCCTCCACTCGACTGAACCCCACCTGCGTGAGGTGATGCCTTTGGTGAGATGCTAGCATACCTATTGTGGGAGCTTTGCCTGACTGGCCTATTTGGCAGCAGGTGGGCACTGACACTCTGCCAGTTTCTCTATCATGGACCCCTCAAATCCTTTGAAGACCTGTGGGAGGAATTCTGCCTCCTCCCACATCAGCAATGGAGATATTTCCAAATCCGCCATTGCCTCTTCAGTAGCTTAGCGGTACAAAAGGGGGTGGTGATGGACGGAGCATCAGAACCAATCAAACACTCGCACCCAGTCAACAGATCTGGGTTTGATCCATCACCGTTCTTTAGCCCACGCTGCCACCCCAGTTCAGACATGGCCATATGCAAATCAGTCTGACCCTGTGCCTCATGGGAACAGTCCAGCCCGAACTGCCAAGCCATGCCTTCCCTGGACCGGAAACAAGCTTCCTAGGACCAGTTTCTGGCATTTCAGCCGTCTTCAGCCAGGCTTGCTTGAATCCAGTGGCAAAGTGAGCAAGGGACTCACGTCTGAGCATACCCTGCCAACTTATGGCGAACAAAGCGGTACAAAAGGGGGTGGTGATGGACGGAGCATCAGAACCAATCAAACACTCGCACCCAGTCAACAGATCTAGGTTTGATCCATCACCGTTCTTTAGCCCACGCTGCCATCCCAGTTCAGACATGGCCATATGCAAATCAGTCTGACCCTGTGCCTCATGGGAACAGTCCAGCCCGAACTGCCAAGCCATGCCTTCCCTGGACCGGAAACAAGCTTCCTAGGACCACTTTCTGGCATTTCAGCCGTCTTCAGCCAGGCTTGCTTGAATCCAGTGGCAAAGTGAGCATGGGACTCACGTCTGAGCATACCCTGCCAACTTATGGCGAACAAAGCGGTACAAAAGGGGGTGGTGATGGACGGAGCATCAGAACCAATCAAACAATCGCACCCAGTCAACAGATCTGGGTTTGATCCATCACCGTTCTTTAGCCCACGCTGCCACCCCAGTTCAGACATGGCCATATGCAAATCAGTCTGACCCTGTGCCTCATGGGAACAGTCCAGCCCGAACTGCCAAGCCATGCCTTCCCTGGACCGGAAACAAGCTTCCTAGGACCAGTTTCTGGCATTTCAGCCGTCTTCAGCCAGGCTTGCTTGAATCCAGTGGCAAAGTGAGCAAGTCATGTCTGAACTGGGGTGGCAGAGTGGGCTAAAGAACGGTGATGGATTAAACCCAGATCTCTTGACTGGGTGTGAGTGTTTGATTGGTTCTGATGCTCCGTCCATCACCACCCCCTTTTGTACCGCTTTGTTCGCCATAAGTTGGCAGGGTATGCTCAGACGTTGAGTCCCTTGCTCACTTTGCCACTGGATTCAAGCAAGCCTGGCTGAAGACGGCTGAAATGCCAGAAACCGGTCCTAGGAAGCTTGTTTCCGGTCCAGGGAAGGCATGGCTTGGCAGTTCGGGCTGGACTGTTCCCATGAGGCACAGGGTCAGACTGATTTGCATATGGCCATGTCTGAACTGGGGTGGCAGAGTGGGCTAAAGAACCGTGATGGATTAAACCCAGATCTCTTGACTGGGTGTGAGTGTTTGACTGGTTCTGATGCTCCGTCCATCACCACCCCCTTTTGTACCGCTTTGTTCGCCATAAGTTGGCAGGGTATGCTCAGACGTTGAGTCCCTTGCTCACTTTGCCACTGGATTCAAGCAAGCCTGGCTGAAGACGGCTGAAATGCCAGAAACCGGTCCTAGGAAGCTTGTTTCTGGTCCAGGGAAGGCATGGCTTGGCAGTTCGGGCTGGACTGTTCCCATGAGGCACAGGGTCAGACTGATTTGCATATGGCCATGTCTGAACTGGGGTGGCAGAGTGGGCTAAAGAACGGTGATGGATTAAACCCAGATCTCTTGACTGGGTGTGAGTGTTTGATTGGTTCTGATGCTCCGTCCATCACCACCCCCTTTTGTACCGCTTTATTCGCCATAAGTTGGCAGGGTATGCTCAGACGTTGAGTCCCTTGCTCACTTTGCCACTGGATTCAAGCAAGCCTGGCTGAAGACGGCTGAAATGCCAGAAACCGGTCCTAGGAAGCTTGTTTCCGGTCCAGGGAAGGCATGGCTTGGCAGTTCGGGCTGGACTGTTCCCATGAGGCACAGGGTCAGACTGATTTGCATATGGCCATGTCTGAACTGGTGTGGCAGAGTGGGCTAAAGAACGGTGATGGATTAAACCCAGATCTCTTGACTGGGTGTGAGTGTTTGATTGGTTCTGATGCTCCGTCCATCACCACCCCCTTTTGTACCGCTTTGTTCGCCATAAGTTGGCAGGGTATGCTCAGACGTTGAGTCCCTTGCTCACTTTGCCACTGGATTCAAGCAAGCCTGGCTGAAGACGGCTGAAATGCCAGAAACCGGTCCTAGGAAGCTTGTTTCCGGTCCAGGGAAGGCATGGCTTGGCAGTTCGGGCTGGACTGTTCCCATGAGGCACAGGGTCAGACTGATTTGCATATGGCCATGTTTGAACTGGGGTGGCAGAGTGGGCTAAAGAACGGTGATGGATTAAACCCAGATCTCTTGACCGAGTGTGAGTGTTTGATTGGTTCTGATGCTCCGTCCATCACCACCCCCTTTTGTACCGCTTTGTTCGCCATACGTTGGCAGGGTATGCTCAGACGTTGAGTCCCTTGCTCACTTTGCCACTGGATTCAAGCAAGCCTGGCTGAAGACGGCTGAAATGCCAGAAACCGGTCCTAGGAAGCTTGTTTCCGGTCCAGGGAAGGCATGGCTTGGCAGTTCGGGCTGGACTGTTCCCATGAGGCACAGGGTCTGACTGATTTGCATATGGCCATGTCTGAACTGGGGTGGCAGAGTGGGCTAAAGAACGGTGATGGATTAAACCCAGATCTCTTGACTGGGTGTGAGTGTTTGATTGGTTCTGATGCTCCATCCATCACCACCCCCTTTTGTACCGCTTTGTTCGCCATAAGTTGGCATGGTATGCTCGGACGTTGAGTCCCTTGCTCACTTTGCCACTGGATTCAAGCAAGCCTGGCTGAAGACGGCTGAAATGCCAGAAACCGGTCCTAGGAAGCTTGTTTCCGGTCCAGGGAAGGCATGGCTTGGCAGTTCGGGCTGGACTGTTCCCATGAGGCACAGGGTCAGACTGATTTGCATATGGCCATGTCTGAACTGGGGTGGCAGAGTGGGCTAAAGAACGGTGATGGATTAAACCCAGATCTCTTGACTGGGTGTGAGTGTTTGATTGGTTCTGATGCTCCGTCCATCACCACCCCCTTTTGTACCGCTTTGTTCGCCATAAGTTGGCAGGGTATGCTCAGACGTTGAGTCCCTTGCTCACTTTGCCACTGGATTCAAGCAAGCCTGGCTGAAGACGGCTGAAATGCCAGAAACCGGTCCTAGGAAGCTTGTTTCCAGTCCAGGGAAGGCATGGCTTGGCAGTTCGGGCTGGACTGTTCCCATGAGCCACAGGGTCAGACTGATTTGCATATGGCCATGTCTGAACTGGGGTGGCAGAGTGGGCGAAAGAACGGTGATGGATTAAACCCAGATCTCTTTACTGGGTGTGAGTGTTTGATTGGTTCTGATGCTCCGTCCATCACCACCCCCCTTTGTACCGCTTTGTCCGCCATAAGTTGGCAGGGTATGCTCAGACGTTGAGACCCTTGCTCACTTTGCCACTGGATTCAAGCAAGCCTGGCTGAAGACGGCTGAAATGCCAGAAACCGGTCCTAGGAAGCTTGTTTCCGGTCCAGGGAAGGCATGGCTTGGCAGTTCGGGCTGGACTGTTCCCATGAGGCACAGGGTCAGACTGATTTGCATATGGCCATGTCTGAACTGGGGTGGCAGAGTGGGCTAAAGAACGGTGATGGATTAAACCCAGATCTCTTGACTGGGTGTGAGTGTTTGATTGGTTCTGATGCTCCGTCTATCACCACCCCCTTTTGTACCGCTTTGTTCGCCATAAGTTGGCAGGGTATGCTCAGACGTTGAGTCCCTTGCTCACTTTGCCACTGGATTCAAGCAAGCCTGGCTGAAGACGGCTGAAATGCCAGAAACTGGTCCTAGGAAGCTTGTTTCCGGTCCAGGGAAGGCATGGCTTGGCAGTTCGGGCTGGACTGTTCCCATGAGGCACAGGGTCAGACTGATTTGCATATGGCCATGTCTGAACTGGGGTGGCAGAGTGGGCGAAAGAACGGTGATGGATTAAACCCAGATCTCTTTACTGGGTGTGAGTGTTTGATTGGTTCTGATGCTCCGTCCATCACCACCCCCCTTTGTACCGCTTTGTCCGCCATAAGTTGGCAGGGTATGCTCAGACGTTGAGTCCCTTGCTCACTTTGCCACTGGATTCAAGCAAGCCTGGCTGAAGACGGCTGAAATGCCAGAAACCGGTCCTAGGAAGCTTGTTTCCGGTCCAGGGAAGGCATGGCTTGGCAGTTCGGGCTGGACTGTTCCCATGAGGCACAGGGTCAGACTGATTTGCATATGGCCATGTCTGAACTGGGGTGGCAGAGTGGGCTAAAGAACGGTGATGGATTAAACCCAGGTCTCTTGGCTGGGTGTGAGTGTTTGATTGGTTCTGATGCTCCGTCCATCACCACCCCCTTTTGTACCGCTTTGTTCGCCATAAGTTGGCAGGGTATGCTCAGACGTTGAGTCCCTTGCTCACTTTGCCACTGGATTCAAGCAAGCCTGGCTGAAGACGGCTGAAATGCCAGAAACCGGTCCTAGGAAGCTTGTTTCCGGTCCAGTGAAGGCATGGCTTGGCAGTTCGGGCTGGACTGTTCCCATGAGGCACAGGGTCAGACTGATTTGCATATGGCCATGTCTGAACTGGGGTGGCAGAGTGGGCTAAAGAACGGTGATGGATTAAACCCAGATCTCTTGACTGGGTGTGAGTGTTTGATTGGTTCTGATGCTCCATCCATCACCACCCCCTTTTGTACCGCTTTGTTCGCCATAAGTTGGCATGGTATGCTCGGACGTTGAGTCCCTTGCTCACTTTGCCACTGGATTCAAGCAAGCCTGGCTGAAGACGGCTGAAATGCCAGAAACCGGTCCTAGGAAGCTTGTTTCCGGTCCAGGGAAGGCATGGCTTGGCAGTTCGGGCTGGACTGTTCCCATGAGGCACAGGGTCAGACTGATTTGCATATGGCCATGTCTGAACTGGGGTGACAGAGTGGGCAAAAGAACGGTGATGGATTAAACCCAGATCTCTTGACTGGGTGTGAGTGTTTGATTGATTTTGATGCTCCGTCCATCACCACCCCCTTTTGTACCGCTTTGTTCGCCATAAGTTGGCAGGGTATGCTCAGACGTTGAGTCCCTTGCTCACTTTGCCACTGGATTCAAGCAAGCCTGGCTGAAGATGGCTGAAATGCCAGAAACCGGTCCTAGGAAGCTTGTTTCCGGTCCAGGGAAGGCATGGCTTGGCAGTTTGGGCTGGACTGTTCCCATGAGGCACAGGGTCAGACTGATTTGCATATGGCCATGTCTGAACTGGGATGGCAGAGTGGGCTAAAGAACGGTGATGGATTAAACCCAGATCTCTTGACTGGGTGTGAGTGTTTGATTGGTTCTGATGCTCCGTCCATCACCACCCCCTTTTGTACCGCTTTGTTCGCCATAAGTTGGCAGGGTATGCTCAGACGTTGAGTCCCTTGCTCACTTTGCCACTGGATTCAAGCAAGCCTGGCTGAAGACGGCTGAAATGCCAGAAACCGGTCCTAGGAAGCTTGTTTCCGGTCCAGGGAAGGCATGGCTTGGCAGTTCGGGCTGGACTGTTCCCATGAGGCACAGGGTCAGACTGATTTGCATATGGCCATGTCTGAACTGGGGTGGCAGAGTGGGCTAAAGAATGGTGATGGATTAAACCCAGATCTCTTGACTGGGTGTGAGTGTTTGATTGGTTCTGATGCTCCGTCCATCACCACCCCCTTTTGTACCGCTTTGTTCGCCATAAGTTGGCAGGGTATGCTCAGACGTTGAGTCCCTTGCTCACTTTGCCACTGGATTCAAGCAAGCCTGGCTGAAGACGGCTGAAATGCCAGAAACCGGTCCTAGGAAGCTTGTTTCCGGTCCAGGGAAGGCATGGCTTGGCAGTTCGGGCTGGACTGTTCCCATGAGGCACAGAGTCAGACTGATTTGCATATGGCCATGTCTGAACTGGGGTGGCAGAGTGGGCTAAAGAACGGTGATGGATTAAACCCAGATCTCTTGACTGGGTGTGAGTGTTTGATTGGTTCTGATGCTCCGTCCATCACCACCCCCTTTTGTACCGCTTTGTTCGCCATAAGTTGGCAGGGTATGCTCAGACGTTGAGTCCCTTGCTCACTTTGCCACTGGATTCAAGCAAGCCTGGCTGAAGACAGCTGAAATGCCAGAAACCGGTCCTAGGAAGCTTGTTTCCGGTCCAGGGAAGGCATGGCTTGGCAGTTCGGGCTGGACTGTTCCCATGAGGCACAGGGTCAGACTGATTTGCATATGGCCATGTCTGAACTGGGGTGGCAGAGTGGGCTAAAGAACGGTGATGGATTAAACCCAGATCTCTGGACTGGGTGTGAGTGTTTGATTGGTTCTGATGCTCCGTCCATCACCACCCCCTTTTGTACCGCTTTGTTCGCCATAAGTTGGCACGGTATGCTCAGACGTTGAGTCCCTTGCTCACTTTGCCACTGGATTCAAGCAAGCCTGGCTGAAGACGGCTGAAATGCCAGGAACCGGTCCTAGGAAGCTTGTTTCCGGTCCAGGGAAGGCATGGCTTGGCAGTTCGGGCTGGACTGTTCCCATGAGGCACAGGGTCAGACTGATTTGCATATGGCCATGTCTGAACTGGGGTGGCAGAGTGGGCTAAAGAACGGTGATGGATTAAACCCAGATCTCTTGACTGGGTGTGAGTGTTTGATTGGTTCTGATGCTCCGTCCATCACCACCCCCTTTTGTACCGCTTTGTTCGCCATAAGTTGGCAGGGTATGCTCAGACGTTGAGTCCCTTGCTCACTTTGCCACTGGATTCAAGCAAGCCTGGCTGAAGACGGCTGAAATGCCAGAAACCGGTCCTAGGAAGCTTGTTTCCGGTCCAGGGAAGGCATGGCTTGGCAGTTCGGGCTGGACTGTTCCCATGAGGCACAGGGTCAGACTGATTTGCATATGGCCATGTCTGAACTGGGGTGGCAGAGTGGGCTAAAGAACGGTGATGGATTAAACCCAGATCTCTTTACTGGGTGTGAGTGTTTGATTGGTTCTGATGCTCCGTCCATCACCACCCCCCTTTGTACCGCTTTGTCCGCCATAAGTTGGCAGGGTATGCTCAGACGTTGAGTCCCTTGCTCACTTTGCCACTGGATTCAAGCAAGCCTGGCTGAAGACGGCTGAAATGCCAGAAACCGGTCCTAGGAAGCTTGTTTCCGGTCCAGGGAAGGCATGGCTTGGCAGTTCGGGCTGGACTGTTCCCATGAGGCACAGGGTCAGAC
Source organism: Triturus cristatus (assembly GCF_964204655.1). Classification (NCBI taxonomy): domain Eukaryota; kingdom Metazoa; phylum Chordata; class Amphibia; order Caudata; family Salamandridae; genus Triturus; species Triturus cristatus. Next base: position 353,799,331 of record NC_140594.1, read on the forward strand.
TGATTTGCATATGGCCATGTCTGAACTGGGGTGGCAGAGTGGGCTAAAGAACGGTGATGGATTAAACCCAGATCTCTTGACTGGGTGTGAGTGTTTGATTGGTTCTGATGCTCCGTCCATCACCACCCCCTTTTGTACCGCTTTGTTCGCCATAAGTTGGCAGGGTATGCTCAGACGTTGAGTCCCTTGCTCACTTTGCCACTGGATTCAAGCAAGCCTGGCTGAAGACGGCTGAAATGCCAGAAACCGGTCCTAGGAAGCTTGTTTCCGGTCCAGGGAAGGCATGGCTTGGCAGTTCGGGCTGGACTGTTCCCATGAGGCACAGGGTCAGACTGATTTGCATATGGCCATGTCTGAACTGGGGTGGCAGAGTGGGCGAAAGAACGGTGATGGATTAAACCCAGATCTCTTTACTGGGTGTGAGTGTTTGATTGGTTCTGATGCTCCGTCCATCACCACCCCCCTTTGTACCGCTTTGTCCGCCATAAGTTGGCAGGGTATGCTCAGACGTTGAGTCCCTTGCTCACTTTGCCACTGGATTCAAGCAAGCCTGGCTGAAGACGGCTGAAATGCCAGAAACCGGTCCTAGGAAGCTTGTTTCCGGTCCAGGGAAGGCATGGCTTGGCAGTTCGGGCTGGACTGTTCCCATGAGGCACAGGGTCAGACTGATTTGCATATGGCCATGTCTGAACTGGGGTGGCAGAGTGGGCTAAAGAACGGTGATGGATTAAACCCAGATCTCTTGACTGGGTGTGAGTGTTTGATTGGTTCTGATGCTCCGTCCATCACCACCCCCTTTTGTACCGCTTTGTTCGCCATAAGTTGGCAGGGTATGCTCAGACGTTGAGTCCCTTGCTCACTTTGCCACTGGATTCCAGCAAGCCTGGCTGAAGACGGCTGAAATGCCAGAAACCGGTCCTAGGAAGCTTGTTTCCGGTCCAGGGAAGGCATGGCTTGGCAGTTCGGGCTGGACTGTTCCCATGAGGCACAGGGTCAGACTGATTTGCATATGGCCATGTCTGAACTGGGGTGGCAGAGTGGGCTAAAGAACGGTGATGGATTAAACCCAGATCTCTTGACTGGGTGTGAGTGTTTGATTGGTTCTGATGCTCCATCCATCACCACCCCCTTTTGTACCGCTTTGTTCGCCATAAGTTGGCATGGTATGCTCGGACGTTGAGTCCCTTGCTCACTTTGCCACTGGATTCAAGCAAGCCTGGCTGAAGACGGCTGAAATGCCAGAAACCGGTCCTAGGAAGCTTGTTTCCGGTCCAGGGAAGGCATGGCTTGGCAGTTCGGGCTGGACTATTCCCATGAGGCACAGGGTCAGACTGATTTGCATATGGCCATGTCTGAACTGGGGTGACAGAGTGGGCTAAAGAACGGTGATGGATTAAACCCAGATCTCTTGACTGGGTGTGAGTGTTTGATTGGTTTTGATGCTCCGTCCATCACCACCCCTTTTTGTACCGTTTTGTTCGCCATAAGTTAGCAGGGTATGCTCAGACGTTGAGTCCCTTGCTCACTTTGCCACTGGATTCAAGCAAGCCTGGCTGAAGACGGCTGAAATGCCAGAAACCGGTCCTAGGAAGCTTGTTTCCGGTCCAGGGAAGGCATGGCTTGGCAGTTCGGGCTGGACTGTTCCCATGAGGCACAGGGTCAGACTGATTTGCATATGGCCATGTCTGAACTGGGATGGCAGAGTGGGCTAAAGAACGGTGATGGATTAAACCCAGATCTCTTGACTGGGTGTGAGTGTTTGATTGGTTCTGATGCTCCGTCCATCACCACCCCCTTTTGTACCGCTTTGTTTGCCATAAGTTGGCAAGGTATGCTCAGACGTTGAGTCCCTTGCTCACTTTGCCACTGGATTCAAGCAAGCCTGGCTGAAGACGGCTGAAATGCCAGAAACCGGTCCTAGGAAGCTTGTTTCCGGTCCAGGGAAGGCATGGCTTGGCAGTTCGGGCTGGACTGTTCCCATGAGGCACAGGGTCAGACTGATTTGCATATGGCCATGTCTGAACTGGGGTGGCAGAGTGGGCTAAAGAACGGTGATGGATTAAACCCAGATCTCTTGACTGGGTGTGAGTGTTTGATTGGTTCTGATGCTCCGTCCATCACCACCCCCTTTTGTACCGCTTTGTTCGCCATAAGTTGGCAGGGTATGCTCAGACGTTGAGTCCCTTGCTCACTTTGCCACTGGATTCAAGCAAGCCTGGCTGAAGATGGCTGAAATGCCAGAAACCGGTCCTAGGAAGCTTGTTTCCGGTCCAGGGAAGGCATGGCTTGGCAGTTTGGGCTGGACTGTTCCCATGAGGCACAGGGTCAGACTGATTTGCATATGGCCATGTCTGAACTGGGATGGCAGAGTGGGCTAAAGAACGGTGATGGATTAAACCCAGATCTCTTGACTGGGTGTGAGTGTTTGATTGGTTCTGATGCTCCGTCCATCACCACCCCCTTTTGTACCGCTTTGTTCGCCATAAGTTGGCAGGGTATGCTCAGACGTTGAGTCCCTTGCTCACTTTGCCACTGGATTCAAGCAAGCCTGGCTGAAGACGGCTGAAATGCCAGAAACCGGTCCTAGGAAGCTTGTTTCCGGTCCAGGGAAGGCATGGCTTGGCAGTTCGGGCTGGACTGTTCCCATGAGGCACAGGGTCAGACTGATTTGCATATGGCCATGTCTGAACTGGGGTGGCAGAGTGGGCTAAAGAATGGTGATGGATTAAACCCAGATCTCTTGACTGGGTGTGAGTGTTTGATTGGTTCTGATGCTCCGTCCATCACCACCCCCTTTTGTACCGCTTTGTTCGCCATAAGTTGGCAGGGTATGCTCAGACGTTGAGTCCCTTGCTCACTTTGCCACTGGATTCAAGCAAGCCTGGCTGAAGACGGCTGAAATGCCAGAAACCGGTCCTAGGAAGCTTGTTTCCGGTCCAGGGAAGGCATGGCTTGGCAGTTCGGGCTGGACTGTTCCCATGAGGCACAGAGTCAGACTGATTTGCATATGGCCATGTCTGAACTGGGGTGGCAGAGTGGGCTAAAGAACGGTGATGGATTAAACCCAGATCTCTTGACTGGGTGTGAGTGTTTGATTGGTTCTGATGCTCCGTCCATCACCACCCCCTTTTGTACCGCTTTGTTCGCCATAAGTTGGCAGGGTATGCTCAGACGTTGAGTCCCTTGCTCACTTTGCCACTGGATTCAAGCAAGCCTGGCTGAAGACAGCTGAAATGCCAGAAACCGGTCCTAGGAAGCTTGTTTCCGGTCCAGGGAAGGCATGGCTTGGCAGTTCGGGCTGGACTGTTCCCATGAGGCACAGGGTCAGACTGATTTGCATATGGCCATGTCTGAACTGGGGTGGCAGAGTGGGCTAAAGAACGGTGATGGATTAAACCCAGATCTCTGGACTGGGTGTGAGTGTTTGATTGGTTCTGATGCTCCGTCCATCACCACCCCCTTTTGTACCGCTTTGTTCGCCATAAGTTGGCACGGTATGCTCAGACGTTGAGTCCCTTGCTCACTTTGCCACTGGATTCAAGCAAGCCTGGCTGAAGACGGCTGAAATGCCAGGAACCGGTCCTAGGAAGCTTGTTTCCGGTCCAGGGAAGGCATGGCTTGGCAGTTCGGGCTGGACTGTTCCCATGAGGCACAGGGTCAGACTGATTTGCATATGGCCATGTCTGAACTGGGGTGGCAGAGTGGGCTAAAGAACGGTGATGGATTAAACCCAGATCTCTTGACTGGGTGTGAGTGTTTGATTGGTTCTGATGCTCCGTCCATCACCACCCCCTTTTGTACCGCTTTGTTCGCCATAAGTTGGCAGGGTATGCTCAGACGTTGAGTCCCTTGCTCACTTTGCCACTGGATTCAAGCAAGCCTGGCTGAAGACGGCTGAAATGCCAGAAACCGGTCCTAGGAAGCTTGTTTCCGGTCCAGGGAAGGCATGGCTTGGCAGTTCGGGCTGGACTGTTCCCATGAGGCACAGGGTCAGACTGATTTGCATATGGCCATGTCTGAACTGGGGTGGCAGAGTGGGCTAAAGAACGGTGATGGATTAAACCCAGATCTCTTTACTGGGTGTGAGTGTTTGATTGGTTCTGATGCTCCGTCCATCACCACCCCCCTTTGTACCGCTTTGTCCGCCATAAGTTGGCAGGGTATGCTCAGACGTTGAGTCCCTTGCTCACTTTGCCACTGGATTCAAGCAAGCCTGGCTGAAGACGGCTGAAATGCCAGAAACCGGTCCTAGGAAGCTTGTTTCCGGTCCAGGGAAGGCATGGCTTGGCAGTTCGGGCTGGACTGTTCCCATGAGGCACAGGGTCAGACTGATTTGCATATGGCCATGTCTGAACTGGGGTGGCAGAGTGGGCTAAAGAACGGTGATGGATTAAACCCAGATCTCTTGACTGGGTGTGAGTGTTTGATTGGTTCTGATGCTCCGTCCATCACCACCCCCTTTTGTACCGCTTTGTTCGCCATAAGTTGGCAGGGTATGCTCAGACGTTGAGTCCCTTGCTCACTTTGCCACTGGATTCAAGCAAGCCTGGCTGAAGACGGCTGAAATGCCAGAAACCGGTCCTAGGAAGCTTGTTTCCGGTCCAGGGAAGGCATGGCTTGGCAGTTCGGGCTGGACTGTTCCCATGAGGCACAGGGTCAGACTGATTTGCATATGGCCATGTCTGAACTGGGGTGGCAGAGTGGGCGAAAGAACGGTGATGGATTAAACCCAGATCTCTTTACTGGGTGTGAGTGTTTGATTGGTTCTGATGCTCCGTCCATCACCACCCCCCTTTGTACCGCTTTGTCCGCCATAAGTTGGCAGGGTATGCTCAGACGTTGAGTCCCTTGCTCACTTTGCCACTGGATTCAAGCAAGCCTGGCTGAAGACGGCTGAAATGCCAGAAACCGGTCCTAGGAAGCTTGTTTCCGGTCCAGGGAAGGCATGGCTTGGCAGTTCGGGCTGGACTGTTCCCATGAGGCACAGGGTCAGACTGATTTGCATATGGCCATGTCTGAACTGGGGTGGCAGAGTGGGCTAAAGAACGGTGATGGATTAAACCCAGATCTCTTGACTGGGTGTGAGTGTTTGATTGGTTCTGATGCTCCGTCCATCACCACCCCCTTTTGTACCGCTTTGTTCGCCATAAGTTGGCAGGGTATGCTCAGACGTTGAGTCCCTTGCTCACTTTGCCACTGGATTCCAGCAAGCCTGGCTGAAGACGGCTGAAATGCCAGAAACCGGTCCTAGGAAGCTTGTTTCCGGTCCAGGGAAGGCATGGCTTGGCAGTTCGGGCTGGACTGTTCCCATGAGGCACAGGGTCAGACTGATTTGCATATGGCCATGTCTGAACTGGGGTGGCAGAGTGGGCTAAAGAACGGTGATGGATTAAACCCAGATCTCTTGACTGGGTGTGAGTGTTTGATTGGTTCTGATGCTCCATCCATCACCACCCCCTTTTGTACCGCTTTGTTCGCCATAAGTTGGCATGGTATGCTCGGACGTTGAGTCCCTTGCTCACTTTGCCACTGGATTCAAGCAAGCCTGGCTGAAGACGGCTGAAATGCCAGAAACCGGTCCTAGGAAGCTTGTTTCCGGTCCAGGGAAGGCATGGCTTGGCAGTTCGGGCTGGACTATTCCCATGAGGCACAGGGTCAGACTGATTTGCATATGGCCATGTCTGAACTGGGGTGACAGAGTGGGCTAAAGAACGGTGATGGATTAAACCCAGATCTCTTGACTGGGTGTGAGTGTTTGATTGGTTTTGATGCTCCGTCCATCACCACCCCTTTTTGTACCGTTTTGTTCGCCATAAGTTAGCAGGGTATGCTCAGACGTTGAGTCCCTTGCTCACTTTGCCACTGGATTCAAGCAAGCCTGGCTGAAGACGGCTGAAATGCCAGAAACCGGTCCTAGGAAGCTTGTTTCCGGTCCAGGGAAGGCATGGCTTGGCAGTTCGGGCTGGACTGTTCCCATGAGGCACAGGGTCAGACTGATTTGCATATGGCCATGTCTGAACTGGGATGGCAGAGTGGGCTAAAGAACGGTGATGGATTAAACCCAGATCTCTTGACTGGGTGTGAGTGTTTGATTGGTTCTGATGCTCCGTCCATCACCACCCCCTTTTGTACCGCTTTGTTTGCCATAAGTTGGCAAGGTATGCTCAGACGTTGAGTCCCTTGCTCACTTTGCCACTGGATTCAAGCAAGCCTGGCTGAAGACGGCTGAAATGCCAGAAACCGGTCCTAGGAAGCTTGTTTCCGGTCCAGGGAAGGCATGGCTTGGCAGTTCGGGCTGGACTGTTCCCATGAGGCACAGGGTCAGACTGATTTGCATATGGCCATGTCTGAACTGGGGTGGCAGAGTGGGCTAAAGAACGGTGATGGATTAAACCCAGATCTCTTGACTGGGTGTGAGTGTTTGATTGGTTCTGATGCTCCGTCCATCACCACCCCCTTTTGTACCGCTTTGTTCGCCATAAGTTGGCAGGGTATGCTCAGACGTTGAGTCCCTTGCTCACTTTGCCACTGGATTCAAGCAAGCCTGGCTGAAGACGGCTGAAATGCCAGAAACCGGTCCTAGGAAGCTTGTTTCCGGTCCAGGGAAGGCATGGCTTGGCAGTTCGGGCTGGACTGTTCCCATGAGGCACAGGGTCAGACTGATTTGCATAAGGCCATGTCTGAACTGGGGTGGCAGAGTGGGCTAAAGAACGGTGATGGATTAAACCCAGATCTCTTGACTGGGTGTGAGTGTTTGATTGGTTCTGATGCTCCGTCCATCACCACCCCCTTTTGTACCGCTTTGTTCGCCATAAGTTGGCAGGGTATGCTCAGACGTTGAGTCCCTTGCTCACTTTGCCACTGGATTCAAGCAAGCCTGGCTGAAGACGGCTGAAATGCCAGAAACCGGTCCTAGGAAGCTTGTTTCCGGTCCAGGGAAGGCATGGCTTGGCAGTTTGGGCTGGACTGTTCCCATGAGGCACAGGGTCAGACTGATTTGCATATGGCCATGTCTGAACTGGGGTGGCAGAGTGGGCTAAAGAACGGTGATGGATTAAACCCAGATCTCTTGACTGGGTGTGAGTGTTTGATTGGTTCTGATGCTCCGTCCATCACCACCCCCTTTTGTACCGCTTTGTTCGCCATAAGTTGGCAGGGTATGCTCAGACGTTGAGTCCCTTGCTCACTTTGCCACTGGATTCAAGCAAGCCTGGCTGAAGACGGCTGAAATGCCAGAAACCGGTCCTAGGAAGCTTGTTTCCGGTCCAGGGAAGGCATGGCTTGGCAGTTCGGGCTGGACTGTTCCCATGAGGCACAGAGTCAGACTGATTTGCATATGGCCATGTCTGAACTGGGGTGGCAGAGTGGGCTAAAGAACGGTGATGGATTAAACCCAGATCTCTTGACTGGGTGTGAGTGTTTGATTGGTTCTGATGCTCCGTCCATCACCACCCCCTTTTGTACCGCTTTGTTCGCCATAAGTTGGCAGGGTATGCTCAGACGTTGAGTCCCTTGCTCACTTTGCCACTGGATTCAAGCAAGCCTGGCTGAAGACAGCTGAAATGCCAGAAACCGGTCCTAGGAAGCTTGTTTCCGGTCCAGGGAAGGCATGGCTTGGCAGTTCGGGCTGGACTGTTCCCATGAGGCACAGGGTCAGACTGATTTGCATATGGCCATGTCTGAACTGGGGTGGCAGAGTGGGCTAAAGAACGGTGATGGATTAAACCCAGATCTCTTTACTGGGTGTGAGTGTTTGATTGGTTCTGATGCTCCGTCCATCACCACCCCCCTTTGTACCGCTTTGTCCGCCATAAGTTGGCAGGGTATACTCAGACGTTGAGTCCCTTGCTCACTTTGCCACTGGATTCAAGCAAGCCTGGCTGAAGACGGCTGAAATGCCAGAAACCGGTCCTAGGAAGCTTGTTTCCGGTCCAGGGAAGGCATGGCTTGGCAGTTCGGGCTGGACTGTTCCCATGAGGCACAGGGTCAGACTGATTTGCATATGGCCATGTCTGAACTGGGGTGGCAGAGTGGGCTAAAGAACGGTGATGGATTAAACCCAGATCTCTTGACTGGGTGTGAGTGTTTGATTGGTTCTGATGCTCCGTCCATCACCACCCCCTTTTGTACCGCTTTGTTCGCCATAAGTTGGCAGGGTATGCTCAGACGTTGAGTCCCTTGCTCACTTTGCCACTGGATTCAAGCAAGCCTGGCTGAAGACGGCTGAAATGCCAGAAACCAGTCCTAGGAAGCTTGTTTCCGGTCCAGGGAAGGCATGGCTTGGCAGTTCGGGCTGGACTGTTCCCATGAGGCACAGGGTCAGACTGATTTGCATATGGCCATGTCTGAACTGGGGTGGCAGAGTGGGCGAAAGAACGGTGATGGATTAAACCCAGATCTCTTTACTGGGTGTGAGTGTTTGATTGGTTCTGATGCTCCGTCCATCACCACCCCCCTTTGTACCGCTTTGTCCGCCATAAGTTGGCAGGGTATGCTCAGACGTTGAGTCCCTTGCTCACTTTGCCACTGGATTCAAGCAAGCCTGGCTGAAGACGGCTGAAATGCCAGAAACCGGTCCTAGGAAGCTTGTTTCCGGTCCAGGGAAGGCATGGCTTGGCAGTTCGGGCTGGACTGTTCCCATGAGGCACAGGGTCAGACTGATTTGCATATGGCCATGTCTGAACTGGGGTGGCAGAGTGGGCTAAAGAATGGTGATGGATTAAACCCAGATCTCTTGACTGGGTGTGAGTGTTTGATTGGTTCTGATGCTCCGTCCATCACCACCCCCTTTTGTACCGCTTTGTTCGCCATAAGTTGGCAGGGTATGCTCAGACGTTGAGTCCCTTGCTCACTTTGCCACTGGATTCAAGCAAGCCTGGCTGAAGACGGCTGAAATGCCAGAAACCGGTCCTAGGAAGCTTGTTTCCGGTCCAGGGAAGGCATGGCTTGGCAGTTCGGGCTGGACTGTTCCCATGAGGCACAGAGTCAGACTGATTTGCATATGGCCATGTCTGAACTGGGGTGGCAGAGTGGGCTAAAGAACGGTGATGGATTAAACCCAGATCTCTTGACTGGGTGTGAGTGTTTGATTGGTTCTGATGCTCCGTCCATCACCACCCCCTTTTGTACCGCTTTGTTCGCCATAAGTTGGCAGGGTATGCTCAGACGTTGAGTCCCTTGCTCACTTTGCCACTGGATTCAAGCAAGCCTGGCTGAAGACAGCTGAAATGCCAGAAACCGGTCCTAGGAAGCTTGTTTCCGGTCCAGGGAAGGCATGGCTTGGCAGTTCGGGCTGGACTGTTCCCATGAGGCACAGGGTCAGACTGATTTGCATATGGCCATGTCTGAACTGGGGTGGCAGAGTGGGCTAAAGAACGGTGATGGATTAAACCCAGATCTCTGGACTGGGTGTGAGTGTTTGATTGGTTCTGATGCTCCGTCCATCACCACCCCCTTTTGTACCGCTTTGTTCGCCATAAGTTGGCACGGTATGCTCAGACGTTGAGTCCCTTGCTCACTTTGCCACTGGATTCAAGCAAGCCTGGCTGAAGACGGCTGAAATGCCAGGAACCGGTCCTAGGAAGCTTGTTTCCGGTCCAGGGAAGGCATGGCTTGGCAGTTCGGGCTGGACTGTTCCCATGAGGCACAGGGTCAGACTGATTTGCATATGGCCATGTCTGAACTGGGGTGGCAGAGTGGGCTAAAGAACGGTGATGGATTAAACCCAGATCTCTTGACTGGGTGTGAGTGTTTGATTGGTTCTGATGCTCCGTCCATCACCACCCCCTTTTGTACCGCTTTGTTCGCCATAAGTTGGCAGGGTATGCTCAGACGTTGAGTCCCTTGCTCACTTTGCCACTGGATTCAAGCAAGCCTGGCTGAAGACGGCTGAAATGCCAGAAACCGGTCCTAGGAAGCTTGTTTCCGGTCCAGGGAAGGCATGGCTTGGCAGTTCGGGCTGGACTGTTCCCATGAGGCACAGGGTCAGACTGATTTGCATATGGCCATGTCTGAACTGGGGTGGCAGAGTGGGCTAAAGAACGGTGATGGATTAAACCCAGATCTCTTTACTGGGTGTGAGTGTTTGATTGGTTCTGATGCTCCGTCCATCACCACCCCCCTTTGTACCGCTTTGTCCGCCATAAGTTGGCAGGGTATGCTCAGACGTTGAGTCCCTTGCTCACTTTGCCACTGGATTCAAGCAAGCCTGGCTGAAGACGGCTGAAATGCCAGAAACCGGTCCTAGGAAGCTTGTTTCCGGTCCAGGGAAGGCATGGCTTGGCAGTTCGGGCTGGACTGTTCCCATGAGGCACAGGGTCAGACTGATTTGCATATGGCCATGTCTGAACTGGGGTGGCAGAGTGGGCTAAAGAACGGTGATGGATTAAACCCAGATCTCTTGACTGGGTGTGAGTGTTTGATTGGTTCTGATGCTCCGTCCATCACCACCCCCTTTTGTACCGCTTTGTTCGCCATAAGTTGGCAGGGTATGCTCAGACGTTGAGTCCCTTGCTCACTTTGCCACTGGATTCAAGCAAGCCTGGCTGAAGACGGCTGAAATGCCAGAAACCGGTCCTAGGAAGCTTGTTTCCGGTCCAGGGAAGGCATGGCTTGGCAGTTCGGGCTGGACTGTTCCCATGAGGCACAGGGTCAGACTGATTTGCATATGGCCATGTCTGAACTGGGGTGGCAGAGTGGGCGAAAGAACGGTGATGGATTAAACCCAGATCTCTTTACTGGGTGTGAGTGTTTGATTGGTTCTGATGCTCCGTCCATCACCACCCCCCTTTGTACCGCTTTGTCCGCCATAAGTTGGCAGGGTATGCTCAGACGTTGAGTCCCTTGCTCACTTTGCCACTGGATTCAAGCAAGCCTGGCTGAAGACGGCTGAAATGCCAGAAACCGGTCCTAGGAAGCTTGTTTCCGGTCCAGGGAAGGCATGGCTTGGCAGTTCGGGCTGGACTGTTCCCATGAGGCACAGGGTCAGACTGATTTGCATATGGCCATGTCTGAACTGGGGTGGCAGAGTGGGCTAAAGAACGGTGATGGATTAAACCCAGATCTCTTGACTGGGTGTGAGTGTTTGATTGGTTCTGATGCTCCGTCCATCACCACCCCCTTTTGTACCGCTTTGTTCGCCATAAGTTGGCAGGGTATGCTCAGACGTTGAGTCCCTTGCTCACTTTGCCACTGGATTCCAGCAAGCCTGGCTGAAGACGGCTGAAATGCCAGAAACCGGTCCTAGGAAGCTTGTTTCCGGTCCAGGGAAGGCATGGCTTGGCAGTTCGGGCTGGACTGTTCCCATGAGGCACAGGGTCAGACTGATTTGCATATGGCCATGTCTGAACTGGGGTGGCAGAGTGGGCTAAAGAACGGTGATGGATTAAACCCAGATCTCTTGACTGGGTGTGAGTGTTTGATTGGTTCTGATGCTCCATCCATCACCACCCCCTTTTGTACCGCTTTGTTCGCCATAAGTTGGCATGGTATGCTCGGACGTTGAGTCCCTTGCTCACTTTGCCACTGGATTCAAGCAAGCCTGGCTGAAGACGGCTGAAATGCCAGAAACCGGTCCTAGGAAGCTTGTTTCCGGTCCAGGGAAGGCATGGCTTGGCAGTTCGGGCTGGACTATTCCCATGAGGCACAGGGTCAGACTGATTTGCATATGGCCATGTCTGAACTGGGGTGACAGAGTGGGCTAAAGAACGTGATGGATTAAACCCAGATCTCTTGACTGGGTGTGAGTGTTTGATTGGTTTTGATGCTCCGTCCATCACCACCCCTTTTTGTACCGTTTTGTTCGCCATAAGTTAGCAGGGTATGCTCAGACGTTGAGTCCCTTGCTCACTTTGCCACTGGATTCAAGCAAGCCTGGCTGAAGACGGCTGAAATGCCAGAAACCGGTCCTAGGAAGCTTGTTTCCGGTCCAGGGAAGGCATGGCTTGGCAGTTCGGGCTGGACTGTTCCCATGAGGCACAGGGTCAGACTGATTTGCATATGGCCATGTCTGAACTGGGATGGCAGAGTGGGCTAAAGAACGGTGATGGATTAAACCCAGATCTCTTGACTGGGTGTGAGTGTTTGATTGGTTCTGATGCTCCGTCCATCACCACCCCCTTTTGTACCGCTTTGTTTGCCATAAGTTGGCAAGGTATGCTCAGACGTTGAGTCCCTTGCTCACTTTGCCACTGGATTCAAGCAAGCCTGGCTGAAGACGGCTGAAATGCCAGAAACCGGTCCTAGGAAGGTTGTTTCCGGTCCAGGGAAGGCATGGCTTGGCAGTTCGGGCTGGACTGTTCCCATGAGGCACAGGGTCAGACTGATTTGCATATGGCCATGTCTGAACTGGGGTGGCAGAGTGGGCTAAAGAACGGTGATGGATTAAACCCAGATCTCTTGACTGGGTGTGAGTGTTTGATTGGTTCTGATGCTCCGTCCATCACCACCCCCTTTTGTACCGCTTTGTTCGCCATAAGTTGGCAGGGTATGCTCAGACGTTGAGTCCCTTGCTCACTTTGCCACTGGATTCAAGCAAGCCTGGCTGAAGACGGCTGAAATGCCAGAAACCGGTCCTAGGAAGCTTGTTTCCGGTCCAGGGAAGGCATGGCTTGGCAGTTCGGGCTGGACTGTTCCCATGAGGCACAGGGTCAGACTGATTTGCATAAGGCCATGTCTGAACTGGGGTGGCAGAGTGGGCTAAAGAACGGTGATGGATTAAACCCAGATCTCTTGACTGGGTGTGAGTGTTTGATTGGTTCTGATGCTCCGTCCATCACCACCCCCTTTTGTACCGCTTTGTTCGCCATAAGTTGGCAGGGTATGCTCAGACGTTGAGTCCCTTGCTCACTTTGCCACTGGATTCAAGCAAGCCTGGCTGAAGACGGCTGAAATGCCAGAAACCGGTCCTAGGAAGCTTGTTTCCGGTCCAGGGAAGGCATGGCTTGGCAGTTTGGGCTGGACTGTTCCCATGAGGCACAGGGTCAGACTGATTTGCATATGGCCATGTCTGAACTGGGGTGGCAGAGTGGGCTAAAGAACGGTGATGGATTAAACCCAGATCTCTTGACTGGGTGTGAGTGTTTGATTGGTTCTGATGCTCCGTCCATCACCACCCCCTTTTGTACCGCTTTGTTCGCCATAAGTTGGCAGGGTATGCTCAGACGTTGAGTCCCTTGCTCACTTTGCCACTGGATTCAAGCAAGCCTGGCTGAAGACGGCTGAAATGCCAGAAACCGGTCCTAGGAAGCTTGTTTCCGGACCAGGGAAGGCATGGCTTGGCAGTTCGGGCTGGACTGTTCCCATGAGGCACAGAGTCAGACTGATTTGCATATGGCCATGTCTGAACTGGGGTGGCAGAGTGGGCTAAAGAACGGTGATGGATTAAACCCAGATCTCTTGACTGGGTGTGAGTGTTTGATTGGTTCTGATGCTCCGTCCATCACCACCCCCTTTTGTACCGCTTTGTTCGCCATAAGTTGGCAGGGTATGCTCAGACGTTGAGTCCCTTGCTCACTTTGCCACTGGATTCAAGCAAGCCTGGCTGAAGACAGCTGAAATGCCAGAAACCGGTCCTAGGAAGCTTGTTTCCGGTCCAGGGAAGGCATGGCTTGGCAGTTCGGGCTGGACTGTTCCCATGAGGCACAGGGTCAGACTGATTTGCATATGGCCATGTCTGAACTGGGGTGGCAGAGTGGGCTAAAGAACGGTGATGGATTAAACCCAGATCTCTTTACTGGGTGTGAGTGTTTGATTGGTTCTGATGCTCCGTCCATCACCACCCCCCTTTGTACCGCTTTGTCCGCCATAAGTTGGCAGGGTATACTCAGACGTTGAGTCCCTTGCTCACTTTGCCACTGGATTCAAGCAAGCCTGGCTGAAGACGGCTGAAATGCCAGAAACCGGTCCTAGGAAGCTTGTTTCCGGTCCAGGGAAGGCATGGCTTGGCAGTTCGGGCTGGACTGTTCCCATGAGGCACAGGGTCAGACTGATTTGCATATGGCCATGTCTGAACTGGGGTGGCAGAGTGGGCTAAAGAACGGTGATGGATTAAACCCAGATCTCTTGACTGGGTGTGAGTGTTTGATTGGTTCTGATGCTCCGTCCATCACCACCCCCTTTTGTACCGCTTTGTTCGCCATAAGTTGGCAGGGTATGCTCAGACGTTGAGTCCCTTGCTCACTTTGCCACTGGATTCAAGCAAGCCTGGCTGAAGACGGCTGAAATGCCAGAAACCAGTCCTAGGAAGCTTGTTTCCGGTCCAGGGAAGGCATGGCTTGGCAGTTCGGGCTGGACTGTTCCCATGAGGCACAGGGTCAGACTGATTTGCATATGGCCATGTCTGAACTGGGGTGGCAGAGTGGGCGAAAGAACGGTGATGGATTAAACCCAGATCTCTTTACTGGGTGTGAGTGTTTGATTGGTTCTGATGCTCCGTCCATCACCACCCCCCTTTGTACCGCTTTGTCCGCCATAAGTTGGCAGGGTATGCTCAGACGTTGAGTCCCTTGCTCACTTTGCCACTGGATTCAAGCAAGCCTGGCTGAAGACGGCTGAAATGCCAGAAACCGGTCCTAGGAAGCTTGTTTCCGGTCCAGGGAAGGCATGGCTTGGCAGTTCGGGCTGGACTGTTCCCATGAGGCACAGGGTCAGACTGATTTGCATATGGCCATGTCTGAACTGGGGTGGCAGAGTGGGCTAAAGAATGGTGATGGATTAAACCCAGATCTCTTGACTGGGTGTGAGTGTTTGATTGGTTCTGATGCTCCGTCCATCACCACCCCCTTTTGTACCGCTTTGTTCGCCATAAGTTGGCAGGGTATGCTCAGACGTTGAGTCCCTTGCTCACTTTGCCACTGGATTCAAGCAAGCCTGGCTGAAGACGGCTGAAATGCCAGAAACCGGTCCTAGGAAGCTTGTTTCCGGTCCAGGGAAGGCATGGCTTGGCAGTTCGGGCTGGACTGTTCCCATGAGGCACAGAGTCAGACTGATTTGCATATGGCCATGTCTGAACTGGGGTGGCAGAGTGGGCTAAAGAACGGTGATGGATTAAACCCAGATCTCTTGACTGGGTGTGAGTGTTTGATTGGTTCTGATGCTCCGTCCATCACCACCCCCTTTTGTACCGCTTTGTTCGCCATAAGTTGGCAGGGTATGCTCAGACGTTGAGTCCCTTGCTCACTTTGCCACTGGATTCAAGCAAGCCTGGCTGAAGACAGCTGAAATGCCAGAAACCGGTCCTAGGAAGCTTGTTTCCGGTCCAGGGAAGGCATGGCTTGGCAGTTCGGGCTGGACTGTTCCCATGAGGCACAGGGTCAGACTGATTTGCATATGGCCATGTCTGAACTGGGGTGGCAGAGTGGGCTAAAGAACGGTGATGGATTAAACCCAGATCTCTGGACTGGGTGTGAGTGTTTGATTGGTTCTGATGCTCCGTCCATCACCACCCCCTTTTGTACCGCTTTGTTCGCCATAAGTTGGCACGGTATGCTCAGACGTTGAGTCCCTTGCTCACTTTGCCACTGGATTCAAGCAAGCCTGGCTGAAGACGGCTGAAATGCCAGGAACCGGTCCTAGGAAGCTTGTTTCCGGTCCAGGGAAGGCATGGCTTGGCAGTTCGGGCTGGACTGTTCCCATGAGGCACAGGGTCAGACTGATTTGCATATGGCCATGTCTGAACTGGGGTGGCAGAGTGGGCTAAAGAACGGTGATGGATTAAACCCAGATCTCTTGACTGGGTGTGAGTGTTTGATTGGTTCTGATGCTCCGTCCATCACCACCCCCTTTTGTACCGCTTTGTTCGCCATAAGTTGGCAGGGTATGCTCAGACGTTGAGTCCCTTGCTCACTTTGCCACTGGATTCAAGCAAGCCTGGCTGAAGACGGCTGAAATGCCAGAAACCGGTCCTAGGAAGCTTGTTTCCGGTCCAGGGAAGGCATGGCTTGGCAGTTCGGGCTGGACTGTTCCCATGAGGCACAGGGTCAGACTGATTTGCATATGGCCATGTCTGAACTGGGGTGGCAGAGTGGGCTAAAGAACGGTGATGGATTAAACCCAGATCTCTTTACTGGGTGTGAGTGTTTGATTGGTTCTGATGCTCCGTCCATCACCACCCCCCTTTGTACCGCTTTGTCCGCCATAAGTTGGCAGGGTATGCTCAGACGTTGAGTCCCTTGCTCACTTTGCCACTGGATTCAAGCAAGCCTGGCTGAAGACGGCTGAAATGCCAGAAACCGGTCCTAGGAAGCTTGTTTCCGGTCCAGGGAAGGCATGGCTTGGCAGTTCGGGCTGGACTGTTCCCATGAGGCACAGGGTCAGACTGATTTGCATATGGCCATGTCTGAACTGGGGTGGCAGAGTGGGCTAAAGAACGGTGATGGATTAAACCCAGATCTCTTGACTGGGTGTGAGTGTTTGATTGGTTCTGATGCTCCGTCCATCACCACCCCCTTTTGTACCGCTTTGTTCGCCATAAGTTGGCAGGGTATGCTCAGACGTTGAGTCCCTTGCTCACTTTGCCACTGGATTCAAGCAAGCCTGGCTGAAGACGGCTGAAATGCCAGAAACCGGTCCTAGGAAGCTTGTTTCCGGTCCAGGGAAGGCATGGCTTGGCAGTTCGGGCTGGACTGTTCCCATGAGGCACAGGGTCAGACTGATTTGCATATGGCCATGTCTGAACTGGGGTGGCAGAGTGGGCGAAAGAACGGTGATGGATTAAACCCAGATCTCTTTACTGGGTGTGAGTGTTTGATTGGTTCTGATGCTCCGTCCATCACCACCCCCCTTTGTACCGCTTTGTCCGCCATAAGTTGGCAGGGTATGCTCAGACGTTGAGTCCCTTGCTCACTTTGCCACTGGATTCAAGCAAGCCTGGCTGAAGACGGCTGAAATGCCAGAAACCGGTCCTAGGAAGCTTGTTTCCGGTCCAGGGAAGGCATGGCTTGGCAGTTCGGGCTGGACTGTTCCCATGAGGCACAGGGTCAGACTGATTTGCATATGGCCATGTCTGAACTGGGGTGGCAGAGTGGGCTAAAGAACGGTGATGGATTAAACCCAGATCTCTTGACTGGGTGTGAGTGTTTGATTGGTTCTGATGCTCCGTCCATCACCACCCCCTTTTGTACCGCTTTGTTCGCCATAAGTTGGCAGGGTATGCTCAGACGTTGAGTCCCTTGCTCACTTTGCCACTGGATTCCAGCAAGCCTGGCTGAAGACGGCTGAAATGCCAGAAACCGGTCCTAGGAAGCTTGTTTCCGGTCCAGGGAAGGCATGGCTTGGCAGTTCGGGCTGGACTGTTCCCATGAGGCACAGGGTCAGACTGATTTGCATATGGCCATGTCTGAACTGGGGTGGCAGAGTGGGCTAAAGAACGGTGATGGATTAAACCCAGATCTCTTGACTGGGTGTGAGTGTTTGATTGGTTCTGATGCTCCATCCATCACCACCCCCTTTTGTACCGCTTTGTTCGCCATAAGTTGGCATGGTATGCTCGGACGTTGAGTCCCTTGCTCACTTTGCCACTGGATTCAAGCAAGCCTGGCTGAAGACGGCTGAAATGCCAGAAACCGGTCCTAGGAAGCTTGTTTCCGGTCCAGGGAAGGCATGGCTTGGCAGTTCGGGCTGGACTATTCCCATGAGGCACAGGGTCAGACTGATTTGCATATGGCCATGTCTGAACTGGGGTGACAGAGTGGGCTAAAGAACGGTGATGGATTAAACCCAGATCTCTTGACTGGGTGTGAGTGTTTGATTGGTTTTGATGCTCCGTCCATCACCACCCCTTTTTGTACCGTTTTGTTCGCCATAAGTTAGCAGGGTATGCTCAGACGTTGAGTCCCTTGCTCACTTTGCCACTGGATTCAAGCAAGCCTGGCTGAAGACGGCTGAAATGCCAGAAACCGGTCCTAGGAAGCTTGTTTCCGGTCCAGGGAAGGCATGGCTTGGCAGTTCGGGCTGGACTGTTCCCATGAGGCACAGGGTCAGACTGATTTGCATATGGCCATGTCTGAACTGGGATGGCAGAGTGGGCTAAAGAACGGTGATGGATTAAACCCAGATCTCTTGACTGGGTGTGAGTGTTTGATTGGTTCTGATGCTCCGTCCATCACCACCCCCTTTTGTACCGCTTTGTTTGCCATAAGTTGGCAAGGTATGCTCAGACGTTGAGTCCCTTGCTCACTTTGCCACTGGATTCAAGCAAGCCTGGCTGAAGACGGCTGAAATGCCAGAAACCGGTCCTAGGAAGGTTGTTTCCGGTCCAGGGAAGGCATGGCTTGGCAGTTCGGGCTGGACTGTTCCCATGAGGCACAGGGTCAGACTGATTTGCATATGGCCATGTCTGAACTGGGGTGGCAGAGTGGGCTAAAGAACGGTGATGGATTAAACCCAGATCTCTTGACTGGGTGTGAGTGTTTGATTGGTTCTGATGCTCCGTCCATCACCACCCCCTTTTGTACCGCTTTGTTCGCCATAAGTTGGCAGGGTATGCTCAGACGTTGAGTCCCTTGCTCACTTTGCCACTGGATTCAAGCAAGCCTGGCTGAAGACGGCTGAAATGCCAGAAACCGGTCCTAGGAAGCTTGTTTCCGGTCCAGGGAAGGCATGGCTTGGCAGTTCGGGCTGGACTGTTCCCATGAGGCACAGGGTCAGACTGATTTGCATAAGGCCATGTCTGAACTGGGGTGGCAGAGTGGGCTAAAGAACGGTGATGGATTAAACCCAGATCTCTTGACTGGGTGTGAGTGTTTGATTGGTTCTGATGCTCCGTCCATCACCACCCCCTTTTGTACCGCTTTGTTCGCCATAAGTTGGCAGGGTATGCTCAGACGTTGAGTCCCTTGCTCACTTTGCCACTGGATTCAAGCAAGCCTGGCTGAAGACGGCTGAAATGCCAGAAACCGGTCCTAGGAAGCTTGTTTCCGGTCCAGGGAAGGCATGGCTTGGCAGTTTGGGCTGGACTGTTCCCATGAGGCACAGGGTCAGACTGATTTGCATATGGCCATGTCTGAACTGGGGTGGCAGAGTGGGCTAAAGAACGGTGATGGATTAAACCCAGATCTCTTGACTGGGTGTGAGTGTTTGATTGGTTCTGATGCTCCGTCCATCACCACCCCCTTTTGTACCGCTTTGTTCGCCATAAGTTGGCAGGGTATGCTCAGACGTTGAGTCCCTTGCTCACTTTGCCACTGGATTCAAGCAAGCCTGGCTGAAGACGGCTGAAATGCCAGAAACCGGTCCTAGGAAGCTTGTTTCCGGTCCAGGGAAGGCATGGCTTGGCAGTTCGGGCTGGACTGTTCCCATGAGGCACAGAGTCAGACTGATTTGCATATGGCCATGTCTGAACTGGGGTGGCAGAGTGGGCTAAAGAACGGTGATGGATTAAACCCAGATCTCTTGACTGGGTGTGAGTGTTTGATTGGTTCTGATGCTCCGTCCATCACCACCCCCTTTTGTACCGCTTTGTTCGCCATAAGTTGGCAGGGTATGCTCAGACGTTGAGTCCCTTGCTCACTTTGCCACTGGATTCAAGCAAGCCTGGCTGAAGACGGCTGAAATGCCAGAAACCGGTCCTAGGAAGCTTGTTTCCGGTCCAGGGAAGGCATGGCTTGGCAGTTCGGGCTGGACTGTTCCCATGAGGCACAGGGTCAGACTGATTTGCATATGGCCATGTCTGAACTGGGGTGGCAGAGTGGGCGAAAGAACGGTGATGGATTAAACCCAGATCTCTTTACTGGGTGTGAGTGTTTGATTGGTTCTGATGCTCCGTCCATCACCACCCCCCTTTGTACCGCTTTGTCCGCCATAAGTTGGCAGGGTATGCTCAGACGTTGAGTCCCTTGCTCACTTTGCCACTGGATTCAAGCAAGCCTGGCTGAAGACGGCTGAAATGCCAGAAACCGGTCCTAGGAAGCTTGTTTCCGGTCCAGGGAAGGCATGGCTTGGCAGTTCGGGCTGGACTGTTCCCATGAGGCACAGGGTCAGACTGATTTGCATATGGCCATGTCTGAACTGGGGTGGCAGAGTGGGCTAAAGAACGGTGATGGATTAAACCCAGATCTCTTGACTGGGTGTGAGTGTTTGATTGGTTCTGATGCTCCGTCCATCACCACCCCCTTTTGTACCGCTTTGTTCGCCATAAGTTGGCAGGGTATGCTCAGACGTTGAGTCCCTTGCTCACTTTGCCACTGGATTCCAGCAAGCCTGGCTGAAGACGGCTGAAATGCCAGAAACCGGTCCTAGGAAGCTTGTTTCCGGTCCAGGGAAGGCATGGCTTGGCAGTTCGGGCTGGACTGTTCCCATGAGGCACAGGGTCAGACTGATTTGCATATGGCCATGTCTGAACTGGGGTGGCAGAGTGGGCTAAAGAACGGTGATGGATTAAACCCAGATCTCTTGACTGGGTGTGAGTGTTTGATTGGTTCTGATGCTCCATCCATCACCACCCCTTTTTGTACCGCTTTGTTCGCCATAAGTTGGCATGGTATGCT
This sequence comes from Triturus cristatus, assembly GCF_964204655.1. NCBI lineage: Eukaryota > Metazoa > Chordata > Amphibia > Caudata > Salamandridae > Triturus > Triturus cristatus. The sequence goes on from NC_140594.1 coordinate 353,819,814, forward strand.
CGGACGTTGAGTCCCTTGCTCACTTTGCCACTGGATTCAAGCAAGCCTGGCTGAAGACGGCTGAAATGCCAGAAACCGGTCCTAGGAAGCTTGTTTCCGGTCCAGGGAAGGCATGGCTTGGCAGTTCGGGCTGGACTATTCCCATGAGGCACAGGGTCAGACTGATTTGCATATGGCCATGTCTGAACTGGGGTGACAGAGTGGGCTAAAGAACGGTGATGGATTAAACCCAGATCTCTTGACTGGGTGTGAGTGTTTGATTGGTTTTGATGCTCCGTCCATCACCACCCCTTTTTGTACCGTTTTGTTCGCCATAAGTTAGCAGGGTATGCTCAGACGTTGAGTCCCTTGCTCACTTTGCCACTGGATTCAAGCAAGCCTGGCTGAAGACGGCTGAAATGCCAGAAACCGGTCCTAGGAAGCTTGTTTCCGGTCCAGGGAAGGCATGGCTTGGCAGTTCGGGCTGGACTGTTCCCATGAGGCACAGGGTCAGACTGATTTGCATATGGCCATGTCTGAACTGGGATGGCAGAGTGGGCTAAAGAACGGTGATGGATTAAACCCAGATCTCTTGACTGGGTGTGAGTGTTTGATTGGTTCTGATGCTCCGTCCATCACCACCCCCTTTTGTACCGCTTTGTTTGCCATAAGTTGGCAAGGTATGCTCAGACGTTGAGTCCCTTGCTCACTTTGCCACTGGATTCAAGCAAGCCTGGCTGAAGACGGCTGAAATGCCAGAAACCGGTCCTAGGAAGGTTGTTTCCGGTCCAGGGAAGGCATGGCTTGGCAGTTCGGGCTGGACTGTTCCCATGAGGCACAGGGTCAGACTGATTTGCATATGGCCATGTCTGAACTGGGGTGGCAGAGTGGGCTAAAGAACGGTGATGGATTAAACCCAGATCTCTTGACTGGGTGTGAGTGTTTGATTGGTTCTGATGCTCCGTCCATCACCACCCCCTTTTGTACCGCTTTGTTCGCCATAAGTTGGCAGGGTATGCTCAGACGTTGAGTCCCTTGCTCACTTTGCCACTGGATTCAAGCAAGCCTGGCTGAAGACGGCTGAAATGCCAGAAACCGGTCCTAGGAAGCTTGTTTCCGGTCCAGGGAAGGCATGGCTTGGCAGTTCGGGCTGGACTGTTCCCATGAGGCACAGGGTCAGACTGATTTGCATAAGGCCATGTCTGAACTGGGGTGGCAGAGTGGGCTAAAGAACGGTGATGGATTAAACCCAGATCTCTTGACTGGGTGTGAGTGTTTGATTGGTTCTGATGCTCCGTCCATCACCACCCCCTTTTGTACCGCTTTGTTCGCCATAAGTTGGCAGGGTATGCTCAGACGTTGAGTCCCTTGCTCACTTTGCCACTGGATTCAAGCAAGCCTGGCTGAAGACGGCTGAAATGCCAGAAACCGGTCCTAGGAAGCTTGTTTCCGGTCCAGGGAAGGCATGGCTTGGCAGTTTGGGCTGGACTGTTCCCATGAGGCACAGGGTCAGACTGATTTGCATATGGCCATGTCTGAACTGGGGTGGCAGAGTGGGCTAAAGAACGGTGATGGATTAAACCCAGATCTCTTGACTGGGTGTGAGTGTTTGATTGGTTCTGATGCTCCGTCCATCACCACCCCCTTTTGTACCGCTTTGTTCGCCATAAGTTGGCAGGGTATGCTCAGACGTTGAGTCCCTTGCTCACTTTGCCACTGGATTCAAGCAAGCCTGGCTGAAGACGGCTGAAATGCCAGAAACCGGTCCTAGGAAGCTTGTTTCCGGTCCAGGGAAGGCATGGCTTGGCAGTTCGGGCTGGACTGTTCCCATGAGGCACAGAGTCAGACTGATTTGCATATGGCCATGTCTGAACTGGGGTGGCAGAGTGGGCTAAAGAACGGTGATGGATTAAACCCAGATCTCTTGACTGGGTGTGAGTGTTTGATTGGTTCTGATGCTCCGTCCATCACCACCCCCTTTTGTACCGCTTTGTTCGCCATAAGTTGGCAGGGTATGCTCAGACGTTGAGTCCCTTGCTCACTTTGCCACTGGATTCAAGCAAGCCTGGCTGAAGACAGCTGAAATGCCAGAAACCGGTCCTAGGAAGCTTGTTTCCGGTCCAGGGAAGGCATGGCTTGGCAGTTCGGGCTGGACTGTTCCCATGAGACACAGGGTCAGACTGATTTGCATATGGCCATGTCTGAACTGGGGTGGCAGAGTGGGCTAAAGAACGGTGATGGATTAAACCCAGATCTCTTTACTGGGTGTGAGTGTTTGATTGGTTCTGATGCTCCGTCCATCACCACCCCCCTTTGTACCGCTTTGTCCGCCATAAGTTGGCAGGGTATACTCAGACGTTGAGTCCCTTGCTCACTTTGCCACTGGATTCAAGCAAGCCTGGCTGAAGACGGCTGAAATGCCAGAAACCGGTCCTAGGAAGCTTGTTTCCGGTCCAGGGAAGGCATGGCTTGGCAGTTCGGGCTGGACTGTTCCCATGAGGCACAGGGTCAGACTGATTTGCATATGGCCATGTCTGAACTGGGGTGGCAGAGTGGGCTAAAGAACGGTGATGGATTAAACCCAGATCTCTTGACTGGGTGTGAGTGTTTGATTGGTTCTGATGCTCCGTCCATCACCACCCCCTTTTGTACCGCTTTGTTCGCCATAAGTTGGCAGGGTATGCTCAGACGTTGAGTCCCTTGCTCACTTTGCCACTGGATTCAAGCAAGCCTGGCTGAAGACGGCTGAAATGCCAGAAACCAGTCCTAGGAAGCTTGTTTCCGGTCCAGGGAAGGCATGGCTTGGCAGTTCGGGCTGGACTGTTCCCATGAGGCACAGGGTCAGACTGATTTGCATATGGCCATGTCTGAACTGGGGTGGCAGAGTGGGCGAAAGAACGGTGATGGATTAAACCCAGATCTCTTTACTGGGTGTGAGTGTTTGATTGGTTCTGATGCTCCGTCCATCACCACCCCCCTTTGTACCGCTTTGTCCGCCATAAGTTGGCAGGGTATGCTCAGACGTTGAGTCCCTTGCTCACTTTGCCACTGGATTCAAGCAAGCCTGGCTGAAGACGGCTGAAATGCCAGAAACCGGTCCTAGGAAGCTTGTTTCCGGTCCAGGGAAGGCATGGCTTGGCAGTTCGGGCTGGACTGTTCCCATGAGGCACAGGGTCAGACTGATTTGCATATGGCCATGTCTGAACTGGGGTGGCAGAGTGGGCTAAAGAACGGTGATGGATTAAACCCAGATCTCTTGACTGGGTGTGAGTGTTTGATTGGTTCTGATGCTCCGTCCATCACCACCCCCTTTTGTACCGCTTTGTTCGCCATAAGTTGGCAGGGTATGCTCAGACGTTGAGTCCCTTGCTCACTTTGCCACTGGATTCAAGCAAGCCTGGCTGAAGACGGCTGAAATGCCAGAAACCGGTCCTAGGAAGCTTGTTTCCGGTCCAGGGAAGGCATGGCTTGGCAGTTCGGGCTGGACTGTTCCCATGAGGCACAGGGTCAGACTGATTTGCATATGGCCATGTCTAAACTGGGGTGGCAGAGTGGGCTAAAGAACGGTGATGGATTAAACCCAGATCTCTTGACTGGGTGTGAGTGTTTGATTGGTTCTGATGCTCCATCCATCACCACCCCCTTTTGTACCGCTTTGTTCGCCATAAGTTGGCATGGTATGCTCGGACGTTGAGTCCCTTGCTCACTTTGCCACTGGATTCAAGCAAGCCTGGCTGAAGACGGCTGAAATGCCAGAAACCGGTCCTAGGAAGCTTGTTTCCGGTCCAGGGAAGGCATGGCTTCGCAGTTCGGGCTGGACTGTTCCCATGAGGCACAGGGTCAGACTGATTTGCATATGGCCATGTCTGAACTGGGGTGACAGAGTGGGCTAAAGAACGGTGATGGATTAAACCCAGATCTCTTGACTGGGTGTGAGTGTTTGATTGGTTTTGATGCTCCGTCCATCACCACCCCTTTTTGTACCGTTTTGTTCGCCATAAGTTGGCAGGGTATGCTCAGACGTTGAGTCCCTTGCTCACTTTGCCACTGGATTCAAGCAAGCCTGGCTGAAGACGGCTGAAATGCCAGAAACCGGTCCTAGGAAGCTTGTTTCCGGTCCAGGGAAGGCATGGCTTGGCAGTTCGGGCTGGACTGTTCCCATGAGGCACAGGGTCAGACTGATTTGCATATGGCAATGTCTGAACTGGGGTGGCAGAGTGGGCGAAAGAACGGTGATGGATTAAACCCAGATCTCTTTACTGGGTGTGAGTGTTTGATTGGTTCTGATGCTCCGTCCATCACCACCCCCTTTTGTACCGCTTTGTTCGCCATAAGTTGGCAGGGTATGCTCAGACGTTGAGTCCCTTGCTCACTTTGCCACTGGATTCAAGCAAGCCTGGCTGAAGACGGCTGAAATGCCAGAAACCGGTCCTAGGAAGCTTGTTTCCGGTCCAGGGAAGGCATGGCTTGGCAGTTCGGGCTGGACTGTTCCCATGAGGCACAGGGTCAGACTGATTTGCATATGGCCATGTCTGAACTGGGGTGGCAGAGTGGGCTAAAGAACGGTGATGGATTAAACCCAGATCTCTTGACTGGGTGTGAGTGTTTGATTGGTTCTGATGCTCCGTCCATCACCACCCCCTTTTGTACCGCTTTGTTCGCCATAAGTTGGCAGGGTATGCTCAGACGTTGAGTCCCTTGCTCACTTTGCCACTGGATTCAAGCAAGCCTGGCTGAAGACGGCTGAAATGCCAGAAACCGGTCCTAGGAAGCTTGTTTCCGGTCCAGGGAAGGCATGGCTTGGCAGTTCGGGCTGGACTGTTCCCATGAGGCACAGGGTCAGACTGATTTGCATATGGCCATGTCTAAACTGGGGTGGCAGAGTGGGCTAAAGAACGGTGATGGATTAAACCCAGATCTCTTGACTGGGTGTGAGTGTTTGATTGGTTCTGATGCTCCATCCATCACCACCCCCTTTTGTACCGCTTTGTTCGCCATAAGTTGGCATGGTATGCTCGGACGTTGAGTCCCTTGCTCACTTTGCCACTGGATTCAAGCAAGCCTGGCTGAAGACGGCTGAAATGCCAGAAACCGGTCCTAGGAAGCTTGTTTCCGGTCCAGGGAAGGCATGGCTTCGCAGTTCGGGCTGGACTGTTCCCATGAGGCACAGGGTCAGACTGATTTGCATATGGCCATGTCTGAACTGGGGTGACAGAGTGGGCTAAAGAACGGTGATGGATTAAACCCAGATCTCTTGACTGGGTGTGAGTGTTTGATTGGTTTTGATGCTCCGTCCATCACCACCCCTTTTTGTACCGTTTTGTTCGCCATAAGTTGGCAGGGTATGCTCAGACGTTGAGTCCCTTGCTCACTTTGCCACTGGATTCAAGCAAGCCTGGCTGAAGACGGCTGAAATCCAGAAACCGGTCCTACGAAGCTTGTTTCCGGTCCAGGGAAGGCATGGCTTGGCAGTTCGGGCTGGACTGTTCCCATGAGGCACAGGGTCAGACTGATTTGCATATGGCCATGTCTGAACTGGGGTGGCAGAGTGGGCGAAAGAACGGTGATGGATTAAACCCAGATCTCTTTACTGGGTGTGAGTGTTTGATTGGTTCTGATGCTCCGTCCATCACCACCCCCTTTTGTACCGCTTTGTTCGCCATAAGTTGGCAGGGTATGCTCAGACGTTGAGTCCCTTGCTCACTTTGCCACTGGATTCAAGCAAGCCTGGCTGAAGACGGCTGAAATGCCAGAAACCGGTCCTAGGAAGCTTGTTTCCGGTCCAGGGAAGGCATGGCTTAGCAGTTCGGGCTGGACTGTTCCCATGAGGCACAGGGTCAGACTGATTTGCATATGGCCATGTCTGAACTGGGGTGGCAGAGTGGGCTAAAGAATGGTGATGGATTAAACCCAGATCTCTTGACTGGGTGTGAGTGTTTGATTGGTTCTGATGCTCCGTCCATCACCACCCCCTTTTGTACCGCTTTGTTCGCCATAAGTTGGCAGGGTATGCTCAGACGTTGAGTCCCTTGCTCACTTTGCCACTGGATTCAAGCAAGCCTGGCTGAAGACGGCTGAAATGCCAGAAACCGGTCCTAGGAAGCTTGTTTCCGGTCCAGGGAAGGCATGGCTTGGCAGTTCGGGCTGGACTGTTCCCATGAGGCACAGAGTCAGACTGATTTGCATATGGCCATGTCTGAACTGGGGTGGCAGAGTGGGCTAAAGAACGGTGATGGATTAAACCCAGATCTCTTGACTGGGTGTGAGTGTTTGATTGATTCTGATGCTCCGTCCATCACCACCCCCTTTTGTACCGCTTTGTTCGCCATAAGTTGGCAGGGTATGCTCAGACGTTGAGTCCCTTGCTCACTTTGCCACTGGATTCAAGCAAGCCTGGCTGAAGACAGCTGAAATGCCAGAAACCGGTCCTAGGAAGCTTGTTTCCGGTCCAGGGAAGGCATGGCTTGGCAGTTCGGGCTGGACTGTTCCCATGAGGCACAGGGTCAGACTGATTTGCATATGGCCATGTCTGAACTGGGGTGGCAGAGTGGGCTAAAGAACGGTGATGGATTAAACCCAGATCTCTTGACTGGGTGTGAGTGTTTGATTGGTTCTGATGCTCCGTCCATCACCACCCCCTTTTGTACCGCTTTGTTCGCCATAAGTTGGCAGGGTATGCTCAGACCTTGAGTCCCTTGCTCACTTTGCCACTGGATTCAAGCAAGCCTGGCTGAAGACGGCTGAAATGCCAGAAACCGGTCCTAGGAAGCTTGTTTCCGGTCCAGGGAAGGCATGGCTTGGCAGTTCGGGCTGGACTGTTCCCATGAGGCACAGGGTCAGACTGATTTGCATATGGCCATGTCTGAACTGGGGTGGCAGAGTGGGCTAAAGAACGGTGATGGATTAAACCCAGATCTCTTGACTGGGTGTGAGTGTTTGATTGGTTCTGATGCTCCGTCCATCACCACCCCCTTTTGTACCGCTTTGTTCGCCATAAGTTGGCACGGTATGCTCAGACGTTGAGTCCCTTGCTCACTTTGCCACTGGATTCAAGCAAGCCTGGCTGAAGACGGCTGAAATGCCAGGAACCGGTCCTAGGAAGCTTGTTTCAGGTCCAGGGAAGGCATGGCTTGGCAGTTCGGGCTGGACTGTTCCCATGAGGCACAGGGTCAGACTGATTTGCATATGGCCATGTCTGAACTGGGGTGGCAGAGTGGGCTAAAGAACGGTGATGGATTAAACCCAGATCTCTTGACTGGGTGTGAGTGTTTGATTGGTTCTGATGCTCCGTCCATCACCACCCCCTTTTGTACCGCTTTGTTCGCCATAAGTTGGCAGGGTATGCTCAGACGTTGAGTCCCTTGCTCACTTTGCCACTGGATTCAAGCAAGCCTGGCTGAAGACGGCTGAAATGCCAGAAACCGGTCCTAGGAAGCTTGTTTCCGGTCCAGGGAAGGCATGGCTTGGCAGTTCGGGCTGGACTGTTCCCATGAGGCACAGGGTCAGACTGATTTGCATATGGCCATGTCTGAACTGGGGTGGCAGAGTGGGCTAAAGAACGGTGATGGATTAAACCCAGATCTCTTTACTGGGTGTGAGTGTTTGATTGGTTCTGATGCTCCGTCCATCACCACCCCCCTTTGTACCGCTTTGTCCGCCATAAGTTGGCAGGGTATGCTCAGACGTTGAGTCCCTTGCTCACTTTGCCACTGGATTCAAGCAAGCCTGGCTGAAGACGGCTGAAATGCCAGAAACCGGTCCTAGGAAGCTTGTTTCCGGTCCAGGGAAGGCATGGCTTGGCAGTTCGGGCTGGACTGTTCCCATGAGGCACAGGGTCAGACTGATTTGCATATGGCCATGTCTGAACTGGGGTGGCAGAGTGGGCTAAAGAACGGTGATGGATTAAACCCAGATCTCTTGACTGGGTGTGAGTGTTTGATTGGTTCTGATGCTCCGTCCATCACCACCCCCTTTTGTACCGCTTTGTTCGCCATAAGTTGGCAGGGTATGCTCAGACGTTGAGTCCCTTGCTCACTTTGCCACTGGATTCAAGCAAGCCTGGCTGAAGACGGCTGAAATGCCAGAAACCGGTCCTAGGAAGCTTGTTTCCGGTCCAGGGAAGGCATGGCTTGGCAGTTCGGGCTGGACTGTTCCCATGAGGCACAGGGTCAGACTGATTTGCATATGGCCATGTCTGAACTGGGGTGGCAGAGTGGGCGAAAGAACGGTGATGGATTAAACCCAGATCTCTTTACTGGGTGTGAGTGTTTGATTGGTTCTGATGCTCCGTCCATCACCACCCCCCTTTGTACCGCTTTGTCCGCCATAAGTTGGCAGGGTATGCGCAGACGTTGAGTCCCTTGCTCACTTTGCCACTGGATTCAAGCAAGCCTGGCTGAAGACGGCTGAAATGCCAGAAACCGGTCCTAGGAAGCTTGTTTCCGGTCCAGGGAAGGCATGGCTTGGCAGTTCGGGCTGGACTGTTCCCATGAGGCACAGGGTCAGACTGATTTGCATATGGCCATGTCTGAACTGGGGTGGCAGAGTGGGCTAAAGAACGGTGATGGATTAAACCCAGATCTCTTGACTGGGTGTGAGTGTTTGATTGGTTCTGATGCTCCGTCCATCACCACCCCCTTTTGTTCCGCTTTGTTCGCCATAAGTTGGCAGGGTATGCTCAGACGTTGAGTCCCTTGCTCACTTTGCCACTGGATTCAAGCAAGCCTGGCTGAAGACGGCTGAAATGCCAGAAACCGGTCCTAGGAAGCTTGTTTCCGGTCCAGGGAAGGCATGGCTTGGCAGTTCGGGCTGGACTGTTCCCATGAGGCACAGGGTCAGACTGATTTGCATATGGCCATGTCTGAACTGGGGTGGCAGAGTGGGCTAAAGAACGGTGATGGATTAAACCCAGATCTCTTGACTGGGTGTGAGTGTTTGATTGGTTCTGATGCTCCATCCATCACCACCCCCTTTTGTACCGCTTTGTTCGCCATAAGTTGGCATGGTATGCTCGGACGTTGAGTCCCTTGCTCACTTTGCCACTGGATTCAAGCAAGCCTGGCTGAAGACGGCTGAAATGCCAGAAACCGGTCCTAGGAAGCTTGTTTCCGGTCCAGGGAAGGCATGGCTTGGCAGTTCGGGCTGGACTGTTCCCATGAGGCACAGGGTCAGACTGATTTGCATATGGCCATGTCTGAACTGGGGTGACAGAGTGGGCTAAAGAACGGTGATGGATTAAACCCAGATCTCTTGACTGGGTGTGAGTGTTTGATTGGTTCTGATGCTCCGTCCATCACCACCCCCTTTTGTACCGCTTTGTTCGCCATAAGTTGGCAGGGTATGCTCAGACGTTGAGTCCCTTGCTCACTTTGCCACTGGATTCAAGCAAGCCTGGCTGAAGACGGCTGAAATGCCAGAAACCGGTCCTAGGAAGCTTGTTTCCGGTCCAGGGAAGGCATGGCTTGGCAGTTCCGGCTGGACTGTTCCCATGAGGCACAGGGTCAGACTGATTTGCATAAGGCCATGTCTGAACTGGGGTGGCAGAGTGGGCTAAAGAACGGTGATGGATTAAACCCAGATCTCTTGACTGGGTGTGAGTGTTTGATTGGTTCTGATGCTCCGTCCATCACCACCCCCTTTTGTACCGCTTTGTTCGCCATAAGTTGGCAGGGTATGCTCAGACGTTGAGTCCCTTGCTCACTTTGCCACTGGATTCAAGCAAGCCTGGCTGAAGACGGCTGAAATGCCAGAAACCGGTCCTAGGAAGCTTGTTTCCGGTCCAGGGAAGGCATGGCTTGGCAGTTCGGGCTGGACTGTTCCCATGAGGCACAGAGTCAGACTGATTTGCATATGGCCATGTCTGAACTGGGGTGGCAGAGTGGGCTAAAGAACGGTGATGGATTAAACCCAGATCTCTTGACTGGGTGTGAGTGTTTGATTGGTTCTGATGCTCCGTCCATCACCACCCCCTTTTGTACCGCTTTGTTCGCCATAAGTTGGCAGGGTATGCTCAGACGTTGAGTCCCTTGCTCACTTTGCCACTGGATTCAAGCAAGCCTGGCTGAAGACAGCTGAAATGCCAGAAACCGGTCCTAGGAAGCTTGTTTCCGGTCCAGGGAAGGCATGGCTTGGCAGTTCGGGCTGGACTGTTCCCATGAGGCACAGGGTCAGACTGATTTGCATATGGCCATGTCTGAACTGGGGTGGCAGAGTGGGCTAAAGAACGGTGATGGATTAAACCCAGATCTCTTTACTGGGTGTGAGTGTTTGATTGGTTCTGATGCTCCGTCCATCACCACCCCCCTTTGTACCGCTTTGTCCGCCATAAGTTGGCAGGGTATGCTCAGACGTTGAGTCCCTTGCTCACTTTGCCACTGGATTCAAGCAAGCCTGGCTGAAGACGGCTGAAATGCCAGAAACCGGTCCTAGGAAGCTTGTTTCCGGTCCAGGGAAGGCATGGCTTGGCAGTTCGGGCTGGACTGTTCCCATGAGGCACAGGGTCAGACTGATTTGCATATGGCCATGTCTGAACTGGGGTGGCAGAGTGGGCTAAAGAACGGTGATGGATTAAACCCAGATCTCTTGACTGGGTGTGAGTGTTTGATTGGTTCTGATGCTCCGTCCATCACCACCCCCTTTTGTACCGCTTTGTTCGCCATAAGTTGGCAGGGTATGCTCAGACGTTGAGTCCCTTGCTCACTTTGCCACTGGATTCAAGCAAGCCTGGCTGAAGACGGCTGAAATGCCAGAAACCGGTCCTAGGAAGCTTGTTTCCGGTCCAGGGAAGGCATGGCTTGGCAGTTCGGGCTGGACTGTTCCCATGAGGCACAGGGTCAGACTGATTTGCATATGGCCATGTCTAAACTGGGGTGGCAGAGTGGGCTAAAGAACGGTGGTGGATTAAACCCAGATCTCTTGACTGGGTGTGAGTGTTTGATTGGTTCTGATGCTCCATCCATCACCACCCCCTTTTGTACCGCTTTGTTCGCCATAAGTTGGCATGGTATGCTCGGACGTTGAGTCCCTTGCTCACTTTGCCACTGGATTCAAGCAAGCCTGGCTGAAGACGGCTGAAATGCCAGAAACCGGTCCTAGGAAGCTTGTTTCCGGTCCAGGGAAGGCATGGCTTGGCAGTTCGGGCTGGACTGTTCCCATGAGGCACAGGGTCAGACTGATTTGCATATGGCCATGTCTGAACTGGGGTGACAGAGTGGGCTAAAGAACGGTGATGGATTAAACCCAGATCTCTTGACTGGGTGTGAGTGTTTGATTGGTTCTGATGCTCCGTCCATCACCACCCCCTTTTGTACCGCTTTGTTTGCCATAAGTTGGCAGGGTATGCTCAGACGTTGAGTCCCTTGCTCACTTTGCCACTGGATTCAAGCAAGCCTGGCTGAAGACGGCTGAAATGCCAGAAACCGGTCCTAGGAAGGTTGTTTCCGGTCCAGGGAAGGCATGGCTTGGCAGTTCGGGCTGGACTGTTCCCATGAGGCACAGGGTCAGACTGATTTGCATATGGCCATGTCTGAACTGGGGTGGCAGAGTGGGCTAAAGAACGGTGATGGATTAAACCCAGATCTCTTGACTGGGTGTGAGTGTTTGATTGGTTCTGATGCTCCGTCCATCACCACCCCCTTTTGTACCGCTTTGTTCGCCATAAGTTGGCAGGGTATGCTCAGACGTTGAGACCCTTGCTCACTTTGCCACTGGATTCAAGCAAGCCTGGCTGAAGACGGCTGAAATGCCAGAAACCGGTCCTAGGAAGCTTGTTTCCGGTCCAGGGAAGGCATGGCTTGGCAGTTCGGGCTGGACTGTTCCCATGAGGCACAGGGTCAGACTGATTTGCATATGGCCATGTCTGAACTGGGGTGGCAGAGTGGGCTAAAGAACGGTGATGGATTAAACCCAGATCTCTTGACTGGGTGTGAGTGTTTGATTGGTTCTGATGCTCCATCCATCACCACCCCCTTTTGTACCGCTTTGTTCGCCATAAGTTGGCATGGTATGCTCGGACGTTGAGTCCCTTGCTCACTTTGCCACTGGATTCAAGCAAGCCTGGCTGAAGACGGCTGAAATGCCAGAAACCGGTCCTAGGAAGCTTGTTTCCGGTCCAGGGAAGGCATGGCTTGGCAGTTCGGGCTGGACTGTTCCCATGAGGCACAGGGTCAGACTGATTTGCATATGGCCATGTCTGAACTGGGGTGACAGAGTGGGCTAAAGAACGGTGATGGATTAAACCCAGATCTCTTGACTGGGTGTGAGTGTTTGATTGGTTCTGATGCTCCGTCCATCACCACCCCCTTTTGTACCGCTTTGTTCGCCATAAGTTGGCAGGGTATGCTCAGACGTTGAGTCCCTTGCTCACTTTGCCACTGGATTCAAGCAAGCCTGGCTGAAGACGGCTGAAATGCCAGAAACCGGTCCTAGGAAGCTTGTTTCCGGTCCAGGGAAGGCATGGCTTGGCAGTTCGGGCTGGACTGTTCCCATGAGGCACAGGGTCAGACTGATTTGCATAAGGCCATGTCTGAACTGGGGTGGCAGAGTGGGCTAAAGAACGGTGATGGATTAAACCCAGATCTCTTGACTGGGTGTGAGTGTTTGATTGGTTCTGATGCTCCGTCCATCACCACCCCCTTTTGTACCGCTTTGTTCGCCATAAGTTGGCAGGGTATGCTCAGACGTTGAGTCCCTTGCTCACTTTGCCACTGGATTCAAGCTAGCCTGGCTGAAGACGGCTGAAATGCCAGAAACCGGTCCTAGGAAGCTTGTTTCCGGTCCAGGGAAGGCATGGCTTGGCAGTTTGGGCTGGACTGTTCCCATGAGGCACAGGGTCAGACTGATTTGCATATGGCCATGTCTGAACTGGGGTGGCAGAGTGGGCTAAAGAACGGTGATGGATTAAACCCAGATCTCTTGACTGGGTGTGAGTGTTTGATTGGTTCTGATGCTCCGTCCATCACCACCCCCTTTTGTACCGCTTTGTTCGCCATAAGTTGGCAGGGTATGCTCAGACGTTGAGTCCCTTGCTCACTTTGCCACTGGATTCAAGCAAGCCTGGCTGAAGACGGCTGAAATGCCAGAAACCGGTCCTAGGAAGCTTGTTTCCGGTCCAGGGAAGGCATGGCTTGGCAGTTCGGGCTGGACTGTTCCCATGAGGCACAGAGTCAGACTGATTTGCATATGGCCATGTCTGAACTGGGGTGGCAGAGTGGGCTAAAGAACGGTGATGGATTAAACCCAGATCTCTTGACTGGGTGTGAGTGTTTGATTGGTTCTGATGCTCCGTCCATCACCACCCCCTTTTGTACCGCTTTGTTCGCCATAAGTTGGCAGGGTATGCTCAGACGTTGAGTCCCTTGCTCACTTTGCCACTGGATTCAAGCAAGCCTGGCTGAAGACAGCTGAAATGCCAGAAACCGGTCCTAGGAAGCTTGTTTCCGGTCCAGGGAAGGCATGGCTTGGCAGTTCGGGCTGGACTGTTCCCATGAGGCACAGGGTCAGACTGATTTGCATATGGCCATGTCTGAACTGGGGTGGCAGAGTGGGCTAAAGAACGGTGATGGATTAAACCCAGATCTCTTTACTGGGTGTGAGTGTTTGATTGGTTCTGATGCTCCGTCCATCACCACCCCCCTTTGTACCGCTTTGTCCGCCATAAGTTGGCAGGGTATGCTCAGACGTTGAGTCCCTTGCTCACTTTGCCACTGGATTCAAGCAAGCCTGGCTGAAGACGGCTGAAATGCCAGAAACCGGTCCTAGGAAGCTTGTTTCCGGTCCAGGGAAGGCATGGCTTGGCAGTTCGGGCTGGACTGTTCCCATGAGGCACAGGGTCAGACTGATTTGCATATGGCCATGTCTGAACTGGGGTGGCAGAGTGGGCTAAAGAACGGTGATGGATTAAACCCAGATCTCTTGACTGGGTGTGAGTGTTTGATTGGTTCTGATGCTCCGTCCATCACCACCCCCTTTTGTACCGCTTTGTTCGCCATAAGTTGGCAGGGTATGCTCAGACGTTGAGTCCCTTGCTCACTTTGCCACTGGATTCAAGCAAGCCTGGCTGAAGACGGCTGAAATGCCAGAAACCGGTCCTAGGAAGCTTGTTTCCGGTCCAGGGAAGGCATGGCTTGGCAGTTCGGGCTGGACTGTTCCCATGAGGCACAGGGTCAGACTGATTTGCATATGGCCATGTCTGAACTGGGGTGGCAGAGTGGGCGAAAGAACGGTGATGGATTAAACCCAGATCTCTTTACTGGGTGTGAGTGTTTGATTGGTTCTGATGCTCCGTCCATCACCACCCCCCTTTGTACCGCTTTGTCCGCCATAAGTTGGCAGGGTATGCTCAGACGTTGAGTCCCTTGCTCACTTTGCCACTGGATTCAAGCAAGCCTGGCTGAAGACGGCTGAAATGCCAGAAACCGGTCCTAGGAAGCTTGTTTCCGGTCCAGGGAAGGCATGGCTTGGCAGTTCGGGCTGGACTGTTCCCATGAGGCACAGGGTCAGACTGATTTGCATATGGCCATGTCTGAACTGGGGTGGCAGAGTGGGCTAAAGAACGGTGATGGATTAAACCCAGATCTCTTGACTGGGTGTGAGTGTTTGATTGGTTCTGATGCTCCGTCCATCACCACCCCCTTTTGTACCGCTTTGTTCGCCATAAGTTGGCAGGGTATGCTCAGACGTTGAGTCCCTTGCTCACTTTGCCACTGGATTCAAGCAAGCCTGGCTGAAGACGGCTGAAATGCCAGAAACCGGTCCTAGGAAGCTTGTTTCCGGTCCAGGGAAGGCATGGCTTGGCAGTTCGGGCTGGACTGTTCCCATGAGGCACAGGGTCAGACTGATTTGCATATGGCCATGTCTAAACTGGGGTGGCAGAGTGGGCTAAAGAACGGTGATGGATTAAACCCAGATCTCTTGACTGGGTGTGAGTGTTTGATTGGTTCTGATGCTCCATCCATCACCACCCCCTTTTGTACCGCTTTGTTCGCCATAAGTTGGCATGGTATGCTCGGACGTTGAGTCCCTTGCTCACTTTGCCACTGGATTCAAGCAAGCCTGGCTGAAGACGGCTGAAATGCCAGAAACCGGTCCTAGGAAGCTTGTTTCCGGTCCAGGGAAGGCATGGCTTGGCAGTTCGGGCTGGACTGTTCCCATGAGGCACAGGGTCAGACTGATTTGCATATGGCCATGTCTGAACTGGGGTGACAGAGTGGGCTAAAGAACGGTGATGGATTAAACCCAGATCTCTTGACTGGGTGTGAGTGTTTGATTGGTTTTGATGCTCCGTCCATCACCACCCCTTTTTGTACCGTTTTGTTCGCCATAAGTTGGCAGGGTATGCTCAGACGTTGAGTCCCTTGCTCACTTTGCCACTGGATTCAAGCAAGCCTGGCTGAAGACGGCTGAAATGCCAGAAACCGGTCCTAGGAAGCTTGTTTCCGGTCCAGGGAAGGCATGGCTTGGCAGTTCGGGCTGGACTGTTCCCATGAGGCACAGGGTCAGACTGATTTGCATATGGCCATGTCTGAACTGGGATGGCAGAGTGGGCTAAAGAACGGTGATGGATTAAACCCAGATCTCTTGACTGGGTGTGAGTGTTTGATTGGTTCTGATGCTCCGTCCATCACCACCCCCTTTTGTACCGCTTTGTTTGCCATAAGTTGGCAGGGTATGCTCAGACGTTGAGTCCCTTGCTCACTTTGCCACTGGATTCAAGCAAGCCTGGCTGAAGACGGCTGAAATGCCAGAAACCGGTCCTAGGAAGGTTGTTTCCGGTCCAGGGAAGGCATGGCTTGGCAGTTCGGGCTGGACTGTTCCCATGAGGCACAGGGTCAGACTGATTTGCATATGGCCATGTCTGAACTGGGGTGGCAGAGTGGGCTAAAGAACGGTGATGGATTAAACCCAGATCTCTTGACTGGGTGTGAGTGTTTGATTGGTTCTGATGCTCCGTCCATCACCACCCCCTTTTGTACCGCTTTGTTCGCCATAAGTTGGCAGGGTATGCTCAGACGTTGAGTCCCTTGCTCACTTTGCCACTGGATTCAAGCAAGCCTGGCTGAAGATGGCTGAAATGCCAGAAACCGGTCCTAGGAAGCTTGTTTCCGGTCCAGGGAAGGCATGGCTTGGCAGTTCGGGCTGGACTGTTCCCATGAGGCACAGGGTCAGACTGATTTGCATAAGGCCATGTCTGAACTGGGGTGGCAGAGTGGGCTAAAGAACGGTGATGGATTAAACCCAGATCTCTTGACTGGGTGTGAGTGTTTGATTGGTTCTGATGCTCCGTCCATCACCACCCCCTTTTGTACCGCTTTGTTCGCCATAAGTTGGCAGGGTATGCTCAGACGTTGAGTCCCTTGCTCACTTTGCCACTGGATTCAAGCAAGCCTGGCTGAAGACGGCTGAAATGCCAGAAACCGGTCCTAGGAAGCTTGTTTCCGGTCCAGGGAAGGCATGGCTTGGCAGTTTGGGCTGGACTGTTCCCATGAGGCACAGGGTCAGACTGATTTGCATATGGCCATGTCTGAACTGGGGTGGCAGAGTGGGCTAAAGAACGGTGATGGATTAAACCCAGATCTCTTGACTGGGTGTGAGTGTTTGATTGGTTCTGATGCTCCGTCCATCACCACCCCCTTTTGTACCGCTTTGTTCGCCATAAGTTGGCAGGGTATGCTCAGATGTTGAGTCCCTTGCTCACTTTGCCACTGGATTCAAGCAAGCCTGGGTGAAGACGGCTGAAATGCCAGAAACCGGTCCTGGGAAGCTTGTTTCCGGTCCAGGGAAGGCATGGCTTGGCAGTTCGGGCTGGACTGTTCCCATGAGGCACAGAGTCAGACTGATTTGCATATGGCCATGTCTGAACTGGGGTGGCAGAGTGGGCTAAAGAACGGTGATGGATTAAACCCAGATCTCTTGACTGGGTGTGAGTGTTTGATTGGTTCTGATGCTCCGTCCATCACCACCCCCTTTTGTACCGCTTTGTTCGCCATAAGTTGGCAGGGTATGCTCAGACGTTGAGTCCCTTGCTCACTTTGCCACTGGATTCAAGCAAGCCTGGCTGAAGACAGCTGAAATGCCAGAAACCGGTCCTAGGAAGCTTGTTTCCGGTCCAGGGAAGGCATGGCTTGGCAGTTCGGGCTGGACTGTTCCCATGAGGCACAGGGTCAGACTGATTTGCATATGGCCATGTCTGAACTGGGGTGGCAGAGTGGGCTAAAGAACGGTGATGGATTAAACCCAGATCTCTTGACTGGGTGTGAGTGTTTGATTGGTTCTGATGCTCCGTCCATCACCACCCCCTTTTGTACCGCTTTGTTCGCCATAAGTTGGCAGGGTATGCTCAGACCTTGAGTCCCTTGCTCACTTTGCCACTGGATTCAAGCAAGCCTGGCTGAAGATGGCTGAAATGCCAGAACCGGTCCTAGGAAGCTTGTTTCCGGTCCAGGGAAGGCATGGCTTGGCAGTTCGGGCTGGACTGTTCCCATGAGGCACAGGGTCAGACTGATTTGCATATGGCCATGTCTGAACTGGGGTGGCAGAGTGGGCTAAAGAACGGTGATGGATTAAACCCAGATCTCTTGACTGGGTGTGAGTGTTTGATTGGTTCTGATGCTCCGTCCATCACCACCCCCTTTTGTACCGCTTTGTTCGCCATAAGTTGGCACGGTATGCTCAGACGTTGAGTCCCTTGCTCACTTTGCCACTGGATTCAAGCAAGCCTGGCTGAAGACGGCTGAAATGCCAGGAACCGGTCCTAGGAAGCTTGTTTCCGGTCCAGGGAAGGCATGGCTTGGCAGTTCGGGCTGGACTGTTCCCATGAGGCACAGGGTCAGACTGATTTGCATATGGCCATGTCTGAACTGGGGTGGCAGAGTGGGCTAAAGAACGGTGATGGATTAAACCCAGATCTCTTGACTGGGTGTGAGTGTTTGATTGGTTCTGATGCTCCGTCCATCACCACCCCCTTTTGTACCGCTTTGTTCGCCATAAGTTGGCAGGGTATGCTCAGACGTTGAGTCCCTTGCTCACTTTGCCACTGGATTCAAGCAAGCCTGGCTGAAGACGGCTGAAATGCCAGAAACCGGTCCTAGGAAGCTTGTTTCCGGTCCAGGGAAGGCATGGCTTGGCAGTTCGGGCTGGACTGTTCCCATGAGGCACAGGGTCAGACTGATTTGCATATGGCCATGTCTGAACTGGGGTGGCAGAGTGGGCTAAAGAACGGTGATGGATTAAACCCAGATCTCTTGACTGGGTGTGAGTGTTTGATTGGTTCTGATGCTCCGTCCATCACCACCCCCTTTTGTACCGCTTTGTTCGCCATAAGTTGGCACGGTATGCTCAGACGTTGAGTCCCTTGCTCACTTTGCCACTGGATTCAAGCAAGCCTGGCTGAAGACGGCTGAAATGCCAGGAACCGGTCCTAGGAAGCTTGTTTCCGGTCCAGGGAAGGCATGGCTTGGCAGTTCGGGCTGGACTGTTCCCATGAGGCACAGGGTCAGACTGATTTGCATATGGCCATGTCTGAACTGGGGTGGCAGAGTGGGCTAAAGAACGGTGATGGATTAAACCCAGATCTCTTGACTGGGTGTGAGTGTTTGATTGGTTCTGATGCTCCGTCCATCACCACCCCCTTTTGTACCTCTTCAGTAGCTTAGGCACATCACCAAGGGCCTTAGCACTCTCCCCCATTGTTACCAATCTCTGCTTTTGGGGCTGCTACAGTGGAGTTATGTCAGGTTTGTATAACCTTATGATGCTGCACAAGTACTCATTATCCCAATCAGAGCGGCTGCGGGCTCTGTAGCAGGTGACACTGCACATTGGATATGAGGATGAGGACTGTCTTGAGGTACTCGAAAACTTAGACTGTGGTGTGAGGGCATCGAGGATAGATTTCTGTCTTTTTAAAATGGTGCAGGATCGACCCCTCCAAATTAGAACGTGAAGGTCTGCTACCCAAATCACGAGCTGCAACCTCTCGGGATGCAACATGATGCATATCTTGTATGATTGCCTAGACCTCTGAGGTCTATGGATAGAGGTGACAAATACACATTGCAGAACCCTGCCTCTCCCTACCCCACTAACCCCGTCAAGTTGTACACCTACGTGACACAACAGACATTTCCTCGATGACACACCATGGGCACTGTCTTCTGACCACTGCGTTGATCACGGCCAAGCTGTGTATCCTGAGACACTGGCACTCTTCCTACACATGCGGAATGGTTAACTGAAATGTTCGAAACTGCTCCCTACGAGAAGCTCATTTATGTCCTGACTGATACACTGGATACTTATCTTCAGGTGTGGACCCTGTTTCTGACTGATGACCCATAACATGATCCTGGAGAGATGGACTCCCTTTGACCGCTGATCCTCACTAGATATTGCCACCTCATCTAAACAGACACCTTGGGTCCAGAGATTTCAATCATTTTCTCCACCCAAAGGGGTACATACACACAGCCTGTTTTATGCCTCTTGCTTCCCTCTCTTTGCATATTGGTATACCCCGAGGAGAACACCCACCTCTCAACCCCAACACAATTTTTCTTATCCCTTCCGCAATGATTGCAATCAGGAATGAATGCTAATGCCCCCAGAAACTTCATTGATGTTCCTGCTGTTGTATTTTACAATATCTAAGTGTTTTCCTGGTGGAGGAGTGTGGCTCAATGGTTAGAGCGGCAGACCCTGAAGCAGAGTTCTGGTCAGGGACCAGGGTTCGATTCCCGCCTCGGCGGGGCTCGGGCTCAATTTCCTCGACCTGTCTATTCTCGCCTTGGTGCCTATTCTAATCACGGGGCCCCATGCTGCAACTCTGGGCAATAGCTTGCTTAGCCTCCACACCGGCCCCAACAGCGCTAAGGATGCCTGGCTTCACCCTGGGGGTGCCCAGGAGTGGACACTTCACAGGGAAATCCAGGAGGGGTTCCACAGCGGTATGAGTATCAGCGCCAGGAAACCGCAAAGGCGACACCGCAAGGTGGCCGTCTGGTGACAGTGCGCTCTATAAGTACATTTACATTCTACTGTACTTTGTATTTTATATTTTGCAATTTGATAATCAAAATAAAGAATTCAAGATATAGTGCACATCATCTTGTCTTAGAATACTATTGACCTGATTAGGAGCTGAATCAACCATTGTTTCCACACTCAGATTTACCTGATATAGGAACAAGAGACTGACCTGCAAAATCACCTTGGGAATGGGCTACTATGCTGCCTGGCCCCATTATGTGCTCCAGAACAGCCTCCTTCCAAGGCATAGAAGGAGCATTTATCACTCATCCAGCCAAACAATATCTCCTCTTCCCTCTCCCACTCACCCCACTCTGCTTCACTCCACTGTCACAGCATGCCCGCTCACATTCAGCAGCTGCTCAGACAAGGCAATAAATGTGAGCTTTAATCTTTATGGAAAAGGTATTGTGAAATTCAGCCCCTGTAAAAAATGAGTTTGCACAGTTATTCCCCAATCTGCAGGGAATAATTCTTAAACTTATGGCACTGGTGGGGTGATACCACATTACACCGGTGTTTAAAGGTGCGTGGTTACCAGTACCCTGCAACTCATAATCAGGGTAAATATGTTAAATTTGGTTTGAGGGTGCTTCAGCTGGGATGCTATACACCAGGAGAAAAAGTGGACACACATTGCATAAGGGTGCGTGTGAACTGGGTAGGCAGTGGGTATTGGTAAGAGCAGTGAGCTGAAAATGGACCAGGTTGTATTAATTCAGCAATGTACCTGCAGTACACACACAATGCGCTGCATGATAGGAGGCTGCCTCGAGTTTCAAATTATAGTGCTGGGGGTATGCAGCATGGAGGAGGAGCCTTGTGTTGATTCCAGCTACTAAAACTTTACTAAGTGTCATGTGTATATATGTATGTATGCGTTACCTTTGTCTCATCCCTCCTCTTTCTGACCCCTTCCAAACCTTTCTATTATGAACTCCCAAACATCCTTCTCAAACTTCCCCCTCCTTTTTAACCAAGTCACCCAACTAACAGGTGCACATCTACACCACATAGAATAACAACTTACTACTTCCCCTTTTCTAATCCATTCCCATAATTCTATCACTACTCAAAACACTACCAAACACACAAGCACTCAAGAGCACAAACTTTACACAACTAATCCACAAGGAAAAATAGCACATATTACTAATCTACTAGCTATTTAACTTCAAACTTGGGTACCAGAGTAGTGAGCTACTCGCTACAAAGTGCTTCAATGCCTTGTTGGTGGTAGTAGGTGTAAGAAGCTGGCTCTCAATATAGTGCACCAAAATGAGGTATACTGTGCCGAGAGTCCAGGCAAATCCCAAAGGAATTACAGAGGCATAAATGACACCCCAAATGCTCTCTTTTGTGGTAGTATGGGAGAGCAGTTAGCCATATCAGAGGGTAGTTACACGGATTTACTACACACACAAAGGCAGTAAGTGAGACCACACTCAATAAAGAAATTTGACACCAATGTATAAAAATAACACATGCTTTCTATAAATTTAGATACCAAGATCTTCAGAATCGGGTGAGTACTTTTAGAGTTATGAATGTTTACAGTGTTCAAAAATGGACACTGCAATTTCTGAATCCGTAATGTCATACTATGAAGGAAAAACATGTATTGCATTTGGGCACTTAGCAGTGACTTACTGCATTGTTCTTCAGGACTTAAAGTAAGTATGGGGCAAGGTCCAAGGCCACACCAACTGGTCACCTTGGGGGCCTCTGTGGCGTACAGGAGCAGAGGTGTGTCATGGCGTCAGGTGTCCCATTCACTTCAATGGGAGAACGGTCCAGTTACAAAGAGGCTGCAAGCAGGGACTGGGAAATCAGTCTGGGTGAACCTGCAAGTGGGGCTCGATGTTTAAGATTGTCAGGCACACAGGGACACCCTTGGTCTACTTCTCCTCAGGCTGCGGGGATCAGGTGCAGTGTTGTCTTTTAGCATTGGGTTTCTGCACTGGAATCACTCGCAGTTGGTGGGGACCTGCAGAAAGAGGCTGCAGACAGCAACTGGAAGTCCAGTCTGGGCAAACCCAAGGATGGGCTTAGCTCTTATGGGTCTGGTTACCTCATTGGCATCATCACCTCCCTTGGACACGGGCTCTGGAGTGCAGGTGCATAGGTGCTTTGAGGCCTTGGGTGGCGTAGGACGCAGACTCACACTTTGTCTTTGGTTCTGCTGCAGGGGGCAATCAGGACAGCTGCGCCACTCACGATGTGGGTCTCACTGCCCCTGAAGTCCCGCGACGTGCAAGTCGGTCTTACTCGGTGTTGGTGCCCGGACTGGACACAACAAGCCTTGGCTGCTGCAAGGGGTCAGGTACCTCAGATGTTGGTGTTGTGAGGCTTCGATCAGTTTGGGCATCCCCACACTTAGACGGGGAGTGATCTGACCTGTAGGAGTACTGCTACCTCTTCCTTGGTAGCTGTTGCATCAGTAGTCCCCGTAGATGTCAGATCGGTGTTCCGGGTCTTGCTTCTTTGGTGCCTGTGGCTGCAGGGGAGTAGCTCCTCTACTCCAAGGGAGTTTCTGTGGCAATTTGTGAATCATTGGTAGCCCTCTGAGTATTTTTAGGTATACACAGAGGAAGCATGAGTCAGTTGTTCCACAAGGGTCCAGTACAGTAGGTAGGCTGGCAGGGTTGGCGCCAAGTCAGTCGTGCTCCTTGGTTCTCGAGTCTGCAGTTTTCTTCTTTGTCCACTTCTTTTCTGTGCATAGAAATCTGAAGTCCTGGGATAAGAGGGTTCCCTAAAAACTCAATTTAGGGATTGTTAAGGGGAGTGAGGGTTAGTAGTCAATGGGCTGCTTACACCTGAGATCACTACACCCCCTAGATGACCACTTCCTTTGGGAAGTGGGCATCATCCTGTCCCAGAATTCCTGATTCCACCACACACAAGATGGTGAAATCCTAAATGTGGTGTTCACTTCAGGCTTGGTCACCCTAGAGGTGTGCCCAGCCTGGCAGTGGAACATGCCTTCTGCATAGCTAGTTTTCCTGCCTGTCCTGGTGCCAGATGGGCCCTGGACAGGGGGATTTGGCATCCCCTCCTATGAGGGAAGCCACATTTGAATACCAAAGGTGGTGGGCTCTGTGAAGCCCCCTGCTTTGGAATGCTAATTTGCAGGTCATCCTGTGGGATGGGGTGTGACCACCCGCTGCCTGAGCAGGCTTTGCTTCTGACCTCCAGAGAGCAAAGGCCCTCATGCCTGGGGGCCATAAACTCATCTGTGGTGGCAGGCTGGCTAATAATACCAGTCTGTCAGCACACTAGTAATTGGCAGTTTTTCAGGGGGCACATCTAAGGTGCCCTCTGTTTGCATGTATTGTTAAATCCATCACTGGAATGAGTGTGGGTTTATTAATAGGAGGTATTTGATACCAAACACTATCTGTTTCAGTGAAGCCATTATGTAGCTGGGGAACTAATATTGACCAGTGCCAGTACAAACCTTAAGATGGCTTCACTGCTCACTTGCAATATTCAGTAAAAGACATCACAGGGGCATATCTGCTCAAGCAGGTATGTTCTCACATGAAATATACACCCTGCCCTAGGGCTCAAAGACCTGCTGTAGGGGTCACTTACATATATACGATCATGTGACTTCGGCATGACACAGGAGTGTATCATGTCATATTTTCGCTCATGATCTGCACCATCTCAGGCAGCCTGCATTGGCAGTCTGTGTGGAATTTGTATGTGGGTCCCTTAGGGTGATATAAGACATGCTGCAGCCCTCAGGAACACACTTTAGTACCCCTGCCCTAGGTACCTGGGGTACCACTTACTCGTGACTTACAGGGTGCTAATTGTAATTGTAGCACAATTAGACAACACCTTGTTTAAGGGAAGGAGCACTGGCACTGAGGTCTGGCTTGCAGGCCTCTGTGCAATGTCAGAGTCGAAAATCAGCATCTAGTAGTTAATACAAAGGGGGCAGAAGTGAGGGAGAGGGGGGTAACAGTAATAAAAGCCCAGTTCCCAACAGTAAGTGCTATATAAATGCAATTTACAATTATTTAAGCTCCCTTTTATGTTCCTCCGATCAGTCATCAGTGGAGTCTGGGCAATAACGTACAGTGCTTCCCTCTTGCTGCAATCAGTGCTTTGCAATAAGAATTCTATTGAAAAATGTTCCTGTGGAGAAAGAAAATGAGAAAACTATACTTTTAGCTAAATTAAAAATTGAAAAATGCAGGTTGCAAAGAAAATAGCCAAAGTGTTTTCCAAGAAGAATGTATTCATCTACACCAGTTTACAGCAGTAAATACTAGATGTGCGTATTTTACTACCCCCAAACTCCAAATTCTCTAAAATTGCCAGTGAACACATTTGCATCTTCATGAAATGTGTAGGGTTTCCTATTAACCTTTGCATGCCACAAGTCACTACCTTACAGTGCTATACCATTTAATGCGCAAGAGCATATGTGTTTTTAGAAAGTCACATTGCTTTGTCTAACAACACATATAACTCTGTTGATTGTTTTGCACACTAGAGTGTGTTTTAACTACAACACATCATATTGAATAGGCCACGTTACAACGCATGCAATACATTGCATGCCATTACAACGCAGTCATTACAACAACTGCGTTGTTACATTGCATACCATTACAACGCAAGTCGTTACAACGACTTGCTGTAGGGGGCGCTAGATGTTGGAATAGTAGAATTTAATATTCTAACTCCAGTGTGATTTTAAATCCAAC
The DNA here is from genome assembly GCF_964204655.1 of Triturus cristatus. Lineage (NCBI taxonomy): Eukaryota > Metazoa > Chordata > Amphibia > Caudata > Salamandridae > Triturus > Triturus cristatus. The sequence continues at coordinate 353,844,536 of NC_140594.1, forward strand.
ACCTTCTGCCCCCTACAGCAAGTCGTTGTAATGACTTGCGTTGTAATGGTTTGCAATGTAACAACACGTCGTTGTACAAACTGCGTTGTAATGGCATGCGATGTATCGCATGCAATGTAAACCATGTTTCCACCTCAGATTGTCTTGAGAAGATGTAATACTCTATTAATGTATAGAACAAAGTTAGACGTCACATTTACTCTAAGGAATTGTTATTAAGTTTAGGAATAGATGCAATATTCAGTACAAACGCATCCAACTTAAAACAAGCATTTGTAATGCAAGACGTCTTGCATTCATGCGAGTTTAAGCTATTGATATTGTAAATGACAATGCATTTTCTTTATGTTTTAAAAAACAAAACATAAATAAAAGGCATTGTCATCTACAATGCCAATAGCTCTATCTTGCGTTAATGCAAGACCTATTGCAAATGGTAGACATCACGAACAAGGGGGGTGGGAACAGGCACAGACAACGGGAGGGAGGGCAGGGGAGGGTAAAGAAGGCACGACGACAGGAGGGAGGGCGGGGTTGTAAAGAAGGCACCAAAGAACGTCGTGCCTGCAGTAAGAGAAACTTGATTAAGTAAATAGTGCTCGCAGTCTAAATAACATGTACTGTGTAACAACCGAAGTAAAGGGGCCAGTCACATGGGAGGTGACAAATGAAGAGGAGGCAGTACAAAGGAGGGGCTAAGAAGCCTATTTACGAATTAGAAGCCAGCATTTAGGACAGACCTTGACAATGGCAAATATGTGCGGAGAGTGGGCGGGGCTTCTATTCCCTACTCCACTACAACAGATCGCCAGAGCAGCACTTGCCGTCAATGCACATAGATCTACAGTCAGTGAGAGGCCCGTTGCTCGCTGTCAGTGTACATATTTCTACTGTCAGTCAGAGGCCTCTTTTTTGCAGTCAGTGTACATGTTTCTACAGTCAGTGAGAGGCCTGTTTCTTGCTGTCAGTGCACATAGTTCTACAGTCAGTGAGAGGCCTGTTTCTTGCTGTCAGTGCACATACTTTTACAGTCAGTGAGAGGCCTGTTTCTTGCTGTCAGTGCATACTGTGAGAGTCCTGTTTCTTGCTGTCAGTGCACATACTTTTACAGTCAGTGAGAGGCCTGTTTCTTGCTGTCAGTGCACATACTTCTACAATCAGTGAGAGGCCTGTTGCTCGTTGTCAGTGTACACGTTTTTACAGTCTGTCGGGGGCCTCTCTCTTGCAGTCAGTAGCCATGTTTCTACATTCAGTGAGAGGCCTGTTTCTTGCTGTCAGTGCACATAGTTCTACAGTCAGTGAGAGGCCTGTTTCTTGCTGTCAGTGCACATACTTTTACAGTCAGTGAGAGGCCTGTTTCTTGCTGTCAGTGCATACTGTGAGAGGCCTGTTTCTTGCTGTCAGTGCACATACTTTTACAGTCAGTGAGAGGCCGGTTTCTTGCTGTCAGTGCACATGGTTCTCCGGTCAGGCAGAGGCTTCACATGCTGTCTATGTACTTTATGGTCAGTGAGAGATGCCTCTTTTTCTGTCAGTGTAAGCATTTGTAAGGTCAATGTGAATTCAAACAGGCCACAGGTTGAAAGTGACGGTGTTTTCAGACACCCACCCTCCCGCGGGGCTAATCATCAGTGAAAGAAAAGTACAGTATCCCGCAAAACAGTTCAAGCGCTCCTCCTGGCAAAGCACAGAGAAGGCGCTAACCCTTGCAATGAAGTCCATTGGTTTCCTTTTAAACTGTTTTGCATAGTTGGAAGTGCTCCTTCGATCGAGCGCCGAGATCGAGGGATTTAGCACCAGAGCACACAATGCGATCCAGTGCACATGCCGTATTCCTCCCAGGCTATGACTCTACAAGTGCATACTGCATGCTGCCTAAGCCCTGTGAGCACGCCGCCGTCTCTGGAGCACCCGCGCTCTGTTTGCTCTTTTGTGGCTGAGAGGAGGTGCTGGTGGCGTCGCCTGGCTCCAGGCTTCCCATGCGGTTCCCTGCTCCGGCATCGAACATGCTTCTGCGGTGGATGAGCAGCGACAATCCTGACTGGCAGCAGGATGAAGGGCCAGGGCGTGCTGGGCAATAGGTACCCGACTTACCTAAGCCAAGCCTGCCCGGAAAGATGTGTGGCGGCCAGGATGGCAGTACTGAAGTAAGAATGCCATGGGCCTTGGTGCAAGCAACGAGAATGGCCCCGTTGACTGGTGCTGGGTTAGTAAATGACAAGAATTACCAGGAGTCTATGGACTCGTCAGGGCTGTGAGCACCGGTGCCACTGCACCTGTTGCACCCAGCCATGAATCTGCGGGTGATGGGAGGGTGTCTCCTCGAGCTTTACTTCCACACCGTTTTTAACATCAAACATCTGTTTAATTAAAACAACGCACTACAATGCAACATGTACTGGCAGTGCTGGTGGTACTTTTCAATATATTTAAAAAGGCAGTGAAGTAGTTGCTCAATGCCGACGTCTTGAGCTTGAAACACAGCAAAGCCAAATCGGTTTCTCATGCTTCCGAGTCGATAAATCAAGCTACATTATATTTGAGGACAAACACTGGTAAGTTACAAGTGCTTAGAAGCGGCACTGTGGTATTAAACGTTAGATAAATATAACTGGTTATGATCCCTCAAGGTGTACGCCACAGAGGTCTGTGCAGGCTTAAAGGTACCGGCCCAAATGGGAAAAATGCTGGCTCAGCTTCCACCCTTTCAAGATCGATAACATATATGCCTTTAAGTTGAATAATGAGACCTGCTTGTCTTATGTACCAGACCCGTGAGTTTTTGAAATCTCTTCAATAAATCGTCGATGTCGTATTGGTACGAGCCAGCTCTGTGTAGCTGCTGTGGCCCGGTGGCAAGCGTTTTATCATCACAACTGGCCACAGTAATCCATAAAACAAGGGGTGGCGACCTTTCTGTAACTAGAGGCACCACCCTGCCTTTGTAGAGGCCACCAGACCGTCACACACCAGTCCATCAAGAGACCAGCTTTCCTAAGCCGATAATGGAAATGGGGCAAGTGTGCAAAATACAGAGGCAGAAGTTTATACCCAGTAATTTACAGTGGTGTTTCCTTTGCTCCCGCCTACCAGACAACACGTGTCTTCTGTGGCTACTCGACTACTAGCGCAGTCACAAAAGACGTTTTGGTATTCGGAGGGCTGGACTACTGCCCCGAGCGCTTTCAATTCAAAAGACAGAACTGTAGGTCGAAGTTCAGATCTGCAGGGCAAAGTTCTCTAGGAATTTATTGAATAAAAAAGTAAACAAGCATTTGCAATGCAATAGGTCTCCAATTTACTCGAGACCTATTGCATTGCAATTGGTTGGAAAAACGGGAGGGAGGGGGGGAGAAGGCATGGACAATGGGAGGGAGGGCGGGGAGCAGAGGAGAAGGCATGGACAACGGGAGGGAGGGTGGAGAGGGTAAAAGACACTCCGCATTACCTGGTTCGTCTCCTGAGGCGGGCTCCAGCTGCTCCCTGGGCCTCAGGCCTTGGACTTCCAGAGGAACCGCACCACTGCAATAAAGGAAATAGTACATGCCCGTGTAACAACCAAGTAAAGGGGCCAGTAGCCATGGGAGGATACAAATGACGACATGGCTGTACTAAGGTGGGACTAACAAACCTCCTAATGAATGAGAAGACAGCATTTACAAAGGACAAACACACAAGCCAAAGAAAAATAAGGGTGGGGGAGTGGGCGGAGAGACTCTCTGTACTGAACTACCACAGCTCTTCGCAGAGCAGCGTGGCTCACGCGCGACCTAAAAACTGAATTCAAGTGGAATTTGGCAGCATTGTCTTTCACGAACTCATATAATTGCAGATCACTCCAGTAGAAAGATGAATGTCCTTTTGTAAACTGCTAAAGGCACACAGGAAATCGCCTTTTATGACCTGACTTATACTGAGATGACCTTGTTGAATCTATATGTATAAGTGAAGCTTTTTATCTAACGGACGGCTTTAAAGGCACAATAAACATAAAGCAGGGCTAAGTGGCTGATCTTCATCAAAGCTAAAACACAGTGTTAGATGTTGACTCTGCAGGGTGTTAATGAGTCTCAAAAGGGTAATTCCAAGAGGTTTATTTTTCTATAAATACCCAAATCCAGGGCTGGACTGGGAACAGCAACCAGCCCTGGCGATTGCTGTTTGACCGGCCCTGGGAGCCGGGGGAGGGGGGGGGGGGGTGTGGTCGCTAAACGCATCGCTCCTGCTTTTGTTACAGGCCGCCGATACTGCCCCCGCGTCGCCCCCACTGCTCATAGTGCAGTTAAAAGGGAAACAAACAAAACGATAATAACAAGGTTATTATTGTTTATTTTTGGTTGCTGCGGGCTGGGTTGTGGCGGGGTGAGGCTGAGGGCTCCGGGTCAGAGGAGGAGAGGACTGTGCACACTAAGTGCGCATGACTGCTTGGCCAGACGGTTTTCGGCCAGCCAAGCAGTCATGCACACTCGGCATAGTCCCCACCAGCCTGTAATGGACAGCCTGATGGGGAATATGCACAGGCTCCCTGTCCCAATCTGAGCGCCAATCCACGGTGCTCAGAACAATCACAAGACTGCATTGCAGCGTTGTGATTGGCTCAGGGAGCTTGTGTGCCGGGTGCTTCCTGCAGCTTCTTCCAGAGCAGAGAAGCGGAGGAGAGACACGGCCGTCGGAAAATGTAAGTGTTTTTTTGTTTTTATATTCCCCTGGACCGCCCCGCCAACTCCATTCCCTACCAGCCGCAACTGGACCTTTAATAATCTTCAAGGTTCAGGAAACCAATATTGCCGCTAGAGGTGAGCACTTAAAGTGTTTTGCAAGAAAAAGGGCCTGGCTTAGATCTCGGCAGTTGGGTTACTTCATCACAACGTTGACGTATATCCCGTCTGCCGAAATAAAAATCCAATTGTATATAATAGGGTTTATATTTCAGCAGACAGGATATCCATCACCGTTGTGACGGAGTAACCCGTCCGCCTAGATCTAAATCAGGCCCACAGTTGGATGCAATTAGGACCCTAATCAAAGTTTAAATGTGTTACCACATTTATTTAAACATATTGACACATGCGTAGTTTAAATTATTCATAACTAAATTGAAAGTGTGCATAGTTGGATTTCTCAATCATGTTTGAGACTGGCACTACGCTTGATTTAGAGCAATCAACACCATATTTTAAGATGGAATCGAAGTCTACTAGATGCGAAAGAACGGAAATAAAATGTTCTAGTTTAGACAGCCTTAACAAAATATTGTCACCAATTAATGGCACTTTAAATTTGAAAGATCCACAATAACTCATTAACTCGCCACATCATCCATAATGCCAATGGCTAGGGACTATATGGTAAAATTAAATATGAGAGGGAATACAGCTGGCTTCTTTGATGCCCTTTGCCATGGTTACTACCTTCGATAATAGGTCAACATTAATAGTCCGTGGTGCATTCATAAAAATAAAATAGGTTTGCACAGAATTAATCTCACAGACAATTTTTTTAGGCTTCTTGTAGAGACTTTTATCCAGTTTTATCTAAAGCCTTTTTGTCATCCAAACTCACTAATAAAATGTAACCAAGTCTATTTATGCAGACTGCAATTAAGTCTACTACTTGTCTAACATTGGTTGCTCCAAATTTTACTTTTGATAAACTCCTATTGCTCTTTGTGTATTCTTTCTTTGAGTAAAGAACATAGCCTGGATTTCCAGATTTGCATAGGTAATGTTATGTCTGATCTCATTAGGATATTGGCCTTTTGCTACAACACTCTGAATAGTTATTTTCTAATTTTGGGAGTAAAATAGTTTGCAAATACGTCAAATGAAAACCCTAGTCCAGGAAGATGTAACATCCACAATGTGTTCTTTAAAATGAGATTTTAACCCATTTAACCAAGGAGTTGCCTTTTGTGTTTTGAATTAATTTGACATGTTAACCGCCTGAAGCCCCACTTAGAAAGGTCCGAAGTGGGCATGCTCCTAGCAACAGATGATGGAATGGAGGAGGAGACACAGCCTCTTCCTGACCTCCTGTCTGCAACAGAGCAAGATGGGTCAGTGGATGGTGTCAGCCTCTGCCACACTGACCCCTGATCAGCAGCAAGATTGTCACCAACTGTTGGGACAATTCTCTGATTTGTTTTCCTTGGTTCCTGGTGTCATTGAGTGGTGCGTCCATGATGTGGACACTGGGGACAGTCCTCCTGTGAAGCACAAGGCTTACATAGTGACTGACAAGGTTAGGACTTACATCAAGGAGGAAGTCTCCAAGATGTTTGCCTTAGGGGTGATTGAGTCCTCCAACAGTCCTTGGGCCAGCCCAGTGGTCTTGGTCCTAAATGCTGCCTCGCCTGGTGCCACACCTGAACTCAGGTTCTGTGTGGACTACCGAAGACTCAATTCAGTCACCAGGACTGACACGCACCACATCCCCAGAGCTGATGAGCTCATTGATCGGTTAGGGGCTGCACGGTACCTCAGCACGTTTGATTTGACGTCTGGGTACTGGCAGATCGCCTTAACTGATGGGGTCAAAAAGAGGTCAGCATTCTCCACACCAGATGGGCACTACCAATTCCGGGTCATGCCCTTTGGGATGAAGAATGCCCCTGCCACCTTTCAGAGGTTGGTCAACCAGGTGTTGGCTGGACTGGAAGATTTCAGTGCTGCCTACCTGGATGACATTGCAGTGTTAAGCACCAGTTGGGAAGAACATCTGCGCTGCCTCTGGGAAGTGTTGATGGCACTGCGCAAGGCAGGCCTCACGTTCAAGGCGAGTAAGTGCCAGATCGGGCAGGGTTCCGTAGAGTACTTGGGGCACCAGGTAGGGAGCGGCCAGGTGGCGCCCCTGCAACCCAAGATTGATATCAGCCTGGCATGGGAACCCCCAAAGACTCAGACACAGGTGAGAGCCTTTTTAGGACTCACGGGGTACTACAGGAGGTTTGTCAAGGGGTATGGCAACATTGTTGCACCCTTGACTGAGCTGACTTCCAGGAAGCAGCCCCAGAAAGTGAACTGGACTGACATCTGTCAGAAGGGTTTTGACGCCCTGAAGACTGCCATGTGCACAGCACCCGTGCTTCAGGCGCCCAACTTTTCAAAATAATTCATTGTTCAAACAGACGCTTCAGAGCATGGTGTGGGGACTGTTCTGTCACAGATTAATGAAGAGGGCCTAGACCAACCTGTAGCCTTCATCAGTAGGAGGTTACTTCCACGGGTACAGAAGTGGAGTGCAATTGACCGTGAGGCATTTGCTGTGGTCTGGGCACTGAAGAAGTTGAGACCATACCTGTTTGGGACTCACTTCCGGGTTCAGACAGACCACAGGCCCCTCAGACGGTTGATGCAGATGAGGGGTGAGAACCCAAAGTTGTTGAGGTGGTCCATTTCCCTACAGGGGATGGACTTTACGGTGGAACACCGCCCTGGTACAGAACACGCCAATGATGATGGTCTGTCCAGATTTTTCCGCCTTAGTGAAGAGAACTCCCAAGGGGAAGGGTAGTTCTCCCCACATTTCAGCTGGAGGGGACACGTGTTAGACCTGGTACCATTGGAGTGAGTCTCCCTTCCATTTTTTCTGATTGCCTCCTCTGTTTTTGATATGTTTTGCTGGTTTAGATGCTTTGGGCACTGTGCCAGTGCCATTCAGTGCCACAGTGCAAGTTATCCCTATGGTAAATTGATGTATTGATTAGTGACTCCATGATTGGGTTATTTGATTTACTTGTCAGACCCTAGTACAGTGCACCATGTGTGCCCAGGGCTTGTAAATCAAATGCTGCTGGTGGGCTTGCAGCACTGGTTGTGCCAGCCACTGAAGCAGCTTGTAAAGTGTGTCTCAGGCCTGCCATTGCAGAGCCTATGTGCAGTCTGGTACTGCCATGCTGACTGACCAAGTGCACCCACTTGCCAGTCCCTAAACCTTCCCTTTTCTTCATATCAGACACCCCTATGGTAGGCCCAAGGGCAGGGTGCATTGTAAGTATAAGGTAGGACATGCCCTGGTGTGTGTGTGGCATGTCCTAATAGTGAATTACAGCCATTTTAATTTTTCACTATTGCAAGGCTACCTGTTCCCCATAGGTTAGAATAGGCAGTTTGATTATTACATCTTATAATCCTACCTGACTCAGGGAACATGGTAGAAATTCGAATTTGGTATGCCTGAACTCAGAATGATAAAATACATCTTTTAGTGAAGTTGGTTTTAACATTCTGTGTTTGAAAATACCACTTTTAGAAATTAGGTATTTTCTTGCTTAACTGTCCAAGCCTGCCTCTGCTAGGTTGTGTATTGTGTGTCTGGTTCTGTGAGTGACAGGGGCTGGGGATTCCAGGAGAGAGGGTGAGTCAGCACAGGGCTGAATAGGAAGATCAGCATGTAGATGGGTGGGAGGAGTTGCACCTAGGACCTGAATAGGGCTGTGCCTTCCCTCCATAATGCTGGCTCCACCTCCTGTGGTGTGTCTGATGTCTCCGCCCTGCACTCTGAAAGGAAAGAAGGAGTCAGGTCAACAAAGTGCTCCAGGACTGACCAGAACTGGTTTGGACTAGGCAAAGGCCTCTCTGCCTTCAGAGAACAAAGAGAAAAGTAGTATAAACATGGGGACCCAAACCCCAAGTCTTTAGATCACTTCTGGAACAACAACAAGAAACCTCTTCCAAGGAGAAGAACCAAAGGAAGCTGTAGGAGTGGACTGCCCCCCTGCCAGTGTGCTGTGTTGCTGGGTTGGCCTACAATGGTGTCTTCAGTGCCAAGGAGAGGAGTAGGAACTTTGTGTGTACTTCATCATCTTGCAGAATATTTCTCCAAGGGCTTGAACTTGTGCTTGCCTCCTGCTGAAGTCTCAGGGACAACAGACTTCACCACCAGCTCCCCTCTGAATTTCCTTGCTGGGAATTCTATCTGCAGAAGCCACGTGTCGCTGGGAGCTGGAAGCGCAACGCAACGAGAAGAAGCGTGTCGCCGCCACAGCTGTAGTCATCGCATCGCCGGAGAAGCGTGCCACCGCCACATCTCCCAAAAGCGTGCCTTAGTCGCAGCTGTCTGCTGTCGCATCACCAGAGAAACGCGTTGCAACCATGAGGGTCACCGTCGCATCATCGGAGAAGCGTGTCGCAGGGCCTGCCGTGGCTCCAAAGTACAGAGTCGCCGCAAGGCTGTCAGGGCGTGTTGCATCGTCTCAATGTCGTCACATCAAGGGATCCATCTTATTGCATCACACCGGATTGTCGCATCGCATCGAGGCGCCATCTTGCCACATCGCAACCGGGCTGCAGCATGAGAATCTACGCATCTCCTCCTCTCAAGTAAGGATCAAGACGCATCCCCTACTCTGCGCAAGCATTGAGGCCTGACGCATCGTCTCCCCCGAAGCAAGGAACCGACGCATCTTGAACGCTCCAAGCCTTTTGTTTATTTTGCGTTACGCACCCAGGTACTTTTGTGAGAGCTGTGTCGCATTTACCAACAACTTGAACTAAGCTAATTCTACCATCTTTAAGTCAATTTTGAGTACAGTATTGTTGATTTTTGTCATTTGTGTTCTTGTGTTAAGTCTATATAAGGAATACTTATTTTTATAAAACCTGTGTGGTGTCCATCTGTAGTGTTTTCACTGTATTACTGTATGTGTTCACAAATGCTTAACACACTGCCTCAGAGATAAACCTGTCTGCTCGTGCCAAGCTACCAAGGGGGTGAGCAGGGGTTATCCAGTAGTGTAATCCCCTTTCCCTGACTTAGAAGCAAGGATCCCTATTTGGTCAAAGGTACCTACCTCTGCCAAGTAGACACCCCCAGTTCTAACATAGGGGATTAATCATACCACTTTTGACCTTTTGCAAGAGAAATATATTTATTGCAGAAGGGAAGAGAAACTGCTGGAGGCAATGTTTGCAGAATGGACACCGGACATTGCTCATTGGGTGATCCAGATATTGATTCTATGATGGCAGACATGACCTGGTCTGAAGTTGTAGCCACAAAATAACTGAGCAGAGACGGGAACCTAGGTGCCCAGCGTGTTTTCTCAGGAACAGCCTCACAGAAACATTGATCTTTAAGGAAGTCATAGACGTTCATTACCTTGTTGACAAAAAAAGGAGTCTAGATTGTAATAGAGAGATTGTGATGTCATGATGGTGGAAGGAATAATTGATAAAAAAAATAGCCTCCACAGCATACTGACAGCCCAGGAGGTCTTCATGAGGGCTGAAGAAATTACTGACTGAATTGTCAGGTTGGAGATAGCAACTGGATTCGCAAAGACTATTTAGAATGCACTCACAGATATGAAATGGGGTGACAAACAGCTACTTAGACCTCCACTGACTTAAGGTCAGCGTTAAAATAATGAAAATTAAGATTCATTTAATCTTCAGCACAACATTTTAAATCACCTAACATCAAAGTGCAGTCGGAGGATAGCAATGTGAGGCATCCTGATGCCAGAAATCTGTCCAAAAAACCTTGGCACCTGTGAAAGGGGCAATAGATAAAAAAATAACAGTCAAGGCAAATGTGCCACATGGTTTGAGAGTGTGGATCGTTTCTTCTAAATGCATAATTTCGGTGGCAAATTATTTTTGAATACTAATGATATTTATGAAGAATTTCCCCATAAACGATGAATTAGTAATGTTGCACTTGAAGCGATTTTCATTCAACATTTCGAAGTGTGTTTATTAATGCAGTTACAGCATTTGTAATAATATGGATGCTGTTTTGTTGTTCTGTTCATCTTGCACCTGCTCGTCACCCCTCCCTATCAATGTTCACTTCATGTCTTCTCTTACCCCAGTCTTCGCAGAGCACAAAACACTGTGACATACCTGGTTATTTCCCCTAAAGTGCATGAATTGTGAAGTGTATTGTGAATTAAACTTTCTTTGCGTACTGAATGCTACAATCAAAGACATTTCCGCAGTAGATTCCTAGGTGGGCTGCTAGAATACACTGGTGAATGGGTTTTTGTTTGACTAATGTTTCATATTGTTTTATACAGCCTTGTTGTTCTACGTAATGACAGGCGTTTCACATCTCAAATGTTTTTATTTTTTTGTTTTGTATTTTTTTTTATGGTTGAGACATGTGAAATGCCTGTCGTAACATAGGACACTGGCTTTGGGGCCAATATTGGGTACAATGAACTGTGAATATGTGGAAACGCCCAGTGTACCTTATTAACAAACTGGGATTGGAGATATTAAGAATTGGAAATATGAATATATGATGCTTACTTTCATCAAATTGACTGAACTAATGGAGAGATAAGGATCACCTAAACAAACTGACCTGAAGAAGATCGTTGTTTGAATGAAACGCATTGGCTGTGGCTGTGAGAAAGATTTCTTATGGATATGGTCTAATAAGATATGGAAATGAAAATAATAGATGATATAAGAAATCTTGAACTTTTGGCTTTCTTTCTTTTGTGTGCACCATCAAACCTGTAATTCTATATTGATCTGCTTCGGAGTATATCACTCCAAGTGGCCGATACTAAGGACTGTGTGCACCAAATCTACATTTGGGAATGTTGGGGAAGGTGCAACCTGGTTTGCCTGGCTTCTAATGTTGGACTTTTGCAATGTTTCATATTGTATTGTGCATCTTCAGACAGCAACAGCGCAGAAGCTGCTGGAGCCTTTCTTAAAAATGTGTTAACATTATGTGCTCTATTGTGACGAGCTGCATTCTAATTTGCCCAATATGTGTTATCACTAGTAATGTTATGTGGAATTTGCAGTTCTTGCTTAAATCCCACCCATAAAATGTGTATAAAACCCCTTGGTTTTGGGGGTGAGCCATGATTTTTGATTTTTCTCTGGGATGCAGTCCATTCCTCTTATGATTTATGCTGTTCATTGGGACATAAAATAATTCTGATTTCTGACTATGTGCTCTGTACCTGTCCATTTATGACATATATTAAGCATTTCTTTGTAATGTTTTATTGAGATTTTTGTATTAAAACCCTTTAACTCTTTTATGATCTAGAACTCAGTTATTGATTGGTCCCAGTTACTATTGTATTACTCGGCTAAACTAATGTTGGGCCTAATGTTGAGAAGGGTGTTCTTTAACACTAGATGGGTGCTGTCGGAGCAGAATCTCTGAAGGTAATATTTCCCGGTGTCTAGGGTTTTGGAGTTCCACTCCCACAAGATCAAATGACTAAGAATTTAAAAAAATACCAAAACCCTTACCAATTGTTAAGTACTGTGTTTACAAAACCACATGAAAGATGTCTTTTGTTTGTCAAAAGTATTTGACCTCAAAATTTCAGCCTCCAATTTAGTAGGGCCACATTGAATTAATCTGACCAATTAGGAAACTACTGCAGGTGCGCAGGAACTTTGCATCCAAAGTAGGTTCCATTTGAGTAGTGTGCTGTAAAGGCTCATACCTTGTAAATGGCTGATCATGGTCAAATTGTCCTAATGGCAGGAAAAAAACACAAGACCTGTGCCACCCATAAATTCCCAAGAGCATTCGTGATGAGTAGTGCTTTAGGGTCAGGTGATTATACTACTGAATTTCAACATCAACAATTTCGTGGCATACTGATTTCGAGAACAGAATATAGAGGGGAAAAATATCAGAAGGTAAGTGCATCTAGTGAAGTGTAGGTTTACTATTCCTACTTCTGAATCTATGGACCTTGAAGATATATGTACTGCGTGGATTGATATATGTGGATTTAGGTATAGAAAATCTTACTTACCTGTCGATATTTTATAACCGATTTTCTGTCCCATTAATATTGTTGATTCGATATTCGGGGGGCACACAGGGGCAGGTATCTAACACTCCTTCAAACCATTGTATTTCCTTATTAATTAATTACATTTCAATTGTAATTTGTACCATCTCTCATAGACTAGAGTATCTAGGTACAACATTACTGAACATCTCATGATAATAGGTGGAATACTTACTCAGGTAGCCAGGTCTTAAGGAGCCTTTAGGACCTCATGAGATTTTCTTCCTCTGTTAGAGAGCACTTTCTCTGAAGCCATACATTGTATATGAATGGATCAAGTGACCAGCAGTAGTCCTCAGCCCATGGTACACACCCTGAAGACCTAGGGTAAAAGGGAAACCATTTGTATACCTCTCAAGGAAGGACAAGGCTCTTGAAAAGTCAGATGGGACAGGTGTCAATGCAAGCTCTCCAAGATATTCAATGCCTTAACAGGAGTAGTATTTTCTCGCCACTCAGGCAAAGTGATGTCATCAGGTTTGGTCATGATTGACTGCCTGCAGAATCAAATGGCTCCAGTTAAGGCTACATTCACTGAATGGCAGATAGCGTCCTATCATTCCATGGCCTGCTTCACCTTGCACTTGTCATTTTGGTCAGAGCAGCTCCTATCATTCTCAAGCAGTTCACATCCTCATCTTTTTGGGAGGGGGGCAGCAGCAGGGCTTTTCCTCATACTATCCCTGGTGTATGACCCAAATCTGGACTAGGGTTAGGACACGGAGTATCCCACAGCTTCTTCTTAAGTACATTCCATTACAAGGAAATGGATCCGATTGGACAACTCCTCTTCAATTCAGGAGAGCACTTGAAAGATGAAACGTCTAGGCCATTCCTACAATGATTCAATTATCAGGGTCAATCCTGTGTATATCATGTCCATCTCACAGGAGAGGACAGTGCAACATCAAATGGACAACAAAGATATGGCACTGAGCAACACATTCAGGAGGGTCACTGTTCCATCGAGAAAGCTCCAGGCCCAACAGATAGGTGAAGACCACCAATGGCCACAGAGGTGTGTATTCAAGAAAGCACAGTGCAGAAACCCTGTAAAGGCCACTGATGGTTAGAGGCATGGGTCAATTATTTGTCCTTAAGCAAAACATTGACCTCACGAAAGACCTACATTACAAACACACCACGAAGTTCTTGCATTAAGTGACGGGCACCACTTATGGAGGAGCTAGCAGATTGTTCACAGATATCTGTAGAGCCTCTCTCAGCGGTACAGGTCAGAGGGTGCAATGTCATGTAAAAACGAATACATTTACCACCATCAGTTAAGCTGCATGTTGCTTGGTAATTTGTCTGTAGTCACGTCCTTGGTGGGTGATGGTATACCTTGTCTGCACCTCTGTTCAACAGAACCTAATGTTTCACTAGAGGAGCAAAAACAATATGTAGAGCTCTTCAAGTGAGCACCCAGATGTCAAAAATAGTAAGGGGACACTACTTTTTTTGGAGTACAAAGACTTGCGTCCATATATACTCTAATTATTATCAATGTACTGTGACTTTTCTGAGTCCTATTTTCCAGCCACCACCTATGACTGTTTAGCCTATTATTTATGTATCAATTAGTCACTTACAGTGTATGAGCAATTGAATATCACACTTAAATTAACAACCCACTTGCTACAATGACCGCAATAGAAAATAGAGATCCAACTTTCAACATTCATCATTGATGTTTTTTCCAAAATGTTGAACATTTAATTGACATAGAGAAATGGTGGATACCATAAGTCCTCACAGTCCAAGGCCCACAAATGCTAAGCAAGGGCATAGTGAATGAGCCACTTTTGTGGTCTGACAGGCTGACACCCTATGATTACCCTCAACCACCACCATGTTAAATGATTTTAAGTGTGTTATGTTACCCTAGCCTTAATGTAGGATGGGTTTGCATATGCCTGTTTCTCTTCTGTCCTGTAATCTTGCTGTCTTTTAGTAGAATAGTCTTGCCAAGAATAGAAGGTATGGGATGTTGAGGTGCAGTCTTGTGGGTGGTGGTGCACACATGTGCTTAATGTTGGATACTGAGGGATTAAGTGTATAATGTTATTTGCGTTAGGTGAATTATGACTTTGACCTATTGGCTTTGACGTGGTCTAATGTCATTCTGTTTTCTGACTTTACCTTGCTTTATGGCAGTGCTGACTTTTGCCTTTGACATGTTCTCATGTCATCTTGCTTTTCAATTTCATCTTGCTTTGGGCCATTCTGTGTGCATGGCTTAACTAACTCCATTTTCATGCTGAAGCCATTTTCTGTGCCTGAACGAAGAAGAGGGCATGTTTTGCTTTCCTCCTGTTTTTCACACTGTACTGACTAGAGAGAACTGGTTCTTATCAGAGGAATGTACATGGTCTGTCTCGGAGCCAAAGCAAAGGCCTGATCAACCGATGCAGTGGCCTTGGAGCAGGTTGGTACGGGCTCTCATGAGAACGAGGGGGCGAGGCTTGCTAGAAGCTTCGTTGTGTTTGAATTTGTATTAAAAAGGGGAGCCTACACTGGCCTGGTGGAAGTTCACGCCGTGGAGCAGACGTGTTGTCACGGAAGAGTGGTGTCACCTCTGAGCTTTCACCCGGTTCAAGCAATGGACTCCCCTTGAGCGAAGTGGGGTGAAATGATGGAGCAGTAGGTGAGGTGTCTCTGCTACTAACTGTCTCTCAATTCTTTACTGATTCTTTCCTTTCCTTCTTATTTTCTGATTCTTATATCCATGCATATATTTCTACATATATGTTTGCCTTGATTGTGTTTCAATCATACTATTGATATGTTAGAGTCTGCTATAATAGGTGCATCTGGCTTACCGTGTGGTGCTATTTACTAATAAATACATCCCAGATATACCAATTCGTCTTTTCTTTGTAGCAGGGGGTGTGGATTCTTCTTGGCCAAGTATTCTGTTGTAGAAGGATGGGTGAATTCCCTTCTAGCAGGTAATTGTGTTATAGGAAGTTGTTCTACTCCTGGCAAGTGATGTGCAAAGTATGTTTCGCTCTAGAGAAGTGCTGTGTATATATTGTTTTCTTGCCTTGCCTTTGGGAGAGTGTTGAATGTTTGCCCACCTTAGGAAGTGCTGTGTATATGTTATATTCCATAAGTTTGGAACTGATATTCTCTCCCTGGGAAAGTGACGGTACATACCTTGGTCCAGGGGAGATCTGAGCATTACAAAGGGTCATCATTTTGAATGTCTCCTTCCTGGGGAACAAGTTCAATGTTCTAAAGGCAAGTATCAGTCTCAGGCCCCTGTTGAGTGTTAGAGGAGTTTTACATTTATACGTTCTAAAATCCTGGTAATTTCTGATCACTTCCCCTAAGCATGGCATACTTCTTTGCTTCTATTGCCCTACCTTCACATTGCTCTCCTCCAACTCTTTCATCATTGGTTCTTCTGCCAAACAACCTGCATCTTGCTGAACTGGGATTTTTTCTGAGTGATGAGTGAAATCTGGGTGCACCTCACTATCCCTGGCACCCTTTTGTTCTCCTCAGCGACTTCTAATTCCAACCCATCCTGTTGATTCCAAACTGGGAATCTTGCTGAATCTGAAATGTCAAGACAATGATGGGACTTTCCGGAATGTATCACAGGTTCTTCAGGGCAGTCACTGCCTTCTCCCGCTGTCTCAGATTTTTTTGTTATCCTGTACCTTCGCTGACAAGAATTATGAGAAACCTAAGTGCATAACTAGTTCTTCAAAAACACTGGAAGGTTGTATGCTTTGCCCTGTGGCCTGCCATCTTCCATGAACTCAAGAGTTTCTTCAGAAGTATAATCATCAAATCCAGTTGCTCCTTACTGCTTTAATATTGCTTAATTTTGTTCCTCTAAGGCCAAAGAAACATTATAATCACTGCCTGCTTCTAAGGTTGTTGTCTTGCCCTTAAAAAGCCTGCCCAGCAGTTCCTCACCTTCGTCTTCTTCTTCTTTAGCTTCTTCTGTGTCATCATAGAGACTCTGTGATTCTTGGATGTTTGTCTCTAGTGTGCTTGGTTTCTCACCATCTTAGGGTATTTTAGTGTCTGCTTGATATTCATTTCTGTCACCGGGATTCTCTTCATCTTGCCTTGCTCCCCCAGTGCCTCAAAATGCTGTTTATCTTTAATGGCAGCAATTTCAACTCTTTCCCTCGGGATGCCTCTTGTATTATAGTTTCTTTCTTTATTTTTCTGCAGCACCTCTCTATTTTTCTGCAGCACCTCTCTTGAAGACAATGTCTTCTGTATTAGCCAATGTTTATTTTTAATTTTTTTGAAATGTCTCAGCCATCCTTCGAGGCGCCCTCGATCAGCTTTCTTAGCTACTTTTGCATTCCATGGCCTGCTCTTTCTGGGCGCTTCCTACTTTTTCCTTCCTGCCCTCCAATAGCCCCCATGGAAAGTCTGGCTACGTTGTATTCTTGGCCTTCACATCAGTGAGAGCCTTGGTCTCCACATGAAACAGTCCATGGTTAAACAGCAGAGCATTCCCTCTGAGGACACCGTTAGCGCTTATCAAAGTAGTGATTGTTGCTTCAGTCTCCTGTGAAGGAATCCTGAGCACAAGAAGTAGATATATGTTGTTAACTACAAGCAGGGCCGGCGCTAGGCATGGGTAGTGTGGGCAGCTGCCCAGGGCCTCGTAGCCAGCCTTCCAACTTGGGGCCTCGCACCAATGCGACACAGCCGGGCCACGGCATGAAAGGTGCCACCTTGCAAGTGCGCCACCTCAGGGCAAGTGCCCTCCCCTGGCCTTATTGCTATGGTGTAGTGATGCAAACCTGAGGGGAGTGGGGCCTTCAGTCCAAGTTGCAAGAAGACACATTCCTCAGGTTTGTTCTGCAATTAGGCCTCCACCCCCATCCATGCAGAGGCACAACGGGATGACTATTTCCCTGCTGTTAAGCTCCCTGGCAGTATTATCCCTCTCTGGAGATAAACGACCCTCACACCATGAGCTGTTAGGAGGTGCTTGTAGGTCGCTGAGAAGGAGGGGCTGCAGCTTCAGGAGCAGGGGCATCTATTGAGATGGAAGCAGCCCTGAATGGGGCGTCTATGCAAATTAGAGGGGCCTCGCACATTTCCATTCTGCCCAGGGCTCCAAAGATTCAAGAAACGGCTCTTACTACAGGACTTTATGCAGTCACTTTACATTTGAAACTTAACTTATCAGTCTCATTTTACAGTTTATTAGAGTGATTATCATAGCAAGTATTATTATTGTTGATATTATGATTATTAATATCATACTTAGTATTATGATTATTATTACCACAACTATTATTATTCATGTTGTTCTGAACTTATATAGTGCTTACTGTCATAATTGAGTAGTTGGGAATGTTGTTAATAACTGATGGTAGGCAGGTCAATGAAATAATACAATATACACCCAAGGGCTGGTATTTGCCTGGTTAGTGGACAAAGCCTGAATCCTGTCCGCCTGTAGCGGGAGCCACAGCCCCAAAGTGCTATCCACGTTCATTGTGACCAGGGGCAGCCATAATCGAGACCTCTTCTCACCACACTATCTTATCCCTCTGGTGGGTAAGATATAGCAAATGTCCAGAATCTAAGGATGATCCATGTCATGGCATTAACAACAGCCATTGACAGAAATGAATGGGAGAAGGTACCACAGGAGGTGTAGGTAGTAATGTAGGTGTCTAAGGCATGTCTTTCTTCAGGTAGATGTTTGCCTGATACTACAAGCAGGTTGTAGATGGACTAACGATTTTGTACAATGGTTCCTTTTGTTTGTGGCCATCTATGGAAAACTACTGGGGCCTTTGACCTGTTCAATTTAATGAAGCTCAGTTGTATGCAGGTTTCACTGTGATCCAGACAGAGGTCTAGGCTGCATGTTCTTTTGCTTTGATAGTCGGCTGCAGGGAAATTTGGCTGATGTCTTTTTGAAAGTTGTGTAAACTGTTGTAGCATCCACATTCAGCATTGTTACTCTTGCTGCAAAATAGAGCCTGGTGGGATACTTCATTGTGCAATGGAGCAACACACAGATGGGAGTCCTGCAAAATAAGGTGAAGGTCCATAAAATTATTCTGCCTCAGAGATGTAGAAAGGTCTTGGGCTAAAGCATTCCCCTCGGGGTGTGGACCCTTTATGTTATGGTCGTTTCTGAAAAATGCAGGTCTATGGGTGAAAGGTCATCTATCCCTGAACCAGTGCCCTAAGACTCCCAGTCCTGCAGGCAAACATTGTTGCATCTGTGTCTCAATTTCCTGACTGCTCTATTGCTAAAGGGCAAAACTTTTTTAATCCTTGGTCTAGTTTCCTGATAGACCATATTGTAGATGTCAGATCTAGAGGAGAAACGCTCTGCATTCCTTACACAATCTCATTAGTTTATGGTTCCTGAAGGTGAAATAATCTGTACCTCTGCCAAAGTCTCCGGGATCTGCTGGATGTGAACGGCTCTGTGTCTCTTATCAGTTTCCTCAGTCAGCCAGTCATGGAGGTGAAACTCCCTATTTCCTGCTACAGTCCCCTAAGGCAGGTCAAAGGCCCCTTGTTCCTTACACAGTTTCCAGAGTATGCCAGTCGGTGAGGTGAAAGACCTACAGTCTGCCACAGTTTCCTGAGCCACTCACTACTGGAGGAGATAAACTCTGAACCCATTAAACAAATGAATGTCTCTAGCAGTTCTCAAGGTGAAAATCTCAGGATCTCTGCCAGAGTCTCCTGAGTCACACACTGCTGGAGGTCTCAGTCTCCATATCCCTCACACAGTTCACCGGAGGTGAAAGATCCTATATCCCTGCCATAGTCACCTGGGGTGCTCACTCCTCGAGGTGAAAGGCCCTATTCTCATTACCCAGTTTCCAGATTCTGCCAGTCATGAAGGCGAAAGACACAATGGGACTGATTCAGAGTTTGGTGGAGAGAGTACTCCAGCCCACTGTACTGCCCCCCTACCGCTAGAGGAGGAGGGCTCCGTATCCCTCTCTCTGTTTCCAGAGTTTGCCTCACCTGAGGTGAAAGCCCCTGAATTATTTCCACAGTTTCCTGGCCCACCCAGTGCTGGAGGGGAAAGTCTATCTATTACTTATTGGGTTTCCCCAGTCTGCTATTCAAATTGGTGAAAGATCCCAAATCTCCGTCACGGTCTCTTTGGCAGCCCAGTTCTGCAGGTAAAAGGATTTTCATCCATCCATTACATAGTTTCTGGAGTCCTCTAGGTGAAATAAGCTATATCTCTGCCATAGTTTCCTGGGCCACCCTCTGCTGGAGGTGAAAGGTTCTGTAGCCCCTACACAGTTTCCGGGGAGAAGGTTAGTCCTGAGTCTATATTCATGTCAGTCTTTTGGGCTGCTCACTGCTGGAGGTGAAAGTCTCTGAATCCCTTACACATGGAGGTGAAAGACAATGTATTCCAGCCACTGGTGAAACTGAACGGCTTACTATCCCTTGCACAGTTTGCTGAGCCTGCCAAATCCAGGAGGTGAGAACAAGGAACCCCTTTATCTTGCCACAGTCCCCTGAGCCACCCTCTGTTTTATTTTATTTTTTTATTTAGAGTTTTATATAGCGCGAACTAAATCCGAGGCATCGGGTACCAGAGCACTTTACATGAGCACCAGTTTCATTACAGATGAGCACATTCATTTTCGTTTTTGTTTGGCACGGGGAGAGTGAGTGATTTGCCCAGAATCACAGGATGTGTAGCGTCGTTGCCAGAGACTCGAACCCGGTTCCCCAGGTCCGAGGTCGACCGCTCTAGCGGTAAGGCTACATCCTCTCCCTCTGCTTGAGGGGAAGGGTTCTGTAGGGTTCTGTAGCCCCTACACAGTTTCCGGAGAACGTTAGTCCTGAATCTGAGAGATCTTATTCCTATCAGTCTTTTGGACTGCCCACTTCTGGTGAAAGGCTATGAATCCCTTGCACTGTTTCTGAGTACTAGTCATGGTGGTGAAAGGTGAAGTATTCCTGAGAGTGTCCGAGTCACACACTAGTGAAGGTGAAAGGCTCTCTATCCTTAACACCGTTTCCAGTCTCCTACAGTCCTGCAGCTTAAAGACCCTATAATCCTGCCACAGTCTTCCGGGACACCTACTGCTAGTGTGTACAACTCATTATCCATTATCTAGCTTCTTGAATCTGCCAATCCAGGAGGTGAAAGACCCTATATTCCCGCCATAGTCCCCTGAGCCGCCCACTGCCTAAGGTGAAAGGTTACATATCACTTGCACAGTTTTCTGAGTCTACCATGCCTGTAGGTGAAGATCTTATAACTTGCCACAATCTCCCAGCCACCCACTGCTGGAGGTGAAAAGCTCTGTGCCCCTTACACAGTTTGAGGAGTATGCCAGTCGTGGAAGTGAAAGGCCCTATATCGTGCCATAGTCCCCTGTGCCCGCCAGTGCTGGAGATGAAAGGCTCTGTATCGCTTATAGAGTTTCCTCAGTCTGCCAGCCCTAGAGGTGAAAGGGGCATCTGTCACAGTGTCCTGGGCCACCCACCGCTGGAGGCGAAGGGCTCACTATCTTTTTCACTGTTTCCCGAGTCTGCCAGACATAGGCGACCCTTTATTCCTGCCACAGTGTCCTGAGCCACCCAGAGCTGGATATGAAAAGCTCTGTATCCTTCTGTGCTCTAAGCCACTCGGTCTGATGTTTTGGTATTTTAAGAGATGCATGATTGACTTTTCTTCCAGCCAATGCCTACCTGTACCATTGCCTGAATGCCTTAAACTTGAAACATATCCGAAGACAGCGGCGGTTCCTCCACTAAGGCGGAGGAGCACCGCCCCACTGCTTGTCTGTAGTGCAAAAAAGGAAAAATAAAATGATAATAACACAATGTTATCATCATTTTGCTGTTAAGTGCGAGCCAGGTTAGGGTGGGGCTGGGCTGTCAGAGTAGGGGTAGGAGGAAATATATGCGCTTAAGTGCGCAGGAAGGTTTGGCCAGCCATCTTGGGCCGGCCAAACAGTCATGTGCACTTTGCATGTTCTCCACCTGGCTGTATTGCACAGCCTGGGTGGAGAACATGCAAATGCACCCGTTCTCTGTCTGAGCACTAAACCCGGTCGCTCAGCCCAATCATGACACTGCTGTCAGGCTGGTGACAGCAATTTCATGATTGGCCTGAGGGAGTTTGTGTGCTTCCTGCTTCCGGGAGTCAGGAAGAGAAGCAGAGGAAAGACGACGGAGGAGAGACAGCGGCCTTGCAGAGGTAAGTGTTATATATTTTTTCCCCCCTTTCCCCCGGCTCCTTCAACCGCATTCCGTACCAGCCGCCACTGTAAGACATCCTTCTCATCATGTGTTCCTGAAAATGAGTGGAATAAGGGTGATTAGATCGAGTAATAATTCTATCAACTGTCTCCAGCAATACAATGTGCCCCTTGAACAACATAAGTTATCACACTGCAGCTAACACTCAGTAAGATGCTGTCGCAGAGAAAAGGGTAGAGGTTAATTACAAAATCTACCTTTGAGCTAGGGCTGTCAAGTGGCATGACAGTATAATTTTCTAATAAAGAGATGAGCTCTGCATTTGACTTTACATGTACCAGCTGCATAATAATGGATGTGCAGTGCAGGAAGAGCTGTGACACTAGTGTCTTGATTTAAAGTGGATGTAAAGGTGAGTTGGAGGAGACTTCAATATGGATAAGAATCCTTCACCTGCAGAGTCATTGCTGCATGACAATAACTCATATTAAAGGAGATGTGCCACGTTATATGTTTGGGGCATGGAGTAGCCCACACTAAAAAGTCCCAGAATAATGCAGTCATTATATTTTTTTACAGGATCATTTCTGTCACTTTTGTCTGCCACTTGATGTTTTGATATAATGAAGGGCAGATGTACAAAGGCATTTTGCATTTGCAAACCCTGCGATTCACAAAATCATGCGGTATGTCACCCAAAATGGATTTTAGGTATGTATTAAATCAGTTTTGTGAGTCGAAAGAGCCTTTCTGTCTCACAAAATGAATTTAGCAACCCATACTGAATCGCAATTAGTAAGGTGTGTGAAAGTGGCTTCCTCATCCTAATTTCAAATAGGTGTGGGCTGCATCAATTGTTTGGGACTGCAGTTGCAAATCATTGATCAATTATCAACACATAAGTTACAAATAAGTTACTTTGTTTATTGATGTGAAGACACTGCCATGAGTGCTCCACATAAAGATCAGAGTAATGTGCCCAAGATCTGGCAAGTAATATACGATCTGATATTATTACATTACTTTAAAATGGCTAAATTTGACACACGAATCCTGTTTTTCTTTATTTATATATTTTCCCAACTCTTTTGGTTCTTAATCTTCATAAACATTTGTGTGCACAAGTTGCGGCCAGCATGGCTCATGGGTGGGAGGAGGTGGGCGTGGGGGAAGTCAGGGGGTCGCACGGGAGGGAGCATAATAAATAAAAGAAAAGTAACTTACCTTTAGGCTTAGTCCCACGTCGCTGCTTCTGCTCACCTGTCCTTGACTCCAGGAACAGGAAGCATGCAGCCAAGCTCCCTCCTCTAGGCCAATCATAATGCTGCAATGCAGTGTTGTGATTGGGCACTCAGCCAGTGGCTGGAGGAGTGGGCATGTTCTCCGGCAGGCTGTATTATAGCCTGCATGGAGAAGGGGAATGTGCACATGACTGGTTTGGGTGGCCAGAGAGGGCCGACCAAACAGTCATTGTGCACTTAGGAGTGGGCAAACATTCCTTCCCTGCCCTCCTTTGTTAGCAAGGCAGTCCCGCCCTCCCACAAAGGAAACATAACATTTAACAATGCAGATTAAAATCAAATTGTAAACAGTTTCTTCACTCCAGAAAATCTTCAGAACTTAAAGACAAGTATTGGCAAAGCCAACCAGTGTCACTTTGCCAGTGTTTGTTATTTGACCCTATCGGCTTTGCCAATGCATATTCAATGGCCAATGCATGTCCAATAGAGCTAGCATTGACAAAGCCATTTGTGGTGGCTGCCCATGTTATGACTTCATTTTATATTCTTCAAAGATGTCTATCACTTTGGCTGTCCATGCATTACGGTGCCATCTTAAAAAAGTATAAAAGATAATGTTCTGCCATTTTAGAATATTCTGTTTTTTTCCTTGCAAGATGCAACATGTTGTATTGTGCTACTTTAGGTCACTCAACTTGGAAGTATAAAAATACACTTCCAAGATGGCCACAGGTTGTGTTATGTTATATTGCTCAATGTGGTGGCCATCTTAGAAGTAAATAAAATACACTTTCAAGATGGCTGGTCGCCACTAATGGTTTTGCCAATGCTGGTGCAATTTTAAAAGTATCCGTCAGGAGAGAGGCTTCAGGTGAAGGTGAGAAAGGTGAAAAACAAGAAAGAGATACAGGGGAGGAGAGAAAAAGAGAGTGTCATACCAAACTACAGCAGTGCGTGGTGTCGGGTAAGGGTGCTGACTGGGGAGATGGAAGAGAGGGAAAGTGGAAAGAGATTGAAAGAGGGAAAGAGCAGAAGTGCATGCTTGATCAAAGGTAAAGAGGGGAGAGACAAAGAGAGAGAGAGAAAAAGGAGTAGTAAATGCACTCCCATGAAGTGGTAAATAACTAATCATGGTGAAAAAAATGATACAATATTTCTTTTACTTTAGTAGTAGAAGGATACAATAAGCCAACTAAAAACAAGGGTGAAACCTAAATGCTCCAGCAGCGGCATAAACACAATTGTAAGCAAAGCCCTTGAATCAGGAGCAGCAAAGTGAAACAGACAAAGAACACATCCAGTTATAAGACAACATGAAGCCCACTCTAAGAAACATAGAAGTACTGATTACAATGCTATAACCACAAAAATAGAGAGGGGGAGTTAAATAAAAACACAGCAGGTGTGGTGGCTACTAAAGAATATTCTTTCTTGGTATTTCGGATGGCTTTCCCTAATCAGACTTTTAATTCTCCTATGGCTGAGATTCACCAGAGACCAATCTTTTTGGAAGAGGAAGCTTCACACACATTATGTGTCACGCTTTGTCATAGGCAACCTCTTCCCCCACCCTAGCAGGATATCATTAGGGCACACTCAACCTCATGAGGCAGAGGGAGGTATTAGATTAGGTACGACTGTGCAATAAGGGATCCTGATAAAACTAAAAATACCTAGAGATGCCCAGGCTACCACCTTTATTGTTGGAGCCTGAGCACAATGACTCAATCCCTCCCCATTACGCCAACATGTTTCTGCCCTTAACTGTTGCCGGTCACAGGCATTCATCAGGGCCAATGATTCCTAACGGATTGGCCTAATCACAATTTACAAACAGTGAATGATTGTAACAAGATGAATGTTACCTTGTTTTATTAGTTGTACTTAAAAAAACATAAGGGACAATACTATGATACAATGCTGTATGCGACCGACAACTAAAGATTTCTGCAGCTAGACCACAAAAAACGTGGAGTTCTAAGGACAGATTTAGGGTGTAAGCAGATTTAGATTTTACCTTTGTCAACATTCTTCTAGAATAATATTGATCTCCCAGAGTAAATGTTTAAACAAATGCAAAATAGACACACATCCACATTTTTGAAATCCTTGCACTGTCTTTTGTTTTCTTTGGCTGTTTTTATTTTGCTCTATCAAGTACAACATATCCTCATTGTGAGCTTTACCCTCTCAGCAAAGAACAGCCAGTACAATTCGAGCAATAACAATGGCCCCTGAAGCTGAAATAGCTCAGCGAGTTGAGCGCTTTGAATTTACAATGTTGGGTTATATACTGGTTGCAGGATTAAACTTCACCGAGTCAATCTTTTGTCCTTCAAAGTTTGATAGAGTACCAATTTCGATTAGGTAATAATTACAAATAAAAATGCTATCTGTAAAGTGTTTGGGCAAAAGTGCTATAACTACCATTTTTATTATCCAAACAATTCATATCATGTAGAATCAGCATGTTGTTGTCAGTGTTGCATCAAGAATCACAAGTTAATATTGCACCTTTTTATTAAAAAAGACCAATGCAGCACATATATAGTGCTGGCATCCCTCTCGTTCCACTAGCGTTTATTAGAGGTGGGACACTAATCAAAGATTTGTATATCTTGGAGAGCTTCCTTTGTCTTTTGCAGTCACCCAAGCACAAATAATAAAGTGGCCATAGAAAGCAGGGCTGGCTTTTGGGCAGTGCGACTGGTGCAGTCGCACTGGGTGCTGACCTGGAGGGGACGCTATGTTTTAGCACTAATGTGCGATGCCTCAAACGCACCTGCTGCAGTGGATTAGTAAAGCCAGCCTTTATCAGCGCTTTAAAACAAATGAAACATATTTGAGAGAGCGGCTATGGTGAGATGAGAGGGACTTTTGCTGGGTAGTAGTGAGGGTATCCGAGGAGGAGGTCATATGGGGGCGCCAAAAAAGATTGTCGCACCGGGCGCCACCAGTGCTAAAGCCGGCCCTGATAGAAAGCATTGCATTTAGGCGCTAGCATTAACACAATGCAGTTGTACATGTACCAGCTAAAGTAAGAAGAATAACAGAGTTGATAAAGCAGCATTATATGTGAATGCCAGGTAAAATCAAAGACGGCTCCCCCTTCTTTTGTTATGCCCCTGAACTACATTCTGACAGTGAGAAGAGGTAGTGTATCAGGCCCCAAACAAATGCATTGCCTTAGAAAAGACAAACCATCCCTCTGTACAGCTCAACGTTATCTGTGCCAGCATAGAGAGACCACCCTTACCTCAACTGAATCCTCTCAGCCCAAGTACAGAGACTGCCCTTTCATCTGCTGAAAGTCTTTTGGGCCCAGATACAGAAACTGCCCTTTCCTTGGCTGAGAGCCTTTAGGGCCCTTGTTGGAAAATGGCAGTCTCTGCAGGGTCACCCCCAAACATTATGCCTTCCTCCTCTTGTGGCTTTAGGACTCTGAACACTTTACCACCGCTAATCAGTGCTAAAGTGCATGTGCTCTCTCTTCTAAACATAGTAACATTGTCTCACACCTAATTGGCATATTTAATTTACCTCTGAGTCCCAAGTAAAGTGCACCACATGTGCCCAGGGCCTGTAAATTAAATGCTACTAGTGGGCCTGAAGCACTAGTTGTACCACCCACTTAAGTAGCCCCCTAACCTTGTTTCAGGCCTACAACTGCAGAGCCTGTGTGTGGAGTTTAAACTGCAATGTAATCCTGGCAAGTTAAACCTCTAGTCAGGCCTAAACCTTCCTTTTTAACACATATACGTCACCCCTACGGTAGGCCCTGTATAACCCACAGGGCACAGCGCAATGGTTTAAAAGGCAGGACATGTACTTTTACATTTTGCATGTCTTGATAGTTAAAAAAAACTCCCAAAGTTGTTTTCACTATTGAAAGGACTATCTCTCCTATATGATAAAATTAAGATTAACTTATTCCATTGTATAAGTGTATTTTCCAATTGGGAAGAGATAAGACCCCCAAGTCTGGCATCTCTGGAATCACAATTTAAAATCGCAATTTATGATGTTGTCAGATTTTCCATTGCTATTCCGAAAATGCCACTTTTAGAAAGTTAGCATTTTCTTACTTTAGCCATTTAGTGCCTACTGCCTGTCTCTGCTCCGTCTGGTTTGGGCGGCAGCTGGGCTTTGTGTATACCTTCTAGACAACCACACACAAAGGGAGCTTAGGTGTGACTTGATGGGTCTATCTGGGAGGATGGGGGAGAGGAGCTGGGCACAGCCTCACAGTTACACCTGAATCGGCTGTGTCCTGTCCCCACACAAAGGGCTGCATACTCCAATGTAGGGAGTCTCAAGCGAGGGCAGGAAGTGAGAGTCTCTGTGCACTTCAAAGACCCTTCTTTGCAGTCTCCCCCACTTTAAAGGCACAACTGGGTATACGTATTGTGCCTCTAACACCATGACTTCAATACACTTCTGAACCTGTGACCCCTCTGCCAGGAAGAAGAACTGTTGTGCAGCCAAAGGACTGCCACTCTGCTGGAATGCTGTTTGTTGGACTCCTGCCTTGCTGTGTTGCCATGCTGTCTGCTGCTCTCTCTTACCTGGGTGAGAAGGACTGGACCTGCATCACTTGAACCCAGAGTGACTCCAAGAGCTATGTGCCTGGCCTCCTGATCTGAAGTCTTGGGGACATAGAAGACTTACAACCAGCCTGCTCCAACCCTTAAACTCTACAGGCTGTGAGTCTGCCCTGCCGAGTGGTGCTATCCAAGTCCTGGAGCCTTGGATGTGGTCCTAGGTGTTTTCTCCAGCAGAACCAATGCATCCTCTGCTGTGAGAGCAGAATTGATGCATTGCCACTGTTGAAGGAACAGGATTGGCGCATCACACTCAGAACCAGCGCATCCCTTATAGAACCACCACTTCGGAACCAATGCATTGCCATAACTGTGTGGTGAAAATCAATACATCACCCCAACTGTGTGGGGAACACCAACACATTGCTCAGTTGCACCCCCGCATTTTCGTCAGTGCAAACCAAGGATTAACCCCTTCAGTGCCCATGACGAGCTGGACTCGTCATGGGCCGCGGTGGCGCTGTGCCCATGACGAGTCCAGCTCGTCATAGACCCCGCCCGCTAATGCAACGGCCGGCACTGGGCGGGGAAAGGGGCGGGCACTGAAGGGGTTAACATGCTTTTGTTCAGCGGGCCTCACTGAGTCCCTGCATCTGGCCCACACTCCATCGCAGCCGGCCAGTACTTTTCAATTTGACCGAGTCCTGTGCAACCAGATATCTCAAATAGGGACTTATTCTTCTAAGCTCTATTTTACAATTTATTCTTTAAAAATTATTATCTCAAATCCAATTTCCAACAGCCCTGGTACAGGGATTGCCATTTCCCTAACTAAGTGTATTCTGGTCCCTGGAACAGAAACTACCTTTCTCTTTTCCTCAACTGAGAGACTCCTTGGCCCAGATACAGAGACTGGTCTTTGCTCAGCTGAGTGATTCTTAGTACCAGATACACAGACTGCCTTTTCATCAAATGAAAGTATTATGGGCAAATATACAGAAACTGAGAGACTCCTGGACCCTGAGATGGCCCCTTCCTCAGCTGAGAGTCTGATGAACCGAGGTGCAGAGACCGCCCATTCCTCAGCTGAGAGTCTTATGAACCCAGATGCAGGGACTGCCCTTTCCACAGATTAGAACCTTATGGACCCTGGTACAGAGACTGATTTGCCTCAGCTGAGAGTGTTCAGGGCCTGAATACAGACCCTGCACTTTCCTCAACTGAGAGCATCCAAACAATAAATTGCATGAGCACCATTAAGGTCTGTAGCCAGTAAGGCTAGCTTGTTAGCTCAATGTCCCTGCAGCAAAGATCTATCTTTAACATTAAAATCACGGATTGGGGAAGAGAGGAGCAGCACAGACCACTGACATCAGGTTTGTGTGAAAAAGGCAGATTTATTGAAAAAGGTATACATCACAAAAAAACCTTGGCCTTAACCTTACAATACTATACCTCACTATACAAATTTATTCACCAATGTTAATCTACCCCCACCCCTTGAAAAACCCCACCCACCCCACAACAACTTAATTCAGCAATTTCATACTTGCTCCCGAGTTGGTGAACTGCAACTGAGACTTCTAAAATCCCTTCCCTTTTTTCCCACATCTATTAATCTCTTAACTCATTAAACCTCCTACAGAACCGTAAATGACCTGGCCCGTCCAGGCATGCACTTTCCTACCCATTTCCTTTCAGCCTGAACAGCCGCTGACAACAACAATAAAAGTTGGTAAACTATGGCAAATTTTCTGCCAACCGTCACGAAGAAAAGGGGGTGGGGCCACAAGTGGGGCCCTCCTTTTTCTGTCCCCACAGCCCCTTTTCCTGGCACTTAGTGATAGGGTCAACTAACTAACTTATGGTAAGTACCTTATCTAATACCAACTTTAACTGTAGTCAGTACATTTCCATACCCATGAAGGAAAAATGAGCCCCAAGTCCTTGAAAGAATTCCTTGTCCTCATAACAAAGACCTGAATACTCAACTCTGACTAGGTGCCTACAAAAAACGTGCCTTTCTTTGTTCAGCTTCCTCCTAGCCCTGTCTATGGCTACTGGCCTGACAGCCCCGCGCCAAACCCTTCTTGGTACAAACTCAGTCCAAAGCACATGACAACCAGCCCACAACCTATGGATCTCCTTTAAGTCCTCCTTCACTGATTTTATCAACGCCAAGCCTTTCTGAAGAACTAAAGCCTTTAGCCTAAATGTATAAGGAGTATTTTAGTGCACTTACTCCCTATCGAAGCCTAACAGGGAAGATGCATCGGCAATATCATACCCCCTTTCCCATACCAATTGATTGAACACAGGGCAACATTAAAACCCAAATTCGCCCTGTGAGTGTTGGACCTCACATGACATTCTGCTCATTTAACAAAGGAGTGGCCCACAGTCTAAATATTCAGACCTGCACCCTGAGGCCCGGGAACAGAACCTGTTACAGAGAAAAAAGGTGACCACCTGTACAATTACTTAGCAAGCCTCTCCCCCGGCATACTTCTGGAGACCATTGGAAAACCATCTCCTCAGTTCCATTATGCCCCCTTGACCCCAACCCCACTACCCGCTTCCGTAGCCATACCTATCCTGAAAGAGTGGGGTCCAAAATAGTGCACATCCAAGCCAATAAGAAGCAGTGCCTTGCGCATGATAGACAACAGTTGAAAAGACATAACTGGTTTACTGTCCTTATGGTAAAAAACCCTCTCCCCCTCAATGACTGATTGAAGCCGATTGGCTGCCCCACAGCAAACTGGGCAAAGGCTAGCTACCGAGCTAACCCCAAATAAAATGCAACTGCCCTCACTCATTTGATCTTACTTAGATTTGTGCAGCCAGACTCGTATGCCTTCCTGATACCGATCCACCACCTCCCAGAGGATTTCCCTACTCCCCCTGCCTCCCAACAGCTCTGAGACCCTAAAAGTGCTGAAAAACATCCATGACATAAGAAATGAGAACTACACAGTCTCACCTTCCCCCCTGCGAATTGTTGGAAGAACTTGAAGCACACCACTGAAAATATTGAATTTGGAAGGCCTTCTTTTGGGACCACTGCCTTCTAAGATTCTCCTCCCGAGCTCGCCAGCGGAGGGAGCATAACCCCACATAAGCTTGCCTATAAAGGCAATACCTGCCAATTTGCCAGAAATAGTTACCCTAGACTGGCATTTTTCTATGAGGGACATTATGAATTGAATTATATCCTCTAATCTGCCCCATTCCTCCAACCTCCTCCTAGCCCCCGCTAAGAACTCAGACAAGATCTGGACCTAAGCCGTCCTTGAAGAGACTGCTAGAGAATCAGCTACCAGCCTAAACATACTCTCTCTCTCTATGGACCAAATATCTTGTGGTATCCGGATCCTGACTCCGTCCGCCTCCTTTGCCAGCCCATGGAAGCTCTCCAACTGTGAACGAGACAAAGCATCGGCAATGTCATTGTCCACACCAGGTACATGCCTGGCTGTAAAAATTACATCAAGATGCAGGCATTTCAAAACAAAAACCCACAGTAACTTCCACAGCTGTGTCTCCCCCGCTGACTGACTATTAACCACCTGAACTACCGACATGTTGTCAACTCTGAAGAAAACTCTCCTGTGGGCAACTGCTAACCCCATAGTGCCATTTCCACTACCAAAGGGAATACATTCTAGGAATGTAATTCTACATCCATTCTGCTTCCATTCAAGTGGCCAGTCTTTGGCACACCAAAGTCCTTGCAAGTACAGCCCAAAACCAGAACTACCTGCCACAGCTGAAAAGATCTGAGCGTCCCAATCCATCTCTGTCAGTGCTGCTATAGTAATGCTAAAGGTCTTCTTTGATACCTGCTGACAACCTGATATGATAGTGTGGTAATGCCAAACCTGAGAGTGAAAAAGCCCAACCTCCTACAAAATGTCCTCAGCGCTCTCACCACTCTGCATGCAACAGGACCTGCACCTCTTTGACCGCCACTTTTGCTTTTTCCAACATTGCATCCAGGAGCCTCTGCATTATATATTTTTTTCTCCTACAGCAATCTGGCTTCCGTACCTCTCGAGTCAATCTCAATACCCAAAAAAGACAAACCGTGCTGGGTCCCACCATCTTCTCCGATGCCAATGGCAGTCCTAGGTCACCCATGAGCTCCTGGAAACATACCAGCAGGTGCTGGCAGGCCACGGAACTGGGTTTCCCCACAAGGAAGAAGCTGTCCAGGTAATGTGTTATGTGCTCTTGCCCGTGCAGCATGTGAAAAGCCACTGCAAAAACGTGCTGAAGCACTCAAAGTGAGCACAGTATATGAAGCAACCCATTGGAAGCGCGTTGTCCACATACCATCTGCTCTCAAATTGAATGCCCAGCAGGTGAAAGTTGGCTGGGTGTACTGGCAACAAACGGAAAGCCGACTTAATGTCGCTGTTAGCCATAAGTGCCCCCGTCCCACTATTTCCAATAGAGCTAGTGCTACATCCACTGATGTGTATGTCACTGAGACTTGCTCCGCAGGTCTGAAATCATTCACTGACTGCCCTTCTGGCCACAAGAGATGTGGAATCAACCTAAACTGTTCTTTTTTGGGAACTACCCCAATCAGAGATACTTTTAGGTGTTTCATAGGTCGGTCCTCAAAGGGGCTTGCCATCCTGCCCTCTTGAATCTCCTTGAGCAATTTGTCCCTCACTACGTGTCTGTGTTAACTGGCTGATTTCATGTTGGTGGCGCAGTCTTGCATACCTTTTTGGCCCAGGAGGCAATGGTTCCCTCGATTAGCTCAGATAGCAGCGCATCTCCATATCAATCTTCCCCCCTATCCCTAGCCTCTCTGATTTCCAAACTTAACGCTCAAGCAGTTTCGTTACGTGACACTGAAGGCCTGAAAGTTGAGAGGCTTGGATTACAAGAGATAGTCTGCTTGAGGGAGGTAGCCTGTGACATTCAAGGCTCCAAGAAGAATTCCACTCTGCAAGCATAGGCTGAGCATAGGAGAAATGTTTCAGCCTGGTGTGAAGAGTCTGAATGTAACCCAGTGTCTTGTGATCCTTACAAGATTCTGTTTTTTGAGGAAAGGATTTTCTAAAGGCTTCGCCCCCTCTACTCTAACATCGCAGTGGGCGGTAATTAGGTAGTAGAGTTTCTAAGGGCGATCTGTTCGATATTTTCATTTAGCTATGGAATGCCTAAAAACTTTAGGTTTGGGAATACCCAAGATTTCTAATCCCATCCCTCCATGGGATCTTTCCATAGTTATAGAAGGATTGGAAATGCAGCCTTTAGACCAAGCTCTAATGTCCTGGGTTTCATCTAAGGTGGCTTTTTTGTGGCTATAAATTTTGTGAGATGGTTACGAGAACAAACCTCCCTATTGATCTTTCACTGTTATTTGGAATTCTTTCCTGACAGAGTGGTCCTTAGATTGGACCCGAAATTCAAGCCAAAGTTCCAGCCTCTATCCCATTTCTCCGAGTAAATTGTTCTTATGGTTTTCCGGTATTCAGACAATGTCCCTTCTTCTCTTGATGTGAAAAAAGCCTTATTGGTTTACTTGGAGAGGTCAAAGAATTTTAGAAAATCTCACTTCCTCTGCCTCATACAGAGCAGCAAATAAGGGTAAGAAGGCAGCTAATGACACATTTAGGAGATGAGTAAAACAGGCAATAATTAAATCCTACCTCTCTATAGGTCTGGAGTGGCCAGAGAACATCTTAGAAAGATCAACCTGGGCCATGGTCACGTCATGGGCGAAGGTGAAGGGGGTGTGTTACATCAGGAAATGTTTAGTGCAGCCACAAGGTTGAACCCAAACACCTTTCTATCGCACTGCAGGTTGATTTGTTTTCAATTTATACTGATAATTGTGGAGCATCTGTGCTAAAGTCAGCAATCAAGTAATTGTTCTAGGAAAATATAGCTTTGGTCAGCATATAATGGTGTTTTCCGCTTTTCTGGTTTTGGTACATCCCCAAGTGTGAGTTCGATGACGAGGATGACAGACATGGGGTTAATGAACCAATTACTTACCAGTGATCTATATTATCCGTAGGAAAGTCTTCCTTATCACGGTAGGTCACCCTCTCTAATCCTGTACAAAATTATATGAGCTTGGTTACTAACAGGAAGTAAATATATGCGCTTGGTTACTAGCAGGATGTGGGGGAAGGGGAAGGACTCGTTAAGTGCTAATTGCCCTGATGTTTAAATTAGGAGAAAGCTTGATTGACGCCCCCAGTACCTAATTGGATCATTTCTATCTAACAGAAATGGTTTATTCTGGATTATACAAAGCCAGGCATACTTTAAATGTTCGCATTAACCTAAACACTGCATAGTCTATAAAAGCATTCAAGTCAATCAGCACTGCCATATTTTTTAAGTGGCCTTAAAGGACTGTCGCAAGCTGCTTGGGGAATTGATGGTTTCAGCTGCAGTAATTGCAAGGCACAGTCATGAAGGAGCAATGAAGTTCTGAATGTAATCTTTAAAACCATTACATAACCTGAAGTACCTCCCACGCCCTTCCACTTCCTTGATTGACTGCATCATTCCCTCCGAGACTATAATATTTACCCTCAAGACCTTTCTCTCCATTTTCCTCTTTTGTTTTAATATTTTCAATAGTGTTAACAATAGTTTGGTGCACACTAATATTTCTATTTTTAATTAAGGCTTCTGCTTTTATAGTATTTTTTATATGCCTGTTCATGTATATTTTGAGCTCATTTTTCGGTATTTATCCATATTTATTGTGTGTTTTGTGGAGAAACGAAGCTGCAACTAGTACATTTTCGCATGCAATTATCCACCCAACGTACTGGATACCTGAGGTTTTAGCACTTTAAATAGCCATAAATAGTACATTAGTACACATGCATGCAGTACACGGAGATGCATACGTCTGCATTTGTTTAAGCTTCATTATTAATCTTTGTCATGATTGACAGGATTGAGAATCAATCAGAACAAGAGTCGTTTACAGATTTTATATTTTTTTTAAATAAGTACATACAGGAAAATCAATGGTTTTGTGTTTGTATTTATTTGTAAAAATCAGTAAAAGTGAAAAAGAAGGAACCACATTTCTAACAAATGAGAACACATTATTATGCGTCACATGTATTTAAACTTCTAGAACGTGTAAGGAGACACTTGTGTCAAGGGCATTGTGCCAGTCTTAATAGCTTCTCCTGGTCCTTCTACAAAACTACAAAATAAATAAAAACAGAGACAATTGTTACAAAATGTATTTATTCAAACACAGCAAAAGGGGCTTTTTAAAAATGTTCTAAACAATAAAAAAAACAAAAACTCGTAGAGTACACAATATATCAGTTTCCACACCTAAATAATATTCAAGACAACTACAAAATCAGTTGCTGCCTTCTTCACCCTTGGCATGATGGTCAAGGTGGACTTTAGCTTTTTAACCATCCATGTTACTGTGGATGTAGTAAGCAGCATGACGTGTAAGTAAAGTGGTATACAGAGAAGAATACCACTAACACAACAGTTCTATAGGACAGTGAATAGAGTGGGCAGGGGATTCGACTGGTCAGGCAGCAAATAAAGCACAGCACAGGATTGAGCCAGAAAGACATTTAAAAAAGTAGGTTATTCGGGCAATAGGACAATAATCGGACCGGGGTAAAATATCTAGGGGTGTCTTTCAAAGCACCTAGTTTAAAATCTAGAATATCTTTTAGTAAAAATAAATCAGGATTATCCATTTACTATTCTAATTAAGAATATCTTCATTTTATGGCAAGATTGGAGGGTAACGTTATGCTTCTTTAAAGCATATTGACAGCTGTCAAAGACGCATGAGCTACTTGTATTCAATGACATTTTTTTAATGTAGTGACTTTAGAGTAATTGGCTGATATAATAATGTCTACCTCTCAGACACCTGCCTGAAAAGGCTTTAGAAGACGTAGGGGTCTATTAGGATAGTGGTCGGAAAATCACTCTGACCGCCATGGTAGTGGGAAAACACCGCCCACTAGGACTGCGGCATAACTGCCAGTCCAATTAGTGAACTCCGCAGTCAAAATCCGACCGCGGCGGTCCGATACGCGGCATTTAACATTGCGGTGGTTGCTGCTTCCAGCAGCACCGCCTCGATGTTTAAAAAAGCATGTAGAGCATATCCCTGCACTGCGTGGCAGGCACTGCACAGTGCCTGCCGCCTGGTACAGGGACATGTAGCGGGGTACCATGGGTACCCCCCCCAGTGCATCCACACCCCCACCAAACACTTTGGGGGACAGCAATGGGCCCCCGGAGATATTCTCCACATGCCTTTCCATGGCGGTTCCACCGCTGCGGAAAGGCTGGCTACCGCCGGCATCATAATCATGCCGGCGAAGCCTGACCCTGCACCAGCCCCATTTTAGCGGTCCAGCTCCACCCGCCAGGCCAGCGTGCGGGCTGCTACTGTTATGCTATGCTAATGGGACCGGCGGTTTTCTGGATTGCGATTGCGGGTGGATGACCGCCGCCGGCCCAGCGGTTGCCAACGCTGGCCCGGGGGCAGCCATCCGACCGCCATCCTAATAGACCCCATAGTCTCTATTGATGACTCTGCTCCTAAACATTGAGGGAGAATCTCTCCTGATGTCAAAGCCTTTTGCCAGTGGGGCATAACTGGAGAAGATACAGGCAAATTAGTGTTTTGAACCATAAGAGCAACTGAGGAGAGAACGTTCAGTTGAGTGTTTTGGGAAATGTGGGTAAACACTGGTTAAACTATTTTTGTCCTTCTAGTGATTTAAAAGTTTACCCCCATAAGCACAGAGCCTCAAATATTTGGAAACATTTCGATATCCTTTTTTTATTTTGCAAATCCTGAAAAACAATAGAATTTTTGGTGCAAATATCCATGCAAAGCCAAGACCTTGTCCAAAACTCTCAGTGCATGACCAAAGGCCACGCACATCTAGTCAGTTCATATTGGCTGGTGTAGGAAATGGCACCCAGAATGTGCTGTGCACTTCTGAGGGCCATATATAGCTGATCCAGTCGCTCGGGGCTGGCATAGTGCCTGCAGCCAGAGCCTGCTAAGAATGGCCAAAGACATGTCCATTAGTTACACAGTGAAGCAGGGGCTGGGCTCCCAAAAGGCTGGCTGAGCATCATGTGGTCAACCCCTGCTTCACACGGTTAAAAGGCCTGGCGCAGCAAGGATGGGAATAAAGAAATTGGGTTCATGGCTGTGGGCTGCAGCGGATGGATGCATGGGATGTTGAGCTTTAGGCCTGGCTGATGGCCTGCAAATCCAAAATTTGGTGCACTAGGGGTTGATCGCAGGGCCACACACCACTGAGCATGGCCAGAAGCAGTGAGAGCATGGACTGAATGCAACAAAGAAGTATAAATAATCTCATTAAAAAAACACAAATTCACAGAAAAAAATAGCTAACGGTAGGTTATGGTTTCTTCTGCAACATTAACATATATATATTTTTTTAAACTCTGAAAGTCCCTTAAAAAAACAGTTCTAGTGAAGTTATGGTTACTAAACAAAACCAACCTTCCTACCCCCCCCCACCCCCCCTGAAATTGATCAGCTATTTTTGGCTGAGCAATCCATAACTCACCCCGCCATGCAAACCAAAAGTTGCGAAACAAAAGCAAACCTTATGATCTCACTATATTTATACCAACAAACATTAGACTTTTCAGCACATTTTTAAATAACAACACATATCCGAACAAAGAAATAGTAGTGTATCCACAGTGAGCTCAGCCATATGATCAATCTTAAGGTGATATGCAGTGTGACCAGTGAGGTTATCAATGTAATTTGTGATATCATCTGTCACATCATGGCGGATCTTGATAGGATAAAGGAATGCTTCTATTGAGTCTTCAATACCAAATACTTTTAGTTTATGTCTGTGCCCATGCATATGTATACGCGTGGGTCTTAAGGGCCCACTTTTGCTAGCAGTTGGTTAATTTTATGAGATTGGTCCTTACAAGAGGGAAGTTTTTTATTTCATCTCGATTTTCCCTGTATACCACAGGGATGGAATGCTGCTTAAGTCAA
Source organism: Triturus cristatus (assembly GCF_964204655.1). Taxonomy (NCBI): domain Eukaryota; kingdom Metazoa; phylum Chordata; class Amphibia; order Caudata; family Salamandridae; genus Triturus; species Triturus cristatus. The sequence goes on from NC_140594.1 coordinate 353,882,330, forward strand.
GTGGTTACAACCGAAAAATTGTTACAAATTTTTCGAACCGGGCTTGGTATTTCTTGCAAGACAGGTCCTCACAGCTTTTCCTTATGGCAGTATTGGTACCATTGTTACTGGTTCAGAGAAGCTCTTCCTACAAGCACATGTTTCCAGCTTCAGTGATGGACAGAACTTGTTTTGTTATTGAAGCACTTTTGATCAGATCTTCCCAATGAAATCAACTTAGATTGTCCTTGTGTGAGACGCGTCCCTTTGCTCTATAGCAGACCTTATTGCTTGTGCATGAAGTTTTGAGGAAGCATACTCACATACCAGTATGGCTCAAAGGGTTGGCTTAATAGATGGAGCCGCATCTCCCACAGCTTTCTTTTGGGGATCACTGTTGGCTCATCAAAATTATAAGCTGAGCTTCAACGACATAAAGCCAGAGGGATTCCACTTTATTTGGGTTACTAAGGATGGAATTGAAGGAATTCAACCCCAGACGTATGGGCAAATGGTCAATGCCCATGGCCACGGCTTTGTTATTTACAACAAATTTGGAGAGCGAGCTCTCCAGTTTAATTTGGAAGATAATCTGATTTTGAGGTAAGTAAATGTTTTGGCTTTTTTAATTAGATTCTTATCCAGTTGACAGTGTCTGCTTGTGGCTGGTTGTGCAATCATCCTTCACTATCACTTTAGATTTGCTGTGGTTATTTTAAATTAATTTGACTGTGAGAATCCCCAAGAGTTTTTTTGATTTGATTCTAGGTCTTTGCAAGAAGGGTGCACACATCTGCAAAAATCAAACTGTGGATGCTGGGTGTTGCACTCATCGGAATTACTGATGAAACAATAGGTTAAGTGAGTAGATAGATCACAAACAATAAAAATGTATGATGCGGTCAGGTAGCCTAGGTTTACACCTACTGACACTGAGTTTTCTGAAGAAGTGACCTCGGGCACCAAACCTAATCTGCATGGTAGTATTGGAGTAAAGACTTCTGTTGATGGATGACAGGAAGTTATTGATTTCTGTTCTTTTTCTTTTGGTCTCTAGTTTGTTGAATCAAAGGTGTAACTTGAGTCTAAAAAAGCAAAGAATGTGTGCCTTTTTGTTTGACCACTGTACTTGAGTATGTCTTGGCTATTAAAGAATGAAGAATAAAGACTTGAACTGTAGTGAAGGGCCCGCTCTGTATGCACACCTCGGAGGAAAAGAAAATGGTCTTCTGCTAGTTTGGTAGTTCTGTAGGTATCTCAGAAATATTATAGTGAAAATCTTCTCATCAATAGCAAATGGATCACAAATGTTCTTATCAGGCAGATTGGTAAATGACACTATTGAGACACTGTTAAGCTACGACAGGGTAGGACTGGCCTATAGGGCACTTAGGCAGTGCCCGACGGGCTGGTGGTCAGATAGATCAGTATGTGGGATGGTTTTTTAGCAGTTTGTGAACCTGTTTTATGGCAAGATTTAATATTGGTTTTCCTGATATTACCACAAGCATTGCCTGCAGTAAACACAAATGCATGCAGGCTCACATACCTTGCAAAATACCCATACAGCATGAAGTTACTAGTTCAAAACTGGATTGATTTGCAAATGTGGGCTTTTTTTAGCCATCTGATTCACTTATGGGGACCACTTTTATTATGGTGCCAAGACCTCTTTTTTGTCTCAGTTTGACCCTGAGCCAAGATTCTGAGAAGGCAAGTTCCTTGCTTGCATACCTGAAGAGAGCTTGCTGTGATGAGTTGCACCAAACCTACAAGTACTTGAAGCATTCTTTTGAAACTAGGTTTGGTTCAGATGCCTTTTCATTTTTCAGAGACTCTAATGTTAGTTTGATCTTATTTTAGGATTCGCTTTACATATTACTTCAGCTTTGTTTTCACTAGCTGGTGTCAATGTAGTTGGTCAGTCAATATAAGAAGGAGGAGGTCCTTTCGGTCCTCAACAAGGAAATTAGTTTCACCATGGGACACATACTTTGGCTGGAAAATGAGCAGCTATTCTGGGACATGATAGGTGAACCAATGCTCACCTTTAACCAAAATGTTTTACAATGTAGCATTATTTCCTGCTGGCAACGGCTATATTGGTTGTCAAAGGTGGTCCTTCAAATCTGTAGCCCAAGTTGATGGCCTTTAATAAGATTATAGCCCAAGGCCAAAGGGCTATAACGCTATTAGAGCATAAAATCCCCAGAGGGTAGAAGGTTGTAAAATAAACAGGGAGTAAGAGAAAGATAAGCATTTGAATGTTTTGTACAAAATGTCTATACCAGCCAATATTGGCCTGGAGTCACTTCACTGTCTTAAATGGAGCCTTCAACATTCTACTGTTCCAGTCTTGCTTATAGACAGGAGATCGAAATGTCACCATTTCCTGTATAAAGCTTTTTTCTGATGTGTAGATCTCTGTATTAAATGCTATGGGCTTCCTTTTGTTTGCATTCAATAATTCTGCATCAAATTGTCAGTAGAAAAAAAAAAGTTGAGTGAGGCAGATAATTCCTAATAATATATAAAATCGACCAGAAAGTAATGAAAATTCGAAGGGGTCATTGCCCAAGGAAACAAACCTGAAACAGGGGAAGGACCAATGCAAAACATCCTGGACTATTAGCCATAATTGAAACAGAAAAAGAAGAAACTGTAAGGCTTTAGGGAGAGTTACAGAAGTCTTCTGTTGTGAGGAATCACGCTATGCCCATTATGAATAGGAAATGCATGTATGTAATGTGATGATACGTGTATGTGTATAGCACTATATCACCCAGGAGGGTATCCTAGTACTAGTAGAGGTGTGGAGTCCAGCGTCATGGGCAGAGTGATGTGAAGAATTAGGTCTTCAGCTGTTGAGGAACTCAAGAAGTAAAGAGGAGGCTCTGATTTGTGAGGAGATTGTAGTTTCATGCTTTAAGCAATGTACGAGATGGCTCAACCTCTAGGTCTGCTTCTGTGTATGCGTGGGATGTGTGCGAGTCGGAGTTCGGCTGAGTGGAGGAGCCTGTAAGGTTGATGGAAGGAGATGTGGTTAATGCAGTAGGCAGGATCTACTTTGTGCAGTGCTTTGAACGTGTAGGTGAGTGGTCTGATCTGTGTGCTTTTCTGTATCAGGAGCCAGTGGAGCTATCTCCAGTGTGGGGTGACGTGTGTTCTTTGTGGGAGGTTGAGGATGAGTCTGCCTGCTGTGTTTTGGGTAGTTTGTAGTCTTCTGGTGATGTGTTTAGCTATACCAGTGTAGACAGAATTCCCATAGTCCAATCTGCAGGTGCTGAGTGTATGGGTGATGATCTTTCTGGTGTTGTCCGAGAGCCACTGGAGGGCTTTTCTCAGCATTTTCAGTATGTTGAAGCAGGCATCTGGAACCGCGTTGAAATAGGCTGACATTTCCAGCTTGTTGTCGATGATTCCTAGGTTCCTGGTGTGCAGGCTGGGGTTAACAGAAGGTCTTAGGTCTGCTGGCCACCAGGTGGAGTTCCACAGGGAGGTGTCCATTCTAAACATCACCACTTCTTTTTTGTCAGAGTTGAGTTTGAGAAAGTGGGACTTCATCCAGGTGGCCACTTCCATCATGCAGGTGATTCACTTATTACTCGTGTTGAAGGTTTTGAGCGCAAAGGGCCGAATGATTTGTGTGTGTTGATTAGGTTGGCCAGCGGGGTCATGTAGATATTGAAGAGGATGAAGTTGAGAGATGAACCTTGGGATACTCTGTAGATGAGGTCCTGGGTTTGCAATGTGTATGGTGTCAGTTTGACTCTCTGGGTTCACTTCATCAATATAGAACAGATTCATGAAAAGGCAGGGCCTTGAATGCCCATCCTGTGTAGGCATCTGATGAAGATGGTGAGAGATATTATGTCCAAATGCTGGTGACAGGTTCAGTAGGATCATGGAAGCCGTCTCTCTGCTGTAGAGGATCATGGGGATGTCTACTGGGGCTGAGATAAGCGCAGTTTCCGTGTCATAGTTGGACCTGAATCTAGAATGCGAGATGGTTGGTTATGTGTCTTTTCATTACTCTCTTGAGGGAGTTAGCCAGGTAAGGTAGGATGGAGATTGGTTGGTTGGTGGTGAGTTTGGCAGGGTCCAGGGATGGTTTAATCAGCCGAGAGGTGACAGCCGCATGTTTCCAGACTTCTGGGAAGGTGGTGGCATTGATGGACTTATTCAGGATGTGAGTGTGGACTGTACTGCTGCGGGAGACTCCTTTATTGAAGCTGTGGTGAGAGCAGGGGTCCAATGAAGCTCCAGAGTGCATGGTTTTCATGGTTGCAGCAGTCTCATCTATGGGAAGGTGCATCCACATAGTCAGGATCATTTCTTCTGTTGAGACTGGAAGAATGATTGTGAGGTTGGTGGGATCCTGTTTAGGGTCGGAGTTGTTGTATAGGGCTGGAATCTTATTGCAAAAGTAGCTTGATAGGTTGTTGCAGTGATCTTGAATGGAGGTTATGTTGTTGGTGGTGGCCACGGGCATCGTGAAATCACCGATAGAGACTTCTTGCTGTTGTTGTTGCTGACTTCAATGCAGTCTGTGAGAGCTGTATTCTTGGCATTCTGGATGTGCTGGTGGTGCCATCTCAGGGCAGATTTGTAGATGCCTTTGTTTGCAGGGTTTTGGCTCCACCTCTGCTTGTTTCAGTTGTTTGCAGTGCAGCTTCGTCATCTTGAGTTCTTACATTTACCAGCTGGCCTATGTTTGTGACCTTTGTTTTTGCTGTGCTTGAGAGGGGTCAAGGTGTCAGCGAAGGCTATGATCCATTCATTGAAGTTGAGGATGTCTTCTGTTAGGTTGCTGGGTTGATGGAGGCAGGGTTCTAACATGGTTGAGGACCAGTCCTTTTTTGCGATGCTTTTTCAGCAGCAGTGAGCCTGTGCCAGGGCGACTGGCATTCTGCGGTTGGGGATGGTGATGTTGCAGCAGATGATGATGTGGCCAGTCCAGGTTATGGGTGTTGGCTAGGTGGCCATGATGTTGCTGAGGTTGGAGAAGATTTGGCTCAGGCGTTTTTTTTGCTCAGTTCCAGGGATGTGGTGGGAAAGGCTGAGGTTTTGGAGGCTTTTGAAGAGGTAGGTCGAGTTGTAGTCAGTGAGAACCTCTGGAGTCTCCAGCAGCTTCAATCTCTGGATGAAAGTTCAAGACTCCATTGAGGTCAAATCTGCTTGAGTCTAATATGAGGGGAGCGATACATTGAAGTCTGTGGTGCTGCTGATGAAGTTGGTGTGGGGTCCTAGTGGTCTGGATACAATGGTACCTCACAGGATGGAGCAGGCTGTGACTTGTAATTTGATGGTGAGTTGTTCCATATAGCTGGTTGAGGTGTCTGTGGAGGTGGAGCAGCTAAAGGTGTCCTTGAATACAATGGCAACTCATCCACTGCGTTTGTGTTGGAGGACTTGTCTAATTATCTTGCATCCATTGGGGATAGCTGAGGCAATGCCCGGTGCTGAGGCTGTTCTTAGCCAAGTTTCTGTGATGAAAAGAAGGTCATGTATATGGTCAGCAGCAGTACCCAGATCTCTGTTGTGTGCTAGATGAGCGAGCGAGTGTTGAAGAGTGAGGTAGTGGTGATAGTAGTATGAGGTCAAGTGCAGGAGAATCTACACGAGGTGAAGGTGAAGGCATCTACCATGTTGTAAGATGCGGTATGGCAGCAGTGCAGCAAGTGGTGGAAAGATTTGAGGGGTTTGAAGGAAATATGGTGGGGTAGCAATGGACAACCATGGGACCAGTGGTCCTGTCACTGGTTGCAGTCCAAGTGTAGACAGATGCAGACGGGCATGCTTTCGGTACACCAGCAGTGCATCCACTGCACATAGCTGCTATTAAGTAGCTCCCTTGGAATGGGGAGGAGTGGGGAGGAGTGGGGAGGAGTGCAGGAGGTAGTGGAACGGGCTGGGCGGGGCACACGTAGTGGAAGAGCAGGAAAGGGTGATTGGCACGAGCAGCATTTAGCAGCATCGTGGAGAAAAGAACAAAAAGAGCAGGGGAAAAGTGGTACACAGGCAGAAAGACAGAAAAAGTCAGAAATAGCAAGTATGTGGATACATGGAAAATGAGAAACAGTGGTAAAATAGACAAGTCAGAAAAAGGCAAAAGAGGAAAACGGTGGCACAGTAGACGGGGGTAGAGCAAGGCAAAAGAGAAAAACAGTGGCAGAAGAAGGGGCACAAAAGCAAAAAAAGGGAAAAATTAGCAACAAAAGACACAGCAGAAATGGCAAGCTAGGATAACAGCAAGAGAAAGAGAAAGCGAGAGAGCTAAAGAGAGAGCAGCAGGAGAGAGGATAGTATCTCAACTCTACAGAATCAGGGTCCGTACGGGCCTTGTCTGGTGGAACGACCAGGCCTGGTAAGTCCTAGGGGCTAGGGCTGTACACCTGCTTAAATATAGCCCTGGAACTGAGTAAATAAGTTCTTTATAAATGGGATTTTACTGGAATGTTTGGGAACAGGATAGCTGTTTATGTTCACTACAAATCATGTTTGAGCAAGCTAATAAATACTGAATTTAGTAACTCTCTGTAGCTTTAATTCAGTTCTTGGTGAACCTTCACAAACATTTCCTCAAAATGTACTCCTTTCTAAGGTCTTATTTTTCACTGCTATATAGACATTAAAAATATTGCCTTTGGAACTAAGTTACCCTCTCCGTTTCTCAAGAATCCACTTGGGTAGACTGAACAACAATGATCTTACAAACAGTGTAACTGTTTTAGCTTTGTATGATTCACACCTGGTCCGACCTCACCAATATCCTGCAGAAACTCTCGTTCAGTAGCCGGGTATAATAAATACAACAAACACAATCAACCAACCAAATATACCTTCATATCACCAACAAACACAAATATTCCATATTTACAGCTGTCACATGGTTCACAACATAAAATATCTCTAGCAACAACACATGAGGAGGAGGAACAGCCATGAGTGCATGTACAGCAAGCTCATATGCCATGTTGTGATGTGACTTGCTGTGACTTTCTCCTGCTACCAAGAATGAATAGCAGTCAGACCTTCCTGCCTATGCTGCATCTAAAGTGTTCTTGGCAGCCTACTGATCCTGCTTCCTATGTTCCTGAACCTTATGATGGAGCTGTTACTTCTAAAAAGGCATTCTCTGGATGGGCATTGGTAAGCCCTGCTACTGGAATGACAGCCCCCCCCACACTCCCCAGGTGCCTGGCAAGAGAGGGTGGTAGTGAACTGTGCTTGGTGAGTTGCTCATTCAGGAGTATGTGGAAGATTGAAGCACTGAGGGAATCTTGCAACCATAGTTTGTGGCTCATGAGCATAAGGATTTCACCTCTGTGACCGGAAGAGTTTAGCACTATTAAGCACTACTGCTGACAATCACACATGCATTTTGTGCAGCTTCTAACATCATATTAGTGCATTGGTGCCGTTATTTTGTTGAATTTGCTCTCCTGTGTCTGCACATTGATTCATTGGTTTTACTGCCTGCTTCTTCAAGCTATAGTCGCTGGTTCTTGCCAGGGAAAATATGAGTGGAAAGGGGGAGGGGGAGCTCCAAGTCCTACTCTGAAGTCGCCATGAGTTAATGCAAGACTCTAGGGGCAATTTCTCATACAGCAACATTGCCAAGTGCCTCATGCTTGTGACGTCTAAACTCCATTTATGACATAAATAAGCATTTTCTGCCCGGTCACTCCAGATTTTTCGCCTTTTGCTGGACTCTGCATTTTTGCTGGCTTTAAAACTCTGTGCACTTTACTCCTGCTAACCAGTAGTAAAATGCCTATGCTCCCTCTTTACACAGGGTTAAATTGGCACATTCTAATTGGTATATTTAACTTACATATAAGTCCCTAGTATTTCGTACAATGTGCCTAGGGCCTGTAAGCTAACTGTCACTACTGGACTGCAGCACCTACCGTGCCATCCACTACTGTGATAGTGTAAAGCATGGCTTCAGGACTACCATTGTATCCTGGCTGTGGCAGTTCAAACACTCCAATTTCACCTGTCAAAATAAACACCTTTGACAGGTCAATACATCCCTTTTAAATATTAATAAATCATCCCTGTGTAGGCTTGACACTATCTAGGCAGGGTGCATGGTACTTAAAAATAGCACATGTAGAAATGTAATATTAACATGTCCTTACAGTGACTAGAGCCCAAAAGATACTTTTAACTGTAGCAGGCCTGGCTGGCCTATATAAAAAACCAGAGTATAGATTAAACATCCTAATACTGTATCTCGGGAACGGGACAAGCTAGAAAAATAATTGAACAACTAGTTGTAAAAGTTATTAAAAATCCCATTGAAAGGTGAAGTCGGATTTAAAAATAAACATCAAGGAAAAGTAACTGCTAGAAAGTTACCTATCCCTGTCTGAAGTTCCTGGAGGCATAATTTGCATTTACTCTCCTACTTCTGTCAGTCATTAATTAGCATTTGAAGAGGTGTGAAAACTGCTCCCAGAGCAGAGAACAAAGGCCTGGATGTGGGGAGTTGTTCTCTTGACAGGATGACCAGTGGGGATGAGCCAAAGAACTGGATAAGCCTCAAAGAGCTTCCCTAGTCACAGGAAAATGTTAACTGATACCTGTGCAGGGCCGTTCGTTTGTACCTCGAGCCAGGCAGGCTCAAATCACAGTGGACCATTTTTGATATATAACAGTGTCAAATGCTGCTTAATTGTCAAATCTGCTTGACAGGTCTGCTGGGTTTTTATATATACCCAGGGCCACTTGAATTATGCAGCAGGGGACCATCCAAATGATGTGGCAGGGTTAGTTATATTGTGTGGCAGGAAAATGACAATTATTCCGCACAATGCGTCACATTGTGAGGTAGAATCATTTCGTTATTTTTTCATTTTTGCACATGGTAACACAGCCTGGGCAAATATTTAATTTTGTTACCATCAATTTAACAGCCAAATACAGCAGCAAGCAGGTAGAAGATAGTAAGTAACATTTTATGAAGGGCTTTCCACTACAGAGGGACACGTATTACTACACTTTTAGTAACTTTTGACCCGTTTGAGCTAGCAACAATTATTTTGTTAACATCTGTAAATTTTTGCAGAAGATCATGGATTATGTGACAAACACTGCAAATTCATAATTATGTGCAAAATGTTGTGGCTGCATTATCGCATAATTCAAGTGGCCCTGCATATAACACTATGGGTGACTTGAAAGGAAGGGAAATAGGGTGTAAAAACAACTCTTGTATATCTACTAACTGGTTGAAGAAAACCTCTGTTTTGGTCTAACAGACTTCTGTCTCTGGGTTTATTGTGGTTACAGTGACCGCCTCAAACTGGATTTGAGTGTTGGATATGGGAGCACACTAGGATTACCAAAATATGCTCCCTTACACAACCCCTGCCCTCAGAGCATGAGTTTGTTTAGCCAAAGACTTAACCCACCTTGGAAATGCCCAAAGTGGGTAGGGTTGGCCCTGGGAACTCGCACCCCATTGGTTAGGGTGCCGCAGGGGTCATTCCACCCACTAACTTGTGCCAGGCATAAATGTGGCATCTCTAGGCACCCACTTCAGAACACTCCTGGACCTGAGGAAGATCTGAAGAGACTAAAACAGCTGTCTGTGACCTGAGAAGAGCCCTGAGGTACTGGACCTGCTCTCTCTTCCACACAGAGCAAAGTTAACTCCAAAGCCATAAGGCTGGCCTCATGTTTAGGCTATGGGAATACAGCAAGCTACAAGAGGCCTTTTCTAAAACTGCCAAGATGATTCATGGCAACTGAACCTGTATTGGACCCAGCTGCTAAACTTCCCTACTGTCTCTAATGCCTCCCCTGAGGTCCTGCTAGACTTTAGAAGTGTACTCCAAAGGTGGATTGGGCATTAAAGGATTAAAGTAAGAATGCAAAATCTTTGACCAGGACCAACTCACAGTCTGATCGGATTAGTGTCAAACTGCACCTAGGTCTGGCCCTACCACGACCATTGACTTTCATTGACACTTTGTGTTTCTTAGTGCTATTCCTACTTAAACCTTTAAAAATATATATTTCTTGTTCCCCTTATTAGAGTTTTGTCATTTTGGTTTATTAAATTGTACTGTATTTTTTTTACAGTTCAATTTAGGATTGTCACTAAACTGCATTTTGAATTTATTACTGTTTTGGTACTGCATAAATATTTCATACACTGCCCTATGGTAAGCCTGTCTACACTGTGCCCTAGCTACCAGAAAGCTAAGGTCACATTAATTTAGTGACTTTAAGGGTTCACTCTGACAATGGTTGTGATTATTCCTTGAGGTGGGTAGCCAACCGCTCCAAATAATAATCCAGTTTCGTACATACTGCTATCTGCCAGTCATTAAATTACCTGATGTTGGTATGGGTGCCATTACGTAAGCACGGAAGTGTCTCCCATCTCTGTTTTTTTAAACTGCCTGAGCTCACCACCTACAACAATCCCCGTTCTGGGAGATGATAGACTGTGCCCATTATGTAGAGCTGTCAATCATAGCAGCTCATTTAAACATGAGTGTAACAAGGATTCTATACTGCTATGCTTTGTGTCATTATGAGGCAAATTGAGGAATGAGATTTTAATCACACTGATAGGGTGAATGTGCAAGGAAGTTTTTTGAGGTCATCAATGTTTTTAAAAGATTAGTAGATGTTTATGGGTGTGTGAAAGTAACCAAAACAGTGCCATTATTTTAACAGTTTCTCTACTGCTGCTAATGCTTCCTGCAGTCTGAGTGAGAACATTTGGATACACTGGGCCAGATCCACAAACTGCTTTTTGTTGTATGTAAAGTAGTACTTTAGTACTACTACACGTATACAACAAATTGTAATTCACAAACCTGCAGCCGAATAACTCTGCATTTGGTTCTCCTGTAGAGATCTTTGCCATGTTGGTGGAGATCTCCACAGAAGTAGGTATACAATTAGTAGTAAATGTGGAAGTGGCCAAAGGAATAGTGGGAAAATGAGGAATAATTACTACGCAATGCGAGGAGTTTAGGTAAATGTGCTGAAAAGTTTTGGGAGGAACATGCTAATACAACACACCCACAAATATACCTTAGTCCAGCCTTGAAATAAGACAAACACCACACATAGCCAGCCACCAGTGCTACAACACACTCTCGTAGCAAACAATAGAGTCAGGGAATTAAAATAACACCCTATCAGACTATATTAGGGGGCCACAGGGCAAGCAGTGGCTACTAGGCCACTGCTGTGGGGGCTTGGGTACTGTGCTTCTATTGGCTTGGGGTCCATCCTACAATGTCTCTGCAAACTGGGCCAAGTACAACCCCTTCAGTACTTGACTATCAATGGTAGTAATGGCAAGCAGTCACAGACTACTCAGGGAGGTCAATATGGTGGTGGCTCAAAGCTCAACGAACACCAAGCAGTGCGATAATGGCAATCTCCAAATCAGCGCTTCGGTAAGGAAAAGTACTTTATTACACTATCAAACGCAATACTATTCAAAGGCAAAAAGTACCAGATATTTGATATGTGGGTGTGAGGCTAACACAGATAGGAAGGCTGGCTCTCTATTATTATATCCCCCGCTGTTTATTTCCTACCCTTCTCGTGGTCTAGGGTCTAGAGGGCATAAAAATCAGTAAGGTGCAGCGCTTCCCCCTTTTTAGCTGTTAGTCTCTTTTGGTTGTATTCACGCTCAGTCTCTCAACAGTCGTTTGGGTCGTGGTAGGCCACTCTTCATCCTTCCGCTCACAGGCATAAGCTACTCGGTGGTGGCTGGGAGGCAGGGGCGGGCGGTCAGCTGCCTTAGGACGGTGGCCTTCTTCCGGGCTTGTTGGCAATGGCAGCAGGCAAGCTTTGCAGCTGCAGCGGCCTAATTCCTTCATTCTGGTGAGTCTTGGTGACAGTCTCAGGGGCCTCCCTGGGGTGAGGTGAGTTCTCCTGTCAGGTACAGGACCAGGGACAAATAATTGTCCTCAAGGTGCTTTGTTCAATAATGTGGTGAGTCCGGGCAGGCCCACAGAAAGTTAGAGCAATGGGCATCTAACTTTCTGTGGGCCTGGCACATTGGCACAAGGTGCCTCGATGCAGCAGCACCCTCTTGTGGGTGGTATAGTCACCAAGTTACACACATGACAAGCGAGAGGGCTAGGCGCTCTTTGGGTTCCTTCAGGCACCCTGTGATAGGTGTCAAGGGATTTAGGAGTATTACGGGGGAAGGACTACTCTGGTACATTTTGACCAGTGGTATGATCTCGCTGACAACAGTCCCTTACAACACACAACTAGGTGGCGCTCAGTAACACCAATACCTTCTTCAGCAGTGCAGGCCAAATGGGCACATTTGGATAAGTCCCACAGCAGCCACAGTGGGGATGAGGACAGAATCCGTGCAGGCATGGCCTAAGCAGTGCTGCAAATCCTCTGCTGAGCTTTACTAACCGGCTACGATTTGGGAGCATGCTCTTCTCAGGTCTCCGGTGGATGGACCACAACACCAGGGTCAACCTCTTCAGTCCACACCAGCAATCAGCTTCTCCTATGGTGTAATCTTATTTCTTCCCTACTTAATCAGGCAAGTCCCTCCTGGCATTCCAGGACAACAAATAAAGGTCTTCCTTCGGGTCATACTACAGGTGATGTCTTATTAACTCTGCAAAGCAGGCTGTCAGACAGACACCCGCTCTTGTTGCACAATAGTCCCCTGGGTACTCTATGGAGCACACCCCTTGGAACAACAAGTAGATCAGCAGGTCCCATTCTTTTACAGGTAGAGGGGATAGGGGATGTGTATTCCCTGTTTGAAGTTTTAGAACCAGTTTGGGTCTATTCTCCTTTCATGTAGTCTTCTTTGCATATCCTCCTGGCTTAGTCTTTGTCTTGAGTATTACTTTTCACATCAGGGTCTTCTCCAGTCTGGAGCACTCACAACAAAGACACATGAGCATTGTGGGGTGTGAGCAATGTGCACTGATTATCATAGATACACAGTTGTCAGGATGAGACACAAAAGGCTGGCCCTTTTTAAAAGACCCTTCTCACTCTGACAACAGGACCTGCAGTCCCACCCTTAATTCCTACCCTTCACCAAATGTCAGTCTCTAGGACGGCTGATCAGCAGCACTTCTACATCAAATGATCTAATCGAATTTCTAAGGGGAAGCCGGTCTCCTCCTTCAGCACTTCATTGGCTAGGTTTCCTCATTCAAGTATCAGGAATATTAGCAATATACTTCCACTTACTGTGAAAATACCCTCGCCTCCATCTTGTGCCCAGAAAAAGAATGGAACCCACAGGCCTGTGCCACTGTGGTTCAGTCATATGCTCCTAATGTAACTCGCTGTGCACACACCACATGCATACATCCATGCACTTGCGATGTAGTCACTAGGATTACGAGTCCATCATTAGCAGCATAAATTTGCTAACGTGAACCTGTAGTCTCCCACTCTCCCACTCTCATGATGCAGGTATAAAGACCAGGTCATGCTAAGAGCTCTACAAAACACATCATGCCACCACCACCATGCTAAAATGCATGAACCTGTAACACGGATTACTCTGCACTTTTTTCGAACAGTTTCCTTAGGGCACTGTTGTAAATGGGGCGGAGTACGTCTTTAGCATCACCATATTTGGAACTAGACATTAGGCCTATTTCAGATATTATTGCTTAGCCCCAGTAATTTTCTGGGAACGCCTACAGAATAATCGTTCGGCGGGCATATATTTGGTGGCTATAAGGGAGGTAGCCCATAACCCTGGCCTGCCTGGAATGCCTTGTTGGAAGCATGTTTGTAGTACCTTAATGCAGCCGAATCTTGACATTATTTGTGAGGTTCTCACAGGGATTTATGAGGAAACAATAAAAAAGGAAAAGGTGCCTATTGGCAATATAAGAATCAAATGACACTTGAGTTAAGTAAGAAAAGGGTCCTGGTACAAGGTTATCTAAAGCATAAATCTAATGATGTTTTTGAACCCTATATGGATGACTGCTACCTTGAGATACGGGGTTCTTTATACAAAAATTTCCATCTGGGGATCCTCCCTTTGAAGGCTTATGCAGCCAATTGGAGCAAGCCCATGGGGATTGATGTAGTATATGATTGTGCTTGTGGTGAAAGTGAGACCATTACCCACGTCATTCTTTTTTGTCCAAATGTAGAGCGCATGCGCATGAAATTGCTTGCTTCTTTATTTTACACTTATAAGTTCTCTAACTAAATATACACTTTAACTCTCTGTTACGGAACTGATTACCCGGAGATTTACCATGCAGATTCTATGTTCATTTAAAACGCTGGGATATTGGCTGGGAAATTGGATTGTAACTGATTTTAGTGTTATAAATACCTTGTAATGCTTGAAATATTTATTGAGGTGTTTTAGTATTTTTCTAATCACTTTTGTATGTATTTTAGTGTATTTGTTAAGGCAAATGCAGCGAACAGTACAGAATGAATTGATATTAAAATATTTTTGTTATTTAATATGCAGTTAATTTGATGAAGTAATGTGCTGTAAAACTATGTTTTATTATTTCCTGGATAATCAAAAATATGTTAAATTACTTTACATTTATATTATACATTAAAATTGTTACATTGTTTCATTTATTTATTTTTAAGTAATAAAGTTCAATAAATGTCCTTATATTTTTCCATAGATCTCCAGCAATAGACAAAAAGTTTATATGGAAATGGTAAATAGCAGAAAAGGAGAAAGTTACACATTTGCCTAGGGGTAAATATACATTTGAGTAAATATACACATTTAAATTTACCTTTGTGAATCAGGCCCAATAGGCTGTGGTATCTTGGAAAGAGCAGAGATCTGGAAGATGTTGTCATGCATATCTCCAATACATTTACATCGGATTTACAAGTTGTCCATTGTTTGTCCATAGCCAGACTCAGTTCCTTTAAGGTTCTCTCTTTCTCTCATTGAGACTCTTACAGCATTGGAAAACCCTTCATTCAACTGAAGCTTCGTCCATGCACTCTAAAGCTGGGCCACTGTTGAGGGCTAACCATCCTTATGACCGTGCAGTTGCCTGAAGAAAACGAGCAGTAATGATAATTGTCTCTGTGTTGAGACAGTCAAGCTCTGGCACTCACTTCCGTCAAAGATCAGGGCCATTCAGGATCACCTGGAATTCCGGAAGGCACAAAAGATGTGACTGTTTCCAAACGGATGTATGACATTACAACGCGTGTCATTACAACGCATGCAGTTACATCGCATGCGTTACAATGCATGTGATGTTACAACGCTATGCCATTACAACGCAAGTCTTTACATCGACTTGCACTAGATGGCGTGCTAACATTAGAAAAGTGTAATTTACTATTCCAACTCCAGTCCACGTAACAGTAGGGAAGGTGTTGGGATAGTAAACTACACTATTTGTAATGTTAGCACGCCATCTAGCGCAAGTCGATGTAAAGACTTGCGTTGTAATGGCATTGCATTGTAACATCGCATGCGTTGTAACGCATGCGATGTAAAAGCTGCGCGTGGTAAAAACCGCGTTGTAATGGCTGTTCCCCTTTCCAAACATATGTCTCTCTTACTTGGGGAGGAGTGTCATAATCTCAACACTGTCTACCCTCTCACGCTCTGCAAGCACCCAGTACACAATAACAGCTATAAAACATGGCAGAAGCTGTGCTAGACCAGGCACATCACAGTTGGAGCCAGGGACGACTACTCCATTATGGGGGAGGAGCGTTGCCCCAGTGCTGGAACCATAAGACACATGTAAAATAAAATGATAATAACGCAGTCAATAAAACTGCTTTTTTTTTTTTTGTAAAACTTTTTTATTATGTTCATTTTTACAATCGTCATCTTAACATCCATATATGTTGCATACAGTGCATAGTTATTAATTGCTCTCTGCCCCTTATGTGCTCAGTTGTTACTCTTCTCAAACATAAGCGTACATCAATAAAACTGCTTTATTATCATTTTATTTTACTACAGAGCTGCGCTGAGTCTTGAGGGCGAGGCTATCAGGAGCAGAAGGAGTGGTGGGCTCAGGACACTGCCAGTGCGCATGTAAGTTTGGCTGGCCGTCTTAGGATGGCCAAACCGACATGCGCACTTAGATATCTCCAGGCTTTTGCTTGGAGATATCGGCAGGGCTCAGGAGCACAGGTTCTCAGTACCTGCCGGAGCGTAGACCCAGCCCACTCAGCCCAATCCCTGTGCTTCTCTCATGCTGGGTAATACCAGCATGACAGTAGCGTCTGGATTGGATCTGGGGCCTTTGGGAGTCTGTGTGTGCATCGTCTAAAGAGGCTGCGAGAAGGCAGACGTAAGGCTGCAGGTACATTTTTTCTTTTTTTATTCTCCCATCCCCCCACCATTCCCTCTCCGCACTGCCTCACCACTTTCCCCAGCTAGTGGCCGCCACTGTTTGGCGCACCCCTCAAGGCCTCACGCAGGGTACCAAACTATTCCCATAAAGGCTGCTCTGCAGACCCGTGCCATCCCACAACAAAAAGATAAGCTACATAAAGATTGTAAGTATGCACAAAATGGCACTGTACCATGTACTCCTCTATGCGTAAGCGCAGTTACGCATTAATTAAGACATGACTTGAGCACTCATCTGGATCTCCTGTGACACCAAAACTCATTGTATACAGGAGTCCATAAAAACCCACAGTCTACCGATCAAACATAACCATCTGAGTAGCCTTTAACTCATCCACCCACAGAGCTTCCAGGCCTTCTGAGGGGTATGATGAAGCGCTCTACAAAAGCCACAATACTATACATATATAAGCAATTTAAAATGGGTCTGCACAAGGTGGCTGAACACAGGACCATACAATCAGAGTGGCGGTATTGCTGGTTCATCTCTAGCTGTTCAAAACAATGGTTTCAGAATTCTCAGTCTGAACTGTTTCAGCCACAACGGGCTCATTCTGTAACGCATGCAAAGGCCTCAAAACCCAATAGCCCAAAAAGCAGGTGTCACATCAATTATTTCATATCCAAAGTACATTTAAAAATGTTTTGCCAGCAGCCCCCTCTTTTGGCTCCATCTAGCTCTGGGTCTATAAGTGTATTTGGTTTAACGTCATGTGGTGAGAGACAAGTTTACTTCAATACTGCCAGCTTGACAACCTTCTGCTGCCGTAATGGTTCAGTTCAACATCTGGCCTGATGTAAAATTCATGACCCCCTCCTCATTGGCGGCTGCTAGTAACATTGCCCTTTTCATCGTTCTCACAGCGGCAAGGCCATCAAAACACACTTCCCAAAGCCTTAGTCAAGAGTGACACCAAAGCAAATGGGCGACTTGTGCCTTGTTTTCCAACATCCTCCTGCATTATTCATGAGAAAGAAGTCTTTAGGGATCGAAACGCGCCTTTCTTATTTGCATTTAAAAAACACTGGCCCTACGTTCATTAAAATAATAGCAGTTGTGGAAGTGACATCATATTACCATTATCCTTTGACTCTCTTCGTATGGTTCACATCAGAACAAATCACCTGGATTTTGCCCCAAATTAACTCATAGGAAGTGACATTAACATGCAGCAGTGTGCCTAGTCATCAGTTGTGTGTGTGGAGGTGGCTGTGGAGGGGGTGAATGAGATGGCTCATAAATCTCTCCTACAATGGGTAATATATGAGGTCGCTACAAAATGCTGCCACTAGGGGTGGAGCACCACCAGAATATCGCAGAAGTTATTAGAGGGACTGGAGCTGGACTGCCCCTTCAGGTACTGTTAGTAGACCAGTTAAAAGCTGCAAGTTTAAAACAGGCATTGGCAAAGTAGTTAGTTCTCGCCTTTGGGGCCTATTGGTTTTGCCAATGGTTTTTAGTCATGTTGTACAGCCTCCAAATTGCTTTGTAGAATGGCTAAAAAAAATTCAAAGCCTTTGACATGTCCGTCTATTTTGTTCTTTGTAGTTACTGATCCAAGTTGGAACTGTAACTAAAAAACAATAATTGTCTACGGAGCTTTTTTAAAGCAGGTTGTCGAAGCAAGGAGGGGTGGAAGCAACATAGGGGTTCAGGTGGGGAAGGAAGCAACATGCGGGTGCTAGTGAGGGGAAGCAACACTGAGGGTGCACTTGGGGGTAAAGCAGATGAAATAGAGAGAGCAGAGTGGAATGCTGGGAGTGTGCTAATGGGTGACGGAGAACACAGGTGAGAAGGCAAGAGGGGAAAGTACAAGAGGGCGAGTGCAAAACTGAGGAGGAAGGAAGAAACACATGGTTGACAGAGAGCAACACAGAATGCAAGAAAAGATGTGCACGAGGGAGACAGCTGGAAAACACATGCATTTCCATGGAGTTCTTAACCTCAAAGAACCTAGCATTGGCATAGCCAATAGGTCTCGCCTTTTGGACCATATAAGTGTGTAGCCAGGCAGCACATTATCCAGGTTAAGAATGAGTTTGGATGGTGTACTGTAAGTAATCATGCTCTTGTCATAGTGTTGTGAACCCCAATGTACCCCAATATAGGCCTAGGTAGTTACACAACCATTATTCTACATAACAGGTTTGGCACTGACCTTTTACCTAGTTAGGTGCTACATGACTGTCGTGTGGTTTTCTCCGAAAACTAGCCTCATGTATTATGCATGAGGATTCTCAGTATCACAGCAGGATTACCATTTTCTGCATAATAACTCTGTATATGGGTCACCTCTATCGTCATCCTTGCCCGACATGCCCACAGTACACTTCTAGGTAGAACCCCTGAGGCTACCTTTCGGGTATATAAGCACTACATCTTCGCTGGGCAAACCAGAGGAGAAAGACATCCATGCTGACATGCTGACGCAAGACGCTGAGGTCCCTGCACTCTGATACCCCAGCAGGCAGTGGTCTGACATCTCTTGTGGGGTGTCCATCTCGAGACCAAGACGGGGTCCTTTGCTCTCCCACATCAGGTAATGGAATTGGCTCAATCCTAGGGGGATTCTTGGTTCTACACCTACATACAAGCTAGGTACACAAAGGTACATCTAGTTAGGGTTTGCATCGTAGAAGTCCGCATTCTATTGTCATGTATTTATATGCCTGAATATATTCATTGTTTTAGCACTATGGTAGAATTCCACCTTTTCTTTACTCTATTGGTGCTCATAACCGTATATATCTGTTTATGTCTAATGGTTGTTGCAGCACACGTATTTTAATGACGCTGTTTTAATAAATGCTTATTGAAAATGTCCCCACCGTTTATTCTGTACATCTCTCTGAGATTAAGTGAGCATAAGTGACTGAGCAGAAAGTACGACGCTGTTTCCACGATCCCTGAGGGGTAAGGGTTGTCATGTTCAATAGTTGCCAGAAAATATTCGCTCCTTGGTAAGAGGGCCTCAAAGTGGCACTGTGAGCTAGCTGGTGCACAGACTAACATATCCTTTGGGGGGTCTGGAATCAGTCTGGTCACCAATCCCTTAGTTTATGTTGTCTAAACGCGCAGATTCTATATAGATTTGTAGGGACTACATGACAACATGTTTATGCAACACCTTCGAACAGTCCTGGCTTTTTAGCCAAAAGAACATTTGGATTCTGGGACTTTTTGTTTTGGTTTGCTCTTTCTAGGTATACCCCCCTTAATCACAGCATGCTGAGTGTTAGCTAAAGATACAGGATGGGCTTGCCATGTGACAGCTATGTTGCCTCAGAGGGGTTACGAGCGTGCACCCCTAGTTTCCACAAACGCTAGGAAGCCGCTGATCTGTGGCAGCAAGTGCTATGAATAACAAATAGGAGCATGAGATTTTTAAAGCTGGTACCAGCACAGTGCTTGACCAATGCCATAAACGTACATCCAGCCATACTCTGGTGCGGTCACTACGAGGATGAGCTTTATTCGGGATCTCCACCAGTTTTGTAGTTTGCAGAAGAGTATCTTTCTGTGTGTGTGATAATAAAGGGAAGCATGACAATGCCAGCTCTCCAAACGCTAAGTGGCCTTATTAAGTTTAGACAATCATATATATAACATTATTGCTTGCTATAGTAACATCAAGGACACTAGCTTATGCGCTGGCATTGTAGCAGAAAGGCAATCCATGAGAAAGAATCCTTTTAGGAGGACATTTGGGACCCTCTCGAAGAGACTTCTGCTGCAGGATCGAGGTCCTGCCGCAGTCCCGGAACAGGAATGTTTCATGGAAGTTGCATTGCTAAAAAAGGTGCCTCTCTCTGTGTAACAGGGCATGGGATGCAATTATTTTCGCTTCTTTCTGTGGCATAGACAGGTGGCAAATACACCCTGTGACCTAGTGGGCTGTTCCCACTATAATGAAAGCTTTTACTATGTTCTAGGCAGTAATAATGACCCACGAGTGCTATTTGCTTATGTTTTAAGCCATGAAAGAGTGCTTTAATCCATCCATACAGTTTTATTGGCAAGCAGGTGTCTGGCAAAAAGTACCGATTTGGACTAGCACAACATTGGCCCAAAAAAGGTTGTGAAAACAATGGTTTAAAATCTAAGGATGCACAAAGTACAGAGAATATTTTTGCTCACTATTTTGAGGTATACATTTAAAATGAATATCATGCCTTAAGATATATAAGAACTTTCTATATTAAAAAAAAGCCATCAACAAAATCCTCCAATAGTACCTAGTTTTAAAACTTATGAGCCAATCGATAGACTGCACCTTTATGCTGTCCATATTTTAAACTTTGTGGACTTAAGGCACTTGCATTAACCCCAGCTGTTTCCCTCCCACGGGGATTTTAGTAATCTATGAACATATTGACACACTTTCCACCCTTAACCCTGAAGCTGAACTCGGACAAAACGGAGGTCCTCATCCTCGGTCCCACCCCCTCAGCCTGGGAGGACTCCTGGTGGCCGACCGCACTGGGAGCAGCACCAACACCCACCGACCACGCACGCAACCTGGGGTTTATTCTCGACTCAACACTCTCCATGAGCAAGAAACAACGCCGTCTCATCCTCCTGCTTCAACACCCTCTGCATGCTCCGCAAGATCTACAGGTGGATCCCCACCGAAACAAGAAGGAGGGTCACCCAGGCACTCGCCAGCAGCAGGCAGGACTACGGAAACGCCCTCTACGCATGAGCCTCGGCCAAACTCCTGAAACGTCTTCAACGCATACAAAACGCCCCAACATGCCTGGTCCTCGACATCCCCCGCCACAGCCACATCACACCCCACCTGAGAGACCTGCACTGGCTTCCCGTCAACAAGAGGATCACCTTCAAGCTCCTCACCCACACACACACAAGGCACTCCACAACACCGGACCAGCATACCTCAACAGACGACTCAACTTCTACACCCCAAACCGCCAGCTCCGCTCCGCCAACCTCACCCTCGCCACCGTCACCCGCATCTGAAGAGCGACCACCGGCGGCAGATCGCTCTCCCACCTCGCCGCCAAAACCTGGAACACCCTCCCCATCCTCCCACGGCAGACCCAGGGCCTACTAACCTTCAGAAGGCTGCTCAAGACCTGGCTTTTCGAGCAGTAGCAGCATCCATCCTCCCCCCCGCGCCTTGACACCCTTACGGGTGAGTAGTGCGCTTTACAAATGTCTTGATTGATTGATCTTGATTGAACGAGTTCTTTACCAGTGACATCATGTACTTGGTGTAGAAATTAGAACACCTTTCTGAACTTGCTTTGAGTGCCTCCTAAATCGGGTGTTGGGTTATTTTGCCAGTCTCTAGCACGTTCACACCTCACACTAGGAGCACAATACTAACAGTGGTGTATCAACATGGGAGGCACAAGGAAGGACGCATTGTGAACAGAGTGGGCATTTGGGAGTATTAAAAAAGGTCCAGGCTACTTGGTAAGGACCGGCTCCAGCTGAGTAGGGTTGAAGTACACGTCAACGCGCAGTTTAATGCGCAGGGTGCTTTTTGTACAGCCAAGCAGAGAAGACAGCAGCAGCCCTTGTGATGAAGTCTGAGAAAATGTCTCCACCATGCACCAATGGATAAATATTGATATAGTAGAGGGGGTCTTCTATATGAATTAAACTGCTGAAGAAAAAAAACACTCTGCACGTTTACATGAGGAAGATGGATGTTAATGTCTTAAACTGTATATTTAGTCACCAGGCAAAACGCATAGGCAGCCATTTTTTAATGATTTTTGTTTTTCTTCGTAACAAAAGACAATCCAAAGCATGCACATGCGTTCTAAAGCACCGGAGGCCGTTTAATTTTTTTATTTGGTAATGCATTATTAACTTACCGTTCCCAGATGACCGACGTCAATTTTCAAATAGTAAATTGAGAAATGAATTATGCGTGGAATGCCGCTGAAAATTATGGAAGCTAGTGGTCCAGTAGCAGTGTGTAGCTTCTAGACCTTCACACAAAATAATGAGCCCAGCCTGTCAGACTAGGGGACAATGGCAGTGCAAGCAAAGCGTGCACCCCGCTATGTCCTACCACAGCAGCCAGTCCAACTCGCCTCTCATGGGAGCTGCCGCACATCCCAGCTCATTCTGAAATGAAGCCCTTGTGCTGCTGGCCGGCAGTTAGAGTGTGAGAGACTAAAGCGAGCACCTCGTGCAGGGGCTTACTGGAGGCCTAACTGACCCCACACCCCATCGCCGCCACCTTGGGTGCATCCCCTGCTTGCCTGCTGAAGGCTGCTCTTGGTGAAGCCACTGTTTCCCTTTGCGCAGGTGGACTGGTGTGTATCAAGTGTGTGCATGTGCAGTGACTATGTATAGCATGTATCGTGGAAGGACTCTGTGTGTGATATGATTTTGAGTACTGGGACCAGTGGGCATCATTTTGATAAATCATGGTTTAGCAGGGCACAAGAAGGATGGTGCTACCGTTACCCAAGATTCAGGAGGCTATACGTTGGAGATCTAGACACTGAAGTGAGGGAGGATGGAGACAGTGAGCATTTAGAAATTCAAGGAGGGCCTTCACGGCAAAAGACGGTTGATTATTTCTTCCCGATCACTGCCATATGGTAGATGTTAGGGTGAGGGGTGAGACAGCAATTTCTGTTGTTCACAATAAAGACATTCTAGGCAAGGCCTGTTCATTTGTCTGTCCCCGATTACTGTTTCAGGAAGGATGATGATAGCTAGATGCAGAGATGTCACACTTCATTGTGCCCTGGTTTAGGATACTCTAACTCAGAGCCAGCCTTATTACTACCTGCTGTGAGATCCATCACGTTACACAAAGGCTGTGTCTGAGGAGCAGCCTGAAAATAACATTTAAAAGAGAACCACGCAAAACTGGTTCTGAAACCTGAGACATTGGATCCACATCTCCGATCTGGAAAATGTATAAAAATGTATGATGCAAACCACCCGCTTTGCTCCAGTTCCATGTCCTTCTTGACCAAGTGAGAGAGTGCTCTGCAGAGTACTCAAAGAGCAGTTGTGTGGTCAGGGTAAGTGTCTGTGTGACAGCCAGTCTCCCAAAGGAGAGGGGACATCACCTCAAGTCTGCACAACTTGCTGGAGAAGTTGAAACCTGTCTGCCTGCTCAGAGAAAGAGATTGCCTGTCCATGCAGGAGCAAAGACTTCCAGGAAGGGAAGCTAGCTGTATTCCAAGTGTATGGAATACCCAGAAGCCAGAGCCGACCCAAGTCAATAAGGGTATCTAGTCTCCCTCTGTGGTCCCCTTACTAGGTCACGTACATAAATCTAGGCCGAGTCGTTACCACGTGCTGTCTGGCATCCCTGTTACGCCTGAAGGCATGGTGCTGGTGTTGTGCAACCCCAAATTAAGCCAGTGAAGAAGTTGACATGGGCACTAAAGCAGAGCCCAGAAATTTCTGTTTGAAAATGTGAACTTTGACATAGGCAGTAGTGGCTCCTCGGTGAAGAGCTGCTGGGCGGTGGGGCAGGGGAGGGGAAAGGTGGAGGGTAAGAAACTCCGGCATACAGCCGACCGGAGTTGAGTAAATGAATAAATAAATAAAACAAATTGCATTGCACACGCTGCAACGGCAAATCGGCGATGCAGCGCGCAATGTAATTAGTTTTATTTCTTTTTTATTTACTCAACTCCGGTCGGCCGTATGCTGGAGTTTACTACCCCTACCCTGCCCCTCCCCCGCCCCACTGCACCGCAGCACTCCCTCGAGGAGCCGCTACTGGACATAGGCTCTGTCATGTTTGATGGAGACATCGAGCAAAGTTAGAATACATTGGCAGGAACCACCTTGAAGATGGTTCCTGTCAATGCTTGAAATGCCGTTGGACTGGCAGAAACTTCATAATTTGGTGGGTGGAACCTCCATCAAGGCGATAATATAATTTACTCTGTTGCTCTGATGGAGGACGGACTGTGCGTCAAAATGTATGCCTTAATCTACCCGTACCTATAAAAAATAAATGAATGTAACCTTGTGTAATGTAACTGGTGCTCATGTAAAGCGCTCCAATTTCTTTGGGTCCAGTTAGCGCTATATAAAACTGCAAGAAGGAGAAAAAAACTGGCCAGTTTCAAGGAGGGATTCAACATAGTGCCCTTGAGTGTAGAAGGGCTACTTCCTGTTTAGCGGCAAACCGTAGAGCAGGACAGGACCTCGGAAAAAAAAATGGGGCTAGGGCAAAGTCTGTCACAGTTCAAGCAGATGTGCAATGTGACTGATTGCCAATTAGGGACCGAGAGCTAAGAGCATCCTGGACAAACTTTGATCTCCTTCTGCACCCTACCCAGGAGCCCTTTTTTAGGTCGAGCCTAGAGTCATCGCACAAGCGCTGCTCTAGGGAAGATCTGTGGTATTTCACAACATGAGGGAAGCCCCGCCCACTGCCCTGCCTATTTTTCCATTGGCTTGTGTCTTTGTCCTACGGAAATGCTGTCTTCTGATTGATTATGAGGCTTGTTAGTGACTCCTTATTATGGTCATGTTGCCATTTGTACCCTCCCATGGCTACTGGCTCCTTTACTTTGAGTGTTACACGGTACGGTACTTGTTATTTAGACTGTGAGCACTATTTTTTCCGTGCCTTGTCAGCCCCACCCGCACACCCACTGTCCATGCACTCTCACCCCCTTCTTCCACCTCCCCCTGTCCCCACTCCCATTGTCTGTGCCTTCTTCCCCCTCCCCCACTCCCATTTTCCATGCTCCCCCCCCCCCTCCCGTTGTCCGTGATGCAATGCAATAGGTCTCGCGTAAATGCGAGTCCTATTGCATTGCAAATGCTTGTTTGTGTTATGTTCTCAGGAAAACTGTGTTGTGAAGCATTCCTTTTACTGATAAGAAGCACTTGGTTGCAGTAAGCCATGTACACTGCTACAGCCATTTCTAATGAATAGTTCTCCACTGCCCTGCAGGTGCTGCATCATTTATGGAAATATGCATACCAACCGCAAGGAAAGCGTCAGTTGAGCTTCTTCACGGTCTTAACAAGGGACCGAGCTGGGCGCCATTTGTGTTTGAGTGGTTATTTTTTACAGCGCCAATATTTATATGGGGGGAGTAGGTTGGAGCTGTAATACAGAAAAACTGCATTTGAGTGTGTGTGTAAATGGGGTAGTGGAGTGGTGCCTCGTCCGCCAGGTTACCTCGAATTCCCAGGGAGGGGACCTTAGTCTTTGTTATGATCTGTGACAATTTACATTGTTGCTGCTAAGCACCATATTACATTTTGTAAAGATGTGCTCCTTTCCTACTGGCGGTGATAAGTGCTGTTTTATGTTAATAAAAAAAAGCAGATTTTTTGTTTTAACCTAAATTCCACCCCAAATGCTGTCACAGAAGTAAAATGGAACACTGTGTAACATAATGATGTAAGTGAAAACAGACCAAAAAAATAGCCCCTCTTGGCAGTTTCTGTGATACGAATCCTGTCAGGAGAGTAGCATTTGAACTAAAACTACACATGAGCCTGTAACCAAAATCACAAACATGCTTATGCCCCACGTTTGTAGATATTGCATTCACGTTGCCTAGCTACTTATCACAGACAGTGAAATGCCTAGTGGGAGGCGATTTTAACTTTCCAGAAGTGAAATGAAGTAGGATGAGAGCCTTATTGTACACATGAGCTCACCCAACAATGATCTGTGGCTAATTAACATTTGTATTATTAAATAATCTACATATTATTTTTAGAATCCTTAATTTTAGACTTTACATCAGGGGCAGCTTGTAAAAATTTGAAAACATTGGGCTAATTCACAAAGCCTTCTCTGTGTGTAGGTGTCTTATTTCTGGTCTTTATTTGTAAATGCTCCTAAAACACATGGATCTGGTATACAAAGAATTTTCTGTTAGTAGTTTTCTATTACTTTTGGCTTTTCTTCAAATTGCTCATGTATTTTCAGGCGCAAGAGATTTTTACTGCTGAAATAAAAAAAAAATAATTTCTAAAGTTTTTTTTCTATGGTTTTTTTCATATTTCCTAAGCCTCGACATCCAGGCAGGAGTACTTACCCCTGAACCTGGGAGACGCCTACTTAAAGAAGAACGCTCTTTGAATCGGGTCTCTGATTAAAAAATTACATCAAAGTCTGTCCAGTATGGCTTAAAAGTAAGGGACGCCTAAGCAGGGTGCAGATCTCAAATTGTCTTCACGATTTGCACGGCAAAGAACTACTGCTTTGCGTTTATACATACATCTCAACTTGCCTGCTCTGTAGCGTCGCTCACCTGCCTGGCTCCCCTTCATCCGGATTGTTGGCAGTAACTTGCTAACAATCTGCAGGTAACTCTAATGAATTTCTATGTAGGCCTTCAGTCACAATTACCCAAAGTAAGTGGTTAGTTTTCTTCTACACCTTGTGGTTGGCACTCTGTACTTCTCTCATGAAGTAAGTGGTTGTTCTGTTGGGGACCGATTTAAGGTAAAGGGCTGGTGCTGTTTGTTTTTGCTCACTGCTAATTTGCATAATATTGGTGCTGGTGAATTGTGCTCCTGGGGGCATATTTACAATAACTGGCGCATCCCTGCATATCAGCATAGATGCGCCAGTTATTGTGCGCCACAGCTCCGCCACCATGGATGCGCCGCATTTACAATGCGACGCACCATGGGGCATAAACGGCACAGATGCGTGACGCATCTGTGCCGTAAAAGTGGCGCATTGCTGGAGTTGCGCCGCAGGCGCGACGCAGCTCCAGCAATGCTCTGGGGGCCCTATCTTGTTAATGCTGCGTCACTCCTTACGCCTGCTTCAGGCAGGCGCAGGGTTTTGACGCAGCATGGGCCTAAAAGTGACTGAGTGAAATCTTGTAGATTTCACTCAGCCACTTTTAGGAGGCGTTCCTGCGCCGGAACGCCCCCCCTGTGCAGGAACGCCTACATGTTGCGCAGGGCTTTACAACGTGACGCATCTCCCAGATGCGTCACGTTGTAAATACCCCGCACCATGGCGCAGGATTTGCGCCGCCGCTGCGTCAAAAAAGTGACGCAACGGCGGCGTAAATGAGGCGCAAGGGGCTTGTAAATCTGCCCCCTTGTTTTTAAGTCTAGGGTTGGCAGTGCAGCTGTCTAATAGATCTGTTCCTAACAATATCCATATATTGGGCTTAGGGGCTGTTTGTTTTAATCGTCTGCTTTCTGAGGCCAGACTCTTTCAGTCATTGGCTTTAGATTTTGTCTTTCGCATCCTGGCTCTGCCCAGTGCTTCCGTCATCTCTTACCTAATGCTTTTGACTGCTTGGGTCCTTTCGCTGCCACTCGAGAGCTTACATTGAACCGCGCGAGGACATACTTAACAATTGTAACCGCTCTGTCCGCTCCTGCTGGCTCCCTCCCATGTGCCTCGCTGTAACTTGCTAATGTTGAGTATGCGTTACCAAATAAAACCCAGACCTTTTGGCTTTGTCGGTGCTAGTTTATTTTACCAACCAAACATGGCCTGGTTTTATTTAAACAAATGGGAACCACTTAGAGCAGGTTCAAAATCAGATGTAGTAGTTTTTAAGCATCTCCTAGATCAATGCGGACGGCACAACGCTAGGCTATCCGTACAATAAAGTTACATTTATATTTATGATGTTTTGGTATTTACTTGCAAGAGGAGCTATTTTTATGACCTAAGTAATTGCCATGTGTGCACAGTAAACACAAGCAAGCACAACATTGGCTTCAATAATGCCATAACCTGTGTTCCTTGTACAGCTTAGCACACGCCACCAGACTGTTTCAGTGTGATTCTGGGCAGTTAAAAAACAAATTTCTTCTAGGTGGTGAGGAGATGCCCCATCCAATTACTGTCTTAGGTGGAAACTAAAGGTACTTTTGTTGGAGTTTGTTTTTAGCTCTTAAATATACAAATCACCTGAGTAACTGCCAGTATATGCAGAAATCTAAAAGACGAAAAAACTTGTTGGCTGTTTCTGAAATGCTTTATGCACTGTAGTATAACCTGTTTTCCCTCGCTGAACCACTCTGTCTGACAAAAATTATTTTTCAGCACAGTGTGCTCTTTATCTCAGTCCATTCCTGACCTATAAAATCTCGAACATTCTACACTTAAAGTAAGAAATGAACTTGTGTTGCTTATATATTTGAGTCTCAGATGCTAAGAGGCTCTCAGGCCCTTTCAAAGACATCTCCCCAACTCCAACCACCCCTCTTGGCGAGGAAACCTCTTTTTAGGTCTACTGCAGTAGTAGAGTATGGGAGAGAAGCCAGAAGCCGTGCCCACTCTCCTCCCATATTTGTCATTGGCTTGTGCCATTGTCTATCGTAAATGCAACCTTCGGATTCGTTATTAGGCTTGTTAGTCCCTCCTTAGTATGGCCTTGTCTTCATTTGTACCCTCCCATGGCGACTGGCCCCTTTACTTCGGGTGTTACACAGGACCTGTAATTTAGTCTGTAAGCACTATTTACTTTATTGAGTTTCTCTTACTGCAGGCCGGACATGAGCTGCTTCAGCTTAAACCGCTTGTGTTTTTTGAGGCACATGGGTGCCCGCTTTCAATCACTTTAACCCAACATTATCTTGTGTCTGTTTCAACCCCCCCTCCCGAAGTAAAATGGATTTTGAAATGAGTAGTGAGTTAAATCATGTAAATTCCAGGAAGCACATAGTCCTGTGCTAATGGGCTTAAGCTGACAACAGCACATCTGTGTTACATGTCATCTGTACTAAAGCCACCTGTAGGGTTGTTTTCAAAAGCATATTTTATTAACACCACCACCATCAATACCACCACCACCAATACCACCACCAATACCACCACCACCAATACCACCACCAATTCCACCACCACCAATACCAATACACTCTAACAATGGTGGTTGGGAGGGTATAACATACGCTGGGTTGTATCTAAGTAGCAATCCACATTTCAGAATGCTCAAGGATATAGGTAGTGACCACCCGCCGTTGTAAGGAAGTGAGAAATTTGTATTGTAATTTGGGTCCTTTTGTACTTAATATTTCTAACCCTGAAGAAGTCTGTGGTTTACTCCACTAAGACGAAACACGTGTTGGCTAGAAGGCTAGAACACCAAAATCATGTTGAAAAATGAGACAGGAAAATAAAGAACAGAAGAAGAATTCTGTGGATGCTATCTGTGTGAACTTTTGTGATTACTATGAACTTGCTTTGCTTAGGATATTAATTCTGTTGACCAATACCAATACCAATACCACCACCACCAATACCATTACCACCACCACCAATACCAATACCACCACCACCAATACCCACAATGCCACCACCAATACCACCAATAACAGTACCACCAACACTACCACCACCAATACCACTACCACCAATACCACCACCAATAATACCACCAGCTCAACGCCTCTCACTCACTAGTAATAGCAGGGGCACTGTACGAAGCCAGAGCTGCAGCCCAGACCATCCCTCCCTCCATGCCTGCCATAAAGCACAGCCCACCCTGCACCAGGAGGTGAAGCCAGGGTTCTACTACAGCTAGATTGTTTTTTATTAGGCCAATGATAGCAATGACAATACGCAATACCACACTGCACACTCAAATCACGGAGAGGGCAGGGAATAGCCCCCTCCTCCCAGCTCTTCCTCTTGAGCCGCAACAGTGTAATCCCAGAGTGAAAGGTGTTTATAGCTCGGATCATATGTAACTCTCAGTTCACACTTTGTGTCTGTGTAATTTACAACACTTACACATCTTCTTCACTGCACTGTTTATCACTACTTTGAAGACGTCGCAGGCCGGTCTCTTCCTCTGATATTTACAATCTAACAAGCGGTCGAGAAGGCCCTTTATTGAAATGCAATAAGTCTCGCATTTGCGAGAGTTTAAGCTATTAATATTGTAAATGACAATGCCTTTTATTTATGTTTTAAAAGCCAAAATATATATAATAGGCATTGTCATTTACAATGCCAATAGCTCAAACTCGTGTGAATGCGAGACCTATTACATTGCAAATGCTTGTTTTAATTGGTGATGGGGGTGCAAATAATTAATTTCGCAGAACAATTTCTGTCTACTGAGGATGTTTGCATCCCAAATTTCCACTATGTAACATCTAGGGAAAATCAGAAAGCCAAATAGCTTAAAATATCAGTTTTATTTAACTCTTAACTGGAAGAAGATTGAGCACCTGCTAATTACCACATCCCTTGGTGATGATAATATGAGGACTCACACCTTGCACACAGGTTTATTTCTTGTAATTAGGACCGAATTTCCTGCAGCAGCAAATCATGCATGTAGTTTGTTCTAAGGAATTTGTGTGTCACTCCCAAGAGGTTCCTTTCGGGCCCGAGTAGACTGAGAACCACTGTGCCATTCAACCCTAAAAGCAACTCTCTTTCCATCTAAACTTTCGTTCTATCCTTCATACCGTTCTGCCCTCCAGTCTGCCAGAGCACTGGCTGCCTTCATAGGCAGCTATCAGGTGATTTCCATGGCTGGACAGGCCTTTTATTCCACTGGGCATTTCCCTGGTGGGCTGGAGACCTTGGAGGCTAGTTTTGAAAACCAGGGCTGCTTCAAGTGCCTCTGTCATTTTGCCCAAATTCCCAGTTTATTTGCAGCCGGCACATGGAGGCTTTAAGAGAGAGTAAAGAGAATAGGAGGTGGACAAGAGTAGCATAATCAATAATGTTAGGGGTGTTTGAGTCTGAAATTTCCCAAGACGAAATTAGGCTTACCCGACTGACTAGGACAGAGTGGACTGGGACCACAGGATGATGGAAATGGACAGGTTTAGGGGCTTTAGTTTTCAGTTATTGTGAAAAGAAGGGGCAGTCAGTGCAGGGTCTCAATGAGATAGTCCACTAAAGTCCAGTTTCGCCTCACAGTAATGTAGGGGAGACAGGCACAGGAGAGCAGGCTAGCATAAACCCATTCCTAACATCAGCAGACCAAGCATAGGGTGGACTGTGACAGTTGGCCATTTAGTAATCTAGGTCCAGCAGCAGACATGCTTTGAAGAAGAGGGAATCAAGGAGAGCAGGCTACCAAGCAGCGTGTAATGACAAAAGGCCCCTAACACTCCAGGAAAAGGTGAAACTCCCTGGACCATAAAACTCTTGCACACTGTGATGATCCACCTAGCAAGGAACCATGGATTACTTTTTCTCTCTGTCTTTTAATAGAAAATATGGAAATGGTATTGTAAATGTAAATGTATGAAGAGTATTGTGATTGATTCAGCTGCTGAAGGACATTGCAATTTGCCTACGGGATGTACAATTGTTCATTACTCTGCTTCGAGTGGTTAATAAGTTTAGAGCGATCTTTGGTAATTATGTGGCTTTGACGCCATTCAAAGTGTTTTTGGGCGTGGTAGGTTTAATCTAATTTTTTCACAAGGCATATGTATATTGATGATAGGATATAATTTATTAGAATATCTTGAAAGCATGTACCACTGAGGGAGCAAACATTTAAACAACTGTATAGATTTGATCTGTATTGTGCATATGTTGGTGGAAGGAATTGTATCTAATGTTGCTTCACTACTGAGTTAATAAACACAGAATTGACTGGATGGCTTGGAAGTGATTGATGGTCCCTGGAGCTGTTTCCTCATTCACTGGCAATATGCAGGACACCACAAGGCAATGACCTGAAGACAGATAACGATAGAAAGGGCAGATGGAACCAATCTGAGGAAGGATGAGCGACCCTAAGTCAGGACCTCCACCCTTGTGCAGAAGATGATGAGGGGCCTTCAAGCAAACACAAAAGTAAGGAGGCAAGTGAGGGCTAAGTTTACACAAAGATATTTGTAACAAAAGCAACAGCCCTCAGAGCTATCTTAATGCACAAATGTGAGATCTAACATTACATGCAATGCTCTGGTGCAGGTACTTTAACTATCTAATCATCACACTCCAGTATTTCTCCCCTTTGAAATATAAATATAAAGCAGCACATACAAGTTAAAAACACGTCAAAATGATTTTTGGAGTTGTTTAAAATCTTCCTAAATATTTTAAATGCAAAGAGAGGCAGGGTTGCTATGTTAAAGAAAAAGAATACATATTGTTTTACAAAAAATGCATGGTGAGCAAAAAAACGATGGATTTAGGCCCAGATCTCTGTACTGGGGTGAATGTATAACATTGTTCTGCATTCTGTCCATCAATAGTTCTTTTTGCATCTGTCACCCCGAGTGGGACGTATATGCCCAGGCGTGGGTCCCGTGCTCTTCATGCCACTGGAATCAAGCTATCCTGGCTGAAGAGGGGTGAAACCCCAAAACCGGTCCTAGGATGCTTGTTTCCAGTTCAGTGAGGACCTGGCTTGGCAGTTCGGGCTGGACTGTTCCCATGAGGCACAGGGTCAAGACTGATTTGCATATGGCTGGGTTCAAACTGGAATGGCATGGTGAGCAAAAAACAATGGATTTAGGCCCAGATCTCTGTACTAGGGTGAATGTATGACATTGTCCTGCATTCTGTCCATCACCTGTTCTTTTTCCATTTGTCACCCCAAGTGGGACAGGTATGCCAAGATGTGGGTCCCGTGCTCTCCATGCCACTGGAATCAAGCTATCCCGGCTGAAGAGGGGTGAAACCCCGAAACCGGTCCCAGGATGCTTGTTTCCAGTCCAGGGAGGACCTGGCTTGGCAGTTTGGACTGGACTGTTACCATGAGGCACAGGGTCAAGACTGACATGCATATTGCTGGATTTAAACTGGAATGGCATGGGCAGCAAAAAAACGATGGATTTAGGCCCAGATCTCTGTACTGGGGTGAATGTATGACATTGTTCTGCATTCTGTCCATCAACTGTTCTTTTTACATCTGTCACCCCGAGTGGGACGGGTATGCCCAGACGTGGGTCCCGTGCTCTCCATGCCACTGGAATTAAGCTATCCTGGCTGAAGAGGGGTAAAACCCCGAAACCGGTCCTAGGATGCTTGTTTCCAGTCCAGGGACGACCTGGCTTGGCAGTTTGG
The DNA here is from genome assembly GCF_964204655.1 of Triturus cristatus. NCBI lineage: Eukaryota > Metazoa > Chordata > Amphibia > Caudata > Salamandridae > Triturus > Triturus cristatus. The sequence goes on from NC_140594.1 coordinate 353,915,621, forward strand.
GCTGGACTGTTCCCATGAGGCCAAGGGTCAAGACTGATTTGCATATATCTGGGGTTAAACTGGAAAGGCATGGTGAGCAAAATACCAATGGATTTAGGCCCAGATCTCTGTACTGGGGTGAATGTATGACATTGTTCTGCATTCTGTCCATCAACTGTTTTTTTTACACAAACTGCTACATAAAGCCCATCTCTCTGCCCTTCCATAACCTCAGAATACACAGAAGAAATGTTCTGTATTTTTCTCTGAAGAAGGGAGCAACACTTCCTGCAGGACTTCAAAGAAGACAAAGACACCAAGTTTATGCTCTCCATCATGGTTAAAACTCACAGCCCGATGCACCCACATGGCACAAACAGACAGGTACACAACCGTGGGTGTATATAATACTTCTGAAATATGAGAGAGTATAAGCTTCACCCCCTCGTATAAATGGTACAGCACACCATCAGCAATGCAAGCATCACTCACATAACAGGTAGAGCTGGGCATTAACAGTCCAAGTTTGCCTCCCTTACAGAACAGGTATACCATGTGTATCAGTTGTTAAGTTTCCCATCCTCACAGTAGCACAACCCAGTATATGTCACACGATAGGTCCAGAGACATACCTCACACATCATAATTTGCCTCTCCAGGCTCCCGTACCATTCTTTTCTTCTTCACATACTTCTGTTCATCTGTTCACATCACCATCTCCTCAAATATGCAGCCCACCAACTCAGCTTTAAGCACTGTTCTTTTTCCTTTGGCGTTGTCAATATTTTAATAGATGTGTACCTCCTACTTTCCCTTAAAACCACAGCTACAAATGGCATGTATGTCACCATTGCTGTGTGCTCTGCAGAAAGGCCTAGGAATGCATGTGCATGAAGTCAGAACACCTTTGTGACCCAATGGCAGAAACAGTGAGAAATTCACACCACCTCCCGACTCTCCAGAGATCTCACTTTTGTTCTGTCCTGAACACTCACCCACATACAAACCCCACCCAGCTGCCTAGAGGTGACTCACCTCACATAAGAGTATATGCTTCACTAAAAAATCTACAGAAACGCAATGTATGAACAAAAATACTCTTAACATTAAATGTTAACAGGGACGCCTTCACTGTTATGGATTACTTCAATGTTCTGGACAGTCACTTAACCCCTTTTTCCTCATTAACACATACAAGAGCACCTTAGATGTGTGTAATTAGGAAGTGCACTGTAGAAAAACCTCTTTAGTTTTACTCAACAGAACATAATTTTGCTCCATCTCTATACAATTGTAGGCCACATGTAGGATACACATGACAACTGAGTCCAGTAGTTCATTAGCCTTAGGGTGGAGGGAAGCATGAATATTTTTAAGGTCATGATTCAAAACTATTACTCTTCATAAATGCCTCTCAATGCAGTATTATTAATCTGAAGTACTATGGTGAACTGCTTCCGCATGCTGAAGAAACATACTTTTTTTAAACAGTGCTTTTATCACTGGTGCATGATTTACATCCCAAATGTTTTAATGATGGACCTGTGCACTGGGTCTTAGAGTTAAGCCAGTCCCTTGTCCAATGGTGTCTGCCGCAAAACTCAAGTAGTGGGGCAGGAAATGGGGGGACAGTGCAAGGGATTAGGGAAATAATAATATTTTACAAACGTATCTGTTCTGAGGCTGCTGGCAGCCTCAGTGCTTCTCTTCTCTCCTGATGGTGTTCCAGCAGTCCCTGGGACACCAGCACAGGCTCCCCATCCAATCCCAGTGTGGCTCTCAATAGCATTAGAGCAGCCCCAGGATTGGTCTGAGTGGCTTGGTTTGCCACTCAGACAGTGCCTGGGGGTCTGGGCTGTTTCTCCAACCTGGCTGCGTAAACACAAGTGGGTTGGAGAAACCTAAGTGCGCATGACAGTTTGCTGGCCTATGACGGCCGGCCACACCGTCATGCGCACTTACAGTGTGCAGTACTCCTCACCTGCTGGAGTGGCAACAGCCAAGCCCCGCCTGCCTGCCCAGAATTGGCTGGCTCTAGAGGATAATAGGAAAAATGAAATGATAATAAAACCAATTTATTATCATTTTATTTGTTCCCGTTTCCCTCAGCTGGCTCTCAGCGGGGAAGGGGGGTGACGTTCCTCTGCCATAGCAGAAGAACCGCCGCTGCCCTTGTCTTGGTTCTAGGAGCCAGAACCTCTGCCTCTGCTCTCCATTTTAATTTGTTGGCTCACCCACCCCCACTTAGTCTGCAGCAACAGTGACTTAGTATCACTGTTGCTGCGGACAGCGGCGGCCACAGCTCCACTGAGAAATTATTAGGGTGGCGAGTGTCCTGCCCCATACAAACCTCCTGAAGCTACATCCCTGGAGGTGGAAGGCAGTGAGAATGCGATCAGAGAGGAAGAAGAGAGAGGTGAGAAGAAAAGAAAGAATGGGTAGATGGAAAGAGAGAGATTGTGTAAGGAGATGAAGGGAGCGGGCTAGTTTGAGCATTTTTGCCAGGGCTGCTTTTGCTTCCCTAGACCGGCCCTGCTGACCTCCATATTTGCCTATTAGCCAGCACCTCTGATTTTCTTTCGTTTTATGAGGAAATATACATTTCGTATACATTTCAGGATATTGAATGTCATTTCAAGTTGGATAGCATGACACCAAAGTGTGAAGGACGCCGTAAGTAATTTGTTCTGACAAACAATAAACTGGCGCTTTTCGTGGCCTTGTGAGGAATGGTGCTAATTAACACATTCCTAATAATGTAACCTACCTGCTGCGCATGCCAATTAATCCAAAATAATGACACTGCAGTTGTCCCGTACGTGCGCTCCAGAAAACTCGAAGTTGCACTTCCTGCAGACTGCCACACGTCGGAGGAGTCTGTCACAGAAGTGCCAGAAAAAACTAGGGGTGGGCAGAAAACTCTGCTCCGCCAGGGGAGCAAAAGAAAGCCAGCCAGCCCCGCTCCCCAGCTCGGCCCCTGCTTCTGAAAGCAGCCAGGCCGGAGAGAGCCTCCCCAGTCCCGGGTGGACCCCTGTCCCCAGCGCCCAGACCCTCAGCTGCCTTGCAGGACGGGGAGCTCCCGCACCCCGTGGCCCACCGGACGGAGCTCGAGCCCCGGGCCCAGCTTTCAAAACCTACCCAGGCCAGGAATAGCCTTCCCGGGCCTCTTCCCCAGTGCCTTGACCCTCGGCTGGCTTGCAAGACAGGGGCTCCTGCACCCCGGGGCCCGCCGGATGGAGCACGAGTCCCGGGCCTGGTCCCAGCTTCCAAACCCTAGCCAGGCCGGGGAGAGCCCCGGTGGACCCCCTTCCCCAGCGCCCGGACCCTCGGCTGGCTTGCAGGACGGGGGGGCTCCAGCTCCCCGGGGCCCGCCGGATGGAGCACGAGCCCGGGACCAGCTTCCGAACCCTTGCCAGGCTGGGGAGAGCCTCCCCGGGCCCTGGTGGACCCCCATTCCAAGTGCCCGGACGCTCGGCTGGCTTGCAGGACGGGGGGCTCCCGCACACCGGGGCTTGCCGGACGGAGCACGAGCTCCGGGCCCGGTCCCAGCTTTCAAACCCTAGCCAGGCTGGGGAGAGCCTCCCCGGGCCCCGGTGGACCCCCGTCCCCAGTGCCCGGACGCTCGGCTGCCTTGCAGGACGGGAGGCTCCCGCACCCCGGGGCTTGCCGGACGGAGCACGAGCTCCGGGCCCGGTCCCAGCTTTCAAACCCTAGCCAGGCTGGGGAGAGCCTGAAGCCAGCCACCCCCGCTCCCCAGCTCGGCCCCTGCTCCTGAAAGCAGCCAGGCCGGGGAGAGCCTCCCCAGTCCCGGATGGACCCCCGTCCCCCGTCCCCAGCGCCCAGACCCTCAGCTGTCTTGCAGGACGGGGGGCTCCCGCACCCCGGGGCCCACCGGACGGAGCTCGAGCCCCGGGCCCAGCTTTCAAAACTTAGCCAGGCCGGGAATAGCCTTCCCGGACCTCTTCCCCAGTGCCTTGACCCTTGGCTGGCTTGCAGGACGGGGTCTCCTGCACCCCGGGGCCCGCCGGATGGAGCACTAGTCCCGGGCCTGGTCCCAGCTTCCAAACCCTAGCCAGGCCGGGGAGAGCCCCGGCGGACACCCTTCCCCAGCGCCCGGACCCTCGGCTGGCTTGCAGGACGGGGGGGCTCCCACACCCCGGGGCCCGCCAGACAGAGCACAAGCCCCGGGCCCAGCTTCCGAACCCTTGCCAGGCTGGGGAGAGCCTCCCCGGGCCCTGGTGGACCCCCATTCCCAGTGCCCGGACGCTCGGCTGGCTTGCAGGACGGGGGGCTCCCGCACCCCGGGGCTTGCCGGACGGAGCACGAGCTCCGGGCCCGGTCCCAGCTTTCAAACCCTAGCCAGGCTGGGGAGAGCCTCCCCGGGCACCGGTAGACCCCCGTCCCCAGTGCCCGGACCCTTGGCTGCCTTGCAGGACGGGGGGCTCCTGCACCCTGGGACCCTGGGACCCTGGGACCCTGGGACGGAGCACGAGCCCCAGGCCCGGTCACAACTTCCGAACCCTAGCCAGGCCGGGGAGAGCCTCTCTGGGCCCCGGTGGACCTCCTTCCCCAGCGCCCGGACCCTCGGCTGGCTTGC